>NC_091710.1:4039854-5382306 GCF_041296265.1 Equus caballus
TGGACATGCAAAATCACTTGCCGGCTACGCCGGAAACACTTGGCGAACACTCCGGAATCACCTGCCGGGCATGCCGGAACCACCTCTCAGATATGCCAGAACCACGTGCCAATGACCCTGGAAGCACCTGCCGACCACGCCGGAACCACCTGCTCGACTCGCCAGAACCACCTGCCGGACACGCAAAAATCACCTGCCGGCTACGCCACAACCAGTTGGGGAACACTTCGGAATCACCTGCCGGGCTTGCTGGAACCACCTGCCGGTCATGCCAAAATCACCTGCCAACTACGCCAGTACCACTTGGCGGACACTGTGGAAACACCTGTCGGGCCGGCCGGAACCACATCTCAGACGTGCCAGAACCATGTGCATGAGATGCTGGAACCACACCCCGAACAGACGGAAAACACCTGCAAGACCCGTCTGAACAACCTGCCGAGCACGCCGGAGCCACCTGCTCGACTCGCCGGAACCACCTACCTGACAAGCCCAAATCAGCAGCCGGGTATGCCAGAACCACTTGGCGGACACTCCGGAATCATCTGCCGGACATGCCGGAACCAGCTCTCAGACACAGCAGAACCACATGCCGGAGACGCCGGAAGCACCTGCCGAGCATGCCGGAGCCACCTGCTCGACTCGCCAGAAACACCTGCCGGACACGCCAAAATCACCTGCCGGGTACGCCAGAACCACCTGGCGGACACTCCGAAATCACCTGTCGCGCATGCCGGAACCACCTCTCAGACGTGCCGGAAGCACGTGCCGGACACGCCGGAATCACCTAGCGGACAGACCGGAACCACCTGCCGAGCACGCCGGAGCCACCTGTTCGACTGGCTGGAACCACCTGCCGGACAGGCCAATATTAACTGCTGGCTATGCCAGAACCACCTGGGGGACAGTCCGGGATCACCTGCCAGCCATGGCGGAACCACCTCTCACACGTACCAGAACCACCTGCCGGAGAAGCTGGAAACACGTCCTCGACAGTCTGGAACCACCTGCCTGCCAAGCCTGAACCACCTGCCAAGTACAACGGAACAACCTGCCAGACACGCCAAAATCACCTGCGTGTTATGCCAGAACCACTTGGAGGACTCTCTGGGATGACCTGCCGGGCATGCCGGAACCACCTCTCAGACGTGCCAGAACCATGTGGCGGACAGTCCGGAATCACCTGTTGGGCATGCGCAACCACCTCTGAGACGTACCAGAACCACATGCCGTGCAGGCTGGAACCACCTACCGGACAGACCGGAATCAACTTTCGGGCATGCCGGAACCACCTGTCAGATGTGCCAGAAACACGTGTCGGAGACGCCGGAAGCACCTGCCAAGCACGTTGGAACCACCTGCTCAACTCGCCTGAACCACCTGCCGGACATGCCAAAATCACCTGCCGACTATGCCAGAACCACTTGGCGAACACTCCGGAATCACTTGCCGGGCATGCAGGAACCACCTCTCAGACATGCCAGAACCCCGTGCCCATGACCCCGGAAGCACCAGCCGAGCACGCCGGAACCACCTGCTCAACTCGCCTGAACCACATGACGGATACGCAAAAATCACCTGCCCGCTACACCAGCACCACTTCGGGGACAAGCCGGAATCACGTGAGGGGCATGCCTGCACAGCCTCTCAGACTGAACCTCGTGCCGGACACCACAGAACCACCTGCCGGACAGACCGGAACCATCTGCAGGACACGCCGGAACCACCGGCTCGACCCGCCGGAACGACCGCTGGACATGCAAAATCCCCTGCCGGCTACGCCGGAAACACTTGCCGAACACTCCGGAATCACCTGCCGGGCATGCCGGAACCACCTCTCAGATATGCCAGAACCACGTGCCAATGACCCCGGAAGCACCTGCCGAGCACGCCGGAACCACCTGCTCGACTCGCCAGAACCACCTGCCGGACATGCAAAAATCACCTGCCGGCTACGCCACAACCAGTTGGGGAACACTTCGGAATCACCTGCCGGGCTTGCTGGAACCACCTGCCGGTCATGCCAAAATCACCTGCCAACTACGCCAGTACCACTTGGCGGACACTGTGGAAACACCTGTCGGGCCGGCCGGAACCACATCTCAGACGTGCCAGAACCATGTGCATGAGATGCTGGAACCACACCCCGAACAGACGGAAAACACCTGCCAGACCCGTCTGAACAACCTGCCGAGCACGCCGGAGCCACCTGCTCGACTCGCCGGAACCACCTACCTGACATGCCCAAATCACCAGCCGGGTATGCCAGAACCACTTGGCGGACACTCCGGAATCATCTGCCGGACATGCCGGAACCAGCTCTCAGACACACCAGAACCACGTGCCGGAGACGCCGGAAGCAACTGCCGAGCATGCCGGAGCCACCTGCTCGACTCGCCAGAAACACCTGCCGGACACGCCAAAATCACCTGCCGGGTACGCCAGAACCACCTGGCGGACACTCCGAAATCACCTGTCGCGCATGCCGGAACCACCTCTCAGACGTGCCGGAAGCACGTGCCGGACACGCCGGAAACACCTACCGGACAGACCGGAACCACCTGCCGAGCACGCCGGAGCCACCTGTTCGACTGGCTGGAACCACCTGCCGGACAGGCCAATATTAACTGCTGGCTATGCCAGAACCACCTGGGGGACAGTCCGGGATCACCTGCCAGCCATGGCGGAACCACCTCTCACACGTACCAGAACCACCTGCCGGAGAAGCTGGAAACACGTCCTGGACAGTCTGGAACCACCTGCCGGCCAAGCCTGAACCACCTGCCAAGCACAACGGAACAACCTGCCAGACACGCCAAAATCACCTGCGTGTTATGCCAGAACCACTTGGAGGACTCTCTGGGATGACCTGCCGGGCATGCCGGAACCACCTCTCAGACGTGCCAGAACCATGTGGCGGACAGTCCGGAATCACCTGTTGGGCATGCGCAACCACCTCTGAGACGTACCAGAACCACATGCCGTGCAGGCTGGAACCACCTACCGGACAGACCGGAATCACCTTTCGGGCATGCCGGAACCACCTGTCAGATGTGCCAGAAACACGTGTCGGAGACGCCGGAAGCACCTGCCAAGCACGTTGGAACCACCTGCTCAACTCGCCTGAACCACCTGCCGGACATGCCAAAATCACCTGCCGACTATGCCAGAACCACTTGGCGAACACTCCGGAATCACTTGCCGGGCATGCAGGAACCACCTCTCAGACATGCCAGAACCCCGTGCCCATGACCCCGGAAGCACCAGCCCAGCATCCCGGAACCACCTGCTCAACTCGCCTGAACCACATGCCGGATACGCAAAAATCACCTGCCCGCTACACCAGCACCACTTCGGGGACAAGCCGGAATCACGTGAGGGGCATGCCTGCACAGCCTCTCAGACTGAACCTCGTGCCGGACACCACAGAACCACCTGCCGGACAGACCGGAACCACCTGCCGGACACGCCGGAACCACCGGCTCGACCCGCCGGAACGACCGCTGGACATGCAAAATCACCTGCCGGCTACGCCGGAAACACTTGGCGAACACTCCGGAATCATCTGCCGGGCATGCCGGAACCACCTCTCAGATATGCCAGAACCACGTGCCAATGACCCCGGAAGCACCTGCCGACCACGCCGGAACCACCTGCTCGACTCGCCAGAACCACCTGCCGGACACGCAAAAATCACCTGCCGGCTACGCCACAACCAGTTGGGGAACACTTCGGAATCACCTGCCGGGCTTGCTGGAACCACCTGCCGGTCATGCCAAAATCACCTGCCAACTACGCCAGTACCACTTGGCGGACACTGTGGAAACACCTGTCGGGCCGGCCGGAACCACATCTCACACGTGCCAGAACCATGTGCATGAGATGCTGGAACCACACCCCGAACAGACGGAAAACACCTGCCAGACCCGTCTGAACAACCTGCCGAGCACGCCGGAGCCACCTGCTCGACTCGCCGGAACCACCTACCTGACATGCCCAAATCACCAGCCGGGTATGCCAGAACCACTTGGAAGACACTCCGGAATCATCTGCCGGACATGCCGGAACCAGCTCTCAGACACAGCAGAACCACATGCCGGAGACGCCGGAAGCACCTGCCGAGCATGCCGGAGCCACCTGCTCGACTCGCCAGAAACACCTGCCGGACACGCCAAAATCACCTGCCGGGTACGCCAGAACCACCTGGCGGACACTCCGAAATCACCTGTCGCGCATGCCGGAACCACCTCTCAGACGTGCCGGAAGCACGTGCCGGACACGCCGGAATCACCTAGCGGACAGACCGGAACCACCTGCCGAGCACGCCGGAGCCACCTGTTCGACTGGCTGGAACCACCTGCCGGACAGGCCAATATTAACTGCTGGCTATGCCAGAACCACCTGGGGGACAGTCCGGGATCACCTGCCAGCCATGGCGGAACCACCTCTCACATGTACCAGAACCACCTGCCGGAGAAGCTGGAAACACGTCCTGGACAGTCTGGAACCACCTGCCGGCCAAGCCTGAACCACCTGCCAAGCACAACGGAACAACCTGCCAGACACGCCAAAATCACCTGCGTGTTATGCCAGAACCACTTGGAGGACTCTCTGGGATGACCTGCCGGGCATGCCGGAACCACCTCTCAGACGTGCCAGAACCATGTGGCGGACAGTCCGGAATCACCTGTTGGGCATGCGCAACCACCTCTGAGACGTACCAGAACCACATGCCGTGCAGGCTGGAACCACCTGCCGGACAGACCGGAATCACCTTTCGGGCATGCCGGAACCACCTGTCAGATGTGCCAGAAACACGTGCCGGAGACGCCGGAAGCACCTGCCAAGCACGTTGGAACCACCTGCTCAACTCGCCTGAACCACCTGCCGGACATGCCAAAATCACCTGCCGACTATGCCAGAACCACTTGGCGAACACTCCGGAATCACTTGCCGGGCATGCAGGAACCACCTCTCAGACATGCCAGAACCCCGTGCCAATGACCCCGGAAGCACCAGCCGAGCACGCCGGAACCACCTGCTCAACTCGCCTGAACCACCTGCCGGACACGCCAAAATCACCTGCCCGCTACACCAGCACCACTTCGGGGACAAGCCGGAATCACGTGAGGGGCATGCCGGCACAGCCTCTCAGACTGAACCTCGTGCCGGACACCACAGAACCACCTGCCGGACAGACCGGAACCACCTGCCGGACACGCCGGAACAACCGGCTCGACCCGCCGGAACGACCGCTGGACATGCAAAATCACTTGCCGGCTACGCCGGAAACACTTGGCGAACACTCCGGAATCACCTGCCGGGCATGCCGGAACCACCTCTCAGATATGCCAGAACCACGTGCCAATGACCCTGGAAGCACCTGCCGACCACGCCGGAACCACCTGCTCGACTCGCCAGAACCACCTGCCGGACACGCAAAAATCACCTGCCGGCTACGCCACAACCAGTTGGGGAACACTTCGGAATCACCTGCCGGGCTTGCTGGAACCACCTGCCGGTCATGCCAAAATCACCTGCCAACTACGCCAGTACCACTTGGCGGACACTGTGGAAACACCTGTCGGGCCGGCCGGAACCACATCTCAGACGTGCCAGAACCATGTGCATGAGATGCTGGAACCACACCCCGAACAGACGGAAAACACCTGCAAGACCCGTCTGAACAACCTGCCGAGCACGCCGGAGCCACCTGCTCGACTCGCCGGAACCACCTACCTGACAAGCCCAAATCAGCAGCCGGGTATGCCAGAACCACTTGGCGGACACTCCGGAATCATCTGCCGGACATGCCGGAACCAGCTCTCAGACACAGCAGAACCACATGCCGGAGACGCCGGAAGCACCTGCCGAGCATGCCGGAGCCACCTGCTCGACTCGCCAGAAACACCTGCCGGACACGCCAAAATCACCTGCCGGGTACGCCAGAACCACCTGGCGGACACTCCGAAATCACCTGTCGCGCATGCCGGAACCACCTCTCAGACGTGCCGGAAGCACGTGCCGGACACGCCGGAATCACCTAGCGGACAGACCGGAACCACCTGCCGAGCACGCCGGAGCCACCTGTTCGACTGGCTGGAACCACCTGCCGGACAGGCCAATATTAACTGCTGGCTATGCCAGAACCACCTGGGGGACAGTCCGGGATCACCTGCCAGCCATGGCGGAACCACCTCTCACACGTACCAGAACCACCTGCCGGAGAAGCTGGAAACACGTCCTCGACAGTCTGGAACCACCTGCCTGCCAAGCCTGAACCACCTGCCAAGTACAACGGAACAACCTGCCAGACACGCCAAAATCACCTGCGTGTTATGCCAGAACCACTTGGAGGACTCTCTGGGATGACCTGCCGGGCATGCCGGAACCACCTCTCAGACGTGCCAGAACCATGTGGCGGACAGTCCGGAATCACCTGTTGGGCATGCGCAACCACCTCTGAGACGTACCAGAACCACATGCCGTGCAGGCTGGAACCACCTACCGGACAGACCGGAATCAACTTTCGGGCATGCCGGAACCACCTGTCAGATGTGCCAGAAACACGTGTCGGAGACGCCGGAAGCACCTGCCAAGCACGTTGGAACCACCTGCTCAACTCGCCTGAACCACCTGCCGGACATGCCAAAATCACCTGCCGACTATGCCAGAACCACTTGGCGAACACTCCGGAATCACTTGCCGGGCATGCAGGAACCACCTCTCAGACATGCCAGAACCCCGTGCCCATGACCCCGGAAGCACCAGCCGAGCACGCCGGAACCACCTGCTCAACTCGCCTGAACCACATGACGGATACGCAAAAATCACCTGCCCGCTACACCAGCACCACTTCGGGGACAAGCCGGAATCACGTGAGGGGCATGCCTGCACAGCCTCTCAGACTGAACCTCGTGCCGGACACCAC
This sequence comes from Equus caballus, assembly GCF_041296265.1. Classification (NCBI taxonomy): domain Eukaryota; kingdom Metazoa; phylum Chordata; class Mammalia; order Perissodactyla; family Equidae; genus Equus; species Equus caballus. Next base: position 4,046,786 of record NC_091710.1, read on the forward strand.
AGAACCACCTGCCGGACAGACCGGAACCATCTGCAGGACACGCCGGAACCACCGGCTCGACCCGCCGGAACGACCGCTGGACATGCAAAATCCCCTGCCGGCTACGCCGGAAACACTTGCCGAACACTCCGGAATCACCTGCCGGGCATGCCGGAACCACCTCTCAGATATGCCAGAACCACGTGCCAATGACCCCGGAAGCACCTGCCGAGCACGCCGGAACCACCTGCTCGACTCGCCAGAACCACCTGCCGGACATGCAAAAATCACCTGCCGGCTACGCCACAACCAGTTGGGGAACACTTCGGAATCACCTGCCGGGCTTGCTGGAACCACCTGCCGGTCATGCCAAAATCACCTGCCAACTACGCCAGTACCACTTGGCGGACACTGTGGAAACACCTGTCGGGCCGGCCGGAACCACATCTCAGACGTGCCAGAACCATGTGCATGAGATGCTGGAACCACACCCCGAACAGACGGAAAACACCTGCCAGACCCGTCTGAACAACCTGCCGAGCACGCCGGAGCCACCTGCTCGACTCGCCGGAACCACCTACCTGACATGCCCAAATCACCAGCCGGGTATGCCAGAACCACTTGGCGGACACTCCGGAATCATCTGCCGGACATGCCGGAACCAGCTCTCAGACACACCAGAACCACGTGCCGGAGACGCCGGAAGCACCTGCCGAGCATGCCGGAGCCACCTGCTCGACTCGCCAGAAACACCTGCCGGACACGCCAAAATCACCTGCCGGGTACGCCAGAACCACCTGGCGGACACTCCGAAATCACCTGTCGCGCATGCCGGAACCACCTCTCAGACGTGCTGGAAGCACGTGCCGGACACGCCGCAATCACCTACCGGACAGACCGGAACCACCTGCCGAGCACGCCGGAGCCACCTGTTCGACTGGCTGGAACCACCTGCCGGACAGGCCAATATTAACTGCTGGCTATGCCAGAACCACCTGGGGGACAGTCCGGGATCACCTGCCAGCCATGGCGGAACCACCTCTCACACGTACCAGAACCACGTGCCGGAGAAGCTGGAAACACGTCCTGGACAGTCTGGAACCACCTGCCGGCCAAGCCTGAATCACCTGCCAAGCACAACGGAACAACCTGCCAGACACGCCAAAATCACCTGCGTGTTATGCCAGAACCACTTGGAGGACTCTCTGGGATGACCTGCCGGGCATGCCGGAACCACCTCTCAGACGTGCCAGAACCATGTGGCGGACAGTCCGGAATCACCTGTTGGGCATGCGCAACCACCTCTGAGACGTACCAGAACCACATGCCGTGCAGGCTGGAACCACCTACCGGACAGACCGGAATCACCTTTCGGGCATGCCGGAACCACCTGTCAGATGTGCCAGAAACACGTGCCGGAGACGCCGGAAGCACCTGCCAAGCACGTTGGAACCACCTGCTCAACTCGCCTGAACCACCTGCCGGACATGCCAAAATCACCTGCCGACTATGCCAGAACCACTTGGCGAACACTCCGGAATCACTTGCCGGGCATGCAGGAACCACCTCTCAGACATGCCAGTACCCCGTGCCAATGACCCCGGAAGCACCAGCCGAGCACGCCAGAACCACCTGCTCAACTCGCCTGAACCACCTGCCGGACACACCGAAATCACCTGCCCGCTACACCAGCACCACTTCGGGGACAAGCCGGAATCACGTGAGGGGCATGCCGGCACAGCCTCTCAGACTGAACCTCGTGCCGGACACCACAGAACCACCTGCCGGACAGACCGGAACCACCTGCCGGACACGCCGGAACCACCGGCTCGACCCGCAGGAACGACCGCGGGACATGCAAAATCACCTGCCGGCTACGCCGGAAACACTTGGCGAACACTCCGGAATCACCTGCCGGGCATGCCGGAACCACCTCTCAGATATGCCAGAACCACGTGCCAATGACCCCGGAAGCACCTGCCGAGCACGCCGGAACCACCTGCTCGACTCGCCAGAACCACCTGCCGGACACGCAAAAATCACCTGCCGGCTACGCCACAACCAGTTGGGGAACACTTCGGAATCACCTGCCGGGCTTGCTGGAACCACCTGCCGGTCATGCCAAAATCACCTGCCAACTACGCCAGTACCACTTGGCGGACACTGTGGAAACACCTGTCGGGCCGGCCGGAACCACATCTCACACGTGCCAGAACCATGTGCATGAGATGCTGGAACCACACCCCGAACAGACGGAAAACACCTGCCAGACCCGTCTGAACAACCTGCCGAGCACGCCGGAGCCACCTGCTCGACTCGCCGGAACCACCTACCTGACATGCCCAAATCACCAGCCGGGTATGCCAGAACCACTTGGCGGACACTCCGGAATCATCTGCCGGACATGCCGGAACCAGCTCTCAGACACACCAGAACCACGTGCCGGAGACGCCGGAAGCACCTGCCGAGCATGCCGGAGCCACCTGCTCGACTCGCCAGAAACACCTGCCGGACACGCCAAAATCACCTGCCGGGTACGCCAGAACCACCTGGCGGACACTCCGAAATCACCTGTCGTGCATGCCGGAACCACCTCTCAGACGTGCCGGAAGCACGTGCCGGACACGCCGGAATCACCTACCGGACAGACCGGAACCACCTGCCGAGCACGCCGGAGCCACCTGTTCGACTGGCTGGAACCACCTGCCGGACAGGCCAATATTAACTGCTGGCTATGCCAGAACCACCTGGGGGACAGTCCGGGATCACCTGCCAGCCATGGCGGAACCACCTCTCACACGTACCAGAACCACCTGCCGGAGAAGCTGGAAACACGTCCTCGACAGTCTGGAACCACCTGCCGGCCAAGCCTGAACCACCTGCCAAGCACAACGGAACAACCTGCCAGACACGCCAAAATCACCTGCGTGTTATGCCAGAACCACTTGGAGGACTCTCTGGGATGACCTGCCGGGCATGCCGGAACCACCTCTCAGACGTGCCAGAACCATGTGGCGGACAGTCCGGAATCACCTGTTGGGCATGCGCAACCACCTCTGAGACGTACCAGAACCACATGCCGTGCAGGCTGGAACCACCTACCGGACAGACCGGAATCACCTTTCGGGCATGCCGGAACCACCTGTCAGATGTGCCAGAAACACGTGCCGGAGACGCCGGAAGCACCTGCCAAGCACGTTGGAACCACCTGCTCAACTCGCCTGAACCACCTGCCGGACATGCCAAAATCACCTGCCGACTATGCCAGAACCACTTGGCGAACACTCCGGAATCACTTGCCGGGCATGCAGGAACCACCTCTCAGACATGCCAGAACCCCGTGCCAATGACCCCGGAAGCACCAGCCGAGCACGCCGGAACCACCTGCTCAACTCGCCTGAACCACCTGCCGGACACACCGAAATCACCTGCCCGCTACACCAGCACCACTTCGGGGACAAGCCGGAATCACGTGAGGGGCATGCCGGCACAGCCTCTCAGACTGAACCTCGTGCCGGACACCACAGAACCACCTGCCGGACAGACCGGAACCACCTGCCGGACACGCCGGAACCACCGGCTCGACCCGAAGGAACGACCGCGGGACATGCAAAATCACCTGCCGGCTACGCCGGAAACACTTGGCGAACACTCCGGAATCACCTGCCGGGCATGCCCGAACCACCTCTCAGATATGCCAGAACCACGTGCCAATGACCCCGGAAGCACCTGCCGAGCACGCCGGAACCACCTGCTCGACTCGCCAGAACCACCTGCCGGACACGCAAAAATCACCTGCCAGCTACGCCACAACCAGTTGGGGAACACTTCGGAATCACCTGCCGGGCTTGCTGGAACCACCTGCCGGTCATGCCAAAATCACCTGCCAACTACGCCAGTACCACTTGGCGGACACTGTGGAAACACCTGTCGGGCCGGCCGGAACCACATCTCAGACGTGCCAGAACCATGTGCATGAGATGCTGGAACCACACCCCGAACAGACGGAAAACACCTGCCAGACCCGTCTGAACAACCTGCCGAGCACGCCGGAGCCACCTGCTCGACTCGCCGGAACCACCTACCTGACATGCCCAAATCACCAGCCTGGTATGCCAGAACCACTTGGCGGACACTCCGGAATCATCTGCCGGACATGCCGGAACCAGCTCTCAGACACACCAGAACCACGTGCCGGAGACGCCGGAAGCACCTGCCGAGCATGCCGGAGCCACCTGCTCGACTCGCCAGAAACACCTGCCGGACACGCCAAAATCACCTGCCGGGTACGCCAGAACCACCTGGCGGACACTCCGAAATCACCTGTCGCGCATGCCGGAACCACCTCTCAGACGTGCCGGAAGCACGTGCCGGACACGCCGCAATCACCTACCGGACAGACCGGAACCACCTGCCGAGCACGCCGGAGCCACCTGTTCGACTGGCTGGAACCACCTGCCGGACAGGCCAATATTAACTGCTGGCTATGCCAGAACCACCTGGGGGACAGTCCGGGATCACCTGCCAGCCATGGCGGAACCACCTCTCACACGTACCAGAACCACCTGCCGGAGAAGCTGGAAACACGTCCTGGACAGTCTGGAACCACCTGCCGGCCAAGCCTGAACCACCTGCCAAGCACAACGGAACAACCTGCCAGACACGCCAAAATCACCTGCGTGTTATGCCAGAACCACTTGGAGGACTCTCTGGGATGACCTGCCGGGCATGCCGGAACCACCTCTCAGACGTGCCAGAACCATGTGGCGGACAGTCCGGAATCACCTGTTGGGCATGCGCAACCACCTCTGAGACGTACCAGAACCACATGCCGTGCAGGCTGGAACCACCTACCGGACAGACCGGAATCACCTTTCGGGCATGCCGGAACCACCTGTCAGATGTGCCAGAAACACGTGCCGGAGACGCCGGAAGCACCGGCCAAGCACGTTGGAACCACCTGCTCAACTCGCCTGAACCACCTGCCGGACATGCCAAAATCACCTGCCGACTATGCCAGAACCACTTGGCGAACACTCCGGAATCACTTGCCGGGCATGCAGGAACCGCCTCTCAGACATGCCAGAACCCCGTGCCAATGACCCCGGAAGCACCAGCCGAGCACGCCGGAACCACCTGCTCAACTCGCCTGAACCACCTGCCGTACACGCCAAAATCACCTGCCCGCTACACCAGCACCACTTCGGGGACAAGCCGGAATCACGTGAGGGGCATGCCGGCACAGCCTCTCAGACTGAACCTCGTGCCGGACACCACAGAACCACCTGCCGGACAGACCGGAACCACCTGCCGGACACGCCGGAACCACCGGCTCGACCCGCCGGAACGACCGCTGGACATGCAAAATCACCTGCCGGCTACGCCGGAAACACTTGGCGAACACTCCGGAATCACCTGCCGGGCATGCCGGAACCACCTCTCAGATATGCCAGAACCACGTGCCAATGACCCCGGAAGCACCTGCCGAGCACGCCGGAACCACCTGCTCGACTCGCCAGAACCACCTGCCGGACACGCAAAAATCACCTGCCGGCTACGCCACAACCAGTTGGGGAACACTTCGGAATCACCTGCCGGGCTTGCTGGAACCACCTGCCGGTCATGCCAAAATCACCTGCCAACTACGCCAGTACCACTTGGCGGACACTGTGGAAACACCTGTCGGGCCGGCCGGAACCACATCTCACACGTGCCAGAACCATGTGCATGAGATGCTGGAACCACACCCCGAACAGACGGAAAACACCTGCCAGACCCGTCTGAACAACCTGCCGAGCACGCCGGAGCCACCTGCTCGACTCGCCGGAACCACATACCTGACATGCCCAAATCACCAGCCGGGTATGCCAGAACCACTTGGCGGACACTCCGGAATCATCTGCCGGACATGCCGGAACCAGCTCTCAGACACACCAGAACCACGTGCCGGAGACGCCGGAAGCACGTGCCGAGCATGCCGGAGCCACCTGCTCGACTTGCCAGAAACACCTGCCGGACACGCCAAAATCACCTGCCGGGTACGCCAGAACCACCTGGCGGACACTCCGAAATCACCTGTCGCGCATGCCGGAACCACCTCTCAGACGTGCCGGAAGCACGTGCCGGACACACCGGAATCACCTAGCGGACAGACCGGAACCACCTGCCGAGCACGCCGGAGCCACCTGTTCGACTGGCTGGAACCACCTGCCGGACAGGCCAATATTAACTGCTGGCTATGCCAGAACCACCTGGGGGACAGTCCGGGATCACCTGCCAGCCATGGCGGAACCACCTCTCACACGTACCAGAACCACCTGCTGGAGAAGCTGGAAACACGTCCTGGACAGTCTGGAACCACCTGCCGGCCAAGCCTGAACCACCTGCCAAGCACAACGGAACAACCTGCCAGACACGCCAAAATCACCTGCGTGTTATGCCAGAACCACTTGGAGGACTCTCTGGGATGACCTGCCGGGCATGCCGGAACCACCTCTCAGACGTGCCAGAACCATGTGGCGGACAGTCCGGAATCACCTGTTGGGCATGCGCAACCACCTCTGAGACGTACCAGAACCACATGCCGTGCAGGCTGGAACCACCTACCGGACAGACCGGAATCACCTTTCGGGCATGCCGGAACCACCTGTCAGATGTGCCAGAAACACGTGCCGGAGACGCCGGAAGCACCGGCCAAGCACGTCGGAACCACCTGCTCAACTCGCATGAACCACCTGCCGGACATGCCAAAATCACCTGCCGACTATGCCAGAACCACTTGGCGAACACTCCGGAATCACTTGCCGGGCATGCAGGAACCACCTCTCAGACATGCCAGAACCCCGTGCCAATGACCCCGGAAGCACCAGCCGAGCACGCCGGAACCACCTGCTCAACTCGCCTGAACCACCTGCCGGACACACCAAAATCACCTGTCCACTACACCAGCACCAATTCGGGGACAAGCCGGAATCACGTGAGGGGCATGCCGGCACAGCCTCTCAGACTGAACCTCGTGCCGGACACCACAGAACCACCTGCCGGACAGACCGGAACCACCTGCCGGACACGCCGGAACCACCGGCTCGACCCGCCGGAACGACCGCTTGACATGCAAAATCACCAGCCGGCTACGCCGGAAACACTTGGCGAACACTCCGGAATCACCTGCCGGGCATGCCGGAACCACCTCTCAGATAAGCCAGAACCACGTGCCAATGACCCCGGAAGCACCTGCCGAGCACGCCGGAACCACCTGCTCGACTCGCCAGAACCACCTGCCGGACACGCAAAAATCACCTGCCGGCTACGCCACAACCAGTTGGGGAACACTTCGGAATCACCTGCCGGGCTTGCTGGAACCACCTGCCGGTCATGCCAAAATCACCTGCCAACTACGCCAGTACCACTTGGCGGACACTGTGGAAACACCTGTCGGGCCGGCCGGAACCACATCTCACACGTGCCAGAACCATGTGCATGAGATGCTGGAACCACACCCCGAACAGATGGAAAACACCTGCCAGACCCGTCTGAACAACCTGCCGAGCACGCCGGAGCCACCTGCTCGACTCGCCGGAACCACCTACCTGACATGCCCAAATCACCAGCCGGGTATGCCAGAACCACTTGGCGGACACTCCGGAATCATCTGCTGGACATGCCGGAACCAGCTCTAAGACACACCAGAACCACGTGCCGGAGACGCCGGAAGCACCTGCCGAGCATGCCGGAGCCACCTGCTCGACTCGCCAGAAACACCTGCCGGACACGCCAAAATCACCTGCCGGGTACGCCAGAACCACCTGGCGGACACTCCGAAATCACCTGTCGCGCATGCCGGAACCACCTCTCAGACGTGCCGGAAGCACGTGCCGGACACGCCGCAATCACCTAGCGGACAGACCGGAACCACCTGCCGAGCACGCCGGAGCCACCTGTTCGACTGGCTGGAACCACCTGCCGGACAGGCCAATATTAACTGCTGGCTATGCCAGAACCACCTGGGGGACAGTCCGGGATCACCTGCCAGCCATGGCGGAACCACCTCTCACACGTACCAGAACCACCTGCCGGAGAAGCTGGAAACACGTCCTGGACAGTCTGGAACCACCTGCCGGCCAAGCCTGAACCACCTGCCAAGCACAACGGAACAACCTGCCAGACACGCCAAAATCACCTGCGTGTTATGCCAGAACCACTTGGAGGACTCTCTGGGATGACCTGCCGGGCATGCCGGAACCACCTCTCAGACGTGCCAGAACCATGTGGCGGACAGTCCGGAATCACCTGTTGGGCATGCGCAACCACCTCTGAGACGTACCAGAACCACATGCCGTGCAGGCTGGAACCACCTACCGGACAGACCGGAATCACCTTTCGGGCATGCCGGAACCACCTGTCAGATGTGCCAGAAACACGTGCCGGAGACGCCGGAAGCACCGGCCAAGCACGTTGGAACCACCTGCTCAACTCGCCTGAACCACCTGCCGGACATGCCAAAATCACCTGCCGACTATGCCAGAACCACTTGGCGAACACTCCGGAATCACTTGCCGGGCATGCAGGAACCACCTCTCAGACATGCCAGAACCCCGTGCCAATGATCCCGGAAGCACCAGCCGAGCACGCCGGAACCACCTGCTCAACTCGCCTGAACCACCTGCCGGACACGCCAAAATCACCTGCCCGCTACACCAGCACCACTTCGGGGACAAGCCGGAATCACGTGAGGGGCATGCCGGCACAGCCTCTCAGACTGAACCTCGTGCCGGACACCACAGAACCACCTGCCGGACAGACCGGAACCACCTGCCGGACACGCCGGAACCACCGGCTCGACCCGCCGGAACGACCGCTTGACATGCAAAATCACCTGCCGGCTACGCCAGAAACACTTGGCGAACACTCCGGAATCACCTGCCGGGCATGCCGGAACCACCTCTCAGATATGCCAGAACCACGTGCCAATGACCCCGGAAGCACCTGCCGAGCACGCCGGAACCACCTGCTCGACTCGCCAGAACCACCTGCCGGACACGCAAAAATCAGCTGCCGGCTACGCCACAACCAGTTGGGGAACACTTCGGAATCACCTGCCGGGCTTGCTGGAACCACCTGCCGGTCATGCCAAAATCACCTGCCAACTACGCCAGTACCACTTGGCGGACACTGTGGAAACACCTGTCGGGCCGGCCGGAACCACATCTCACACGTGCCAGAACCATGTGCATGAGATGCTGGAACCACACCCCGAACAGACGGAAAACACCTGCCAGACCCGTCTGAACAACCTGCCGAGCACGCCGGAGCCACCTGCTCGATTCGCCGGAACCACATACCTGACATGCCCAAATCACCAGCCGGGTATGCCAGAACCACCTGGCGGACACTCCGGAATCATCTGCCGGACATGCCGGAACCAGCTCTCAGACGCACCAGAACCACGTGCCGGAGACGCCGGAAGCACCTGCCGAGCATGCCGGAGCCACCTGCTCGACTCGCCAGAAACACCTGCCGGACACGCGAAAATCACCTGCCGGGTACGCCAGAACCACCTGGCGGACACTCCGAAATCACCTGTCGCTCATGCCGGAACCACCTCTCAGACGTGCCGGAAGCACGTGCCGGACACGCCGGAATCACCTAGCGGACAGACCGGAACCACCTGCAGAGCACGCCGGAGCCACCTGTTCGACTGGCTGGAACCACCTGCCGGACAGGCCAATATTAACTGCTGGCTATGCCAGAACCACCTGGGGGACAGTCCGGGATCACCTGCCAGCCATGGCGGAACCACCTCACACACGTACCAGAACCACCTGCCGGAGAAGCTGGAAACACGTCCTGGACAGTCTGGAACCACCTGCCGGCCAAGCCTGAACCACCTGCCAAGCACAACGGAACAACCTGCCAGACACGCCAAAATCACCTGCGTGTTATGCCAGAACCACTTGGAGGACTCTCTGGGATGACCTGCCGGGCATGCCGGAACCACCTCTCAGACGTGCCAGAACCATGTGGCGGACAGTCCGGAATCACCTGTTGGGCATGCGCAACCACCTCTGAGACGTACCAGAACCACATGCCGTGCAGGCTGGAACCACCTACCGGACAGACCGGAATCACCTTTCGGGCATGCCGGAACCACCTGTCAGATGTGCCAGGACACGTGCCGGAGACGCCGGAAGCACCGGCCAAGCATGTTGGAACCACCTGGTCAACTCGCCTGAACCACCTGCCGGACATGCCAAAATCACCTGCCGACTATGCCAGAACCACTTGGCGAACACTCCGGAATCACTTGCCGGGCATGCAGGAACCACCTCTCAGACATGCCAGAACCCCGTGCCAATGACCCCGGAAGCACCAGCCGAGCACGCCGGAACCACCTGCTCAACTCGCCTGAACCACCTGCCGGACACGCCAAAATCACCTGCCCGCTACACCAGCACCACTTCGGGGACAAGCCGGAATCACGTGAGGGGCATGCCGGCACAGCCTCTCAGACTGAACCTCGTGCCGGACACCACAGAACCACCTGCCGGACAGACTGGAACCACCTGCCGGACACGCCGCAACCACCGGCTCGACCCGCCGGAACGACCGCTGGACATGCAAAATCACCTGCCGGCTACGCCGGAAACACTTGGCGAACACTCCGGAATCACCTGCCGGGCCTGCCGGAACCACCTCTCAGATATGCCAGAACCACGTGCCAACGACCCTGGAAGCACCTGCCGAGCACGCCGGAACCACCTGCTCGACTCGCCAGAACCACCTGCCGGACACGCAAAAATCACCTGCCGGCTACGCCACAACCAGTTGGGGAACACTTCGGAATCACCTGCCGGGCTTGCTGGAACCACCTGCCGGTCATGCCAAAATCACCTGCCAATTACGCCAGTACCACTTGGCGGACACTGTAGAAACACATGTCGGGCCGGCCGGAACCACATCTCACACGTGCCAGAACCATGTGCATGAGATGCTGGAACCACACCCCGAACAGACGGAAAACACCTGCCAGACCCGTCTGAACAACCTGCCGAGCACGCCGGAGCCACCTGCTCGACTCGCCGGAACCACCTACCTGACATGCCCAAATCACCAGCCGGGTATGCCAGAACCACTTGGCGGACACTCCGGAATCATCTGCCGGACATGCCGGAACCAGCTCTCAGACACACCAGAACCACGTGCCGGAGACGCCGGAAGCACCTGCCGAGCATGCCGGAGCCACCTGCTCGACTTGCCAGAAACACCTGCCGGACACGCCAAAATCACCTGCCGGGTACGCCAGAACCACCTGGCGGACACTCCGAAATCACCTGTCGCGCATGCCGGAACCACCTCTCAGACGTGCCGGAAGCACGTGCCGGACACGCCGGAATCACCTACCGGACAGACCGGAACCACCTGCCGAGCACTCCGGAGCCACCTGTTCGACTGGCTGGAACCACCTGCCGGACAGGCCAATATTAACTGCTGGCTATGCCAGAACCATCTGGGGGACAGTCGGAATCACCTGCCAGCCATGGCGGAACCACCTCTCACACGTACCAGAACCACCTGCCGGAGAAGCTGGAAACACGTCCTGGACAGTCTGGAACCACCTGCCGGCCAAGCCTGAACCACCTGCCAAGCACAACGGAACAACCTGCCAGACACGCCAAAATCACCTGCGTGTTATGCCAGAACCACTTGGAGGACTCTCTGGGATGACCTGCCGGGCATGCCGGAACCACCTCTCAGACGTGCCAGAACCATGTGGCGGACAGTCCGGAATCACCTGTTGGGCATGCGCAACCACCTCTGAGACGTACCAGAACCACATGCCGTGCAGGCTGGAACCACCTACCGGACAGACCGGAATCACCTTTCGGGCATGCCGGAACCACCTGTCAGATGTGCCAGAAACACGTGCCGGAGACGCCGGAAGCACCGGCCAAGCACGTTGGAACCACCTGCTCAACTCGCCTGAACCACCTGCCGGACATGCCAAAATCACCTGCCGACTATGCCAGAACCACTTGGCGAACACTCCGGAATCACTTGCCGGGCATGCAGGAACCGCCTCTCAGACATGCCAGAACCCCGTGCCAATGACCCCGGAAGCACCAGCCGAGCACGCCGGAACCACCTGCTCAACTCGCCTGAACCTCCTGCCGTACACGCCAAAATCACCTGCCCGCTACACCAGCACCACTTCGGGGACAAGCCGGAATCACGTGAGGGGCATGCCGGCACAGCCTCTCAGACTGAACCTCGTGCCGGACACCACAGAACCACCTGCCGGACAGACCGGAACCACCTGCCGGACACGCCGGAACCACCGGCTCGACCCGCCGGAACGACCGCTGGACATGCAAAATCACCTGCCGGCTACGCCGGAAACACTTGGCGAACACTCCGGAATCACCTGCCGGGCATGCCGGAACCACCTCTCAGATAAGCCAGAACCACGTGCCAATGACCCCGGAAGCACCTGCCGAGCACGCCGGAACCACCTGCTCGACTCGCCAGAACCACCTGCCGGACACGCAAAAATCACCTGCCGGCTACGCCACAACCAGTTGGGGAACACTTCGGAATCACCTGCCGGGCTTGCTGGAACCACCTGCCGGTCATGCCAAAATCACCTGCCAACTACGCCAGTACCACTTGGCGGACACTGTGGAAACACCTGTCGGGCCGGCCGGAACCACATCTCACACGTGCCAGAACCATGTGCATGAGATGCTGGAACCACACCCCGAACAGACGGAAAACACCTGCCAGACCCGTCTGAACAACCTGCCGAGCACGCCGGAGCCACCTGCTCGACTCGCCGGAACCACCTACCTGACATGCCCAAATCACCAGCCGGGTATGCCAGAACCACTTGGCGGACACTCCGGAATCATCTGCCGGACATGCCGGAACCAGCTCTCAGACACACCAGAACCACGTGCCGGAGACGCCGGAAGCACCTGCCGAGCATGCCGGAGCCACCTGCTCGACTCGCCAGAAACACCTGCCGGACACGCCAAAATCACCTGCCGGGTACGCCAGAACCACCTGGCGGACACTCCGAAATCACCTGTTGCGCATGCCGGAACCACCTCTCAGACGTGCCGGAAGCACGTGCCGGACACGCCGGAATCACCTACCGGACAGACCGGAACCACCTGCCGAGCACTCTGGAGCCACCTGTTCGACTGGCTGGAACCACCTGCCGGACAGGCCAATATCAACTGCTGGCTATGCCAGAACCACCTGGGGGACAGTCCGGGATCACCTGCCAGCCATGGCGGAACCACCTCTCACACGTACCAGAACCACCTGCCGGAGAAGCTGGAAACACGTCCTGGACAGTCTGGAACCACCTGCCGGCCAAGCCTGAACCACCTGCCAAGCACAACGGAACAACCTGCCAGACACGCCAAAATCACCTGCGTGTTATGCCAGAACCACTTGGAGGACTCTCTGGGATGACCTGCCGGGCATGCCGGAACCACCTCTCAGACGTGCCAGAACCATGTGGCGGACAGTCCGGAATCACCTGTTGGGCATGCGCAACCACCTCTGAGACGTACCAGAACCACATGCCGTGCAGGCTGGAACCACCTACCGGACAGACCGGAATCACCTTTCGGGCATGCCGGAACCACCTGTCAGATGTGCCAGAAACACGTGCCGGAGACGCCGGAAGCACCGGCCAAGCACGTTGGAACCACCTGCTCAACTCGCCTGAACCACCTGCCGGACATGCCAAAATCACCTGCCGACTATGCCAGAACCACTTGGCGAACACTCCGGAATCACTTGCCGGGCATGCAGGAACCGCCTCTCAGACATGCCAGAACCCCGTGCCAATGACCCCGGAAGCACCAGCCGAGCACGCCGGAACCACCTGCTCAACTCGCCTGAACCACCTGCCGTACACGCCAAAATCACCTGCCCGCTACACCAGCACCACTTCGGGGACAAGCCGGAATCACGTGAGGGGCATGCCGGCACAGCCTCTCAGACTGAACCTCGTGCCGGACACCACAGAACCACCTGCCGGACAGACCGGAACCACCTGCCGGACACGCCGGAACCACCGGCTCGACCCGCCGGAACGACCGCTGGACATGCAAAATCACCTGCCGGCTACGCCGGAAACACTTGGCGAACACTCCGGAATCACCTGCCGGGCATGCCGGAACCACCTCTCAGATATGCCAGAACCACGTGCCAATGATCCCGGAAGCACCTGCCGAGCACGCCGGAACCACCTGCTCGACTCGCCAGAACCACCTGCCGGACACGCAAAAATCACCTGCCGGCTACGCCACAACCAGTTGGGGAACACTTCGGAATCACCTGCCGGGCTTGCTGGAACCACCTGCCGGTCATGCCAAAATCACCTGCCAACTACGCCAGTACCACTTGGCGGACACTGTGGAAACACCTGTCGGGCCGGCCGGAACCACATCTCACACGTGCCAGAACCATGTGCATGAGATGCTGGAACCACACCCCGAACAGACGGAAAACACCTGCCAGACCCGTCTGAACAACCTGCCAGCACGCCGGAGCCACCTGCTCGACTCGCCGGAACCACATACCTGACATGCCCAAATCACCAGCCGGGTATGCCAGAACCACTTGGCGGACACTCCGGAATCATCTGCCGGACATGCCGGAACCAGCTCTCAGACACACCAGAACCACGTGCCGGAGACGCCGGAAGCACCTGCCGAGCATGCCGGAGCCACCTGCTCGACTTGCCAGAAACACCTGCCGGACACGCCAAAATCACCTGCCGGGTACGCCAGAACCACCTGGCGGACACTCCGAAATCACCTGTCGCGCATGCCGGAACCACCTCTCAGACGTGCCGGAAGCACGTGCCGGACACACCGGAATCACCTAGCGGACAGACCGGAACCACCTGCCGAGCACGCCGGAGCCACCTGTTCGACTGGCTGGAACCACCTGCCGGACAGGCCAATATTAACTGCTGGCTATGCCAGAACCACCTGGGGGACAGTCCGGGATCACCTGCCAGCCATGGCGGAACCACCTCTCACACGTACCAGAACCACCTGCTGGAGAAGCTGGAAACACGTCCTGGACAGTCTGGAACCACCTGCCGGCCAAGCCTGAACCACCTGCCAAGCACAACGGAACAACCTGCCAGACACGCCAAAATCACCTGCGTGTTATGCCAGAACCACTTGGAGGACTCTCTGGGATGACCTGCCGGGCATGCCGGAACCACCTCTCAGACGTGCCAGAACCATGTGGCGGACAGTCCGGAATCACCTGTTGGGCATGCGCAACCACCTCTGAGACGTACCAGAACCACATGCCGTGCAGGCTGGAACCACCTACCGGACAGACCGGAATCACCTTTCGGGCATGCCGGAACCACCTGTCAGATGTGCCAGAAACACGTGCTGGAGACGCCGGAAGCACCTGCCAAGCACGTCGGAACCACCTGCTCAACTCGCATGAACCACCTGCCGGACATGCCAAAATCACCTGCCGACTATGCCAGAACCACTTGGCGAACACTCCGGAAACACTTGCCAGGCATGCAGGAACCACCTATCAGACATGCCAGAACCCCGTGCCAATGACCCCGGAAGCACCAGCCGAGCACGCCGGAACCACCTGCTCAACTCGCCTGAACCACCTGCCGTACACGCCAAAATCACCTGCCCGCTACACCAGCACCACTTCGGGGACAAGCCGGAATCACGTGAGGGGCATGCCGGCACAGCCTCTCAGACTGAACCTCATGCCGGACACCACAGAACCACCTGCCGGACAGACCGGAACCACCTGCCGGACACGCTGGAACCACCGGCTCGACCCGCCGGAACGACCGCTGGACATGCAAAATCACCTGCCGGCTACGCCGGAAACACTTGGCGAACACTCCGGAATCACCTGCCGGGCATGCCGGAACCACCTCTCAGATATGCCAGAACCACGTGCCAATGACCCCGGAAGCACCTGCATAGCACGCCGGAACCACCTGCTCGACTCGCCAGAACCACCTGCCGGACACGCAAAAATCACCTGCCGGCTACGCCACAACCAGTTGGGGAACACTTCGGAATCACCTGCCGGGCTTGCTGGAACCACCTGCCGGTCATGCCAAAATCACCTGCCAACTACGCCAGTACCACTTGGCGGACACTGTGGAAACACCTGTCGGGCCGGCCGGAACCACATCTCACACGTGCCAGAACCATGTGCATGAGATGCTGGAACCACACCCCGAACAGACGGAAAACACCTGCCAGACCCGTCTGAACAACCTGCCGAGCACGCCGGAGCCACCTGCTCGACTCGCCGGAACCACCTACCTGACATGCCCAAATCACCAGCCGGGTATGCCAGAACCACTTGGCGGACACTCCGGAATCATCTGCTGGACATGCCGGAACCAGCTCTAAGACACACCAGAACCACGTGCCGGAGACGCCGGAAGCACCTGCCGAGCATGCCGGAGCCACCTGCTCGACTCGCCAGAAACACCTGCCGGACACGCCAAAATCACCTGCCGGGTACGCCAGAACCACCTGGCGGACACTCCGAAATCACCTGTCGCGCATGCCGGAACCACCTCTCAGACGTGCCGGAAGCACGTGCCGGACACGCCGGAATCACCTAGCGGACAGACCGGAACCACCTGCCGAGCACGCCGGAGCCACCTGTTCGACTGGCTGGAACCACCTGCCGGACAGGCCAATATTAACTGCTGGCTATGCCAGAACCACCTGGGGGACAGTCCGGGATCACCTGCCAGCCATGGCGGAACCACCTCTCACACGTACCAGAACCACCTGCCGGAGAAGCTGGAAACACGTCCTGGACAGTCTGGAACCACCTGCCGGCCAAGCCTGAACCACCTGCCAAGCACAACGGAACAACCTGCCAGACACGCCAAAATCACCTGCGTGTTATGCCAGAACCACTTGGAGGACTCTCTGGGATGACCTGCCGGGCATGCCGGAACCACCTCTCAGACGTGCCAGAACCATGTGGCGGACAGTCCGGAATCACCTGTTGGGCATGCGCAACCACCTCTGAGACGTACCAGAACCACATGCCGTGCAGGCTGGAACCACCTACCGGACAGACCGGAATCACCTTTCGGGCATGCCGGAACCACCTGTCAGATGTGCCAGAAACACGTGCCGGAGACGCCGGAAGCACCGGCCAAGCACGTTGGAACCACCTGCTCAACTCGCCTGAACCACCTGCCGGACATGCCAAAATCACCTGCCGACTATGCCAGAACCACTTGGCGAACACTCCGGAATCACTTGCCGGGCATGCAGGAACCACCTCTCAGACATGCCAGAACCCCGTGCCAATGATCCCGGAAGCACCAGCCGAGCACGCCGGAACCACCTGCTCAACTCGCCTGAACCACCTGCCGGACACGCCAAAATCACCTGCCCGCTACACCAGCACCACTTCGGGGACAAGCCGGAATCACGTGAGGGGCATGCCGGCACAGCCTCTCAGACTGAACCTCGTGCCGGACACCACAGAACCACCTGCCGGACAGACCGGAACCACCTGCCGGACACGCCGGAACCACCGGCTCGACCCGCCGGAACGACCGCTTGACATGCAAAATCACCTGCCGGCTACGCCAGAAACACTTGGCGAACACTCCGGAATCACCTGCCGGGCATGCCGGAACCACCTCTCAGATATGCCACAACCACGTGCCAATGACCCCGGAAGCACCTGCCGAGCACGCTGGAACCACCTGCTCGACTCGCCAGAACCACCTGCCGGACACGCAAAAATCAGCTGCCGGCTACGCCACAACCAGTTGGGGAACACTTCGGAATCACCTGCCGGGCTTGCTGGAACCACCTGCCGGTCATGCCAAAATCACCTGCCAACTACGCCAGTACCACTTGGCGGACACTGTGGAAACACCTGTCGGGCCGGCCGGAACCACATCTCACACGTGCCAGAACCATGTGCATGAGATGCTGGAACCACACCCCGAACAGACGGAAAACACCTGCCAGACCCGTCTGAACAACCTGCCGAGCACGGCGGAGCCACCTGCTCGATTCGCCGGAACCACATACCTGACATGCCCAAATCACCAGCCGGGTATGCCAGAACCACTTGGCAGACACTCCGGAATCATCTGCCGGACATGCCGGAACCAGCTCTCAGACGCACCAGAACCACGTGCCGGAGACGCCGGAAGCACCTGCCGAGCATGCCGGAGCCACCTGCTCGACTCCCCAGAAACACCTGCCGGACACGCCAAAATCACCTGCCGGGTACGCCAGAACCACCTGGCGGACACTCCGAAATCACCTGTCGCGCATGCCGGAACCACCTCTCAGACGTGCCGGAAGCACGTGCCGGACACGCCGGAATCACCTAGCGGACAGACCGGAACCACCTGCAGAGCACGCCGGAGCCACCTGTTCGACTGGCTGGAACCACCTGCCGGACAGGCCAATATTAACCGCTGGCTATGCCAGAACCACCTGGGGGACAGTCCGGGATCACCTGCCAGCCATGGCGGAACCACCTCACACACGTACCAGAACCACCTGCCGGAGAATCTGGAAACACGTCCTGGACAGTCTGGAACCACCTGCCGGCCAAGCCTGAACCACCTGCCAAGCACAACGGAACAACCTGCCAGACACGCCAAAATCACCTGCGTGTTATGCCAGAACCACTTGGAGGACTCTCTGGGATGACCTGCCGGGCATGCCGGAACCACCTCTCAGACGTGCCAGAACCATGTGGCGGACAGTCCGGAATCACCTGTTGGGCATGCGCAACCACCTCTGAGACGTACCAGAACCACATGCCGTGCAGGCTGGAACCACCTACCGGACAGACCGGAATCACCTTTCGGGCATGCCGGAACCACCTGTCAGATGTGCCAGGACACGTGCCGGAGACGCCGGAAGCACCGGCCAAGCATGTTGGAACCACCTGGTCAACTCGCCTGAACCACCTGCCGGACATGCCAAAATCACCTGCCGACTATGCCAGAACCACTTGGCGAACACTCCGGAATCACTTGCCGGGCATGCAGGAACCACCTCTCAGACATGCCAGAACCCCGTGCCAATGACCCCGGAAGCACCAGCCGAGCACGCCGGAACCACCTGCTCAACTCGCCTGAACCACCTGCCGGACACGCCAAAATCACCTGCCCGCTACACCAGCACCACTTCGGGGACAAGCCGGAATCACGTGAGGGGCATGCCGGCACAGCCTCTCAGACTGAACCTCGTGCCGGACACCACAGAACCACCTGCCGGACAGACTGGAACCACCTGCCGGACACGCCGCAACCACCGGCTCGACCCGCCGGAACGACCGCTGGACATGCAAAATCACCTGCCGGCTACGCCGGAAACACTTGGCGAACACTCCGGAATCACCTGCCGGGCCTGCCGGAACCACCTCTCAGATATGCCAGAACCACGTGCCAACGACCCTGGAAGCACCTGCCGAGCACGCCGGAACCACCTGCTCGACTCGCCAGAACCACCTGCCGGACACGCAAAAATCACCTGCCGGCTACGCCACAACCAGTTGGGGAACACTTCGGAATCACCTGCCGGGCTTGCTGGAACCACCTGCCGGTCATGCCAAAATCACCTGCCAATTACGCCAGTACCACTTGGCGGACTCTGTAGAAACACCTGTCGGGCCGGCCGGAACCACATCTCACACGTGCCAGAACCATGTGCATGAGATGCTGGAACCACACCCCGAACAGACGGAAAACACCTGCCAGACCCGTCTGAACAACCTGCCGAGCACGCCGGAGCCACCTGCTCGACTCGCCGGAACCACCTACCTGACATGCCCAAATCACCAGCCGGGTATGCCAGAACCACTTGGCGGACACTCCGGAATCATCTGCCGGACATGCCGGAACCAGCTCTCAGACACACCAGAACCACGTGCCGGAGACGCCGGAAGCACCTGCCGAGCATGCCGGAGCCACCTGCTCGACTCGCCAGAAACACCTGCCGGACACGCCAAAATCACCTGCCGGGTACGCCAGAACCACCTGGCGGACACTCCGAAATCACCTGTCGCGCATGCCGGAACCACCTCTCAGACGTGCCGGAAGCACGTGCCGGACACGCCGGAATCACCTACCGGACAGACCGGAACCACCTGCCGAGCACTCCGGAGCCACCTGTTCGACTGGCTGGAACCACCTGCCGGACAGGCCAATATTAACTGCTGGCTATGCCAGAACCATCTGGGGGACAGTCGGAATCACCTGCCAGCCATGGCGGAACCACCTCTCACACGTACCAGAACCACCTGCCGGAGAAGCTGGAAACACGTCCTGGACAGTCTGGAACCACCTGCCGGCCAAGCCTGAACCACCTGCCAAGCACAACAGAACAACCTGCCAGACACGCCAAAATCACCTGCGTGTTATGCCAGAACCACTTGGAGGACTCTCTGGGATGACCTGCCGGGCATGCCGGAACCACCTCTCAGACGTGCCAGAACCATGTGGCGGACAGTCCGGAATCACCTGTTGGGCATGCGCAACCACCTCTGAGACGTACCAGAACCACATGCCGTGCAGGCTGGAACCACCTACCGGACAGACCGGAATCACCTTTCGGGCATGCCGGAACCACCTGTCAGATGTGCCAGAAACACGTGCCGGAGACGCCGGAAGCACCTGCCAAGCACGTTGGAACCACCTGCTCAACTTGCCTGAACCACCTGCCGGACATGCCAAAATCACCTGCCGACTATGCCAGAACCACTTGGCGAACACTCCGGAATCACTTGCCGGGCATGCAGGAACCACCTCTCAGACATGCCAGAACCCCGTGCCAATGACCCCGGAAGCACCAGCCGAGCACGCCGGAACCACCTGCTCAACTCGCCTGAACCACCTGCCGTACACGCCAAAATCACCTGCCCGCTACACCAGCACCACTTCGGGGACAAGCCGGAATCACGTGAGTGGCATGCCGGCACAGCCTCTCAGACTGAACCTCGTGCCGGACACCACAGAACCACCTGCCGGACAGACCGGAACCACCTGCCGGACACGCCGGAACCACCGGCTCGACCCGCCGGAACGACCGCTGGACATGCAAAATCACCTGCCGGCTACGCCGGAAACACTTGGCGAACACTCCGGAATCACCTGCCGGGCATGCGGGAAGCACCTCTCAGATAAGCCAGAACCACGTGCCAATGACCCCGGAAGCACCTGCCGAGCACGCCGGAACCACCTGCTCGACTCGCCAGAACCACCTGCCGGACACGCAAAAATCACCTGCCGGCTACGCCACAACCAGTTGGGGAACACTTCGGAATCACCTGCCGGGCTTGCTGGAACCACCTGCCGGTCATGCCAAAATCACCTGCCAACTACGCCAGTACCACTTGGCGGACACTGTGGAAACACCTGTCGGGCCGGCCGGAACCACATCTCACACGTGCCAGAACCATGTGCATGAGATGCTGGAACCACACCCCGAAAAGACGGAAAACACCTGCCAGACCCGTCTGAACAACCTGCCGAGCACGCCAGAGCCACCTGCTCGACTCGCCGGAACCACCTACCTGACATGCCCAAATCACCAGCCGGGTATGCCAGAACCACTTGGCGGACACTCCGGAATCATCTGCCGGACATGCCGGAACCAGCTCTCAGACACACCAGAACCACGTGCCGGAGACGCCGGAAGCACCTGCCGAGCATGCCGGAGCCACCTGCTCGACTCGCCAGAAACACCTGCCGGACACGCCAATATCACCTGCCGGGTACGCCAGAACCACCTGGCGGACACTCCGAAATCACCTGCCGCGCATGCTGGAACCACCTCTCAGACGTGCCGGAAGCACGTGCCGGACACGCCGGAAACACCTAGCGGACAGACCGGAACCACCTGCCGAGCACGCCGGAGCCACCTGTTCGACTGGCTGGAACCACCTGCCGGACAGGCCAATATCAACTGCTGGCTATGCCAGAACCACCTGGGGGACAGTCCGGGATCACCTGCCAGCCATGGCGGAACCACCTCTCACACGTACCAGAACCACCTGCCGGAGAAGCTGGAAACACGTCCTGGACAGTCTGGAACCACCTGCCGGCCAAGCCTGAACCACCTGCCAAGCACAACGGAACAACCTGCCAGACACGCCAAAATCACCTGCGTGTTATGCCAGAACCACTTGGAGGACTCTCTGGGATGACCTGCCGGGCATGCCGGAACCACCTCTGCGACGTGCCAGAACCATGTGGCGGACAGTCCGGAATCACCTGTTGGGCATGCGCAACCACCTCTGAGACGTACCAGAACCACATGCCGTGCAAGCTGGAACCACCTACCGGACAGACCGGAATCACCTTTCGTGCATGCCGGAACCACCTGTCAGATGTGCCAGAAACACGTGCCGGAGACGCCGGAAGCACCTGCCAAGCACGTTGGAACCACCTGCTCAGCTCGCCTGAACCACCTGCCGGACATGCCAAAATCACCTGCCGACTATGCCAGAACCACTTGGCGAACACTCCGGAATCACTTGCCGGGCATGCAGGAACCACCTCTCAGACATGCCAGAACCCCGTGCCAATGATCCCGGAAGCTCTAGCCGAGCACGCCGGAACCACCTGCTCAACTCGCCTGAACCACCTGCCGGACACGCCAAAATCACCTGCCCGCTACACCAGCACCACTTCGGGGACAAGCCGGAATCACGTGAGGGGCATGCCGGCACAGCCTCTCAGACTGAACCTCGTGCCGGACACCACAGAACCACCTGCCGGACAGACCGGAACCACCTGCCGGACACGCCGGAACCACCGGCTCGACCCGCCGGAACGACCGCTGGACATGCAAAATCACCTGCCGGCTACGCCGGAAACACTTGGCGAACACTCCGGAATCACCTGCCGGGCATGCCGGAACCACCTCTCAGATAAGCCAGAACCACGTGCCAATGACCCCGGAAGCACCTGCCGAGCACGCCGGAACCACCTGCTCGACTCGCCAGAACCACCTGCCGGACACGCAAAAATCACCTGCCGGCTACGCCACAACCAGTTGGGGAACACTTCGGAATCACCTGCCGGGCTTGCTGGAACCACCTGCCGGTCATGCCAAAATCACCTGCCTACTACGCCAGTACCACTTGGCGGACACTGTGGAAACACCTGTCGGGCCGGCCGGAACCACATCTCACATGTGCCAGAACCATGTGCATGAGATGCTGGAACCACACCCCGAACAGACGGAAAACACCTGCCAGACCCGTCTGAACAACCTGCCGAGCACGCCAGAGCCACCTGCTCACTCGCCGGAACCACCTACCTGACATGCCAAAATCACCAGCCCGGTATGCCAGAACCACTTGGCGGACACTCCGGAATCATCTGCCGGACATGCCGGAACCAGCTCTCAGACACACCAGAACCACGTGCCGGAGACACCGGAAGCACCTGCCGAGCATGCCGGAGCCACCTGCTCGACTCGCCAGAAACACCTGCCGGACACGCCAAAATCACCTGCCGGGTACGCCAGAACCACCTGGCGGACACTCCGAAATCACCTGTCGCGCATGCCGGAACCACCTCTCAGACGTGCCGGAAGCACGTGCCGGACACGCCGGAATCACCTAGCGGACAGACCGGAACCACCTGCCGAGCACGCCGGAGCCACCTGTTCGACTGGCTGGAACCACCTGCCGGACAGGCCAATATCAACTGCTGGCTATGCCAGAACCACCTGGGGGACAGTCCGGGATCACCTGCCAGCCATGGCGGAACCACCTCTCACACGTACCAGAACCACCTGCCGGAGAAGCTGGAAACACGTCCTGGACTGTCTGGAACCACATGCCGGCCAAGCCTGAACCACCTGCCAAGCACAACGGAACAACCTGCCAGACGCCAAAATCACCTGCGTGTTATGCCAGAACCACTTGGAGGACTCTCTGGGATGACCTGCCGGGCATGCCGGAACCACCTCTCAGACGTGCCAGAACCATGTGGCGGACAGTCCGGAATCACCTGTTGGGCATGCGCAACCACCTCTGAGACGTACCAGAACCACATGCCGTGCAGGCTGGAACCACCTACCGGACAGACCGGAATCACCGTTCGGGCATGCCGGAACCACCTGTCAGATGTGCCAGAAACACGTGCCGGAGACGCCGGAAGCACCTGCCAAGCACGTTGGAACCACCTGCTCAACTCGCATGAACCACCTGCCGGACATGCCAAAATCACCTGCCGACTATGCCAGAACCACTTGGCGAACACTCCGGAATCACTTGCCGGGCATGCAGGAACCACCTCTCAGACATGCCAGAACCCCGTGCCAATGACCCCGGAAGCACCAGCCGAGCACGCCGGAACCACCTGCTCAACTCGCCTGAACCACCTGCCGGACACGCCAAAATCACCTGCCCGCTACACCAGCACCACTTCGGGGACAAGCCGGAATCACGTGAGGGGCATGCCGGCACAGCCTCTCAGACTGAACCTCGTGCTGGACACCACAGAACCACCTGCCGGACAGACCGGAACCACCTGCCGGACACGCCGGAACCACCGGCTCGACCCGCCGGAACGACCGCTGGACATGCAAAATCACCTGCCGGCTACGCCGGAAACACTTGGCGAACACTCCGGAATCACCTGCCGGGCATGCCGGAACCACCTCTCAGATATGCCAGAACCACGTGCCAATGACCCCGGAAGCACCTGCCGAGCACGCCGGAACCACCTGCTCGACTCGCCAGAACCACCTGCCGGACACGCAAAAATCACCTGCCGGCTACGCCACAACCAGTTGGGGAACACTTCGGAATCACCTGCCGGGCTTGCTGGAACCACCTGCCGGTCATGCCAAAATCACCTGCCAACTACGCCAGTACCACTTGGCGGACACTGTGGATACACCTGTCGGGCCGGCCGGAACCACATCTCACACGTGCCAGAACCATGTGGATGAGATGCTGGAACCACACCCCGAACAGACGGAAAACACCTGCCAGACCCGTCTGAACAACCTGCCGAGCACGCCGGAGCCACCTGCTCGACTCGCCGGAACCACCTACCTGACATGCCCAAATCACCAGCCGGGTATGCCAGAACCACTTGGCGGACACTCCGGAATCATCTGCCGGACATGCCGGAACCAGCTCTCAGACACACCAGAACCACGTGCCGGAGACGCCGGAAGCACCTGCCGAGGATGCCGGAGCCACCTGCTCGACTCGCCAGAAACACCTGCCGGACACGCCAAAATCACCTGCCGGGTACGCCAGAACCACCTGGCGGACACTCCGAAATCACCTGTCGCGCATGCCGGAACCACCTCTCAGACGTGCCGGAAGCACGTGCCGGACACGCCGGAATCACCTAGCGGACAGACCGGAACCACCTGCCGAGCACGCCGGAGCCACCTGTTCGACTGGCTGGAGCCACCTGCCGGACAGGCCAATATCAACTGCTGGCTATGCCAGAACCACCTGGGGGACAGTCCGGGATCACCTGCCAGCCATGGCGGAACCACCTCTCACACGTACCAGAACCACCTGCCGGAGAAGCTGGAAACACGTCCTGGACAGACTGGAACCACGTGACGGCCATGCCTGAACCACATGCCGAGCACGGTCGAACCACCTGCCGGACACGCCAAAATCACCTGCGGGCTACGCCAGAACCACTTGGACGACTCTCTGGGATGACCTGCCGGGCATGCCGGAACCACCTCTCAGACGTGCCAGAAGCACGTGGCGGACAGTCCGGAATCACCTGTTGGGCATACGCAACCACCTCTGAGACGTACCAGAACCACGTGCCGTGCACGCCGGAACCACCTACCGGACAGACCGGAATCAACTTTTGGGCATGCCGGAACCACCAGTCAGATGTGCCAGAAACACGTGCCGGAGACGCCAGAAGCACCTGCCGAGCACGTCGCAACCACCTGCTCAACTCGCCTGAACCACCTGCCGGACACGCCAAAATCACCTGCCCGCTACACCAGCACCACTTCGGGGACAAGCCTGAATCACGTGAGGGGCATGCCGGCACAGCCTCTCAGACTGAACCTCGTGCCGGACACCACAGAACCACCTGCCGGACAGACCGGAACCACCTGCCGGACACGCCGGAACCACCGGCTCGACCCGCCGGAACGACCGCTGGACATGCAAAATCACCTGCCGGCTACGCCGGAAACACTTGGCGAACACTCCGGAATCACCTGCCGGGCATGCCGGAACCACCTCTCATATAAGCCAGAACCACGTGCCAATGACCCCGGAAGCACCTGCCGAGCACGCCGGAACCACCTGCTCGACTCGCCAGAACCACCTGCCAGACACGCAAAAATCACCTGCCGGCTACGCCACAACCAGTTGGGGAACACTTCGGAATCACCTGCCGGGCTTGCTGGAACCACCTGCCGGTCATGCCAAAATCACCTGCCAACTACGCCAGTACCACTTGGCGGACACTGTGGAAACACCTGTCGGGCCGGCCGGAACCACATCTCACACGTGCCAGAACCATGTGGATGAGATGCTGGAACCACACCCCGAACAGACGGAAAACACCTGCCAGACCCGTCTGAACAACCTGCCGAGCACGCCGGAGCCACCTGCTCGACTCGCCGGAACCACCTACCTGACATGCCCAAATCACCAGCCGGGTATGCCAGAACCACTTGGCGGACACTCCGGAATCATCTGCCGGACATGCCGGAACCAGCTCTCAGACACACCAGAACCACG
This sequence comes from Equus caballus, assembly GCF_041296265.1. Taxonomy (NCBI): domain Eukaryota; kingdom Metazoa; phylum Chordata; class Mammalia; order Perissodactyla; family Equidae; genus Equus; species Equus caballus. Next base: position 4,073,549 of record NC_091710.1, read on the forward strand.
TGCCGGAGACGCCGGAAGCACCTGCCGAGGATGCCGGAGCCACCTGCTCGACTCGCCAGAAACACCTGCCGGACACGCCAAAATCACCTGCCGGGTACGCCAGAACCACCTGGCGGACACTCCGAAATCACCTGTCGCGCATGCCGGAACCACCTCTCAGACGTGCCGGAAGCACGTGCCGGACACGCCGGAATCACCTAGCGGACAGACCGGAACCACCTGCCGAGCACGCCGGAGCCACCTGTTCGACTGGCTGGAGCCACCTGCCGGACAGGCCAATATCAACTGCTGGCTATGCCAGAACCACCTGGGGGACAGTCCGGGATCACCTGCCAGCCATGGCGGAACCACCTCTCACACGTACCAGAACCACCTGCCGGAGAAGCTGGAAACACGTCCTGGACAGACTGGAACCACGTGACGGCCATGCCTGAACCACATGCCGAGCACGGTCGAACCACCTGCCGGACACGCCAAAATCACCTGCGGGCTACGCCAGAACCACTTGGACGACTCTCTGGGATGACCTGCCGGGCATGCCGGAACCACCTCTCAGACGTGCCAGAAGCACGTGGCGGACAGTCCGGAATCACCTGTTGGGCATACGCAACCACCTCTGAGACGTACCAGAACCACGTGCCGTGCACGCCGGAACCACCTACCGGACAGACCGGAATCAACTTTTGGGCATGCCGGAACCAATAGTCAGATGTGCCAGAAACACGTGCCGGAGACGCCAGAAGCACCTGCCGAGCACGTCGCAACCACCTGCTCAACTCGCCTGAACCACCTGCCGGACACGCCAAAATCACCTGCCCGCTACACCAGCACCACTTCGGGGACAAGCCTGAATCACGTGAGGGGCATGCCGGCACAGCCTCTCAGACTGAACCTCGTGCCGGACACCACAGAACCACCTGCCGGACAGACCGGAACCACCTGCCGGACACGCCGGAACCACCGGCTCGACCCGCCGGAACGACCGCTGGACATGCAAAATCACCTGCCGGCTACGCCGGAAACACTTGGCGAACACTCCGGAATCACCTGCCGGGCATGCCGGAACCACCTCTCATATAAGCCAGAACCACGTGCCAATGACCCCGGAAGCACCTGCCGAGCACGCCGGAACCACCTGCTCGACTCGCCAGAACCACCTGCCAGACACGCAAAAATCACCTGCCGGCTACGCCACAACCAGTTGGGGAACACTTCGGAATCACCTGCCGGGCTTGCTGGAACCACCTGCCGGTCATGCCAAAATCACCTGCCAACTACGCCAGTACCACTTGGCGGACACTGTGGAAACACCTGTCGGGCCGGCCGGAACCACATCTCACACGTGCCAGAACCATGTGCATGAGATGCTGGAACCAAACGCCGAACAGACGGAAAACACCTGCCAGACCCGTCTGAACAACCTGCCGAGCACGCCAGAGGCACCTGCTCGACTCGCAGGAACCACCTACCTGACATGCCAAAATCACCAGCCGGGTATGCCAGAACCACTTGGCGGACACTCCGGAATCATCTGCCGGACATGCCAGAACCAGCTCTCAGACACACCAGAACCACGTGCCGGAGATGCCGGAAGCACCTGCCGAGCATGCCGGAGCCACCTGCTCGACTCGCCAGAAACACCTGCCGGACACGCCAAAATCACCTGCCGGGTACGCCAGAACCACCTGGCGGACACTCCGAAATCACCTGTCGCGCATGCCGGAACCACCTCTCAGACGTGCCGGAAGCACGTGCCGGACACGCCGGAATCACCTAGCGGACAGACCGGAACCACCTGCCGAGCACGCCGGAGCCACCTGTTCGACTGGCTGGAGCCACCTGCCGGACAGGCCAATATTAACTGCTGGCTATGCCAGAACCACCTGGGGGACAGTCCGGGATCACCTGCCAGCCATGGCGGAACCACCTCTCAGACGTACCAGAACCACCTGCCGGAGAAGCTGGAAACACGTCCTGGACAGTCTGGAACCACCTGCCGGCCAAGCCTGAACCACCTGCCAAGCACAACGGAACAACCTGCCAGACACGCCAAAATCACCTGCGTGTTATGCCAGAACCACTTGGAGGACTCTCTGGGATGACCTGCCGGGCATGCCGGAACCACCTCTCAGACGTGCCAGAACCATGTGGCGGACAGTCCGGAATCACCTGTTGGGCATGCGCAACCACCTCTGAGACGTACCAGAACCACATGCCGTGCAGGCTGGAACCACCTACCGGACAGACCGGAATCACCTTTCGGGCATGCCGGAACCACCTGTCAGATGTGCCAGAAACACGTGCCGGAGACGCCGGAAGCACCTGCCAAGCACGTTGGAACCACCTGCTCAACTCGCATGAACCACCTGCCGGACATGCCAAAATCACCTGCCGACTATGCCAGAACCACTTGGCGAACACTCCGGAATCACTTGCCGGGCATGCAGGAACCACCTCTCAGACATGCCAGAACCCCGTGCCAATGACCCCGGAAGCACCAGCCGAGCACGCCGGAACCACCTGCTCAACTCGCCTGAACCACCTGCCGGACACGCCAAAATCACCTGCCCGCTACACCAGCACCACTTCGGGCACAAGCCGGAATCACGTGAGGGGCATGCCGGTACAGCCTCTCAGACTGAACCTCGTGCCAGACACCACAGAACCACCTGCCGGACAGACCGGAACCACCTGCCGGACACGCCGGAACCACCGGCTCGACCCGCCGGAACGACCGCTGGACATGCAAAATCACCTGCCGGCTACGCCGGAAACACTTGCCGAACACTCCGGAATCACCTGCCGGGCATGCCGGAACCACCTCTCAGATAAGCCAGAACCACGTGCCAATGACCCGGAAGCACCTGCCGAGCACGCCGGAACCACCTGCTCGACTCGCCAGAACCACCTGCCGGACACGCAAAAATCACCTGCCAGCTACGCCACAACCAGTTGGGGAACACTTCGGAATCACCTGCCGGGCTTGCTGGAACCACCTGCCGGTCATGCCAAAATCACCTGCCAACTACGCCAGTACCACTTGGCGGACACTGTGGAAACACCTGTCGGGCCGGCCGGAACCACATCTCAGACGTGCCAGAACCATGTGCATGAGATGCTGGAACCACACCCCGAACAGACGGAAAACACCTGCCACACCCGTCTGAACAACCTGCCGTGCACGCCGGAGCCACCTGCTCGACTCGCCGGAACCACCTACCTGACATGCCCAAATCACCAGCCGGGTATGCCAGAACCACTTGGCGGACACTCCGGAATCATCTGCCAGACATGCCGGAACCAGCTCTCAGACACACCAGAACCACGTGCCGGAGACGCCGGAAGCACCTGCCGAGCATGCCGGAGCCACCTGCTCGACTCGCCAGAAAAACCTGCCGGACACGCCAAAATCACCTGCCGGGTACGCCAGAACCACCTGGCGGACACTCCGAAATCACCTGTCGCGCATGCCGGAACCACCTCTCAGACGTGCCGGAAGCACGTGCCGGACACGCCGGAATCACCTAGCGGACAGACCGGAACCACCTGCCGAGCACGCCGGAGCCTCCTGTTCGACTGGCTGGAACCACCTGCCTGACATGCCAAAATCAACAGCCGGGTATGCCAGAACCACTTGGCGGACACTCCGGAATCATCTGCCGTACATGCCGGATCCAGCTCTCAGACACACCAGAACCACCTGCCGGACAAGCCAGAATCACCTAGCGGACCACCGGAACCACCTGCCGAGCACGCCGGAGCCACCTGTTCGACTGGCTGGAACCACCTGCCGGACAGGCCAATATCAACTGCTGGCTATGCCAGAACCACCTGGGGGACAGTCCGGGATCACCTGCCAGCCATGGCGGAACCACCTCTCACACATACCAGAACCACCTGCCGGAGAAGCTGGAAACACGTCCTGGACAGACTGGAACCACGTGACGGCCATGCCTGAACCACCTGCCGAGCACGGCGGAACCACCTGCCGGACACGCCAAAATCACCTGCGGGCTACGCCAGAACCACTTGGACGACTCTCCGAAATGACCTGCCGGGCATGTTGGAACCACCTCTCAGACGTGCCAGAAGCACGTGGCGGACAGTCCGGAATCACCTGTTGGGCATACGCAACCACCTCTGAGACGTACCAGAACCACATGCCGTGCACGCCGGAACCACCTACCGGACAGACCGGAAGCAACATTTGGGCATGCCGGAACCACCTGTCAGATGTGCCAGAAACACGTGCCGGAGACGCCGGAAGCACCTGCCGAGCACGTCGCAACCACCTGCTCAACTCGCCTGAACCACCTGCCGGACATGCCAAAATCACCTGCCGACTATGCCAGAACCACTTGGCGAACACTCCGGAATCACTTGCCGGGCATGCAGGAACCACCTCTCAGACATGCCAGAACCCCGTGCCAATGACCCCGGAAGCACCAGCCGAGCACGCCGGAACCACCTGCTCAACTCGCCTGAACCACCTGCCGGACACGCCAAAATCACCTGCCCGCTACACCAGCACCACTTCGGGGACAAGCCGGAATCACGTGAGGGGCATGCCGGCACAGCCTCTCAGACTGAACCTCGTGCCGGACACCACAGAACCACCTGCCGGACAGACCGGAACCACCTGCCGGACACGCCGGAACCACCGGCTTGACCCGCCGGAACGACCGCTGGACATGCAAAATCACCTGCCGGCTACGCCGGAAACACTTGGCGAACACTCCGGAATCACCTGGAGGGCATGCCGGAACCACCCATCAGATATGCCAGAACCACGTGCCAATGACCCCGGAAGCACCTGCCGAGCACGCCGGAACCACCTGCTCGACTCGCCAGAACCACCTGCCGGACACGCAAAAATCACCTGCCGGCTACGCCACAACCAGTTGGGGAACACTTCGGAATCACCTGCCGGGCTTGCTGGAACCACCTGCCGGTCATGCCAAAATCACCTGCCAACTACGCCAGTACCACTTGGCGGACACTGTGGAAACACCTGTCGGGCCGGCCGGAACCACATCTCACACGTGCCAGAACCATGTGCATGAGATGCTGGAACCACACCCCGAAAAGACGGAAAACACCTGCCAGACCCGTCTGAACAACCTGCCGAGCATGCCAGAGCCACCTGCTCGACTCGCCGGAACCACCTACCTGACATGCCCAAATCACCAGCCGGGTATGCCAGAACCACTTGGCGGACACTCCGGAATCATCTGCCGGACATGCCGGAACCAGCTCTCAGACACACCAGAATCACGTGCCGGACACACCGGAATCACCTAGCGCACCGCCGGAACCACCTGCCGAGCACGCCGGAGCCACCTGTTCGACTGGCTCTAACCACCTGCCGGACAGGCCAATATTAACTGCTGGCTATGCCAGAACCACCTGGGGGACGGTCCGGAATCACCTGCCAGCCATGGCGGACCCACCTCTCACACGTACCAGAACCACCTGCCGGAGAAGCTGGAAACACGTCCTGGACAGTCTGGAACCACCTGCCGGCCAAGCCTGAACCACCTGCCAAGCACAACGGAACAACCTGCCAGACACGCCAAAATCACCTGCGTGTTATGCCAGAACCACTTGGAGGACTCTCTGGGATGACCTGCCGGGCATGCCGGAACCACCTCTCAGACGTGCCCGAACCATGTGGCGGACAGTCCGGAATCACCTGTTGGGCATGCGCAACCACCTCTGAGACGTACCAGAACCACATGCCGTGCAGGCTGGAACCACCTACCGGACAGACCGGAATCACCTTTCGGGCATGCCGGAACCACCTGTCAGATGTGCCAGAAACACGTGCCGGAGATGCCGGAAGCACCTGCCAAGCACGTTGGAACCACCTGCTCAACTCGCCTGAACCACCTGCCGGACATGCCAAAATCACCTGCCGACTATGCCAGAACCACTTGGCGAACACTCCGGAATCACTTGCCGGGCATGCAGGAACCACCTCTCAGACATGCCAGAATCCCGTGCCAATGACCCCGGAAGCACCAGCCGAGCACGCCAGAACCACCTGCTCAACTCGCCTGATCCACCTGCCGGACACGCCAAAATCACCTGCCCGCTACACCAGCACCACTTCGGGGACAAGCCAGAATCACGTGAGGGGCATGCCGGCACAGCCTCTCAGACTGAACCTCGTGCCGGACACCACAGAACCACCTGCCGGACAGACCGGAACCACCTGCCGGACACGCCGGAACCACCGGCTCGACCCGCCGGAACGACCGCTGGACATGCAAAATCACCTGCCGGCTACGCCGGAAACACTTGCCGAACACTCCGGAATCACCTGCCGGGCATGCCGGAACCACCTCTCAGATATGCCAGAACCACGTGCCAATGACCCCGGAAGCACCTGCCGAGCACGCCGGAACCACCTGCTCGACTCGCCCGAACCACATGCCGGACAGGCAAAAATCACCTGCCAGCTACGCCACAACCAGTTGGGGAACACTTCGGAATCACCTGCCGGCCTTGCAGGAACCACCTGCCTGTCATGCCAAAATCACCTGCCAACTACGCCAGTACCACTTGGCGGACACTGTGGAAACACCTGTCGCGCCGGCCGGAACCACATCTCACACGTGCCAGAACCATGTGCATGAGATGCTGGAACCACACCCCGAACAGACGGAAAACACCTGCCAGACCCGTCTGAACAACCTGCCGAGCACGCCGGAGCCACCTGCTCGACTCGCCGGAACCACCTACCTGACATGCCCAAATCACCAGCCGGGTATGCCAGAACCACTTGGCGGACACTCCGGAATCATCTGCCGGACATGCCGGAACCAGCTCTCAGACACACCAGAACCACGTGCCGGAGACGCCGGAAGCACCTGCCGAGGATGCCGGAGCCACCTGCTCGACTCGCCAGAAACACCTGCCGGACACGCCAAAATCACCTGCCGGGTACGCCATAACCACCTGGCGGACACTCCGAAATCACGTGCCGCGCATGCCGGAACCACCTCTCAGACGTGCCGGAAGCACGTGCCGGACACGCCGGAATCACCTAGCGGACAGACCGGAACCACCTGCCGAGCACGCCGGAGCCACCTGTTCGACTGGCTGGAGCCACCTGCCGGACAGGCCAATATCAACTGCTGGCTATGCCAGAACCACCTGGGGGACAGTCCGGGATCACCTGCCAGCCATGGCGGAACCACCTCTCACACGTACCAGAACCACCTGCCGGAGAAGCTGGAAACACGTCCTGGACAGTCTGGAACCACCTGCCGGCCAAGCCTGAACCACCTGCCGAGCACGGTCGAACCACCTGCCGGACACGCCAAAATCACCTGCGGGCTACGCCAGAACCACTTGGACGACTCTCCGAAATGACCTGCTGGGCATGTTGGAACCACCTCTCAGACGTGCCAGAAGCACGTGGCGGACAGTCGGGAATCACCTGTTGGGCATACGCAACCACCTCTGAGACGTACCAGAACCACGTGCCGTGCACGCCGGAACCACCTACCGGACAGACCGGAATCAACTTTTGGGCATGCCGGAACCACCAGTCAGATGTGCCAGAAACACGTGCCGGAGACGCCGGAAGCACCTGCCGAGCACGTCGCAACCACCTGCTCAACTCGCCTGAACCACCTGCCAGACACGCCAAAATCACCTGCCCGCTACACCAGCACCACTTCGGGGACAAGCCGGAATCACGTGAGGGGCATGCCGGCACAGCCTCTCAGACTGAACCTCGTGCCGGACACCACAGAACCACCTGCCGGACAGACCGGAACCACCTGCCGGACACGCCGGAACCACCGGCTCGACCCGCCGGAACGACCGCTGGACATGCAAAATCACCTGCCGGCTACGCCGGAAACACTTGGCGAACACTCCGGAATCACCTGCCGGGCATGCCGGAACCACCTCTCAGATAAGCCAGAACCACGTGCCAATGACCCCGGAAGCACCAGCCGAGCACGCCGGAACCACCTGCTCAACTCGCCAGAACCACCTGCCGGACACGCAAAAATCACCTGCCGGCAACACCACAACCAGTTGGGGAACACGTCGGAATCACCTGCCGGGCTTGCTGGAACCACCTGCCGGTCATGCCAAAATCACCTGCCAACTACGCCAGGACCACTTGGCGGACACTGTCGAAACACCTGTCGGGCCGGCCGGAACCACATCTCAGACGTGCCAGAACCATGTGCATGATATGCTGGAACCACACCCCGAACAGACGGAAAACACCTGCCAGACCCGTCTGAACAACCTGCCGAGCACGCCGGAGCCACCTGCTCGACTCGCCGGAACCACCTACCTGACATGCCCAAATCACCAGTCGGGTATGCCAGAACCACTTGGCGGACACTCCGGAATCATCTGCCGGACATGCCGGAACCAGCTCTCAGACACACCAGAACCACGTGCCGGAGACGCCGGAAGCACCTGCCGAGCATGCCGGAGCCACCTGCTCGACTCACCAGAAACACCTGCCGGACACGCCAAAATCACCTGCCGGGTACGCCAGAACCACCTGGCGGACACTCCGAAACCACCTGTCGCGCATGCCGGAACCACCTCTCAGACGTGCCGGAAGCACGTGCCGGACACGCCGGAATCACCTACCGGACAGACCGGAACCACCTGCCAAGCATGCCGCAGCCGCCTGTTCGACTCGCTGGAACCACCTGCCGGACAGGCCAATATAAACTGCTGGCTATGCCAGAACCACCTGGGGGACGGTCCGGAATCACCTGCCAGCCATGGCGGAACCACCTCTCAGACGTACCAGAACCACCTGCCGGAGAAGCTGGAAACACGTCCTGGACAGTCTGGAACCACCTGCCAGCCAAGCCTGAACCACCTGCCAAGCACAACGGAACAACCTGCCAGACACGCCAAAATCACCTGCGTGTTATGCCAGAACCACTTGGAGGACTCTCTCGGATGACCTGCCGGGCATGCCGGAACCACCTCTCAGACGTGCCAGAACCATGTGGCGGACAGTCCAGAATCACCTGTTGGGCATGCGCAACCACCTCTGAGACGTACCAGAACCACATGCCGTGCAGGCTGGAACCACCTACCGGACAGACCGGAATCACCTTTCGGGCATTCCGGAACCACCTGTCAGATGTGCCAGAAACACGTGCCGGAGATGCCGGAAGCACCTGCCAAGCACGTTGGAACCACCTGCTCAACTCGCCTGAACCACCTGCCGGACATGCCAAAATCACCTGCCGACTATGCCAGAACCACTTGGCGAACACTCCGGAATCACTTGCCGGGCATGCAGGAACCACCTCTCAGACATGCCAGAACCCCGTGCCAATGACCCCGGAAGCACCAGCCGAGCACGCCAGAACCACCTGCTCGACTCGCCAGAACCACCTGCCGATCACGCAAAAATCACCTGCCGGCTACGCCACAACCAGTTGGTGAACACTTTGGAATCACCTGCCAGGCTTGCTGGAACCACCTGCCAGTCATGCCAAAATCACCTGCCAACTACGCCAGAACCGCTTGGCGGACACTGCGGAAACACCTGTCGGGCCGGCTGGAACCACATCTCAGACGTGCCAGAAACGTGTTCATGAGATGCTGGAACCACACCCCGAACAGACGGATACCACCTGCCAGAACCGCCTGAACCACCTGCTGAGCACGCCGGAACCATCTGCTCGACTCACCGGTACCACCTCCCTGACACGCCAAAATCACCTGCTGGGTATGCCAGAACCACTTGGCGGACACTCCGGAATCATCTGCCGGACATGCCGGAACCAGCTCTCAGACACACCAGAACCAAGTGCTGTAGACGCCGGAAGCACCTGCCGAGCATGCCGGAGCCACCTGCTCGACTCTCCAGAAACACCTGCCGGACACGCCAAAATCACCTGCCGGGTATGCCAGAACCACCTGGCGGACACTACGAAATTACCTGCCGCGCATGCTGGAACCACCTCTCATGTGCCGGAAGCACGTGCCAGACACGCCGGAAACACCGTCCGGACAGACCGGAACCACCTGCCAAGAACGCCAGAGCCACCTGTTCGACTCGCTGGAACCACCTGAAGGAGAGGCCAATATCAACTGCTGGCTATGCCAGAACCACCTGGGGGACAGTCCGGGATCACCTGCCAGCCATGGCGGAACCACCTCTCAGACGTACCAGAACCACCTGCCGGAGAAGCTGGAAACACGTCCTGGACAGACTGGAACCACGTGACGGCCATGCCTGAACCACCTGCCGAGCACGGCGGAACCACCTGCCGGACACGCCAAAATCACCTGCGGGCTACGCCAGAACCACTTGGACGACTCTCCGAAATGACCTGCCGGGCATGTTGGAACTACCTCTCAGACGTGCCAGAAGCACGTGGCGGACAGTCCGGAATCACCTGTTGGGCATACGCAACCACCTCTGAGACGTACCAGAACCACGTGCCGTGCACGCCGGAACCACCTACCGGACAGACCGGAATCAACATTTGGGCATGCCGGAACCACCTGTCAGATGTGCCAGAAACACGTGCCGGAGACGCCGGAAGCACCTGCCAAGCACGTTGGAACCACCTGCTCAACTCGCCTGAACCACCTGCCGGACATGCCAAAATCACCTGCCGACTATGCCAGAACCACTTGGCGAACACTCCGGAATCACTTGCCGGGCATGCAGGAACCACATCTCAGACATGCCAGAACCCCGTGCCAATGACCCCGGAAGCACCAGCCGAGCACGCCGGAACCACCTGCTCAACTCGCCTGAACCAACTGCCGGACACGCCAAAATCACCTGCCCGCTACACCAGCACCACTTCGGGGACAAGCCGGAATCACCTGAGGGGCATGCCGGCACAGCCTCTCAGACTGAACCTCGTGCCGGACACCACAGAACCACCTGCCGGACAGACCGGAACCACCTGCCGGACACGCCGGAACCACCGGCTTGACCCGCCGGAACGACCGCTGGACATGCAAAATCACCTGCCGGCTACGCCGGAAACACTTGGCGAACACTCCGGAATCACCTGCCGGGCATGCCGGAACCACCTCTCAGATATGCCAGAACCACTTGCCAATGACCCCGGAAGCACCTGCCGAGCACGCCGGAACCACCTGCTCGACTCGCCAGAACCACCTGCCGGACACGCAAAAATCACCTGCCGGCTACGCCACAACCAGTTGGGGAACACTTCGGAATCACCTGCCGGGCTTGCTGGAACCACCTGCCGGTCATGCCAAAATCACCTGCCAACTACGCCAGTACCACTTGGCGGACACTGTGGAAACACCTGTTGGGCCGGCCGGATCCACATCTCAGACGTGCCAGAAACATGTGCATGACATGCAGGATCCACACCCCGAATAGACGGAAAACACCTGCCAGACCCGTCTGAACAACCTGCCGAAAACGCCGGAGCCACCTGCTCGACTCGCCGGAACCACCTACCTGACATGCCCAAATCACCAGCCGGGTATGCCAGAACCACTTGGCGGACACTCCGGAATCATCTGCCGGACATGCCGGAACCAGCTCTCAGACACACCAGAACCACGTGCCGGAGACGCCGGAAGCACCTGCCGAGCATGCCGGAGCCACCTGCTGGACTCGCCAGAAACACCTGCCGGACACGCCAATATCACCTGCCGGGTACGCCAGAACCACCTGGCGGACACTCCGAAATCACCTGCCGCGCATGCTGGAACCACCTCTCAGACGTGCCGGAAGCACGTGCCGGACACGCCGGAAACACCTAGCGGACAGACCGGAACCACCTGCCGAGCACGCCGGAGCCACCTGTTCGACTGGCTGGAACCACCTGCCGGACAGGCCAATATCAACTGCTGGCTATGCCAGAACCACCTGGGGGACAGTCCGGGATCACCTGCCAGCCATGGCGGAACCACCTCTCACACGTACCAGAACCACCTGCCGGAGAAGCTGGAAACACGTCCTGGACAGTCTGGAACCACCTGCCGGCCAAGCCTGAACCACCTGCCAAGCACAACGGAACAACCTGCCAGACACGCCAAAATCACCTGCGTGTTATGCCAGAACCACTTGGAGGACTCTCTGGGATGACCTGCCGGGCATGCCGGAACCACCTCTGCGACGTGCCAGAACCATGTGGCGGACAGTCCGGAATCACCTGTTGGGCATGCGCAACCACCTCTGAGACGTACCAGAACCACATGCCGTGCAAGCTGGAACCACCTACCGGACAGACCGGAATCACCTTTCGTGCATGCCGGAACCACCTGTCAGATGTGCCAGAAACACGTGCCGGAGACGCCGGAAGCACCTGCCAAGCACGTTGGAACCACCTGCTCAGCTCGCCTGAACCACCTGCCGGACATGCCAAAATCACCTGCCGACTATGCCAGAACCACTTGGCGAACACTCCGGAATCACTTGCCGGGCATGCAGGAACCACCTCTCAGACATGCCAGAACCCCGTGCCAATGATCCCGGAAGCTCTAGCCGAGCACGCCGGAACCACCTGCTCAACTCGCCTGAACCACCTGCCGGACACGCCAAAATCACCTGCCCGCTACACCAGCACCACTTCGGGGACAAGCCGGAATCACGTGAGGGGCATGCCGGCACAGCCTCTCAGACTGAACCTCGTGCCGGACACCACAGAACCACCTGCCGGACAGACCGGAACCACCTGCCGGACACGCCGGAACCACCGGCTCGACCCGCCGGAACGACCGCTGGACATGCAAAATCACCTGCCGGCTACGCCGGAAACACTTGGCGAACACTCCGGAATCACCTGCCGGGCATGCCGGAACCACCTCTCAGATAAGCCAGAACCACGTGCCAATGACCCCGGAAGCACCTGCCGAGCACGCCGGAACCACCTGCTCGACTCGCCAGAACCACCTGCCGGACACGCAAAAATCACCTGCCGGCTACGCCACAACCAGTTGGGGAACACTTCGGAATCACCTGCCGGGCTTGCTGGAACCACCTGCCGGTCATGCCAAAATCACCTGCCTACTACGCCAGTACCACTTGGCGGACACTGTGGAAACACCTGTCGGGCCGGCCGGAACCACATCTCACATGTGCCAGAACCATGTGCATGAGATGCTGGAACCACACCCCGAACAGACGGAAAACACCTGCCAGACCCGTCTGAACAACCTGCCGAGCACGCCAGAGCCACCTGCTCACTCGCCGGAACCACCTACCTGACATGCCAAAATCACCAGCCCGGTATGCCAGAACCACTTGGCGGACACTCCGGAATCATCTGCCGGACATGCCGGAACCAGCTCTCAGACACACCAGAACCACGTGCCGGAGACACCGGAAGCACCTGCCGAGCATGCCGGAGCCACCTGCTCGACTCGCCAGAAACACCTGCCGGACACGCCAAAATCACCTGCCGGGTACGCCAGAACCACCTGGCGGACACTCCGAAATCACCTGTCGCGCATGCCGGAACCACCTCTCAGACGTGCCGGAAGCACGTGCCGGACACGCCGGAATCACCTAGCGGACAGACCGGAACCACCTGCCGAGCACGCCGGAGCCACCTGTTCGACTGGCTGGAACCACCTGCCGGACAGGCCAATATCAACTGCTGGCTATGCCAGAACCACCTGGGGGACAGTCCGGGATCACCTGCCAGCCATGGCGGAACCACCTCTCACACGTACCAGAACCACCTGCCGGAGAAGCTGGAAACACGTCCTGGACTGTCTGGAACCACATGCCGGCCAAGCCTGAACCACCTGCCAAGCACAACGGAACAACCTGCCAGACGCCAAAATCACCTGCGTGTTATGCCAGAACCACTTGGAGGACTCTCTGGGATGACCTGCCGGGCATGCCGGAACCACCTCTCAGACGTGCCAGAACCATGTGGCGGACAGTCCGGAATCACCTGTTGGGCATGCGCAACCACCTCTGAGACGTACCAGAACCACATGCCGCGCAGGCTGGAACCACCTACCGGACAGACCGGAATCACCGTTCGGGCATGCCGGAACCACCTGTCAGATGTGCCAGAAACACGTGCCGGAGACGCCGGAAGCACCTGCCAAGCACGTTGGAACCACCTGCTCAACTCGCATGAACCACCTGCCGGACATGCCAAAATCACCTGCCGACTATGCCAGAACCACTTGGCGAACACTCCGGAATCACTTGCCGGGCATGCAGGAACCACCTCTCAGACATGCCAGAACCCCGTGCCAATGACCCCGGAAGCACCAGCCGAGCACGCCGGAACCACCTGCTCAACTCGCCTGAACCACCTGCCGGACACGCCAAAATCACCTGCCCGCTACACCAGCACCACTTCGGGGACAAGCCGGAATCACGTGAGGGGCATGCCGGCACAGCCTCTCAGACTGAACCTCGTGCTGGACACCACAGAACCACCTGCCGGACAGACCGGAACCACCTGCCGGACACGCCGGAACCACCGGCTCGACCCGCCGGAACGACCGCTGGACATGCAAAATCACCTGCCGGCTACGCCGGAAACACTTGGCGAACACTCCGGAATCACCTGCCGGGCATGCCGGAACCACCTCTCAGATATGCCAGAACCACGTGCCAATGACCCCGGAAGCACCTGCCGAGCACGCCGGAACCACCTGCTCGACTCGCCAGAACCACCTGCCGGACACGCAAAAATCACCTGCCGGCTACGCCACAACCAGTTGGGGAACACTTCGGAATCACCTGCCGGGCTTGCTGGAACCACCTGCCGGTCATGCCAAAATCACCTGCCAACTACGCCAGTACCACTTGGCGGACACTGTGGAAACACCTGTCGGGCCGGCCGGAACCACATCTCACACGTGCCAGAACCATGTGGATGAGATGCTGGAACCACACCCCGAACAGACGGAAAACACCTGCCAGACCCGTCTGAACAACCTGCCGAGCATGCCGGAGCCACCTGCTCGACTCGCCGGAACCACCTACCTGACATGCCCAAATCACCAGCCGGGTATGCCAGAACCACTTGGCGGACACTCCGGAATCATCTGCCGGACATGCCGGAACCAGCTCTCAGACACACCAGAACCACGTGCCGGAGACGCCGGAAGCACCTGCCGAGGATGCCGGAGCCACCTGCTCGACTCGCCAGAAACACCTGCCGGACACGCCAAAATCACCTGCCGGGTACGCCAGAACCACCTGGCGGACACTCCGAAATCACCTGTCGCGCATGCCGGAACCACCTCTCAGACGTGCCGGAAGCACGTGCCGGACACGCCGGAATCACCTAGCGGACAGACCGGAACCACCTGCCGAGCACGCCGGAGCCACCTGTTCGACTGGCTGGAGCCACCTGCCGGACAGGCCAATATCAACTGCTGGCTATGCCAGAACCACCTGGGGGACAGTCCGGGATCACCTGCCAGCCATGGCGGAACCACCTCTCACACGTACCAGAACCACCTGCCGGAGAAGCTGGAAACACGTCCTGGACAGACTGGAACCACGTGACGGCCATGCCTGAACCACATGCCGAGCACGGTCGAACCACCTGCCGGACACGCCAAAATCACCTGCGGGCTACGCCAGAACCACTTGGACGACTCTCTGGGATGACCTGCCGGGCATGCCGGAACCACCTCTCAGACGTGCCAGAAGCACGTGGCGGACAGTCCGGAATCACCTGTTGGGCATACGCAACCACCTCTGAGACGTACCAGAACCACGTGCCGTGCACGCCGGAACCACCTACCGGACAGACCGGAATCAACTTTTGGGCATGCCGGAACCACCAGTCAGATGTGCCAGAAACACGTGCCGGAGACGCCAGAAGCACCTGCCGAGCACGTCGCAACCACCTGCTCAACTCGCCTGAACCACCTGCCGGACACGCCAAAATCACCTGCCCGCTACACCAGCACCACTTCGGGGACAAGCCTGAATCACGTGAGGGGCATGCCGGCACAGCCTCTCAGACTGAACCTCGTGCCGGACACCACAGAACCACCTGCCGGACAGACCGGAACCACCTGCCGGACACGCCGGAACCACCGGCTCGACCCGCCGGAACGACCGCTGGACATGCAAAATCACCTGCCGGCTACGCCGGAAACACTTGGCGAACACTCCGGAATCACCTGCCGGGCATGCCGGAACCACCTCTCATATAAGCCAGAACCACGTGCCAATGACCCCGGAAGCACCTGCCGAGCACGCCGGAACCACCTGCTCGACTCGCCAGAACCACCTGCCAGACACGCAAAAATCACCTGCCGGCTACGCCACAACCAGTTGGGGAACACTTCGGAATCACCTGCCGGGCTTGCTGGAACCACCTGCCGGTCATGCCAAAATCACCTGCCAACTACGCCAGTACCACTTGGCGGACACTGTGGAAACACCTGTCGGGCCGGCCGGAACCACATCTCACACGTGCCAGAACCATGTGCATGAGATGCTGGAACCAAACGCCGAACAGACGGAAAACACCTGCCAGACCCGTCTGAACAACCTGCCGAGCACGCCAGAGGCACCTGCTCGACTCGCAGGAACCACCTACCTGACATGCCAAAATCACCAGCCGGGTATGCCAGAACCACTTGGCGGACACTCCGGAATCATCTGCCGGACATGCCAGAACCAGCTCTCAGACACACCAGAACCACGTGCCGGAGATGCCGGAAGCACCTGCCGAGCATGCCGGAGCCACCTGCTCGACTCGCCAGAAACACCTGCCGGACACGCCAAAATCACCTGCCGGGTACGCCAGAACCACCTGGCGGACACTCCGAAATCACCTGTCGCGCATGCCGGAACCACCTCTCAGACGTGCCGGAAGCACGTGCCGGACACGCCGGAATCACCTAGCGGACAGACCGGAACCACCTGCCGAGCACGCCGGAGCCACCTGTTCGACTGGCTGGAGCCACCTGCCGGACAGGCCAATATTAACTGCTGGCTATGCCAGAACCACCTGGGGGACAGTCCGGGATCACCTGCCAGCCATGGCGGAACCACCTCTCAGACGTACCAGAACCACCTGCCGGAGAAGCTGGAAACACGTCCTGGACAGTCTGGAACCACCTGCCGGCCAAGCCTGAACCACCTGCCAAGCACAACGGAACAACCTGCCAGACACGCCAAAATCACCTGCGTGTTATGCCAGAACCACTTGGAGGACTCTCTGGGATGACCTGCCGGGCATGCCGGAACCACCTCTCAGACGTGCCAGAACCATGTGGCGGACAGTCCGGAATCACCTGTTGGGCATGCGCAACCACCTCTGAGACGTACCAGAACCACATGCCGTGCAGGCTGGAACCACCTACCGGACAGACCGGAATCACCTTTCGGGCATGCCGGAACCACCTGTCAGATGTGCCAGAAACACGTGCCGGAGACGCCGGAAGCACCTGCCAAGCACGTTGGAACCACCTGCTCAACTCGCATGAACCACCTGCCGGACATGCCAAAATCACCTGCCGACTATGCCAGAACCACTTGGCGAACACTCCGGAATCACTTGCCGGGCATGCAGGAACCACCTCTCAGACATGCCAGAACCCCGTGCCAATGACCCCGGAAGCACCAGCCGAGCACGCCGGAACCACCTGCTCAACTCGCCTGAACCACCTGCCGGACACGCCAAAATCACCTGCCCGCTACACCAGCACCACTTCGGGCACAAGCCGGAATCACGTGAGGGGCATGCCGGTACAGCCTCTCAGACTGAACCTCGTGCCAGACACCACAGAACCACCTGCCGGACAGACCGGAACCACCTGCCGGACACGCCGGAACCACCGGCTCGACCCGCCGGAACGACCGCTGGACATGCAAAATCACCTGCCGGCTACGCCGGAAACACTTGCCGAACACTCCGGAATCACCTGCCGGGCATGCCGGAACCACCTCTCAGATAAGCCAGAACCACGTGCCAATGACCCGGAAGCACCTGCCGAGCACGCCGGAACCACCTGCTCGACTCGCCAGAACCACCTGCCGGACACGCAAAAATCACCTGCCAGCTACGCCACAACCAGTTGGGGAACACTTCGGAATCACCTGCCGGGCTTGCTGGAACCACCTGCCGGTCATGCCAAAATCACCTGCCAACTACGCCAGTACCACTTGGCGGACACTGTGGAAACACCTGTCGGGCCGGCCGGAACCACATCTCACACGTGCCAGAACCATGTGCATGAGATGCTGGAACCACACCCCGAACAGACGGAAAACACCTGCCAGACCCGTCTGAACAACCTGCCGAGCACGCCGGAGCCACCTGCTCGACTCGCCGGAACCACCTACCTGACATGCCCAAATCACCAGCCGGGTATGCCAGAACCACTTGGCGGACACTCCGGAATCATCTGCCGGACATGCCGGAACCAGCTCTCAGACACACCAGAACCACGTGCCGGAGACGCCGGAAGCACCTGCCGAGGATGCCGGAGCCACCTGCTCGACTCGCCAGAAACACCTGCCGGACACGCCAAAATCACCTGCCGGGTACGCCAGAACCACCTGGCGGACACTCCGAAATCACCTGTCGCGCATGCCGGAACCACCTCTCAGACGTGCCGGAAGCACGTGCCGGACACGCCGGAATCACCTAGCGGACAGACCGGAACCACCTGCCGAGCACGCCGGAGCCACCTGTTCGACTGGCTGGAGCCACCTGCCGGACAGGCCAATATCAACTGCTGGCTATGCCAGAACCACCTGGGGGACAGTCCGGGATCACCTGCCAGCCATGGCGGAACCACCTCTCACACGTACCAGAACCACCTGCCGGAGAAGCTGGAAACACGTCCTGGACAGACTGGAACCACGTGACGGCCATGCCTGAACCACATGCCGAGCACGGTCGAACCACCTGCCGGACACGCCAAAATCACCTGCGGGCTACGCCAGAACCACTTGGACGACTCTCTGGGATGACCTGCCGGGCATGCCGGAACCACCTCTCAGACGTGCCAGAAGCACGTGGCGGACAGTCCGGAATCACCTGTTGGGCATACGCAACCACCTCTGAGACGTACCAGAACCACGTGCCGTGCACGCCGGAACCACCTACCGGACAGACCGGAATCAACTTTTGGGCATGCCGGAACCACCAGTCAGATGTGCCAGAAACACGTGCCGGAGACGCCAGAAGCACCTGCCGAGCACGTCGCAACCACCTGCTCAACTCGCCTGAACCACCTGCCGGACACGCCAAAATCACCTGCCCGCTACACCAGCACCACTTCGGGGACAAGCCTGAATCACGTGAGGGGCATGCCGGCACAGCCTCTCAGACTGAACCTCGTGCCGGACACCACAGAACCACCTGCCGGACAGACCGGAACCACCTGCCGGACACGCCGGAACCACCGGCTCGACCCGCCGGAACGACCGCTGGACATGCAAAATCACCTGCCGGCTACGCCGGAAACACTTGGCGAACACTCCGGAATCACCTGCCGGGCATGCCGGAACCACCTCTCATATAAGCCAGAACCACGTGCCAATGACCCCGGAAGCACCTGCCGAGCACGCCGGAACCACCTGCTCGACTCGCCAGAACCACCTGCCAGACACGCAAAAATCACCTGCCGGCTACGCCACAACCAGTTGGGGAACACTTCGGAATCACCTGCCGGGCTTGCTGGAACCACCTGCCGGTCATGCCAAAATCACCTGCCAACTACGCCAGTACCACTTGGCGGACACTGTGGAAACACCTGTCGGGCCGGCCGGAACCACATCTCACACGTGCCAGAACCATGTGCATGAGATGCTGGAACCAAACGCCGAACAGACGGAAAACACCTGCCAGACCCGTCTGAACAACCTGCCGAGCACGCCAGAGGCACCTGCTCGACTCGCAGGAACCACCTACCTGACATGCCAAAATCACCAGCCGGGTATGCCAGAACCACTTGGCGGACACTCCGGAATCATCTGCCGGACATGCCAGAACCAGCTCTCAGACACACCAGAACCACGTGCCGGAGATGCCGGAAGCACCTGCCGAGCATGCCGGAGCCACCTGCTCGACTCGCCAGAAAAACCTGCCGGACACGCCAAAATCACCTGCCGGGTACGCCAGAACCACCTGGCGGACACTCCGAAATCACCTGTCGCGCATGCCGGAACCACCTCTCAGACGTGCCGGAAGCACGTGCCGGACACGCCGGAATCACCTAGCGGACAGACCGGAACCACCTGCCGAGCACGCCGGAGCCACCTGTTCGACTGGCTGGAGCCACCTGCCGGACAGGCCAATATTAACTGCTGGCTATGCCAGAACCACCTGGGGGACGGTCCGGGATCACCTGCCAGCCATGGCGGAACCACCTCTCAGACGTACCAGAACCACCTGCCGGAGAAGCTGGAAACACGTCCTGGACAGTCTGGAACCACCTGCCGGCCAAGCCTGAACCACCTGCCAAGCACAACGGAACAACCTGCCAGACACGCCAAAATCACCTGCGTGTTATGCCAGAACCACTTGGAGGACTCTCTGGGATGACCTGCCGGGCATGCCGGAACCACCTCTCAGACGTGCCAGAACCATGTGGCGGACAGTCCGGAATCACCTGTTGGGCATGCGCAACCACCTCTGAGACGTACCAGAACCACATGCCGTGCAGGCTGGAACCACCTACCGGACATACCGGAATCACCTTTCGGGCATGCCGGAACCACCTGTCAGATGTGCCAGAAACACGTGCCGGAGACGCCGGAAGCACCTGCCAAGCACGTTGGAACCACCTGCTCAACTCGCATGAACCACCTGCCGGACATGCCAAAATCACCTGCCGACTATGCCAGAACCACTTGGCGAACACTCCGGAATCACTTGCCGGGCATGCAGGAACCACCTCTCAGACATGCCAGAACCCCGTGCCAATGACCCCGGAAGCACCAGCCGAGCACGCCGGAACCACCTGCTCAACTCGCCTGAACCACCTGCCGGACACGCCAAAATCACCTGCCCGCTACACCAGCACCACTTCGGGCACAAGCCGGAATCACGTGAGGGGCATGCCGGTACAGCCTCTCAGACTGAACCTCGTGCCAGACACCACAGAACCACCTGCCGGACAGACCGGAACCACCTGCCGGACACGCCGGAACCACCGGCTCGACCCGCCGGAACGACCGCTGGACATGCAAAATCACCTGCCGGCTACGCCGGAAACACTTGCCGAACACTCCGGAATCACCTGCCGGGCATGCCGGAACCACCTCTCAGATAAGCCAGAACCACGTGCCAATGACCCGGAAGCACCTGCCGAGCACGCCGGAACCACCTGCTCGACTCGCCAGAACCACCTGCCGGACACGCAAAAATCACCTGCCAGCTACGCCACAACCAGTTGGGGAACACTTCGGAATCACCTGCCGGGCTTGCTGGAACCACCTGCCGGTCATGCCAAAATCACCTGCCAACTACGCCAGTACCACTTGGCGGACACTGTGGAAACACCTGTCGGGCCGGCCGGAACCACATCTCAGACGTGCCAGAACCATGTGCATGAGATGCTGGAACCACACCCCGAACAGACGGAAAACACCTGCCACACCCGTCTGAACAACCTGCCGAGCACGCCGGAGCCACCTGCTCGACTCGCCGGAACCACCTACCTGACATGCCCAAATCACCAGCCGGGTATGCCAGAACCACTTGGCGGACACTCCGGAATCATCTGCCAGACATGCCGGAACCAGCTCTCAGACACACCAGAACCACGTGCCGGAGACGCCGGAAGCACCTGCCGAGCATGCCGGAGCCACCTGCTCGACTCGCCAGAAAAACCTGCCGGACACGCCAAAATCACCTGCCGGGTACGCCAGAACCACCTGGCGGACACTCCGAAATCACCTGTCGCGCATGCCGGAACCACCTCTCAGACGTGCCGGAAGCACGTGCCGGACACGCCGGAATCACCTAGCGGACAGACCGGAACCACCTGCCGAGCACGCCGGAGCCTCCTGTTCGACTGGCTGGAACCACCTGCCTGACATGCCAAAATCAACAGCCGGGTATGCCAGAACCACTTGGCGGACACTCCGGAATCATCTGCCGTACATGCCGGATCCAGCTCTCAGACACACCAGAACCACCTGCCGGACAAGCCAGAATCACCTAGCGGACCACCGGAACCACCTGCCGAGCACGCCGGAGCCACCTGTTCGACTGGCTGGAACCACCTGCCGGACAGGCCAATATCAACTGCTGGCTATGCCAGAACCACCTGGGGGACAGTCCGGGATCACCTGCCAGCCATGGCGGAACCACCTCTCACACATACCAGAACCACCTGCCGGAGAAGCTGGAAACACGTCCTGGACAGACTGGAACCACGTGACGGCCATGCCTGAACCACCTGCCGAGCACGGCGGAACCACCTGCCGGACACGCCAAAATCACCTGCGGGCTACGCCAGAACCACTTGGACGACTCTCCGAAATGACCTGCCGGGCATGTTGGAACCACCTCTCAGACGTGCCAGAAGCACGTGGCGGACAGTCCGGAATCACCTGTTGGGCATACGCAACCACCTCTGAGACGTACCAGAACCACATGCCGTGCACGCCGGAACCACCTACCGGACAGACCGGAAGCAACATTTGGGCATGCCGGAACCACCTGTCAGATGTGCCAGAAACACGTGCCGGAGACGCCGGAAGCACCTGCCGAGCACGTCGCAACCACCTGCTCAACTCGCCTGAACCACCTGCCGGACATGCCAAAATCACCTGCCGACTATGCCAGAACCACTTGGCGAACACTCCGGAATCACTTGCCGGGCATGCAGGAACCACCTCTCAGACATGCCAGAACCCCGTGCCAATGACCCCGGAAGCACCAGCCGAGCACGCCGGAACCACCTGCTCAACTCGCCTGAACCACCTGCCGGACACGCCAAAATCACCTGCCCGCTACACCAGCACCACTTCGGGGACAAGCCGGAATCACGTGAGGGGCATGCCGGCACAGCCTCTCAGACTGAACCTCGTGCCGGACACCACAGAACCACCTGCCGGACAGACCGGAACCACCTGCCGGACACGCCGGAACCACCGGCTCGACCCGCCGGAACGACCGCTGGACATGCAAAATCACCTGCCGGCTACGCCGGAAACACTTGGCGAACACTCCGGAATCACCTGGAGGGCATGCCGGAACCACCCATCAGATATGCCAGAACCACGTGCCAATGACCCCGGAAGCACCTGCCGAGCACGCCGGAACCACCTGCTCGACTCGCCAGAACCACCTGCCGGACACGCAAAAATCACCTGCCGGCTACGCCACAACCAGTTGGGGAACACTTCGGAATCACCTGCCGGGCTTGCTGGAACCACCTGCCGGTCATGCCAAAATCACCTGCCAACTACGCCAGTACCACTTGGCGGACACTGTGGAAACACCTGTCGGGCCGGCCGGAACCACATCTCACACGTGCCAGAACCATGTGCATGAGATGCTGGAACCACACCCCGAAAAGACGGAAAACACCTGCCAGACCCGTCTGAACAACCTGCCGAGCATGCCAGAGCCACCTGCTCGACTCGCCGGAACCACCTACCTGACATGCCCAAATCACCAGCCGGGTATGCCAGAACCACTTGGCGGACACTCCGGAATCATCTGCCGGACATGCCGGAACCAGCTCTCAGACACACCAGAATCACGTGCCGGACACACCGGAATCACCTAGCGCACCGCCGGAACCACCTGCCGAGCACGCCGGAGCCACCTGTTCGACTGGCTCTAACCACCTGCCGGACAGGCCAATATTAACTGCTGGCTATGCCAGAACCACCTGGGGGACGGTCCGGAATCACCTGCCAGCCATGGCGGACCCACCTCTCACACGTACCAGAACCACCTGCCGGAGAAGCTGGAAAAACGTCCTGGACAGTCTGGAACCACCTGCCGGCCAAGCCTGAACCACCTGCCAAGCACAACGGAACAACCTGCCAGACACGCCAAAATCACCTGCGTGTTATGCCAGAACCACTTGGAGGACTCTCTGGGATGACCTGCCGGGCATGCCGGAACCACCTCTCAGACGTGCCCGAACCATGTGGCGGACAGTCCGGAATCACCTGTTGGGCATGCGCAACCACCTCTGAGACGTACCAGAACCACATGCCGTGCAGGCTGGAACCACCTACCGGACAGACCGGAATCACCTTTCGGGCATGCCGGAACCACCTGTCAGATGTGCCAGAAACACGTGCCGGAGATGCCGGAAGCACCTGCCAAGCACGTTGGAACCACCTGCTCAACTCGCCTGAACCACCTGCCGGACATGCCAAAATCACCTGCCGACTATGCCAGAACCACTTGGCGAACACTCCGGAATCACTTGCCGGGCATGCAGGAACCACCTCTCAGACATGCCAGAATCCCGTGCCAATGACCCCGGAAGCACCAGCCGAGCACGCCAGAACCACCTGCTCAACTCGCCTGATCCACCTGCCGGACACGCCAAAATCACCTGCCCGCTACACCAGCACCACTTCGGGGACAAGCCAGAATCACGTGAGGGGCATGCCGGCACAGCCTCTCAGACTGAACCTCGTGCCGGACACCACAGAACCACCTGCCGGACAGACCGGAACCACCTGCCGGACACGCCGGAACCACCGGCTCGACCCGCCGGAACGACCGCTGGACATGCAAAATCACCTGCCGGCTACGCCGGAAACACTTGCCGAACACTCCGGAATCACCTGCCGGGCATGCCGGAACCACCTCTCAGATATGCCAGAACCACGTGCCAATGACCCCGGAAGCACCTGCCGAGCACGCCGGAACCACCTGCTCGACTCGCCCGAACCACATGCCGGACAGGCAAAAATCACCTGCCAGCTACGCCACAACCAGTTGGGGAACACTTCGGAATCACCTGCCGGCCTTGCAGGAACCACCTGCCTGTCATGCCAAAATCACCTGCCAACTACGCCAGTACCACTTGGCGGACACTGTGGAAACACCTGTCGCGCCGGCCGGAACCACATCTCACACGTGCCAGAACCATGTGCATGAGATGCTGGAACCACACCCCGAACAGACGGAAAACACCTGCCAGACCCGTCTGAACAACCTGCCGAGCACGCCGGAGCCACCTGCTCGACTCGCCGGAACCACCTACCTGACATGCCCAAATCACCAGCCGGGTATGCCAGAACCACTTGGCGGACACTCCGGAATCATCTGCCGGACATGCCGGAACCAGCTCTCAGACACACCAGAACCACGTGCCGGAGACGCCGGAAGCACCTGCCGAGGATGCCGGAGCCACCTGCTCGACTCGCCAGAAACACCTGCCGGACACGCCAAAATCACCTGCCGGGTACGCCATAACCACCTGGCGGACACTCCGAAATCACGTGCCGCGCATGCCGGAACCACCTCTCAGACGTGCCGGAAGCACGTGCCGGACACGCCGGAATCACCTAGCGGACAGACCGGAACCACCTGCCGAGCACGCCGGAGCCACCTGTTCGACTGGCTGGAGCCACCTGCCGGACAGGCCAATATCAACTGCTGGCTATGCCAGAACCACCTGGGGGACAGTCCGGGATCACCTGCCAGCCATGGCGGAACCACCTCTCACGCGTACCAGAACCACCTGCCGGAGAAGCTGGAAACACGTCCTGGACAGTCTGGAACCACCTGCCGGCCAAGCCTGAACCACCTGCCGAGCACGGCAGAACCACCTGCCGGACACGCCAAAATCACCTGCGGGCTACGCCAGAACCACTTGGACGACTCTCCGAAATGACCTGCCGGGCATGTTGGAACCACCTCTCAGACGTGCCAGAAGCACGTGGCGGACAGTCGGGAATCACCTGTTGGGCATACGCAACCACCTCTGAGACGTACCAGAACCACGTGCCGTGCACGCCGGAACCACCTACCGGACAGACCGGAATCAACTTTTGGGCATGCCGGAACCACCAGTCAGATGTGCCAGAAACACGTGCCGGAGACGCCGGAAGCACCTGCCGAGCACGTCGCAACCACCTGCTCAACTCGCCTGAACCACCTGCCAGACACGCCAAAATCACCTGCCCGCTACACCAGCACCACTTCGGGGACAAGCCGGAATCACGTGAGGGGCATGCCGGCACAGCCTCTCAGACTGAACCTCGTGCCGGACACCACAGAACCACCTGCCGGACAGACCGGAACCACCTGCCGGACACGCCGGAACCACCGGCTCGACCCGCCGGAACGACCGCTGGACATGCAAAATCACCTGCCGGCTACGCCGGAAACACTTGGCGAACACTCCGGAATCACCTGCCGGGCATGCCGGAACCACCTCTCAGATAAGCCAGAACCACGTGCCAATGACCCCGGAAGCACCAGCCGAGCACGCCGGAACCACCTGCTCAACTCGCCAGAACCACCTGCCGGACACGCAAAAATCACCTGCCGGCAACACCACAACCAGTTGGGGAACACGTCGGAATCACCTGCCGGGCTTGCTGGAACCACCTGCCGGTCATGCCAAAATCACCTGCCAACTACGCCAGGACCACTTGGCGGACACTGTCGAAACACCTGTCGGGCCGGCCGGAACCACATCTCAGACGTGCCAGAACCATGTGCATGATATGCTGGAACCACACCCCGAACAGACGGAAAACACCTGCCAGACCCGTCTGAACAACCTGCCGAGCACGCCGGAGCCACCTGCTCGACTCGCCGGAACCACCTACCTGACATGCCCAAATCACCAGTCGGGTATGCCAGAACCACTTGGCGGACACTCCGGAATCATCTGCCGGACATGCCGGAACCAGCTCTCAGACACACCAGAACCACGTGCCGGAGACGCCGGAAGCACCTGCCGAGCATGCCGGAGCCACCTGCTCGACTCACCAGAAACACCTGCCGGACACGCCAAAATCACCTGCCGGGTACGCCAGAACCACCTGGCGGACACTCCGAAACCACCTGTCGCGCATGCCGGAACCACCTCTCAGACGTGCCGGAAGCACGTGCCGGACACGCCGGAATCACCTACCGGACAGACCGGAACCACCTGCCAAGCATGCCGCAGCCGCCTGTTCGACTCGCTGGAACCACCTGCCGGACAGGCCAATATAAACTGCTGGCTATGCCAGAACCACCTGGGGGACGGTCCGGAATCACCTGCCAGCCATGGCGGAACCACCTCTCAGACGTACCAGAACCACCTGCCGGAGAAGCTGGAAACACGTCCTGGACAGTCTGGAACCACCTGCCAGCCAAGCCTGAACCACCTGCCAAGCACAACGGAACAACCTGCCAGACACGCCAAAATCACCTGCGTGTTATGCCAGAACCACTTGGAGGACTCTCTCGGATGACCTGCCGGGCATGCCGGAACCACCTCTCAGACGTGCCAGAACCATGTGGCGGACAGTCCGGAATCACCTGTTGGGCATGCGCAACCACCTCTGAGACGTACCAGAACCACATGCCGTGCAGGCTGGAACCACCTACCGGACAGACCGGAATCACCTTTCGGGCATTCCGGAACCACCTGTCAGATGTGCCAGAAACACGTGCCGGAGATGCCGGAAGCACCTGCCAAGCACGTTGGAACCACCTGCTCAACTCGCCTGAACCACCTGCCGGACATGCCAAAATCACCTGCCGACTATGCCAGAACCACTTGGCGAACACTCCGGAATCACTTGCCGGGCATGCAGGAACCACCTCTCAGACATGCCAGAACCCCGTGCCAATGACCCCGGAAGCACCAGCCGAGCACGCCAGAACCACCTGCTCGACTCGCCAGAACCACCTGCCGATCACGCAAAAATCACCTGCCGGCTACGCCACAACCAGTTGGTGAACACTTTGGAATCACCTGCCAGGCTTGCTGGAACCACCTGCCAGTCATGCCAAAATCACCTGCCAACTACGCCAGAACCGCTTGGCGGACACTGCGGAAACACCTGTCGGGCCGGCTGGAACCACATCTCAGACGTGCCAGAAACGTGTTCATGAGATGCTGGAACCACACCCCGAACAGACGGATACCACCTGCCAGAACCGCCTGAACCACCTGCTGAGCACGCCGGAACCATCTGCTCGACTCACCGGTACCACCTCCCTGACACGCCAAAATCACCTGCTGGGTATGCCAGAACCACTTGGCGGACACTCCGGAATCATCTGCCGGACATGCCGGAACCAGCTCTCAGACACACCAGAACCAAGTGCTGTAGACGCCGGAAGCACCTGCCGAGCATGCCGGAGCCACCTGCTCGACTCTCCAGAAACACCTGCCGGACACGCCAAAATCACCTGCCGGGTATGCCAGAACCACCTGGCGGACACTACGAAATTACCTGCCGCGCATGCTGGAACCACCTCTCATGTGCCGGAAGCACGTGCCAGACACGCGGGAAACACCGTCCGGACAGACCGGAACCACCTGCCAAGAACGCCAGAGCCACCTGTTCGACTCGCTGGAACCACCTGAAGGAGAGGCCAATATCAACTGCTGGCTATGCCAGAACCACCTGGGGGACAGTCCGGGATCACCTGCCAGCCATGGCGGAACCACCTCTCAGACGTACCAGAACCACCTGCCGGAGAAGCTGGAAACACGTCCTGGACAGACTGGAACCACGTGACGGCCATGCCTGAACCACCTGCCGAGCACGGCGGAACCACCTGCCGGACACGCCAAAATCACCTGCGGGCTACGCCAGAACCACTTGGACGACTCTCCGAAATGACCTGCCGGGCATGTTGGAACTACCTCTCAGACGTGCCAGAAGCACGTGGCGGACAGTCCGGAATCACCTGTTGGGCATACGCAACCACCTCTGAGACGTACCAGAACCACGTGCCGTGCACGCCGGAACCACCTACCGGACAGACCGGAATCAACATTTGGGCATGCCGGAACCACCAGTCAGATGTGCCAGAAACACGTGCCAGAGACGCCGGAAGCACCTGCCGAGCACGTCGCAAGCACCTGCTCAACTCGCCTGAACCACCTGCCGGACACGCCAAAATCACCTGCCCGCTACACCAGCACCACTTCGGGGACAAGCCGGAATCACGTGAGGGGCATGCCGGCACAGCCTCTCAGACTGAACCTCGTGCCGGACACCACAGAACCACCTGCCGGACAGACCGGAACCACCTGCCGGACACGCCGGAACCACCGGCTTGACCCGCCGGAACGACCGCTGGACATGCAAAATCACCTGACAGCTACGCCGGAAACACTTGGCGAACACTCCGGAATCACCTGCCGGGCATGCCGGAACCACCTCTCAGATATGCCAGAACCACGTGCCAATGACCCCGGAAGCACCAGCCGAGCACGCCGGAACCACCTGCTCGACTCGCCAGAACCACCTGCCGGACACGCAAAAATCACCTGCCGGCTACGCCACAACCAGTTGGGGAACACTTCAGAATCACCTGCCGGGCTTGCTGGAACCACCTGCCGGTCATGCCAAAATCACCTGCCAACTACGCCAGTACCACTTGGCGGACACTGTGGAAACACCTGTCGGGCCGGCCGGAACCACATCTCAGACGTGCCAGAACCATGTGCATGAGATGCTGGAACCACACCCCCAACAGACGGAAAACACCTGCCAGACCCGTCTGAACAACATGCCGAGCACGCCGGAGCCACCTGCTCGACTCGCCGGAGCCACCTACCTGACATGCCCAAATCACCAGCCGGGTATGCCAGAACCACTTGGCGGACACTCCGGAATCATCTGCCGGACATGCCGGAACCAGCTCTCAGACACACCAGAACCACGTGCCGGAGACGCCGGAAGCACCTGCCGAGCATGCCGGAGCCACCTGCTCGACTCGCCAGAAACACCTGCCGGACACGCCAAAATCACCTGCCCTGTACGCCATAACCACCTGGCGGACACTCCGAAACCACCTGTCGCGCATGCCGGAGCCAACTCTCAGACGTGCTGGAAGCACGTGCCGGACACGCCGGAATCACCTACCGGACAGACCGGAACCACCTGCCGAGCACGCCGGAGCCACCTGTTCGACTCGCTGGAACCACCTGCCGGACAGGCCAATATCAACTGCTGGCTATGCCAGAACCACCTGGGGGACGGTCCGGAATCACCTGCCAGCCATGGCGGAACCACCTCTCAGACGTACCAGAAACACCTGCCGGAGAAGCTGGAAACACGTCCTGGACAGTCTGGAACCACCTGCCGGCCAAGCCTGAACCACCTGCCAAGCACAACGGAACAACCTGCCAGACTCGCCAAAATCACCTGCGTGTTATGCCAGAAACACTTGGAGGACTCTCTGGGATGACCTGCTGAGCATGCCGGAACCACCTCTCAGACGTGCCAGAACCATGTGGCGGAAAGTCCGGAATCACCTGTTGGGCATGCTCAACCACGTCTGAGACGTACCAGAACCACATGCCGTGCAGGCTGGAACCACCTACCGGACAGACCGGAATCACCTTTCGGGCATGCCGGAACCACCTGTCAGATGTGCCAGAAACACGTGCCGGAGACGCCGGAAGCACCTGCCAAGCACGTTGGAACCACCTGCTCAACTCGCCTGATCCACCTCCCGGACATGCCAAAATCACCTGCCGACTATGCCAGAACCACTTGGCGAACACTCCGGAATCAATTGCCGGGCATGCAGGAACCACCTCTCAGACATGCCAGAACCCCGTGCCAATGACCCCGGAAGCACCAGCCGAGCACGCCGGAACCACCTGCTCGACTCGCCAGAACCACCTGCCGATCACGCAAAAATCACCTGCCGGCTACGCCACAACCAGTTGGTGAACACTTTGGAATCACCTGCCAGGCTTGCTGGAACCACCTGCCAGTCATGCCAAAATCACCTGCCAACTACGCCAGAACCGCTTGGCGGACACTGCGGAAACACCTGTCGGGCCGGCTGGAACCACATCTCAGACGTGCCAGAAACGTGTTCATGAGATGCTGGAACCACACCCCGAACAGACGGATACCACCTGCCAGAACCGCCTGAACCACCTGCTGAGCACGCCGGAACCACCTGCTCGACTCACCGGTACCACCTCCCTGACACGCCAAAATCACCTGCTGGGTATGCCAGAACCACTTGGCGGACACTCCGGAATCATCTGCCGGACATGCCGGAACCAGCTCTCAGACACACCAGAACCACGTGCCGGAGACGCCGGAAGCACCTGCCGAGCATGCCGGAGCCACCTGCTCGACTCGCCAGAAACACCTGCCGGACACGCCAAAATCACCTGCCGGGTACGCCAGAACCACCTGGCGGACACTCCGAAACCACCTGTCACGCATGCCGGAACCACCTCTCAGACGTGCCGGAAGCACGTGCCGGACACGCCGGAATCACCTAGCGGACAGACCGGAACCACCTGCCGAGCACGCCGGAGCCACCTGTTCGACTCGCTGGAACCACCTGCCGGACAGGCCAATATCAACTGCTGGCTATGCCAGAACCACCTGGGGGACGGTCCGGAATCACCTGCCAGCCATGGCGGAACCACCTCTCACACGTACCAGAACCACCTGCCGGAGAAGCTGGAAACACGTCCTGTACAGTCTGGAACCACCTGCCGGCCAAGCCTGAACCACCTGCCAAGCACAACGGAACAACCTGCCAGACACGCCAAAATCACCTGCGTGTTATGCCAGAACCACTTGGAGGACTCTCTGGGATGACCAGCCGGGCATGCCGGAACCACCTCTCAGACGTGCCAGAACCATGTGGTGGACAGTCCGGAATCACCTGTTGGGCATACGCAACCACCTCTGACACGTACCAGAACCACGTGCCGTGCACGCCGGAACCACCTACCGGACAGACCGGAATCAACTTTTGGGCATGCCGGAACCACCAGTCAGATGTGCCAGAAACACGTGCCGGAGACGCCGGAAGCACCTGCCGAGCACGTCGCAAGCACCTGCTCAACTCGCCTGAACCACATGCCGGATACGCAAAAATCACCTGCCCGCTACACCAGCACCACTTCGGGGACAAGCCGGAATCACGTGAGGGGCATGCCGGCACAGCCTCTCAGACTGAACCTCGTGCCGGACACCACAGAACCACCTGCCGGACAGACCGGAACCACCTGCCGGACACGCCGGAACCACCGGCTCGACCCGCCGGAACGACCGCTGGACATGCAAAATCACCTGCCGGCTACACCGGAAACACTTGGCGAACACTCCGGAATCACCTGCCGGGCATGCCGGAACCACCTCTCAGATATGCCAGAACCACGGGCCAATGACCCCGGAAGCACCTGCCGAGCACGCCGGAACCACCTGCTCGACTCGCCAGAACCACCTGCCGGACACGCAAAAATCACCTGCCGGCTACGCCACAACCAGTTGGGGAACACTTCGGAATCACCTGCCGGGCTTGCTGGAACCACCTGCCGGTCATGCCAAAATCACCTGCCAACTACGCCAGTACCACTTGGCGGACACTGTGGAAACACCTGTCGGGCCGGCAGGAACCACATCTCACATGTGCCAGAACCATGTGCATGAGATGCTGGAACCACACCCCGAACAGACGGAAAACACCTGCCAGACCCGTCTGAACAACCTGCCGAGCACGCCGGAGCCACCTGCTCGACTCGCCGGAACCACCTACCTGACATGCCCAAATCACCAGCCGGGTATGCCAGAACCACTTGGCGGACACTCCGGAATCATCTGCCGGACATGCCGGAACCAGCTCTCAGACACACCAGAACCACGTGCCGGAGACGCCGGAAGCACCTGCCGAGCATGCCGGAGCCACCTGCTCGACTCGCCAGAAACACCTGCCGGACACGCCAAAATCACCTGCCGGGTACGCCAGAACCACCTGGCGGACACTCCGAAATCACCTGTCGCGCATGCCGGAACCACCTCTCAGACGTGCCGGAAGCACGTGCCGGACACGCCGGAATCACCTACCGGACAGACCGGAACCACCTGCCGAGCACGCTGGAGCCACCTGTTCGACTCGCTGGAACCACCTGCCGGACAGGCCAATATCAACTGCTGGCTATGCCAGAACCACCTGGGGGACGGTCCGGAATCACCTGCCAGCCATGGCGGAACCACCTCTCAGACGTACCAGAACCACCTGCCGGAGAAGCTGGAAACACGTCCTGGACAGTCTGGAACCACCTGCCGGCCAAGCCTGAACCACCTGCCAAGCACAACGGAACAACCTGCCAGACACGCCAAAATCACCTGCGTGTTATGCCAGAACCACTTGGAGGACTCTCTGGGATGACCTGCCGGGCATGCCGGAACCACCTCTCAGACGTGCCCGAACCATGTGGCGGACAGTCCGGAATCACCTGTTGGGCATGCGCAACCACCTCTGAGACGTACCAGAACCACATGCCGTGCAGGCTGGAACCACCTACCGGACAGACCGGAATCACCTTTCGGGCATGCCGGAACCACCTGTCAGATGTGCCAGAAACACGTGCCGGAGATGCCGGAAGCACCTGCCAAGCAAGTCGCAACCACCTGCTCAACTCGCCTGAACCACCTGCCGGACATGCCAAAATCACCTGCCGACTATGCCAGAACCACTTGGCGAACACTCCGGAATCACTTGCCGGGCATGCAGGAACCACCTCTCAGACATGCCAGAACCCCGTGCCAATGACCCCGGAAGCACCAGCCGAGCACTCCGGAACCACCTGCTCGACTCGCCAGAACCACCTGCCGATCACGCAAAAATCACCTGCCGGCTACGCCACAACCAGTTGGTGAACACTTTGGAATCACCTGCCAGGCTTGCTGGAACCACCTGCCAGTCATGCCAAAATCACCTGCCAACTACGCCAGAACCGCTTGGCGGACACTGCGGAAACACCTGTCGGGCCGGCTGGAACCACATCTCAGACGTGCCAGAAACGTGTTCATGAGATGCTGGAACCACACCCCGAACAGACGGATACCACCTGCCAAAACCGCCTGAACCACCTGCTGAGCACGCCGGAACCACCTGCTCGACTCACCGGTACCACCTCCCTGACACGCCAAAATCACCTGCTGGGTATGCCAGAACCACTTGGCGGACACTCCGGAATCATCTGCCGGACATGCCGGAACCAGCTCTCAGACACACCAGAACCACGTGCCGGAGACGCCGGAAGCACCTGCCGAGCATGCCGGAGCCACCTGCTCGACTCGCCAGAAACACCTGCCGGACACGCCAAAATCACCTGCCGGGTACGCCAGAACCACCTGGCGGACACTCCGAAACCACCTGTCGCGCATGCCGGAACCACCTCTCAGACGTGCCGGAAGCACGTGCCGGACACGCCGGAATCACCTACCGGACAGACCGGAACCACCTGCCGAGCACGCCGGAGCCACCTGTTCGACTCGCTGGAACCACCTGCCGGACAGGCCAATATCAACTGCTGGCTATGCCAGAACCACCTGGGGGACGGTCCGGAATCACCTGCCAGCCATGGCGGAACCACCTCTCAGACGTACCAGAACCACCTGCCGGAGAAGGTGGAAACACGTCCTGTACAGTCTGGAACCACCTGCCGGCCAAGCCTGAACCACCTGCCAAGCACAACGGAACAACCTGCCAGACACGCCAAAATCACCTGCGTGTTATGCCAGAACCACTTGGAGGACTCGCTGGGATGACCTGCCGGGCATGCCGGAACCACCTCTCAGACGTGCCAGAACCATGTGGTGGACAGTCCGGAATCACCTGTTGGGCATACGCAACCACCTCTGAGACGTACCAGAACCATGTGCCGTGCACGCCGGAACCACCTCCCGGACAGACCGGAATAAACTTTTGGGCATGCCGGAACCACCAGTCAGATGTGCCAGAAACACGTGCCGGAGACGCCGGAAGCACTTGCCGAGCACGTCGCAACCACCTGCTCAACTCGCCTGAACCACTTGCCGGACATGCCAAAATCACCTGCCCGCTACACCAGCACCACTTCGGGGACAAGCCGGAATCACGTGAGGGGCATGCCGGCACAGCCTCTCAGACTGAACCTCGTGCCGGACACCACAGAACCACCTGCCGGACAGACCGGAACCACCTGCCGGACACGCCGGAACCACCGGCTCGACCCGCCGGAACGACTGCTGGACATGCAAAATCACCTGCCGGCTACGCCGGAAACACTTGGCGAACACTCCGGAATCACCTGCCGGGCATGCCGGAACCACCTGCTCGACTCGCCAGAACCACCTGCCGGACACGCAAAAATCACCTGCCGGCTACGCCACAACCAGTTGGGGAACACTTCGGAATCACCTGCCGGTCTTGCTGGAACCACCTGCCGGTCATGCCAAAATCACCTGCCAACTACGCCAGTACCACTTGGCGGACACTGTGGAAACACCTGTCGGGCCGGCCGGAACCACATCTCAGACGTGCCAGAACCATGTGCATGAGATGCTGGAACCACACCCCGAACAGACGGAAAACACCTGCCAGACCCGTCTGAACAACCTGCCGAGCACGCCGGAGCCACCTGCTCGACTCGCCGGAACCACCTACCTGACATGCCCAAATCACCAGCCGGGTATGCCAGAACCACTTGGCGGACACTCCGGAATCATCTGCCGGACATGCCGGAACCAGCTCTCAGACACACCAGAACCACGTGCCGGAGACGCCGGAAGCACCTGCCGAGCATGCCGGAGCCACCTGCTCGACTCGCCAGAAACACCTGCCGGACACGCCAAAATCACCTGCGGGGTACGCCAGAACCACCTGGCGGACACTCCGAAACCACCTGTCGCGCATGCCGGAACCACCTCTCAGACGTGCCGGAAGCACGTGCCGGACACGCCGGAATCACCTACCGGACAGACCGGAACCACCTGCCAAGCATGCCGCAGCCGCCTGTTCGACTCGCTGGAACCACCTGCCGGACAGGCCAATATAAACTGCTGGCTATGCCAGAACCACCTGGGGGACGGTCCGGAATCACCTGCCAGCCATGGCGGAACCACCTCTCAGACGTACCAGAACCACCTGCCGGAGAAGCTGGAAACACGTCCTGGACAGTCTGGAACCACCTGCCAGCCAAGCCTGAACCACCTGCCAAGCACAACGGAACAACCTGCCAGACACGCCAAAATCACCTGCGTGTTATGCCAGAACCACTTGGAGGACTCTCTCGGATGACCTGCCGGGCATGCCGGAACCACCTCTCAGACGTGCCAGAACCATGTGGCGGACAGTCCGGAATCACCTGTTGGGCATGCGCAACCACCTCTGAGACGTACCAGAACCACATGCCGTGCAGGCTGGAACCACCTACCGGACAGACCGGAATCACCTTTCGGGCATTCCGGAACCACCTGTCAGATGTGCCAGAAACACGTGCCGGAGATGCCGGAAGCACCTGCCAAGCACGTTGGAACCACCTGCTCAACTCGCCTGAACCACCTGCCGGACATGCCAAAATCACCTGCCGACTATGCCAGAACCACTTGGCGAACACTCCGGAATCACTTGCCGGGCATGCAGGAACCACCTCTCAGACATGCCAGAACCCCGTGCCAATGACCCCGGAAGCACCAGCCGAGCACGCCAGAACCACCTGCTCGACTCGCCAGAACCACCTGCCGATCACGCAAAAATCACCTGCCGGCTACGCCACAACCAGTTGGTGAACACTTTGGAATCACCTGCCAGGCTTGCTGGAACCACCTGCCAGTCATGCCAAAATCACCTGCCAACTACGCCAGAACCGCTTGGCGGACACTGCGGAAACACCTGTCGGGCCGGCTGGAACCACATCTCAGACGTGCCAGAAACGTGTTCATGAGATGCTGGAACCACACCCCGAACAGACGGATACCACCTGCCAGAACCGCCTGAACCACCTGCTGAGCACGCCGGAACCATCTGATCGACTCACAGGTACCACCTCCCTGACACGCCAAAATCACCTGCTGGGTATGCCAGAACCACTTGGCGGACACTCCGGAATCATCTGCCGGACATGCCGGAACCAGCTCTCAGACACACCAGAACCAAGTGCTGTAGACGCCGGAAGCACCTGCCGAGCATGCCGGAGCCACCTGCTCGACTCTCCAGAAACACCTGCCGGACACGCCAAAATCACCTGCCGGGTATGCCAGAACCACCTGGCGGACACTACGAAATTACCTGCCGCGCATGCTGGATCCACCTCTCATGTGCCGGAAGCACGTGCCAGACACGCCGGAAACACCGTCCGGACAGACCGGAACCACCTGCCAAGAACGCCAGAGCCACCTGTTCGACTCGCTGGAACCACCTGAAGGAGAGGCCAATATCAACTGCTGGCTATGCCAGAACCACCTGGGGGACAGTCCGGGATCACCTGCCAGCCATGGCGGAACCACCTCTCAGACGTACCAGAACCACCTGCCGGAGAAGCTGGAAACACGTCCTGGACAGACTGGAACCACGTGACGGCCATGCCTGAACCACCTGCCGAGCACGGCGGAACCACCTGCCGGACACGCCAAAATCACCTGCGGGCTACGCCAGAACCACTTGGACGACTCTCCGAAATGACCTGCCGGGCATGTTGGAACTACCTCTCAGACGTGCCAGAAGCACGTGGCGGACAGTCCGGAATCACCTGTTGGGCATACGCAGCCACCTCTGAGACGTACCAGAACCACGTGCCGTGCACGCCGGAACCACCTACCGGACAGACCGGAATCAACATTTGGGCATGCCGGAACCACCAGTCAGATGTGCCAGAAACACGTGCCAGAGACGCCGGAAGCACCTGCCGAGCACGTCGCAAGCACCTGCTCAACTCGCCTGAACCACCTGCCGGACACGCCAAAATCACCTGCCCGCTACACCAGCACCACTTCGGGGACAAGCCGGAATCACGTGAGGGGCATGCCGGCACAGCCTCTCAGACTGAACCTCGTGCCGGACACCACAGAACCACCTGCCGGACAGACCGGAACCACCTGCCGGACACGCCGGAACCACCGGCTTGACCCGCCGGAACGACCGCTGGACATGCAAAATCACCTGACAGCTACGCCGGAAACACTTGGCGAACACTCCGGAATCACCTGCCGGGCATGCCGGAACCACCTCTCAGATATGCCAGAACCACGTGCCAATGACCCCGGAAGCACCAGCCGAGCACGCCGGAACCACCTGCTCGACTCGCCAGAACCACCTGCCGGACACGCAAAAATCACCTGCCGGCTACGCCACAACCAGTTGGGGAACACTTCAGAATCACCTGCCGGGCTTGCTGGAACCACCTGCCGGTCATGCCAAAATCACCTGCCAACTACGCCAGTACCACTTGGCGGACACTGTGGAAACACCTGTCGGGCCGGCCGGAACCACATCTCAGACGTGCCAGAACCATGTGCATGAGATGCTGGAACCACACCCCCAACAGACGGAAAACACCTGCCAGACCCGTCTGAACAACATGCCGAGCACGCCGGAGCCACCTGCTCGACTCGCCGGAGCCACCTACCTGACATGCCCAAATCACCAGCCGGGTATGCCAGAACCACTTGGCGGACACTCCGGAATCATCTGCCGGACATGCCGGAACCAGCTCTCAGACACACCAGAACCACGTGCCGGAGACGCCGGAAGCACCTGCCGAGCATGCCGGAGCCACCTGCTCGACTCGCCAGAAACACCTGCCGGACACGCCAAAATCACCTGCCCTGTACGCCATAACCACCTGGCGGACACTCCGAAACCACCTGTCGCGCATGCCGGAGCCAACTCTCAGACGTGCTGGAAGCACGTGCCGGACACGCCGGAATCACCTACCGGACAGACCGGAACCACCTGCCGAGCACGCCGGAGCCACCTGTTCGACTCGCTGGAACCACCTGCCGGACAGGCCAATATCAACTGCTGGCTATGCCAGAACCACCTGGGGGACGGTCCGGAATCACCTGCCAGCCATGGCGGAACCACCTCTCAGACGTACCAGAAACACCTGCCGGAGAAGCTGGAAACACGTCCTGGACAGTCTGGAACCACCTGCCGGCCAAGCCTGAACCACCTGCCAAGCACAACGGAACAACCTGCCAGACTCGCCAAAATCACCTGCGTGTTATGCCAGAAACACTTGGAGGACTCTCTGGGATGACCTGCTGAGCATGCCGGAACCACCTCTCAGACGTGCCAGAACCATGTGGCGGAAAGTCCGGAATCACCTGTTGGGCATGCTCAACCACGTCTGAGACGTACCAGAACCACATGCCGTGCAGGCTGGAACCACCTACCGGACAGACCGGAATCACCTTTCGGGCATGCCGGAACCACCTGTCAGATGTGCCAGAAACACGTGCCGGAGACGCCGGAAGCACCTGCCAAGCACGTTGGAACCACCTGCTCAACTCGCCTGATCCACCTCCCGGACATGCCAAAATCACCTGCCGACTATGCCAGAACCACTTGGCGAACACTCCGGAATCAATTGCCGGGCATGCAGGAACCACCTCTCAGACATGCCAGAACCCCGTGCCAATGACCCCGGAAGCACCAGCCGAGCACGCCGGAACCACCTGCTCGACTCGCCAGAACCACCTGCCGATCACGCAAAAATCACCTGCCGGCTACGCCACAACCAGTTGGTGAACACTTTGGAATCACCTGCCAGGCTTGCTGGAACCACCTGCCAGTCATGCCAAAATCACCTGCCAACTACGCCAGAACCGCTTGGCGGACACTGCGGAAACACCTGTCGGGCCGGCTGGAACCACATCTCAGACGTGCCAGAAACGTGTTCATGAGATGCTGGAACCACACCCCGAACAGACGGATACCACCTGCCAGAACCGCCTGAACCACCTGCTGAGCACGCCGGAACCACCTGCTCGACTCACCGGTACCACCTCCCTGACACGCCAAAATCACCTGCTGGGTATGCCAGAACCACTTGGCGGACACTCCGGAATCATCTGCCGGACATGCCGGAACCAGCTCTCAGACACACCAGAACCACGTGCCGGAGACGCCGGAAGCACCTGCCGAGCATGCCGGAGCCACCTGCTCGACTCGCCAGAAACACCTGCCGGACACGCCAAAATCACCTGCCGGGTACGCCAGAACCACCTGGCGGACACTCCGAAACCACCTGTCACGCATGCCGGAACCACCTCTCAGACGTGCCGGAAGCACGTGCCGGACACGCCGGAATCACCTAGCGGACAGACCGGAACCACCTGCCGAGCACGCCGGAGCCACCTGTTCGACTCGCTGGAACCACCTGCCGGACAGGCCAATATCAACTGCTGGCTATGCCAGAACCACCTGGGGGACGGTCCGGAATCACCTGCCAGCCATGGCGGAACCACCTCTCAAACGTACCAGAACCACCTGCCGGAGAAGCTGGAAACACGTCCTGTACAGTCTGGAACCACCTGCCGGCCAAGCCTGAACCACCTGCCAAGCACAACGGAACAACCTGCCAGACACGCCAAAATCACCTGCGTGTTATGCCAGAACCACTTGGAGGACTCTCTGGGATGACCAGCCGGGCATGCCGGAACCACCTCTCAGACGTGCCAGAACCATGTGGTGGACAGTCCGGAATCACCTGTTGGGCATACGCAACCACCTCTGACACGTACCAGAACCACGTGCCGTGCACGCCGGAACCACCTACCGGACAGACCGGAATCAACTTTTGGGCATGCCGGAACCACCAGTCAGATGTGCCAGAAACACGTGCCGGAGACGCCGGAAGCACCTGCCGAGCACGTCGCAAGCACCTGCTCAACTCGCCTGAACCACATGCCGGATACGCAAAAATCACCTGCCCGCTACACCAGCACCACTTCGGGGACAAGCCGGAATCACGTGAGGGGCATGCCGGCACAGCCTCTCAGACTGAACCTCGTGCCGGACACCACAGAACCACCTGCCGGACAGACCGGAACCACCTGCCGGACACGCCGGAACCACCGGCTCGACCCGCCGGAACGACCGCTGGACATGCAAAATCACCTGCCGGCTACACCGGAAACACTTGGCGAACACTCCGGAATCACCTGCCGGGCATGCCGGAACCACCTCTCAGATATGCCAGAACCACGGGCCAATGACCCCGGAAGCACCTGCCGAGCACGCCGGAACCACCTGCTCGACTCGCCAGAACCACCTGCCGGACACGCAAAAATCACCTGCCGGCTACGCCACAACCAGTTGGGGAACACTTCGGAATCACCTGCCGGGCTTGCTGGAACCACCTGCCGGTCATGCCAAAATCACCTGCCAACTACGCCAGTACCACTTGGCGGACACTGTGGAAACACCTGTCGGGCCGGCAGGAACCACATCTCACATGTGCCAGAACCATGTGCATGAGATGCTGGAACCACACCCCGAACAGACGGAAAACACCTGCCAGACCCGTCTGAACAACCTGCCGAGCACGCCGGAGCCACCTGCTCGACTCGCCGGAACCACCTACCTGACATGCCCAAATCACCAGCCGGGTATGCCAGAACCACTTGGCGGACACTCCGGAATCATCTGCCGGACATGCCGGAACCAGCTCTCAGACACACCAGAACCACGTGCCGGAGACGCCGGAAGCACCTGCCGAGCATGCCGGAGCCACCTGCTCGACTCGCCAGAAACACCTGCCGGACACGCCAAAATCACCTGCCGGGTACGCCAGAACCACCTGGCGGACACTCCGAAATCACCTGTCGCGCATGCCGGAACCACCTCTCAGACGTGCCGGAAGCACGTGCCGGACACGCCGGAATCACCTACCGGACAGACCGGAACCACCTGCCGAGCACGCTGGAGCCACCTGTTCGACTCGCTGGAACCACCTGCCGGACAGGCCAATATCAACTGCTGGCTATGCCAGAACCACCTGGGGGACGGTCCGGAATCACCTGCCAGCCATGGCGGAACCACCTCTCAGACGTACCAGAACCACCTGCCGGAGAAGCTGGAAACACGTCCTGGACAGTCTGGAACCACCTGCCGGCCAAGCCTGAACCACCTGCCAAGCACAACGGAACAACCTGCCAGACACGCCAAAATCACCTGCGTGTTATGCCAGAACCACTTGGAGGACTCTCTGGGATGACCTGCCGGGCATGCCGGAACCACCTCTCAGACGTGCCCGAACCATGTGGCGGACAGTCCGGAATCACCTGTTGGGCATGTGCAACCACCTCTGAGACGTACCAGAACCACATGCCGTGCAGGCTGGAACCACCTACCGGACAGACCGGAATCACCTTTCGGGCATGCCGGAACCACCTGTCAGATGTGCCAGAAACACGTGCCGGAGATGCCGGAAGCACCTGCCAAGCAAGTCGCAACCACCTGCTCAACTCGCCTGAACCACCTGCCGGACATGCCAAAATCACCTGCCGACTATGCCAGAACCACTTGGCGAACACTCCGGAATCACTTGCCGGGCATGCAGGAACCACCTCTCAGACATGCCAGAACCCCGTGCCAATGACCCCGGAAGCACCAGCCGAGCACTCCGGAACCACCTGCTCGACTCGCCAGAACCACCTGCCGATCACGCAAAAATCACCTGCCGGCTACGCCACAACCAGTTGGTGAACACTTTGGAATCACCTGCCAGGCTTGCTGGAACCA
Source organism: Equus caballus (assembly GCF_041296265.1). Lineage (NCBI taxonomy): Eukaryota > Metazoa > Chordata > Mammalia > Perissodactyla > Equidae > Equus > Equus caballus. Next base: position 4,116,154 of record NC_091710.1, read on the forward strand.
CCTGCCAGTCATGCCAAAATCACCTGCCAACTACGCCAGAACCGCTTGGCGGACACTGCGGAAACACCTGTCGGGCCGGCTGGAACCACATCTCAGACGTGCCAGAAACGTGTTCATGAGATGCTGGAACCACACCCCGAACAGACGGATACCACCTGCCAAAACCGCCTGAACCACCTGCTGAGCACGCCGGAACCACCTGCTCGACTCACCGGTACCACCTCCCTGACACGCCAAAATCACCTGCTGGGTATGCCAGAACCACTTGGCGGACACTCCGGAATCATCTGCCGGACATGCCGGAACCAGCTCTCAGACACACCAGAACCACGTGCCGGAGACGCCGGAAGCACCTGCCGAGCATGCCGGAGCCACCTGCTCGACTCGCCAGAAACACCTGCCGGACACGCCAAAATCACCTGCCGGGTACGCCAGAACCACCTGGCGGACACTCCGAAACCACCTGTCGCGCATGCCGGAACCACCTCTCAGACGTGCTGGAAGCACGTGCCGGACACGCCGGAATCACCTAGCGGACAGACCGGAACCACCTGCCGAGCACGCCGGAGCCACCTGTTCGACTCGCTGGAACCACCTGCCGGACAGGCCAATATCAACTGCTGGCTATGCCAGAACCACCTGGGGGACGGTCCGGAATCACCTGCCAGCCATGGCGGAACCACCTCTCAGACGTACCAGAACCACCTGCCGGAGAAGGTGGAAACACGTCCTGTACAGTCTGGAACCACCTGCCGGCCAAGCCTGAACCACCTGCCAAGCACAACGGAACAACCTGCCAGACACGCCAAAATCACCTGCGTGTTATGCCAGAACCACTTGGAGGACTCGCTGGGATGACCTGCCGGGCATGCCGGAACCACCTCTCAGACGTGCCAGAACCATGTGGTGGACAGTCCGGAATCACCTGTTGGGCATACGCAACCACCTCTGAGACGTACCAGAACCATGTGCCGTGCACGCCGGAACCACCTCCCGGACAGACCGGAATAAACTTTTGGGCATGCCGGAACCACCAGTCAGATGTGCCAGAAACACGTGCCGGAGACGCCGGAAGCACTTGCCGAGCACGTCGCAACCACCTGCTCAACTCGCCTGAACCACTTGCCGGACATGCCAAAATCACCTGCCCGCTACACCAGCACCACTTCGGGGACAAGCCGGAATCACGTGAGGGGCATGCCGGCACAGCCTCTCAGACTGAACCTCGTGCCGGACACCACAGAACCACCTGCCGGACAGACCGGAACCACCTGCCGGACACGCCGGAACCACCGGCTCGACCCGCCGGAACGACTGCTGGACATGCAAAATCACCTGCCGGCTACGCCGGAAACACTTGGCGAACACTCCGGAATCACCTGCCGGGCATGCCGGAACCACCTGCTCGACTCGCCAGAACCACCTGCCGGACACGCAAAAATCACCTGCCGGCTACGCCACAACCAGTTGGGGAACACTTCGGAATCACCTGCCGGTCTTGCTGGAACCACCTGCCGGTCATGCCAAAATCACCTGCCAACTACGCCAGTACCACTTGGCGGACACTGTGGAAACACCTGTCGGGCCGGCCGGAACCACATCTCAGACGTGCCAGAACCATGTGCATGAGATGCTGGAACCACACCCCGAACAGACGGAAAACACCTGCCAGACCCGTCTGAACAACCTGCCGAGCACGCCGGAGCCACCTGCTCGACTCGCCGGAACCACCTACCTGACATGCCCAAATCACCAGCCGGGTATGCCAGAACCACTTGGCGGACACTCCGGAATCATCTGCCGGACATGCCGGAACCAGCTCTCAGACACACCAGAACCACGTGCCGGAGACGCCGGAAGCACCTGCCGAGCATGCCGGAGCCACCTGCTCGACTCGCCAGAAACACCTGCCGGACACGCCAAAATCACCTGCGGGGTACGCCAGAACCACCTGGCGGACACTCCGAAACCACCTGTCGCGCATGCCGGAACCACCTCTCAGACGTGCCGGAAGCACGTGCCGGACACGCCGGAATCACCTACCGGACAGACCGGAACCACCTGCCAAGCATGCCGCAGCCGCCTGTTCGACTCGCTGGAACCACCTGCCGGACAGGCCAATATAAACTGCTGGCTATGCCAGAACCACCTGGGGGACGGTCCGGAATCACCTGCCAGCCATGGCGGAACCACCTCTCAGACGTACCAGAACCACCTGCCGGAGAAGCTGGAAACACGTCCTGGACAGTCTGGAACCACCTGCCAGCCAAGCCTGAACCACCTGCCAAGCACAACGGAACAACCTGCCAGACACGCCAAAATCACCTGCGTGTTATGCCAGAACCACTTGGAGGACTCTCTCGGATGACCTGCCGGGCATGCCGGAACCACCTCTCAGACGTGCCAGAACCATGTGGCGGACAGTCCGGAATCACCTGTTGGGCATGCGCAACCACCTCTGAGACGTACCAGAACCACATGCCGTGCAGGCTGGAACCACCTACCGGACAGACCGGAATCACCTTTCGGGCATTCCGGAACCACCTGTCAGATGTGCCAGAAACACGTGCCGGAGATGCCGGAAGCACCTGCCAAGCACGTTGGAACCACCTGCTCAACTCGCCTGAACCACCTGCCGGACATGCCAAAATCACCTGCCGACTATGCCAGAACCACTTGGCGAACACTCCGGAATCACTTGCCGGGCATGCAGGAACCACCTCTCAGACATGCCAGAACCCCGTGCCAATGACCCCGGAAGCACCAGCCGAGCACGCCAGAACCACCTGCTCGACTCGCCAGAACCACCTGCCGATCACGCAAAAATCACCTGCCGGCTACGCCACAACCAGTTGGTGAACACTTTGGAATCACCTGCCAGGCTTGCTGGAACCACCTGCCAGTCATGCCAAAATCACCTGCCAACTACGCCAGAACCGCTTGGCGGACACTGCGGAAACACCTGTCGGGCCGGCTGGAACCACATCTCAGACGTGCCAGAAACGTGTTCATGAGATGCTGGAACCACACCCCGAACAGACGGATACCACCTGCCAGAACCGCCTGAACCACCTGCTGAGCACGCCGGAACCATCTGATCGACTCACAGGTACCACCTCCCTGACACGCCAAAATCACCTGCTGGGTATGCCAGAACCACTTGGCGGACACTCCGGAATCATCTGCCGGACATGCCGGAACCAGCTCTCAGACACACCAGAACCACGTGCCGGAGACGCCGGAAGCACCTGCCGAGCATGCCGGAGCCACCTGCTCGACTCTCCAGAAACACCTGCCGGACACGCCAAAATCACCTGCCGGGTATGCCAGAACCACCTGGCGGACACTACGAAATTACCTGCCGCGCATGCTGGAACCACCTCTCATGTGCCGGAAGCACGTGCCAGACACGCCGGAAACACCGTCCGGACAGACCGGAACCACCTGCCAAGAACGCCAGAGCCACCTGTTCGACTCGCTGGAACCACCTGAAGGAGAGGCCAATATCAACTGCTGGCTATGCCAGAACCACCTGGGGGACAGTCCGGGATCACCTGCCAGCCATGGCGGAACCACCTCTCAGACGTACCAGAACCACCTGCCGGAGAAGCTGGAAACACGTCCTGGACAGACTGGAACCACGTGACGGCCATGCCTGAACCACCTGCCGAGCACGGCGGAACCACCTGCCGGACACGCCAAAATCACCTGCGGGCTACGCCAGAACCACTTGGACGACTCTCCGAAATGACCTGCCGGGCATGTTGGAACTACCTCTCAGACGTGCCAGAAGCACGTGGCGGACAGTCCGGAATCACCTGTTGGGCATACGCAGCCACCTCTGAGACGTACCAGAACCACGTGCCGTGCACGCCGGAACCACCTACCGGACAGACCGGAATCAACATTTGGGCATGCCGGAACCACCAGTCAGATGTGCCAGAAACACGTGCCAGAGACGCCGGAAGCACCTGCCGAGCACGTCGCAAGCACCTGCTCAACTCGCCTGAACCACCTGCCGGACACGCCAAAATCACCTGCCCGCTACACCAGCACCACTTCGGGGACAAGCCGGAATCACGTGAGGGGCATGCCGGCACAGCCTCTCAGACTGAACCTCGTGCCGGACACCACAGAACCACCTGCCGGACAGACCGGAACCACCTGCCGGACACGCCGGAACCACCGGCTTGACCCGCCGGAACGACCGCTGGACATGCAAAATCACCTGACAGCTACGCCGGAAACACTTGGCGAACACTCCGGAATCACCTGCCGGGCATGCCGGAACCACCTCTCAGATATGCCAGAACCACGTGCCAATGACCCCGGAAGCACCAGCCGAGCACGCCGGAACCACCTGCTCGACTCGCCAGAACCACCTGCCGGACACGCAAAAATCACCTGCCGGCTACGCCACAACCAGTTGGGGAACACTTCAGAATCACCTGCCGGGCTTGCTGGAACCACCTGCCGGTCATGCCAAAATCACCTGCCAACTACGCCAGTACCACTTGGCGGACACTGTGGAAACACCTGTCGGGCCGGCCGGAACCACATCTCAGACGTGCCAGAACCATGTGCATGAGATGCTGGAACCACACCCCCAACAGACGGAAAACACCTGCCAGACCCGTCTGAACAACATGCCGAGCACGCCGGAGCCACCTGCTCGACTCGCCGGAGCCACCTACCTGACATGCCCAAATCACCAGCCGGGTATGCCAGAACCACTTGGCGGACACTCCGGAATCATCTGCCGGACATGCCGGAACCAGCTCTCAGACACACCAGAACCACGTGCCGGAGACGCCGGAAGCACCTGCCGAGCATGCCGGAGCCACCTGCTCGACTCGCCAGAAACACCTGCCGGACACGCCAAAATCACCTGCCCTGTACGCCATAACCACCTGGCGGACACTCCGAAACCACCTGTCGCGCATGCCGGAGCCAACTCTCAGACGTGCTGGAAGCACGTGCCGGACACGCCGGAATCACCTACCGGACAGACCGGAACCACCTGCCGAGCACGCCGGAGCCACCTGTTCGACTCGCTGGAACCACCTGCCGGACAGGCCAATATCAACTGCTGGCTATGCCAGAACCACCTGGGGGACGGTCCGGAATCACCTGCCAGCCATGGCGGAACCACCTCTCAGACGTACCAGAAACACCTGCCGGAGAAGCTGGAAACACGTCCTGGACAGTCTGGAACCACCTGCCGGCCAAGCCTGAACCACCTGCCAAGCACAACGGAACAACCTGCCAGACTCGCCAAAATCACCTGCGTGTTATGCCAGAAACACTTGGAGGACTCTCTGGGATGACCTGCTGAGCATGCCGGAACCACCTCTCAGACGTGCCAGAACCATGTGGCGGAAAGTCCGGAATCACCTGTTGGGCATGCTCAACCACGTCTGAGACGTACCAGAACCACATGCCGTGCAGGCTGGAACCACCTACCGGACAGACCGGAATCACCTTTCGGGCATGCCGGAACCACCTGTCAGATGTGCCAGAAACACGTGCCGGAGACGCCGGAAGCACCTGCCAAGCACGTTGGAACCACCTGCTCAACTCGCCTGATCCACCTCCCGGACATGCCAAAATCACCTGCCGACTATGCCAGAACCACTTGGCGAACACTCCGGAATCAATTGCCGGGCATGCAGGAACCACCTCTCAGACATGCCAGAACCCCGTGCCAATGACCCCGGAAGCACCAGCCGAGCACGCCGGAACCACCTGCTCGACTCGCCAGAACCACCTGCCGATCACGCAAAAATCACCTGCCGGCTACGCCACAACCAGTTGGTGAACACTTTGGAATCACCTGCCAGGCTTGCTGGAACCACCTGCCAGTCATGCCAAAATCACCTGCCAACTACGCCAGAACCGCTTGGCGGACACTGCGGAAACACCTGTCGGGCCGGCTGGAACCACATCTCAGACGTGCCAGAAACGTGTTCATGAGATGCTGGAACCACACCCCGAACAGACGGATACCACCTGCCAGAACCGCCTGAACCACCTGCTGAGCACGCCGGAACCACCTGCTCGACTCACCGGTACCACCTCCCTGACACGCCAAAATCACCTGCTGGGTATGCCAGAACCACTTGGCGGACACTCCGGAATCATCTGCCGGACATGCCGGAACCAGCTCTCAGACACACCAGAACCACGTGCCGGAGACGCCGGAAGCACCTGCCGAGCATGCCGGAGCCACCTGCTCGACTCGCCAGAAACACCTGCCGGACACGCCAAAATCACCTGCCGGGTACGCCAGAACCACCTGGCGGACACTCCGAAACCACCTGTCACGCATGCCGGAACCACCTCTCAGACGTGCCGGAAGCACGTGCCGGACACGCCGGAATCACCTAGCGGACAGACCGGAACCACCTGCCGAGCACGCCGGAGCCACCTGTTCGACTCGCTGGAACCACCTGCCGGACAGGCCAATATCAACTGCTGGCTATGCCAGAACCACCTGGGGGACGGTCCGGAATCACCTGCCAGCCATGGCGGAACCACCTCTCACACGTACCAGAACCACCTGCCGGAGAAGCTGGAAACACGTCCTGTACAGTCTGGAACCACCTGCCGGCCAAGCCTGAACCACCTGCCAAGCACAACGGAACAACCTGCCAGACACGCCAAAATCACCTGCGTGTTATGCCAGAACCACTTGGAGGACTCTCTGGGATGACCAGCCGGGCATGCCGGAACCACCTCTCAGACGTGCCAGAACCATGTGGTGGACAGTCCGGAATCACCTGTTGGGCATACGCAACCACCTCTGACACGTACCAGAACCACGTGCCGTGCACGCCGGAACCACCTACCGGACAGACCGGAATCAACTTTTGGGCATGCCGGAACCACCAGTCAGATGTGCCAGAAACACGTGCCGGAGACGCCGGAAGCACCTGCCGAGCACGTCGCAAGCACCTGCTCAACTCGCCTGAACCACATGCCGGATACGCAAAAATCACCTGCCCGCTACACCAGCACCACTTCGGGGACAAGCCGGAATCACGTGAGGGGCATGCCGGCACAGCCTCTCAGACTGAACCTCGTGCCGGACACCACAGAACCACCTGCCGGACAGACCGGAACCACCTGCCGGACACGCCGGAACCACCGGCTCGACCCGCCGGAACGACCGCTGGACATGCAAAATCACCTGCCGGCTACACCGGAAACACTTGGCGAACACTCCGGAATCACCTGCCGGGCATGCCGGAACCACCTCTCAGATATGCCAGAACCACGGGCCAATGACCCCGGAAGCACCTGCCGAGCACGCCGGAACCACCTGCTCGACTCGCCAGAACCACCTGCCGGACACGCAAAAATCACCTGCCGGCTACGCCACAACCAGTTGGGGAACACTTCGGAATCACCTGCCGGGCTTGCTGGAACCACCTGCCGGTCATGCCAAAATCACCTGCCAACTACGCCAGTACCACTTGGCGGACACTGTGGAAACACCTGTCGGGCCGGCAGGAACCACATCTCACATGTGCGAGAACCATGTGCATGAGATGCTGGAACCACACCCCGAACAGACGGAAAACACCTGCCAGACCCGTCTGAACAACCTGCCGAGCACGCCGGAGCCACCTGCTCGACTCGCCGGAACCACCTACCTGACATGCCCAAATCACCAGCCGGGTATGCCAGAACCACTTGGCGGACACTCCGGAATCATCTGCCGGACATGCCGGAACCAGCTCTCAGACACACCAGAACCACGTGCCGGAGACGCCGGAAGCACCTGCCGAGCATGCCGGAGCCACCTGCTCGACTCGCCAGAAACACCTGCCGGACACGCCAAAATCACCTGCCGGGTACGCCAGAACCACCTGGCGGACACTCCGAAATCACCTGTCGCGCATGCCGGAACCACCTCTCAGACGTGCCGGAAGCACGTGCCGGACACGCCGGAATCACCTACCGGACAGACCGGAACCACCTGCCGAGCACGCTGGAGCCACCTGTTCGACTCGCTGGAACCACCTGCCGGACAGGCCAATATCAACTGCTGGCTATGCCAGAACCACCTGGGGGACGGTCCGGAATCACCTGCCAGCCATGGCGGAACCACCTCTCAGACGTACCAGAACCACCTGCCGGAGAAGCTGGAAACACGTCCTGGACAGTCTGGAACCACCTGCCGGCCAAGCCTGAACCACCTGCCAAGCACAACGGAACAACCTGCCAGACACGCCAAAATCACCTGCGTGTTATGCCAGAACCACTTGGAGGACTCTCTGGGATGACCTGCCGGGCATGCCGGAACCACCTCTCAGACGTGCCCGAACCATGTGGCGGACAGTCCGGAATCACCTGTTGGGCATGCGCAACCACCTCTGAGACGTACCAGAACCACATGCCGTGCAGGCTGGAACCACCTACCGGACAGACCGGAATCACCTTTCGGGCATGCCGGAACCACCTGTCAGATGTGCCAGAAACACGTGCCGGAGATGCCGGAAGCACCTGCCAAGCAAGTCGCAACCACCTGCTCAACTCGCCTGAACCACCTGCCGGACATGCCAAAATCACCTGCCGACTATGCCAGAACCACTTGGCGAACACTCCGGAATCACTTGCCGGGCATGCAGGAACCACCTCTCAGACATGCCAGAACCCCGTGCCAATGACCCCGGAAGCACCAGCCGAGCACTCCGGAACCACCTGCTCGACTCGCCAGAACCACCTGCCGATCACGCAAAAATCACCTGCCGGCTACGCCACAACCAGTTGGTGAACACTTTGGAATCACCTGCCAGGCTTGCTGGAACCACCTGCCAGTCATGCCAAAATCACCTGCCAACTACGCCAGAACCGCTTGGCGGACACTGCGGAAACACCTGTCGGGCCGGCTGGAACCACATCTCAGACGTGCCAGAAACGTGTTCATGAGATGCTGGAACCACACCCCGAACAGACGGATACCACCTGCCAAAACCGCCTGAACCACCTGCTGAGCACGCCGGAACCACCTGCTCGACTCACCGGTACCACCTCCCTGACACGCCAAAATCACCTGCTGGGTATGCCAGAACCACTTGGCGGACACTCCGGAATCATCTGCCGGACATGCCGGAACCAGCTCTCAGACACACCAGAACCACGTGCCGGAGACGCCGGAAGCACCTGCCGAGCATGCCGGAGCCACCTGCTCGACTCGCCAGAAACACCTGCCGGACACGCCAAAATCACCTGCCGGGTACGCCAGAACCACCTGGCGGACACTCCGAAACCACCTGTCGCGCATGCCGGAACCACCTCTCAGACGTGCTGGAAGCACGTGCCGGACACGCCGGAATCACCTAGCGGACAGACCGGAACCACCTGCCGAGCACGCCGGAGCCACCTGTTCGACTCGCTGGAACCACCTGCCGGACAGGCCAATATCAACTGCTGGCTATGCCAGAACCACCTGGGGGACGGTCCGGAATCACCTGCCAGCCATGGCGGAACCACCTCTCAGACGTACCAGAACCACCTGCCGGAGAAGGTGGAAACACGTCCTGTACAGTCTGGAACCACCTGCCGGCCAAGCCTGAACCACCTGCCAAGCACAACGGAACAACCTGCCAGACACGCCAAAATCACCTGCGTGTTATGCCAGAACCACTTGGAGGACTCGCTGGGATGACCTGCCGGGCATGCCGGAACCACCTCTCAGACGTGCCAGAACCATGTGGTGGACAGTCCGGAATCACCTGTTGGGCATACGCAACCACCTCTGAGACGTACCAGAACCATGTGCCGTGCACGCCGGAACCACCTCCCGGACAGACCGGAATAAACTTTTGGGCATGCCGGAACCACCAGTCAGATGTGCCAGAAACACGTGCCGGAGACGCCGGAAGCACTTGCCGAGCACGTCGCAACCACCTGCTCAACTCGCCTGAACCACTTGCCGGACATGCCAAAATCACCTGCCCGCTACACCAGCACCACTTCGGGGACAAGCCGGAATCACGTGAGGGGCATGCCGGCACAGCCTCTCAGACTGAACCTCGTGCCGGACACCACAGAACCACCTGCCGGACAGACCGGAACCACCTGCCGGACACGCCGGAACCACCGGCTCGACCCGCCGGAACGACTGCTGGACATGCAAAATCACCTGCCGGCTACGCCGGAAACACTTGGCGAACACTCCGGAATCACCTGCCGGGCATGCCGGAACCACCTGCTCGACTCGCCAGAACCACCTGCCGGACACGCAAAAATCACCTGCCGGCTACGCCACAACCAGTTGGGGAACACTTCGGAATCACCTGCCGGTCTTGCTGGAACCACCTGCCGGTCATGCCAAAATCACCTGCCAACTACGCCAGTACCACTTGGCGGACACTGTGGAAACACCTGTCGGGCCGGCCGGAACCACATCTCAGACGTGCCAGAACCATGTGCATGAGATGCTGGAACCACACCCCGAACAGACGGAAAACACCTGCCAGACCCGTCTGAACAACCTGCCGAGCACGCCGGAGCCACCTGCTCGACTCGCCGGAACCACCTACCTGACATGCCCAAATCACCAGCCGGGTATGCCAGAACCACTTGGCGGACACTCCGGAATCATCTGCCGGACATGCCGGAACCAGCTCTCAGACACACCAGAACCACGTGCCGGAGACGCCGGAAGCACCTGCCGAGCATGCCGGAGCCACCTGCTCGACTCGCCAGAAACACCTGCCGGACACGCCAAAATCACCTGCGGGGTACGCCAGAACCACCTGGCGGACACTCCGAAACCACCTGTCGCGCATGCCGGAACCACCTCTCAGAAGTGCCGGAAGCACGTGCCGGACACGCCGGAATCACCTACCGGACAGACCGGAACCACCTGCCAAGCATGCCGCAGCCGCCTGTTCGACTCGCTGGAACCACCTGCCGGACAGGCCAATATAAACTGCTGGCTATGCCAGAACCACCTGGGGGACGGTCCGGAATCACCTGCCAGCCATGGCGGAACCACCTCTCAGACGTACCAGAACCACCTGCCGGAGAAGCTGGAAACACGTCCTGGACAGTCTGGAACCACCTGCCAGCCAAGCCTGAACCACCTGCCAAGCACAACGGAACAACCTGCCAGACACGCCAAAATCACCTGCGTGTTATGCCAGAACCACTTGGAGGACTCTCTCGGATGACCTGCCGGGCATGCCGGAACCACCTCTCAGACGTGCCAGAACCATGTGGCGGACAGTCCGGAATCACCTGTTGGGCATGCGCAACCACCTCTGAGACGTACCAGAACCACATGCCGTGCAGGCTGGAACCACCTACCGGACAGACCGGAATCACCTTTCGGGCATTCCGGAACCACCTGTCAGATGTGCCAGAAACACGTGCCGGAGATGCCGGAAGCACCTGCCAAGCACGTTGGAACCACCTGCTCAACTCGCCTGAACCACCTGCCGGACATGCCAAAATCACCTGCCGACTATGCCAGAACCACTTGGCGAACACTCCGGAATCACTTGCCGGGCATGCAGGAACCACCTCTCAGACATGCCAGAACCCCGTGCCAATGACCCCGGAAGCACCAGCCGAGCACGCCAGAACCACCTGCTCGACTCGCCAGAACCACCTGCCGATCACGCAAAAATCACCTGCCGGCTACGCCACAACCAGTTGGTGAACACTTTGGAATCACCTGCCAGGCTTGCTGGAACCACCTGCCAGTCATGCCAAAATCACCTGCCAACTACGCCAGAACCGCTTGGCGGACACTGCGGAAACACCTGTCGGGCCGGCTGGAACCACATCTCAGACGTGCCAGAAACGTGTTCATGAGATGCTGGAACCACACCCCGAACAGACGGATACCACCTGCCAGAACCGCCTGAACCACCTGCTGAGCACGCCGGAACCATCTGATCGACTCACAGGTACCACCTCCCTGACACGCCAAAATCACCTGCTGGGTATGCCAGAACCACTTGGCGGACACTCCGGAATCATCTGCCGGACATGCCGGAACCAGCTCTCAGACACACCAGAACCAAGTGCTGTAGACGCCGGAAGCACCTGCCGAGCATGCCGGAGCCACCTGCTCGACTCTCCAGAAACACCTGCCGGACACGCCAAAATCACCTGCCGGGTATGCCAGAACCACCTGGCGGACACTACGAAATTACCTGCCGCGCATGCTGGAACCACCTCTCATGTGCCGGAAGCACGTGCCAGACACGCCGGAAACACCGTCCGGACAGACCGGAACCACCTGCCAAGAACGCCAGAGCCACCTGTTCGACTCGCTGGAACCACCTGAAGGAGAGGCCAATATCAACTGCTGGCTATGCCAGAACCACCTGGGGGACAGTCCGGGATCACCTGCCAGCCATGGCGGAACCACCTCTCAGACGTACCAGAACCACCTGCCGGAGAAGCTGGAAACACGTCCTGGACAGACTGGAACCACGTGACGGCCATGCCTGAACCACCTGCCGAGCACGGCGGAACCACCTGCCGGACACGCCAAAATCACCTGCGGGCTACGCCAGAACCACTTGGACGACTCTCCGAAATGACCTGCCGGGCATGTTGGAACTACCTCTCAGACGTGCCAGAAGCACGTGGCGGACAGTCCGGAATCACCTGTTGGGCATACGCAGCCACCTCTGAGACGTACCAGAACCACGTGCCGTGCACGCCGGAACCACCTACCGGACAGACCGGAATCAACATTTGGGCATGCCGGAACCACCAGTCAGATGTGCCAGAAACACGTGCCAGAGACGCCGGAAGCACCTGCCGAGCACGTCGCAAGCACCTGCTCAACTCGCCTGAACCACCTGCCGGACACGCCAAAATCACCTGCCCGCTACACCAGCACCACTTCGGGGACAAGCCGGAATCACGTGAGGGGCATGCCGGCACAGCCTCTCAGACTGAACCTCGTGCCGGACACCACAGAACCACCTGCCGGACAGACCGGAACCACCTGCCGGACACGCCGGAACCACCGGCTTGACCCGCCGGAACGACCGCTGGACATGCAAAATCACCTGACAGCTACGCCGGAAACACTTGGCGAACACTCCGGAATCACCTGCCGGGCATGCCGGAACCACCTCTCAGATATGCCAGAACCACGTGCCAATGACCCCGGAAGCACCAGCCGAGCACGCCGGAACCACCTGCTCGACTCGCCAGAACCACCTGCCGGACACGCAAAAATCACCTGCCGGCTACGCCACAACCAGTTGGGGAACACTTCAGAATCACCTGCCGGGCTTGCTGGAACCACCTGCCGGTCATGCCAAAATCACCTGCCAACTACGCCAGTACCACTTGGCGGACACTGTGGAAACACCTGTCGGGCCGGCCGGAACCACATCTCAGACGTGCCAGAACCATGTGCATGAGATGCTGGAACCACACCCCCAACAGACGGAAAACACCTGCCAGACCCGTCTGAACAACATGCCGAGCACGCCGGAGCCACCTGCTCGACTCGCCGGAGCCACCTACCTGACATGCCCAAATCACCAGCCGGGTATGCCAGAACCACTTGGCGGACACTCCGGAATCATCTGCCGGACATGCCGGAACCAGCTCTCAGACACACCAGAACCACGTGCCGGAGACGCCGGAAGCACCTGCCGAGCATGCCGGAGCCACCTGCTCGACTCGCCAGAAACACCTGCCGGACACGCCAAAATCACCTGCCCTGTACGCCATAACCACCTGGCGGACACTCCGAAACCACCTGTCGCGCATGCCGGAGCCAACTCTCAGACGTGCTGGAAGCACGTGCCGGACACGCCGGAATCACCTACCGGACAGACCGGAACCACCTGCCGAGCACGCCGGAGCCACCTGTTCGACTCGCTGGAACCACCTGCCGGACAGGCCAATATCAACTGCTGGCTATGCCAGAACCACCTGGGGGACGGTCCGGAATCACCTGCCAGCCATGGCGGAACCACCTCTCAGACGTACCAGAAACACCTGCCGGAGAAGCTGGAAACACGTCCTGGACAGTCTGGAACCACCTGCCGGCCAAGCCTGAACCACCTGCCAAGCACAACGGAACAACCTGCCAGACTCGCCAAAATCACCTGCGTGTTATGCCAGAAACACTTGGAGGACTCTCTGGGATGACCTGCTGGGCATGCCGGAACCACCTCTCAGACGTGCCAGAACCATGTGGCGGAAAGTCCGGAATCACCTGTTGGGCATGCTCAACCACGTCTGAGACGTACCAGAACCACATGCCGTGCAGGCTGGAACCACCTACCGGACAGACCGGAATCACCTTTCGGGCATGCCGGAACCACCTGTCAGATGTGCCAGAAACACGTGCCGGAGACGCCGGAAGCACCTGCCAAGCACGTTGGAACCACCTGCTCAACTCGCCTGATCCACCTCCCGGACATGCCAAAATCACCTGCCGACTATGCCAGAACCACTTGGCGAACACTCCGGAATCAATTGCCGGGCATGCAGGAACCACCTCTCAGACATGCCAGAACCCCGTGCCAATGACCCCGGAAGCACCAGCCGAGCACGCCGGAACCACCTGCTCGACTCGCCAGAACCACCTGCCGATCACGCAAAAATCACCTGCCGGCTACGCCACAACCAGTTGGTGAACACTTTGGAATCACCTGCCAGGCTTGCTGGAACCACCTGCCAGTCATGCCAAAATCACCTGCCAACTACGCCAGAACCGCTTGGCGGACACTGCGGAAACACCTGTCGGGCCGGCTGGAACCACATCTCAGACGTGCCAGAAACGTGTTCATGAGATGCTGGAACCACACCCCGAACAGACGGATACCACCTGCCAGAACCGCCTGAACCACCTGCTGAGCACGCCGGAACCACCTGCTCGACTCACCGGTACCACCTCCCTGACACGCCAAAATCACCTGCTGGGTATGCCAGAACCACTTGGCGGACACTCCGGAATCATCTGCCGGACATGCCGGAACCAGCTCTCAGACACACCAGAACCACGTGCCGGAGACGCCGGAAGCACCTGCCGAGCATGCCGGAGCCACCTGCTCGACTCGCCAGAAACACCTGCCGGACACGCCAAAATCACCTGCCGGGTACGCCAGAACCACCTGGCGGACACTCCGAAACCACCTGTCACGCATGCCGGAACCACCTCTCAGACGTGCCGGAAGCACGTGCCGGACACGCCGGAATCACCTACCGGACAGACCGGAACCACCTGCCGAGCACGCCGGAGCCACCTGTTCGACTCGCTGGAACCACCTGCCGGACAGGCCAATATCAACTGCTGGCTATGCCAGAACCACCTGGGGGACGGTCCGGAATCACCTGCCAGCCATGGCGGAGCCACCTCTCAGACGTACCAGAACCACCTGCCGGAGAAGCTGGAAACACGTCCTGTACAGTCTGGAACCACCTGCCGGCCAAGCCTGAACCACCTGCCAAGCACAACGGAACAACCTGCCAGACACGCCAAAATCACCTGCGTGTTATGCCAGAACCACTTGGAGGACTCTCTGGGATGACCAGCCGGTCATGCCGGAACCACCTCTCAGACGTGCCAGAACCATGTGGTGGACAGTCCGGAATCACCTGTTGGGCATACGCAACCACCTCTGACACGTACCAGAACCACGTGCCGTGCACGCCGGAACCACCTACCGGACAGACCGGAATCAACTTTTGGGCATGCCGGAACCACCAGTCAGATGTGCCAGAAACACGTGCCGGAGACGCCGGAAGCACCTGCCGAGCACGTCGCAACCACCTGCTCAACTCGCCTGAACCACATGCCAGACACGCCAAAATCACCTGCCCGCTACACCAGCACCACTTCGGGGACAAGCCGGAATCACGTGAGGGGCATGCCGGCACAGCCTCTCAGACTGAACCTCGTGCCGGACACCACAGAACCACCTGCCGGACAGACCGGAACCACCTGCCGGACACGCCGGAACCACCGGCTCGACCCGCCGGAACGACCGCTGGACATGCAAAATCACCTGCCGGCTACACCGGAAACACTTGGCGAACACTCCGGAATCACCTGCCGGGCATGCCGGAACCACCTCTCAGATATGCCAGAACCACGGGCCAATGACCCCGGAAGCACCTGCCGAGCACGCCGGAACCACCTGTTCGACTCGCCAGAACCACCTGCCGGACACGCAAAAATCACCTGCCGGCTACGCCACAACCAGTTGGGGAACACTTCGGAATCACCTGCCGGGCTTGCTGGAACCACCTGCCGGTCATGCCAAAATCACCTGCCAACTACGCCAGTACCACTTGGCGGACACTGTGGAAACACCTGTCGGGCCGGCAGGAACCACATCTCACACGTGCCAGAACCATGTGCATGAGATGCTGGAACCACACCCCGAACAGACGGAAAACACCTGCCAGACCCGTCTGAACAACCTGCCGAGCACGCCGGAGCCACCTGCTCGACTCGCCGGAACCACCTACATGACATGCCCAAATCACCAGCCGGGTATGCCAGAACCACTTGGCGGACACTCCGGAATCATCTGCCGGACATGCCGGAACCAGCTCTCAGACACACCAGAACCACGTGCCGGAGACGCCGGAAGCACCTGCCGAGCATGCCGGAGCCACCTGCTCGACTCGCCAGAAACACCTGTCGGACACGCCAAAATCACCTGCCGGGTACGCCAGAACCACCTGGCGGACACTCCGAAATCACCTGTCGCGCATGCCGGAACCACCTCTCAGACGTGCCGGAAGCACGTGCCGGACACGCCGGAATCACCTACCGGACAGACCGGAACCACCTGCCGAGCACGCTGGAGCCACCTGTTCGACTCGCTGGAACCACCTGCCGGACAGGCCAATATCAACTGCTGGCTATGCCAGAACCACCTGGGGGACGGTCCGGAATCACCTGCCAGCCATGGCGGAACCACCTCTCAGACGTACCAGAACCACCTGCCGGAGAAGGTGGAAACACGTCCTGGACAGTCTGGAACCACCTGCCGGCCAAGCCTGAACCACCTGCCAAGCACAACGGAACAACCTGCCAGACACGCCAAAATCACCTGCGTGTTATGCCAGAACCACTTGGAGGACTCTCTGGGATGACCTGCCGGGCATGCCGGAACCACCTCTCAGACGTGCCCGAACCATGTGGCGGACAGTCCGGAATCACCTGTTGGGCATGCGCAACCACCTCTGAGACGTACCAGAACCACATGCCGTGCAGGCTGGAACCACCTACCGGACAGACCGGAATCACCTTTCGGGCATGCCGGAACCACCTGTCAGATGTGCCAGAAACACGTGCCGGAGATGCCGGAAGCACCTGCCAAGCAAGTCGCAACCACCTGCTCAACTCGCCTGAACCACCTGCCGGACATGCCAAAATCACCTGCCGACTATGCCAGAACCACTTGGCGAACACTCCGGAATCACTTGCCGGGCATGCAGGAACCACCTCTCAGACATGCCAGAACCCCGTGCCAATGACCCCGGAAGCACCAGCCGAGCACTCCGGAACCACCTGCTCGACTCGCCAGAACCACCTGCCGATCACGCAAAAATCACCTGCCGGCTACGCCACAACCAGTTGGTGAACACTTTGGAATCACCTGCCAGGCTTGCTGGAACCACCTGCCAGTCATGCCAAAATCACCTGCCAACTACGCCAGAACCGCTTGGCGGACACTGCGGAAAGACCTGTCGGGCCGGCTGGAACCACATCTCAGACGTGCCAGAAACGTGTTCATGAGATGCTGGAACCACACCCCGAACAGACGGATACCACCTGCCAAAACCGCCTGAACCACCTGCTGAGCACGCCGGAACCACCTGCTCGACTCACCGGTACCACCTCCCTGACACGCCAAAATCACCTGCTGGGTATGCCAGAACCACTTGGCGGACACTCCGGAATCATCTGCCGGACATGCCGGAACCAGCTCTCAGACACACCAGAACCACGTGCCGGAGACGCCGGAAGCACCTGCCGAGCATGCCGGAGCCACCTGCTCGACTCGCCAGAAACACCTGCCGGACACGCCAAAATCACCTGCCGGGTACGCCAGAACCACCTGGCGGACACTCCGAAACCACCTGTCGCGCATGCCGGAACCACCTCTCAGACGTGCTGGAAGCACGTGCCGGACACGCCGGAATCACCTACCGGACAGACCGGAACCACCTGCCGAGCACGCCGGAGCCACCTGTTCGACTCGCTGGAACCACCTGCCGGACAGGCCAATATCAACTGCTGGCTATGCCAGAACCACCTGGGGGACGGTCCGGAATCACCTGCCAGCCATGGCGGAACCACCTCTCAGACGTACCAGAACCACCTGCCGGAGAAGCTGGAAACACGTCCTGTACAGTCTGGAACCACCTGCCGGCCAAGCCTGAACCACCTGCCAAGCACAACGGAACAACCTGCCAGATACGCCAAAATCACCTGCGTGTTATGCCAGAACCACTTGGAGGACTCGCTGGGATGACCTGCCGGGCATGCCGGAACCACCTCTCAGACGTGCCAGAACCATGTGGTGGACAGTCCGGAATCACCTGTTGGGCATACGCAACCACCTCTGAGACGTACCAGAACCATGTGCCGTGCACGCCGGAACCACCTCCCGGACAGACCGGAATCAACTTTTGGGCATGCCGGAACCACCAGTCAGATGTGCCAGAAACACGTGCCGGAGACGCCGGAAGCACCTGCCGAGCACGTCGCAAGCACCTGCTCAACTCGCCTGAACCACCTGCCGGACACGCCAAAATCACCTGCCCGCTACACCAGCACCACTTCGGGGACAAGCCGGAATCACGTGAGGGGCATGCCTGCACAGCCTCTCAGACTGAACCTCGTGCCGGACACCACAGAACCACCTGCCGGACAGACCGGAACCACCTGCCGGACACGCCGGAACCACCGGCTCGACCCGCCAGAACGACCGCTTGACATGCAAAATCACCTGCCGGCTACGCCGGAAACACTTGGCGAACACTCCGGAATCACCTGCCGGGCATGCCGGAACCACCTCTCAGATATGCCAGAACCACGTGCCAATGACCCCGGAAGCCCCTGCCGAGCACGCCGGAACCACCTGCTCGACTCGCCAGAACCACCTGCCGGACACGCAAAAATCACCTGCCGGCTACGCTACAACCAGTTGGGGAACACTTCGGAATCACCTGCCGGGCTTGCTGGAACCACCTGCCGGTCATGCCAAAATCACCTGCCAACTACGCCAGAACCGCTTGGCGGACACTGCGGAAACACCTGTCGGGCCAGCAGGAACCACATCTCACACGTGCCAGAACCATGTGCATGAGATGCTGGAACCACACCCCGAACAGACGGAAAACACCTGCCAGACCCGTCTGAACAACCTGCCGAGCACGCCGGAGCCACCTGCTCGACTCGCCGGAACCACCTACCTGACATGCCCAAATCACCAGCCGGGTATGCCAGAACCACTTGGCGGACACTCCGGAATCATCTGCCGGACATGCCGGAACCAGCTCTCAGACACACCAGAACCACGTGCCGGAGACGCCGGAAGCACCTGCCGAGCATGCCAGAGCCACCTGCTCGACTCGCCAGAAACACCTGCCGGACACGCCAAAATCACCTGCGGGGTACCCCAGAACCACCTGGCGGACACTCCGAAACCACCTGTCGCGCATGCCGGAACCACATCTCAGACGTGCCGGAAGCACGTGCCGGACACGCCGGAATCACCTAGCGGACAGACCGGAACCACCTGCCGAGCACGCTGGAGCCACCTGTTCGACTCGCTGGAACCACCTGCCGGACAGGCCAATATCAACTGCTGGCTATGCCAGAACCACCTGGGGGACGGTCCGGAATCACCTGCCAGCCATGGCGGAACCACCTCTCAGACGTACCAGAACCACCTGCCGGAGAAGCTGGAAACACGTCCTGGACAGTCTGGAACCACCTGCCGGCCAAGCCTGAACCACCTGCCAAGCACAACGGAACAACCTGCCAGACACGCCAAAATCACCTGCGTGTTATGCCAGAACCACTTGGAGGACTCTCTGGGATGACCTGCCGGGCATGCCGGAACCACCTCTCAGACGTGCCAGAACCATGTGGCGGACAGTCCGGAATCACCTGTTGGGCATGCGCAACCACCTCTGAGATGTACCAGAACCACATGCCGTGCAGGCTGGAACCACCTACCGGACAGACCGGAATCACCTTTCGGGCATGCCGGAACCACCTGTCAGATGTGCCAGAAACACGTGCCGGAGATGCCGGAAGCACCTGCCAAGCACGTCGCAACCACCTGCTCAACTCGCCTGAACCACCTGCCGGACATGCCAAAATCACCTGCCGACTATGCCAGAACCACTTGGCGAACACTCCGGAATCACTTGCCGGGCATGCAGGAACCACCTCTCAGACATGCCAGAACCCCGTGCCAATGACCCCGGAAGCACCAGCCGAGCACGCCGGAACCACCTGCTCGACTCGCCAGAACCACCTGCCGATCACGCAAAAATCACCTGCCGGCTACGCCACAACCAGTTGGTGAACACTTTGGAATCACCTGCCAGGCTTGCTGGAACCACCTGCCAGTCATGCCAAAATCACCTGCCAACTACGCCAGAACCGCTTGGCGGACACTGCGGAAACACCTGTCGGGCCGGCTGGAACCACATATCAGACGTGCCAGAACCATGTGCATGAGATGCTGGAACCATACCCCGAACAGACGGATACCAACTGCCAGAACCGCCTGAACCACCTGCTGAGCACGCCGGAACCACCTGCTCGAATCACCGGTACCACCTCCCTGACACGCCAAAATAACCTGCTGGGTATGCCAGAACCACTTGGCGGACACTCCGGAATCATCTGCCGGACATGACGGAACCAGCAATCAGACACACCAGAACCAAGTGCCGGAGACGCCGGAAGCACCTGCCGAGCATGCCGGAGCCACCTGCTCGACTCGCCAGAAACACCTGCCGGACTCGCCAAAATCACCTGCCGGGTATGCCAGAACCACCTGGCGGACACTACGGAATCACCTGTCACGCATGCCGGAACCACCTCTCAGACGTGCCGGAAGCACGTGCCGGACACGCCGGAAACACCTACCGGACAGACCGGAACCACCTGCCAAGAACGCCGGAGCCACCTGTTCGACTGGCTGGAACCACCTGCCGGACAGGCCAATATCAACTGCTGGCTATGCCAGAACCACCTGGGGGACAGTCCGGGATCACCTGCCAGCCATGGCGGAACCACCTCTCAGACGTACCAGAACCACCTGCCGGAGAAGCTGGAAACACGTCCTGGACAGACTGGAACCACGTGACGGCCGTGCCTGAACCACCTGCCGAGCACGGCGGAACCACCTGCCGGACACGCCAAAATCACCTGCGGGCTACGCCAGAACCACTTGGACGACTCTCCGAAATGACCTGCCGGGCATGTTGGAACCACCTCTCAGACTTGCCAGAAGCACGTGGCGGACAGTCCGGAATCACCTGTTGGGCATACGCAACCACCTCTGAGACGTACCAGAACCACGTGCCGTGCACGCCGGAACCACCTACCGGACAGACCGGAATCAACTTTTGGGCATGCCGGAACCACCAGTCAGATGTGCCAGAAAAACGTGCCGGAGACGCCGGAAGCACTTGCCAAGCACGTCGCAACCACCTGCTCAACTCGCCTGAACCACTTGCCGGACATGCCAAAATCACCTGCCCGCTACACCAGCACCACTTCGGGGACAAGCCGGAATCACGTGAGGGGCATGCCGGCACAGCCTCTCAGACTGAACCTCGTGCCGGACACCACAGAACCACCTGCCGGACAGACCGGAACCACCTGCCGGACACGCCGGAACCACCGGCTCGACCCGCCGGAACGACTGCTGGACATGCAAAATCACCTGCCGGCTACGCCGGAAACACTTGGCGAACACTCCGGAATCACCTGCCGGGCATGCCGGAACCACCTGCTCGACTCGCCAGAACCACCTGCCGGACACGCAAAAATCACCTGCCGGCTACGCCACAACCAGTTGGGGAAGACTTCGGAATCACCTGCCGGGCTTGCTGGAACCACCTGCCGGTCATGCCAAAATCACCTGCCAACTACGCCAGTACCACTTGGCGGACACTGTGGAAACACCTGTCGGGCCGGCCGGAACCACATCTCAGACGTGCCAGAACCATGTGCATGAGATGCTGGAACCACACCCCGAACAGACGGAAAACACCTGCCAGACCCGTCTGAACAACCTGCCGAGCACGCCGGAGCCACCTGCTCGACTCGCCGGAACCACCTACCTGACATGCCCAAATCACCAGCCGGGTATGCCAGAACCACTTGGCGGACACTCCGGAATCATCTGCCGGACATGCCGGAACCAGCTCTCAGACACACCAGAACCACGTGCCGGAGATGCCGGAAGCACCTGCCGAGCATGCCGGAGCCACCTGCTCGACTCGCCAGAAACACCTGCCGGACACGCCAAAATCACCTGCGGGGTACGCCAGAACCACCTGGCGGACACTCCGAAACCACCTGTCGCGCATGCCGGAACCACCTCTCAGAAGTGCCGGAAGCACGTGCCGGACACGCCGGAATCACCTACCGGACAGACCGGAACCACCTGCCAAGAACGCCGGAGACACCTGTTCGACTCGCTGGAACCACCTGCCGGACAGGCCAATATCAACTGCTGGCTATGCCAGAACCACCTGGGGGACAGTCCGGGATCACCTGCCAGCCATGGCGGAACCACCTCTCAGACATACCAGAACCACCTGCCGGAGAAGCTGGAAACACGTCCTGGACAGACTGGAACCACGTGACGGCCGTGCCTGAACCACCTGCCGAGCACGGCGGAACCACCTGCCGGACACGCCAAAATCACCTGCGGGCTACGCCAGAACCACTTGGACGACTCTCCGAAATGACCTGCCGGGCATGTTGGAACCACCTCTCAGACGTGCCAGAAGCACGTGGCGGACAGTCCGGAATCACCTGTTGGGCATACGCAACCACCTCTGAGACGTACCAGAACCACGTGCCGTGCACGCCGGAACCACCTACCGGACAGACCGGAATCAACTTTTGGGAATGCCGGAACCACCAGTCAGATGTGCCAGAAACACGTGCCGGAGACGCCGGAAGCACCTGCCGAGCACGTCGCAACCACCTGCTCAACTCGCCTGAACCACCTGCCGGTCATGCCAAAATCACCTGCCAACTACGCCAGGACCACTTGCCGGACACTGTGGAAACACCTGTCGGGCCGGCCGGAACCGCATCTCAGACGTGCGAGAACCAAGTGCATGAGATGCTGGAACCACACCCCGAACAGACGGAAAACACCTGCCAGACCCGTCTGAACAACCTGCCGAGCACGCCGGAGCCACCTGCTCGACTCGCCGGAACCACCTACCTGACATGCCCAAATCACCAGCCGGGTATGCCAGAACCACTTGGCGGACACTCCGGAATCATCTGCCGGACATGCCGGAACCAGCTCTCAGACACACCAGAACCACGTGCCGGAGACGCCGGAAGCACCTGCCGAGCATGCCGGAGCCACCTGCTCGACTCGCCAGAAACACCTGCCGGACACGCCAAAATCACCTGCCGGGTACGCCAGAACCACCTGGCGGACACTCCGAAATCACCTGTCGCGCATGCCGGAACCACCTTTCAGACGTGCCGGAAGCACGTGCCGGACACGCCGGAATCACCTAGCGGACAGACCGGAACCACCTGCCGAGCACGCCGGAGCCACCTGTTCGACTCGCTGGAACCACCTGCCGGACAGGCCAATATCAACTGCTGGCTATGCCAGAACCACCTGGGGGACGGTCCGGAATCACCTGCCAGCCATGGCGGAACCACCTCTCACACGTACCAGAACCACCTGCCGGAGAAGCTGGAAACACGTCCTGGACAGTCTGGAACCACCTGCCGGCCAAGCCTGAACCACCTGCCAAGCACAACGGAACAACCTGCCAGACACGCCAAAATCACCTGCGTGTTATGCCAGAACCACTTGGAGGACTCTCTGGGATGACCTGCCGGGCATGCCGGAACCACCTCTCAGACGTGCCAGAACCATGTGGCGGACAGTCCGGAATCACCTGTTGGGCATGCGCAACCACCTCTGAGACGTACCAGAACCACATGCCGTGCAGGCTGGAACCACCTACCGGACAGACCGGAATCACCTTTCGGGCATGCCGGAACCACCTGTCAGATGTGCCAGAAACACGTGCCGGAGACGCCGGAAGCACCTGCCAAGAACGTCGCAACCACCTGCTCAACTCGCCTGAACCACCTGCCGGACATGCCAAAATCACCTGCCGACTATGCCAGAACCACTTGGCGAACACTCCGGAATCACTTGCCGGGCATGCAGGAACCACCTCTCAGACATGCCAGAACCCCGTGCCAATGACCCCGGAAGCACCAGCCGAGCACGCCGGAACCACCTGCTCGACTCGCCAGAACCACCTGCCGATCACGCAAAAATCACCTGCCGGCTACGCCACAACCAGTTGGTGAACACTTTGGAATCACCTGCCAGGCTTGCTGGAACCACCTGCCAGTCATGCCAAAATCACCTGCCAACTACGCCAGAACCGCTTGGCGGACACTGCGGAAACACCTGTCGGGCCGGCTGGAACCACATCTCAGACGTGCCAGAACCATGTGCATGAGATGCTGGAACCATACCCCGAACAGACGGATACCAACTGCCAGAACCGCCTGAACCACCTGCTGAGCACGCCGGAACCACCTGCTCGAATCACCGGTACCACCTCCCTGACACGCCAAAATAACCTGCTGGGTATGCCAGAACCACTTGGCGGACACTCCGGAATCATCTGCCGGACATGACGGAACCAGCAATCAGACACACCAGAACCAAGTGCCGGAGACGCCGGAAGCACCTGCCGAGCATGCCGGAGCCACCTGCTCGACTCGCCAGAAACACCTGCCGGACTCGCCAAAATCACCTGCCGGGTATGCCAGAACCACCTGGCGGACACTACGGAATCACCTGTCACGCATGCCGGAACCACCTCTCAGACGTGCCGGAAGCACGTGCCGGACACGCCGGAAACACCTACCGGACAGACCGGAACCACCTGCCAAGAACGCCGGAGCCACCTGTTCGACACGCTGGAACCACCTGCCGGACAGGCCAATATCAACTGCTGGCTATGCCAGAACCACCTGGGGGACAGTCCGGGATCACCTGCCAGCCATGGCGGAACCACCTCTCAGACGTACCAGAACCACCTGCCGGAGAAGCTGGAAACACGTCCTGGACAGACTGGAACCACGTGACGGCCGTGCCTGAACCACCTGCTGAGCACGGCGGAACCACCTGCCGGACACGCCAAAATCACCTGCGGGCTACGCCAGTACCACTTGGACGACTCTCCGAAATGACCTGCCGGGCATGTTGGAACCACCTCTCAGACTTGCCAGAAGCACGTGGCGGACAGTCCGGAATCACCTGTTGGGCATACGCAACCACCTCTGAGACGTACCAGAACCACGTGCCGTGCACGCCGGAACCACCTACCGGACAGACCGGAATCAACTTTTGGGCATGCCGGAACCACCAGTCAGATGTGCCAGAAAAACGTGCCGGAGACGCCGGAAGCACTTGCCAAGCACGTCGCAACCACCTGCTCAACTCGCCTGAACCACTTGCCGGACATGCCAAAATCACCTGCCCGCTACACCAGCACCACTTCGGGGACAAGCCGGAATCACGTGAGGGGCATGCCGGCACAGCCTCTCAGACTGAACCTCGTGCCGGACACCACAGAACCACCTGCCGGACAGACCGGAACCACCTGCCGGACACGCCGGAACCACCGGCTCGACCCGCCGGAACGACTGCTGGACATGCAAAATCACCTGCCGGCTACGCCGGAAACACTTGGCGAACACTCCGGAATCACCTGCCGGGCATGCCGGAACCACCTGCTCGACTCGCCAGAACCACCTGCCGGACACGCAAAAATCACCTGCCGGCTACGCCACAACCAGTTGGGGAAGACTTCGGAATCACCTGCCGGGCTTGCTGGAACCACCTGCCGGTCATGCCAAAATCACCTGCCAACTACGCCAGTACCACTTGGCGGACACTGTGGAAACACCTGTCGGGCCGGCCGGAACCACATCTCAGACGTGCCAGAACCATGTGCATGAGATGCTGGAACCACACCCCGAACAGACGGAAAACACCTGCCAGACCCGTCTGAACAACCTGCCGAGCACGCCGGAGCCACCTGCTCGACTCGCCGGAACCACCTACCTGACATGCCCAAATCGCCAGCCGGGTATGCCAGAACCACTTGGCGGACACTCCGGAATCATCTGCCGGACATGCCGGAACCAGCTCTCAGACACACCAGAACCACGTGCCGGAGACGCCGGAAGCACCTGCCGAGCATGCCGGAGCCACCTGCTCGACTCGCCAGAAACACCTGCCGGACACGCCAAAATCACCTGCGGGGTACGCCAGAACCACCTGGCGGACACTCCGAAACCACCTGTCGCGCATGCCGGAACCACCTCTCAGAAGTGCCGGAAGCACGTGCCGGACACGCCGGAATCACCTACCGGACAGACCGGAACCACCTGCCAAGAACGCCGGAGACACCTGTTCGACTCGCTGGAACCACCTGCCGGACAGGCCAATATCAACTGCTGGCTATGCCAGAACCACCTGGGGGACAGTCCGGGATCACCTGCCAGCCATGGCGGAACCACCTCTCAGACGTACCAGAACCACCTGCCGGAGAAGCTGGAAACACGTCCTGGACAGACTGGAACCACGTGACGGCCGTGCCTGAACCACCTGCCGAGCACGGCGGAACCACCTGCCGGACACGCCAAAATCACCTGCGGGCTACGCCAGAACCACTTGGACGACTCTCCGAAATGACCTGCCGGGCATGTTGGAACCACCTCTCAGACGTGCCAGAAGCACGTGGCGGACAGTCCGGAATCACCTGTTGGGCATACGCAACCACCTCTGAGACGTACCAGAACCACGTGCCGTGCACGCCGGAACCACCTACCGGACAGACCGGAATCAACTTTTGGGCATGCCGGAACCACCAGTCAGATGTGCCAGAAACACGTGCCGGAGACGCCGGAAGCACCTGCCGAGCACGTCGCAACCACCTGCTCAACTCGCCTGAACCACCTGCCGGTCATGCCAAAATCACCTGCCAACTACGCCAGGACCACTTGCCGGACACTGTGGAAACACCTGTCGGGCCGGCCGGAACCGCATCTCAGACGTGCGAGAACCAAGTGCATGAGATGCTGGAACCACACCCCGAACAGACGGAAAACACCTGCCAGACCCGTCTGAACAACCTGCCGAGCACGCCGGAGCCACCTGCTCGACTCGCCGGAACCACCTACCTGACATGCCCAAATCACCAGCCGGGTATGCCAGAACCACTTGGCGGACACTCCGGAATCATCTGCCGGACATGCCGGAACCAGCTCTCAGACACACCAGAACCACGTGCCGGAGACGCCGGAAGCACCTGCCGAGCATGCCGGAGCCACCTGCTCGACTCGCCAGAAACACCTGCCGGACACGCCAAAATCACCTGCCGGGTACGCCAGAACCACCTGGCGGACACTCCGAAATCACCTGTCGCGCATGCCGGAACCACCTTTCAGACGTGCCGGAAGCACGTGCCGGACACGCCGGAATCACCTACCGGACAGACCGGAACCACCTGCCGAGCACGCCGGAGCCACCTGTTCGACTCGCTGGAACCACCTGCCGGACAGGCCAATATCAACTGCTGGCTATGCCAGAACCACCTGGGGGACGGTCCGGAATCACCTGCCAGCCATGGCGGAACCACCTCTCAGACGTACCAGAACCACCTGCCGGAGAAGCTGGAAACACGTCCTGGACAGTCTGGAACCACCTGCCGGCCAAGCCTGAACCACCTGCCAAGCACAACGGAACAACCTGCCAGACACGCCAAAATCACCTGCGTGTTATGCCAGAACCACTTGGAGGACTCTCTGGGATGACCTGCCGGGCATGCCGGAACCACCTCTCAGACGTGCCAGAACCATGTGGCGGACAGTCCGGAATCACCTGTTGGGCATGCGCAACCACCTCTGAGACGTACCAGAACCACATGCCGTGCAGGCTGGAACCACCTACCGGACAGACCGGAATCACCTTTCGGGCATGCCGGAACCACCTGTCAGATGTGCCAGAAACACGTGCCGGAGACGCCGGAAGCACCTGCCAAGAACGTCGCAACCACCTGCTCAACTCGCCTGAACCACCTGCCGGACATGCCAAAATCACCTGCCGACTATGCCAGAACCACTTGGCGAACACTCCGGAATCACCTGCCGGGCATGCAGGAACCACCTCTCAGACATGCCAGAACCCCGTGCCAATGACCCCGGAAGCACCAGCCGAGCACGCCGGAACCACCTGCTCGACTCGCCAGAACCACCTGCCGATCACGCAAAAATCACCTGCCGGCTACGCCACAACCAGTTGGGGAACACTGTGGAATCACCTGCCAGGCTTGCTGGAACCACCTGCCAGTCATGCCAAAATCACCTGCCAACTACGCCAGAACCGCTTGGCGGACACTGTGGAAACACCTGTCGGGCCGGCTGGAACCACATCTCAGACGTGCCAGAAACGTGTTCATGAGATGCTGGAACCACACCCCTAACAGACGGATACCACCTGCCAGAACCGCCTGAACCACCTGCTGAGCACGCCGGAACCACCTGCTCGACTCACCGGTACCACCTCCCTGACACGCCAAAATCACCTGCTGGGTATGCCAGAACCACTTGGCGGCCACTCCGGAATCATCTGCCGGACATGCCGGAACCAGCTCTCAGACACACCAGAACCAAGTGCCGGAGACGCCGGAAGCACCTGCCGAGCATGCTGGAGCCACCTGCTCGACTCGCCAGAAACACCTGCCGGACACGCCAAAATCACCTGCCGGGTATGCCAGAACCACCTGGCGGACACTACGGAATCACCTGCCGCGCATGCCGGAACCACCTCTCAGACGTGCCGGAAGCACGTGCCGGACACGCCAGAAACACCTACCGGACAGACCGGAACCACCTGCCAAGAACGCCGGAGCCACCTGTTCGACTCGCTGGAACCACCTGCCGGACAGGCCAATATCAACTGCTGGCTATTCCAGAACCACCTGGGGGACAGTCCGGGATCACCTGCCAGCCATGGCGGAACCACCTCTCAGATGTACCAGAACCACCTGCCGGAGAAGCTGGAAACACGTCCTGGACAGACTGGAAGCACGTGACGGCCATGCCTGAACCACCTGCCGAGGACGGCGGAACCACCCGCCGGACACGCCAAAATCACCTGCGGGCTACGCCAGAACCACTTGGACGACTCTCCGAAATGACCTGCCGGGCATGTTGGAACCACCTCTCAGACGTGCCAGAAGCACGTGGCGGACAGTCCGGAATCACCTGTTGGGCATACGCAACCACCTCTGACACGTACCAGAACCACGTGCCGTGCAGGCTGGAACTACCTACCGGACAGACCGGAATCACCTTTCGGGCATGCCGGAACCACCTGTCAGATGTGCCAGAAACACGTGCCGGAGACGCCGGAAGCACCTGCCAAGAACGTCGCAACCACCTGCTCAACTCGCCTGAACCACCTGCCGGACATGCCAAAATCACCTGCCGACTATGCCAGAACCACTTGGCGAACACTCCGGAATCACTTGCCGGGCATGCAGGAACCACCTCTCAGACATGCCAGAACCCCGTGCCAATGACCCCGGAAGCACCAGCCGAGCACGCCGGAACCACCTGCTCGACTCGCCAGAACCACCTGCCGATCACGCAAAAATCACCTGCCGGCTACGCCACAACCAGTTGGGGAACACTGTGGAATCACCTGCCAGGCTTGCTGGAACCACCTGCCAGTCATGCCAAAATCACCTGCCAACTACGCCAGAACCGCTTGGCGGACACTGTGGAAACACCTGTCGGGCCGGCTGGAACCACATCTCAGACGTGCCAGAAACGTGTTCATGAGATGCTGGAACCACACCCCGAACAGACGGATACCACCTGCCAGAACCGCCTGAACCACCTGCTGAGCACGCCGGAACCACCTGCTCGACTCACCGGTACCACCTCCCTGACACGCCAAAATCACCTGCTGGGTATGCCAGAACCACTTGGCGGCCACTCCGGAATCATCTGCCGGACATGCCGGAACCAGCTCTCAGACACACCAGAACCAAGTGCCGGAGACGCCGGAAGCACCTGCCGAGCATGCTGGAGCCACCTGCTCGACTCGCCAGAAACAACTGCCGGACACGCCAAAATCACCTGCCGGGTATGCCAGAACCACCTGGCGGACACTACGGAATCACCTGCCGCGCATGCCGGAACCACCTCTCAGACGTGCCGGAAGCACGTGCCGGACACGCCAGAAACACCTACCGGACAGACCGGAACCACCTGCCAAGAACGCCGGAGCCACCTGTTCGACTCGCTGGAACCACCTGCCGGACAGGCCAATATCAACTGCTGGCTATTCCAGAACCACCTGGGGGACAGTCCGGGATCACCTGCCAGCCATGGCGGAACCACCTCTCAGATGTACCAGAACCACCTGCCGGAGAAGCTGGAAACACGTCCTGGACAGACTGGAAGCACGTGACGGCCATGCCTGAACCACCTGCCGAGGACGGCGGAACCACCCGCCGGACACGCCAAAATCACCTGCGGGCTACGCCAGAACCACTTGGACGACTCTCCGAAATGACCTGCCGGGCATGTTGGAACCACCTCTCAGACGTGCCAGAAGCACGTGGCGGACAGTCCGGAATCACCTGTTGGGCATACGCAACCACCTCTGACACGTACCAGAACCACGTGCCGTGCACGCCGGAACCACCTACCGGACAGACCGGAATCAACTTTTGGGCATGCCGGAACCACCAGTCAGATGTGCCAGAAACACGTGCCGGAGACGCCGGAAGCACCTGCCGAGCACGTCGCAACCACCTGCTCAACTCGCCTGAACCACCTGCCGGACACGCCAAAATCACCTGCCCGCTACACCAGCACCACTTCGGGGACAAGCCGGAATCACGTGAGGGGCATGTCGGCACAGCCTCTCAGACTGAACCTCGTGCCGGACACCACAGAACCACCTGCCGGAGAGACCGGAACCACCTGCCGGACACGCCGGAAAAACCGGCTCGACCCGCAGGAACGACCGCTGGACATGCAAAATCACCTGCCTGCTACGCTGGAAACACTTGGCGAACACTCCGGAATCACCTGCCGGGCATGCCGGAACCACCTCTCAGATATGCCAGAACCACGTGCCAATGACCCCGGAAGCAGCTGCCGTGCACGCCGGAACCACCTGCTCGACTCGCCAGAACCACCTGCCGGACACGCAAAAATCACCTGCCGGCTACGCCACAACCAGTTGGGGAACACTTCGGAATCACCTGCCGGGCTTGCTGGAACCACCTGCCGGTCATGCCAAAATCACCTGCCAACTACGCCAGTACCACTTGGCGGACACTGTGGAAACACCTGTCGGGCCGGCCGGAACCACATCTCACACGTTCCTGAACCATGTGCATGAGATGCTGGAACCACACCCCGAACAGACGGAAAACACCTGCCAGACCCGTCTGAACAACCTGCCGAGCACGCCGGAGACACCTGCTCGACTCGCCGGAACCACCTACCTGACATGCCCAAATCACCAGCCGGGTATGCCAGAACCACTTGGTGGACACTCCGGAATCATCTGCCGGACATGCCGGAACCAGCTCTCAGACACACCAGAACCACGTGCCGGAGACGCCGGAAGCACCTGCCGAGCATGCCGGAGCCACCTGCTCGACTCGCCAGAAACACCTGCCGGACACGCCAAAATCACCGGCGGGGTACGCCAGAACCACCTGGCGGACACTCCGAAACCACCTGTCGCGCATGCCGGAACCACCTCTCAGACGTGCCGGAAGCACGTGCCGGACACGCCGGAATCACCTACCGGACAGACCGGAACCACCTGCCGAGCACGCTGGAGCCACCTGTTCGACTCGCTGAAACCACCTGCCGGACAGGCCAATATCAACTGCTGGCTATGCCAGAACCACCTGGGGGACGGTCCGGAATCACCTGCCAGCCATGGCGGAACCACCTCTCACACGTACCAGAACCACCTGCCGGAGAAGCTGGAAACACGTCCTGGACAGTCTGGAACCACCTGCCGGCCAAGCCTGAACCACCTGCCAAGCACAACGGAACAACCTGCCAGACACGCCAAAATCACCTGCGTGTTATGCCAGAACCACTTGGAGGACTCTCTGGGATGACCTGCCAGGCATGCCGGAACCACCTCTCAGACGTGCCAGAACCATGTGGCGGACAGTCCGGAATCACCTGTTGGGCATGCGCAACCACCTCTGAGACGTACCAGAACCACATGCCATGCAGGCTGGAACCACCTACCGGACAGACCGGAATCACCTTTCGGGCATGCCGGAACCACCTGTCAGATGTGCCAGAAACACGTGCCGGAGATGCCGGAAGCACCTGCCAAGCACGTCGCAACCACCTGCTCAACTCGCCTGAACCACCTGCCGGACATGCCAAAATCACCTGCCGACTATGCCAGAACCACTTGGCGAACACTCCGGAATCACTTGCCGGGCATGCAGGAACCACCTCTCAGACATGCCAGAACCCCGTGACAATGACCCCGGAAGC
This sequence comes from Equus caballus, assembly GCF_041296265.1. Classification (NCBI taxonomy): domain Eukaryota; kingdom Metazoa; phylum Chordata; class Mammalia; order Perissodactyla; family Equidae; genus Equus; species Equus caballus. Next base: position 4,148,990 of record NC_091710.1, read on the forward strand.
ACCAGCCGAGCACGCCGGAACCACCTGCTCGACTCGCCAGAACCACCTGCCGGTCACGCAAAAATCACCTGTCGGCTACGCCACAACCAGTTGGTGAACACTTTGGAATCACCTGCCAGGCTTGCTGGAACCACCTGCCAGTCATGCCAAAATCACCTGCCAACTACGCCAGAACCACTTGGCGGACACTGCGGAAAGACCTGTCGGGCCGGCTGGAACCAAATCTCAGACGTCCCAGAAACGTGTTCATGAGATGCTGGAACCACACCCCGAACAGATGGATACCACCTGCCAGAACCGCCTGAACCACCTGCTGAGCACGCCGGAACCACCTGCTCGACTCACCGGTACCACCTCCCTGAAACGCCAAAATCACCTACTGGGTATTCCAGAACCACTTGGCGGACACTCCGGAATCATCTGCCGGACATGCCGGAACCAGCTCTCAGACACACCAGAACCAAGTGCCGGAAACGCCGGAAGCACCTGCCGAGCATGCCGGAGCCACCTGCTCGACTCGCCAGAAACACCTGCCGGACACGCCAAAATCACCTGCCGGGTACGCCAGAACCACCTGGCGGACACTCCGAAATCACCTGTCGCGCATGCCGGCACCACGTCTCAGACGTGCTGGAAGCACGTGCCGGACACGCCGGAATCACCTACCGGACAGACCGGAACCACCTGCCGAGCACGCCGGAGCCACCTGTTCGACTGGCTGGAACCACCTGCCGGACAGGCCAATATCAACTGCTGACTATGCCAGAACCACCTGGGGGACGGTCCGGGATCACCTGAAAGCCATGGCGGAACCACCTCTCAGACGTACCAGAACCACCTGCCGGAGAAGCTGGAAACACGTCCTGGACAGACTGGAACCACGTGACGGCCATGCCTGAACCACCTGCCGAGCATGGCGGAACCACCTTCCGGACACGCCAAAATCACCTGCGGGCTACGCCAGAACCACTTGGACGACTCTCCGAAATGACCTGCCGGGCATGTTGGAACCACCTCTCAGACGTGCCAGAAGCACGTGGCGGACAGTCCGGAATCACCTGTTGGGCATACGCAACCACCTCTGAGACGTACCAGAACCACGTGCCGTGCACGCCGGAACCACCTACCGGACAGACCGGAATCCACTTTTGGGCATGCCGGAACCACCAGTCAGATGTGCCAGAAACACGTGCCGGAGACGCCGGAAGCACCTGCCGAGCACGTCGGAACCACCTGCTCAACTCGCCTGAACCACCTGCCGGACATGCCAAAATCACCTGCCGACTATGCCAGAACCACTTGGCGAACACTCCGGAATCACTTGCCGGGCATGCAGGAACCACCTCTCAGACATGCCAGAACCCCGTGCCAATGACCCCGGAAGCACCAGCCGAGCACGCCGGAACCACCTGCTCAACTCGCCTGAACCACCTGCCGGACACGCCAAAATCACCTGCCCGCTACACCAGCACCACTTCGGGGACAAGCCGGAATCACGTGAGGGGCATGCCGGCACAGCCTCTCAGACTGAACCTCGTGCCGGACACCACAGAACCACCTGCCGGACAGACCAGAACGACCTGCCGGACACGCCGGAACCACCTGCTCGACCCGCCGGAACCACCTACCTGACATGCCAAAATCGCCAGCCGGGTATGCCAGAACCACTTGGCGGACATTCCGGAATCATCTGCCGGACATGCCGGAACCAGCTCTCAGACACACCAGAACCACGTGCCGGAGACGCCGGAAGCACCTGCCGAGCATGCCGGAGCCACCTGCTCGACTCGCCAGAAACACCTGCCGGACACGCCAAAATCACCTGCCGGGTACGCCAGAACCACCTGGCGGACACTCCGAAATCACCTGTCGCGCATGCCGGAACAACCTCTCAGACGTGCCGGAAGCACGTGCCGGACACGCCGGAATCACCTAGCGGACAGACCAGAACCACCTGCCGAGCACGCCGGAGCCACCTGTTCGACTGGCTGGAACCACCTGCCGGACAGGCCAATATTAACTGCTGGCTATGCCAGAACCACCTGGGGGACAGTCCGGGATCACCTGCCAGCCATGGCGGAACCACCTCTCACACATACCAGAACCACCTGCCGGAGAAGCTGGAAACACGTCCTGGACAGTCTGGAACCACCTGCCGGCCAAGCCTGAACCACCTGCCAAGCACAACGGAACAACCTGCCAGACACGCCAAAATCACCTGCGTGTTATGCCAGAACCACTTGGAGGACTCTCTGGGATGACCTGCCGGGCATGCCGGAACCACCTCTCAGACGTGCCAGAACCATGTGGCGGACAGTCCGGAATCACCTGTTGGGCATGCGCAACCACCTCTGAGACGCACCAGAACCACATGCCGTGCAGGCTGGAACCACCTACCGGACAGACCGGAATCACCTGCCGGGCATGCCGGAACCACCTCTCAGATATGCCAGAACCAAGTGCCAAGTACCCCGGAAGCACCTGCCGAGCACGCCGGAACCACCTGCTCGACTCGCCAGAACCACCTGCCGGACATGTCAAAATCACCTGCCGGGTATGCCAGAACCACTTGGCGAACACTCCGGAATCACTTGCCGGGCATGCAGGAACCACATCTCAGACATGCCAGAACCCCGTGCCAATGACCCCGGAAGCACCAGCCGAGCACGCCGGAACCACCAGCTCAACTCGCCTGAACCACCTGCCGGACACGCAAAAATCACCTGCCCGCTACACCAGCACCACTTCGGGGACAAGCCGGAATCACGTGAGGGGCATGCCGGCACAGCCTCTCAGACTGAACCTCGTGCCGGACACCACAGAACCACCTGCCGGACAGACCGGAACCACCTGCCGGACACGCCGGAACCACCGGCTCGACCCGCTGGAACGACCGCTGGACATGCAAAATCACCTGCCGGCTACGCCGGAAACACTTGGCGAACACTCCGGAATCACCTGCCGGGCATGCCGGAACCACCTCTCAGATATGCCAGAACCACGTGCCAATGACCCCGGAAGCACCTGCCGAGCACGCCGGAACCACCTGCTCGACTCGCCAGAACCACCTGCCGGACACGCAAAAATCACCTGCCGGCTACGCCACAACCAGTTGGGGAACACTTCGGAATCACCTGCCGGGCTTGCTGGAACCACCTGCCGGTCATGCCAAAATCACCTGCCAACTACGCCAGTACCACTTGGCGGACACTGTGGAAACATCTGTCGGGCCGGCAGGAACCACATCTCACACGTGCCAGAACCATGTGCATGAGATGCTGGAACCACACCCCGAACAGACGGAAAACACCTGCCAGACCCGTCTGAACAACCTGCCGAGCACGCCGGAGCCACCTGCTCGACTCGCCGGAACCACCTACCTGACATGCCCAAATCACCAGCCGGGTATGCCAGAACCACTTGGCGGACACTCCGGAATCATCTGCCGGACATGCCGGAACCAGCTCTCAGACACACCAGAACCACGTGCCGGAGACGCCGGAAGCACCTGCCGAGCATGCCGGAGCCACCTGCTCGACTCGCCAGAAACACCTGCCGGACACGCCAAAATCACCTGCCGGGTACGCCAGAACCACCTGGCGGACACTCCGAAATCACCTGTCGCGCATGCCGGAACCACCTCTCAGACGTGCCGGAAGCACGTGCCGGACACGCCGGAATCACCTAGCGGACAGACCGGAACCACCTGCCGAGCACGCCGGAGCCACCTGTTCGACTGGCTGGAACCACCTGCCGGACAGGCCAATATTAACTGCTGGCTATGCCAGAACCACCTGGGGGACAGTCCGGGATCACCTGCCAGCCATGGCGGAACCACCTCTCACACGTACCAGAACCACCTGCCGGAGAAGCTGGAAACACGTCCTGGACAGTCTGGAACCACCTGCCGGCCAAGCCTGAACCACCTGCCAAGCACAACGGAACAACCTGCCAGACACGCCAAAATCACCTGCGTGTTATGCCAGAACCACTTGGAGGACTCTCTGGGATGACCTGCCGGGCATGCCGGAACCACCTCTCAGACGTGCCAGAACCATGTGGCGGACAGTCCGGAATCACCTGTTGGGCATGCGCAACCACCTCTGAGACGTACCAGAACCACATGCCGTGCAGGCTGGAACCACCTACCGGACAGACCGGAATCACCTTTCGGGCATGCCGGAACCACCTGTCAGATGTGCCAGAAACACGTGCCGGAGACGCCTTAAGCACCTGCCAAGCACGTTGGAACCACCTGCTCAACTCGCCTGAACCACCTGCCGGACATGCCAAAATCACCTGCCGACTATGCCAGAACCACTTGGCGAACACTCCGGAATCACTTGCCGGGCATGCAGGAACCACCTCTCAGACATGCCAGAACCCCGTGCCAATGACCCCGGAAGCACCAGCCGAGCACGCCAGAACCACCTGCTCAACTCGCCTGAACCACATGCCGGATACGCCAAAATCACCTGCCCGCTACACCAGCACCACTTCGGGGACAAGCCGGAATCACGTGAGGGGCATGCCTGCACAGCCTCTCAGACTGAACCTCGTGCCGGACACCACAGAACCACCTGCCGGACAGACCGGAACCACCTGCCGGTCACGCTGGAACCACCGGCTCGACCCGCCGGAACGACCGCTGGACATGCAAAATCACCTGCCGGCTACGCCGGAAACACTTGGCGAACACTCCGGAATCACCTGCCGGGCATGCCGGAACCAGCTCTCAGATATGCCAGAACCACGTGCCAATGACCCCGGAAGCACCTGCCGAGCACGCCGGAACCACCTGCTCGACTCGCCAGAACCACCTGCCGGACACGCAAAAATCACCTGCCGGCTACGCCACAACCAGTTGGGGAACACTTCGGAATCACCTGCCGGGCTTGCTGGAACCACCTGCCGGTCATGCCAAAATCACCTGCCAACTACGCCAGTACCACTTGGCGGACACTGTGGAAACACCTGTCGGGCCGGCCGGAACCACATCTCACACGTGCCAGAACCATGTGCATGAGATGCTGGAACCACACCCCGAACAGACGGAAAACACCTGCCAGACCCGTCTGAACAACCTGCCGAGCACGCCGGAGCCACCTGCTCGACTCGCCGGAACCACCTACCTGACATGCCCAAATCACCAGCCGGGTATGCCAGAACCACTTGGCGGACACTCCGGAATCATCTGCCGGACATGCCGGAACCAGTTCTCAGACACACCAGAACCACGTGCCGGAGACGCCGGAAGCACCTGCCGAGCATGCCGGAGCCACCTGCTCGACTCGCCAGAAACACCTGCCGGACACACCAAAATCACCTGCCGGGTACGCCAGAACCACCTGGCGGACACTCCGAAATCACCTGCCGCGCATGCCGGAACCACCTCTCAGACGTGCCGGAAGCACGTGCCGGACACGCCGGAAACACCTAGCGGACAGACCGGAACCACCTGCCGAGCACGCCGGAGCCACCTGTTCGACTCGCTGGAACCACCTGCCGGACAGGCCAATATTAACTGCTGGCTATGCCAGAACCACCTGGGGGACAGTCCGGGATCACCTGCCAGCCATGGCGGAGCCACCTCTCACACGTACCAGAACCACCTGCCGGAGAAGCTGGAAACTCGTCCTGGACAGTCTGGAACCACCTGCCGGCCAAGCCTGAACCACCTGCCAAGCACAACGGAACAACCTGCCAGACACGCCAAAATCACCTGCGTGTTATGCCAGAACCACTTGGAGGACTCTCTGGGATGACCTGCCGGGCATGCCGGAACCACCTCTCAGACGTGCCAGAACCATGTGGCGGACAGTCCGGAATCACCTGTTGGGCATGCGCAACCACCTCTGAGACGTACCAGAACCACATGCCGTGCAGGCTGGAACCACCTACCGGACAGACCGGAATCACCTTTCGGGCATGCCGGAACCACCTGTCAGATGTGCCAGAAACACGTGTCGGAGACGCCGGAAGCACCTGCCAAGCACGTTGGAACCACCTGCTCAACTCGCCTGAACCACCTGCCGGACATGCCAAAATCACCTGCCGACTATGCCAGAACCACTTGGCGAACACTCCGGAATCACTTGCCCGGCATGCAGGAACCACCTCTCAGACATGCCAGAACCCCGTGCCCATGACCCCGGAAGCACCAGCCGAGCACGCCGGAACCACCTGCTCGACTCGCCTGAACCACATGCCAGATACGCAAAAATCACCTGCCCGCTACACCAGCACCACTTCGGGGACAAGCCGGAATCACGTGAGGGGCATGCCTGCACAGACTCTCAGACTGAACCTCGTGCCGGACACCACAGAACCACCTGGCGGACAGACCGGAACCACCTGCCGGACACGCCGGGACCACCGGCTCGACCCGCCGGAACGACCGCTGGACATGCAAAATCACCTGCCGGCTACGCAGGAAACACTTGGCGAACACTCCGGAATCATCTGCCGGGCATGCCGGAACCACCTCTCAGATATGCCAGAACCACGTGCCAATGACCCCGGAAGCACCTGCCGAGCACGCCGGAACCACCTGCTCGACTCGCCAGAACCACCTGCCGGACACGCAAAAATCACCTGCCGGCTACGCCACAACCAGTTGGGGAACACTTCGGAATCACCTGCCGGGCTTGCTGGAACCACCTGCCGGTCATGCCAAAATCACCTGCCAACTACGCCAGTACCACTTGGCGGACACTGTGGAAACACCTGTCGGGCCGGCCGGAACCACATCTCACACGTGCCAGAACCATGTGCATGAGATGCTGGAACCACACCCCGAACAGACGGAAAACACCTGCCAGACCCGTCTGAACAACCTGCCGAGCACGCCGGAGCCACCTGCTCGACTCGCCGGAACCACCTACCTGACATGCCCAAATCACCAGCCGGGTATGCCAGAACCACTTGGCGGACACTCCGGAATCATCTGCCGGACATGCCGGAACCAGCTCTCAGACACACCAGAACCACGTGCCGGAGACGCCAGAAGCACCTGCCGAGCATGCCGGAGCCACCTGCTCGACTCGCCAGAAACACCTGCCGGACACGCCAAAATCACCTGCCGGGTACGACAAAACCACCTGGCGGACACTCCGAAATCACCTGTCGCGCATGCCGGAACCACCTCTCAGACGTGCCGGAAGCACGTGCCCCACACGCCGGAAACACCTAGCGGACAGACCGGAACCACCTGCCGAGCACGCCGGAGCCACCTGTTCGACTGGCTGGAACCACCTGCCGGACAGGCCAATATTAACTGCTGGCTATGCCAGAACCACCTGGGGGACAGTCCGGGATCACCTGCCAGCCATGGCGGAACCACCTCTCACACGAACCAGAACCACCTGCCGGAGAAGCTGGAAACACGTCCTGGACAGTCTGGAACCACCTGCCGGCCAAGCCTGAACCACCTGCCAAGCACAACGGAACAACCTGCCAGACACGCCAAAATCACCTGCGTGTTATGCCAGAACCACTTGGAGGACTCTCTGGGATGACCTGCCGGGCATGCCGGAACCACCTCTCAGACGTGCCAGAACCATGTGGCGGACCGTCCGGAATCACCTGTTTGGCATGCGCAACCACCTCTGAGACGTACCAGAACCACATGACGTGCAGGCTGGAACCACCTACCGGACAGACCGGAATCACCTTTCGGGCATGCCGGAACCACCTGTCAGATGTGCCAGAAACACGTGCCGGAGACGCCGGAAGCACCTGCCAAGCACGTTGGAACCACCTGCTCAACTCGCATGAACCACCTGCCGGACATGCCAAAATCACCTGCCGACTATGCCAGAACCACTTGGCGAACACTCCGGAAACACTTGCCGGGCATGCAGGAACCACCTCTCAGATATGCCAGAACCCCGTGCCAATGACCCCGGAAGCACCAGCCGAGCACGCCGGAACCACCTGCTCAACTCGCCTGAACCACCTGCCGGACACGCCAAAATCACCTGCCCGCTGCACCAGCACCACTTCGGGTACAAGCCGGAATCACGTGAGGCGCATGCCGGCACAGCCTCTCAGACTGAACCTCATGCCGGACACCACAGAACCACCTGCCGGACAGACCGGAACCACCTGCCGGACACGCCGGAACCACCGGCTCGACCCGCCGGAACGACCGCTGGACATGCAAAATCACCTGCCGGCTACGCCGGAAACACTTGGCGAACACTCCGGAATCACCTGCCGGGCATGCCGGAACCACCTCTCAGATATGCCAGAACCACGTGCCAATGACCCCGGAAGCACCTGCCGAGCACGCCGGAACCACCTGCTCGACTCGCCAGAACCACCTGCCGGACACGCAAAAATCACCTGCCGGCTACGCCACAACCTGTTGGGGAACACTTCGGAATCACCTGCCGGGCTTGCTGGAACCACCTGCCGGTCATGCCAAAATCACCTGCCAACTACGCCAGTACCACTTGGCGGACACTGTGGAAACACCTGTCGGGCCGGCCGGAACCACATCTCACACGTGCCAGAACCATGTGCATGAGATGCTGGAACCACACCCCGAACAGACGGAAAACACCTGCCAGACCCGTCTGAACAACCTGCCGAGCACTCCGGAGCCACCTGCTCGACTCGCCGGAACCACCTACCTGACATGCCCAAATCACCAGCCGGGTATGCCAGAACCACTTGGCGGACACTCCAGAATCATCTGCCGGACATGCCGGAACCAGCTCTCAGACACACCAGAACCACGTGCCGGAGACGCCGGAAGCACCTGCCGAGCATGCCGGAGCCACCTGCTCGACTCGCCAGAAACACCTGCCGGACACGCCAAAATCACCTGCCGGGTACGCCAGAACCACCTGGCGGACACTCCGAAATCACCTGCCGCGCATGCCGGAACCACCTCTCAGACGTGCCGGAAGCACATGCCAGACACGCCGGAAACACCTACCGGACAGACCGGAACCACCTGCCGAGCACGCCGGAGCCACCTGTTCGACTGGCTGGAACCACCTGCCGGACAGTCCAATATTAACTGCTGGCTATACCAGAACCATCTGGGGGACAGTCCGGAATCACCTGCCAGCCATGGCGGAACCATCTCTCACACGTACCAGAACCACCTGCCGGAGAAGCTGGAAACACGTCCTGGACAGACTGGAACCACGTGACGGCCATGCCTAAACCACCTGCCGAGCATGGCGGAACCACCTGCCGGACACGCCAAAATCACCTGCGGGCTACGCCAGAACCACTTGGACGACTCTCCGAAATGACCTGCCGGGCATGTTGGAACCAACTCTCAGACGTGCCAGAAGCACGTGGCGGACCGTCCGGAATCACCTGTTGGGCATACGCAACCACCTCTGAGACGTACCAGAACCACGTGCCGTGCACGACGGAACCACCTACCGGACAGACCGGAATCAAATTTTGGGCATGCCGGCACCACCAGTCAGATGTTCCGGAAACAGGTGCCGCAGACGCCGGAAGCATCTGCCGAGCACGTAGCACCCACCTGCTCAACTCGCCTGAACCACCTGCCGGACACGCCAAAATCACCTGCCCGCTACACCAGCACCACTTCGGGGACAAGCCGGAATCACGTGAGGGGCATGCCGGCACAGCCTCTCAGACTGAACCTCGTGCCGGACACCACAGAACCACCTGCCGGACAGACCGGAACCACCTGCCGGACACGCCGGAACCACCGGCTCGACCCGCCGGAACGACCGCTGGACATGCAAAATCACCTGCCGGCTACGCCGGAAACACTTGGCGAACATTCCGGAATCACCTGCCGGGCATGCAGGAACCACCTCTCAGATAAGCCAGAACCACGTGCCAATGATCCCGGAAGCACCTGCCGAGCACGCCGGAGCCACCTGCTCGACTCGCCAGAACCACCTGCCGGACACGCAAAAATCACCTGCCGGCTACGCCACAACCAGTTGGGGAACACTTCGGAATCACCTGCCGGGCTTGCTGGAACCACCTGCCGGTCATGCCAAAATCACCTGCCAACTACGCCAGTACCACTTGGCGGACACTGTGGAAACACCTGTCGGGCCGGCAGGAACCACATCTCAGACGTGCCAGAACCATGTGCATGAGATGCAGGAACCACACCCCGAATAGACGGAAAACACCTTCCAGACCCGTCTGAACAACCTGCCGAGCACGCCGGAGCCACCTGCTCGACTCGCCGGAACCACCTACCTGACATGCCCAAATCACCAGCCGGGTATGCCAGAACCACTTGGCGGACACTCCGGAATCATCTGCCGGACGTGCCGGAACCAGCTCTCAGACACACCAGAACCACGTGCCGGAGACGCCGGAAGCACCTGCCGAGCATGCCGGAGCCACCTGCTCGACTCGCCAGAAACACCTGCCGGACACGCCAAAATCACCTGCCGGGTACGCCAGAACCACCTGGCGGACACTCCGAAATCACCTGTCGCGCATGCCGGAACCACCTCTCAGACGTGCCGGAAGCACGTGCCGGACACGCCGGAAACACCTACCGGACAGACCGGAACCACCTGCCGAGCACGCTGGAGCCACCTGTTCGACTGGCTGGAACCACCTGCCGGACAGGCCAATATTAACTGCTGGCTATGCCAGAACCACCTGGGGGACAGTCCGGGATCACCTGCCAGCCATGGCGGAACCACCTCTCACACGTACCAGAACCACCTGCCGGAGAAGCTGGAAACACGTCCTGGACAGTCTGGAACCACCTGCCGGCCAAGCCTGAACCACCTGCCAAGCACAACGGAACAACCTGCCAGACACGCCAAAATCACCTGCGTGTTATGCCAGAACCACTTGGAGGACTCTCTGGGATGACCTGCCGGGCATGCCGGAACCACCTCTCAGACGTGCCAGAACCATGTGGCGGACAGTCCGGAATCACCTGTTGGGCATGCGCAACCACCTCTGAGACGTACCAGAACCACATGCCGTGCAGGCTGGAACCACCTACCGGACAGACCGGAATCACCTTTCGGGCATGCCGGAACCACCTGTCAGATGTGCCAGAAACACGTGCCGGAGACGCCGGAAGCACCTGCCAAGCACGTTGGAACCACCTGCTCAACTCGCCTGAACCACCTGCCGGACATGCCAAAATCACCTGCCGACTATGCCAGAACCACTTGGCGAACACTCCGGAATCACTTGCCGGGCATGCAGGAACCACATCTCAGACATGCCAGAACCCCGTGCCAATGAACCCGGAAGCACCAGCCGAGCACGCCGGAACCACCTGCTCAACTCGCCTGAACCACCTGCCGGACACGCCAAAATCACCTGCCCGCTACACCAGCACCACTTCGGGGACAAGCCGGAATCACGTGAGGGGCATGCCGGCACAGCCTCTCAGACTGAACCTCGTGCCGGACACCACAGAACCACCTGCCGGACAGACCGGAACCACCTGCCGGACACGCCGGAACCACCGGCTCGACCCGCCGGAACGACCGCTGGACATGCAAAATCACCTGCCGGCTACGCCGGAAACACTTGGCGAACACTCCGGAATCACCTGCCGGGCATGCCGGAACCACCTCTCAGATATGCCAGAACCACGTGCCAATGACCCCGGAAGCACCTGCCGAGCACGCCGGAACCACCTGCTCGACTCGCCAGAACCACCTGCCGGACACGCAAAAATCACCTGCCGGCTACGCCACAACCAGTTGGGGAACACTTCGGAATCACCTGCCGGGCTTGCTGGAACCACCTGCCGGTCATGCCAAAATCACCTGCCAACTACGCCAGTACCACTTGGCGGACACTGTGGAAACACCTGTCGGGCCGGCCGGAACCACATCTCACACGTGCCAGAACCATGTGCATGAGATGCTGGAACCACACCCCGAACAGACGGAAAACACCTGCCAGACCCGTCTGAACAACCTGCCGAGCACGCCGGAGCCACCTGCTCGACTCACCGGAACCACCTACCTGACATGCCCAAATCACCAGCAGGTTATGACAGAACCACTTGGCGGACACTCCGGAATCATCTGCCAGACATGCCGGAACCAGCTCTCAGACACACCAGAACCACGTGCCGGAGACGCCGGAAGCACCTGCCGAGCATGCCGGAGCCACCTGCTCGACTCGCCAGAAACACCTGCCGGACACGCCAAAATCACCTGCCGGGTATGCCAGAACCACCTGGCGGACACTCCGAAATCACCTGTCGCGCATGCCGGAACCACCTCTCAGACGTGCCGGAAGCACGTGCCGGACACGCCGGAATCACCTAGCGGACAGACCGGAACCACCTGCCGAGCACGCCGGAGCCACCTGTTCGACTGGCTGGAACCACCTGCCGGACAGGCCAATATTAACTGCTGGCTATGCCAGAACCACCTGGGGGACAGTCCGGGATCACCTGTCAGCCATGGCGGAACCACCTCTCACACGTACCAGAACCACCTGCCGGAGAAGCTGGAAACACGTCCTGGACAGTCTGGAACCACCTGCCGGCCAAGCCTGAACCACCTGCCAAGCACAACGGAACAACCTGCCAGACACGCCAAAATCACCTGCGTGTTATGCCAGAACCACTTGGAGGACTCTCTGGGATGACCTGCCGGGCATGCCGGAACCACCTCTCAGACGTGCCAGAACCATGTGGCGGACAGTCCGGAATCACCTGTTGGGCATGCGCAACCACCTCTGAGACGTACCAGAACCACATGCCGTGCAGGCTGGAACCACCTACCGGACAGACCGGAATCACCTTTCGGGCATGCCGGAACCACCTGTCAGATGTGCCAGAAACACGTGCCGGAGACGCCGGAAGCACCTGCCAAGCACGTTGGAACCACCTGCTCAACTGGCCTGAACCACCTGCCGGACATGCCAAAATCACCTGCCGACTATGCCAGAACCACTTGGCGAACACTCCGGAATCACTTGCCGGGCATGCAGGAACCACATCTCAGACATGCCAGAACCCCGTGCCAATGACCCCGGAAGCACCAGCCGAGCACGCCGGAACCACCTGCTCAACTCGCCTGAACGACCTGCCGGACACGCCGAAATCACCTGCCCGCTACACCAGCACCACTTCGGGGACAAGCCGGAATCACGTGAGGGGCATGCCTGCACAGCCTCTCAGACTGAACCTCGTGCCGGACACCACAGAACCACCTGCCGGACAGACCGGAACCACCTGCCGGACACGCCGGAACCACCGGCTCGACCCGCCGGAACGACCGCTGGACATGCAAAATCACCTGCCGGCTACGCCGGAAACACTTGGCGAACACTCCGGAATCACCTGCCGGGCATGCCGGAACCACCTCTCAGATAAGCCAGAACCACGTGCCAATGACCCCGGAAGCACCTGCCGAGCACGCCGGAACCACCTGCTCGACTCGCCAGAACCACCTGCCGGACACGCAAAAATCACCTGCCGGCTACGCCACAACCAGTTGGGGAACACTTCGGAATCACCTGCCGGGCTTGCTGGAACCACCTGCCGGTCATGCCAAAATCACCTGCCAACTACGCCAGTACCACTTGGCGGACACTGTGGAAACACCTGTCGGGCCGGCCGGAACCACATCTCACACGTGCCAGAACCATGTGCATGAGATGCTGGAACCACACCCCGAAAAGACGGAAAACACCTGCCAGACCCGTCTGAACAACCTGCCGAGCACGCCGGAGCCACCTGCTCGACTCGCCGGAACCACCTACCTGACATGCCCAAATCACCAGCAGGTTATGACAGAACCACTTGGCGGACACTCCGGAATCATCTGCCAGACATGCCGGAACCAGCTCTCAGACACACCAGAACCACGTGCCGGAGACGCCGGAAGCACCTGCCGAGCATGCCGGAGCCACCTGCTCGACTCGCCAGAAACACCTGCCGGACACGCCAAAATCACCTGCCGGGTATGCCAGAACCACCTGGCGGACACTCCGAAATCACCTGTCGCGCATGCCGGAACCACCTCTCAGACGTGCCGGAAGCACGTGCCGGACACGCCGGAATCACCTAGCGGACAGACCGGAACCACCTGCCGAGCACGCCGGAGCCACCTGTTCGACTGGCTGGAACCACCTGCCGGACAGGCCAATATTAACTGCTGGCTATGCCAGAACCACCTGGGGGACAGTCCGGGATCACCTGTCAGCCATGGCGGAACCACCTCTCACACGTACCAGAACCACCTGCCGGAGAAGCTGGAAACACGTCCTGGACAGTCTGGAACCACCTGCCGGCCAAGCCTGAACCACCTGCCAAGCACAACGGAACAACCTGCCAGACACGCCAAAATCACCTGCGTGTTATGCCAGAACCACTTGGAGGACTCTCTGGGATGACCTGCCGGGCATGCCGGAACCACCTCTCAGACGTGCCAGAACCATGTGGCGGACAGTCCGGAATCACCTGTTGGGCATGCGCAACCACCTCTGAGACGTACCAGAACCACATACCGTGCAGGCTGGCACCACCTACCGGACAGACCGGAATCACCTTTCGGGCATGCCGGAACCACCTGTCAGATGTGCCAGAAACACGTGCCGGAGACGCCGGAAGCACCTGCCAAGCACATTGGAACCACCTGCTCAACTCGCCTGAACCACCTGCCGGACATGCCAAAATCACCTGCCGACTATGCCAGAACCACTTGGCGAACACTCCGGAATCACTTGCCGGGCATGCAGGAACCACCTCTCAGACATGCCAGAACCCCGTGCCAATGACCCCGGAAGCACCAGCCGAGCACGCCGGAACCACCTGCTCAACTCGCCTGAACCACCTGCCGGACACGCCAAAATCACCTGCCCGCTACACCAGCACCACTTCGGGGACAAGCCGGAATCACGTGAGGGGCATGCCGGCACAGCCTCTCAGACTGAACCTCGTGCCGGACACCACAGAACCACCTGCCGGACAGACCGGAACCACCTGCCGGACACGCCGGAACCACCGGCTCGACCCGCCGGAACGACCGCTGGACATGCAAAATCACCTGCCGGCTACGCCGGAAACACTTGGCGAACACTCCGGAATCACCTGCCGGGCATGCCGGAACCACCTCTCAGATATGCCAGAACCACGTGCCAATGACCCCGGAAGCACCTGCCGAGCACGCCGGAACCACCTGCTCGACTCGCCAGAACCACCTGCCGGACACGCAAAAATCACCTGCCGGCTACGCCACAACCAGTTGGGGAACACTTCGGAATCACCTGCCGGGCTTGCTGGAACCACCTGCCGGTCATGCCAAAATCACCTGCCAACTACGCCAGTACCACTTGGCGGACACTGTGGAAACACCTGTCGGGCCGGCCGGAACCACATCTCACACGTGCCAGAACCATGTCCATGAGATGCTGGAACCACACCCCGAACAGACGGAAAACACCTGCCAGACCCGTCTGAACAACCTGCCGAGCACGCCGGAGCCACCTGCTCGACTCGCCGGAACCACCTACCTGACATGCCCAAATCACCAGCCGGGTATGCCAGAACCACTTGGCGGACACTCCGGAATCATCTGCCGGACATGCCGGAACCAGCTCTCAGACACACCAGAACCACGTGCCGGAGACGCCGGAAGCACCTGCCGAGCATGCCGGAGCCACCTGCTCGACTCGCCAGAAACGCCTGCCGGACACGCCAAAATCACCTGCCGGGTACGCCAGAACCACCTGGCGGACACTCCGAAATCACCTGTCGCGCATGCCGGAACCACCTCTCAGACGTGCCGGAAGCACGTGCCGGACACGCCGCAATCACCTACCGGACAGACCGGAAACACCTGCCGAGCACGCCGGAGCCACCTGTTCGACTGGCTGGAACCACCTGCCGGACAGGCCAATATTAACTGCTGGCTATGCCAGAACCACCTGGGGGACAGTCCGGGATCACCTGCCAGCCATGGCGGAACCACCTCTCACACGTACCAGAACCACCTGCCGGAGAAGCTGGAAACACGTCCTGGACAGTCTGGAACCACCTGCCGGCCAAGCCTGAACCACCTGCCAAGCACAACGGAACAACCTGCCAGACACGCCAAAATCACCTGCGTGTTATGCCAGAACCACTTGGAGGACTCTCTGGGATGACCTGCCGGGCATGCCGGAACCACCTCTCAGACGTGCCAGAACCATGTGGCGGACAGTCCGGAATCACCTGTTGGGCATGCGCAACCACCTCTGAGACGTACCAGAACCACATGCCGTGCAGGCTGGAACCACCTACCGGACAGACCGGAATCACCTTTCGGGCATGCCGGAACCACCTGTCAGATGTGCCAGAAACACGTGCCGGAGACGCCGGAAGCACCTGCCAAGCACGTTGGAACCACCTGCTCAACTCGCATGAACCACCTGCCGGACATGCCAAAATCACCTGCCGACTATGCCAGAACCACTTGGCGAACACTCCGGAAACACTTGCCGGGCATGCAGGAACCACCTCTCAGATATGCCAGAACCCCGTGCCAATGACCCCGGAAGCACCAGCCGAGCACGCCGGAACCACCTGCTCAACTCGCCTGAACCACCTGCCGGACACGCCAAAATCACCTGCCCGCTGCACCAACACCACTTCGGGTACAAGCCGGAATCACGTGAGGGGCATGCCGGCACAGCCTCTCAGACTGAACCTCATGCCGGACACCACAGAACCACCTGCCGGACAGACCGGAACCACCTGCCGGACACGCCGGAACCACCGGCTCGACCCGCCGGAACGACCGCTGGACATGCAAAATCACCTGCCGGCTACGCCGGAAACACTTGGCGAACACTCCGGAATCACCTGCCGGGCATGCCGGAACCACCTCTCACACGTACCAGAACCACCTGCCGGAGAAGCTGGAAACACGTCCTGGACAGTCTGGAACCACCTGCCGGCCAAGCCTGAACCACCTGCCAAGCACAACGGAACAACCTGCCAGACACGCCAAAATCACCTGCGTGTTATGCCAGAACCACTTGGAGGACTCTCTGGGATGACCTGCCGGGCATGCCGGAACCACCTCTCAGACGTGCCAGAACCATGTGGCGGACAGTCCGGAATCACCTGTTGGGCATGCGCAACCACCTCTGAGACGTACCAGAACCACATACCGTGCAGGCTGGCACCACCCACCGGACAGACCGGAATCACCTTTCGGGCATGCCGGAACCACCTGTCAGATGTGCCAGAAACACGTGCCGGAGACGCCGGAAGCACCTGCCAAGCACGTTGGAACCACCTGCTCAACTCGCCTGAACCACCTGCCGGACATGCCAAAATCACCTGCCGACTATGCCAGAACCACTTGGCGAACACTCCGGAATCACTTGCCGGGCATGCAGGAACCACCTCTCAGATATGCCAGAACCCCGTGCCAATGACCCCGGAAGCACCAGCCGAGCACGCCGGAACCACCTGCTCAACTCGCCTGAACCACCTGCCGGACACGCCAAAATCACCTGCCCGCTACACCAGCACCACTTCGGGGACAAGCCGGAATCACTTGAGGGGCATGCAGGCACAGCCTCTCAGACTGAACCTCGTGCCGGACACCACAGAACCACCTGCTGGACAGACCGGAACCACCTGCCGGACACGCCGGAACCACCGGCTCGACCCTCCGGAACGACCGCTGGACATGCAAAATCACCTGCCGGCTACGCCGGAAACACTTGGCGAACACTCCGGAATCACCTGCCGGGCATGCCCGAACCACCTCTCAGATAAGCCAGAACCACGTGGCAATGACCCCGGAAGCACCTGCCGAGCACGCCGGAACCACCTGCTCGACTCGCCAGAACCACCTGCCGGACACGCAAAAATCACCTGCCGGCTACGCCACAACCAGTTGGGGAACACTTCGGAATCACCTGCCGGGCTTGCTGGAACCACCTGCCGGTCATGCCAAAATCACCTGCCAACTACGCCAGTACCACTTGGCGGACACTGTGGAAACACCTGTCGGGCCGGCCGGAACCACATCTCACACGTGCCAGAACCATGTGCATGAGATGCTGGAACCACACCCCGAAAAGACGGAAAACACCTGCCAGACCCGTCTGAACAACCTGCCGAGCACGCCGGAGCCACCTGCTCGACTCGCCGGAACCACCTACCTGACATGCCCAAATCACCAGCAGGTTATGACAGAACCACTTGGCGGACACTCCGGAATCATCTGCCGGACATGCCGGAACCAGCTCTCAGACACACCAGAACCACGTGCCGGAGACGCCGGAAGCACCTGCCGAGCATGCCGGAGCCACCTGCTCGACTAGCCAGAAACACCTGCCCGACACGCCAAAATCACCTGCCGGGTACGCCAGAACCACCTGGCGGACACTCCGAAATCACCTGTCGCGCATGCCGGAACCACCTCTCAGACGTGCCGGAAGCACGTGCCGGACACGCCGCAATCACCTAGCGGACAGACCGGAACCACCTGCCGAGCACGCCGGAGCCACCTGTTCGACTGGCTGGAACCACCTGCCGGACAGGCCAATATTAACTGCTGGCTATGCCAGAACCACCTGGGGGACAGTCCGGGATCACCTGTCAGCCATGGCGGAACCACCTCTCACACGTACCAGAACCACCTGCCGGAGAAGCTGGAAACACGTCCTGGACAGTCTGGAACCACCTGCCGGCCAAGCCTGAACCACCTGCCAAGCACAACGGAACAACCTGCCAGACACGCCAAAATCACCTGCGTGTTATGCCAGAACCACTTGGAGGACTCTCTGGGATGACCTGCCGGGCATGCCGGAACCACCTCTCAGACGTGCCAGAACCATGTGGCGGACAGTCCGGAATCACCTGTTGGGCATGCGCAACCACCTCTGAGACGTACCAGAACCACATGCCGTGCAGGCTGGAACCACCTACCGGACAGACCGGAATCACCTTTCGGGCATGCCGGAACCACCTGTCAGATGTGCCAGAAACACGTGCCGGAGACGCCGGAAGCACCTGCCAAGCACGTTGGAACCACCTGCTCAACTCGCCTGAACCACCTGCCGGACATGCCAAAATCACCTGCCGACTATGCCAGAACCACTTGGCGAACACTCCGGAATCACTTGCCGGGCATGCAGGAACCACCTCTCAGACATGCCAGAACCCCGTGCCAATGACCCCGGAAGCACCAGCCGAGCACGCTGGAAGCACCAGCTCAACTCGCCTGAACCACCTGCTGGACACGCCAAAATCACCTGCCCGCTACACCAGCACCACTTCGGAGACAAGCCGGAATCACGTGAGGGGCATGCCGGCACAGCCTCTCAGACTGAACCTCGTGCCGGACACCACAGAACCACCTGCCGGACAGACCGGAACCACCTGCCGGACACGCCGGAACCACCGGCTCGACCCGCCGGAACGACCGCTGGACATGCAAAATCACCTGCCGGCTACGCCGGAAACACTTGGCGAACACTCCGGAATCACCTGCCGGGCATGCCGGAACCACCTCTCAGATATGCCAGAACCACGTGCCAATGACCCCGGAAGCACCTGCCGAGCACGCCGGAACCACCTGCTCGACTCGCCAGAACCACCTGCCGGACACGCAAAAATCACCTGCCGGCTACGCCACAACCAGTTGGGGAACACTTCGGAATCACCTGCCGGGCTTGCTGGAACCACCTGCCGGTCATGCCAAAATCACCTGCCAACTACGCCAGTACCACTTGGCGGACACTGTGGAAACACCTGTCGGGCCGGCCGGAACCACATCTCACACGTGCCAGAACCATGTGCTTGAGATGCTGGAACCACACCCCGAACAGACGGAAAACACCTGCCAGACCCGTCTGAACAACCTGCCGAGCACGCCGGAGCCACCTGCTCGACTCGCCGGAACCACCTACCTGACATGCCCAAATCACCAGCCGGGTATGCCAGAACCACTTGGCGGACACTCCGGAATCATCTGCCGGACATGCCGGAACCAGCTCTCAGACACACCAGAACCACGTGCCGGAGACGCCGGAAGCACCTGCCGAGCATGCCGGAGCCACCTGCTCGACTCGCCAGAAACACCTGCCGGACACGCCAAAATCACCTGCCGGGTACGCCAGAACCACCTGGCGGACACTCCGAAATCACCTGTCGCGCATGCCGGAACCACCTCTCAGACGTGCCGGAAGCACGTGCCGGACACGCCGCAATCACCTACCGGACAGACCGGAACCACCTGCCGAGCACGCCGGAGCCACCTGTTCGACTGGCCGGAACCACCTGCCGGACAGGCCAATATTAACTGCTGGCTATGCCAGAACCACCTGGGGGACAGTCCGGGATCACCTGCCAGCCATGGCGGAACCACCTCTCACACGTACCAGAACCACCTGCCGGAGAAGCTGGAAACACGTCCTGGACAGTCTGGAACCACCTGCCGGCCAAGCCTGAACCACCAGCCAAGCACAACGGAACAACCTGCCAGACACGCCAAAATCACCTGCGTGTTATGCCAGAACCACTTGGAGGACTCTCTGGGATGACCTGCCGGGCATGCCGGAACCACCTCTCAGACGTGCCAGAACCATGTGGCGGACAGTCCGGAATCACCTGTTGGGCATGCGCAACCACTCTGAGACGTACCAGAACCACATGCCGTGCAGGCTGGAACCACCTACCGGACAGACCGGAATCACCTTTCGGGAATGCCGGAACCACCTGTCAGATGTGCCAGAAACACGTGTCGGAGACGCCGGAAGCACCTGCCAAGCACTTTGGAACCACCTGCTCAACTCGCCTGAACCACCTGCCGGACATGCCAAACTCACCTGCCGACTATGCCAGAACCACTTGGCGAACACTCCGGAATCACTTGCCGGGCATGCAGGAACCACCTCTCAGACGTGCCAGAACCCCGTGCCAATGACCCCGGAAGCACCAGCCGAGCACGCCGGAACCACCTGCTCAACTCGCCTGAACCACCTTCCGGACACGCCAAAATCACCTGCCCGCTACACCAGCACCACTACAGGGACAAGCCGGAATCACGTGAGGGGCATGCCGGCACAGCCTCTAAGACTGAACCTCGTGCCGGACACCACAGAACCACCTGCCGGACAGACCGGAACCACCTGCCGGACACGCCGGAACCACCGGCTCGACCCGCCGGAACGACCGCTGGACATGCAAAATCACCTGCCGGCTACGCCGGAAACACTTGGCGAACACTCCGGAATCACCTGCCGGGCATGCCGGAACCACCTCTCAGATATGCCAGAACCACGTGCCAATGACCCCGGAAGCACCTGCCGAGCACGCCGGAACCACCTGCTCGACTCGCCAGAACCACCTGCCGGACACGCAAAAATCACCTGCCGCCTACGCCACAACCAGTTGGGGAACACTTCGGAATCACCTGCCGGGCTTGCTGGAACCACCTGCCGGTCATGCCAAAATCACCTGCCAACTACGCCAGTACCACTTGGCGGACACTGTGGAAACACCTGTCGGGCCGGCCGGAACCACATCTCACACGTGCCAGAACCATGTGCATGAGATGCTGGAACCACACCCCGAACAGACGGAAAACACCTGCCAGACCCGTCTGAACAAGCTGCCGAGCACGCCGGAGCCACCTGCTCGACTCGCCGGAACCACCTACCTGACATGCCCAAATCACCAGCCGGGTATGCCAGAACCACTTGGCGGACACTCCGGAATCATCTGCCGGACATGCCGGAACCAGCTCTCAGACACACCAGAACCACGTGCCGGAGACGCCGGAAGCACCTGCCGAGCATGCCGGAGCCACCTGCTCGACTCGCCAGAAACACCTGCCGGACACGCCAAAATCACCTGCCGGGTACGCCAGAACCACCTGGCGGACACTCCGAAATCACCTGTCGCGCATGCCGGAACCACCTCTCAGACGTGCCGAAAGCACGTGCCGGACACGCCGGAAACACCTAGCGGACAGACCGGAACCACCTGCCGAGCACGCCGGAGCCACCTGTTCGACTGGCTGGAACCACCTGCCGGACAGGCCAATATTAACTGCTGGCTATGCCAGAACCACCTGGGGGACAGTCCGGGATCACCTGCCAGCCATGGCGGAACCACCTCTCACACGTACCAGAACCACCTGCCGGAGAAGCTGGAAACACGTCCTGGACAGTCTGGAACCACCTGCCGGCCAAGCCTGAACCACCTGACAAGCACAACGGAACAACCTGCCAGACACGCCAAAATCACCTGCGTGTTATGCCAGAACCACTTGGAGGACTCTCTGGGATGACCTGCCGGGCATGCCGGAACCACCTCTCAGACGTGCCAGAACCATGTGGCGGACAGTCCGGAATCACCTGTTGGGCATGCGCAACCACCTCTGAGACGTACCAGAACCACATGCCGTGCAGGCTGGAACCACCTACCGGACAGACCGGAATCACCTTTCGGGCATGCCGGAACCACCTGTCAGATGTGCCAGAAACACATGCCGGAGACGCCGGAAGCACCTGCCAAGCACGTTGGAACCACCTGCTCAACTCGCCTGAACCACCTGCCGGACATGCCAAAATCACCTGCCGACTATGCCAGAACCACTTGGCGAACACTCCGGAATCACTTGCCGGGCATGCAGGAACCACCTCTCAGACATGCCAGAACCCCGTGCCAATGACCCCGGAAGCACCAGCCGAGCACGCCGGAACCACCAGCTCAACTCGCCTGAACCACCTGCCGGACACGCAAAAATCACCTGCCCGCTACACCAGCACCACTTCGGGGACAAGCCGGAATCACGTGAGGGGCATGCCGGCACAGCCTCTCAGACTGAACCTCGTGCCGGACACCACAGAACCACCTGCCGGACAGACCGGAACCACCTGCCGGACACGCCGGAACCACCGGCTCGACCCGCTGGAACGACCGCTGGACATGCAAAATCACCTGCCGGCTACGCCGGAAACACTTGGCGAACACTCCGGAATCACCTGCCGGGCATGCCGGAACCACCTCTCAGATATGCCAGAACCACGTGCCAATGACCCCGGAAGCACCTGCCGAGCACGCCGGAACCACCTGCTCGACTCGCCAGAACCACCTGCCGGACACGCAAAAATCACCTGCCGGCTACGCCACAACCAGTTGGGGAACACTTCGGAATCACCTGCCGGGCTTGCTGGAACCACCTGCCGGTCATGCCAAAATCACCTGCCAACTACGCCAGTACCACTTGGCGGACACTGTGGAAACATCTGTCGGGCCGGCAGGAACCACATCTCACACGTGCCAGAACCATGTGCATGAGATGCTGGAACCACACCCCGAACAGACGGAAAACACCTGCCAGACCCGTCTGAACAACCTGCCGAGCACGCCGGAGCCACCTGCTCGACTCGCCGGAACCACCTACCTGACATGCCCAAATCACCAGCCGGGTATGCCAGAACCACTTGGCGGACACTCCGGAATCATCTGCCGGACATGCCGGAACCAGCTCTCAGACACACCAGAACCACGTGCCGGAGACGCCGGAAGCACCTGCCGAGCATGCCGGAGCCACCTGCTCGACTCGCCAGAAACACCTGCCGGACACGCCAAAATCACCTGCCGGGTACGCCAGAACCACCTGGCGGACACTCCGAAATCACCTGTCGCGCATGCCGGAACCACCTCTCAGACGTGCCGGAAGCACGTGCCGGACACGCCGGAATCACCTAGCGGACAGACCGGAACCACCTGCCGAGCACGCCGGAGCCACCTGTTCGACTGGCTGGAACCACCTGCCGGACAGGCCAATATTAACTGCTGGCTATGCCAGAACCACCTGGGGGACAGTCCGGGATCACCTGCCAGCCATGGCGGAACCACCTCTCACACGTACCAGAACCACCTGCCGGAGAAGCTGGAAACACGTCCTGGACAGTCTGGAACCACCTGCCGGCCAAGCCTGAACCACCTGCCAAGCACAACGGAACAACCTGCCAGACACGCCAAAATCACCTGCGTGTTATGCCAGAACCACTTGGAGGACTCTCTGGGATGACCTGCCGGGCATGCCGGAACCACCTCTCAGACGTGCCAGAACCATGTGGCGGACAGTCCGGAATCACCTGTTGGGCATGCGCAACCACCTCTGAGACGTACCAGAACCACATGCCGTGCAGGCTGGAACCACCTACCGGACAGACCGGAATCACCTTTCGGGCATGCCGGAACCACCTGTCAGATGTGCCAGAAACACGTGCCGGAGACGCCTTAAGCACCTGCCAAGCACGTTGGAACCACCTGCTCAACTCGCCTGAACCACCTGCCGGACATGCCAAAATCACCTGCCGACTATGCCAGAACCACTTGGCGAACACTCCGGAATCACTTGCCGGGCATGCAGGAACCACCTCTCAGACATGCCAGAACCCCGTGCCAATGACCCCGGAAGCACCAGCCGAGCACGCCAGAACCACCTGCTCAACTCGCCTGAACCACATGCCGGATACGCCAAAATCACCTGCCCGCTACACCAGCACCACTTCGGGGACAAGCCGGAATCACGTGAGGGGCATGCCTGCACAGCCTCTCAGACTGAACCTCGTGCCGGACACCACAGAACCACCTGCCGGACAGACCGGAACCACCTGCCGGTCACGCTGGAACCACCGGCTCGACCCGCCGGAACGACCGCTGGACATGCAAAATCACCTGCCGGCTACGCCGGAAACACTTGGCGAACACTCCGGAATCACCTGCCGGGCATGCCGGAACCAGCTCTCAGATATGCCAGAACCACGTGCCAATGACCCCGGAAGCACCTGCCGAGCACGCCGGAACCACCTGCTCGACTCGCCAGAACCACCTGCCGGACACGCAAAAATCACCTGCCGGCTACGCCACAACCAGTTGGGGAACACTTCGGAATCACCTGCCGGGCTTGCTGGAACCACCTGCCGGTCATGCCAAAATCACCTGCCAACTACGCCAGTACCACTTGGCGGACACTGTGGAAACACCTGTCGGGCCGGCCGGAACCACATCTCACACGTGCCAGAACCATGTGCATGAGATGCTGGAACCACACCCCGAACAGACGGAAAACACCTGCCAGACCCGTCTGAACAACCTGCCGAGCACGCCGGAGCCACCTGCTCGACTCGCCGGAACCACCTACCTGACATGCCCAAATCACCAGCCGGGTATGCCAGAACCACTTGGCGGACACTCCGGAATCATCTGCCGGACATGCCGGAACCAGTTCTCAGACACACCAGAACCACGTGCCGGAGACGCCGGAAGCACCTGCCGAGCATGCCGGAGCCACCTGCTCGACTCGCCAGAAACACCTGCCGGACACACCAAAATCACCTGCCGGGTACGCCAGAACCACCTGGCGGACACTCCGAAATCACCTGCCGCGCATGCCGGAACCACCTCTCAGACGTGCCGGAAGCACGTGCCGGACACGCCGGAAACACCTAGCGGACAGACCGGAACCACCTGCCGAGCACGCCGGAGCCACCTGTTCGACTCGCTGGAACCACCTGCCGGACAGGCCAATATTAACTGCTGGCTATGCCAGAACCACCTGGGGGACAGTCCGGGATCACCTGCCAGCCATGGCGGAGCCACCTCTCACACGTACCAGAACCACCTGCCGGAGAAGCTGGAAACTCGTCCTGGACAGTCTGGAACCACCTGCCGGCCAAGCCTGAACCACCTGCCAAGCACAACGGAACAACCTGCCAGACACGCCAAAATCACCTGCGTGTTATGCCAGAACCACTTGGAGGACTCTCTGGGATGACCTGCCGGGCATGCCGGAACCACCTCTCAGACGTGCCAGAACCATGTGGCGGACAGTCCGGAATCACCTGTTGGGCATGCGCAACCACCTCTGAGACGTACCAGAACCACATGCCGTGCAGGCTGGAACCACCTACCGGACAGACCGGAATCACCTTTCGGGCATGCCGGAACCACCTGTCAGATGTGCCAGAAACACGTGTCGGAGACGCCGGAAGCACCTGCCAAGCACGTTGGAACCACCTGCTCAACTCGCCTGAACCACCTGCCGGACATGCCAAAATCACCTGCCGACTATGCCAGAACCACTTGGCGAACACTCCGGAATCACTTGCCCGGCATGCAGGAACCACCTCTCAGACATGCCAGAACCCCGTGCCCATGACCCCGGAAGCACCAGCCGAGCACGCCGGAACCACCTGCTCGACTCGCCTGAACCACATGCCAGATACGCAAAAATCACCTGCCCGCTACACCAGCACCACTTCGGGGACAAGCCGGAATCACGTGAGGGGCATGCCTGCACAGACTCTCAGACTGAACCTCGTGCCGGACACCACAGAACCACCTGGCGGACAGACCGGAACCACCTGCCGGACACGCCGGGACCACCGGCTCGACCCGCCGGAACGACCGCTGGACATGCAAAATCACCTGCCGGCTACGCCGGAAACACTTGGCGAACACTCCGGAATCACCTGCCGGGCATGCCGGAACCACCTCTCAGATATGCCAGAACCACGTGCCAATGACCCCGGAAGCACCTGCCGAGCACGCCGGAACCACCTGCTCGACTCGCCAGAACCACCTGCCGGACACGCAAAAATCACCTGCCGGCTACGCCACAACCTGTTGGGGAACACTTCGGAATCACCTGCCGGGCTTGCTGGAACCACCTGCCGGTCATGCCAAAATCACCTGCCAACTACGCCAGTACCACTTGGCGGACACTGTGGAAACACCTGTCGGGCCGGCCGGAACCACATCTCACACGTGCCAGAACCATGTGCATGAGATGCTGGAACCACACCCCGAACAGACGGAAAACACCTGCCAGACCCGTCTGAACAACCTGCCGAGCACTCCGGAGCCACCTGCTCGACTCGCCGGAACCACCTACCTGACATGCCCAAATCACCAGCCGGGTATGCCAGAACCACTTGGCGGACACTCCAGAATCATCTGCCGGACATGCCGGAACCAGCTCTCAGACACACCAGAACCACGTGCCGGAGACGCCGGAAGCACCTGCCGAGCATGCCGGAGCCACCTGCTCGACTCGCCAGAAACACCTGCCGGACACGCCAAAATCACCTGCCGGGTACGCCAGAACCACCTGGCGGACACTCCGAAATCACCTGCCGCGCATGCCGGAACCACCTCTCAGACGTGCCGGAAGCACATGCCAGACACGCCGGAAACACCTACCGGACAGACCGGAACCACCTGCCGAGCACGCCGGAGCAACCTGTTCGACTGGCTGGAACCACCTGCCGGACAGTCCAATATTAACTGCTGGCTATACCAGAACCATCTGGGGGACAGTCCGGAATCACCTGCCAGCCATGGCGGAACCATCTCTCACACGTACCAGAACCACCTGCCGGAGAAGCTGGAAACACGTCCTGGACAGACTGGAACCACGTGACGGCCATGCCTAAACCACCTGCCGAGCATGGCGGAACCACCTGCCGGACACGCCAAAATCACCTGCGGGCTACGCCAGAACCACTTGGACGACTCTCCGAAATGACCTGCCGGGCATGTTGGAACCAACTCTCAGACGTGCCAGAAGCACGTGGCGGACCGTCCGGAATCACCTGTTGGGCATACGCAACCACCTCTGAGACGTACCAGAACCACGTGCCGTGCACGACGGAACCACCTACCGGACAGACCGGAATCAAATTTTGGGCATGCCGGCACCACCAGTCAGATGTTCCGGAAACAGGTGCCGCAGACGCCGGAAGCATCTGCCGAGCACGTAGCACCCACCTGCTCAACTCGCCTGAACCACCTGCCGGACACGCCAAAATCACCTGCCCGCTACACCAGCACCACTTCGGGGACAAGCCGGAATCACGTGAGGGGCATGCCGGCACAGCCTCTCAGACTGAACCTCGTGCCGGACACCACAGAACCACCTGCCGGACAGACCGGAACCACCTGCCGGACACGCCGGAACCACCGGCTCGACCCGCCGGAACGACCGCTGGACATGCAAAATCACCTGCCGGCTACGCCGGAAACACTTGGCGAACATTCCGGAATCACCTGCCGGGCATGCAGGAACCACCTCTCAGATAAGCCAGAACCACGTGCCAATGATCCCGGAAGCACCTGCCGAGCACGCCGGAGCCACCTGCTCGACTCGCCAGAACCACCTGCCGGACACGCAAAAATCACCTGCCGGCTACGCCACAACCAGTTGGGGAACACTTCGGAATCACCTGCCGGGCTTGCTGGAACCACCTGCCGGTCATGCCAAAATCACCTGCCAACTACGCCAGTACCACTTGGCGGACACTGTGGAAACACC
This sequence comes from Equus caballus, assembly GCF_041296265.1. NCBI lineage: Eukaryota > Metazoa > Chordata > Mammalia > Perissodactyla > Equidae > Equus > Equus caballus. Next base: position 4,177,282 of record NC_091710.1, read on the forward strand.
TGTCGGGCCGGCAGGAACCACATCTCAGACGTGCCAGAACCATGTGCATGAGATGCAGGAACCACACCCCGAATAGACGGAAAACACCTTCCAGACCCGTCTGAACAACCTGCCGAGCACGCCGGAGCCACCTGCTCGACTCGCCGGAACCACCTACCTGACATGCCCAAATCACCAGCCGGGTATGCCAGAACCACTTGGCGGACACTCCGGAATCATCTGCCGGACGTGCCGGAACCAGCTCTCAGACACACCAGAACCACGTGCCGGAGACGCCGGAAGCACCTGCCGAGCATGCCGGAGCCACCTGCTCGACTCGCCAGAAACACCTGCCGGACACGCCAAAATCACCTGCCGGGTACGCCAGAACCACCTGGCGGACACTCCGAAATCACCTGTCGCGCATGCCGGAACCACCTCTCAGACGTGCCGGAAGCACGTGCCGGACACGCCGGAAACACCTACCGGACAGACCGGAACCACCTGCCGAGCACGCTGGAGCCACCTGTTCGACTGGCTGGAACCACCTGCCGGACAGGCCAATATTAACTGCTGGCTATGCCAGAACCACCTGGGGGACAGTCCGGGATCACCTGCCAGCCATGGCGGAACCACCTCTCACACGTACCAGAACCACCTGCCGGAGAAGCTGGAAACACGTCCTGGACAGTCTGGAACCACCTGCCGGCCAAGCCTGAACCACCTGCCAAGCACAACGGAACAACCTGCCAGACACGCCAAAATCACCTGCGTGTTATGCCAGAACCACTTGGAGGACTCTCTGGGATGACCTGCCGGGCATGCCGGAACCACCTCTCAGACGTGCCAGAACCATGTGGCGGACAGTCCGGAATCACCTGTTGGGCATGCGCAACCACCTCTGAGACGTACCAGAACCACATGCCGTGCAGGCTGGAACCACCTACCGGACAGACCGGAATCACCTTTCGGGCATGCCGGAACCACCTGTCAGATGTGCCAGAAACACGTGCCGGAGACGCCGGAAGCACCTGCCAAGCACGTTGGAACCACCTGCTCAACTCGCCTGAACCACCTGCCGGACATGCCAAAATCACCTGCCGACTATGCCAGAACCACTTGGCGAACACTCCGGAATCACTTGCCGGGCATGCAGGAACCACCTCTCAGACATGCCAGAACCCCGTGCCAATGACCCCGGAAGCACCAGCCGAGCACGCCGGAACCACCTGCTCAACTCGCCTGAACCACCTGCCGGACACGCCAAAATCACCTGCCCGCTACACCAGCACCACTTCGGGGACAAGCCGGAATCACGTGAGGGGCATGCCGGCACAGCCTCTCAGACTGAACCTCGTGCCGGACACCACAGAACCACCTGCCGGACAGACCGGAACCACCTGCCGGACACGCCGGAACCACCGGCTCGACCCGCCGGAACGACCGCTGGACATGCAAAATCACCTGCCGGCTACGCCGGAAACACTTGGCGAACACTCCGGAATCACCTGCCGGGCATGCCGGAACCACCTCTCAGATATGCCAGAACCACGTGCCAATGACCCCGGAAGCACCTGCCGAGCACGCCGGAACCACCTGCTCGACTCGCCAGAACCACCTGCCGGACACGCAAAAATCACCTGCCGGCTACGCCACAACCAGTTGGGGAACACTTCGGAATCACCTGCCGGGCTTGCTGGAACCACCTGCCAGTCATGCCAAAATCACCTGCCAACTACGCCAGTACCACTTGGCGGACACTGTGGAAACACCTGTCGGGCCGGCCGGAACCACATCTCACACGTGCCAGAACCATGTGCATGAGATGCTGGAACCACACCCCGAAAAGACGGAAAACACCTGCCAGACCCGTCTGAACAACCTGCCGAGCACGCCGGAGCCACCTGCTCGACTCACCGGAACCACCTACCTGACATGCCCAAATCACCAGCAGGTTATGACAGAACCACTTGGCGGACACTCCGGAATCATCTGCCAGACATGCCGGAACCAGCTCTCAGACACACCAGAACCACGTGCCGGAGACGCCGGAAGCACCTGCCGAGCATGCCGGAGCCACCTGCTCGACTCGCCAGAAACACCTGCCGGACACGCCAAAATCACCTGCCGGGTATGCCAGAACCACCTGGCGGACACTCCGAAATCACCTGTCGCGCATGCCGGAACCACCTCTCAGACGTGCCGGAAGCACGTGCCGGACACGCCGGAATCACCTAGCGGACAGACCGGAACCACCTGCCGAGCACGCCGGAGCCACCTGTTCGACTGGCTGGAACCACCTGCCGGACAGGCCAATATTAACTGCTGGCTATGCCAGAACCACCTGGGGGACAGTCCGGGATCACCTGTCAGCCATGGCGGAACCACCTCTCACACGTACCAGAACCACCTGCCGGAGAAGCTGGAAACACGTCCTGGACAGTCTGGAACCACCTGCCGGCCAAGCCTGAACCACCTGCCAAGCACAACGGAACAACCTGCCAGACACGCCAAAATCACCTGCGTGTTATGCCAGAACCACTTGGAGGACTCTCTGGGATGACCTGCCGGGCATGCCGGAACCACCTCTCAGACGTGCCAGAACCATGTGGCGGACAGTCCGGAATCACCTGTTGGGCATGCGCAACCACCTCTGAGACGTACCAGAACCACATGCCGTGCAGGCTGGCACCACCTACCGGACAGACCGGAATCACCTTTCGGGCATGCCGGAACCACCTGTCAGATGTGCCAGAAACACGTGCCGGAGACGCCGGAAGCACCTGCCAAGCACATTGGAACCACCTGCTCAACTCGCCTGAACCACCTGCCGGACATGCCAAAATCACCTGCCGACTATGCCAGAACCACTTGGCGAACACTCCGGAATCACTTGCCGGGCATGCAGGAACCACCTCTCAGATATGCCAGAACCCCGTGCCAATGACCCCGGAAGCACCAGCCGAGCACGCCGGAACCACCTGCTCAACTCGCCTGAACCACCTGCCGGACACGCCAAAATCACCTGCCCGCTACACCAGCACCACTTCGGGGACAAGCCGGAATCACGTGAGGGGCATGCCGGCACAGCCTCTCAGACTGAACCTCGTGCCGGACACCACAGAACCACCTGCTGGACAGACCGGAACCACCTGCCGGACACGCCGGAACCACCGGCTCGACCCTCCGGAACGACCGCTGGACATGCAAAATCACCTGCCGGCTACGCCGGAAACACTTGGCGAACACTCCGGAATCACCTGCCGGGCATGCCAGAACCACCTCTCAGATAAGCCAGAACCACGTGCCAATGACCCCGGAAGCACCTGCCGAGCACGCCGGAACCACCTGCTCGACTCGCCAGAACCACCTGCCGGACATGCAAAAATCACCTGCCGGCTACGCCACAACCAGTTGGGGAACACTTCGGAATCACCTGCCGGGCTTGCTGGAACCACCTGCCGGTCATGCCAAAATCACCTGCCAACTACGCCAGTACCACTTGGCGGACACTGTGGAAACACCTGTCGGGCCGGCCGGAACCACATCTCACACGTGCCAGAACCATGTGCATGAGATGCTGGAACCACACCCCGAAAAGACGGAAAACACCTGCCAGACCCGTCTGAACAACCTGCCGAGCACGCCGGAGCCACCTGCTCGACTCGCCGGAACCACCTACCTGACATGCCCAAATCACCAGCAGGTTATGACAGAACCACTTGGCGGACACTCCGGAATCATCTGCCGGACATGCCGGAACCAGCTCTCAGACACACCAGAACCACGTGCCGGAGACGCCGGAAGCACCTGCCGAGCATGCCGGAGCCACCTGCTCGACTCGCCAGAAACACCTGCCGGACACGCCAAAATCACCTGCCGGGTATGCCAGAACCACCTGGCGGACACTCCGAAATCACCTCTCGCGCATGCCGGAACCACCTCTCAGACGTGCCGGAAGCACGTGCCGGACACGCCGGAATCACCTAGCGGACAGACCGGAACCACCTGCCGAGCACGCCGGAGCCACCTGTTCGACTGGCTGGAACCACCTGCCGGACAGGCCAATATTAACTGCTGGCTATGCCAGAACCACCTGGGGGACAGTCCGGGATCACCTGTCAGCCATGGCGGAACCACCTCTCACACGTACCAGAACCACCTGCCGGAGAAGCTGGAAACACGTCCTGGACAGTCTGGAACCACCTGCCGGCCAAGCCTGAACCACCTGCCAAGCACAACGGAACAACCTGCCAGACACGCCAAAATCACCTGCGTGTTATGCCAGAACCACTTGGAGGACTCTCTGGGATGACCTGCCGGGCATGCCGGAACCACCTCTCAGACGTGCCAGAACCATGTGGCGGACAGTCCGGAATCACCTGTTGGGCATGCGCAACCACCTCTGAGACGTACCAGAACCACATGCCGTGCAGGCTGGAACCACCTACCGGACAGACCGGAATCACCTTTCGGGCATGCCGGAACCACCTGTCAGATGTGCCAGAAACACGTGCCGGAGACGCCGGAAGCACCTGCCAAGCACGTTGGAACCACCTGCTCAACTGGCCTGAACCACCTGCCGGACATGCCAAAATCACCTGCCGACTATGCCAGAACCACTTGGCGAACACTCCGGAATCACTTGCCGGGCATGCAGGAACCACATCTCAGACATGCCAGAACCCCGTGCCAATGACCCCGGAAGCACCAGCCGAGCACGCCGGAACCACCTGCTCAACTCGCCTGAACGACCTGCCGGACACGCCGAAATCACCTGCCCGCTACACCAGCACCACTTCGGGGACAAGCCGGAATCACGTGAGGGGCATGCCTGCACAGCCTCTCAGACTGAACCTCGTGCCGGACACCACAGAACCACCTGCCGGACAGACCGGAACCACCTGCCGGACACGCCGGAACCACCGGCTCGACCCGCCGGAACGACCGCTGGACATGCAAAATCACCTGCCGGCTACGCCGGAAACACTTGGCGAACACTCCGGAATCACCTGCCGGGCATGCCGGAACCACCTCTCAGATAAGCCAGAACCACGTGCCAATGACCCCGGAAGCACCTGCCGAGCACGCCGGAACCACCTGCTCGACTCGCCAGAACCACCTGCCGGACACGCAAAAATCACCTGCCGGCTACGCCACAACCAGTTGGGGAACACTTCGGAATCACCTGCCGGGCTTGCTGGAACCACCTGCCGGTCATGCCAAAATCACCTGCCAACTACGCCAGTACCACTTGGCGGACACTGTGGAAACACCTGTCGGGCCGGCCGGAACCACATCTCACACGTGCCAGAACCATGTGCATGAGATGCTGGAACCACACCCCGAAAAGACGGAAAACACCTGCCAGACCCGTCTGAACAACCTGCCGAGCACGCCGGAGCCACCTGCTCGACTCGCCGGAACCACCTACCTGACATGCCCAAATCACCAGCAGGTTATGACAGAACCACTTGGCGGACACTCCGGAATCATCTGCCAGACATGCCGGAACCAGCTCTCAGACACACCAGAACCACGTGCCGGAGACGCCGGAAGCACCTGCCGAGCATGCCGGAGCCACCTGCTCGACTCGCCAGAAACACCTGCCGGACACGCCAAAATCACCTGCCGGGTATGCCAGAACCACCTGGCGGACACTCCGAAATCACCTGTCGCGCATGCCGGAACCACCTCTCAGACGTGCCGGAAGCACGTGCCGGACACGCCGGAATCACCTAGCGGACAGACCGGAACCACCTGCCGAGCACGCCGGAGCCACCTGTTCGACTGGCTGGAACCACCTGCCGGACAGGCCAATATTAACTGCTGGCTATGCCAGAACCACCTGGGGGACAGTCCGGGATCACCTGTCAGCCATGGCGGAACCACCTCTCACACGTACCAGAACCACCTGCCGGAGAAGCTGGAAACACGTCCTGGACAGTCTGGAACCACCTGCCGGCCAAGCCTGAACCACCTGCCAAGCACAACGGAACAACCTGCCAGACACGCCAAAATCACCTGCGTGTTATGCCAGAACCACTTGGAGGACTCTCTGGGATGACCTGCCGGGCATGCCGGAACCACCTCTCAGACGTGCCAGAACCATGTGGCGGACAGTCCGGAATCACCTGTTGGGCATGCGCAACCACCTCTGAGACGTACCAGAACCACATACCGTGCAGGCTGGCACCACCTACCGGACAGACCGGAATCACCTTTCGGGCATGCCGGAACCACCTGTCAGATGTGCCAGAAACACGTGCCGGAGACGCCGGAAGCACCTGCCAAGCACATTGGAACCACCTGCTCAACTCGCCTGAACCACCTGCCGGACATGCCAAAATCACCTGCCGACTATGCCAGAACCACTTGGCGAACACTCCGGAATCACTTGCCGGGCATGCAGGAACCACCTCTCAGACATGCCAGAACCCCGTGCCAATGACCCCGGAAGCACCAGCCGAGCACGCCGGAACCACCTGCTCAACTCGCCTGAACCACCTGCCGGACACGCCAAAATCACCTGCCCGCTACACCAGCACCACTTCGGGGACAAGCCGGAATCACGTGAGGGGCATGCCGGCACAGCCTCTCAGACTGAACCTCGTGCCGGACACCACAGAACCACCTGCCGGACAGACCGGAACCACCTGCCGGACACGCCGGAACCACCGGCTCGACCCGCCGGAACGACCGCTGGACATGCAAAATCACCTGCCGGCTACGCCGGAAACACTTGGCGAACACTCCGGAATCACCTGCCGGGCATGCCGGAACCACCTCTCAGATATGCCAGAACCACGTGCCAATGACCCCGGAAGCACCTGCCGAGCACGCCGGAACCACCTGCTCGACTCGCCAGAACCACCTGCCGGACACGCAAAAATCACCTGCCGGCTACGCCACAACCAGTTGGGGAACACTTCGGAATCACCTGCCGGGCTTGCTGGAACCACCTGCCGGTCATGCCAAAATCACCTGCCAACTACGCCAGTACCACTTGGCGGACACTGTGGAAACACCTGTCGGGCCGGCCGGAACCACATCTCACACGTGCCAGAACCATGTCCATGAGATGCTGGAACCACACCCCGAACAGACGGAAAACACCTGCCAGACCCGTCTGAACAACCTGCCGAGCACGCCGGAGCCACCTGCTCGACTCGCCGGAACCACCTACCTGACATGCCCAAATCACCAGCCGGGTATGCCAGAACCACTTGGCGGACACTCCGGAATCATCTGCCGGACATGCCGGAACCAGCTCTCAGACACACCAGAACCACGTGCCGGAGACGCCGGAAGCACCTGCCGAGCATGCCGGAGCCACCTGCTCGACTCGCCAGAAACGCCTGCCGGACACGCCAAAATCACCTGCCGGGTACGCCAGAACCACCTGGCGGACACTCCGAAATCACCTGTCGCGCATGCCGGAACCACCTCTCAGACGTGCCGGAAGCACGTGCCGGACACGCCGCAATCACCTACCGGACAGACCGGAAACACCTGCCGAGCACGCCGGAGCCACCTGTTCGACTGGCTGGAACCACCTGCCGGACAGGCCAATATTAACTGCTGGCTATGCCAGAACCACCTGGGGGACAGTCCGGGATCACCTGCCAGCCATGGCGGAACCACCTCTCACACGTACCAGAACCACCTGCCGGAGAAGCTGGAAACACGTCCTGGACAGTCTGGAACCACCTGCCGGCCAAGCCTGAACCACCTGCCAAGCACAACGGAACAACCTGCCAGACACGCCAAAATCACCTGCGTGTTATGCCAGAACCACTTGGAGGACTCTCTGGGATGACCTGCCGGGCATGCCGGAACCACCTCTCAGACGTGCCAGAACCATGTGGCGGACAGTCCGGAATCACCTGTTGGGCATGCGCAACCACCTCTGAGACGTACCAGAACCACATGCCGTGCAGGCTGGAACCACCTACCGGACAGACCGGAATCACCTTTCGGGCATGCCGGAACCACCTGTCAGATGTGCCAGAAACACGTGCCGGAGACGCCGGAAGCACCTGCCAAGCACGTTGGAACCACCTGCTCAACTCGCATGAACCACCTGCCGGACATGCCAAAATCACCTGCCGACTATGCCAGAACCACTTGGCGAACACTCCGGAAACACTTGCCGGGCATGCAGGAACCACCTCTCAGATATGCCAGAACCCCGTGCCAATGACCCCGGAAGCACCAGCCGAGCACGCCGGAACCACCTGCTCAACTCGCCTGAACCACCTGCCGGACACGCCAAAATCACCTGCCCGCTGCACCAACACCACTTCGGGTACAAGCCGGAATCACGTGAGGGGCATGCCGGCACAGCCTCTCAGACTGAACCTCATGCCGGACACCACAGAACCACCTGCCGGACAGACCGGAACCACCTGCCGGACACGCCGGAACCACCGGCTCGACCCGCCGGAACGACCGCTGGACATGCAAAATCACCTGCCGGCTACGCCGGAAACACTTGGCGAACACTCCGGAATCACCTGCCGGGCATGCCGGAACCACCTCTCACACGTACCAGAACCACCTGCCGGAGAAGCTGGAAACACGTCCTGGACAGTCTGGAACCACCTGCCGGCCAAGCCTGAACCACCTGCCAAGCACAACGGAACAACCTGCCAGACACGCCAAAATCACCTGCGTGTTATGCCAGAACCACTTGGAGGACTCTCTGGGATGACCTGCCGGGCATGCCGGAACCACCTCTCAGACGTGCCAGAACCATGTGGCGGACAGTCCGGAATCACCTGTTGGGCATGCGCAACCACCTCTGAGACGTACCAGAACCACATACCGTGCAGGCTGGCACCACCCACCGGACAGACCGGAATCACCTTTCGGGCATGCCGGAACCACCTGTCAGATGTGCCAGAAACACGTGCCGGAGACGCCGGAAGCACCTGCCAAGCACGTTGGAACCACCTGCTCAACTCGCCTGAACCACCTGCCGGACATGCCAAAATCACCTGCCGACTATGCCAGAACCACTTGGCGAACACTCCGGAATCACTTGCCGGGCATGCAGGAACCACCTCTCAGATATGCCAGAACCCCGTGCCAATGACCCCGGAAGCACCAGCCGAGCACGCCGGAACCACCTGCTCAACTCGCCTGAACCACCTGCCGGACACGCCAAAATCACCTGCCCGCTACACCAGCACCACTTCGGGGACAAGCCGGAATCACGTGAGGGGCATGCAGGCACAGCCTCTCAGACTGAACCTCGTGCCGGACACCACAGAACCACCTGCTGGACAGACCGGAACCACCTGCCGGACACGCCGGAACCACCGGCTCGACCCTCCGGAACGACCGCTGGACATGCAAAATCACCTGCCGGCTACGCCGGAAACACTTGGCGAACACTCCGGAATCACCTGCCGGGCATGCCCGAACCACCTCTCAGATAAGCCAGAACCACGTGGCAATGACCCCGGAAGCACCTGCCGAGCACGCCGGAACCACCTGCTCGACTCGCCAGAACCACCTGCCGGACACGCAAAAATCACCTGCCGGCTACGCCACAACCAGTTGGGGAACACTTCGGAATCACCTGCCGGGCTTGCTGGAACCACCTGCCGGTCATGCCAAAATCACCTGCCAACTACGCCAGTACCACTTGGCGGACACTGTGGAAACACCTGTCGGGCCGGCCGGAACCACATCTCACACGTGCCAGAACCATGTGCATGAGATGCTGGAACCACACCCCGAAAAGACGGAAAACACCTGCCAGACCCGTCTGAACAACCTGCCGAGCACGCCGGAGCCACCTGCTCGACTCGCCGGAACCACCTACCTGACATGCCCAAATCACCAGCAGGTTATGACAGAACCACTTGGCGGACACTCCGGAATCATCTGCCGGACATGCCGGAACCAGCTCTCAGACACACCAGAACCACGTGCCGGAGACGCCGGAAGCACCTGCCGAGCATGCCGGAGCCACCTGCTCGACTAGCCAGAAACACCTGCCCGACACGCCAAAATCACCTGCCGGGTACGCCAGAACCACCTGGCGGACACTCTGAAATCACCTGTCGCGCATGCCGGAACCACCTCTCAGACGTGCCGGAAGCACGTGCCGGACACGCCGCAATCACCTAGCGGACAGACCGGAACCACCTGCCGAGCACGCCGGAGCCACCTGTTCGACTGGCTGGAACCACCTGCCGGACAGGCCAATATTAACTGCTGGCTATGCCAGAACCACCTGGGGGACAGTCCGGGATCACCTGTCAGCCATGGCGGAACCACCTCTCACACGTACCAGAACCACCTGCCGGAGAAGCTGGAAACACGTCCTGGACAGTCTGGAACCACCTGCCGGCCAAGCCTGAACCACCTGCCAAGCACAACGGAACAACCTGCCAGACACGCCAAAATCACCTGCGTGTTATGCCAGAACCACTTGGAGGACTCTCTGGGATGACCTGCCGGGCATGCCGGAACCACCTCTCAGACGTGCCAGAACCATGTGGCGGACAGTCCGGAATCACCTGTTGGGCATGCGCAACCACCTCTGAGACGTACCAGAACCACATGCCGTGCAGGCTGGAACCACCTACCGGACAGACCGGAATCACCTTTCGGGCATGCCGGAACCACCTGTCAGATGTGCCAGAAACACGTGCCGGAGACGCCGGAAGCACCTGCCAAGCACGTTGGAACCACCTGCTCAACTCGCCTGAACCACCTGCCGGACATGCCAAAATCACCTGCCGACTATGCCAGAACCACTTGGCGAACACTCCGGAATCACTTGCCGGGCATGCAGGAACCACCTCTCAGACATGCCAGAACCCCGTGCCAATGACCCCGGAAGCACCAGCCGAGCACGCTGGAAGCACCAGCTCAACTCGCCTGAACCACCTGCTGGACACGCCAAAATCACCTGCCCGCTACACCAGCACCACTTCGGAGACAAGCCGGAATCACGTGAGGGGCATGCCGGCACAGCCTCTCAGACTGAACCTCGTGCCGGACACCACAGAACCACCTGCCGGACAGACCGGAACCACCTGCCGGACACGCCGGAACCACCGGCTCGACCCGCCGGAACGACCGCTGGACATGCAAAATCACCTGCCGGCTACGCCGGAAACACTTGGCGAACACTCCGGAATCACCTGCCGGGCATGCCGGAACCACCTCTCAGATATGCCAGAACCACGTGCCAATGACCCCGGAAGCACCTGCCGAGCACGCCGGAACCACCTGCTCGACTCGCCAGAACCACCTGCCGGACACGCAAAAATCACCTGCCGGCTACGCCACAACCAGTTGGGGAACACTTCGGAATCACCTGCCGGGCTTGCTGGAACCACCTGCCGGTCATGCCAAAATCACCTGCCAACTACGCCAGTACCACTTGGCGGACACTGTGGAAACACCTGTCGGGCCGGCCGGAACCACATCTCACACGTGCCAGAACCATGTGCTTGAGATGCTGGAACCACACCCCGAACAGACGGAAAACACCTGCCAGACCCGTCTGAACAACCTGCCGAGCACGCCGGAGCCACCTGCTCGACTCGCCGGAACCACCTACCTGACATGCCCAAATCACCAGCCGGGTATGCCAGAACCACTTGGCGGACACTCCGGAATCATCTGCCGGACATGCCGGAACCAGCTCTCAGACACACCAGAACCACGTGCCGGAGACGCCGGAAGCACCTGCCGAGCATGCCGGAGCCACCTGCTCGACTCGCCAGAAACACCTGCCGGACACGCCAAAATCACCTGCCGGGTACGCCAGAACCACCTGGCGGACACTCCGAAATCACCTGTCGCGCATGCCGGAACCACCTCTCAGACGTGCCGGAAGCACGTGCCGGACACGCCGCAATCACCTACCGGACAGACCGGAACCACCTGCCGAGCACGCCGGAGCCACCTGTTCGACTGGCCGGAACCACCTGCCGGACAGGCCAATATTAACTGCTGGCTATGCCAGAACCACCTGGGGGACAGTCCGGGATCACCTGCCAGCCATGGCGGAACCACCTCTCACACGTACCAGAACCACCTGCCGGAGAAGCTGGAAACACGTCCTGGACAGTCTGGAACCACCTGCCGGCCAAGCCTGAACCACCAGCCAAGCACAACGGAACAACCTGCCAGACACGCCAAAATCACCTGCGTGTTATGCCAGAACCACTTGGAGGACTCTCTGGGATGACCTGCCGGGCATGCCGGAACCACCTCTCAGACGTGCCAGAACCATGTGGCGGACAGTCCGGAATCACCTGTTGGGCATGCGCAACCACTCTGAGACGTACCAGAACCACATGCCGTGCAGGCTGGAACCACCTACCGGACAGACCGGAATCACCTTTCGGGAATGCCGGAACCACCTGTCAGATGTGCCAGAAACACGTGTCGGAGACGCCGGAAGCACCTGCCAAGCACTTTGGAACCACCTGCTCAACTCGCCTGAACCACCTGCCGGACATGCCAAACTCACCTGCCGACTATGCCAGAACCACTTGGCGAACACTCCGGAATCACTTGCCGGGCATGCAGGAACCACCTCTCAGACGTGCCAGAACCCCGTGCCAATGACCCCGGAAGCACCAGCCGAGCACGCCGGAACCACCTGCTCAACTCGCCTGAACCACCTTCCGGACACGCCAAAATCACCTGCCCGCTACACCAGCACCACTACAGGGACAAGCCGGAATCACGTGAGGGGCATGCCGGCACAGCCTCTAAGACTGAACCTCGTGCCGGACACCACAGAACCACCTGCCGGACAGACCGGAACCACCTGCCGGACACGCCGGAACCACCGGCTCGACCCGCCGGAACGACCGCTGGACATGCAAAATCACCTGCCGGCTACGCCGGAAACACTTGGCGAACACTCTGGAATCACCTGCCGGGCATGCCGGAACCACCTCTCAGATATGCCAGAACCACGTGCCAATGACCCCGGAAGCACCTGCCGAGCACGCCGGAACCACCTGCTCGACTCGCCAGAACCACCTGCCGGACACGCAAAAATCACCTGCCGCCTACGCCACAACCAGTTGGGGAACACTTCGGAATCACCTGCCGGGCTTGCTGGAACCACCTGCCGGTCATGCCAAAATCACCTGCCAACTACGCCAGTACCACTTGGCGGACACTGTGGAAACACCTGTCGGGCCGGCCGGAACCACATCTCACACGTGCCAGAACCATGTGCATGAGATGCTGGAACCACACCCCGAACAGACGGAAAACACCTGCCAGACCCGTCTGAACAACCTGCCGAGCACGCCGGAGCCACCTGCTCGACTCGCCGGAACCACCTACCTGACATGCCCAAATCACCAGCCGGGTATGCCAGAACCACTTGGCGGACACTCCGGAATCATCTGCCGGACATGCCGGAACCAGCTCTCAGACACACCAGAACCACGTGCCGGAGACGCCGGAAGCACCTGCCGAGCATGCCGGAGCCACCTGCTCGACTCGCCAGAAACACCTGCCGGACACGCCAAAATCACCTGCCGGGTACGCCAGAACCACCTGGCGGACACTCCGAAATCACCTGTCGCGCATGCCGGAACCACCTCTCAGACGTGCCGAAAGCACGTGCCGGACACGCCGGAAACACCTAGCGGACAGACCGGAACCACCTGCCGAGCACGCCGGAGCCACCTGTTCGACTGGCTGGAACCACCTGCCGGACAGGCCAATATTAACTGCTGGCTATGCCAGAACCACCTGGGGGACAGTCCGGGATCACCTGCCAGCCATGGCGGAACCACCTCTCACACGTACCAGAACCACCTGCCGGAGAAGCTGGAAACACGTCCTGGACAGTCTGGAACCACCTGCCGGCCAAGCCTGAACCACCTGACAAGCACAACGGAACAACCTGCCAGACACGCCAAAATCACCTGCGTGTTATGCCAGAACCACTTGGAGGACTCTCTGGGATGACCTGCCGGGCATGCCGGAACCACCTCTCAGACGTGCCAGAACCATGTGGCGGACAGTCCGGAATCACCTGTTGGGCATGCGCAACCACCTCTGAGACGTACCAGAACCACATGCCGTGCAGGCTGGAACCACCTACCGGACAGACCGGAATCACCTTTCGGGCATGCCGGAACCACCTGTCAGATGTGCCAGAAACACATGCCGGAGACGCCGGAAGCACCTGCCAAGCACGTTGGAACCACCTGCTCAACTCGCCTGAACCACCTGCCGGACATGCCAAAATCACCTGCCGACTATGCCAGAACCACTTGGCGAACACTCCGGAATCACTTGCCGGGCATGCAGGAACCACCTCTCAGACATGCCAGAACCCCGTGCCAATGACCCCGGAAGCACCAGCCGAGCACGCCGGAACCACCTGCTCAACTCGCCTGAACCACATGCCGGATACGCAAAAATCACCTGCCCGCTACACCAGCACCACTTCGGGGAAAAGCCGGAATCACGTGAGGGGCATGCCGGCACAGCCTCTCAGACTGAACCTCGTGCCGGACACCACAGAACCACCTGCCGGACAGACCGGAACCACCTGCCGGACACGCCGGAACCACCGGCTCGACCCGCCGGAACGACCGCTGGACATGCAAAATCACCTGCCGGCTACGCCGGAAACACTTGGCGAACACTCCGGAATCACCTGCCGGGCATGCCGGAACCAGCTCTCAGATATGCCAGAACCACGTGCCAATGACCCCGGAAGCACCTGCCGAGCACGCCGGAACCACCTGCTCGACTCGCCAGAACCACCTGCCGGACACGCAAAAATCACCTGCCGGCTACGCCACAACCAGTTGGGGAACACTTCGGAATCACCTGCCGGGCTTGCTGGAACCACCTGCCGGTCATGCCAAAATCACCTGCCAACTACGCCAGTACCGCTTGGCGGACACTGTGGAAACACCTGTTGGGCCGGCCGGAACCACATCTCACACGTGCCAGAACCATGTGCATGAGATGCTGGAACCACACCCCGAACAGACGGAAAACACCTGCCAGACCCGTCTGAACAACCTGCCGAGCACGCCGGAGCCACCTGCTCGACTCGCCGGAACCACCTAACTGACATGCCAAAATCACCAGCCGGGTATGCCAGAACCACTTGGCGGACACTCCGGAATCATCTGCCGGACATGCCGGAACCAGCTCTCAGACACACCAGAACCACGTGCCGGAGACGCCGGAAGCACCTGCCGAGCATGCCGGAGCCACCTGCTCGACTCGCCAGAAACACCTGCCGGACACGCCAAAATCACCTGCCGGGTACGCCATAACCACCTGGCGGACACTCCGAAATCACCTGTCGCGCATGCCGGAACCACCTCTCAGACGTGCCGGAAGCACGTGCCGGACACGCCGGAATCACCTAGCGGACAGACCGGAACCACCTGCCGAGCACGCCAGAGCCACCTGTTCGACTGGCTGGAACCATCTGCCGGACAGGCCAATATTAACTGCTGGCTATGCCAGAACCACCTGGGGGACAGTCCGGGATCACCTGCCAGCCATGGCGGAACCACCTCTCACACGTACCAGAACCACCTGCCGGAGAAGCTGGAAACACGTCCTGGACAGTCTGGAACCACCTGCCGACCAAGCCTGAACCACCTGCCAAGCACAACGGAACAACCTGCCAGACACGCCAAAATCACCTGCGTGTTATGCCAGAACCACTTGGAGGACTCTCTGGGATGACCTGCCGGGCATGCCGGAACCACCTCTCAGACGTGCCAGAACCATGTGGCGGACAGTCCGGAATCACCTGTTGGGCATGCGCAACCACCTCTGAGACGTACCAGAACCACATGCCGTGCAGGCTGGAACCACCTACCGGACAGACCGGAATCACCTTTCGGGCATGCCGGAACCACCTGTCAGATGTGCCAGAAACACGTGCCGGAGACGCCGGAAGCACCTGCCAAGCACGTTGGAACCACCTGCTCAACTCGCATGAACCACCTGCCGGACATGCCAAAATCACCTGCCGACTATGCCAGAACCACTTGGCGAACACTCCGGAATCACTTGCCGGGCATGCAGGAACCACCTCTCAGACATGCCAGAACCCCGTGCCAATGACCCCGGAAGCACCAGCCGAGCACGCCGGAACCACCTGCTCAACTCGCCTGAACCACCTGCCGGACACGCCAAAATCACCTGCCCGCTACACCAGCACCACTTCGGGGACAAGCCGGAATCACGTGAGGGGCATGCCGGCACAGCCTCTCAGACTGAACGTCCTGCTGGACACCACAGAAACACCTGCCGGACAGACCGGAACCACCTGCCGGACACGCCGGAACCACCGGCTTGACCCGCCGGAACGACCGCTGGACATGCAAAATCACCTGCCGGCTATGCCGGAAACACTTGGCGAACACTCCGGAATCACCTGCCGGGCATGCCGGAACCACCTCTCAGATATGCCAGAACCACGTGCCAATGACCCTGGAAGCACCTGCCGACCACGCCGGAACCACCTGCTCGACTCGGCAGAACCACCTGCCAGACACGCAAAAATCACCTGCCGGCTACGCCACAACCAGTTGGGGAACACTTCGGAATCACCTGCCGGGCTTGCTGGAACCACCTGCCGGTCATGCCAAAATCACCTGCCAACTACGCCAGTACCACTTGGCGGACACTGTGGAAACACCTGTCGGGCCGGCCAGAACCACATCTCACACGTGCCAGAACCATGTGCATGAGATGCTGGAACCACACCCCGAACAGACGGAAAACACCTGCCAGACCCGTCTGAACAACCTGCCGAGCACGCCGGAGCCACCTGCTCGACTCGCCGGAACCACCTACCTGACATGCCCAAATCACCAGCCGGGTATGCCAGAACCACTTGGCGGACACTCCGGAATCATCTGCCGGACATGCCGGAACCAGCTCTCAGACACACCAGAACCACGTGCCGGAGACGCCGGAAGCACCTGCCGAGCATGCCGGAGCCACCTGCTCGACTCGCCAGAAACACCTGCCGGACACGCCAAAATCACCTGCCGGGTACGCCATAACCACCTGGCGGACACTCCGAAATCACCTGTCGCGCATGCCGGAACCACCTCTCAGACGTGCCGGAAGCACGTGCCGGACACGCCGGAAACACCTACCGGACAGACCGGAGCCACCTGCCGAGCACGCCGGAGCCACCTGTTCGACTGGCTGGAACCACCTGCCGGACAGGCCAATATTAACTGCTTGCTATGCCAGAACCACCTGGGGGACAGTCCGGGATCACCTGCCAGCCATGGCGGAACCACCTCTCACACGTACCAGAACCACCTGCCGGAGAAGCTGGAAACACGTCCTGGACAGTCTGGAACCACCTGCCGGCCAAGCCTGAACCACCTGCCAAGCACAACGGAACAACCTGCCAGACACGCCAAAATCACCTGCGTGTTATGCCAGAACCACTTGGAGGACTCTCTGGGATGACCTGCCGGGCATGCCGGAACCACCTCTCAGACGTGCCAGAACCATGTGGCGGACAGTCCGGAATCACCTGTTGGGCATGCGCAACCACCTCTGAGACGTACCAGAACCACATGCCGTGCAGGCTGGAACCACCTACCGGACAGACCGGAATCACCTTTCGGGCATGCCGGAACCACCTGTCAGATGTGCCAGAAACACGTGCCGGAGACGCCGGAAGCACCTGCCAAGCACGTTGGAACCACCTGCTCAACTCGCCTGAACCACCTGCCGGACATGCCAAAATCACCTGCCGACTATGCCAGAACCACTTGGCGAACACTCCGGAATCACTTGCCGGGCATGCAGGAACCACCTCTCAGACATGCCAGAACCCCGTGCCAATGACCCCGGAAGCACCAGCCGAGCACGCCGGAACCACCTGCTCAACTCGCCTGAAACACCTGCCGGACACGCCAAAATCACCTGCCCGCTGCACCAGCACCACTTCGGGGACAAGCCGGAATCACGTGAGGGGCATGCCGGCACAGCCTCTCAGACTGAACCTCGTGCCGGACACCACAGAACCACCTGCCGGACAGACCGGAACCACCTGCCGGACACGCCGGAACCACCGGCTCGACCCGCTGGAACGACCGCTGGACATGCAAAATCACCTGCCGGCTACGCCGGAAACACTTGGCGAACACTCCGGAATCACCTGCCGGGCATGCCGGAACCACCTCTCAGATATGCCAGAACCACGTGCCAATGACCCCGGAAGCACCTGCCGAGCACGCCGGAACCACCTGCTCGACTCGCCAGAACCACCTGCCGGACACGCAAAAATCACCTGCCGGCTACGCCACAACCAGTTGGGGAACACTTCGGAATCACCTGCCGGGCTTGCTGGAACCACCTGCCGGTCATGCCAAAATCACCTGCCAACTACGCCAGTACCACTTGGCGGACACTCTGGAAACACCTGGCGGACCGGCCGTCTCACACGTGCCAGAACCATGTGCATGAGATGCTGGAACCACACCCGGAACAGACGGAAAACACCTGCCAGACCCGTCTGAACAACCTGCCGAGCACGCCGGAGCCACCTGCTCGACTCGCCGGAACCACCTACCTGACATGCCCAAATCACCAGCCGGGTATGCCAAAACCACTTGGCGGACACTCCGGAATCATCTGCCGGACATGCCGGAACCAGCTCTCAGACACACCAGAACCACATGCCGGAGACGCCGGAAGCACCTGCCGAGCATGCCGGAGCCACCTGCTCGACTCGCCAGAAACACCTGCCGGACACGCCAAAATCACCTGCCGGGTACGCCAGAACCACCTGGCGGACACTCCGAAATCACCTGCCGCGCATGCTGGAACCACCTCTCAGACGTGCCGGAATCACGTGCCGGACACGCCGGAATCACCTAGCGGACAGACCGGAACCACCTGCCGAGCACGCCGGAGCCACCTGTTCGACTGGCTGGAACCACCTGCCGGACAGGCCAATATTAACTGCTGGCTATGCCAGAACCACCTGGGGGACAGTCTGGGATCGCCTGCCAGCCATGGCGGAACCACCTCTCACACGTACCAGAACCACCTGCCGGAGAAGCTGGAAACACGTCCTGGACAGTCTGGAACCACCTGCCGGCCAAGCCTGAACCACCTGCCAAGCACAACGGAACAACCTGCCAGACACGCCAAAATCACCTGCGTGTTATGCCAGAACCACTTGGAGGACTCTCTGGGATGACCTGCCGGGCATGCCGGAACCACCTCTCAGACGTGCCAGAACCATGTGGCGGACAGTCCGGAATCACCTGTTGGGCATGCGCAACCACCTCTGAGACGTACCAGAACCACATGCCGTGCAGGCTGGAACCACCTACCGGACAGACCGGAATCACCTTTCGGGCATGCCGGAACCACCTGTCAGATGTGCCAGAAACACGTGCCGGAGACGCCGGAAGCACCTGCCAAGCACGTTGGAACCACCTGCTCAACTCGCCTGAACCACCTGCCGGACATGCCAAAATCACCTGCCGACTATGCCAGAACCACTTGGCGAACACTCCGGAATCACTTGCCGGGCATGCAGGAACCACATCTCAGACATGCCAGAACCCCGTGCCAATGACCCCGGAAGCACCAGCCGAGCACGCCGGAACCACCTGCTCAACTCGCCTGAACCACCTGCCGGACACGCCAAAATCACCTGCCCGCTACACCAGCACCACTTCGGGGACAAGCCGGAATCACGTGAGGGGCATGCCGGCACAGCCTCTCAGACTGAACCTCGTGCCGGACACCACAGAACCACCTGCCGGACAGACCGGAACCACCTGCCGGACACGCCGGAACCACCGGCTCGACCCGCCGGAACGACCGCTGGACATGCAAAATCACCTGCCGGCTACGCCGGAAACACTTGGCGAACACTCCGGAATCACCTGCCGGGCATGCCGGAACCACCTCTCAGATATGCCAGAACCACGTGCCAATGACCCCGGAAGCACCTGCCGAGCACGCCGGAACCACCTGCTCGACTCGCCAGAACCACCTGCCGGACACGCAAAAATCACCTGCCGGCTACGCCACAACCAGTTGGGGAACACTTCGGAATCACCTGCCGGGCTTGCTGGAACCACCTGCCGGTCATGCCAAAATCACCTGCCAACTACGCCAGTACCACTTGGCGGACACTGTGGAAACACCTGTCGGGCCAGCCAGAACAACATCTCACACGTGCCAGAACCATGTGCATGAGATGCTGGAACCACACCCCGAACAGATGGAAAACACCTGCCAGACCCGTCTGAACAACCTGCCGAGCACGCCGGAGCCACCTGCTCGACTCGCCGGAACCACCTACCTGACATGCCCAAATCACCAGCCGGGTATGCCAGAACCACTTGGCGGACACTCCGGAATCATCTGCCAGACATGCCGGAACCAGCTCTCAGACACACCAGAACCACGTGCCGGAGACGCCGGAAGCACCTGCCGAGCATGCCGGAGCCACCTGCTCGACTCGCCAGAAACACCTGCCGGACACGCCAAAATCACCTGCCGGGTACGCCAGAACCACCTGGCGGACACTCCGAAATCACCTGCCACGCATGCTGGAACCACCTCTCAGACGTGCCGGAAGCACGTGCCGGACACGCCGGAAACACCTAGCGGACAGACCGGAACCACCTGCCGAGCACGCCGGAGCCACCTGTTCGACTGGCTGGAACCACCTGCCGGACAGGCCAATATTAACTGCTGGCTATGCCAGAACCACCTGGGGGACAGTCTGGGATCACCTGCCAGCCATGGCGGAACCACCTCTCACACGTACCAGAACCACCTGCCGGAGAAGCTGGAAACACGTCCTGGACAGTCTGGAACCACCTGCCGGCCAAGCCTGAACCACCTGCCAAGCACAACGGAACAACCTGCCAGACACGCCAAAATCACCTGCGTGTTATGCCAGAACCACTTGGAGGACTCTCTGGGATGACCTGCCGGGCATGCCTGAACCACCTCTCAGACGTGCCAGAACCATGTGGCGGACAGTCCGGAATCACCTGTTGGGCATGCGCAACCACCTCTGAGACGTACCAGAACCACATGCCGTGCAGGCTGGAACCACCTACCGGACAGACCGGAATCACCTTTCGGGCATGCCGGAACCACCTGTCAGATGTGCCAGAAACACGTGCCGGAGACGCCGGAAGCACCTGCCAAGCACGTTGGAACCACCTGCTCAACTCGCCTGAACCACCTGCCGGACATGCCAAAATCACCTGCCGACTATGCCAGAACCACTTGGCGAACACTCCGGAATCACTTGCCGGGCATGCAGGAACCACATCTCAGACATGCCAGAACCCCGTGCCAATGACCCCGGAAGCACCAGCCGAGCACGCCGGAACCACCTGCTCAACTCGCCTGAACCACCTGCCGGACACGCCAAAATCACCTGCCCGCTACACCAGCACCACTTCGGGGACAAGCCGGAATCACGTGAGGGGCATGCCTGCACAGCCTCTCAGACTGAACCTCGTGCCGGACACCACAGAACCACCTGCCGGACAGACCGGAACCACCTGCCGGACACGCCGGAACCACCGGCTCGACCCGCCGGAACGACCGCTGGACATGCAAAATCACCTGCCGGCTACGCCGGAAACACTTGGCGAACACTCCGGAATCACCTGCCGGGCATGCCGGAACCACCTCTCAGATATGCCAGAACCACGTGCCAATGACCCCGGAAGCACCTGCCGAGCACGCCGGAACCACCTGCTCGACTCGCCAGAACCACCTGCCGGACACGCAAAAATCACCTGCCGGCTACGCCACAACCAGTTGGGGAACACTTCGGAATCACCTGCCGGGCTTGCTGGAACCACCTGCCGGTCATGCCAAAATCACCTGCCAACTACGCCAGTACCACTTGGCGGACACTGTGGAAACACCTGTCGGGCCAGCCAGAACAACATCTCACACGTGCCAGAACCATGTGCATGAGATGCTGGAACCACACCCCGAACAGATGGAAAACACCTGCCAGACCCGTCTGAACAACCTGCCGAGCACGCCGGAGCCACCTGCTCGACTCGCCGGAACCACCTACCTGACATGCCCAAATCACCAGCCGGGTATGCCAGAACCACTTGGCGGACACTCCGGAATCATCTGCCAGACATGCCGGAACCAGCTCTCAGACACACCAGAACCACGTGCCGGAGACGCCGGAAGCACCTGCCGAGCATGCCGGAGCCACCTGCTCGACTCGCCAGAAACACCTGCCGGACACGCCAAAATCACCTGCCGGGTACGCCAGAACCACCTGGCGGACACTCCGAAATCACCTGCCACGCATGCTGGAACCACCTCTCAGACGTGCCGGAAGCACGTGCCGGACACGCCGGAAACACCTAGCGGACAGACCGGAACCACCTGCCGAGCACGCCGGAGCCACCTGTTCGACTGGCTGGAACCACCTGCCGGACAGGCCAATATTAACTGCTGGCTATGCCAGAACCACCTGGGGGACAGTCCGGGATCACCTGCCAGCCATGGCGGAACCACCTCTCACACGTACCAGAACCACCTGCCGGAGAAGCTGGAAACACGTCCTGGACAGTCTGGAACCACCTGCCGGCCAAGCCTGAACCACCTGCCAAGCACAACGGAACAACCTGCCAGACACGCCAAAATCACCTGCGTGTTATGCCAGAACCACTTGGAGGACTCTCTGGGATGACCTGCCGGGCATGCCGGAACCACCTCTCAGACGTGCCAGAACCATGTGGCGGACAGTCCGGAATCACCTGTTGGGCATGCGCAACCACCTCTGAGACGTACCAGAACCACATGCCGTGCAGGCTGGAACCACCTACCGGACAGACCGGAATCACCTTTCGGGCATGCCGGAACCACCTGTCAGATGTGCCAGAAACACGTGCCGGAGACGCCGGAAGCACCTGCCAAGCACGTTGGAACCACCTGCTCAACTCGCCTGAACCACCTGCCGGACATGCCAAAATCACCTGCCGACTATGCCAGAACCACTTGGCGAACACTCCGGAATCACTTGCCGGGCATGCAGGAACCACCTCTCAGACATGCCAGAACCCCGTGCCAATGACCCCGGAAGCACCAGCCGAGCACGCCGGAACCACCTGCTCAACTCGCCTGATCCACATGCCGGATACGCAAAAATCACCTGCCCGCTACACCAGCACCACTTCGGGGACAAGCCGGAATCACGTGAGGGGCATGCCTGCACAGCCTCTCAGACTGAACCTCGTGCCGGACACCACAGAACCACCTGCCGGACAGACCGGAACCACCTGCCGGACACGCCGGAACCACCGGCTCGACCCGCCGGAACGACCGCTGGACATGCAAAATCACCTGCCGGCTACGCCGGAAACACTTGGCGAACACTCCGGAATCACCTGCCGGGCATGCCGGAACCACCTCTCAGATATGCCAGAACCACGTGCCAATGACCCCGGAAGCACCTGCCGAGCACGCCGGAACCACCTGCTCGACTCGCCAGAACCACCTGCCGGACACGCAAAAATCACCTGCCGGCTACGCCACAACCAGTTGGGGAACACTTCGGAATCACCTGCCGGGCTTGCTGGAACCACCTGCCGGTCATGCCAAAATCACCTGCCAACTACGCCAGTACCACTTGGCGGACACTGTGGAAACACCTGTCGGGCCGGCCGGAACCACATCTCACACGTGCCAGAACCATGTGCATGAGATGCTGGAACCACACCCCGAACAGACGGAAAACACCTGCCAGACCCGTCTGAACAACCTGCCGAGCACGCCGGAGCCACCTGCTCGACTCGCCGGAACCACCTACCTGACATGCCCAAATCACCAGCCGGGTATGCCAGAACCACTTGGCGGACACTCCGGAATCATCTGCCGGACATGCCGGAACCAGCTCTCAGACACACCAGAACCACGTGCCGGAGACGCCGGAAGCACCTGCCGAGCATGCCGGAGCCACCTGCTCGACTCGCCAGAAACACCTGCCGGACACGCCAAAATCACCTGCCGGGTACGCCAGAACCACCTGGCGGACACTCCGAAATCACCTGTCGCGCATGCCGGAACCACCTCTCAGACGTGCCGGAAGCACGTGCCGGACACGCCGGAATCACCTAGCGGACAGACCGGAACCACCTGCCGAGCACGCCGGAGCCACCTGTTCGACTGGCTGGAACCACCTGCCGGACAGGCCAATATTAACTGCTGGCTATGCCAGAACCACCTGGGGGACAGTCCGGGATCACCTGCCAGCCATGGCGGAACCACCTCTCAGACGTACCAGAACCACCTGCCGGAGAAGCTGGAAACACGTCCTGGACAGTCTGGAACCACCTGCCGGCCAAGCCTGAACCACCTGCCAAGCACAACGGAACAACCTGCCAGACACGCCAAAATCACCTGCGTGTTATGCCAGAACCACTTGGAGGACTCTCTGGGATGACCTGCCGGGCATGCCGGAACCACCTCTCAGACGTGCCAGAACCATGTGGCGGACAGTCCGGAATCACCTGTTGGGCATGCGCAACCACCTCTGAGACGTACCAGAACCACATGCCGTGCAGGCTGGAACCACCTACCGGACAGACCGGAATCACCTTTCGGGCATGCCGGAACCACCTGTCAGATGTGCCAGAAACACGTGCCGGAGACGCCGGAAGCACCTGCCAAGCACGTTGGAACCACCTGCTCAACTCGCATGAACCACCTGCCGGACATGCCAAAATCACCTGCCGACTATGCCAGAACCACTTGGCGAACACTCCGGAATCACTTGCCGGGCATGCAGGAACCACATCTCAGACATGCCAGAACCCCGTGCCAATGACCCCGGAAGCACCAGCCGAGCACGCCGGAACCACCTGCTCAACTCGCCTGAACCACCTGCCGGACACGCCAAAATCACCTGCCCGCTACACCAGCACCACTTCGGGGACAAGCCGGAATCACGTGAGGGGCATGCCGGCACAGCCTCTCAGACTGAACCTCGTGCCGGACACCACAGAACCACCTGCCGGACAGACCGGAACCACCTGCCGGACACGCCGGAACCACCGGCTCGACCCGCCGGAACGACCGCTGGACATGCAAAATCACCTGCCGGCTACGCCGGAAACACTTGGCGAACACTCCGGAATCACCTGCCGGGCATGCCGGAACCACCTCTCAGATATGCCAGAACCACGTGCCAATGACCCCGGAAGCACCTGCCGAGCACGCCGGAACCACCTGCTCGACTCGCCAGAACCACCTGCCGGACACGCAAAAATCACCTGCCGGCTACGCCACAACCAGTTGGGGAACACTTCGGAATCACCTGCCGGGCTTGCTGGAACCACCTGCCGGTCATGCCAAAATCACCTGCCAACTACGCCAGTACCACTTGGCGGACACTGTGGAAACACCTGTCGGGCCGGCCGGAACCACATCTCACACGTGCCAGAACCATGTGCATGAGATGCTGGAACCACACCCCGAACAGACGGAAAACACCTGCCAGACCCGTCTGAACAACCTGCCGAGCACGCCGGAGCCACCTGCTCGACTCGCCGGAACCACCTACCTGACATGCCCAAATCACCAGCCGGGTATGCCAGAACCACTTGGCGGACACTCCGGAATCATCTGCCGGACATGCCGGAACCAGCTCTCAGACACACCAGAACCACGTGCCGGAGACGCCGGAAGCACCTGCCGAGCATGCCGGAGCCACCTGCTCGACTCGCCAGAAACACCTGCCGGACACGCCAAAATCACCTGCCGGGTACGCCAGAACCACCTGGCGGACACTCCGAAATCACCTGTCGCGCATGCCGGAACCACCTCTCAGACGTGCCGGAAGCACGTGCCGGACATGCCGGAATCACCTAGCGGACAGACCGGAACCACCTGCCGAGCACGCCGGAGCCACCTGTTCGACTGGCTGGAACCACCTGCCGGACAGGCCAATATTAACTGCTGGCTATGCCAGAACCACCTGGGGGACAGTCCGGGATCACCTGCCAGCCATGGCGGAACCACCTCTCACACGTACCAGAACCACCTGCCGGAGAAGCTGGAAACACGTCCTGGACAGTCTGGAACCACCTGCCGGCCAAGCCTGAACCACCTGCCAAGCACAACGGAACAACCTGCCAGACACGCCAAAATCACCTGCGTGTTATGCCAGAACCACTTGGAGGACTCTCTGGGATGACCTGCCGGGCATGCCGGAACCACCTCTCAGACGTGCCAGAACCATGTGGCGGACAGTCCGGAATCACCTGTTGGGCATGCGCAACCACCTCTGAGACGTACCAGAACCACATGCCGTGCAGGCTGGAACCACCTACCGGACAGACCGGAATCACCTTTCGGGCATGCCGGAACCACCTGTCAGATGTGCCAGAAACACGTGCCGGAGACGCCGGAAGCACCTGCCAAGCACGTTGGAACCACCTGCTCAACTCGCCTGAACCACCTGCCGGACATGCCAAAATCACCTGCCGACTATGCCAGAACCACTTGGCGAACACTCCGGAATCACTTGCCGGGCATGCAGGAACCACCTCTCAGATATGCCAGAACCCCGTGCCAATGACCCCGGAAGCATCAGCCGAGCACGCCGGAACCACCTGCTCAACTCGCCTGAACCACCTGCCGGACACGCCAAAATCACCTGCCCGCTACACCAGCACCACTTCGGGGACAAGCCGGAATCACGTGAGGGGCATGCCTGCACAGCCTCTCAGACTGAACCTCGTGCCGGACACCACAGAACCACCTGCCGGACAGACCGGAACCACCTGCCGGACACGCCGGAACCACCGGCTCGACCCGCCGGAACGACCGCTGGACATGCAAAATCACCTGCCGGCTACGCCGGAAACACTTGGCGAACACTCCGGAATCACCTGCCGGGCATGCCGGTACCACCTCTCAGATATGCCAGAACCACGTGCCAATGACCCCGGAAGCACCTGCCGAGCACGCCGGAACCACCTGCTCGACTCGCCAGAACCACCTGCCGGACACGCAAAAATCACCTGCCGGCTACGCCACAACCAGTTGGGGAACACTTCGGAATCACCTGCCGGGCTTGCTGGAACCACCTGCCGGTCATGCCAAAATCACCTGCCAACTACGCCAGTACCACTTGGCGGACACTGTGGAAACACCTGTCGGGCCAGCCAGAACAACATCTCACACGTGCCAGAACCATGTGCATGAGATGCTGGAACCACACCCCGAACAGACGGAAAACACCTGCCAGACCCGTCTGAACAACCTTCCGAGCACGCCGGAGCCACTTGCTCGACTCGCCGGAACCACCTACCTGACATGCCCAAATCACCAGCCGGGTATGCCAGAACCACTTGGCGGACACTCCGGAATCATCTGCCGGACATGCCGGAACCAGCTCTCAGACACACCAGAACCACGTGCCGGAGACGCCGGAAGCACCTGCCGAGCATGTCGGAGCCACCTGCTCGACTCGCCAGAAACACAAGCCGGACACGCCAAAATCACCTGCCGGGTACGCCAGAACCACCTGGCGGACACTCCGAAATCACCTGTCGCGCATGCCGGAACCACCTCTCAGACGTGCCGGAAGCACGTGCCGGACACGCCGGAATCACCTAGCGGACAGACCGGAACCACCTGCCGAGCACGCCGGAGCCACCTGTTCGACTGGCTGGAACCACCTGCCGGACAGGCCAATATTAACTGCTGGCTATGCCAGAACCACCTGGGGGACAGTCCGGGATCACCTGCCAGCCATGGCGGAACCACCTCTCACACGTACCAGAACCACCTGCCGGAGAAGCTGGAAACACGTCCTGGACAGACTGGAACCACGTGACGGCCATGCCTGAACCACCTGCCAAGCACAACGGAACAACCTGCCAGACACGCCAAAATCACCTGCGTGTTATGCCAGAACCACTTGGAGGACTCTCTGGGATGACCTGCCGGGCATGCCGGAACCACCTCTCAGACGTGCCAGAACCATGTGGCTGACAGTCCGGAATCACCTGTTGGGCATGCGCAACCACCTCAGAGACGTACCAGAACCACATGCCGTGCAGGCTGGAACCACCTACCGGACAGACCGGAATCACCTTTCGAGCATGCCGGAACCACCTGTCAGATGTGCCAGAAACACGTGCCGGAGACGCCGGAAGCACCTGCCAAGCACGTTGGAACCACCTGCTCAACTCGCCTGAACCACCTGCCGGACATGCCAAAATCACCTGCCGACTATGCCAGAACCACTTGGCGAACACTCCGGAATCACTTGCCGGGCATGCAGGAACCACATCTCAGACATGCCAGAACCCCGTGCCAATGACCCCGGAAGCACCAGCCGAGCACGCCGGAACCACCTGCTCAACTCGCCTGAACCACCTGCCGGACACGCCAAAATCACCTGCCCGCTACACCAGCACCACTTCGGGGACAAGCCGGAATCACGTGAGGGGCATGCCGGCACAGCCTCTCAGACTGAACCTCGTGCCGGACACCACAGAACCACCTGCCGGACAGACCGGAACCACCTGCCGGACACGCCGGAACCACCGGCTCGACCCGCCGGAACGACCGCTGGACATGCAAAATCACCTGCCGGCTACGCCGGAAACACTTGGCGAACACTCCGGAATCACCTGCCGGGCATGCCGGAACCACCTCTCAGATATGCCAGAACCACGTGCCAATGACCCCGGAAGCACCTGCCGAGCACGCCGGAACCACCTGCTCGACTCGCCAGAACCACCTGCCGGACACGCAAAAATCACCTGCCGGCTACGCCACAACCAGTTGGGGAACACTTCGGAATCACCTGCCGGGCTTGCTGGAACCACCTGCCGGTCATGCCAAAATCACCTGCCAACTACGCCAGTACCACTTGGCGGACACTGTGGAAACACATGTTGGGCCGGCCGGAACCACATCTCAGACGTGCCAGAACCATGTGCATGAGATGCAGGATCCACACCCTGAATAGACGGAAAACACCTGCCAGACCCGTCTGAACAACCTGCCGAGCACGCCGGAGCCACCTGCTCGACTCGCCGGAACCACCTACCTGACATGCCCAAATCACCAGCCGGGTATGCCAGAACCACTTGGCGGACACTCCGGAATCATCTGCCAGACATGCCGGAACCAGCTCTCAGACACACCAGAACCACGTGCCGGAGACGCCGGAAGCACCTGCCGGGCATGCCGGAGCCACCTGCTCGACTCGCCAGAAACACCTGCCGGACACGGCAAAATCACCTGCCGGGTACGCCAGAACCACCTGGCGGACACTCCGAAATCACCTGTCGCGCATGCCGGAACCACCTCTCAGACGTGCCGGAAGCACGTGCCGGACACGCCGGAATCACCTAGCGGACAGACCGGAACCACCTGCCGAGCACGCCAGAGCCACCTGTTCGACTGGCTGGAACCACCTGCCGGACAGGCCAATATTAACTGCTGGCTATGCCAGAACCACCTGGGGGACAGTCCGGGATCACCTGCCAGCCATGGCGGAACCACCTCTCACACGTACCAGAACCACCTGCCGGAGAAGCTGGAAACACGTCCTGGACAGTCTGGAACCACCTGCCGACCAAGCCTGAACCACCTGCCAAGAACAACGGAACAACCTGCCAGACACGCCAAAATCACCTGCGTGTTATGCCAGAACCACTTGGAGGACTCTCTGGGATGACCTGCCGGGCATGCCGGAACCACCTCTCAGACGTGCCAGAACCATGTGGCGTACAGTCCGGAATCACCTGTTGGGCATGCGCAACCACCTCTGAGACGTACCAGAACCACATGCCGTGCAGGCTGGAACCACCTACCGGACAGACCGGAATCACCTTTCGGGCATGCCGGAACCACCTGTCAGATGTGCCAGAAACACGTGTCGGAGACGCCGGAAGCACCTGCCAAGCACGTTGGAACCTGCTGCTCAACTCGCCTGAACCACCTGCCGGACATGCCAAAATCACCTGCCGACTATGCCAGAACCACTTGGCGAACACTCCGGAATCACTTGCCGGGCATGCAGGAACCACCTCTCAGACATGCCAGAACCCCGTGCCCATGACCCCGGAAGCACCAGCCGAGCACGCCGGAACCACCTGCTCAACTCGCCTGAACCACATGCCGGATACGCCAAAATCACCTGCCCGCTACACCAGCACCACTTCGGGGACAAGCCGGAATCACGTGAGGGGCATGCCTGCACAGCCTCTCAGACTGAACCTCGTGCCGGACACCACAGAACCACCTGCCGGACAGACCGGAACCACCTGCCGGACACGCCGGAACCACCGGCTCGACCCGCCGGAACGACCGCTGGACATGCAAAATCACCTGCCGGCTACGCCGGAAACACTTGGCGAACACTCCGGAATCACCTGCCGGGCATGCTGGAACCACCTCTCAGATATGCCAGAACCACGTGCCAATGACCCCGGAAGCACCTGCCGAGCACGCCGGAACCACCTGCTCAACTCGCCAGAACCACCTGCCGGACACGCAAAAATCACCTGCCGGCTACGCCACAACCAGTTGGGGAACACTTCGGAATCACCTGCCGGGCTTGCTGGAACCACCTGCCGGTCATGCCAAAATCACCTGCCAACTACGCCAGTACCACTTGGCGGACACTGTGGAAACACCTGTCGGGCCGGCCGTCTCACACGTGCCAGAACCATGTGCATGAGATGCTGGAACCACACCCCGAACAGACGGAAAACACCTGCCAGACCCGTCTGAACAACCTGCCGAGCACGCCGGAGCCACCTGCTCGACTCGCCGGAACCACCTACCTGACATGCCCAAATCACCAGCCGGGTATGCCAGAACCACTTGGCGGACACTCCGGAATCATCTGCCGGACATGCCGGAACCAGCTCTCAGACACACCAGAACCACATGCCGGAGACGCCGGAAGCACCTGCCGAGCATGCCGGAGCCACCTGCTCGACTCGCCAGAAACACCTGCCGGACACGCCAAAATCACCTGCCGGGTACGCCAGAACCACCTGGCGGACACTCCGAAATCACCTGCCGCGCATGCTGGAACCACCTCTCAGACGTGCCGGAAGCACGTGCCGGACACGCCGGAATCACCTACCGGACAGACCGGAACCACCTGCCGAGCACGCCGGAGCCACCTGTTCGACTGGCTGGAACCACCTGCCGGACAGGCCAATATTAACTGCTGGCTATGCCAGAACCACCTGGGGGACAGTCTGGGATCGCCTGCCAGCCATGGCGGAACCACCTCTCACACGTACCAGAACCACCTGCCGGAGAAGCTGGAAACACGTCCTGGACAGTCTGGAACCACCTGCCGGCCAAGCCTGAACCACCTGCCAAGCACAACGGAACAACCTGCCAGACACGCCAAAATCACCTGCGTGTTATGCCAGAACCACTTGGAGGACTCTCTGGGATGACCTGCCGGGCATGCCGGAACCACCTCTCAGACGTGCCAGAACCATGTGGCGGACAGTCCGGAATCACCTGTTGGGCATGCGCAACCACCTCTGAGACGTACCAGAACCACATGCCGTGCAGGCTGGAACCACCTACCGGACAGACCGGAATCACCTTTCGGGCATGCCGGAACCACCTGTCAGATGTGCCAGAAACACGTGCCGGAGACGCCGGAAGCACCTGCCAAGCACGTTGGAACCACCTGCTCAACTCGCCTGAACCACCTGCCGGACATGCCAAAATCACCTGCCGACTATGCCAGAACCACTTGGCGAACACTCCGGAATCACTTGCCGGGCATGCAGGAACCACATCTCAGACATGCCAGAACCCCGTGCCAATGACCCCGGAAGCACCAGCCGAGCACGCCGGAACCACCTGCTCAACTCGCCTGAACCACCTGCCGGACACGCCCAAATCACCTGCCCGCTACACCAGCACCACTTCGGGGACAAGCCGGAATCACGTGAGGGGCATGCCGGCACAGCCTCTCAGACTGAACCTCGTGCCGGACACCACAGAACCACCTGCCGGACAGACCGGAACCACCTGCCGGACACGCCGGAACCACCGGCTCGACCCTCCGGAACGACCGCTGGACATGCAAAATCACCTGCCGGCTACGCCGGAAACACTTGGCGAACACTCCGGAATCACCTGCCGGGCATGCCGGAACCACCTCTCAGATATGCCAGAACCACGTGCCAATGACCCTGGAAGCACCTGCCGAGCACGCCGGAACCACCTGATCGACTCGCCAGAACCACCTGCCGGACACGCAAAAATCACCTGCCGGCTACGCCACAACCAGTTGGGGAACACTTCGGAATCACCTGCCGGGCTTGCTGGAACCACCTGCCGGTCATGCCAAAATCACCTGCCAACTACGCCAGTACCACTTGGCGGACACTGTGGAAACACCTGTCGGGCCAGCCAGAACAACATCTCACACGTGCCAGAACCATGTGCATGAGATGCTGGAACCACACCCCGAACCGATGGAAAACACCTGCCAGACCCGTCTGAACAGCCTGCCGAGCACGCCGGAGCCACCTGCTCGACTCGCCGGAACCACCTACCTGACATGCCCAAATCACCAGCCGGGTATGCCAGAACCACTTGGCGGACACTCCGGAATCATCTGCCAGACATGCCGGAACCAGCTCTCAGACACACCAGAACCACGTGCCGGAGACGCCGGAAGCACCTGCCGAGCATGCCGGAGCCACCTGCTCGACTCGCCAGAAACACCTGCCGGACACGCCAAAATCACCTGCCGGGTACGCCAGAACCACCTGGCGGACACTCCGAAATCACCTGCCGCGCATGCTGGAACCACCTCTCAGACGTGCCGGAAGCACGTGCCGGACACGCCGGAAACACCTAGCGGACAGACCGGAACCACCTGCCGAGCACGCCGGAGCCACCTGTTCGACTGGCTGGAACCACCTGCCGGACAGGCCAATATTAACTGCTGGCTATGACAGAACCACCTGGGGGACAGTCCGGGATCACCTGCCAGCCATGGCGGAACCACCTCTCACACGTACCAGAACCACCTGCCGGAGAAGCTGGAAACACGTCCTCGACAGTCTGGAACCACCTGCCGGCCAAGCCTGAACCACCTGCCAAGCACAACGGAACAACCTGCCAGACACGCCAAAATCACCTGCGTGTTATGCCAGAACCACTTGGAGGACTCTCTGGGATGACCTGCCGGGCATGCCGGAACCACCTCTCAGACGTGCCAGAACCATGTGGCGGACAGTCCGGAATCACCTGTTGGGCATGCGCAACCACCTCTGAGCCGTACCAGAACCACATGCCGTGCAGGCTGGAACCACCTACCGGACAGACCGGAATCACCTTTCGGGCATGCCGGAACCACCTGTCAGATGTGCCAGAAACACGTGCCGGAGACGCCGGAAGCACCTGCCAAGCACGTTGGAACCACCTGCTCAACTCGCCTGAACCACCTGCCGGACATGCCAAAATCACCTGCCGACTATGCCAGAACCACTTGGCGAACACTCCGGAATCACTTGCCGGGCATGCAGGAACCACCTCTCAGACATGCCAGAACCCCGTGCCCATGACCCCGGAAGCACCAGCCGAGCACGCCGGAACCACCTGCTCAACTCGCCTGAACCACATGCCGGATACGCAAAAATCACCTGCCCGCTACACCAGCACCACTTCGGGGACAAGCCGGAATCACGTGAGGGGCATGCCTGCACAGCCTCTCAGACTGAACCTCGTGCCGGACACCACAGAACCACCTGCCGGACAGACCGGAACCACCTGCCGGACACGCCGGAACCACCGGCTCGACCCGCCGGAACGACCGCTGGACATGCAAAATCACCTGCCGGCTACGCCGGAAACACTTGGCGAACACTCCGGAATCATCTGCCGGGCATGCCGGAACCACCTCTCAGATATGCCAGAACCACGTGCCAATGACCCCGGAAGCACCTGTCGAGCACGCCGGAACCACCTGCTCGACTCGCCAGAACCACCTGCCGGACACGCAAAAATCACCTGCCGGCTACGCCACAACCAGTTGGGGAACACTTCGGAATCACCTGCCGGGCTTGCTGGAACCACCTGCCGGTCATGCCAAAATCACCTGCCAACTACGCCAGTACCACTTGGCGGACACTGTGGAAACACCTGTTGGGCCGGCCGGAACCACATCTCAGACGTGCCAGAACCATGTGCATGAGATGCAGGAACCACACCCCGAATAGACGGAAAACACCTGACAGAACCGTCTGAACAACCTGCCGAGCACGCCGGAGCCACCTGCTCGACTCGCCGGAACCACCTACCTGACATGCCCAAATCACCAGCCGGGTATGCCAGAACCACTTGGCGGACACTCCGGAATCTTCTGCCAGACATGCCGGAACCAGCTCTCAGACACACCAGAACCACGTGCCGGAGACGCCGGAAGCACCTGCCGAGCATGCCGGAGCCACCTGCTCGACTCGCCAGAAACACCTGCCGGACACGCCAAAATCACCTGCCGGGTACGCCAGAACCACCTGGCGGACACTCCGAAATCACCTGTCGCGCATGCCGGAACCACCTCTCAGACGTGCCGGAAGCACGTGCCGGACACGCCGGAAACACCTACCGGACAGACCGGAGCCACCTGCCGAGCACGCCGGAGCCACCTGTTCGACTGGCTGGAACCACCTGCCGGACAGGCCAATATTAACTGCTGGCTATGCCAGAACCACCTGGGGGACAGTCCGGGATCACCTGCCAGCCATGGCGGAACCACCTCTCACACGTACCAGAACCACCTGCCGGAGAAGCTGGAAACACGTCCTCGACAGTCTGGAACCACCTGCCGGCCAAGCCTGAACCACCTGCCAAGCACAACGGAACAACCTGCCAGACACGCCAAAATCACCTGCGTGTTATGCCAGAACCACTTGGAGGACTCTCTGGGATGACCTGCCGGGCATGCCGGAACCACCTCTCAGACGTGCCAGAACCATGTGGCGGACAGTCCGGAATCACCTGTTGGGCATGCGCAACCACCTCTGAGACGTACCAGAACCACATGCCGTGCAGGCTGGAACCACCTACCGGACAGACCGGAATCACCTTTCGGGCATGCCGGAACCACCTGTCAGATGTGCCAGAAACACGTGCCGGAGACGCCGGAAGCACCTGCCAAGCACGTTGGAACCACCTGCTCAACTCGCCTGAACCACCTGCCGGACATGCCAAAATCACCTGCCGACTATGCCAGAACCACTTGGCGAACACTCCGGAATCACTTGCCGGGCATGCAGGAACCACATCTCAGACATGCCAGAACCCCGTGCCAATGACCCCGGAAGCACCAGCCGAGCACGCCGGAACCACCTGCTCAACTCGCCTGAACGACCTGCCGGACACGCCAAAATCACCTGCCCGCTACACCAGCACCACTTCGGGGACAAGCCGGAATCACGTGAGGGGCATGCCGGCACAGCCTCTCAGACTGAACCTCGTGCCGGACACCACAGAACCACCTGCCGGACAGACCGGAACCACCTGCCGGACACGCCGGAACCACCGGCTCGACCCGCCGGAACGACCGCTGGACATGCAAAATCACCTGCCGGCTACGCCGGAAACACTTGGCGAACACTCCGGAATCATCTGCCGGGCATGCCGGAACCACCTCTCAGATATGCCAGAACCACGTGCCAATGACCCCGGAAGCACCTGCCGAGCACGCCGGAACCACCTGCTCGACTCGCCAGAACCACCTGCCGGACACGCAAAAATCACCTGCCGGCTACGCCACAACCAGTTGGGGAACACTTCGGAATCACCTGCCGGGCTTGCTGGAACCACCTGCCGGTCATGCCAAAATCACCTGCCAACTACGCCAGTACCACTTGGCGGACACTGTGGAAACACCTGTCGGGCCGGCCGGAACCACATCTCACACGTGCCAGAACCATGTGCATGAGATGCTGGAACCACACCCCGAACAGACGGAAAACACCTGCCAGACCCGTCTGAACAACCTGCCGAGCACGCCGGAGCCACCTGCTCGACTCGCCGGAACCACCTACCTGACATGCCCAAATCACCAGCCGGGTATGCCAGAACCACTTGGCGGACACTCCGGAATCATCTGCCGGACATGCCGCAACCAGCTCTCAGACACACCAGAACCACGTGCCGGAGACGCCGGAAGCACCTGCCGAGCATGCCGGAGCCACCTGCTCGACTCGCCAGAAACACCTGCCGGACACGCCAAAATCACCTGCCGGGTACGCCAGAACCACCTGGCGGACACTCCGAAATCACCTGTCGCGCATGCCGGAACCACCTCTCAGACGTGCCGGAAGCACGTGCCGGACACGCCGGAATCACCTAGCGGACAGACCGGAACCACCTGCCGAGCACGCCGGAGCCACCTGTTCGACTGGCTGGAACCACCTGCCGGACAGGCCAATATCAACTTCTGGCTATGCCAGAACCACCTGGGGGACAGTCCGGGATCACCTGCCAGCCATGGCGGAACCACCTCTCACACGTACCAGAACCACCTGCTGGAGAAGCTGGAAACACGTCCTCGACAGTCTGGAACCACCTGCCGGCCAAGCCTGAACCACCTGCCAAGCACAACGGAACAACCTGCCAGACACGCCAAAATCACCTGCGTGTTATGCCAGAACCACTTGGAGGACTCTCTGGGATGACCTGCCGGGCATGCCGGAACCACCTCTCAGACGTGCCAGAACCATGTGGCGGACAGTCCGGAATCACCTGTTGGGCATGCGCAACCACCTCTGAGCCGTACCAGAACCACATGCCGTGCAGGCTGGAACCACCTACCGGACAGACCGGAATCACCTTTCGGGCATGCCGGAACCACCTGTCAGATGTGCCAGAAACACGTGCCGGAGACGCCGGAAGCACCGGCCAAGCACGTTGGAACCACCTGCTCAACTCGCCTGAACCACCTGCCGGACATGCCAAAATCACCTGCCGACTATGCCAGAACCACTTGGCGAACACTCCGGAATCACTTGCCGGGCATGCAGGAACCACCTCTCAGACATGCCAGAACCCCGTGCCAATGACCCCGGAAGCACCAGCCGAGCACGCCGGAACCACCTGCTCAACTCGCCTGAACCACCTGCCGGACACGCCAAAATCACCTGCCCGCTACACCAGCACCACTTCGGGGACAAGCCGGAATCACGTGAGGGGCATGCCGGCACAGCCTCTCAGACTGAACCTCGTGCCGGACACCACAGAACCACCTGCCGGACAGACCGGAACCACCTGCCGGACACGCCGGAACCACCGGCTCGACCCGCCGGAACGACCGCTGGACATGCAAAATCACCTGCCGGCTACGCCGGAAACACTTGGCGAACACTCCGGAATCACCTGCCGGGCATGCCGGAACCACCTCTCAGATATGCCAGAACCACGTGCCAATGACCCCGGAAGCACCTGCCGAGCACGCCGGAACCACCTGCTCGACTCGCCAGAACCACCTGCCGGACACGCAAAAATCACCTGCCAGCTACGCCACAACCAGTTGGGGAACACTTCGGAATCACCTGCCGGGCTTGCTGGAACCACCTGCCGGTCATGCCAAAATCACGTGCCAACTACCCCAGTACCACTTGGCGGACACTGTGGAAACACCTGTCGGGCCAGCCAGAACAACATCTCACACGTGCCAGAACCATGTGCATGAGATGCTGGAACCACACCCCGAACAGACGGAAAACACCTGCCAGACCCGTCTGAACAACCTGCCGAGCACGCCGGAGCCACCTGCTCGACTCGCCGGAACCACCTACCTGACATGCCCAAATCACCAGCCGGGTATGCCAGAACCACTTGGCGGACACTCCGGAATCCTCTGCCGGACATGCCGGAACCAGCTCTCAGACACACCAGAACCACGTGCCGGAGACACCGGAAGCACCTGCCGAGCATGCCGGAGCCACCTGCTCGACTCGCCAGAAACACCTGCCGGACACGCCAAAATCACCTGCCGTGTACGCCAGAACCACCTGGCGGACACTCCGAAATCACCTGTCGCGCATGCCGGAACCACCTCTCAGACGTGCCGGAAGCACGTGCCCGACACGCCGGAAACACCTACCGGACAGACCGGAACCACCTGCCGAGCACGCCGGAGCCACCTGTTCGACTGGCTGGAACCACCTTCCGGACAGGCCAATATTAACTGCTGGCTATGCCAGAACCACCTGGGGGACAGTCCGGGATCACCTGCCAGCCATGGCGGAACCACCTCTCACACGTACCAGAACCACCTGCCGGAGAAGCTGGAAACACGTCCTCGACAGTCTGGAACCACCTGCCGGCCAAGCCTGAACCACCTGCCAAGCACAACGGAACAACCTGCCAGACACGCCAAAATCACCTGCGTGTTATGCCAGAACCACTTGGAGGACTCTCTGGGATGACCTGCCGGGCATGCCGGAACCACCTCTCAGACGTGCCAGAACCATGTGGCGGACAGTCCGGAATCACCTGTTGGGCATGCGCAACCACCTCTGAGACGTACCAGAACCACATGCCGTGCAGGCTGGAACCACCTACCGGACAGACCGGAATCACCTTTCGGGCATGCCGGAACCACCTGTCAGATGTGCCAGAAACACGTGTCGGAGACGCCGGAAGCACCTGCCAAGCACGTTGGAACCACCTGCTCAACTCGCCTGAACCACCTGCCGGACATGCCAAAATCACCTGCCGACTATGCCAGAACCACTTGGCGAACACTCCGGAATCACCTGCCGGGCATGCAGGAACCACCTCTCAGACATGCCAGAACCCCGTGCCAATGACCCCGGAGGCACCAGCCGAGCACGCCGGAACCACCTGCTCGACTCGCCAGAACCACCTGCCGATCACGCAAAAATCACCTGCCGGCTACGCCACAACCAGTTGGTGAACACTTTGGAATCACCTGCCAGGCTTGCTGGAACCACCTGCCAGTCATGCCAAAATCACCTGCCAACTACGCCAGAACCGCTTGGCGGACACTGCGGAAACACCTGTCGGGCAGGCTGGAACCACATCTCAGACGTGCCAGAAACGTGTTCAGGAGATGCTGGAACCACACCCCGAACAGACGGATACCACCTGCCAGAACCGCCTGAACCACCTGCCGAGCACGCCGGAGCCACCTGTTCGACTGGCTGGAACCACCTGCCGGACAGGCCAATATTAACTGCTGGCTATGCCAGAACCACCTGGGGGACAGTCCGGGATCACCTGCCAGCCATGGCGGAACCACCTCTCACACGTACCAGAACCACCTGCCGGAGAAGCTGGAAACACGTCCTGGACAGTCTGGAACCACCTGCCGGCCAAGCCTGAACCACCTGCCAAGCACAACGGAACAACCTGCCAGACACGCCAAAATCACCTGCGTGTTATGCCAGAACCACTTGGAGGACTCTCTGGGATGACCTGCCGGGCATGCCGGAACCACCTCTCAGACGTGCCAGAACCATGTGGCGGACAGTCCGGAATCACATGTTGGGCATGCGCAACCACCTCTGAGACGTACCAGAACCACATGCCGTGCAGGCTGGAACCACCTACCGGACAGACCGGAATCACCTTTCGGGAATGCCGGAACCACCTGTCAGATGTGCCAGAAACACGTGTCGGAGACGCCGGAAGCACCTGAAAAGCACGTTGGAACCACCTGCTCAACTCGCCTGAACCACCTGCCGGACATGCCAAACTCACCTGCCGACTATGCCAGAACCACTTGGCGAACACTCCGGAATCACTTGCCGGGCATGCAGGAACCACCTCTCAGACGTGCCAGAACCCCGTGCCAATGACCCCGGAAGCACCAGCCGAGCACGCCGGAACCACCTGCTCAACTCGCCTGAACCACCTGCCGGACACGCCAAAATCACCTGCCCGCTACACCAGCACCACTACAGGGACAAGCCGGAATCACGTGAGGGGCATGCCGGCACAGCCTCTAAGACTGAACCTCGTGCCGGACACCACAGAACCACCTGCCGGACAGACCGGAACCACCTGCCGGACACGCCGGAACCACCGGCTCGACCCGCCTGAAAGACTGCTGGACATGCAAAATCACCTGCCGGCTACGCCGGAAACACTTGGCGAACACTCCGGAATCACCTGCCGGGCATGCCGGAACCACCTCTCAGATAAGCCAGAACCACGTGCCAATGACCCCGGAAGCACCTGCCGAGCACGCCGGAACCACCTGCTCGACTCGCCAGAACCACCTGCCGGACACGCAAAATCACCTGCCGGCTACGCCACAACCAGTTGGGGAACACTTCGGAATCACCTGCCGGGCTTGCTGGAACCACCTGCCGGTCATGCCAAAATCACCTGCCAACTACGCCAGTACCACTTGGCGGACACTGTGGAAACACCTGTCGGGCCGGCCAGAAGCACATCTCACACGTGCCAGAACCATGTGCATGAGATGCTGGAACCACACCCCGAACAGACGGAAAACACCTGCCAGACCCGTCTGAACAACCTGCCGAGCACGCCGGAGCCACCTGCTCGACTCGCCGGAACCACCTACCTGACATGCAAAAAATCACCAGCCGGGTATGCCAGAACCACTTGGCGGACACTCCGGAATCATCTGCCAGACATGCCGGAACCAGCTCTCAGACACACCAGAACCACGTGCCGGAGACGCCGGAAGCACCTGCCGAGCATGCCGGAGCCACCTGCTCGACTCGCCAGAAACACCTGCCAGACACGCCAAAATCACCTGCCGGGTATGCCAGAACCACCTGGCGGACACTCCGAAATCACCTGCCGCGCATGCCGGAACCACCTCTCAGACGTGCCGGAAGCACATGCCAGACACGCCGGAAACACCTACCGGACAGACCGGAACCACCTGCCGAGCACGCCGGAGCCACCTGTTCGACTGGCTGGAACCACCTGCCGGACAGGCCAATATTAACTGCTGGCTATGCCAGAACCATCTGGGGGACAGTCCGGAATCACCTGCCAGCCATGGTGGAACCATCTCTCACACGTACCAGAACCACCTGCCGGAGAAGCTGGAAACACGTCCTGGACAGACTGGAACCACGTGACGGCCATGCCTGAACCACCTGCCGAGCATGGCGGAACCACCTGCCGGACACGCCAAAATCACCTGCGGGCTACGCCAGAACCACTTGGACGACTCTCCGAAATGACCTGCCGGGCATGTTGGAACCACCTCTCAGACGTGCCAGAAGCACGTGGCGGACAGTCCGGAATCACCTGTTGGGCATACGCAACCACCTCTGAGACCTAACAGAACCACGTGCCGTGCACGCCGGAACCACCTACCTGACAGACCGGAATCAACTTTTGGGCATGCCGGAACCACCAGTTAGATGTGCCAGAAACACGTGCCGGAGACGCCGGAAGCACCTGCCAAGCACGTCGCAACCACCTGCTCAACTCGCCTGAACCACCTGCCGGACACGCCAAAATCACCTGCCCGCTACACCAGCACCACTTCGGGGACAAGCCGGAATCACGTGAGGGGCATGCCGGCACAGCCTCTCAGACTGAACCTCGTGCCGGACACCACAGAACCACCTGCCGGACAGACCGGAACCACCTGCCGGACACGCCGGAACCACCGGCTCGACCCGCCGGAACGACCGCTGGACATGCAAAATCACCTGCCGGCTACGCCGGAAACACTTGGCGAACATTCCCGAATCACCTGCCGGGCATGCCGGAACCACCTCTCAGATATGCCAGAACCACGTGCCAATGATCCCGGAAGCACCTGCCGAGCACGCCGGAACCACCTGCTCGACTCGCCAGAACCACCTGCCGGACCCGCAAAAATCACCTGCCGGCTACGCCACAACCAGTTGTGGAACACTTCGGAATCACCTGCCGGGCTTGCTGGAACCACCTGCCGGTCATGCCAAAATCACCTGCCAACTACGCCAGTACCACTTGGCGGACACTGTGGAAACACCTGTCGGGCCTGCAGGAACCACATCTCACACGTGCCAGAACCATGTGCATGAGATGCTGGAACCACACCCCGAACAGACGGAAAACACCTGCCAGACCCGTCTGAACAACCTGCCGAGCACGCCAGAGCCACCTGCTCGACTCACCAGAAACGCCTGCCGGAAACGCCAAAATCACCTGCCGGGTACGCCAGAACCACCTGGCGGACACTCCGAAATCACCTGCCGCGCATGCCGGAACCACCTCTCATACGTGCCGGAAGCACGTGCCAGACACGCCGGAAACACCTACCGGACAGACCGGAACCACCTGCCAAGAACGCCGGAGCCACCTGTTCGACTCGCTGGAACCACCTGCCGGACAGGCCAATATCAACTGCTGGCTATGCCAGAACCACCTGGGGGACAGTCCGGGATCACCTGCCAGCCATGGCGGAACCACCTCTCAGACGTACCAGAACCACCTGCCGGAGAAGCTGGAAACACGTCCTGGACAGACTGGAACCACGTGACGGCCATGCCTGAACCACCTGCCGAGCACGGCGGAACCACCTGCCGGACACGCCAAAATCACCTGCGGGCTACGCCAGAACCACTTGGACGACTCTCCGAAATGACCTGCCGGGCATGTTGGAACCACCTCTCAGACGTGCCAGAAGCACGTGGCGGACAGTCCGGAATCACCTGTTGGGCATGCGCAACCACCTCTGAGACGTACCAGAACCACATGCCGTGCAGGCTGGAACCACCTACCGGACAGACCGGAATCACCTTTCGGGCATGCCGGAACCACCTGTCAGATGTGCCAGAAACACGTGCCGGAGACGCCGGAAGCACCTGCCAAGCACGTTGGAACCACCTGCTCAACTCGCCTGAACCACCTGCCGGACATGCCAAAATCACCTGCCGACTATGCCAGAACCACTTGGCGAACACTCCGGAATCACTTGCCGGGCATGCAGGAACCACCTCTCAGACATGCCAGAACCCCGTGCCAATGACCCCGGAAGCACCAGCCGAGCACGCCGGAACCACCTGCTCGACTCGCCTGATCCACCTGCCGGACACGCCAAAATCACCTGCCCGCTACACCAGCACCACTTCGGGGACAAGCCGGAATCACGTGAGGGGCATGCCGGCACAGCCTCTCAGACTGAACCTCGTGCCGGACACCAGAGAACCACCTGACGGACAGACCGGAACCACCTGCCGGACACGCCGGAACCACCGGCTCGACCCGCCGGAACGACCGCTGGACATGCAAAATCAGCTGCCGGCTACGCTGGAAACACTTGGCGAACACTCCGGAATCACCTGCCGGGCATGCCGGTACCAAATCTCAGATATGCCAGAACCACGTGCCAATGACCCCGGAAGCACCTGCCGAGCACGCCGGAACCACCTGCTCGACTCGCCAGAACCACCTGCCGGACACGCAAAAATCACCTGCCGGCTACGCCACAACCAGTTGGGGAACACTTCGGAATCACCTGCCGGCCTTGCAGGAACCACCTGCCGGTCATGCCAAAATCACCTGCCAACTACGCCAGTACCACTTGGCGGACACTGTGGAAACACCTGTCGGGCCGGCCGGAACCACATCTCACACGTGCCAGAACCATGTGCATGAGATGCTGGAACCACACCCCGAACAGACGGAAAACACCTGCCAGACCCGTCTGAACAACCTGCCGAGCACGCCGGAGCCACCTGCTCGACTCGCCGGAACCACCTACCTGACATGCCCAAATCACCAGCCGGGTATGCCAGAACCACTTGGCGGACACTCCGGAATCATCTGCCGGACATGCCGGAACCAGCTCTCAGACACACCAGAACCACGTGCCGGAGACGCCGG
The DNA here is from genome assembly GCF_041296265.1 of Equus caballus. Classification (NCBI taxonomy): domain Eukaryota; kingdom Metazoa; phylum Chordata; class Mammalia; order Perissodactyla; family Equidae; genus Equus; species Equus caballus. The sequence continues at coordinate 4,221,145 of NC_091710.1, forward strand.
AAGCACCTGCCGAGCATGCCGGAGCCACCTGCTCGACTCGCCAGAAACACCTGCCGGACACGCCAAAATCACCTGCCGGGTACGCCAGAACCACCTGGCGGACACTCCGAAACCACCTGTCGCGCATGCCGGAACCACCTCTCAGACGTGCCGGAAGCACGTGCCGGACACCCCGGAATCACCTACCGGACAGACCGGAACCACCTGCCGAGCACGCCGGAGCCACCTGTTCGACTGGCTGGAACCACCTGCCGGACAGGCCAATATTAACTGCTGGCTATGCCAGAACCACCTGGGGGACAGTCCGGGATCACCTGCCAGCCATGGCGGAACCACCTCTCACACGAACCAGAACCACCTGCCGGAGAAGCTGGAAACACGTCCTGGACAGTCTGGAACCACCTGCCGGCCAAGCCTGAACCACCTGCCAAGCACAACGGAACAACCTGCCAGACACGCCAAAATCACCTGCGTGTTATGCCAGAACCACTTGGAGGACTCTCTGGGATGACCTGCCGGGCATGCCGGAACCACCTCTCAGACGTGCCAGAACCATGTGGCGGACAGTCCGGAATCACCTGTTTGGCATGCGCAACCACCTCTGAGACGTACCATAACCACATGACGTGCAGGCTGGAACCACCTACCGGACAGACCGGAATCACCTTTCGGGCATGCCGGAACCACCTGTCAGATGTGCCAGAAACACGTGCCGGAGACGCCGGAAGCACCTGCCAAGCACGTTGGAACCACCTGCTCAACTCGCATGAACCACCTGCCGGACATGCCAAAATCACCTGCCGACTATGCCAGAACCACTTGGCGAACACTCCGGAAACACTTGCCGGGCATGCAGGAACCACCTCTCAGATATGCCAGAACCCCGTGCCAATGACCCCGGAAGCACCAGCCGAGCACGCCGGAACCACCTGCTCAACTCGCCTGAACCACCTGCCGGACACGCCAAAATCACCTGCCCGCTGCACCAGCACCACTTCGGGTACAAGCCGGAATCACGTGAGGCGCATGCCGGCACAGCCTCTCAGACTGAACCTCATGCCGGACACCACAGAACCACCTGCCGGACAGACCGGAACCACCTGCCGGACACGCCGGAACCACCGGCTCGACCCGCCGGAACGACCGCTGGACATGCAAAATCACCTGCCGGCTACGCCGGAAACACTTGGCGAACACTCCGGAATCACCTGCCGGGCATGCCGGAACCACCTCTCAGATATGCCAGAACCACGTGCCAATGACCCCGGAAGCACCTGCCGAGCACGCCGGAACCACCTGCTCGACTCGCCAGAACCACCTGCCGGACACGCAAAAATCACCTGCCGGCTACGCCACAACCTGTTGGGGAACACTTCGGAATCACCTGCCGGGCTTGCTGGAACCACCTGCCGGTCATGCCAAAATCACCTGCCAACTACGCCAGTACCACTTGGCGGACACTGTGGAAACACCTGTCGGGCCGGCCGGAACCACATCTCACACGTGCCAGAACCATGTGCATGAGATGCTGGAACCACACCCCGAACAGACGGAAAACACCTGCCAGACCCGTCTGAACAACCTGCCGAGCACGCCGGAGCCACCTGCTCGACTCGCCGGAACCACCTACCTGACATGCCCAAATCACCAGCCGGGTATGCCAGAACCACTTGGCGGACACTCCGGAATCCTCTGCCGGACATGCCGGAACCAGCTCTCAGACACACCAGAACCACGTGCCGGAGACGCCGGAAGCACCTGCCGAGCATGCCGGAGCCACCTGCTCGACTCGCCAGAAACACCTGCCGGACACGCCAAAATCACCTGCCGGGTACGCCAGAACCACCTGGCGGACACTCCGAAATCACCTGTCATGCATGCCGGAACAACCTCTCAGACGTGCCGGAAGCACGTGCCGGACACGCCGGAATCACCTACCGGACAGACCGGAACCACCTGCCGAGCACGCCGGAGCCACCTGTTCGACTGGCTGGAACCACCTGCCGGACAGGCCAATATTAACTGCTGGCTATGCCAGAACCACCTGGGGGACAGTCCGGGATCACCTGCCAGCCATGGCGGAACCACCTCTCACACGTACCAGAACCACCTGCCGGAGAAGCTGGAAACACGTCCTGGACAGTCTGGAACCACCTGCCGGCCAAGCCTGAACCACCTGCCAAGCACAACGGAACAACCTGCCAGACACGCCAAAATCACCTGCGTGTTATGCCAGAACCACTTGGAGGACTCTCTGGGATGACCTGCCGGGCATGCCGGAACCACCTCTCAGACGTGCCAGAACCATGTGGCGGACAGTCCGGAATCACCTGTTGGGCATGCGCAACCACCTCTGAGACGTACCAGAACCACATACCGTGCAGGCTGGCACCACCCACCGGACAGACCGGAATCACCTTTCGGGCATGCCGGAACCACCTGTCAGATGTGCCAGAAACACGTGCCGGAGACGCCGGAAGCACCTGCCAAGCACATTGGAACCACCTGCTCAACTCGCCTGAACCACCTGCCGGACATGCCAAAATCACCTGCCGACTATGCCAGAACCACTTGGCGAACACTCCGGAATCACTTGCCGGGCATGCAGGAACCACCTCTCAGATATGCCAGAACCCCGTGCCAATGACCCCGGAAGCACCAGCCGAGCACGCCGGAACCACCTGCTCAACTCGCCTGAACCACCTGCCGGACACGCCAAAATCACCTGCCCGCTACACCAGCACCACTTCGGGGACAAGCCGGAATCACGTGAGGGGCATGCCGGCACAGCCTCTCAGACTGAACCTCGTGCCGGACACCACAGAACCACCTGCCGGACAGACCGGAACCACCTGCCGGACACGCCGGAACCACCGGCTCGACCCGCCGGAACGACCGCTGGACATGCAAAATCACCTGCCGGCTACGCCGGAAACACTTGGCGAACACTCCGGAATCACCTGCCGGGCATGCCGGAACCACCTCTCAGATATGCCAGAACCACGTGCCAATGACCCCGGAAGCACCTGCCGAGCACGCCGGAACCACCTGCTCGACTCGCCAGAACCACCTGCCGGACACGCAAAAATCACCTGCCGGCTACGCCACAACCAGTTGGGGAACACTTCGGAATCACCTGCCGGGCTTGCTGGAACCACCTGCCGGTCATGCCAAAATCACCTGCCAACTACGCCAGTACCACTTGGCGGACACTGTGGAAACACCTGTCGGGCCGGCCGGAACCACATCTCACACGTGCCAGAACCATGTGCATGAGATGCTGGAACCACACCCCGAAAAGACGGAAAACACCTGCCAGACCCGTCTGAACAACCTGCCGAGCACGCCGGAGCCACCTGCTCGACTCGCCGGAACCACCTACCTGACATGCCCAAATCACCAGCAGGTTATGACAGAACCACTTGGCGGACACTCCGGAATCATCTGCCGGACATGCCGGAACCAGCTCTCAGACACACCAGAACCACGTGCCGGAGACGCCGGAAGCACCTGCCGAGCATGCCGGAGCCACCTGCTCGACTCGCCAGAAACACCTGCCGGACACGCCAAAATCACCTGCCGGGTATGCCAGAACCACCTGGCGGACACTCCGAAATCACCTGTCGCGCATGCCGGAACCACCTCTCAGACGTGCCGGAAGCACGTGCCGGACACGCCGGAATCACCTAGCGGACAGACCGGAACCACCTGCCGAGCACGCCGGAGCCACCTGTTCGACTGGCTGGAACCACCTGCCGGACAGGCCAAAATTAACTGCTGGCTATGCCAGAACCACCTGGGGGACAGTCCGGGATCACCTGTCAGCCATGGCGGAACCACCTCTCACACGTACCAGAACCACCTGCCGGAGAAGCTGGAAACACGTCCTGGACAGTCTGGAACCACCTGCCGGCCAAGCCTGAACCACCTGCCAAGCACAACGGAACAACCTGCCAGACACGCCAAAATCACCTGCGTGTTATGCCAGAACCACTTGGAGGACTCTCTGGGATGACCTGCCGGGCATGCCGGAACCACCTCTCAGACGTGCCAGAACCATGTGGCGGACAGTCCGGAATCACCTGTTGGGCATGCGCAACCACCTCTGAGACGTACCAGAACCACATACCGTGCAGGCTGGCACCACCTACCGGACAGACCGGAATCACCTTTCGGGCATGCCGGAACCACCTGTCAGATGTGCCAGAAACACGTGCCGGAGACGCCGGAAGCACCTGCCAAGCACATTGGAACCACCTGCTCAACTCGCCTGAACCACCTGCCGGACATGCCAAAATCACCTGCCGACTATGCCAGAACCACTTGGCGAACACTCCGGAATCACTTGCCGGGCATGCAGGAACCACCTCTCAGACATGCCAGAACCCCGTGCCAATGACCCCGGAAGCACCAGCCGAGCACGCCGGAACCACCTGCTCAACTCGCCTGAACCACCTGCCGGACACGCCAAAATCACCTGCCCGCTACACCAGCACCACTTCGGGGACAAGCCGGAATCACGTGAGGGGCATGCCGGCACAGCCTCTCAGACTGAACCTCGTGCCGGACACCACAGAACCACCTGCCGGACAGACCGGAACCACCTGCCGGACACGCCGGAACCACCGGCTCGACCCGCCGGAACGACCGCTGGACATGCAAAATCACCTGCCGGCTACGCCGGAAACACTTGGCGAACACTCCGGAATCACCTGCCGGGCATGCCGGAACCACCTCTCAGATATGCCAGAACCACGTGCCAATGACCCCGGAAGCACCTGCCGAGCACGCCGGAACCACCTGCTCGACTCGCCAGAACCACCTGCCGGACACGCAAAAATCACCTGCCGGCTACGCCACAACCAGTTGGGGAACACTTCGGAATCACCTGCCGGGCTTGCTGGAACCACCTGCCGGTCATGCCAAAATCACCTGCCAACTACGCCAGTACCACTTGGCGGACACTGTGGAAACACCTGTCGGGCCGGCCGGAACCACATCTCACACGTGCCAGAACCATGTCCATGAGATGCTGGAACCACACCCCGAACAGACGGAAAACACCTGCCAGACCCGTCTGAACAACCTGCCGAGCACGCCGGAGCCACCTGCTCGACTCGCCGGAACCACCTACCTGACATGCCCAAATCACCAGCCGGGTATGCCAGAACCACTTGGCGGACACTCCGGAATCATCTGCCGGACATGCCGGAACCAGCTCTCAGACACACCAGAACCACGTGCCGGAGACGCCGGAAGCACCTGCCGAGCATGCCGGAGCCACCTGCTCGACTCGCCAGAAACGCCTGCCGGACACGCCAAAATCACCTGCCGGGTACGCCAGAACCACCTGGCGGACACTCCGAAATCACCTGTCGCGCATGCCGGAACCACCTCTCAGACGTGCCGGAAGCACGTGCCGGACACGCCGCAATCACCTACCGGACAGACCGGAAACACCTGCCGAGCACGCCGGAGCCACCTGTTCGACTGGCTGGAACCACCTGCCGGACAGGCCAATATTAACTGCTGGCTATGCCAGAACCACCTGGGGGACAGTCCGGGATCACCTGCCAGCCATGGCGGAACCACCTCTCACACGTACCAGAACCACCTGCCGGAGAAGCTGGAAACACGTCCTGGACAGTCTGGAACCACCTGCCGGCCAAGCCTGAACCACCTGCCAAGCACAACGGAACAACCTGCCAGACACGCCAAAATCACCTGCGTGTTATGCCAGAACCACTTGGAGGACTCTCTGGGATGACCTGCCGGGCATGCCGGAACCACCTCTCAGACGTGCCAGAACCATGTGGCGGACAGTCCGGAATCACCTGTTGGGCATGCGCAACCACCTCTGAGACGTACCAGAACCACATGCCGTGCAGGCTGGAACCACCTACCGGACAGACCGGAATCACCTTTCGGGCATGCCGGAACCACCTGTCAGATGTGCCAGAAACACGTGCCGGAGACGCCGGAAGCACCTGCCAAGCACGTTGGAACCACCTGCTCAACTCGCATGAACCACCTGCCGGACATGCCAAAATCACCTGCCGACTATGCCAGAACCACTTGGCGAACACTCCGGAAACACTTGCCGGGCATGCAGGAACCACCTCTCAGATATGCCAGAACCCCGTGCCAATGACCCCGGAAGCACCAGCCGAGCACGCCGGAACCACCTGCTCAACTCGCCTGAACCACCTGCCGGACACGCCAAAATCACCTGCCCGCTGCACCAACACCACTTCGGGTACAAGCCGGAATCACGTGAGGGGCATGCCGGCACAGCCTCTCAGACTGAACCTCATGCCGGACACCACAGAACCACCTGCCGGACAGACCGGAACCACCTGCCGGACACGCCGGAACCACCGGCTCGACCCGCCGGAACGACCGCTGGACATGCAAAATCACCTGCCGGCTACGCCGGAAACACTTGGCGAACACTCCGGAATCACCTGCCGGGCATGCCGGAACCACCTCTCAGATATGCCAGAACCACGTGCCAATGACCCCGGAAGCACCTGCCGAGCACGCCGGAACCACCTGCTCGACTCGCCAGAACCACCTGCCGGACACGCAAAAATCACCTGCCGGCTACGCCACAACCTGTTGGGGAACACTTCGGAATCACCTGCCGGGCTTGCTGGAACCACCTGCCGGTCATGCCAAAATCACCTGCCAACTACGCCAGTACCACTTGGCGGACACTGTGGAAACACCTGTCGGGCCGGCCGGAACCACATCTCACACGTGCCAGAACCATGTGCATGAGATGCTGGAACCACACCCCGAACAGACGGAAAACACCTGCCAGACCCGTCTGAACAACCTGCCGAGCACGCCGGAGCCACCTGCTCGACTCGCCGGAACCACCTACCTGACATGCCCAAATCACCAGCCGGGTATGCCAGAACCACTTGGCGGACACTCCGGAATCATCTGCCGGACATGCCGGAACCAGCTCTCAGACACACCAGAACCACGTGCCGGAGACGCCGGAAGCACCTGCCGAGCATGCCGGAGCCACCTGCTCGACTCGCCAGAAACACCTGCCGGACACGCCAAAATCACCTGCCGGGTACGCCAGAACCACCTGGCGGACACTCCGAAATCACCTGTCGTGCATGCCGGAACAACCTCTCAGACGTGCCGGAAGCACGTGCCGGACACGCCGGAATCACCTACCGGACAGACCGGAACCACCTGCCGAGCACGCCGGAGCCACCTGTTCGACTGGCTGGAACCACCTGCCGGACAGGCCAATATTAACTGCTGGCTATGCCAGAACCACCTGGGGGACAGTCCGGGATCACCTGCCAGCCATGGCGGAACCACCTCTCACACGTACCAGAACCACCTGCCGGAGAAGCTGGAAACACGTCCTGGACAGTCTGGAACCACCTGCCGGCCAAGCCTGAACCACCAGCCAAGCACAACGGAACAACCTGCCAGACACGCCAAAATCACCTGCGTGTTATGCCAGAACCACTTGGAGGACTCTCTGGGATGACCTGCCGGGCATGCCGGAACCACCTCTCAGACGTGCCAGAACCATGTGGCGGACAGTCCGGAATCACCTGTTGGGCATGCGCAACCACCTCTGAGACGTACCAGAACCACATACCGTGCAGGCTGGCACCACCCACCGGACAGACCGGAATCACCTTTCGGGCATGCCGGAACCACCTGTCAGATGTGCCAGAAACACGTGCCGGAGACGCCGGAAGCACCTGCCAAGAACATTGGAACCACCTGCTCAACTCGCCTGAACCACCTGCCGGACATGCCAAAATCACCTGCCGACTATGCCAGAACCACTTGGCGAACACTCCGGAATCACTTGCCGGGCATGCAGGAACCACCTCTCAGATATGCCAGAACCCCGTGCCAATGACCCCGGAAGCACCAGCCGAGCACGCCGGAACCACCTGCTCAACTCGCCTGAACCACCTGCCGGACACGCCAAAATCACCTGCCCGCTACACCAGCACCACTTCGGGGACAAGCCGGAATCACTTGAGGGGCATGCAGGCACAGCCTCTCAGACTGAACCTCGTGCCGGACACCACAGAACCACCTGCTGGACAGACCGGAACCACCTGCCGGACACGCCGGAACCACCGGCTCGACCCTCCGGAACGACCGCTGGACATGCAAAATCACCTGCCGGCTACGCCGGAAACACTTGGCGAACACTCCGGAATCACCTGAGGGGCATGCCCGAACCACCTGTCAGATAAGCCAGAACCACGTGCCAATGACCCCGGAAGCACCTGCCGAGCACGCCGGAACCACCTGCTCGACTCGCCAGAACCACCTGCCGGACACGCAAAAATCACCTGCCGGCTACGCCACAACCAGTTGGGGAACACTTCGGAATCACCTGCCGGGCTTGCTGGAACCACCTGCCGGTCATGCCAAAATCACCTGCCAACTACGCCAGTACCACTTGGCGGACACTGTGGAAACACCTGTCGGGCCGGCCGGAACCACATCTCACACGTGCCAGAACCATGTGCATGAGATGCTGGAACCACACCCCGAAAAGACGGAAAACACCTGCCAGACCCGTCTGAACAACCTGCCGAGCACGCCGGAGCCACCTGCTCGACTCGCCGGAACCACCTACCTGACATGCCCAAATCACCAGCAGGTTATGACAGAACCACTTGGCGGACACTCTGGAATCATCTGCCGGACATGCCGGAACCAGCTCTCAGACACACCAGAACCACGTGCCGGAGACGCCGGAAGCACCTGCCGAGCATGCCGGAGCCACCTGCTCGACTAGCCAGAAACACCTGCCCGACACGCCAAAATCACCTGCCGGGTACGCCAGAACCACCTGGCGGACACTCCGAAATCACCTGTCGTGCATGCCGGAACCACCTCTCAGACGTGCCGGAAGCACGTGCCGGACACGCCGCAATCACCTACTGGACAGACCGGAACCACCTGCCGAGCACGCCGGAGCCACCTGTTCGACTGGCTGGAACCACCTGCCGGACAGGCCAATATTAACTGCTGGCTATGCCAGAACCACCTGGGGGACAGTCCGGGATCACCTGTCAGCCATGGCGGAACCACCTCTCACACGTACCAGAACCACCTGCCGGAGAAGCTGGAAACACGTCCTGGACAGTCTGGAACCACCTGCCGGCCAAGCCTGAACCACCTGCCAAGCACAACGGAACAACCTGCCAGACACGCCAAAATCACCTGCGTGTTATGCCAGAACCACTTGGAGGACTCTCTGGGATGACCTGCCGGGCATGCCGGAACCACCTCTCAGACGTGCCAGAACCATGTGGCGGACAGTCCGGAATCACCTGTTGGGCATGCGCAACCACCTCTGAGACGTACCAGAACCACATGCCGTGCAGGCTGGAACCACCTACCGGACAGACCGGAATCACCTTTCGGGCATGCCGGAACCACCTGTCAGATGTGCCAGAAACACGTGCCGGAGACGCCGGAAGCACCTGCCAAGCACGTTGGAACCACCTGCTCAACTCGCCTGAACCACCTGCCGGACATGCCAAAATCACCTGCCGACTATGCCAGAACCACTTGGCGAACACTCCGGAATCACTTGCCGGGCATGCAGGAACCACCTCTCAGACATGCCAGAACCCCGTGCCAATGACCCCGGAAGCACCAGCCGAGCACGCTGGAAGCACCAGCTCAACTCGCCTGAACCACCTGCCGGACACGCCAAAATCACCTGCCCGCTACACCAGCACCACTTCGGAGACAAGCCGGAATCACGTGAGGGGCATGCCGGCACAGCCTCTCAGACTGAACCTCGTGCCGGACACCACAGAACCACCTGCCGGACAGACCGGAACCACCTGCCGGACACGCCGGAACCACCGGCTCGACCCGCCGGAACGACCGCTGGACATGCAAAATCACCTGCCGGCTACGCCGGAAACACTTGGCGAACACTCCGGAATCACCTGCCGGGCATGCCGGAACCACCTCTCAGATATGCCAGAACCACGTGCCAATGACCCCGGAAGCACCTGCCGAGCACGCCGGAACCACCTGCTCGACTCGCCAGAACCACCTGCCGGACACGCAAAAATCACCTGCCGGCTACGCCACAACCAGTTGGGGAACACTTCGGAATCACCTGCCGGGCTTGCTGGAACCACCTGCCGGTCATGCCAAAATCACCTGCCAACTACGCCAGTACCACTTGGCGGACACTGTGGAAACACCTGTCGGGCCGGCCGGAACCACATCTCACACGTGCCAGAACCATGTGCTTGAGATGCTGGAACCACACCCCGAACAGACGGAAAACACCTGCCAGACCCGTCTGAACAACCTGCCGAGCACGCCGGAGCCACCTGCTCGACTCGCCGGAACCACCTACCTGACATGCCCAAATCACCAGCCGGGTATGCCAGAACCACTTGGCGGACACTCCGGAATCATCTGCCGGACATGCCGGAACCAGCTCTCAGACACACCAGAACCACGTGCCGGAGACGCCGGAAGCACCTGCCGAGCATGCCGGAGCCACCTGCTCGACTCGCCAGAAACACCTGCCGGACACGCCAAAATCACCTGCCGGGTACGCCAGAACCACCTGGCGGACACTCCGAAATCACCTGTCGCGCATGCCGGAACCACCTCTCAGACGTGCCGGAAGCACGTGCCGGACACGCCGGAAACACCTAGCGGACAGACCGGAACCACCTGCCGAGCACGCCGGAGCCACCTGTTCGACTGGCTGGAACCACCTGCCGGACAGGCCAATATTAACTGCTGGCTATGCCAGAACCACCTGGGGGACAGTCCGGGATCACCTGCCAGCCATGGCGGAACCACCTCTCACACGTACCAGAACCACCTGCCGGAGAAGCTGGAAACACGTCCTGGACAGTCTGGAACCACCTGCCGGCCAAGCCTGAACCACCTGCCAAGCACAACGGAACAACCTGCCAGACACGCCAAAATCACCTGCGTGTTATGCCAGAACCACTTGGAGGACTCTCTGGGATGACCTGCCGGGCATGCCGGAACCACCTCTCAGACGTGCCAGAACCATGTGGCGGACAGTCCGGAATCACCTGTTGGGCATGCGCAACCACCTCTGAGACGTACCAGAACCACATGCCGTGCAGGCTGGAACCACCTACCGGACAGACCGGAATCACCTTTCGGGCATGCCGGAACCACCTGTCAGATGTGCCAGAAACACGTGCCGGAGACGCCGGAAGCACCTGCCAAGCACGTTGGAACCACCTGCTCAACTCGCATGAACCACCTGCCGGACATGCCAAAATCACCTGCCGACTATGCCAGAACCACTTGGCGAACACTCCGGAATCACTTGCCGGGCATGCAGGAACCACATCTCAGACATGCCAGAACCCCGTGCCAATGACCCCGGAAGCACCAGCCGAGCACGCCGGAACCACCTGCTCAACTCGCCTGAACCACCTGCCGGACACGCCAAAATCACCTGCCCGCTACACCAGCACCACTTCGGGGACAAGCCGGAATCACGTGAGGGGCATGCCGGCACAGCCTCTCAGACTGAACGTCCTGCTGGACACCACAGAAACACCTGCCGGACAGACCGGAACCACCTGCCGGACACGCCGGAACCACCGGCTTGACCCGCCGGAACGACCGCTGGACATGCAAAATCACCTGCCGGCTACGCCGGAAACACTTGGCGAACACTCCGGAATCACCTGCCGGGCATGCCGGAACCACCTCTCAGATATGCCAGAACCACGTGCCAATGACCCTGGAAGCACCTGCCGACCACGCCGGAACCACCTGCTCGACTCGGCAGAACCACCTGCCAGACACGCAAAAATCACCTGCCGGCTACGCCACAACCAGTTGGGGAACACTTCGGAATCACCTGCCGGGCTTGCTGGAACCACCTGCCGGTCATGCCAAAATCACCTGCCAACTACGCCAGTACCACTTGGCGGACACTGTGGAAACACCTGTCGGGCCGGCCGGAACCACATCTCACACGTGCCAGAACCATGTGCATGAGATGCTGGAACCACACCCCGAACAGACGGAAAACACCTGCCAGACCCGTCTGAACAACCTGCCGAGCACGCCGGAGCCACCTGCTCGACTCGCCGGAACCACCTACCTGACATGCCCAAATCACCAGCCGGGTATGCCAGAACCACTTGGCGGACACTCCGGAATCATCTGCCGGACATGCCGGAACCAGCTCTCAGACACACCAGAACCACGTGCCGGAGACGCCGGAAGCACCTGCCGAGCATGCCGGAGCCACCTGCTCGACTCGCCAGAAACACCTGCCGGACACGCCAAAATCACCTGCCGGGTACGCCATAACCACCTGGCGGACACTCCGAAATCACCTGTCGCGCATGCCGGAACCACCTCTCAGACGTGCCGGAAGCACGTGCCGGACACGCCGGAAACACCTACCGGACAGACCGGAGCCACCTGCCGAGCACGCCGGAGCCACCTGTTCGACTGGCTGGAACCACCTGCCGGACAGGCCAATATTAACTGCTTGCTATGCCAGAACCACCTGGGGGACAGTCCGGGATCACCTGCCAGCCATGGCGGAACCACCTCTCACACGTACCAGAACCACCTGCCGGAGAAGCTGGAAACACGTCCTGGACAGTCTGGAACCACCTGCCGGCCAAGCCTGAACCACCTGCCAAGCACAACGGAACAACCTGCCAGACACGCCAAAATCACCTGCGTGTTATGCCAGAACCACTTGGAGGACTCTCTGGGATGACCTGCCGGGCATGCCGGAACCACCTCTCAGACGTGCCAGAACCATGTGGCGGACAGTCCGGAATCACCTGTTGGGCATGCGCAACCACCTCTGAGACGTACCAGAACCACATGCCGTGCAGGCTGGAACCACCTACCGGACAGACCGGAATCACCTTTCGGGCATGCCGGAACCACCTGTCAGATGTGCCAGAAACACGTGCCGGAGACGCCGGAAGCACCTGCCAAGCACGTTGGAACCACCTGCTCAACTCGCCTGAACCACCTGCCGGACATGCCAAAATCACCTGCCGACTATGCCAGAACCACTTGGCGAACACTCCGGAATCACTTGCCGGGCATGCAGGAACCACATCTCAGACATGCCAGAACGCCGTGCCAATGACCCCGGAAGCACCAGCCGAGCACGCCGGAACCACCTGCTCAACTCGCCTGAACCACCTGCCGGACACGCCAAAATCACCTGCCCGCTGCACCAGCACCACTTCGGGGACAAGCCGGAATCACGTGAGGGGCATGCCGGCACAGCCTCTCAGACTGAACCTCGTGCCGGACACCACAGAACCACCTGCCGGACAGACCGGAACCACCTGCCGGACACGCCGGAACCACCGGCTCGACCCGCTGGAACGACCGCTGGACATGCAAAATCACCTGCCGGCTACGCCGGAAACACTTGGCGAACACTCCGGAATCACCTGCCGGGCATGCAGGAACCACCTCTCAGATATGCCAGAACCACGTGCCAATGACCCCGGAAGCACCTGCCGAGCACGCCGGAACCACCTGCTCGACTCGCCAGAACCACCTGCCGGACACGCAAAAATCACCTGCCGGCTACGCCACAACCAGTTGGGGAACACTTCGGAATCACCTGCCGGGCTTGCTGGAACCACCTGCCGGTCATGCCAAAATCACCTGCCAACTACGCCAGTACCACTTGGCGGACACTGTGGAAACACCTGTCGGACCGGCCGTCTCACACGTGCCAGAACCATGTGCATGAGATGCTGGAACCACACCCGGAACAGACGGAAAACACCTGCCAGACCCGTCTGAACAACCTGCCGAGCACGCCGGAGCCACCTGCTCGACTCGCCGGAACCACCTACCTGACATGCCCAAATCACCAGCCGGGTATGCCAGAACCACTTGGCGGACACTCCGGAATCATCTGCCGGACATGCCGGAACCAGCTCTCAGACACACCAGAACCACATGCCGGAGACGCCGGAAGCACCTGCCGAGCATGCCGGAGCCACCTGCTCGACTCGCCAGAAACACCTGCCGGACACGCCAAAATCACCTGCCGGGTACGCCAGAACCACCTGGCGGACACTCCGAAATCACCTGCCGCGCATGCTGGAACCACCTCTCAGACGTGCCGGAAGCACGTGCCGGACACGCCGGAATCACCTAGCGGACAGACCGGAACCACCTGCCGAGCACGCCGGAGCCACCTGTTCGACTGGCTGGAACCACCTGCCGGACAGGCCAATATTAACTGCTGGCTATGCCAGAACCACCTGGGGGACAGTCCGGGATCGCCTGCCAGCCATGGCGGAACCACCTCTCACACGTACCAGAACCACCTGCCGGAGAAGCTGGAAACACGTCCTGGACAGTCTGGAACCACCTGCCGGCCAAGCCTGAACCACCTGCCAAGCACAACGGAACAACCTGCCAGACACGCCAAAATCACCTGCGTGTTATGCCAGAACCACTTGGAGGACTCTCTGGGATGACCTGCTGGGCATGCCGGAACCACCTCTCAGACGTGCCAGAACCATGTGGCGGACAGTCCGGAATCACCTGTTGGGCATGCGCAACCACCTCTGAGACGTACCAGAACCACATGCCGTGCAGGCTGGAACCACCTACCGGACAGACCGGAATCACCTTTCGGGCATGCCGGAACCACCTGTCAGATGTGCCAGAAACACGTGCCGGAGACGCCGGAAGCACCTGCCAAGCACGTTGGAACCACCTGCTCAACTCGCCTGAACCACCTGCCGGACATGCCAAAATCACCTGCCGACTATGCCAGAACCACTTGGCGAACACTCCGGAATCACTTGCCGGGCATGCAGGAACCACATCTCAGACATGCCAGAACCCCGTGCCAATGACCCCGGAAGCACCAGCCGAGCACGCCGGAACCACCTGCTCAACTCGCCTGAACCACCTGCCGGACACGCCAAAATCACCTGCCCGCTACACCAGCACCACTTCGGGGACAAGCCGGAATCACGTGAGGGGCATGCCTGCACAGCCTCTCAGACTGAACCTCGTGCCGGACACCACAGAACCACCTGCCGGACAGACCGGAACCACCTGCCGGACACGCCGGAACCACCGGCTCGACCCGCCGGAACGACCGCTGGACATGCAAAATCACCTGCCGGCTACGCCGGAAACACTTGGCGAACACTCCGGAATCACCTGCCGGGCATGCCGGAACCACCTCTCAGATATGCCAGAACCACGTGCCAATGACCCCGGAAGCACCTGCCGAGCACGCCGGAACCACCTGCTCGACTCGCCAGAACCACCTGCCGGACACGCAAAAATCACCTGCCGGCTACGCCACAACCAGTTGGGGAACACTTCGGAATCACCTGCCGGGCTTGCTGGAACCACCTGCCGGTCATGCCAAAATCACCTGCCAACTACGCCAGTACCACTTGGCGGACACTGTGGAAACACCTGTCGGGCCAGCCAGAACAACATCTCACACGTGCCAGAACCATGTGCATGAGATGCTGGAACCACACCCCGAACAGATGGAAAACACCTGCCAGACCCGTCTGAACAACCTGCCGAGCACGCCGGAGCCACCTG
The DNA here is from genome assembly GCF_041296265.1 of Equus caballus. Lineage (NCBI taxonomy): Eukaryota > Metazoa > Chordata > Mammalia > Perissodactyla > Equidae > Equus > Equus caballus. The sequence continues at coordinate 4,236,760 of NC_091710.1, forward strand.
CTCGACTCGCCGGAACCACCTACCTGACATGCCCAAATCACCAGCCGGGTATGCCAGAACCACTTGGCGGACACTCCGGAATCATCTGCCAGACATGCCGGAACCAGCTCTCAGACACACCAGAACCACGTGCCGGAGACGCCGGAAGCACCTGCCGAGCATGCCGGAGCCACCTGCTCGACTCGCCAGAAACACCTGCCGGACACGCCAAAATCACCTGCCGGGTACGCCAGAACCACCTGGCGGACACTCCGAAATCACCTGCCACGCATGCTGGAACCACCTCTCAGACGTGCCGGAAGCACGTGCCGGACACGCCGGAAACACCTAGCGGACAGACCGGAACCACCTGCCGAGCACGCCGGAGCCACCTGTTCGACTGGCTGGAACCACCTGCCGGACAGGCCAATATTAACTGCTGGCTATGCCAGAACCACCTGGGGGACAGTCCGGGATCACCTGCCAGCCATGGCGGAACCACCTCTCACACGTACCAGAACCACCTGCCGGAGAAGCTGGAAACACGTCCTGGACAGTCTGGAACCACCTGCCGGCCAAGCCTGAACCACCTGCCAAGCACAACGGAACAACCTGCCAGACACGCCAAAATCACCTGCGTGTTATGCCAGAACCACTTGGAGGACTCTCTGGGATGACCTGCCGGGCATGCCGGAACCACCTCTCAGACGTGCCAGAACCATGTGGCGGACAGTCCGGAATCACCTGTTGGGCATGCGCAACCACCTCTGAGACGTACCAGAACCACATGCCGTGCAGGCTGGAACCACCTACCGGACAGACCGGAATCACCTTTCGGGCATGCCGGAACCACCTGTCAGATGTGCCAGAAACACGTGCCGGAGACGCCGGAAGCACCTGCCAAGCACGTTGGAACCACCTGCTCAACTCGCCTGAACCACCTGCCGGACATGCCAAAATCACCTGCCGACTATGCCAGAACCACTTGGCGAACACTCCGGAATCACTTGCCGGGCATGCAGGAACCACATCTCAGACGTGCCAGAACCCCGTGCCAATGACCCCGGAAGCACCAGCCGAGCACGCCGGAACCACCTGCTCAACTCGCCTGAACCACCTGCCGGACACGCCAAAATCACCTGCCCGCTACACCAGCACCACTTCGGGGACAAGCCGGAATCACGTGAGGGGCATGCCGGCACAGCCTCTCAGACTGAACCTCGTGCCGGACACCACAGAACCACCTGCCGGACAGACCGGAACCACCTGCCGGACACGCCGGAACCACCGGCTCGACCCGACGGAACGACCGCTGGACATGCAAAATCACCTGCCGGCTACGCCGGAAACACTTGGCGAACACTCCGGAATCACCTGCCGGGCATGCCGGAACCACCTCTCAGATATGCCAGAACCACGTGCCAATGACCCCGGAAGCACCTGCCGAGCACGCCGGAACCACCTGCTCGACTCGCCAGAACCACCTGCCGGACACGCAAAAATCACCTGCCGGCTACGCCACAACCAGTTGGGGAACACTTCGGAATCACCTGCCGGGCTTGCTGGAACCACCTGCCGGTCATGCCAAAATCACCTGCCAACTACGCCAGTACCACTTGGCGGACACTGTGGAAACACCTGTCGGGCCGGCCGGAACCACATCTCACACGTGCCAGAACCATGTGCATGAGATGCTGGAACCACACCCCGAACAGACGGAAAACACCTGCCAGACCCGTCTGAACAACCTGCCGAGCACGCCGGAGCCACCTGCTCGACTCGCCGGAACCACCTACCTGACATGCCCAAATCACCAGCCGGGTATGCCAGAACCACTTGGCGGACACTCCGGAATCATCTGCCGGACATGCCGGAACCAGCTCTCAGACACACCAGAACCACGTGCCGGAGACGCCGGAAGCACCTGCCGAGCATGCCGGAGCCACCTGCTCGACTCGCCAGAAACACCTGCCGGACACGCCAAAATCACCTGCCGGGTACGCCAGAACCACCTGGCGGACACTCCGAAATCACCTGTCGCGCATGCCGGAACCACCTCTCAGACGTGCCGGAAGCACGTGCCGGACATGCCGGAATCACCTAGCGGACAGACCGGAACCACCTGCCGAGCACGCCGGAGCCACCTGTTCGACTGGCTGGAACCACCTGCCGGACAGGCCAATATTAACTGCTGGCTATGCCAGAACCACCTGGGGGACAGTCCGGGATCACCTGCCAGCCATGGCGGAACCACCTCTCACACGTACCAGAACCACCTGCCGGAGAAGCTGGAAACACGTCCTGGACAGTCTGGAACCACCTGCCGGCCAAGCCTGAACCACCTGCCAAGCACAACGGAACAACCTGCCAGACACGCCAAAATCACCTGCGTGTTATGCCAGAACCACTTGGAGGACTCTCTGGGATGACCTGCCGGGCATGCCGGAACCACCTCTCAGACGTGCCAGAACCATGTGGCGGACAGTCCGGAATCACCTGTTGGGCATGCGCAACCACCTCTGAGACGTACCAGAACCACATGCCGTGCAGGCTGGAACCACCTACCGGACAGACCGGAATCACCTTTCGGGCATGCCGGAACCACCTGTCAGATGTGCCAGAAACACGTGCCGGAGACGCCGGAAGCACCTGCCAAGCACGTTGGAACCACCTGCTCAACTCGCCTGAACCACCTGCCGGACATGCCAAAATCACCTGCCGACTATGCCAGAACCACTTGGCGAACACTCCGGAATCACTTGCCGGGCATGCAGGAACCACCTCTCAGATATGCCAGAACCCCGTGCCAATGACCCCGGAAGCATCAGCCGAGCACGCCGGAACCACCTGCTCAACTCGCCTGAACCACCTGCCGGACACGCCAAAATCACCTGCCCGCTACACCAGCACCACTTCGGGGACAAGCCGGAATCACGTGAGGGGCATGCCTGCACAGCCTCTCAGACTGAACCTCGTGCCGGACACCACAGAACCACCTGCCGGACAGACCGGAACCACCTGCCGGACACGCCGGAACCACCGGCTCGACCCGCCGGAACGACCGCTGGACATGCAAAATCACCTGCCGGCTACGCCGGAAACACTTGGCGAACACTCCGGAATCACCTGCCGGGCATGCCGGTACCACCTCTCAGATATGCCAGAACCACGTGCCAATGACCCCGGAAGCACCTGCCGAGCACGCCGGAACCACCTGCTCGACTCGCCAGAACCACCTGCCGGACACGCAAAAATCACCTGCCGGCTACGCCACAACCAGTTGGGGAACACTTCGGAATCACCTGCCGGGCTTGCTGGAACCACCTGCCGGTCATGCCAAAATCACCTGCCAACTACGCCAGTACCACTTGGCGGACACTGTGGAAACACCTGTCGGGCCAGCCAGAACAACATCTCACACGTGCCAGAACCATGTGCATGAGATGCTGGAACCACACCCCGAACAGACGGAAAACACCTGCCAGACCCGTCTGAACAACCTTCCGAGCACGCCGGAGCCACCTAGTCGACTCGCCGGAACCACCTACCTGACATGCCCAAATCACCAGCCGGGTATGCCAGAACCACTTGGCGGACACTCCGGAATCATCTGCCGGACATGCCGGAACCAGCTCTCAGACACACCAGAACCACGTGCCGGAGACGCCGGAAGCACCTGCCGAGCATGTCGGAGCCACCTGCTCGACTCGCCAGAAACACAAGCCGGACACGCCAAAATCACCTGCCGGGTACGCCAGAACCACCTGGCGGACACTCCGAAATCACCTGTCGCGCATGCCGGAACCACCTCTCAGACGTGCCGGAAGCACGTGCCGGACACGCCGGAATCACCTAGCGGACAGACCGGAACCACCTGCCGAGCACGCCGGAGCCACCTGTTCGACTGGCTGGAACCACCTGCCGGACAGGCCAATATTAACTGCTGGCTATGCCAGAACCACCTTGGTGACAGTCCGGGATCACCTGCCAGCCATGGCGGAACCACCTCTCACACGTACCAGAACCACCTGCCGGAGAAGCTGGAAACACGTCCTGGACAGACTGGAACCACGTGACGGCCATGCCTGAACCACCTGCCAAGCACAACGGAACAACCTGCCAGACACGCCAAAATCACCTGCGTGTTATGCCAGAACCACTTGGAGGACTCTCTGGGATGACCTGCCGGGCATGCCGGAACCACCTCTCAGACGTGCCAGAACCATGTGGCTGACAGTCCGGAATCACCTGTTGGGCATGCGCAACCACCTCAGAGACGTACCAGAACCACATGCCGTGCAGGCTGGAACCACCTACCGGACAGACCGGAATCACCTTTCGGGCATGCCGGAACCACCTGTCAGATGTGCCAGAAACACGTGCCGGAGACGCCGGAAGCACCTGCCAAGCACGTTGGAACCACCTGCTCAACTCGCCTGAACCACCTGCCGGACATGCCAAAATCACCTGCCGACTATGCCAGAACCACTTGGCGAACACTCCGGAATCACTTGCCGGGCATGCAGGAACCACATCTCAGACATGCCAGAACCCCGTGCCAATGACCCCGGAAGCACCAGCCGAGCACGCCGGAACCACCTGCTCAACTCGCCTGAACCACCTGCCGGACACGCCAAAATCACCTGCCCGCTACACCAGCACCACTTCGGGGACAAGCCGGAATCACGTGAGGGGCATGCCGGCACAGCCTCTCAGACTGAACCTCGTGCCGGACACCACAGAACCACCTGCCGGACAGACCGGAACCATCTGCCGGACACGCCGGAACCACCGGCTCGACCCGCCGGAACGACCGCTGGACATGCAAAATCACCTGCCGGCTACGCCGGAAACACTTGGCGAACACTCCGGAATCACCTGCCGGGCATGCCGGAACCACCTCTCAGATATGCCAGAACCACGTGCCAATGACCCCGGAAGCACCTGCCGAGCACGCCGGAACCACCTGCTCGACTCGCCAGAACCACCTGCCGGACACGCAAAAATCACCTGCCGGCTACGCCACAACCAGTTGGGGAACACTTCAGAATCACCTGCCGGGCTTGCTGGAACCACCTGCCGGTCATGCCAAAATCACCTGCCAACTACGCCAGTACCACTTGGCGGACACTGTGGAAACACATGTTGGGCCGGCCGGAACCACATCTCAGACGTGCCAGAACCATGTGCATGAGATGCAGGATCCACACCCTGAATAGACGGAAAACACCTGCCAGACCCGTCTGAACAACCTGCCGAGCACGCCGGAGCCACCTGCTCGACTCGCCGGAACCACCTACCTGACATGCCCAAATCACCAGCCGGGTATGCCAGAACCACTTGGCGGACACTCCGGAATCATCTGCCGGACATGCCGGAACCAGCTCTCAGACACACCAGAACCACGTGCCGGAGACGCCGGAAGCACCTGCCGGGCATGCCGGAGCCACCTGCTCGACTCGCCAGAAACACCTGCCGGACACGCCAAAATCACCTGCCGGGTACGCCAGAACCACCTGGCGGACACTCCGAAATCACCTGTCGCGCATGCCGGAACCACCTCTCAGACGTGCCGGAAGCACGTGCCGGACACGCCGGAATCACCTAGCGGACAGACCGGAACCACCTGCCGAGCACGCCAGAGCCACCTGTTCGACTGGCTGGAACCACCTGCCGGACAGGCCAATATTAACTGCTGGCTATGCCAGAACCACCTGGGGGACAGTCCGGGATCACCTGCCAGCCATGGCGGAACCACCTCTCACACGTACCAGAACCACCTGCCGGAGAAGCTGGAAACACGTCCTGGACAGTCTGGAACCACCTGCCGACCAAGCCTGAACCACCTGCCAAGAACAACGGAACAACCTGCCAGACACGCCAAAATCACCTGCGTGTTATGCCAGAACCACTTGGAGGACTCTCTGGGATGACCTGCCGGGCATGCCGGAACCACCTCTCAGACGTGCCAGAACCATGTGGCGGACAGTCCGGAATCACCTGTTGGGCATGCGCAACCACCTCTGAGACGTACCAGAACCACATGCCGTGCAGGCTGGAACCACCTACCGGACAGACCGGAATCACCTTTCGGGCATGCCGGAACCACCTGTCAGATGTGCCAGAAACACGTGTCGGAGACGCCGGAAGCACCTGCCAAGCACGTTGGAACCTGCTGCTCAACTCGCCTGAACCACCTGCCGGACATGCCAAAATCACCTGCCGACTATGCCAGAACCACTTGGCGAACACTCCGGAATCACTTGCCGGGCATGCAGGAACCACCTCTCAGACATGCCAGAACCCCGTGCCCATGACCCCGGAAGCACCAGCCGAGCACGCCGGAACCACCTGCTCAACTCGCCTGAACCACATGCCGGATACGCAAAAATCACCTGCCCGCTACACCAGCACCACTTCGGGGACAAGCCGGAATCACGTGAGGGGCATGCCTGCACAGCCTCTCAGACTGAACCTCGTGCCGGACACCACAGAACCACCTGCCGGACAGACCGGAACCACCTGCCGGACACGCCGGAACCACCGGCTCGACCCGCCGGAACGACCGCTGGACATGCAAAATCACCTGCCGGCTACGCCGGAAACACTTGGCGAACACTCCGGAATCACCTGCCGGGCATGCTGGAACCACCTCTCAGATATGCCAGAACCACGTGCCAATGACCCCGGAAGCACCTGCCGAGCACGCCGGAACCACCTGCTCAACTCGCCAGAACCACCTGCCGGACACGCAAAAATCACCTGCCGGCTACGCCACAACCAGTTGGGGAACACTTCGGAATCACCTGCCGGGCTTGCTGGAACCACCTGCCGGTCATGCCAAAATCACCTGCCAACTACGCCAGTACCACTTGGCGGACACTGTGGAAACACCTGTCGGGCCGGCCGTCTCACACGTGCCAGAACCATGTGCATGAGATGCTGGAACCACACCCCGAACAGACGGAAAACACCTGCCAGACCCGTCTGAACAACCTGCCGAGCACGCCGGGGCCACCTGCTCGACTCGCCGGAACCACCTACCTGACATGCCCAAATCACCAGCCGGGTATGCCAGAACCACTTGGCGGACACTCCGGAATCATCTGCCGGACATGCCGGAACCAGCTCTCAGACACACCAGAACCACATGCCGGAGACGCCGGAAGCACCTGCCGAGCATGCCGGAGCCACCTGCTCGACTCGCCAGAAACACCTGCCGGACACGCCAAAATCACCTGCCGGGTACGCCAGAACCACCTGGCGGACACTCCGAAATCACCTGCCGCGCATGCTGGAACCACCTCTCAGACGTGCCGGAAGCACGTGCCGGACACGCCGGAATCACCTACCGGACAGACCGGAACCACCTGCCGAGCACGCCGGAGCCACCTGTTCGACTGGCTGGAACCACCTGCCGGACAGGCCAATATTAACTGCTGGCTATGCCAGAACCACCTGGGGGACAGTCTGGGATCGCCTGCCAGCCATGGCGGAACCACCTCTCACACGTACCAGAACCACCTGCCGGAGAAGCTGGAAACACGTCCTGGACAGTCTGGAACCACCTGCCGGCCAAGCCTGAACCACCTGCCAAGCACAACGGAACAACCTGCCAGACACGCCAAAATCACCTGCGTGTTATGCCAGAACCACTTGGAGGACTCTCTGGGATGACCTGCCGGGCATGCCGGAACCACCTCTCAGACGTGCCAGAACCATGTGGCGGACAGTCCGGAATCACCTGTTGGGCATGCGCAACCACCTCTGAGACGTACCAGAACCACATGCCGTGCAGGCTGGAACCACCTACCGGACAGACCGGAATCACCTTTCGGGCATGCCGGAACCACCTGTCAGATGTGCCAGAAACACGTGCCGGAGACGCCGGAAGCACCTGCCAAGCACGTTGGAACCACCTGCTCAACTCGCCTGAACCACCTGCCGGACATGCCAAAATCACCTGCCGACTATGCCAGAACCACTTGGCGAACACTCCGGAATCACTTGCCGGGCATGCAGGAACCACATCTCAGACATGCCAGAACCCCGTGCCAATGACCCCGGAAGCACCAGCCGAGCACGCCGGAACCACCTGCTCAACTCGCCTGAACCACCTGCCGGACACGCCAAAATCACCTGCCCGCTACACCAGCACCACTTCGGGGACAAGCCGGAATCACGTGAGGGGCATGCCGGCACAGCCTCTCAGACTGAACCTCGTGCCGGACACCACAGAACCACCTGCCGGACAGACCGGAACCACCTGCCGGACACGCCGGAACCACCGGCTCGACCCTCCGGAACGACCGCTGGACATGCAAAATCACCTGCCGGCTACGCCGGAAACACTTGGCGAACACTCCGGAATCACCTGCCGGGCATGCCGGAACCACCTCTCAGATATGCCAGAACCACGTGCCAATGACCCTGGAAGCACCTGCCGAGCACGCCGGAACCACCTGATCGACTCGCCAGAACCACCTGCCGGACACGCAAAAATCACCTGCCGGCTACGCCACAACCAGTTGGGGAACACTTCGGAATCACCTGCCGGGCTTGCTGGAACCACCTGCCGGTCATGCCAAAATCACCTGCCAACTACGCCAGTACCACTTGGCGGACACTGTGGAAACACCTGTCGGGCCAGCCAGAACAACATCTCACACGTGCCAGAACCATGTGCATGAGATGCTGGAACCACACCCCGAACCGATGGAAAACACCTGCCAGACCCGTCTGAACAGCCTGCCGAGCACGCCGGAGCCACCTGCTCGACTCGCCGGAACCACCTACCTGACATGCCCAAATCACCAGCCGGGTATGCCAGAACCACTTGGCGGACACTCCGGAATCATCTGCCAGACATGCCGGAACCAGCTCTCAGACACACCAGAACCACGTGCCGGAGACGCCGGAAGCACCTGCCGAGCATGCCGGAGCCACCTGCTCGACTCGCCAGAAACACCTGCCGGACACGCCAAAATCACCTGCCGGGTACGCCAGAACCACCTGGCGGACACTCCGAAATCACCTGCCGCGCATGCTGGAACCACCTCTCAGACGTGCCGGAAGCACGTGCCGGACACGCCGGAAACACCTAGCGGACAGACCGGAACCACCTGCCGAGCACGCCGGAGCCACCTGTTCGACTGGCTGGAACCCCCTGCCGGACAGGCCAATATTAACTGCTGGCTATGACAGAACCACCTGGGGGACAGTCCGGGATCACCTGCCAGCCATGGCGGAACCACCTCTCACACGTACCAGAACCACCTGCCGGAGAAGCTGGAAACACGTCCTCGACAGTCTGGAACCACCTGCCGGCCAAGCCTGAACCACCTGCCAAGCACAACGGAACAACCTGCCAGACACGCCAAAATCACCTGCGTGTTATGCCAGAACCACTTGGAGGACTCTCTGGGATGACCTGCCGGGCATGCCGGAACCACCTCTCAGACGTGCCAGAACCATGTGGCGGACAGTCCGGAATCACCTGTTGGGCATGCGCAACCACCTCTGAGCCGTACCAGAACCACATGCCGTGCAGGCTGGAACCACCTACCGGACAGACCGGAATCACCTTTCGGGCATGCCGGAACCACCTGTCAGATGTGCCAGAAACACGTGCCGGAGACGCCGGAAGCACCTGCCAAGCACATTGGAACCACCTGCTCAACTCGCCTGAACCACCTGCCGGACATGCCAAAATCACCTGCCGACTATGCCAGAACCACTTGGCGAACACTCCGGAATCACTTGCCGGGCATGCAGGAACCACCTCTCAGACATGCCAGAACCCCGTGCCCATGACCCCGGAAGCACCAGCCGAGCACGCCGGAACCACCTGCTCAACTCGCCTGAACCACATGCCGGATACGCAAAAATCACCTGCCCGCTACACCAGCACCACTTCGGGGACAAGCCGGAATCACGTGAGGGGCATGCCTACACAGCCTCTCAGACTGAACCTCGTGCCGGACACCACAGAACCACCTGCCGGACAGACCGGAACCACCTGCCGGACACGCCGGAACCACCGGCTCGACCCGCCGGAACGACCGCTGGACATGCAAAATCACCTGCCGGCTACGCCGGAAACACTTGGCGAACACTCCGGAATCATCTGCCGGGCATGCCGGAACCACCTCTCAGATATGCCAGAACCACGTGCCAATGACCCCGGAAGCACCTGCCGAGCACGCCGGAACCACCTGCTCGACTCGCCAGAACCACCTGCCGGACACGCAAAAATCACCTGCCGGCTACGCCACAACCAGTTGGGGAACACTTCGGAATCACCTGCCGGGCTTGCTGGAACCACCTGCCGGTCATGCCAAAATCACCTGCCAACTAGGCCAGTACCACTTGGCGGACACTGTGGAAACACCTGTTGGGCCGGCCGGAACCACATCTCAGACGTGCCAGAACCATGTGCATGAGATGCAGGAACCACACCCCGAATAGACGGAAAACACCTGACAGACCCGTCTGAACAACCTGCCGAGCACGCCGGAGCCACCTGCTCGACTCGCCGGAACCACCTACCTGACATGCCCAAATCACCAGCCGGGTATGCCAGAACCACTTGGCGGACACTCCGGAATCTTCTGCCAGACATGCCGGAACCAGCTCTCAGACACACCAGAACCACGTGCCGGAGACGCCGGAAGCACCTGCCGAGCATGCCGGAGCCACCTGCTCGACTCGCCAGAAACACCTGCCGGACACGCCAAAATCACCTGCCGGGTACGCCAGAACCACCTGGCGGACACTCCGAAATCACCTGTCGCGCATGCCGGAACCACCTCTCAGACGTGCCGGAAGCACGTGCCGGACACGCCGGAAACACCTACCGGACAGACCGGAGCCACCTGCCGAGCACGCCGGAGCCACCTGTTCGACTGGCTGGAACCACCTGCCGGACAGGCCAATATTAACTGCTGGCTATGCCAGAACCACCTGGGGGACAGTCCGGGATCACCTGCCAGCCATGGCGGAACCACCTCTCACACGTACCAGAACCACCTGCCGGAGAAGCTGGAAACACGTCCTCGACAGTCTGGAACCACCTGCCGGCCAAGCCTGAACCACCTGCCAAGCACAACGGAACAACCTGCCAGACACGCCAAAATCACCTGCGTGTTATGCCAGAACCACTTGGAGGACTCTCTGGGATGACCTGCCGGGCATGCCGGAACCACCTCTCAGACGTGCCAGAACCATGTGGCGGACAGTCCGGAATCACCTGTGGGCATGCGCAACCACCTCTGAGACGTACCAGAACCACATGCCGTGCAGGCTGGAACCACCTACCGGACAGACCGGAATCACCTTTCGGGCATGCCGGAACCACCTGTCAGATGTGCCAGAAACACGTGCCGGAGACGCCGGAAGCACCTGCCAAGCACGTTGGAACCACCTGCTCAACTCGCCTGAACCACCTGCCGGACATGCCAAAATCACCTGCCGACTATGCCAGAACCACTTGGCGAACACTCCGGAATCACTTGCCGGGCATGCAGGAACCACATCTCAGACATGCCAGAACCCCGTGCCAATGACCCCGGAAGCACCAGCCGAGCACGCCGGAACCACCTGCTCAACTCGCCTGAACGACCTGCCGGACACGCCAAAATCACCTGCCCGCTACACCAGCACCACTTCGGGGACAAGCCGGAATCACGTGAGGGGCATGCCGGCACAGCCTCTCAGACTGAACCTCGTGCCGGACACCACAGAACCACCTGCCGGACAGACCGGAACCACCTGCCGGACACGCCGGAACCACCGGCTCGACCCGCCGGAACGACCGCTGGACATGCAAAATCACCTGCCGGCTACGCCGGAAACACTTGGCGAACACTCCGGAATCATCTGCCGGGCATGCCGGAACCACCTCTCAGATATGCCAGAACCACGTGCCAATGACCCCGGAAGCACCTGCCGAGCACGCCGGAACCACCTGCTCGACTCGCCAGAACCACCTGCCGGACACGCAAAAATCACCTGCCGGCTACGCCACAACCAGTTGGGGAACACTTCGGAATCACCTGCCGGGCTTGCTGGAACCACCTGCCGGTCATGCCAAAATCACCTGCCAACTACGCCAGTACCACTTGGCGGACACTGTGGAAACACCTGTCGGGCCGGCCGGAACCACATCTCACACGTGCCAGAACCATGTGCATGAGATGCTGGAACCACACCCCGAACAGACGGAAAACACCTGCCAGACCCGTCTGAACAACCTGCCGAGCACGCCGGAGCCACCTGCTCGACTCGCCGGAACCACCTACCTGACATGCCCAAATCACCAGCCGGGTATGCCAGAACCACTTGGCGGACACTCCGGAATCATCTGCCGGACATGCCGCAACCAGCTCTCAGACACACCAGAACCACGTGCCGGAGACGCCGGAAGCACCTGCCGAGCATGCCGGAGCCACCTGCTCGACTCGCCAGAAACACCTGCCGGACACGCCAAAATCACCTGCCGGGTACGCCAGAACCACCTGGCGGACACTCCGAAATCACCTGTCGCGCATGCCGGAACCACCTCTCAGACGTGCCGGAAGCACGTGCCGGACACGCCGGAATCACCTAGCGGACAGACCGGAACCACCTGCCGAGCACGCCGGAGCCACCTGTTCGACTGGCTGGAACCACCTGCCGGACAGGCCAATATCAACTGCTGGCTATGCCAGAACCACCTGGGGGACAGTCCGGGATCACCTGCCAGCCATGGCGGAACCACCTCTCACACGTACCAGAACCACCTGCCGGAGAAGCTGGAAACACGTCCTCGACAGTCTGGAACCACCTGCCGGCCAAGCCTGAACCACCTGCCAAGCACAACGGAACAACCTGCCAGACACGCCAAAATCACCTGCGTGTTATGCCAGAACCACTTGGAGGACTCTCTGGGATGACCTGCCGGGCATGCCGGAACCACCTCTCAGACGTGCCAGAACCATGTGGCGGACAGTCCGGAATCACCTGTTGGGCATGCGCAACCACCTCTGAGCCGTACCAGAACCACATGCCGTGCAGGCTGGAACCACCTACCGGACAGACCGGAATCACCTTTCGGGCATGCCGGAACCACCTGTCAGATGTGCCAGAAACACGTGCCGGAGACGCCGGAAGCACCGGCCAAGCACGTTGGAACCACCTGCTCAACTCGCCTGAACCACCTGCCGGACATGCCAAAATCACCTGCCGACTATGCCAGAACCACTTGGCGAACACTCCGGAATCACTTGCCGGGCATGCAGGAACCACCTCTCAGACATGCCAGAACCCCGTGCCAATGACCCCGGAAGCACCAGCCGAGCACGCCGGAACCACCTGCTCAACTCGCCTGAACCACCTGCCGGACACGCCAAAATCACCTGCCCGGTAGACCAGCACCACTTCGGGGACAAGCCGGAATCACGTGAGGGGCATGCCGGCACAGCCTCTCAGACTGAACCTCGTGCCGGACACCACAGAACCACCTGCCGGACAGACCGGAACCACCTGCCGGACACGCCGGAACCACCGGCTCGACCCGCCGGAACGACCGCTGGACATGCAAAATCACCTGCCGGCTACGCCGGAAACACTTGGCGAACACTCCGGAATCATCTGCCGGGCATGCCGGAACCACCTCTCAGATATGCCAGAACCACGTGCCAATGACCCCGGAAGCACCTGCCGAGCACGCCGGAACCACCTGCTCGACTCGCCAGAACCACCTGCCGGACACGCAAAAATCACCTGCCGGCTATGCCACAACCAGTTGGGGAACACTTCGGAATCACCTGCCGGGCTTGCTGGAACCACCTGCCGGTCATGCCAAAATCACGTGCCAACTACCCCAGTACCACTTGGCGGACACTGTGGAAACACCTGTCGGGCCAGCCAGAACAACATCTCACACGTGCCAGAACCATGTGCATGAGATGCTGGAACCACACCCCGAACAGACGGAAAACACCTGCCAGACCCGTCTGAACAACCTGCCGAGCACGCCGGAGCCACCTGCTCGACTCGCCGGAACCACCTACCTGACATGCCCAAATCACCAGCCGGGTATGCCAGAACCACTTGGCGGACACTCCGGAATCCTCTGCCGGACATGCCAGAACCAGCTCTCAGACACACCAGAACCACGTGCCGGAGACGCCGGAAGCACCTGCCGAGCATGCCGGAGCAACCTGCTCGACTCGCCAGAAACACCTGCCGGACACGCCAAAATCACCTGCCGGGTACGCCAGAACCACCTGGCGGACACTCTGAAATCACCTGCCGCGCATGCTGGAACCACCTCTCAGACGTGCCGGAAGCACGTGCCGGACACGCCGGAAACACCTAGCGGACAGACCGGAACCACCTGCCGAGCACGCCGGAGCCACCTGTTCGACTGGCTGGAACCACCTGCCGGACAGGCCAATATTAACTGCTGGCTATGCCAGAACCACCTGGGGGACAGTCCGGGATCACCTGCCAGCCATGGCGGAACCACCTCTCACACGTACCAGAACCACCTGCCGGAGAAGCTGGAAACACGTCCTCGACAGTCTGGAACCACCTGCCGGCCAAGCCTGAACCACCTGCCAAGCACAACGGAACAACCTGCCAGACACGCCAAAATCAACTGCGTGTTATGCCAGAACCACTTGGAGGACTCTCTGGGATGACCTGCCGGGCATGCCGGAACCACCTCTCAGACGTGCCAGAACCATGTGGCGGACAGTCCGGAATCACCTGTTGGGCATGCGCAACCACCTCTGAGACGTACCAGAACCACATGCCGTGCAGGCTGGAACCACCTACCGGACAGACCGGAATCACCTTTCGGGCATGCCGGAACCACCTGTCAGATGTGCCAGAAACACGTGCCGGAGACGCCGGAAGCACCTGCCAAGCACGTTGGAACCACCTGCTCAACTCGCCTGAACCACCTGCCGGACATGCCAAAATCACCTGCCGACTATGCCAGAACCACTTGGCGAACACTCCGGAATCACTTGCCGGGCATGCAGGAACCACATCTCAGACATGCCAGAACCCCGTGCCAATGACCCCGGAAGCACCAGCCGAGCACGCCGGAACCACCTGCTCAACTCGCCTGAACGACCTGCCGGACACGCCAAAATCACCTGCCCGCTACACCAGCACCACTTCGGGGACAAGCCGGAATCACGTGAGGGGCATGCCGGCACAGCCTCTCAGACTGAACCTCGTGCCGGACACCATAGAACCACCTGCCGGACAGACCGGAACCACCTGCCGGTCACGCCGGAACCACCGGCTCGACCCGCCGGAACGACCGCTGGACATGCAAAATCACCTGCCGGCTACGCCGGAAAAACTTGGCGAACACTCCGGAATCACCTGCCGGGCATGCCGGAACCACCTCTCAGATATGCCAGAACCACGTGCCAATGACCCTGGAAGCACCTGCCGACCACGCCAGAACCACCTGCTCGACTCGGCAGAACCACCTGCCGGAAACGCAAAAATCACCTGCCGGCTACGCCACAACCAGTTGGGGAACACTTCGGAATCACCTGCCGGGCTTGCTGGAACCACCTGCCGGTCATGCCAAAATCACCTGCCAACTACGCCAGTACCACTTGGCGGACACTGTGGAAACACCTGTTGGGCCGGCCGGAACCACATCTCAGACGTGCCAGAACCATGTGCATGAGATGCAGGAACCACACCCCGAATAGACGGAAAACACCTGCCAGACCCGTCTGAACAACCTGCCGAGCACGCCGGAGCCACCTGCTCGACTCGCCGGAACCACCTACCTGACATGCCCAAATCACCAGCCGGGTATGCCAGAACCACTTGGCGGACACTCCGGAATCATCTGCCGGACATGCCGGAACCAGCTCTCAGACACACCAGAACCACGTGCCGGAGACGCCGGAAGCAACTGCCGAGCATGCCGGAGCCACCTGCTCGACTCGCCAGAAACACCTGCCGGACACGCCAAAATCACCTGCCGGGTACGCCAGAACCACCTGGCGGACACTCCGAAATCACCTGTCGCGCATGCCGGAACCACCTCTCAGACGTGCCGGAAGCACGTGCCGGACACGCCGGAAACACCTACCGGACAGACCGGAACCACCTGCCGAGCACGCCGGAGCCACCTGTTCGACTGGCTGGAACCACCTGCCGGACAGGCCAATATTAACTGCTGGCTATGCCAGAACCACCTGGGGGACAGTCCGGGATCACCTGCCAGCCATGGCGGAACCACCTCTCACACGTACCAGAACCACCTGCCGGAGAAGCTGGAAACACGTCCTGGACAGTCTGGAACCACCTGCCGGCCAAGCCTGAACCACCTGCCAAGCACAACGGAACAACCTGCCAGACACGCCAAAATCACCTGCGTGTTATGCCAGAACCACTTGGAGGACTCTCTGGGATGACCTGCCGGGCATGCCGGAACCACCTCTCAGACGTGCCAGAACCATGTGGCGGAGAGTCCGGAATCACCTGTTGGGCATGCGCAACCACCTCTGAGACGTACCAGAACCACATGCCGTGCAGGCTGGAACCACCTACCGGACAGACCGGAATCACCTTTCGGGCATGCCGGAACCACCTGTCAGATGTGCCAGAAACACGTGTCGGAGACGCCGGAAGCACCTGCCAAGCACGTTGGAACCACCTGCTCAACTCGCCTGAACCACCTGCCGGACATGCCAAAATCACCTGCCGACTATGCCAGAACCACTTGGCGAACACTCCGGAATCACTTGCCGGGCATGCAGGAACCACCTCTCAGACATGACAGAACCACGTGCCCATGACCCCGGAAGCACCAGCCGAGCACGCCGGAACCACCTGCTCAACTCGCCTGAACCACATGCCGGATACGCAAAAATCACCTGCCCGCTACACCAGCACCACTTCGGGGACAAGCCGTAATCACGTGAGGGGCATGCCTGCACAGCCTCTCAGACTGAACCTCGTGCCGGACACCACAGAACCACCTGCCGGACAGACCGGAACCACCTGCCGGACACGCCGGAACCACCGGCTCGACCCGCCGGAACGACCGCTGGACATGCAAAATCACCTGCCGGCTACGCCGGAAACACTTGGCGAACACTCCGGAATCATCTGCCGGGCATGCCGGAACCACCTCTCAGATATGCCAGAACCACGTGCCAATGACCCCGGAAGCACCTGCCGAGCACGCCGGAACCACCTGCTCGACTCGCCAGAACCACCTGCCGGACACGCAAAAATCACCTGCCGGCTACGCCACAACCAGTTGGGGAACACTTCGGAATCACCTGCCGGGCTTGCTGGAACCACCAGCCGGTCATGCCAAAATCACCTGCCAACTACGCCAGTACCACTTGGCGGACACTGTGGAAACACCTGTCGGGCCGGCCGGAACCACATCTCACACGTGCCAGAACCATGTGCATGAGATGCTGGAACCACACCCCAAACAGACGGAAAACACCTGCCAGACCCGTCTGAACAACCTGCCGAGCACGCCGGAGCCACCTGCTCGACTCGCCGGAACCACCTACCTGACATGCCCAAATCACCAGCCGGGTATGCCAGAACCACTTGGCGGACACTCCGGAATCATCTGCCGGACATGCCGGAACCAGCTCTCAGACACACCAGAACCACGTGCCGGAGACGCCGGAAGCACCTGCCGAGCATGCCGGAGCCACCTGCTCGACTCGCCAGAAACACCTGCCGGACACGCCAAAATCACCTGCCGGGTACGCCAGAACCATCTGGCGGACACTCCGAAATCACCTGTCGCGCATGCCGGAACCACCTCTCAGACGTGCCGGAAGCACGTGCCGGACACGCCGGAATCACCTAGCGGACAGACCGGAACCACCTGCCGAGCACGCCGGAGCCACCTGTTCGACTGGCTGGAACCACCTGCCGGACAGGCCAATATTAACTGCTGGCTATGCCAGAACCACCTGGGGGACAGTCCGGGATCACCTGCCAGCCATGGCGGAACCACCTCTCACACGTACCAGAACCACCTGCCGGAGAAGCTGGAAACACGTCCTGGACAGTCTGGAACCACCTGCCGGCCAAGCCTGAACCACCTGCCAAGCACAACGGAACAACCTGCCAGACACGCCAAAATCACCTGCGTGTTATGCCAGAACCACTTGGAGGACTCTCTGGGATGACCTGCCGGGCATGCCGGAACCACCTCTCAGACGTGCCAGAACCATGTGGCGGACAGTCCGGAATCACCTGTTGGGCATGCGCAACCACATCTGAGCCGTACCAGAACCACATGCCGTGCAGGCTGGAACCACCTACCGGACAGACCGGAATCACCTTTCGGGCATGCCGGAACCACCTGTCAGATGTGCCAGAAACACGTGCCGGAGACGCCGGAAGCACCGGCCAAGCACATTGGAACCACCTGCTCAACTCGCCTGAACCTCCTGCCGGACATGCCAAAATCACCTGCCGACTATGCCAGAACCACTTGGCGAACACTCCGGAATCACTTGCCGGGCATGCAGGAACCACCTCTCAGATATGCCAGAACCCCGTGCCAATGACCCCTGAAGCACCAGCCGAGCACGCCGGAACCACCTGCTCAACTCGCCTGAACCACATGCCGGATACGCAAAAATCACCTGCCCGCTACACCAGCACCACTTCGGGGACAAGCCGGAATCACGTGAGGGGCATGCCGGCACAGCCTCTCAGACTGAACCTCGTGCCGGACACCACAGAACCACCTGCCGGACAGACCGGAACCACCTGCCGGACACGCCGGAACCACCGGCTCGACCCTCCGGAACGACCGCTGGACATGCAAAATCACCTGCCGGCTACGCCGGAAACACTTGGCGAACACTCCGGAATCACCTGCCGGGCATGCCGGAACCACCTCTCAGATATGCCAGAACCACGTGCCAATGACCCCGGAAGCACCTGCCAAGCACGCCGGAACCACCTGCTCGACTCGCCAGAACCACCTGCCGGACACGCAAAAATCACCTGCCCGCTACGCCACAAACAGTTGGGGAACACTTCGGAATCACCTGCCGGGCTTGCTGGAACCACCTGCCGGTCATGCCAAAATCACCTGCCAACTACGCCAGTACCATTTGGCGGACACTGTGGAAACACCTGTCGGGCCAGCCAGAACAACATCTCACACGTGCCAGAACCATGTGCATGAGATGCTGGAACCACACCCCGAACAGACGGAAAACACCTGCCAGACCCGTCTGAACAACCTGCCGAGCACGCCGGAGCCACCTGCTCGACTCGCCGGAACCACCTACCTGACATGCCCAAATCACCAGCCGGGTATGCCAGAACCACTTGGCGGACACTCCAGAATCATCTGCCGGACATGCCGGAACCAGCTCTCAGACACACCAGAACCACGTGCCGGAGACGCCGGAAGCACCTGCCGAGCATGCCGGAGCCACCTGCTCGACTCGCCAGAAACACCTGCCGGACACGCCAAAATCACCTGCCGGGTACGCCAGAACCACCTGGCGGACACTCCGAAATCACCTGCCGCGCATGCCGGAACCACCTCTCAGACGTGCCGGAAGCACATGCCAGACACGCCGGAAACACCTAGCGGACAGACCGGAACCACCTGCCGAGCACGCCGGAGCCACCTGTTCGACTGGCTGGAACCACCTGCCGGACAGGCCAATATTAACTGCTGGCTATGCCAGAACCACCTGGGGGACAGTCCGGAATCACCTGCCAGCCATGGCGGAACCACCTCTCACACGTACCAGAACCACCTGCCGGAGAAGCTGGAAACACGTCCTGGACAGACTGGAACCACGTGACGGCCATGCCTGAACCACCTGCCGAGCATGGCGGAACCATCTGCCGGACACGCCAAAATCACCTGCGGGCTACGCCAGAACCACTTGGACGACTCTCCCAAATGACCTGCCGGGCATGTTGGAACCAACTCTCAGACGTGCCAGAAGCACGTGGCGGACAGTCCGGAATCACCTGTTGGGCATACGCAACCACCTCTGAGACGTACCAGAACCACGTGCCGTGCACGCCGGAACCACCTACCGGACAGACCGGAATCAAATTTTGGGCATGCCGGAACCACCAGTCAGATGTTCCGGAAACAGGTGCCGCAGACGCCGGAAGCACCTGCCGAGCACGTAGCACCCACCTGCTGAACTCGCCTGAACCACCTGCCGGACACGCCAAAATCACCTGCCGACTATGCCAGAACCACTTGGCGAACACTCCGGAATCACTTGCCGGGCATGCAGGAACCACCTCTCAGATATGCCAGAACCCCGTGCCAATGACCCCGGAAGCATCAGCCGAGCACGCCGGAACCACCTGCTCAACTCGCCTGAACCACCTGCCGGACACGCCAAAATCACCTGCCCGCTACACCAGCACCACTTCGGGGACAAGCCGGAATCACGTGAGGGGCATGCCTGCACAGCCTCTCAGACTGAACCTCGTGCCGGACACCACAGAACCACCTGCCGGACAGACCGGAACCACCTGCCGGACACGCCGGAACCACCGGCTCGACCCGCCGGAACGACCGCTGGACATGCAAAATCACCTGCCGGCTACGCCGGAAACACTTGGCGAACACTCCGGAATCACCTGCCGGGCATGCCGGTACCACCTCTCAGATATGCCAGAACCACGTGCCAATGACCCCGGAAGCACCTGCCGAGCACGCCGGAACCACCTGCTCGACTCGCCAGAACCACCTGCCGGACACGCAAAAATCACCTGCCGGCTACGCCACAACCAGTTGGGGAACACTTCGGAATCACCTGCCGGGCTTGCTGGAACCACCTGCCGGTCATGCCAAAATCACCTGCCAACTACGCCAGTACCACTTGGCGGACACTGTGGAAACACCTGTCGGGCCAGCCAGAACAACATCTCACACGTGCCAGAACCATGTGCATGAGATGCTGGAACCACACCCCGAACAGACGGAAAACACCTGCCAGACCCGTCTGAACAACCTTCCGAGCACGCCGGAGCCACCTAGTCGACTCGCCGGAACCACCTACCTGACATGCCCAAATCACCAGCCGGGTATGCCAGAACCACTTGGCGGACACTCCGGAATCATCTGCCGGACATGCCGGAACCAGCTCTCAGACACACCAGAACCACGTGCCGGAGACGCCGGAAGCACCTGCCGAGCATGTCGGAGCCACCTGCTCGACTCGCCAGAAACACAAGCCGGACACGCCAAAATCACCTGCCGGGTACGCCAGAACCACCTGGCGGACACTCCGAAATCACCTGTCGCGCATGCCGGAACCACCTCTCAGACGTGCCGGAAGCACGTGCCGGACACGCCGGAATCACCTAGCGGACAGACCGGAACCACCTGCCGAGCACGCCGGAGCCACCTGTTCGACTGGCTGGAACCACCTGCCGGACAGGCCAATATTAACTGCTGGCTATGCCAGAACCACCTTGGTGACAGTCCGGGATCACCTGCCAGCCATGGCGGAACCACCTCTCACACGTACCAGAACCACCTGCCGGAGAAGCTGGAAACACGTCCTGGACAGACTGGAACCACGTGACGGCCATGCCTGAACCACCTGCCAAGCACAACGGAACAACCTGCCAGACACGCCAAAATCACCTGCGTGTTATGCCAGAACCACTTGGAGGACTCTCTGGGATGACCTGCCGGGCATGCCGGAACCACCTCTCAGACGTGCCAGAACCATGTGGCTGACAGTCCGGAATCACCTGTTGGGCATGCGCAACCACCTCAGAGACGTACCAGAACCACATGCCGTGCAGGCTGGAACCACCTACCGGACAGACCGGAATCACCTTTCGGGCATGCCGGAACCACCTGTCAGATGTGCCAGAAACACGTGCCGGAGACGCCGGAAGCACCTGCCAAGCACGTTGGAACCACCTGCTCAACTCGCCTGAACCACCTGCCGGACATGCCAAAATCACCTGCCGACTATGCCAGAACCACTTGGCGAACACTCCGGAATCACTTGCCGGGCATGCAGGAACCACATCTCAGACATGCCAGAACCCCGTGCCAATGACCCCGGAAGCACCAGCCGAGCACGCCGGAACCACCTGCTCAACTCGCCTGAACCACCTGCCGGACACGCCAAAATCACCTGCCCGCTACACCAGCACCACTTCGGGGACAAGCCGGAATCACGTGAGGGGCATGCCGGCACAGCCTCTCAGACTGAACCTCGTGCCGGACACCACAGAACCACCTGCCGGACAGACCGGAACCATCTGCCGGACACGCCGGAACCACCGGCTCGACCCGCCGGAACGACCGCTGGACATGCAAAATCACCTGCCGGCTACGCCGGAAACACTTGGCGAACACTCCGGAATCACCTGCCGGGCATGCCGGAACCACCTCTCAGATATGCCAGAACCACGTGCCAATGACCCCGGAAGCACCTGCCGAGCACGCCGGAACCACCTGCTCGACTCGCCAGAACCACCTGCCGGACACGCAAAAATCACCTGCCGGCTACGCCACAACCAGTTGGGGAACACTTCAGAATCACCTGCCGGGCTTGCTGGAACCACCTGCCGGTCATGCCAAAATCACCTGCCAACTACGCCAGTACCACTTGGCGGACACTGTGGAAACACATGTTGGGCCGGCCGGAACCACATCTCAGACGTGCCAGAACCATGTGCATGAGATGCAGGATCCACACCCTGAATAGACGGAAAACACCTGCCAGACCCGTCTGAACAACCTGCCGAGCACGCCGGAGCCACCTGCTCGACTCGCCGGAACCACCTACCTGACATGCCCAAATCACCAGCCGGGTATGCCAGAACCACTTGGCGGACACTCCGGAATCATCTGCCGGACATGCCGGAACCAGCTCTCAGACACACCAGAACCACGTGCCGGAGACGCCGGAAGCACCTGCCGGGCATGCCGGAGCCACCTGCTCGACTCGCCAGAAACACCTGCCGGACACGCCAAAATCACCTGCCGGGTACGCCAGAACCACCTGGCGGACACTCCGAAATCACCTGTCGCGCATGCCGGAACCACCTCTCAGACGTGCCGGAAGCACGTGCCGGACACGCCGGAATCACCTAGCGGACAGACCGGAACCACCTGCCGAGCACGCCAGAGCCACCTGTTCGACTGGCTGGAACCACCTGCCGGACAGGCCAATATTAACTGCTGGCTATGCCAGAACCACCTGGGGGACAGTCCGGGATCACCTGCCAGCCATGGCGGAACCACCTCTCACACGTACCAGAACCACCTGCCGGAGAAGCTGGAAACACGTCCTGGACAGTCTGGAACCACCTGCCGACCAAGCCTGAACCACCTGCCAAGAACAACGGAACAACCTGCCAGACACGCCAAAATCACCTGCGTGTTATGCCAGAACCACTTGGAGGACTCTCTGGGATGACCTGCCGGGCATGCCGGAACCACCTCTCAGACGTGCCAGAACCATGTGGCGGACAGTCCGGAATCACCTGTTGGGCATGCGCAACCACCTCTGAGACGTACCAGAACCACATGCCGTGCAGGCTGGAACCACCTACCGGACAGACCGGAATCACCTTTCGGGCATGCCGGAACCACCTGTCAGATGTGCCAGAAACACGTGTCGGAGACGCCGGAAGCACCTGCCAAGCACGTTGGAACCTGCTGCTCAACTCGCCTGAACCACCTGCCGGACATGCCAAAATCACCTGCCGACTATGCCAGAACCACTTGGCGAACACTCCGGAATCACTTGCCGGGCATGCAGGAACCACCTCTCAGACATGCCAGAACCCCGTGCCCATGACCCCGGAAGCACCAGCCGAGCACGCCGGAACCACCTGCTCAACTCGCCTGAACCACATGCCGGATACGCAAAAATCACCTGCCCGCTACACCAGCACCACTTCGGGGACAAGCCGGAATCACGTGAGGGGCATGCCTGCACAGCCTCTCAGACTGAACCTCGTGCCGGACACCACAGAACCACCTGCCGGACAGACCGGAACCACCTGCCGGACACGCCGGAACCACCGGCTCGACCCGCCGGAACGACCGCTGGACATGCAAAATCACCTGCCGGCTACGCCGGAAACACTTGGCGAACACTCCGGAATCACCTGCCGGGCATGCTGGAACCACCTCTCAGATATGCCAGAACCACGTGCCAATGACCCCGGAAGCACCTGCCGAGCACGCCGGAACCACCTGCTCAACTCGCCAGAACCACCTGCCGGACACGCAAAAATCACCTGCCGGCTACGCCACAACCAGTTGGGGAACACTTCGGAATCACCTGCCGGGCTTGCTGGAACCACCTGCCGGTCATGCCAAAATCACCTGCCAACTACGCCAGTACCACTTGGCGGACACTGTGGAAACACCTGTCGGGCCGGCCGTCTCACACGTGCCAGAACCATGTGCATGAGATGCTGGAACCACACCCCGAACAGACGGAAAACACCTGCCAGACCCGTCTGAACAACCTGCCGAGCACGCCGGGGCCACCTGCTCGACTCGCCGGAACCACCTACCTGACATGCCCAAATCACCAGCCGGGTATGCCAGAACCACTTGGCGGACACTCCGGAATCATCTGCCGGACATGCCGGAACCAGCTCTCAGACACACCAGAACCACATGCCGGAGACGCCGGAAGCACCTGCCGAGCATGCCGGAGCCACCTGCTCGACTCGCCAGAAACACCTGCCGGACACGCCAAAATCACCTGCCGGGTACGCCAGAACCACCTGGCGGACACTCCGAAATCACCTGCCGCGCATGCTGGAACCACCTCTCAGACGTGCCGGAAGCACGTGCCGGACACGCCGGAATCACCTACCGGACAGACCGGAACCACCTGCCGAGCACGCCGGAGCCACCTGTTCGACTGGCTGGAACCACCTGCCGGACAGGCCAATATTAACTGCTGGCTATGCCAGAACCACCTGGGGGACAGTCTGGGATCGCCTGCCAGCCATGGCGGAACCACCTCTCACACGTACCAGAACCACCTGCCGGAGAAGCTGGAAACACGTCCTGGACAGTCTGGAACCACCTGCCGGCCAAGCCTGAACCACCTGCCAAGCACAACGGAACAACCTGCCAGACACGCCAAAATCACCTGCGTGTTATGCCAGAACCACTTGGAGGACTCTCTGGGATGACCTGCCGGGCATGCCGGAACCACCTCTCAGACGTGCCAGAACCATGTGGCGGACAGTCCGGAATCACCTGTTGGGCATGCGCAACCACCTCTGAGACGTACCAGAACCACATGCCGTGCAGGCTGGAACCACCTACCGGACAGACCGGAATCACCTTTCGGGCATGCCGGAACCACCTGTCAGATGTGCCAGAAACACGTGCCGGAGACGCCGGAAGCACCTGCCAAGCACGTTGGAACCACCTGCTCAACTCGCCTGAACCACCTGCCGGACATGCCAAAATCACCTGCCGACTATGCCAGAACCACTTGGCGAACACTCCGGAATCACTTGCCGGGCATGCAGGAACCACATCTCAGACATGCCAGAACCCCGTGCCAATGACCCCGGAAGCACCAGCCGAGCACGCCGGAACCACCTGCTCAACTCGCCTGAACCACCTGCCGGACACGCCAAAATCACCTGCCCGCTACACCAGCACCACTTCGGGGACAAGCCGGAATCACGTGAGGGGCATGCCGGCACAGCCTCTCAGACTGAACCTCGTGCCGGACACCACAGAACCACCTGCCGGACAGACCGGAACCACCTGCCGGACACGCCGGAACCACCGGCTCGACCCTCCGGAACGACCGCTGGACATGCAAAATCACCTGCCGGCTACGCCGGAAACACTTGGCGAACACTCCGGAATCACCTGCCGGGCATGCCGGAACCACCTCTCAGATATGCCAGAACCACGTGCCAATGACCCTGGAAGCACCTGCCGAGCACGCCGGAACCACCTGATCGACTCGCCAGAACCACCTGCCGGACACGCAAAAATCACCTGCCGGCTACGCCACAACCAGTTGGGGAACACTTCGGAATCACCTGCCGGGCTTGCTGGAACCACCTGCCGGTCATGCCAAAATCACCTGCCAACTACGCCAGTACCACTTGGCGGACACTGTGGAAACACCTGTCGGGCCAGCCAGAACAACATCTCACACGTGCCAGAACCATGTGCATGAGATGCTGGAACCACACCCCGAACCGATGGAAAACACCTGCCAGACCCGTCTGAACAGCCTGCCGAGCACGCCGGAGCCACCTGCTCGACTCGCCGGAACCACCTACCTGACATGCCCAAATCACCAGCCGGGTATGCCAGAACCACTTGGCGGACACTCCGGAATCATCTGCCAGACATGCCGGAACCAGCTCTCAGACACACCAGAACCACGTGCCGGAGACGCCGGAAGCACCTGCCGAGCATGCCGGAGCCACCTGCTCGACTCGCCAGAAACACCTGCCGGACACGCCAAAATCACCTGCCGGGTACGCCAGAACCACCTGGCGGACACTCCGAAATCACCTGCCGCGCATGCTGGAACCACCTCTCAGACGTGCCGGAAGCACGTGCCGGACACGCCGGAAACACCTAGCGGACAGACCGGAACCACCTGCCGAGCACGCCGGAGCCACCTGTTCGACTGGCTGGAACCCCCTGCCGGACAGGCCAATATTAACTGCTGGCTATGACAGAACCACCTGGGGGACAGTCCGGGATCACCTGCCAGCCATGGCGGAACCACCTCTCACACGTACCAGAACCACCTGCCGGAGAAGCTGGAAACACGTCCTCGACAGTCTGGAACCACCTGCCGGCCAAGCCTGAACCACCTGCCAAGCACAACGGAACAACCTGCCAGACACGCCAAAATCACCTGCGTGTTATGCCAGAACCACTTGGAGGACTCTCTGGGATGACCTGCCGGGCATGCCGGAACCACCTCTCAGACGTGCCAGAACCATGTGGCGGACAGTCCGGAATCACCTGTTGGGCATGCGCAACCACCTCTGAGCCGTACCAGAACCACATGCCGTGCAGGCTGGAACCACCTACCGGACAGACCGGAATCACCTTTCGGGCATGCCGGAACCACCTGTCAGATGTGCCAGAAACACGTGCCGGAGACGCCGGAAGCACCTGCCAAGCACATTGGAACCACCTGCTCAACTCGCCTGAACCACCTGCCGGACATGCCAAAATCACCTGCCGACTATGCCAGAACCACTTGGCGAACACTCCGGAATCACTTGCCGGGCATGCAGGAACCACCTCTCAGACATGCCAGAACCCCGTGCCCATGACCCCGGAAGCACCAGCCGAGCACGCCGGAACCACCTGCTCAACTCGCCTGAACCACATGCCGGATACGCAAAAATCACCTGCCCGCTACACCAGCACCACTTCGGGGACAAGCCGGAATCACGTGAGGGGCATGCCTACACAGCCTCTCAGACTGAACCTCGTGCCGGACACCACAGAACCACCTGCCGGACAGACCGGAACCACCTGCCGGACACGCCGGAACCACCGGCTCGACCCGCCGGAACGACCGCTGGACATGCAAAATCACCTGCCGGCTACGCCGGAAACACTTGGCGAACACTCCGGAATCATCTGCCGGGCATGCCGGAACCACCTCTCAGATATGCCAGAACCACGTGCCAATGACCCCGGAAGCACCTGCCGAGCACGCCGGAACCACCTGCTCGACTCGCCAGAACCACCTGCCGGACACGCAAAAATCACCTGCCGGCTACGCCACAACCAGTTGGGGAACACTTCGGAATCACCTGCCGGGCTTGCTGGAACCACCTGCCGGTCATGCCAAAATCACCTGCCAACTAGGCCAGTACCACTTGGCGGACACTGTGGAAACACCTGTTGGGCCGGCCGGAACCACATCTCAGACGTGCCAGAACCATGTGCATGAGATGCAGGAACCACACCCCGAATAGACGGAAAACACCTGACAGACCCGTCTGAACAACCTGCCGAGCACGCCGGAGCCACCTGCTCGACTCGCCGGAACCACCTACCTGACATGCCCAAATCACCAGCCGGGTATGCCAGAACCACTTGGCGGACACTCCGGAATCTTCTGCCAGACATGCCGGAACCAGCTCTCAGACACACCAGAACCACGTGCCGGAGACGCCGGAAGCACCTGCCGAGCATGCCGGAGCCACCTGCTCGACTCGCCAGAAACACCTGCCGGACACGCCAAAATCACCTGCCGGGTACGCCAGAACCACCTGGCGGACACTCCGAAATCACCTGTCGCGCATGCCGGAACCACCTCTCAGACGTGCCGGAAGCACGTGCCGGACACGCCGGAAACACCTACCGGACAGACCGGAGCCACCTGCCGAGCACGCCGGAGCCACCTGTTCGACTGGCTGGAACCACCTGCCGGACAGGCCAATATTAACTGCTGGCTATGCCAGAACCACCTGGGGGACAGTCCGGGATCACCTGCCAGCCATGGCGGAACCACCTCTCACACGTACCAGAACCACCTGCCGGAGAAGCTGGAAACACGTCCTCGACAGTCTGGAACCACCTGCCGGCCAAGCCTGAACCACCTGCCAAGCACAACGGAACAACCTGCCAGACACGCCAAAATCACCTGCGTGTTATGCCAGAACCACTTGGAGGACTCTCTGGGATGACCTGCCGGGCATGCCGGAACCACCTCTCAGACGTGCCAGAACCATGTGGCGGACAGTCCGGAATCACCTGTGGGCATGCGCAACCACCTCTGAGACGTACCAGAACCACATGCCGTGCAGGCTGGAACCACCTACCGGACAGACCGGAATCACCTTTCGGGCATGCCGGAACCACCTGTCAGATGTGCCAGAAACACGTGCCGGAGACGCCGGAAGCACCTGCCAAGCACGTTGGAACCACCTGCTCAACTCGCCTGAACCACCTGCCGGACATGCCAAAATCACCTGCCGACTATGCCAGAACCACTTGGCGAACACTCCGGAATCACTTGCCGGGCATGCAGGAACCACATCTCAGACATGCCAGAACCCCGTGCCAATGACCCCGGAAGCACCAGCCGAGCACGCCGGAACCACCTGCTCAACTCGCCTGAACGACCTGCCGGACACGCCAAAATCACCTGCCCGCTACACCAGCACCACTTCGGGGACAAGCCGGAATCACGTGAGGGGCATGCCGGCACAGCCTCTCAGACTGAACCTCGTGCCGGACACCACAGAACCACCTGCCGGACAGACCGGAACCACCTGCCGGACACGCCGGAACCACCGGCTCGACCCGCCGGAACGACCGCTGGACATGCAAAATCACCTGCCGGCTACGCCGGAAACACTTGGCGAACACTCCGGAATCATCTGCCGGGCATGCCGGAACCACCTCTCAGATAAGCCAGAACCACGTGCCAATGACCCCGGAAGCACCTGCCGAGCACGCCGGAACCACCTGCTCGACTCGCCAGAACCACCTGCCGGACACGCAAAAATCACCTGCCGGCTACGCCACAACCAGTTGGGGAACACTTCGGAATCACCTGCCGGGCTTGCTGGAACCACCTGCCGGTCATGCCAAAATCACCTGCCAACTACGCCAGTACCACTTGGCGGACACTGTGGAAACACCTGTCGGGCCGGCCGGAACCACATCTCACACGTGCCAGAACCATGTGCATGAGATGCTGGAACCACACCCCGAACAGACGGAAAACACCTGCCAGACCCGTCTGAACAACCTGCCGAGCACGCCGGAGCCACCTGCTCGACTCGCCGGAACCACCTACCTGACATGCCCAAATCACCAGCCGGGTATGCCAGAACCACTTGGCGGACACTCCGGAATCATCTGCCGGACATGCCGCAACCAGCTCTCAGACACACCAGAACCACGTGCCGGAGACGCCGGAAGCACCTGCCGAGCATGCCGGAGCCACCTGCTCGACTCGCCAGAAACACCTGCCGGACACGCCAAAATCACCTGCCGGGTACGCCAGAACCACCTGGCGGACACTCCGAAATCACCTGTCGCGCATGCCGGAACCACCTCTCAGACGTGCCGGAAGCACGTGCCGGACACGCCGGAATCACCTAGCGGACAGACCGGAACCACCTGCCGAGCACGCCGGAGCCACCTGTTCGACTGGCTGGAACCACCTGCCGGACAGGCCAATATCAACTGCTGGCTATGCCAGAACCACCTGGGGGACAGTCCGGGATCACCTGCCAGCCATGGCGGAACCACCTCTCACACGTACCAGAACCACCTGCCGGAGAAGCTGGAAACACGTCCTCGACAGTCTGGAACCACCTGCCGGCCAAGCCTGAACCACCTGCCAAGCACAACGGAACAACCTGCCAGACACGCCAAAATCACCTGCGTGTTATGCCAGAACCACTTGGAGGACTCTCTGGGATGACCTGCCGGGCATGCCGGAACCACCTCTCAGACGTGCCAGAACCATGTGGCGGACAGTCCGGAATCACCTGTTGGGCATGCGCAACCACCTCTGAGCCGTACCAGAACCACATGCCGTGCAGGCTGGAACCACCTACCGGACAGACCGGAATCACCTTTCGGGCATGCCGGAACCACCTGTCAGATGTGCCAGAAACACGTGCCGGAGACGCCGGAAGCACCGGCCAAGCACGTTGGAACCACCTGCTCAACTCGCCTGAACCACCTGCCGGACATGCCAAAATCACCTGCCGACTATGCCAGAACCACTTGGCGAACACTCCGGAATCACTTGCCGGGCATGCAGGAACCACCTCTCAGACATGCCAGAACCCCGTGCCAATGACCCCGGAAGCACCAGCCGAGCACGCCGGAACCACCTGCTCAACTCGCCTGAACCACCTGCCGGACACGCCAAAATCACCTGCCCGGTAGACCAGCACCACTTCGGGGACAAGCCGGAATCACGTGAGGGGCATGCCGGCACAGCCTCTCAGACTGAACCTCGTGCCGGACACCACAGAACCACCTGCCGGACAGACCGGAACCACCTGCCGGACACGCCGGAACCACCGGCTCGACCCGCCGGAACGACCGCTGGACATGCAAAATCACCTGCCGGCTACGCCGGAAACACTTGGCGAACACTCCGGAATCATCTGCCGGGCATGCCGGAACCACCTCTCAGATATGCCAGAACCACGTGCCAATGACCCCGGAAGCACCTGCCGAGCACGCCGGAACCACCTGCTCGACTCGCCAGAACCACCTGCCGGACACGCAAAAATCACCTGCCGGCTATGCCACAACCAGTTGGGGAACACTTCGGAATCACCTGCCGGGCTTGCTGGAACCACCTGCCGGTCATGCCAAAATCACGTGCCAACTACCCCAGTACCACTTGGCGGACACTGTGGAAACACCTGTCGGGCCAGCCAGAACAACATCTCACACGTGCCAGAACCATGTGCATGAGATGCTGGAACCACACCCCGAACAGACGGAAAACACCTGCCAGACCCGTCTGAACAACCTGCCGAGCACGCCGGAGCCACCTGCTCGACTCGCCGGAACCACCTACCTGACATGCCCAAATCACCAGCCGGGTATGCCAGAACCACTTGGCGGACACTCCGGAATCCTCTGCCGGACATGCCAGAACCAGCTCTCAGACACACCAGAACCACGTGCCGGAGACGCCGGAAGCACCTGCCGAGCATGCCGGAGCAACCTGCTCGACTCGCCAGAAACACCTGCCGGACACGCCAAAATCACCTGCCGGGTACGCCAGAACCACCTGGCGGACACTCTGAAATCACCTGCCGCGCATGCTGGAACCACCTCTCAGACGTGCCGGAAGCACGTGCCGGACACGCCGGAAACACCTAGCGGACAGACCGGAACCACCTGCCGAGCACGCCGGAGCCACCTGTTCGACTGGCTGGAACCACCTGCCGGACAGGCCAATATTAACTGCTGGCTATGCCAGAACCACCTGGGGGACAGTCCGGGATCACCTGCCAGCCATGGCGGAACCACCTCTCACACGTACCAGAACCACCTGCCGGAGAAGCTGGAAACACGTCCTCGACAGTCTGGAACCACCTGCCGGCCAAGCCTGAACCACCTGCCAAGCACAACGGAACAACCTGCCAGACACGCCAAAATCAACTGCGTGTTATGCCAGAACCACTTGGAGGACTCTCTGGGATGACCTGCCGGGCATGCCGGAACCACCTCTCAGACGTGCCAGAACCATGTGGCGGACAGTCCGGAATCACCTGTTGGGCATGCGCAACCACCTCTGAGACGTACCAGAACCACATGCCGTGCAGGCTGGAACCACCTACCGGACAGACCGGAATCACCTTTCGGGCATGCCGGAACCACCTGTCAGATGTGCCAGAAACACGTGCCGGAGACGCCGGAAGCACCTGCCAAGCACGTTGGAACCACCTGCTCAACTCGCCTGAACCACCTGCCGGACATGCCAAAATCACCTGCCGACTATGCCAGAACCACTTGGCGAACACTCCGGAATCACTTGCCGGGCATGCAGGAACCACATCTCAGACATGCCAGAACCCCGTGCCAATGACCCCGGAAGCACCAGCCGAGCACGCCGGAACCACCTGCTCAACTCGCCTGAACGACCTGCCGGACACGCCAAAATCACCTGCCCGCTACACCAGCACCACTTCGGGGACAAGCCGGAATCACGTGAGGGGCATGCCGGCACAGCCTCTCAGACTGAACCTCGTGCCGGACACCATAGAACCACCTGCCGGACAGACCGGAACCACCTGCCGGTCACGCCGGAACCACCGGCTCGACCCGCCGGAACGACCGCTGGACATGCAAAATCACCTGCCGGCTACGCCGGAAAAACTTGGCGAACACTCCGGAATCACCTGCCGGGCATGCCGGAACCACCTCTCAGATATGCCAGAACCACGTGCCAATGACCCTGGAAGCACCTGCCGACCACGCCAGAACCACCTGCTCGACTCGGCAGAACCACCTGCCGGAAACGCAAAAATCACCTGCCGGCTACGCCACAACCAGTTGGGGAACACTTCGGAATCACCTGCCGGGCTTGCTGGAACCACCTGCCGGTCATGCCAAAATCACCTGCCAACTACGCCAGTACCACTTGGCGGACACTGTGGAAACACCTGTTGGGCCGGCCGGAACCACATCTCAGACGTGCCAGAACCATGTGCATGAGATGCAGGAACCACACCCCGAATAGACGGAAAACACCTGCCAGACCCGTCTGAACAACCTGCCGAGCACGCCGGAGCCACCTGCTCGACTCGCCGGAACCACCTACCTGACATGCCCAAATCACCAGCCGGGTATGCCAGAACCACTTGGCGGACACTCCGGAATCATCTGCCGGACATGCCGGAACCAGCTCTCAGACACACCAGAACCACGTGCCGGAGACGCCGGAAGCAACTGCCGAGCATGCCGGAGCCACCTGCTCGACTCGCCAGAAACACCTGCCGGACACGCCAAAATCACCTGCCGGGTACGCCAGAACCACCTGGCGGACACTCCGAAATCACCTGTCGCGCATGCCGGAACCACCTCTCAGACGTGCCGGAAGCACGTGCCGGACACGCCGGAAACACCTACCGGACAGACCGGAACCACCTGCCGAGCACGCCGGAGCCACCTGTTCGACTGGCTGGAACCACCTGCCGGACAGGCCAATATTAACTGCTGGCTATGCCAGAACCACCTGGGGGACAGTCCGGGATCACCTGCCAGCCATGGCGGAACCACCTCTCACACGTACCAGAACCACCTGCCGGAGAAGCTGGAAACACGTCCTGGACAGTCTGGAACCACCTGCCGGCCAAGCCTGAACCACCTGCCAAGCACAACGGAACAACCTGCCAGACACGCCAAAATCACCTGCGTGTTATGCCAGAACCACTTGGAGGACTCTCTGGGATGACCTGCCGGGCATGCCGGAACCACCTCTCAGACGTGCCAGAACCATGTGGCGGAGAGTCCGGAATCACCTGTTGGGCATGCGCAACCACCTCTGAGACGTACCAGAACCACATGCCGTGCAGGCTGGAACCACCTACCGGACAGACCGGAATCACCTTTCGGGCATGCCGGAACCACCTGTCAGATGTGCCAGAAACACGTGCCGGAGACGCCGGAAGCACCGGCCAAGCACATTGGAACCACCTGCTCAACTCGCCTGAACCTCCTGCCGGACATGCCAAAATCACCTGCCGACTATGCCAGAACCACTTGGCGAACACTCCGGAATCACTTGCCGGGCATGCAGGAACCACCTCTCAGATATGCCAGAACCCCGTGCCAATGACCCCTGAAGCACCAGCCGAGCACGCCGGAACCACCTGCTCAACTCGCCTGAACCACATGCCGGATACGCAAAAATCACCTGCCCGCTACACCAGCACCACTTCGGGGACAAGCCGGAATCACGTGAGGGGCATGCCGGCACAGCCTCTCAGACTGAACCTCGTGCCGGACACCACAGAACCACCTGCCGGACAGACCGGAACCACCTGCCGGACACGCCGGAACCACCGGCTCGACCCTCCGGAACGACCGCTGGACATGCAAAATCACCTGCCGGCTACGCCGGAAACACTTGGCGAACACTCCGGAATCACCTGCCGGGCATGCCGGAACCACCTCTCAGATATGCCAGAACCACGTGCCAATGACCCCGGAAGCACCTGCCAAGCACGCCGGAACCACCTGCTCGACTCGCCAGAACCACCTGCCGGACACGCAAAAATCACCTGCCCGCTACGCCACAAACAGTTGGGGAACACTTCGGAATCACCTGCCGGGCTTGCTGGAACCACCTGCCGGTCATGCCAAAATCACCTGCCAACTACGCCAGTACCATTTGGCGGACACTGTGGAAACACCTGTCGGGCCAGCCAGAACAACATCTCACACGTGCCAGAACCATGTGCATGAGATGCTGGAACCACACCCCGAACAGACGGAAAACACCTGCCAGACCCGTCTGAACAACCTGCCGAGCACGCCGGAGCCACCTGCTCGACTCGCCGGAACCACCTACCTGACATGCCCAAATCACCAGCCGGGTATGCCAGAACCACTTGGCGGACACTCCAGAATCATCTGCC
This sequence comes from Equus caballus, assembly GCF_041296265.1. NCBI lineage: Eukaryota > Metazoa > Chordata > Mammalia > Perissodactyla > Equidae > Equus > Equus caballus. Next base: position 4,271,872 of record NC_091710.1, read on the forward strand.
GGACATGCCGGAACCAGCTCTCAGACACACCAGAACCACGTGCCGGAGACGCCGGAAGCACCTGCCGAGCATGCCGGAGCCACCTGCTCGACTCGCCAGAAACACCTGCCGGACACGCCAAAATCACCTGCCGGGTACGCCAGAACCACCTGGCGGACACTCCGAAATCACCTGCCGCGCATGCCGGAACCACCTCTCAGACGTGCCGGAAGCACATGCCAGACACGCCGGAAACACCTAGCGGACAGACCGGAACCACCTGCCGAGCACGCCGGAGCCACCTGTTCGACTGGCTGGAACCACCTGCCGGACAGGCCAATATTAACTGCTGGCTATGCCAGAACCACCTGGGGGACAGTCCGGAATCACCTGCCAGCCATGGCGGAACCACCTCTCACACGTACCAGAACCACCTGCCGGAGAAGCTGGAAACACGTCCTGGACAGACTGGAACCACGTGACGGCCATGCCTGAACCACCTGCCGAGCATGGCGGAACCATCTGCCGGACACGCCAAAATCACCTGCGGGCTACGCCAGAACCACTTGGACGACTCTCCCAAATGACCTGCCGGGCATGTTGGAACCAACTCTCAGACGTGCCAGAAGCACGTGGCGGACAGTCCGGAATCACCTGTTGGGCATACGCAACCACCTCTGAGACGTACCAGAACCACGTGCCGTGCACGCCGGAACCACCTACCGGACAGACCGGAATCAAATTTTGGGCATGCCGGAACCACCAGTCAGATGTTCCGGAAACAGGTGCCGCAGACGCCGGAAGCACCTGCCGAGCACGTAGCACCCACCTGCTGAACTCGCCTGAACCACCTGCCGGACACGCCAAAATCACCTGCCCGCTACACCAGCACCACTTCGGGGACAAGCCGGAATCACGTGAGGGGCATGCCGGCACAGCCTCTCAGACTGAACCTCGTGCCGGACACCACAGAACCACCTGCCGGACAGACCGGAACCACCTGCCGGACACGCCGGAACCACCGGCTCGACCCGCCGGAACGACCGCTGGACATGCAAAATCACCTGCCGGCTACGCCGGAAACACTTGGCGAACATTCCGGAATCACCTGCCGGGCATGCAGGAACCACCTCTCAGATAAGCCAGAACCACGTGCCAATGATCCCGGAAGCACCTGCCGAGCACGCCGGAGCCACCTGCTCGACTCGCCAGAACCACCTGCCGGACACGCAAAAATCACCTGCCGGCTACGCCACAACCAGTTGGGGAACACTTCGGAATCACCTGCCGGGCTTGCTGGAACCACCTGCCGGTCATGCCAAAATAACCTGCCAACTACGCCAGTACCACTTGGCGGACACTGTGGAAACACCTGTCGGGCCGGCAGGAAACACATCTCACACGTGCCAGAACCATGTGCATGAGATGCTGGAACCACACCCCGAACAGACGGAAAACACCTGCCAGACCCGTCTGAACAACCTGCCGAGCACGCCAGAGCCACCTGCTCGACTCGCCAGAAACACCTGCCGGACACGCCAAAATCACCTGCCGGGTACGCCAGAACCACCTGGCGGACACTCCGAAATCACCTGCCGCGCATGCTGGAGCCACCTCTCAGACGTGCCGGAAGCACGTGCCGGACACGCCGGAAACACCTACCGGACAGACCGGAACCACCTGCCGAGCACGCCGGAGCCACCTGTTCGACTGGCTGGAACCACCTGCCGGACAGGCCAATATTAACTGCTGGCTATGCCAGAACCACCTGGGGGACAGTCCGGGATCACCTGCCAGCCATGGCGGAACCACCTCTCACACGTACCAGAACCACCTGCCGGAGAAGCTGGAAACACGTCCTCGACAGTCTGGAACCACCTGCCGGCCAAGCCTGAACCACCTGCCAAGCACAACGGAACAACCTGCCAGACACGCCAAAATCACCTGCGTGTTATGCCAGAACCACTTGGAGGACTCTCTGGGATGACCTGCCGGGCATGCCGGAACCACCTCTCAGACGTGCCAGAACCATGTGGCGGACAGTCCGGAATCACCTGTTGGGCATGCGCAACCACCTCTGAGCCGTACCAGAACCACATGCCGTGCAGGCTGGAACCACCTACCGGACAGACCGGAATCACCTTTCGGGCATGCCGGAACCACCTGTCAGATGTGCCAGAAACACGTGCCGGAGACGCCGGAAGCACCGGCCAAGCACATTGGAACCACCTGCTCAACTCGCCTGAACCACCTGCCGGACATGCCAAAATCACCTGCCGACTATGCCAGAACCACTTGGCGAACACTCCGGAATCACTTGCCGGGCATGCAGGAACCACCTCTCAGACATGCCAGAACCCCGTGCCCATGACCCCGGAAGCACCAGCCGAGCACGCCGGAACCACCTGCTCAACTCGCCTGAACCACATGCCGGATACGCAAAAATCACCTGCCCGCTACACCAGCACCACTTCGGGGACAAGCCGGAATCACGTGAGGGGCATGCCGGCACAGCCTCTCAGACTGAACCTCGTGCCGGACACCACAGAACCACCTGCCGGACAGACCGGAACCATCTGCCGGACACGCCGGAACCACCGGCTCGACCCGCCGGAACGACCGTTGGACATGCAAAATCACCTGCCGGCTATGCCGGAAACACTTGGCGAACACTCCGGAATCACCTGCCGGGCATGCCGGAACCACCTCTCAGATATGCCAGAACCACGTGCCAATGACCCCGGAAGCACCTGCCGAGCACACCGGAACCACCTGCTCGACTCGCCAGAACCACCTGCCGGACACGCAAAAATCAACTGCCGGCTACGCCACAACCAGTTGGGGAACACTTCGGAATCACCTGCCGGGCTTGCTGGAACCACCTGCCGGTCATGCCAAAATCACCTGCCAACTACGCCAGTACCACTTGGCGGACACTGTGGAAACACCTGTCGGGCCGGCCGGAACCACATCTCACACGTGCCAGAACCATGTGCATGAGATGCTGGAACCACACCCCGAACAGACGGAAAACACCTGACAGACCCGTCTGAACAACCTGCCGAGCACGCCGGAGCCACCTGCTCGACTCGCCGGAACCACCTACCTGACATGCCCAAATCACCAGCCGGGTATGCCAGAACCACTTGGCGGACACTCCGGAATCATCTGCCGGACATGCCGGAACCAGCTCTCAGACACACCAGAACCACGTGCCGGAGACGCCGGAAGCACCTGCCGAGCATGCCGGAGCCACCTGCTCGACTCGCCAGAAACACCTGCCGGACACGCCAAAATCACCTGCCGGGTACGCCAGAACCACCTGGCGGACACTCCGAAATCACCTGTCGCGCATGCCGGAACCACCTCTCAGACGTGCCGGAAGCACGTGCCGGACACGCCGGAATCACCTAGCGGACAGACCGGAACCACCTGCCGAGCACGCCGGAGCCACCTGTTCGACTGGCTGGAACCACCTGCCGGACAGGCCAATATTAACTGCTGGCTATGCCAGAACCACCTGGGGGACAGTCCGGGATCACCTGCCAGCCATGGCGGAACCACCTCTCACACGTACCAGAACCACCTGCCGGAGAAGCTGGAAACACGTCCTCGACAGTCTGGAACCACCTGCCGGCCAAGCCTGAACCACCTGCCAAGCACAACGGAACAACCTGCCAGACACGCCAAAATCACCTGCGTGTTATGCCAGAACCACTTGGAGGACTCTCTGGGATGACCTGCCGGGCATGCCGGAACCACCTCTCAGACGTGCCATAACCATGTGTCGGACAGTCCGGAATCACCTTTTGGGCATGCGCAACCACCTCTGAGCCGTACCAGAACCACATGCCGTGCAAGCTGGAACCACCTACCGGACAGACCGGAATCACCTTTCGGGCATGCCGGAACCACCTGTCAGATGTGCCAGAAACACGTGCCGGAGACGCCGGAAGCACCGGCCAAGCACATTGGAACCACCTGCTCAACTCGCCTGAACCACCTGCTGGACACGCCAAAATCACCTGCCCGCTACACCAGCACCACTTCGGGGACAAGCCGGAATCACGTGAGGGGCATGCCGGCACAGCCTCTCAGACTGAACCTCGTGCCGGACACCACAGAACCACCTGCCGGACAGACCGGAACCACCTGCCGGACACGCCGGAACCACCGGCTCGACCCGCCGGAACGACCGCTGGACATGCAAAATCACCTGCCGGCTACGCCGGAAACACTTGGCGAACACTCCGGAATCACCTGCCGGGCATGCCGGAACCACCTCTCAGATATGCCAGAACCACGTGCCAATGACCCCGGAAGCACCTGCCGAGCACGCCGGAACCACCTGCTCGACTCGCCAGAACCACCTGCTGGACACGCAAAAATCACCTGCCGGCTACGCCACAACCAGTTGGGGAACACTTCGGAATCACCTGCCGGGCTTGCTGGAACCACCTGCCGGTCATCCCAAAATCACCTGCCAACTACGCCAGTACCACTTGGCGGACACTGTGGAAACACCTGTCGGGCCGGCAGGAACCACATCTCACACGTGCCAGAACCATGTGCATGAGAAATAGGAACCACACCCCGAATAGACGGAAAACACCTGCCAGACCCGTCTGAACAACCTGCCGAGCACGCCGGAGCCACCTGCTCGACTCGCCGGAACCACCTACCTGACATGCCCAAATCACCAGCCGGGTATGCCAGAAACACTTGGCGGACACTCCGGAATCATCTGCCGGACATGCCGGAACCAGCTCTCAGACACACCAGAACCAAGTGCCGGAGACGCCGGAAGCACCTGCCGAGCATGCCGGAGCCACCTGCTCGACTCGCCAGAAACACCTGCCGGACACGCCAAAATCACCTGCCGGGTACGCCAGAACCACCTGGCGGACACTCCAAAATCACCTGCCGCGCATGCTGGAACCACCTCTCAGACGTGCCGGAAGCACGTGCGGGCACGCCGGAAACACCTACCGGACAGACCGGAACCACCTGCCGAGCACGCCGGAGCCACCTGTTCGACTGGCTGGAACCACCTGCCGGACAGGCCAATATTAACTGCTGGCTATGCCAGAACCACCTGGGGGACAGTCCGGGATCACCTGCCAGCCATGGCGGAACCACCTCTCACACGTACCAGAACCACCTGCCGGAGAAGCTGGAAACACGTCCTCGACAGTCTGGAACCACCTGCCGGCCAAGCCTGAACCACCTGCCAAGCACAACGGAACAACCTGCCAGACACGCCAAAATCACCTGCGTGTTATGCCAGAACCACTTGGAGGACTCTCTGGGATGACCTGCCGGGCATGCCGGAACCACCTCTCAGACGTGCCAGAACCATGTGGCGGACAGTCCGGAATCACCTGTTGGGCATGCGCAACCACCTCTGAGACGTACCAGAACCACATGCCGTGCAGGCTGGAACCACCTACCGGACAGACCGGAATCACCTTTCGGGCATGCCGGAACCACCTGTCAGATGTGCCAGAAACACGTGCCGGAGACGCCGGAAGCACCTGCCAAGCACGTTGGAACCACCTGCTCAACTCGCCTGAACCACCTGCCGGACATGCCAAAATCACCTGCCGACTATGCCAGAACCACTTGGCGAACACTCCGGAATCACTTGCCGGGCATGCAGGAACCACCTCTCAGACATGCCAGAACCCCGTGCCAATGACCCCGGAAGCACCAGCCGAGCACGCCGGAACCACCTGCTCAACTCGCCTGAACCACCTGCCGGACACGCCAAAATCACCTGCCCGCTACACCAGCACCACTTCGGGGACAAGCCGGAATCACGTGAGGGGCATGCCGGCACAGCCTCTCAGACTGAACCTCGTGCCGGACACCACAGAACCACCTGCCGGACAGACCGGAACCACCTGCCGGACACGCCGGAACCACCGGCTCGACCCGCCGGAACGACCGCTGGACATGCAAAATCACCTGCCGGCTACGCCGGAAACACTTGGTGAACACTCCGGAATCACCTGCCGGGCATGCCGGAACCACCTCTCAGATATGCCAGAACCACGTGCCAATGACCCCGGAAGCACCTGCCGAGCACGCCGGAACCACCTGCTCGACTCGCCAGAACCACCTGCCGGACACGCAAAAATCACCTGCCGGCTACGCCACAACCAGTTGGGGAACACTTCGGAATCACCTGCCGGGCTTGCTGGAACCACCTGCCGGTCATGCCAAAATCACCTGCCAACTACGCCAGTACCACTTGGCGGACACTGTGGAAACACCTGTCGGGCCGGCCGGAACCACATCTCAGACGTGCCAGAACCATGTGCATGAGAAATAGGAACCACACACCGAATAGACGGAAAACACCTGCCAGACCCGTCTGAACAACCTGCCGAGCACGCCGGAGCCACCTGCTCGACTCGCCGGAACCACCTACCTGACATGCCCAAATCACCAGCCGGGTATGCCAGAAACACTTGGCGGACACTCCGGAATCATCTGCCGGACATGCCGGAACCAGCTCTCAGACACACCAGAACCACGTGCCGGAGACGCCGGAAGCACCTGCCGAGCATGCCGGAGCCACCTGCTCGACTCGCCAGAAACACCTGCCGGACACGCCAAAATCACCTGCCGGGTACGCCAGAACAACCTGGCGGACACTCCGAAATCACCTGTCGCGCATGCCGGAACCACCTCTCAGACGTGCCGGAAGCACGTGCCGGACACGCCGCAATCACCTACCGGACAGACCGGAACCACCTGCCGAGCACGCCGGAGCCACCTGTTCGACTGGCTGGAACCACCTGCCGGACAGGCCAATATTAACTGCTGGCTATGCCAGAACCACCTGGGGGACAGTCCGGGATCACCTGCCAGCCATGGCGGAACCACCTCTCACACGTACCAGAACCACATGCCGGAGAAGCTGGAAACACGTCCTGGACAGTCTGGAACCACCTGCCGGCCAAGCCTGAACCACCTGCCAAGCACAACGGAACAACCTGCCAGACACGCCAAAATCACCTGCGTGTTATGCCAGAACCACTTGGAGGACTCTCTGGGATGACCTGCCGGGCATGCCGGAACCACCTCTCAGACGTGCCAGAACCATGTGGCGGACAGTCCGGAATCACCTGTTGGGCATGCGCAACCACCTCTGAGACGTACCAGAACCACATGCCGTGCAGGCTGGAACCACCTACCGGACAGACCGGAATCACCTTTCGGGCATGCCGGAACCACCTGTCAGATGTGCCAGAAACACGTGCCGGAGACGCCGGAAGCACCTGCCAAGCACGTTGGAACCACCTGCTCAACTCGCCTGAACCACCTGCCGGACATGCCAAAATCACCTGCCGACTATGCCAGAACCACTTGGCGAACACTCCGGAATCACTTGCCGGGCATGCAGGAACCACCTCTCAGACATGCCAGAACCCCGTGCCAATGACCCCGGAAGCACCAGCCGAGCACGCCGGAACCACCTGCTCAACTCGCCTGAACCACCTGCCGGACACACCAAAATCACCTGCCCGCTACACCAGCACCACTTCGGGGACAAGCCGGAATCACGTGAGGGGCATGCCGGCACAGCCTCTCAGACTGAACCTCGTGCCGGACACCACAGAACCACCTGCCGGACAGACCGGAACCACCTGCCGGACACGCCGGAACCATCGGCTCGACCCGCAGGAACGACCGCGGGACATGCAAAATCACCTGCCGGCTACGCCGGAAACACTTGGCGAACACTCCGGAATCACCTGCCGGGCATGCCGGAACCACCTCTCAGATATGCCAGAACCACGTGCCAATGACCCCGGAAGCACCTGCCGAGCACGCCGGAACCACCTGCTCGACTCGCCAGAACCACCTGCCGGACACGCAAAAATCACCTGCCGGCTACGCCACAACCAGTTGGGGAACACTTCGGAATCACCTGCCGGGCTTGCTGGAACCACCTGCCGGTCATGCCAAAATCACCTGCCAACTACGCCAGTACCACTTGGCGGACACTGTGGAAACACCTGTCGGGCCGGCCGGAACCACATCTCAGACGTGCCAGAACCATGTGCATGAGATGCTGGAACCACACCCCGAACAGACGGAAAACACCTGCCAGACCGTCTGAACAACCTGCCGAGGACGCCGGAGCCACCTGCTCGACTCGCCGGGACCACCTACCTGACATGCCCAAATCACCAGCCGGGTATGCCAGAACCACTTGGCGGACACTCCGGAATCATCTGCCGGACATGCCGGAACCAGCTCTCAGACACACCAGAACCACGTGCCGGAGACGCCGGAAGCACCTGCCGAGCATGCCGGAGCCACCTGCTCGACTCGCCAGAAACACCTGCCGGACACGCCAAAATCACCTGCCGGGTACGCCAGAACCACCTGGCGGACACTCCGAAATCACCTGTCGCGCATGCCGGAACCACCTCTCAGACGTGCCGGAAGCACGTGCCGGACACGCCGGAATCACCTAGCGGACAGACCGGAACCACCTGCCGAGCACGCCGGAGCCACCTGTTCGACTGGCTGGAACCACCTGCCGGACAGGCCAATATTAACTGCTGGCTATGCCAGAACCACCTGGGGGACAGTCCGGGATCACCTGCCAGCCATGGCGGAACCACCTCTCACACGTACCAGAACCACCTGCCGGAGAAGCTGGAAACACGTCCTGGACAGTCTGGAACCACCTGCCGGCCAAGCCTGAACCACCTGCCAAGCACAACGGAACAACCTGCCAGACACGCCAAAATCACCTGCGTGTTATGCCAGAACCACTTGGAGGACTCTCTGGGATGACCTGCCGGGCATGCCGGAACCACCTCTCAGACGTGCCAGAACCATGTGGCGGACAGTCCGGAATCACCTGTTGGGCATGCGCAACCACCTCTGAGACGTACCAGAACCACATGCCGTGCAGGCTGGAACCACCTACCGGACAGACCGGAATCACCTTTCGGGCATGCCGGAACCACCTGTCAGATGTGCCAGAAACACGTGCCGGAGACGCCGGAAGCACCTGCCAAGCACGTTGGAACCACCTGCTCAACTCGCCTGAACCACCTGCCGGACATGCCAAAATCACCTGCCGACTATGCCAGAACCACTTGGCGAACACTCCGGAATCACTTGCCGGGCATGCAGGAACCACCTCTCAGACATGCCAGAACCCCGTGCCAATGACCCCGGAAGCACCAGCCGAGCACGCCGGAACCACCTGCTCAACTCGCCTGAACCACCTGCCGGACACACCAAAATCACCTGCCCGCTACACCAGCACCACTTCGGGGACAAGCCGGAATCACGTGAGGGGCATGCCGGCACAGCCTCTCAGACTGAACCTCGTGCCGGACACCACAGAACCACCTGCCGGACAGACCGGAACCACCTGCCGGACACGCCGGAACCATCGGCTCGACCCGCAGGAACGACCGCGGGACATGCAAAATCACCTGCCGGCTACGCCGGAAACACTTGGCGAACACTCCGGAATCACCTGCCGGGCATGCCGGAACCACCTCTCAGATATGCCAGAACCACGTGCCAATGACCCCGGAAGCACCTGCCGAGCACGCCGGAACCACCTGCTCGACTCGCCAGAACCACCTGCCGGACACGCAAAAATCACCTGCCGGCTACGCCACAACCAGTTGGGGAACACTTCGGAATCACCTGCCGGGCTTGCTGGAACCACCTGCCGGTCATGCCAAAATCACCTGCCAACTACGCCAGTACCACTTGGCGGACACTGTGGAAACACCTGTCGGGCCGGCCGGAACCACATCTCAGACGTGCCAGAACCATGTGCATGAGATGCTGGAACCACACCCCGAACAGACGGAAAACACCTGCCAGACCGTCTGAACAACCTGCCGAGGACGCCGGAGCCACCTGCTCGACTCGCCGGGACCACCTACCTGACATGCCCAAATCACCAGCCGGGTATGCCAGAACCACTTGGCGGACACTCCGGAATCATCTGCCGGACATGCCGGAACCAGCTCTCAGACACACCAGAACCACGTGCCGGAGACGCCGGAAGCACCTGCCGAGCATGCCGGAGCCACCTGCTCGACTCGCCAGAAACACCTGCCGGACACGCCAAAATCACCTGCCGGGTACGCCAGAACCACCTGGCGGACACTCCGAAATCACCTGTCGCGCATGCCGGAACCACCTCTCAGACGTGCCGGAAGCACGTGCCGGACACGCCGGAATCACCTAGCGGACAGACCGGAACCACCTGCCGAGCACGCCGGAGCCACCTGTTCGACTGGCTGGAACCACCTGCCGGACAGGCCAATATTAACTGCTGGCTATGCCAGAACCACCTGGGGGACAGTCCGGGATCACCTGCCAGCCATGGCGGAACCACCTCTCACACGTACCAGAACCACCTGCCGGAGAAGCTGGAAACACGTCCTCGACAGTCTGGAACCACCTGCCGGCCAAGCCTGAACCACCTGCCAAGCACAACGGAACAATCTGCCAGACACGCCAAAATCACCTGCGTGTTATGCCAGAACCACTTGGAGGACTCTCTGGGATGACCTGCCGGGCATGCCGGAACCACCTCTCAGACGTGCCAGAACCATGTGGCGGACAGTCCGGAATCACCTGTTGGGCATGCGCAACCACCTCTGAGACGTACCAGAACCACATGCCGTGCAGGCTGGAACCACCTACCGGACAGACCGGAATCACCTTTCGGGCATGCCGGAACCACCTGTCAGATGTGCCAGAAACACGTGCCGGAGACGCCGGAAGCACCTGCCAAGCACGTTGGAACCACCTGCTCAACTCGCCTGAACCACCTGCCGGACATGCCAAAATCACCTGCCGACTATGCCAGAACCACTTGGCGAACACTCCGGAATCACTTGCCGGGCATGCAGGAACCACATCTCAGACATGCCAGAACCCCGTGCCAATGACCCCGGAAGCACCAGCCGAGCACGCCGGAACCACCTGCTCAACTCGCCTGAACGACCTGCCGGACACGCCAAAATCACCTGCCCGCTACACCAGCACCACTTCGGGGACAAGCCGGAATCACGTGAGGGGCATGCCGGCACAGCCTCTCAGACTGAACCTCGTGCCGGACACCACAGAACCACCTGCCGGACAGACCGGAACCACCTGCCGGACACGCCGGAACCACCGGCTCGACCCGCAGGAACGACCGCGGGACATGCAAAATCACCTGCCGGCTACGCCGGAAACACTTGGCGAACACTCCGGAATCACCTGCCGGGCATGCCGGAACCACCTCTCAGATATGCCAGAACCACGTGCCAATGACCCCGGAAGCACCTGCCGAGCACGCCGGAACCACCTGCTCGACTCGCCAGAACCACCTGCCGGACACGCAAAAATCACCTGCCGGCTACGCCACAACCAGTTGGGGAACACTTCGGAATCACCTGCCGGGCTTGCTGGAACCACCTGCCGGTCATGCCAAAATCACCTGCCAACTACGCCAGTACCACTTGGCGGACACTGTGGAAACACCTGTCGGGCCGGCCGGAACCACATCTCACACGTGCCAGAACCATGTGCATGAGATGCTGGAACCACACCCCGAACAGACGGAAAACACCTGCCAGACCCGTCTGAACAACCTGCCGAGCACGCCGGAGCCACCTGCTCGACTCGCCGGAACCACCTACCTGACATGCCCAAATCACCAGCCGGGTATGCCAGAACCACTTGGCGGACACTCCGGAATCATCTGCCGGACATGCCGGAACCAGCTCTCAGACACACCAGAACCACGTGCCGGAGACGCCGGAAGCACCTGCCGAGCATGCCGGAGCCACCTGCTCGACTCGCCAGAAACACCTGCCGGACACGCCAAAATCACCTGCCGGGTACGCCAGAACCACCTGGCGGACACTCCGAAATCACCTGTCGCGCATGCCGGAACCACCTCTCAGACGTGCCGGAAGCACGTGCCGGACACGCCGGAATCACCTACCGGACAGACCGGAACCACCTGCCGAGCACGCCGGAGCCACCTGTTCGACTGGCTGGAACCACCTGCCGGACAGGCCAATATTAACTGCTGGCTATGCCAGAACCACCTGGGGGACAGTCCGGGATCACCTGCCAGCCATGGCGGAACCACCTCTCACACGTACCAGAACCACCTGCCGGAGAAGCTGGAAACACGTCCTGGACAGTCTGGAACCACCTGCCGGCCAAGCCTGAACCACCTGCCAAGCACAACGGAACAACCTGCCAGACACGCCAAAATCACCTGCGTGTTATGCCAGAACCACTTGGAGGACTCTCTGGGATGACCTGCCGGGCATGCCGGAACCACCTCTCAGACGTGCCAGAACCATGTGGCGGACAGTCCGGAATCACCTGTTGGGCATGCGCAACCACCTCTGAGACGTACCAGAACCACATGCCGTGCAGGCTGGAACCACCTACCGGACAGACCGGAATCACCTTTCGGGCATGCCGGAACCACCTGTCAGATGTGCCAGAAACACGTGCCGGAGACGCCGGAAGCACCGGCCAAGCACGTTGGAACCACCTGCTCAACTCGCCTGAACCACCTGCCGGACATGCCAAAATCACCTGCCGACTATGCCAGAACCACTTGGCGAACACTCCGGAATCACTTGCCGGGCATGCAGGAACCACCTCTCAGACATGCCAGAACCCCGTGCCAATGACCCCGGAAGCACCAGCCGAGCACGCCGGAACCACCTGCTCAACTCGCCTGAACCACCTGCCGGACACACCAAAATCACCTGCCCGCTACACCAGCACCACTTCGGGGACAAGCCGGAATCACGTGAGGGGCATGCCGGCACAGCCTCTCAGACTGAACCTCGTGCCGGACACCACAGAACCACCTGCCGGACAGACCGGAACCACCTGCCGGACACGCCGGAACCACCGGCTCGACCCGCCGGAACGACCGCTGGACATGCAAAATCACCTGCCGGCTACGCCGGAAACACTTGGCGAACACTCCGGAATCACCTGCCGGGCATGCCGGAACCACCTCTCAGATATGCCAGAACCACGTGCCAATGACCCCGGAAGCACCTGCCGAGCACGCCGGAACCACCTGCTCGACTCGCCAGAACCACCTGCCGGACACGCAAAAATCACCTGCCGGCTACGCCACAACCAGTTGGGGAACACTTCGGAATCACCTGCCGGGCTTGCTGGAACCACCTGCCGGTCATGCCAAAATCACCTGCCAACTACGCCAGTACCACTTGGCGGACACTGTGGAAACACCTGTCGGGCCGGCAGGAACCACATCTCACACGTGCCAGAACCATGTGCATGAGATGCTGGAACCACACCCCGAACAGACGGAAAACACCTGCCAGACCCGTCTGAACAACCTGCCGAGCACGCCGGAGCCACCTGCTCGACTCGCCGGAACCACCTACCTGACATGCCCAAATCACCAGCCGGGTATGCCAGAACCACTTGGCGGACACTCCGGAATCATCTGCCGGACATGCCGGAACCAGCTCTCAGACACACCAGAACCACGTGCCGGAGACGCCGGAAGCACCTGCCGAGCATGCCGGAGCCACCTGCTCGACTCGCCAGAAACACCTGCCGGACACGCCAAAATCACCTGCCGGGTACGCCAGAACCACCTGGCGGACACTCCGAAATCACCTGTCGCGCATGCCGGAACCACATCTCAGACGTGCCGGAAGCACGTGCCGGACACGCCGGAATCACCTAGCGGACAGACCGGAACCACCTGCCGAGCACGCCGGAGCCACCTGTTCGACTGGCTGGAACCACCTGCCGGACAGGCCAATATTAACTGCTGGCTATGCCAGAACCACCTGGGGGACAGTCCGGGATCACAAGCCAGCCATGGCGGAACCACCTCTCACACGTACCAGAACCACCTGCCGGAGAAGCTGGAAACACGTCCTCGACAGTCTGGAACCACCTGCCGGCCAAGCCTGAACCACCTGCCAAGCACAACGGAACAACCTGCCAGACACGCCAAAATCAACTGCGTGTTATGCCAGAACCACTTGGAGGACTCTCTGGGATGACCTGCCGGGCATGCCGGAACCACCTCTCAGACGTGCCAGAACCATGTGGCGGACAGTCCGGAATCACCTGTTGGGCATGCGCAACCACCTCTGAGACGTACCAGAACCACATGCCGTGCAGGCTGGAACCACCTACCGGACAGACCGGAATCACCTTTCGGGCATGCCGGAACCACCTGTCAGATGTGCCAGAAACACGTGCCGGAGACGCCGGAAGCACCTGCCAAGCACGTTGGAACCACCTGCTCAACTCGCCTGAACCACCTGCCAGACATGCCAAAATCACCTGCCGACTATGCCAGAACCACTTGGCGAACACTCCGGAATCACTTGCCGGGCATGCAGGAACCACCTCTCAGACATGCCAGAACCCCGTGCCAATGACCCCGGAAGCACCAGCCGAGCACGCCGGAACCACCTGCTCAACTCGCCTGAACCACCTGCCGGACATTCCAAAATCACCTGCCCGCTACACCAGCACCACTTCGGGGACAAGCCAGAATCACGTGAGGGGCATGCCGGCACAGCCTCTCAGACTGAACCTCGTGCCGGACACCACAGAACCACCTGCCGGACAGACCGGAACCACCTGCCGGTCACGCCGGAACCACCGGCTCGACCCGCCGGAACGACCGCTGGACATGCAAAATCACCTGCCGGCTACGCCGGAAACACTTGGCGAACACTCCGGAATCACCTGCCGGGCATGCCGGAACCACCTCTCAGATAAGCCAGAACCACGTGCCAATGACCCCGGAAGCACCTGCCGAGCACGCCGGAACCACCTGCTCGACTCGCCAGAACCACCTGCCGGACACGCAAAAATCACCTGCCGGCTACGCCACAACCAGTTGGGGAACACTTCGGAATCACCTGCCGGGCTTGCTGGAACCACCTGCCGGTCATGCCAAAATCACCTGCCAACTACGCCAGTACCACTTGGCGGACACTGTGGAAACACCTGTCGGGCTGGCCGGAACCACATCTCACACGTTCCCGAACCATGTGCATGAGATGCTGGAACCACACCACGAACAGACGGAAAACACCTGCCAGACCCGTCTGAACAACCTGCCGAGCACGCCGGAGCCACTTGCTCGACTCGCCGGAACCACCTACCTGACATGCCCAAATCACCAGCCGGGTATGCCAGAACCACTTGGCGGACACTCCGGAATCATCTGCCGGACATGCCAGAACCAGCTCTCAGACACACCAGAACCAAGTGCCGGAGACGCCGGAAGCACCTGCCGAGCATGCCGGAGCCACCTGCTCGACTCGCCAGAAACACCTGCCGGACACGCCAAAATCACCTGCCGGGTACGCCAGAACCACCTGGCGGACACTCCGAAATCACCTGCCGCGCATGCCGGAACCACCTCTCATACGTGCCGGAAGCACGTGCCAGACACGCCGGAAACACCTACCGGACAGACCGGAACCACCTGCCGAGCACGCCGGAGCCACCTGTTCGACTGGCTGGAACCACCTGCCGGACAGGCCAATATTAACTGCTGGCTGTGCCAGAACCATCTGGGGGACAGTCCGGAATCACCTGCCAGCCATGGCGGAACCATCTCTCACACGTACCAGAACCACCTGCCGGAGAAGCTGGAAACACGTCCTGGACAGACTGGAACCACGTGACGGCCATGCCTGAACCACCTGCCGAGCATGGCGGAACCACCTGCCGGACACGCCAAAATCACCTGCGGGCTACGCCAGAACCACTTGGACGACTCTCTGAAACGACCTGCCGGGCATGTTGGAACCA
This sequence comes from Equus caballus, assembly GCF_041296265.1. Taxonomy (NCBI): domain Eukaryota; kingdom Metazoa; phylum Chordata; class Mammalia; order Perissodactyla; family Equidae; genus Equus; species Equus caballus. Next base: position 4,287,697 of record NC_091710.1, read on the forward strand.
CCTCTCAGACGTGCCAGAAGCACGTGGCGGACAGTCCGGAATCACCTGTTGGGCATACGCAACCACATCTGAGACGTACCAGAACCACGTGCCGTGCACGCCGGAACCACCTACCGGACAGACCGGAATCAACTTTTGGGCATGCCGGAACCACCAGTCAGATGTGCCAGAAACACGTGCCGGAGACGCCGGAAGCACCTGCCGAGCACGTCGCAACAACCTGCTCAACTCGCCTGAACCACCTGCCGGACATGCCAAAATCACCTGCCGACTATGCCAGAACCACTTGGCGAAAACTCCGGAATCACTTGCCGGGCATGCAGGAACCACCTCTCAGATATGCCAGAACCCCGTGCCAATGACCCCGGAAGCACCAGCCGAGCACGCCGGAACCACCTGCTCAACTCGCCTGAACCACCTGCCGGACACGCCAAAATCACCTGCCCGCTACACCAGCACCACTTCGGGGACAAGCCGGAATCACGTGAGGGGCATGCCGGCACAGCCTCTCAGACTGAACCTCGTGCCGGACACCACAGAACCACCTGCCGGACAGACCGGAACCACCTGCCGGACACGCCGGAACCACCGGCTCGACCCGCCGGAACGACCGCTGGACATGCAAAATCACCTGCCGGCTATGCCGGAAACACTTGGCGAACACTCCGGAATCACCTGCCGGGCATGCCGGAACCACCTCTCAGATATGCCAGAACCACGTGCCAATGACCCCGGAAGCACCTGCCGAGCACGCCGGAACCACCTGCTCGACTCGCCAGAACCACCTGCCGGACACGCAAAAATCACCTGCCGGCTACGCCACAACCAGTTGGGGAACACTTCGGAATCACCTGCCGGGCTTGCTGGAACCACCTGCCGGTCATGCCAAAATCACCTGCCAACTACGCCAGTACCACTTGGCGGACACTGTGGAAACACCTGTCGGGCCGGCAGGAACCACATCTCACACGTGCCAGAACCATGTGCATGAGATGCTGGAACCACACCCCGAACAGATGGAAAACACCTGCCAGACCCGTCTGAACAACCTGCCGAGCACGCCGGAGCCACCTGCTCGAGTCGCCGGAACCACCTACCTGACATGCCAAAATCACCAGCCGGGTATGCCAGAACCACTTGGCGGACACTCCGGAATCATCTGCAGGACATGCCGGAACCAGCTCTCAGACACACCAGAACCACGTGCCGGAGACGCCGGAAGCACCTGCCGAGCATGCCGGAGCCACCTGCTCGACTCGCCAGAAACACCTGCCGGACACGCCAAAATCGCCTGCCGGGTACGCCAGAACCACCTGGCGGACACTCCGAAATCACCTGCCGCGCATGCCGGAACCACCTCTCAGACGTGCCGGAAGCACGTGCCGGACACGACGGAATCACCTAGTGGACAGACCGGAACCACCTGCCGAGCACGCCGGAGCCACCTGTTCGACTGGCTGGAACCACCTGCCGGACAGGCCAATATTAACTGCTGGCTATGCCAGAACCACCTGGGGGACAGTCCGGGATCACCTGCCAGCCATGGCGGAACCACCTCTCACGCGTACCAGAACCACCTGCCGGAGAAGCTGGAAACACGTCCTGGACAGTCTGGAACCACCTGCCGGCCAAGCCTGAACCACCTGCCAAGCACAACGGAACAACCTGCCAGACACGCCAAAATCACCTGCGTGTTATGCCAGAACCACTTGGAGGACTCTCTGGGATGCCCTGCCGGGCATGCCGGAACCACCTCTCAGACGTGCCATAACCATGTGGCGGACAGTCCGGAATCACCTGTTGGGCATGCGCAACCACCTCTGAGCCGTACCAGAACCACATGCCGTGCAAGCTGGAACCACCTACCGGACAGACCGGAATCACCTTTCGGGCATGCCGGAACCACCTGTCAGATGTGCCAGAAACACGTGCCGGAGACGCCGGAAGCACCGGCCAAGCACATTGGAACCACCTGCTCAACTCGCCTGAACCACCTGCCGGACACGCCAAAATCACCTGCCCGCTACACCAGCACCACTTCGGGGACAAGCCGGAATCACGTGAGGGGCATGCCGGCACAGCCTCTCAGACTGAACCTCGTGCCGGACACCACAGAACCACCTGCCGGACAGACCGGAACCACCTGCCGGACACGCCGGAACCACCGGCTCGACCCGCCGGAACGACCGCTGGACATGCAAAATCACCTGCCGGCTACGCCGGAAACACTTGGCGAACACTCCGGAATCACCTGCCGGGCATGCCGGAACCACCTCTCAGATATGCCAGAACCACGTGCCAATGACCCCGGAAGCACCTGCCGAGCACGCCGGAACCCCCTGCTCGACTCGCCAGAACCACCTGCTGGACACGCAAAAATCACCTGCCGGCTACGCCACAACCAGTTGGGGAACACTTCAGAATCACCTGCCGGGCTTGCTGGAACCACCTGCCGGTCATGCCAAAATCACCTGCCAACTACGCCAGTACCACTTGGCGGACACTGTGGAAACACCTGTCGGGCCGGCCGGAACCACATCTCAGACGTGCCAGAACCATGTGCATGAGAAATAGGAACCACACCCCGAATAGACGGAAAACACCTGCCAGACCCGTCTGAACAACCTGCCGAGCACGCCGGAGCCACCTGCTCGACTCGCCGGAACCACCTACCTGACATGCCCAAATCACCAGCCGGGTATGCCAGAACCACTTGGCGGACACTCCGGAATCATCTGCCGGACATGCCGGAACCAGCTCTCAGACACACCAGAACCACGTGCCGGAGACGCCGGAAGCACCTGCCGAGCATGCCGGAGCCACCTGCTCGACTCGCCAGAAACACCTGCCGGACACGCCAAAATCACCTGCCGGGTACGCCAGAACCACCTGGCGGACACTCCAAAATCACCTGCCACGCATGCTGGAACCACCTCTCAGACGTGCCGGAAGCACGTGCCGGACACGCCGGAAACGCCTACCGGACAGACCGGAACCACCTGCCGAGCACGCCGGAGCCACCTGTTCGACTGGCTGGAACCACCTGCCGGACAGGCCAATATTAACTGCTGGCTATGCCAGAACCACCTGGGGGACAGTCCGGGATCACCTGCCAGCCATGGCGGAACCACCTCTCACACATACCAGAACCACCTGCCGGAGAAGCTGGAAACACGTCCTGGACAGTCTGGAACCACCTGCCGGCCAAGCCTGAACCACCTGCCAAGCACAACGGAACAACCTGCCAGACACGCCAAAATCACCTGCGTGTTATGCCAGAACCACTTGGAGGACTCTCTGGGATGACCTGCCGGGCATGCCGGAACCACCTCTCAGACGTGCCAGAACCATGTGGCGGACAGTCCGGAATCACCTGTTGGGCATGCGCAACCACCTCTGAGACGTACCAGAACCACATGCCGTGCAGGCTGGAACCACCTGCCGGACAGACCGGAATCACCTTTCGGGCATGCCGGAACCACCTGTCAGATGTGCCAGAAACACGTGCCGGAGACGCCGGAAGCACCTGCCAAGCACGTTGGAACCACCTGCTCAACTCGCCTGAACCACCTGCCGGACATGCCAAAATCACCTGCCGACTATGCCAGAACCACTTGGCGAACACACCGGAATCACTTGCCGGGCATGCAGGAACCACCTCTCCGACATGCCAGAACCCCGTGCCAATGACCCCGGAAGCACCAGCCGAGCACGCCGGAACCACCTGCTCAACTCGCCTGAACCACCTGCCGGACACGCCAAAATCACCTGCCCGCTACACCAGCACCACTTCCGGGACAAGCCGGAATCACGTGAGGGGCATGCCAGCACAGCCTCTCAGACTGAACCTCGTGCCGGACACCACAGCACCACCTGCCGGACAGACCGGAACCACCTGCCGGACACGCCGGAACCACCGGCTCGACCCGCCGGAACGACCGCTGGACATGCAAAATCACCTGCCGGCTACGCCGGAAACACTTGGCGAACACTCCGGAATCACCTGCCGGGCATGCCAGAACCACCTCTCAGATATGCCAGAACCACGTGCCAATGACCCTGGAAGCACCTGCCGACCACGCCGGAACCACCTGCTCGACTCGCCAGAACCACCTGCCGGACACGCAAAAATCACCTGCCGGCTACGCCACAACCAGTTGGGGAACACTTCGGAATCACCTGCCGGGCTTGCTGGAACCACCTGCCGGTCATGCCAAAATCACCTGCCAACTACGCCAGTACCACTTGGCGGACACTGTGGAAACACCTGTCGGGCCGGCCGGAACCACATCTCACACGTGCCAGAACCATGTGCATGAGATGCTGGAACCACACCCCGAACAGACGGAAAACACCTGCCAGACCCGTCTGAACAACCTGCCGAGCACGCCGGAGCCACCTGCTCGACTCGCCGGAACCACATACCTGACATGCCCAAATCACCAGCCGGGTATGCCAGAACCACTTGGCGGACACTCCGGAATCATCTGCCGGACATGCCGGAACCAGCTCTCAGACACACCAGAACCACGTGCCGGAGACGCCGGAAGCACCTGCCGAGCATGCCGGAGCCACCTGCTCGACTCGCCAGAAACACCTGCCGGACACGCCAAAATCACCTGCCGGGTACGCCAGAACCACCTGGCGGACACTCCGAAATCACCTGTCGCGCATGCCGGAACCACCTCTCAGACGTGCCGGAAGGACGTGCCGGACACGCCGGAATCACCTAGCGGACAGACCGGAACCACCTGCCGAGCACGCCGGAGCCACCTGTTCGACTCGCTGGAACCACCTGCCGGACAGGCCAATATTAACTGCTGGCTATGCCAGAACCACCTGGGGGACAGTCCGGGATCACCTGCCAGCCGTGGCGGAACCACCTCTCACACGTACCAGAACCACCTGCCGGAGAAGCTGGAAACACGTCCTGGACAGTCTGGAACCACCTGCCGGCCAAGCCTGAACCACCTGCCAAGCACAACGGAACAACCTGCCAGACACGCCAAAATCACCTGCGTGTTATGCCAGAACCACTTGGAGGACTCTCTGGGATGACCTGCCGGGCATGCCGGAACCACCTCTCAGACGTGCCAGAACCATGTGGCGGACAGTCCGGAATCACCTGTTGGGCATGCGCAACCACCTCTGAGACGTACCAGAACCACATGCCGTGCAGGCTGGAACCACCTACCGGACAGACCGGAATCACCTTTCGGGCATGCCGGAACCACCTGTCAGATGTGCCAGAAACACGTGCCGGAGACGCCGGAAGCACCGGCCAAGCACGTTGGAACCACCTGCTCAACTCGCCTGAACCACCTGCCGGACATGCCAAAATCACCTGCCGACTATGCCAGAACCACTTGGCGAACACTCCGGAATCACTTGCCGGGCATGCAGGAACCACCTCTCAGACATGCCAGAACCCCGTGCCAATGACCCCGGAAGCACCAGCCGAGCACGCCGGAACCACCTGCTCAACTCGCCTGAACCACCTGCCGGACACGCCAAAATCACCTGCCCGCTACACCAGCACCACTTCGGGGACAAGCCGGAATCACGTGAGGGGCATGCCGGCACAGCCTCTCAGACTGAACCTCGTGCCGGACACCACAGAACCACCTGCCGGACAGACCGGAACCACCTGCCGGACACGCCGGAACCACCGGCTCGACCCGCCGGAACGACCGCTGGACATGCAAAATCACCTGCCGGCTACGCCGGAAACACTTGGCGAACACTCCGGAATCACCTGCCGGGCCTGCCGGAACCACCTCTCAGATATGCCAGAACCACGTGCCAACGACCCTGGAAGCACCTGCCGAGCACGCCGGAACCACCTGCTCGACTCGCCAGAACCACCTGCCGGACACGCAAAAATCACCTGCCGGCTACGCCACAACCAGTTGGGGAACACTTCGGAATCACCTGCCGGGCTTGCTGGAACCACCTGCCGGTCATGCCAAAATCACCTGCCAACTACGCCAGTACCACTTGGCGGACACTGTAGAAACACCTGTCGGGCCGGCCGGAACCACATCTCACACGTGCCAGAACCATGTGCATGAGATGCTGGAACCACACCCCGAACAGACGGAAAACACCTGCCAGACCCGTCTGAACAACCTGCCGAGCACGCCGGAGCCACCTGCTCGACTCGCCGGAACCACCTACCTGACATGCCCAAATCACCAGCCGGGTATGCCAGAACCACTTGGCGGACACTCCGGAATCATCTGCCGGACATGCCGGAACCAGCTCTCAGACACACCAGAACCACGTGCCGGAGACGCCGGAAGCACCTGCCGAGCATGCCGGAGCCACCTGCTCGACTCGCCAGAAACACCTGCCGGACACGCCAAAATCACCTGCCGGGTACGCCAGAACCACCTGGCGGACACTCCGAAATCACCTGTCGCGCATGCCGGAACCACCTCTCAGACGTGCCGGAAGCACGTGCCGGACACGCCGGAATCACCTACCGGACAGACCGGAACCACCTGCCGAGCACTCCGTAGCAACCTGTTCGACTGGCTGGAACCACCTGCCGGACAGGCCAATATTAACTGCTGGCTATGCCAGAACCATCTGGGGGACAGTCGGAATCACCTGCCAGCCATGGCGGAACCACCTCTCACACGTACCAGAACCACCTGCCGGAGAACCTGGAAACACGTCCTGGACAGACTGGAACCACGTGACGGCCATGCCTGAACCACCTGCCGAGCATGGCGGAACCACCTGCCGGACACGCCATAATCACCTGCGGGCTATGCCAGAACCACTTGACGACTCTCCGAAATGACCTGCCGTGCATGTTGGAACCACCTCTCAGACGTGCCAGAAGCACGTGGCGGACAGTCCGGAATCACCTGTTGGGCATACGCAACCACCTCTGAGACGTACCAGAACCACGTGCCGTGCACGCCGGAACCACCTACCGGACAGACCGGAATCAACTTTTGGGCATGCCGGAACCACCAGTCAGATGTGCCAGAAACACGTGCCGGAGACACCGGAAGCACCTGCCGAGCACGTCGCAACCACCTGCTCAACTCGCCTGAACCACCTGCCGGACACGCCAAAATCACCTGCCCGCTACACCAGCACCACTTCGGGGACAAGCCGGAATCACGTGAGGGGCATGCCGGCACAGCCTCTCAGACTGAACCTCGTGCCGGACACCACAGAACCACCTGCCGGACAGACCGGAACCACCTGCCGGACACGCCGGAACCACCGGCTCGACCCGCCGGAACAACCGCTGGACATGCAAAATCACCAGCCGGCTACGCCGGAAACACTTGGCGAACACTCCGGAATCACCTGCCGGGCATGCCGGAACCACCTCTCGGATAAGCCAGAACCACGTGCCAATGACCCCGGAAGCACCTGCCGAGCACGCCGGAACCACCTGCTCGACTCGCCAGAACCACCTGCCGGACACGCAAAAATCACCTGCCGGCTACGCCACAACCAGTTGGGGAACACTTCGGAATCACCTGCCGGGCTTGCTGGAACCACCTGCCGGTCATGCCAAAATCACCTGCCAACTACGCCAGTACCACTTGGCGGACACTGTGGAAACACCTGTCGGGCCGGCCGGAAACACATCTCACACGTGCCAGAACCATGTGCATGAGATGCTGGAACCACACCCCGAACAGGCGGAAAACACCTGCCAGACCCGTCTGAACAACCTGCCGAGCACGCCGGAGCCACCTGCTCGACTCGCCGGAACCACCTACCTGACATGCCCAAATCACCAGCCGGGTATGCCAGAACCACTTGGCGGACACTCCGGAATCATCTGCCGGACATGCCGGAACCAGCTCTCAGACACACCAGAACCACGTGCCGGAGACGCCGGAAGCACCTGCCGAGCATGCCGGAGCCACCTGCTCGACTCGCCAGAAACACCTGCCGGACACGCCAAAATCACCTGCCGGGTACGCCAGAACCACCTGGCGGACACTCCAAAATCACCTGTCGCGCATGCCGGAACCACCTCTCAGACGTGCCGGAAGCACGTGCCGGACACGCCGGAATCACCTACCGGACAGACCAGAACCACCTGCCGAGCACGCCGGAGCCACCTGTTCGAATGGCTGGAACCACCTGCCGGACAGGCCAATATCAACTGCTGGCTATGCCAGAACCACCTGGGGGACAGTCCGGGATCACCTGCCAGCCATGGCGGAACCACCTCTCACACGTAACAGAACCACCTGCCGGAGAAGCTGGAAACACGTCCTGGACAGTCTGGAACCACCTGCCGGCCAAGCCTGAACCACCTGCCAAGCACAACGGAACAACCTGCCAGACACGCCAAAATCACCTGCGTGTTATGCCAGAACCACTTGGAGGACTCTCTGGGATGACCTGCCGGGCATGCCGGAACCACCTCTCAGACGTGCCAGAACCATGTGGCGGACAGTCCGGAATCACCTGTTGGGCATGCGCAACCACCTCTGAGACGTACCAGAACCACATGCCGTGCAGGCTGGAACCACCTACCGGACAGACCGGAATCACCTTTCGGGCATGCCGGAACCACCTGTCAGATGTGCCAGAAACACGTGCCGGAGACGCCGGAAGCACCGGCCAAGCATGTTGGAACCACCTGCTCAACTCGCCTGAACCACCTGCCGGACATGCCAAAATCACCTGCCGACTATGCCAGAACCACTTGGCGAACACTCCGGAATCACTTGCCGGGCATGCAGGAACCACCTCTCAGACATGCCAGAACCCCGTGCCAATGACCCCGGAAGCACCAGCCGAGCACGCCGGAACCACCTGCTCAACTCGCCTGAACCACCTGCCGGACACACCAAAATCACCTGCCCGCAACACCAGCACCACTTCGGGGACAAGCCGGAATCACGTGAGGGGCATGCCGGCACAGCCTCTCAGACTGAACCTCGTGCCGGACACCACAGAACCACCTGCCGGACAGACCGGAACCACCTGCCGGACACGCCGCAACCACCGGCTCGACCCGCCGGAACGACCGCTGGACATGCAAAATCACCTGCCGGCTACGCCGGAAACACTTGGCGAACACTCCGGAATCACCTGCCAGGCCTGCCGGAACCACCTCTCAGATATGCCAGAACCACGTGCCAACGACCCTGGAAGCACCTGCCGAGCACGCCGGAACCACCTGCTCGACTCGCCAGAACCACCTGCCGGACACGCAAAAATCACCTGCCGGCTACGCCACAACCAGTTGGGGAACACTTCGGAATCACCTGCCGGGCTTGCTGGAACCACCCGCCGGCCATGCCAAAATCACATGCCAATTACGCCAGTACCACTTGGCGGACACTGTGGAAACACCTGTCGGGCCGGCCGGAACCACATCTCACACGTGCCAGAACCATGTGCATGAGATGCTGGAACCACACCCCGAACAGACGGAAAACACCTGCCAGACCCGTCTGAACAACCTGCCGAGCACGCCGGAGCCACCTGCTCGACTCGCCGGAACCACCTACCTGACATGCCCAAATCACCAGCCGGGTATGCCAGAACCACTTGGCGGACACTCCGGAATCATCTGCCGGACATGCCGGAACCAGCTCTCAGACACACCAGAACCACGTGCCGGAGACGCCGGAAGCACCTGCCGAGCATGCCGGAGCCACCTGCTCGACTCGCCAGAAACACCTGCCGGACACGCCAAAATCACCTGCCGGGTACGCCAGAACCACCTGGCGGACACTCCGAAATCACCTGTCGCGCATGCCGGAACCACCTCTCAGACGTGCCGGAAGCACGTGCCGGACACGCCGGAATCACCTACCGGACAGACCGGAACCACCTGCCGAGCACGCCGGAGCCACCTGTTCGACTGGCTGGAACCACCTGCCGGACAGTCCAATATTAACTGCTGGCTATACCAGAACCATCTGGGGGACAGTCCGGAATCACCTGCCAGCCATGGCGGAACCATCTCTCACACGTACCAGAACCACCTGCCGGAGAAGCTGGAAACACGTCCTGGACAGACTGGAACCACGTGACGGCCATGCCTAAACCACCTGCCGAGCATGGCGGAACCACCTGCCGGACACGCCAAAATCACCTGCGTGTTATGCCAGAACCACTTGGAGGACTCTCTGGGATGACCTGCCGGGCATGCCGGAACCACCTCTCAGACGTGCCAGAACCATGTGGCGGACAGTCCGGAATCACCTGTCGGGCATGCGCAACCACCTCTGAGACGTACCAGAACCACATGCCGTGCAGGCTGGAACCACCTACCGGACAGACCGGAATAACCTTTCGGGCATGCCGGAACCACCTGTCAGATGTGCCAGAATCACGTGTCGGAGACGCCGGAAGCACCTGCCAAGCACGTTGGAACCACCTGCTCAACTCGCCTGAACCACCTGCCGGACATGCCAAAATCACCTGCCGACTATGCCAGAACCACTTGGCGAACACTCCGGAATCACTTGCCGGGCATGCAGGAACCACCTCTCAGACATGCCAGAACCCCGTGCCCATGACCCCAGAAGCACCAGCCGAGCATCCCGGAACCACCTGCTCAACTCGCCTGAACCACATGCCGGATACGCAAAAATCACCTGCCCGCTACACCAGCACCACTTCGGGGACAAGCCGGAATCACGTGAGGGGCATGCCTGCACAGCCTCTCAGACTGAACCTCGTGCCGGACACCACAGAACCACCTGCCGGACAGACCGGAACCACCTGCCGGACACGCCGGAACCACCGGCTCGACCCGCCGGAACGACCGCTGGACATGCAAAATCACCTGCCGGCTACGCCGGAAACACTTGGCGAACACTCCGGAATCATCTGCCGGGCATGCCGGAACCACCTCTCAGATATGCCAGAACCACGTGCCAATGACCCCGGAAGCACCTGCCGAGCACGCCGGAACCACCTGCTCGACTCGCCAGAACCACCTGCCGGACACGCAAAAATCACCTGCCGGCTACGCCACAACCAGTTGGGGAACACTTCGGAATCACCTGCCGGGCTTGCTGGAACCACCTGCCGGTCATGCCAAAATCACCTGCCAACTACGCCAGTACCACTTGGCGGACACTGTGGAAACACCTGTCGGGCCGGCCGGAACCACATCTCACACGTGCCAGAACCATGTGCATGAGATGCTGGAACCACACCCCGAACAGACGGAAAACACCTGCCAGACCCGTCTGAACAACCTGCCGAGCACGCCGGAGCCACCTGCTCGACTCGCCGGAACCACCTATCTGACATGCCCAAATCACCAGCCGGGTATGCCAGAACCACTTGGCGGACACTCCGGAATCATCTGCCGGACATGCCGGAACCAGCTCTCAGACACAGCAGAACCACATGCCGGAGATGCCGGAAGCACCTGCCGAGCATGCCGGAGCCACCTGCTCGACTCGCCAGAAACACCTGCCGGACACGCCAAAATCACCTGCCGGGTACGCCAGAACCACCTGGCGGACACTCCGAAATCACCTGTCGCGCATGCCGGAACCACCTCTCAGACGTGCCGGAAGCACGTGCCGGACACGCCGGAATCACCTAGCGGACAGACCGGAACCACCTGCCGAGCACGCCGGAGCCACCTGTTCGACTGGCTGGAACCACCTGCCGGACAGGCCAATATTAACTGCTGGCTATGCCAGAACCACCTGGGGGACAGTCCGGGATCACCTGCCAGCCATGGCGGAACCACCTCTCACATGTACCAGAACCACCTGCCGGAGAAGCTGGAAACACGTCCTGGACAGTCTGGAACCACCTGCCGGCCAAGCCTGAACCACCTGCCAAGCACAACGGAACAACCTGCCAGACACGCCAAAATCACCTGCGTGTTATGCCAGAACCACTTGGAGGACTCTCTGGGATGACCTGCCGGGCATGCCGGAACCACCTCTCAGACGTGCCAGAACCATGTGGCGGACAGTCCGGAATCACCTGTTGGGCATGCGCAACCACCTCTGAGCCGTACCAGAACCACATGCCGTGCAGGCTGGAACCACCTACCGGACAGACCGGAATCACCTTTCGGGCATGCCGGAACCACCTGTCAGATGTGCCAGAAACACGTGCCGGAGACGCCGGAAGCACCGGCCAAGCACATTGGAACCACCTGCTCAACTCGCCTGAACCACCTGCCGGACATGCCAAAATCACCTGCCGACTATGCCAGAACCACTTGGCGAACACTCCGGAATCACTTGCCGGGCATGCAGGAACCACCTCTCAGATATGCCAGAACGCCGTGCCAATGACCCCGGAAGCACCAGCCGAGCACGCCGGAACCACCAGCTCAACTCGCCTGAACCACCTGCCGGACACGCCAAAATCACCTGCCCGCTACACCAGCACCACTTCGGGGACAAGCCGGAATCACGTGAGGGGCATGCCGGCACAGCCTCTCAGACTGAACCTCATGCCGGACACCACAGAACCACCTGCCGGACAGACCGGAACCACCTGCCGGACACGCCGGAACCACCGGCTCGACCCGCCGGAACGACCGCTGGACATGCAAAATCACCTGCCGGCTACGCCGGAAACACTTGGCGAACACTCCGGAATCATCTGCCGGGCATGCCGGAACCACCTCTCAGATATGCCAGAACCACGTGCCAATGACCCCGGAAGCACCTGCCGAGCACGCCGGAACCACCTGCTCGACTCGCCAGAACCACCTGCCGGACACGCAAAAATCACCTGCCGGCTACGCCACAACCAGTTGGGGAACACTTCGGAATCACCTGCCGGGCTTGCTGGAACCACCTGCCGGTCATGCCAAAATCACCTGCCAACTACGCCAGTACCACTTGGCGGACACTGTGGAAACACCTGTTGGGCCGGCCGGAACCACATCTCAGACGTGCCAGAACCATGTGCATGAGATGCAGGAACCACACCCCGAATAGACGGAAAACACCTGCCAGACCCGTCTGAACAACCTGCCGAGCACGCCGGAGCCACCTGCTCGACTCGCCGGAACCACCTACCTGACATGCCCAAATCACCAGCCGGGTATGCCAGAACCACTTGGCGGACACTCCGGAATCATCTGCCGGACATGCCGGAACCAGCCCTCAGACACACCAGAACCACGTGCCGGAGACGCCGGAAGCACCTGCCGAGCATGCCGGAGCCACCTGCTCGACTCGCCAGAAAGACCTGCCGGACACGCCAAAATCACCTGCCGGGTACGCCAGAACCACCTGGCGGACACTCCGAAATCACCTGTCGCGCATGCCGGAACCACCTCTCAGACGTGCCGGAAGCACGTGCCGGACACGCCGGAATCACCTAGCGGACAGACCGGAACCACCTGCCGAGCACGCCGGAGCCACCTGTTCGACTGGCTGGAACCACCTGCCGGACAGGCCAATATTAACTGCTGGCTATGCCAGAACCACCTGGGGGACAGTCCGGGATCACCTGCCAGCCATGGCGGAACCACCTCTCACACGTACCAGAACCACCTGCCGGAGAAGCTGGAAACACGTCCTGGACAGTCTGGAACCACCTGCCGGCCAAGCCTGAACCACCTGCCAAGCACAACGGAACAACCTGCCAGACACGCCAAAATCACCTGCGTGTTATGCCAGAACCACTTGGAGGACTCTCTGGGATGCCCTGCCGGGCATGCCGGAACCACCTCTCAGACGTGCCATAACCATGTGGCGGACAGTCCGGAATCACCTGTTGGGCATGCGCAACCACCTCTGAGCCGTACCAGAACCACATGCCGTGCAAGCTGGAACCACCTACCGGACAGACCGGAATCACCTTTCGGGCATGCCGGAACCACCTGTCAGATGTGCCAGAAACACGTGCCGGAGACGCCGGAAGCACCGGCCAAGCACATTGGAACCACCTGCTCAACTCGCCTGAACCACCTGCCGGACACGCCAAAATCACCTGCCCGCTACACCAGCACCACTTCGGGGACAAGCCGGAATCACGTGAGGGGCATGCCGGCACAGCCTCTCAGACTGAACCTCGTGCCGGACACCACAGAACCACCTGCCGGACAGACCGGAACCACCTGCCGGACACGCCGGAACCACCGGCTCGACCCGCCGGAACGACCGCTGGACATGCAAAATCACCTGCCGGCTACGCCGGAAACACTTGGCGAACACTCCGGAATCACCTGCCGGGCATGCCGGAACCACCTCTCAGATATGCCAGAACCACGTGCCAATGACCCCGGAAGCACCTGCCGAGCACGCCGGAACCCCCTGCTCGACTCGCCAGAACCACCTGCTGGACACGCAAAAATCACCTGCCGGCTACGCCACAACCAGTTGGGGAACACTTCAGAATCACCTGCCGCGCTTGCTGGAACCACCTGCCGGTCATGCCAAAATCACCTGCCAACTACGCCAGTACCACTTGGCGGACACTGTGGAAACACCTGTCGGGCCGGCCGGAACCACATCTCAGACGTGCCAGAACCATGTGCATGAGAAATAGGAACCACACCCCGAATAGACGGAAAACACCTGCCAGACCCGTCTGAACAACCTGCCGAGCACGCCGGAGCCACCTGCTCGACTCGCCGGAACCACCTACCTGACATGCCCAAATCACCAGCCGGGTATGCCAGAACCACTTGGCGGACACTCCGGAATCATCTGCCGGACATGCCGGAACCAGCTCTCAGACACACCAGAACCACGTGCCGGAGACGCCGGAAGCACCTGCCGAGCATGCCGGAGCCACCTGCTCGACTCGCCAGAAACACCTGCCGGACACGCCAAAATCACCTGCCGGGTACGCCAGAACCACCTGGCGGACACTCCAAAATCACCTGCCACGCATGCTGGAACCACCTCTCAGACGTGCCGGAAGCACGTGCCGGACACGCCGGAAACGCCTACCGGACAGACCGGAACCACCTGCCGAGCACGCCGGAGCCACCTGTTCGACTGGCTGGAACCACCTGCCGGACAGGCCAATATTAACTGCTGGCTATGCCAGAACCACCTGGGGGACAGTCCGGGATCACCTGCCAGCCATGGCGGAACCACCTCTCACACATACCAGAACCACCTGCCGGAGAAGCTGGAAACACGTCCTGGACAGTCTGGAACCACCTGCCGGCCAAGCCTGAACCACCTGCCAAGCACAACGGAACAACCTGCCAGACACGCCAAAATCACCTGCGTGTTATGCCAGAACCACTTGGAGGACTCTCTGGGATGACCTGCCGGGCATGCCGGAACCACCTCTCAGACGTGCCAGAACCATGTGGCGGACAGTCCGGAATCACCTGTTGGGCATGCGCAACCACCTCTGAGACGTACCAGAACCACATGCCGTGCAGGCTGGAACCACCTGCCGGACAGACCGGAATCACCTTTCGGGCATGCCGGAACCACCTGTCAGATGTGCCAGAAACACGTGCCGGAGACGCCGGAAGCACCTGCCAAGCACGTTGGAACCACCTGCTCAACTCGCCTGAACCACCTGCCGGACATGCCAAAATCACCTGCCGACTATGCCAGAACCACTTGGCGAACACTCCGGAATCACTTGCCGGGCATGCAGGAACCACCTCTCCGACATGCCAGAACCCCGTGCCAATGACCCCGGAAGCACCAGCCGAGCACGCCGGAACCACCTGCTCAACTCGCCTGAACCACCTGCCGGACACGCCAAAATCACCTGCCCGCTACACCAGCACCACTTCCGGGACAAGCCGGAATCACGTGAGGGGCATGCCAGCACAGCCTCTCAGACTGAACCTCGTGCCGGACACCACAGCACCACCTGCCGGACAGACCGGAACCACCTGCCGGACACGCCGGAACCACCGGCTCGACCCGCCGGAACGACCGCTGGACATGCAAAATCACCTGCCGGCTACGCCGGAAACACTTGGCGAACACTCCGGAATCACCTGCCGGGCATGCCAGAACCACCTCTCAGATATGCCAGAACCACGTGCCAATGACCCTGGAAGCACCTGCCGACCACGCCGGAACCACCTGCTCGACTCGCCAGAACCACCTGCCGGACACGCAAAAATCACCTGCCGGCTACGCCACAACCAGTTGGGGAACACTTCGGAATCACCTGCCGGGCTTGCTGGAACCACCTGCCGGTCATGCCAAAATCACCTGCCAACTACGCCAGTACCACTTGGCGGACACTGTGGAAACACCTGTCGGGCCGGCCGGAACCACATCTCACACGTGCCAGAACCATGTGCATGAGATGCTGGAACCACACCCCGAACAGACGGAAAACACCTGCCAGACCCGTCTGAACAACCTGCCGAGCACGCCGGAGCCACCTGCTCGACTCGCCGGAACCACATACCTGACATGCCCAAATCACCAGCCGGGTATGCCAGAACCACTTGGCGGACACTCCGGAATCATCTGCCGGACATGCCGGAACCAGCTCTCAGACACACCAGAACCACGTGCCGGAGACGCCGGAAGCACCTGCCGAGCATGCCGGAGCCACCTGCTCGACTCGCCAGAAACACCTGCCGGACACGCCAAAATCACCTGCCGGGTACGCCAGAACCACCTGGCGGACACTCCGAAATCACCTGTCGCGCATGCCGGAACCACCTCTCAGACGTGCCGGAAGGACGTGCCGGACACGCCGGAATCACCTAGCGGACAGACCGGAACCACCTGCCGAGCACGCCGGAGCCACCTGTTCGACTCGCTGGAACCACCTGCCGGACAGGCCAATATTAACTGCTGGCTATGCCAGAACCACCTGGGGGACAGTCCGGGATCACCTGCCAGCCATGGCGGAACCACCTCTCACACGTACCAGAACCACCTGCCGGAGAAGCTGGAAACACGTCCTGGACAGTCTGGAACCACCTGCCGGCCAAGCCTGAACCACCTGCCAAGCACAACGGAACAACCTGCCAGACACGCCAAAATCACCTGCGTGTTATGCCAGAACCACTTGGAGGACTCTCTGGGATGACCTGCCGGGCATGCCGGAACCACCTCTCAGACGTGCCAGAACCATGTGGCGGACAGTCCGGAATCACCTGTTGGGCATGCGCAACCACCTCTGAGACGTACCAGAACCACATGCCGTGCAGGCTGGAACCACCTACCGGACAGACCGGAATCACCTTTCGGGCATGCCGGAACCACCTGTCAGATGTGCCAGAAACACGTGCCGGAGACGCCGGAAGCACCGGCCAAGCACGTTGGAACCACCTGCTCAACTCGCCTGAACCACCTGCCGGACATGCCAAAATCACCTGCCGACTATGCCAGAACCACTTGGCGAACACTCCGGAATCACTTGCCGGGCATGCAGGAACCACCTCTCAGACATGCCAGAACCCCGTGCCAATGACCCCGGAAGCACCAGCCGAGCACGCCGGAACCACCTGCTCAACTCGCCTGAACCACCTGCCGGACACGCCAAAATCACCTGCCCGCTACACCAGCACCACTTCGGGGACAAGCCGGAATCACGTGAGGGGCATGCCGGCACAGCCTCTCAGACTGAACCTCGTGCCGGACACCACAGAACCACCTGCCGGACAGACCGGAACCACCTGCCGGACACGCCGGAACCACCGGCTCGACCCGCCGGAACGACCGCTGGACATGCAAAATCACCTGCCGGCTACGCCGGAAACACTTGGCGAACACTCCGGAATCACCTGCCGGGCCTGCCGGAACCACCTCTCAGATATGCCAGAACCACGTGCCAACGACCCTGGAAGCACCTGCCGAGCACGCCGGAACCACCTGCTCGACTCGCCAGAACCACCTGCCGGACACGCAAAAATCACCTGCCGGCTACGCCACAACCAGTTGGGGAACACTTCGGAATCACCTGCCGGGCTTGCTGGAACCACCTGCCGGTCATGCCAAAATCACCTGCCAACTACGCCAGTACCACTTGGCGGACACTGTAGAAACACCTGTCGGGCCGGCCGGAACCACATCTCACACGTGCCAGAACCATGTGCATGAGATGCTGGAACCACACCCCGAACAGACGGAAAACACCTGCCAGACCCGTCTGAACAACCTGCCGAGCACGCCGGAGCCACCTGCTCGACTCGCCGGAACCACCTACCTGACATGCCCAAATCACCAGCCGGGTATGCCAGAACCACTTGGCGGACACTCCGGAATCATCTGCCGGACATGCCGGAACCAGCTCTCAGACACACCAGAACCACGTGCCGGAGACGCCGGAAGCACCTGCCGAGCATGCCGGAGCCACCTGCTCGACTCGCCAGAAACACCTGCCGGACACGCCAAAATCACCTGCCGGGTACGCCAGAACCACCTGGCGGACACTCCGAAATCACCTGTCGCGCATGCCGGAACCACCTCTCAGACGTGCCGGAAGCACGTGCCGGACACGCCGGAATCACCTACCGGACAGACCGGAACCACCTGCCGAGCACTCCGTAGCAACCTGTTCGACTGGCTGGAACCACCTGCCGGACAGGCCAATATTAACTGCTGGCTATGCCAGAACCATCTGGGGGACAGTCGGAATCACCTGCCAGCCATGGCGGAACCACCTCTCACACGTACCAGAACCACCTGCCGGAGAACCTGGAAACACGTCCTGGACAGACTGGAACCACGTGACGGCCATGCCTGAACCACCTGCCGAGCATGGCGGAACCACCTGCCGGACACGCCATAATCACCTGCGGGCTATGCCAGAACCACTTGACGACTCTCCGAAATGACCTGCCGTGCATGTTGGAACCACCTCTCAGACGTGCCAGAAGCACGTGGCGGACAGTCCGGAATCACCTGTTGGGCATACGCAACCACCTCTGAGACGTACCAGAACCACGTGCCGTGCACGCCGGAACCACCTACCGGACAGACCGGAATCAACTTTTGGGCATGCCGGAACCACCAGTCAGATGTGCCAGAAACACGTGCCGGAGACACCGGAAGCACCTGCCGAGCACGTCGCAACCACCTGCTCAACTCGCCTGAACCACCTGCCGGACACGCCAAAATCACCTGCCCGCTACACCAGCACCACTTCGGGGACAAGCCGGAATCACGTGAGGGGCATGCCGGCACAGCCTCTCAGACTGAACCTCGTGCCGGACACCACAGAACCACCTGCCGGACAGACCGGAACCACCTGCCGGACACGCCGGAACCACCGGCTCGACCCGCCGGAACAACCGCTGGACATGCAAAATCACCAGCCGGCTACGCCGGAAACACTTGGCGAACACTCCGGAATCACCTGCCGGGCATGCCGGAACCACCTCTCGGATAAGCCAGAACCACGTGCCAATGACCCCGGAAGCACCTGCCGAGCACGCCGGAACCACCTGCTCGACTCGCCAGAACCACCTGCCGGACACGCAAAAATCACCTGCCGGCTACGCCACAACCAGTTGGGGAACACTTCGGAATCACCTGCCGGGCTTGCTGGAACCACCTGCCGGTCATGCCAAAATCACCTGCCAACTACGCCAGTACCACTTGGCGGACACTGTGGAAACACCTGTCGGGCCGGCCGGAAACACATCTCACACGTGCCAGAACCATGTGCATGAGATGCTGGAACCACACCCCGAACAGGCGGAAAACACCTGCCAGACCCGTCTGAACAACCTGCCGAGCACGCCGGAGCCACCTGCTCGACTCGCCGGAACCACCTACCTGACATGCCCAAATCACCAGCCGGGTATGCCAGAACCACTTGGCGGACACTCCGGAATCATCTGCCGGACATGCCGGAACCAGCTCTCAGACACACCAGAACCACGTGCCGGAGACGCCGGAAGCACCTGCCGAGCATGCCGGAGCCACCTGCTCGACTCGCCAGAAACACCTGCCGGACACGCCAAAATCACCTGCCGGGTACGCCAGAACCACCTGGCGGACACTCCAAAATCACCTGTCGCGCATGCCGGAACCACCTCTCAGACGTGCCGGAAGCACGTGCCGGACACGCCGGAATCACCTACCGGACAGACCAGAACCACCTGCCGAGCACGCCGGAGCCACCTGTTCGAATGGCTGGAACCACCTGCCGGACAGGCCAATATCAACTGCTGGCTATGCCAGAACCACCTGGGGGACAGTCCGGGATCACCTGCCAGCCATGGCGGAACCACCTCTCACACGTAACAGAACCACCTGCCGGAGAAGCTGGAAACACGTCCTGGACAGTCTGGAACCACCTGCCGGCCAAGCCTGAACCACCTGCCAAGCACAACGGAACAACCTGCCAGACACGCCAAAATCACCTGCGTGTTATGCCAGAACCACTTGGAGGACTCTCTGGGATGACCTGCCGGGCATGCCGGAACCACCTCTCAGACGTGCCAGAACCATGTGGCGGACAGTCCGGAATCACCTGTTGGGCATGCGCAACCACCTCTGAGACGTACCAGAACCACATGCCGTGCAGGCTGGAACCACCTACCGGACAGACCGGAATCACCTTTCGGGCATGCCGGAACCACCTGTCAGATGTGCCAGAAACACGTGCCGGAGACGCCGGAAGCACCGGCCAAGCATGTTGGAACCACCTGCTCAACTCGCCTGAACCACCTGCCGGACATGCCAAAATCACCTGCCGACTATGCCAGAACCACTTGGCGAACACTCCGGAATCACTTGCCGGGCATGCAGGAACCACCTCTCAGACATGCCAGAACCCCGTGCCAATGACCCCGGAAGCACCAGCCGAGCACGCCGGAACCACCTGCTCAACTCGCCTGAACCACCTGCCGGACACACCAAAATCACCTGCCCGCAACACCAGCACCACTTCGGGGACAAGCCGGAATCACGTGAGGGGCATGCCGGCACAGCCTCTCAGACTGAACCTCGTGCCGGACACCACAGAACCACCTGCCGGACAGACCGGAACCACCTGCCGGACACGCCGCAACCACCGGCTCGACCCGCCGGAACGACCGCTGGACATGCAAAATCACCTGCCGGCTACGCCGGAAACACTTGGCGAACACTCCGGAATCACCTGCCAGGCCTGCCGGAACCACCTCTCAGATATGCCAGAACCACGTGCCAACGACCCTGGAAGCACCTGCCGAGCACGCCGGAACCACCTGCTCGACTCGCCAGAACCACCTGCCGGACACGCAAAAATCACCTGCCGGCTACGCCACAACCAGTTGGGGAACACTTCGGAATCACCTGCCGGGCTTGCTGGAACCACCCGCCGGCCATGCCAAAATCACATGCCAATTACGCCAGTACCACTTGGCGGACACTGTGGAAACACCTGTCGGGCCGGCCGGAACCACATCTCACACGTGCCAGAACCATGTGCATGAGATGCTGGAACCACACCCCGAACAGACGGAAAACACCTGCCAGACCCGTCTGAACAACCTGCCGAGCACGCCGGAGCCACCTGCTCGACTCGCCGGAACCACCTACCTGACATGCCCAAATCACCAGCCGGGTATGCCAGAACCACTTGGCGGACACTCCGGAATCATCTGCCGGACATGCCGGAACCAGCTCTCAGACACACCAGAACCACGTGCCGGAGACGCCGGAAGCACCTGCCGAGCATGCCGGAGCCACCTGCTCGACTCGCCAGAAACACCTGCCGGACACGCCAAAATCACCTGCCGGGTACGCCAGAACCACCTGGCGGACACTCCGAAATCACCTGTCGCGCATGCCGGAACCACCTCTCAGACGTGCCGGAAGCACGTGCCGGACACGCCGGAATCACCTACCGGACAGACCGGAACCACCTGCCGAGCACGCCGGAGCCACCTGTTCGACTGGCTGGAACCACCTGCCGGACAGTCCAATATTAACTGCTGGCTATACCAGAACCATCTGGGGGACAGTCCGGAATCACCTGCCAGCCATGGCGGAACCATCTCTCACACGTACCAGAACCACCTGCCGGAGAAGCTGGAAACACGTCCTGGACAGACTGGAACCACGTGACGGCCATGCCTAAACCACCTGCCGAGCATGGCGGAACCACCTGCCGGACACGCCAAAATCACCTGCGTGTTATGCCAGAACCACTTGGAGGACTCTCTGGGATGACCTGCCGGGCATGCCGGAACCACCTCTCAGACGTGCCAGAACCATGTGGCGGACAGTCCGGAATCACCTGTCGGGCATGCGCAACCACCTCTGAGACGTACCAGAACCACATGCCGTGCAGGCTGGAACCACCTACCGGACAGACCGGAATAACCTTTCGGGCATGCCGGAACCACCTGTCAGATGTGCCAGAATCACGTGTCGGAGACGCCGGAAGCACCTGCCAAGCACGTTGGAACCACCTGCTCAACTCGCCTGAACCACCTGCCGGACATGCCAAAATCACCTGCCGACTATGCCAGAACCACTTGGCGAACACTCCGGAATCACTTGCCGGGCATGCAGGAACCACCTCTCAGACATGCCAGAACCCCGTGCCCATGACCCCAGAAGCACCAGCCGAGCATCCCGGAACCACCTGCTCAACTCGCCTGAACCACATGCCGGATACGCAAAAATCACCTGCCCGCTACACCAGCACCACTTCGGGGACAAGCCGGAATCACGTGAGGGGCATGCCTGCACAGCCTCTCAGACTGAACCTCGTGCCGGACACCACAGAACCACCTGCCGGACAGACCGGAACCACCTGCCGGACACGCCGGAACCACTGGCTCGACCCGCCGGAACGACCGCTGGACATGCAAAATCACCTGCCGGCTACGCCGGAAACACTTGGCGAACACTCCGGAATCATCTGCCGGGCATGCCGGAACCACCTCTCAGATATGCCAGAACCACGTGCCAATGACCCCGGAAGCACCTGCCGAGCACGCCGGAACCACCTGCTCGACTCGCCAGAACCACCTGCCGGACACGCAAAAATCACCTGCCGGCTACGCCACAACCAGTTGGGGAACACTTCGGAATCACCTGCCGGGCTTGCTGGAACCACCTGCCGGTCATGCCAAAATCACCTGCCAACTACGCCAGTACCACTTGGCGGACACTGTGGAAACACCTGTCGGGCCGGCCGGAACCACATCTCACACGTGCCAGAACCATGTGCATGAGATGCTGGAACCACACCCCGAACAGACGGAAAACACCTGCCAGACCCGTCTGAACAACCTGCCGAGCACGCCGGAGCCACCTGCTCGACTCGCCGGAACCACCTACCTGACAGGCCAAAATCACCAACCGGGTATGCCAGAACCACTTGGCGGACACTCCGGAACCATCTGCCGGAATGCCGGAACCAGCTCTCAGACACACCAGAACCACGTGCCGGAGATGCCGGAAGCACCTGCCGAGCATGCCGGAGCCACCTGCTCGACTCGCCAGAAACACCTGCCGGACATGCCAAAATCACCTGCCGGGTACGCCAGACCCACCTGGCGGACAATCCGAAATCACCTGTCGCGCATGCCGGAACCACCTCTCAGACGTGCCGGAAGCACGTGCCGGACACGCCGGAAACACCTGCCGGACAGACCGGAACCACCTGCCGAGCACGCCGGAGCCACCTGTTCGACTGGCTGGAACCACCTGCCGGACAGGCCAATATTAACTGCTGGCTATGCCAGAACCACCTGGGGGACAGTCCGGGATCACCTGCCAGCCATGGCGGAACCACCTCTCACACGTACCAGAACCACCTGCCGGAGAAGCTGGAAACACGTCCTGGACAGTCTGGAACCACCTGCCGGCCCAGCCTGAACCACCTGCCAAGCACAACGGAACAACCTGCCAGACACGCCAAAATCACCTGCGTGTTATGCCAGAACCACTTGGAGGACTCTCTGGGATGACCTGCCGGGCATGCCGGAACCACCTCTCAGACGTGCCAGAACCATGTGGCGGACAGTCCGGAATCACCTGTTGGGCATGCGCAACCACCTCTGAGACGTACCAGAACCACATGCCGTGCAGGCTGGAACCACCTACCGGACAGACCGGAATCACCTTTCGGGCATGCCGGAACCACCTGTCAGATGTGCCAGAAACACGTGTCGGAGACGCCGGAAGCACCTGCCAAGCACGTTGGAACCACCTGCTCAACTCGCCTGAACCACCTGCCGGACATGCCAAAATCACCTGCCGACTATGCCAGAACCACTTGGCGAACACTCCGGAATCACTTGCCGGGCATGCAGGAACCACCTATCAGACATGCCAGAACCCCGTGCCCATGACCCCGGAAGCACCAGCCGAGCACGCCGGAACCACCTGCTCAACTCGCCTGAACCACATGCCGGATACGCAAAAATCACCTGCCCGCTACACCAGCACCACTTCGGGGACAAGCCGGAATCACGTGAAGGGCATGCCGGCACAGCCTCTCAGACTGAACCTCGTGCCGGACACCACAGAACCACCTGCCGGACAGACCGGAACCATCTGCCGGACACGCCGGAACCACCGGCTCGACCCGCCGTAACGACCGCTGGACATGCAAAATCACCTGCCGGCTACGCCACAACCAGTTGGGGAACACTTCGGAATCACCTGCCGGGCTTGCTGGAACCACCTGCCGGTCATGCCAAAATCACCTGCCAACTACGCCAGTACCACTTGGCGGACACTGTGGAAACACCTGTTGGGCCGGCCGGAACCACATCTCAGACGTGCCAGAACCATGTGCATGAGATGCAGGAACCACACCCCGAATAGACGGAAAACACCTGCCAGACCCGTCTGAACAACCTGCCGAGCACGCCGGAGCCACCTGCTCGACTCGCCGGAACCACCTACCTGACATGCCCAAATCACCAGCCGGGTATGCCAGAACCACTTGGCGGACACTCCGGAATCATCTGCCGGACATGCCGGAACCAGCCCTCAGACACACCAGAACCACGTGCCGGAGACGCCGGAAGCACCTGCCGAGCATGCCGGAGCCACCTGCTCGACTCGCCAGAAACACCTGCCGGACACGCCAAAATCACCTGCCGGGTACGCCAGAAGCACCTGGCGGACACTCCGAAATCACCTGTCGCGCATGCCGGAACCACCTCTCAGACGTGCCGGAAGCACGTGCCGGACACGCCGGAATCACCTAGCGGACAGACCGGAACCACCTGCCGAGCACGCCGGAGCCACCTGTTCGACTGGCTGGAACCACCTGCCGGACAGGCCAATATTAACTGCTGGCTATGCCAGAACCACCTGGGGGACAGTCCGGGATCACCTGCCAGCCATGGCGGAACCACCTCTCACACGTACCAGAACCACCTGCCGGAGAAGCTGGAAACACGTCCTGGACAGTCTGGAACCACCTGCCGGCCAAGCCTGAACCACCTGCCAAGCACAACGGAACAACCTGCCAGACACGCCAAAATCACCTGCGTGTTATGCCAGAACCACTTGGAGGACTCTCTGGGATGCCCTGCCGGGCATGCCGGAACCACCTCTCAGACGTGCCATAACCATGTGGCGGACAGTCCGGAATCACCTGTTGGGCATGCGCAACCACCTCTGAGCCGTACCAGAACCACATGCCGTGCAAGCTGGAACCACCTACCGGACAGACCGGAATCACCTTTCGGGCATGCCGGAACCACCTGTCAGATGTGCCAGAAACACGTGCCGGAGACGCCGGAAGCACCGGCCAAGCACATTGGAACCACCTGCTCAACTCGCCTGAACCACCTGCCGGACACGCCAAAATCACCTGCCCGCTACACCAGCACCACTTCGGGGACAAGCCGGAATCACGTGAGGGGCATGCCGGCACAGCCTCTCAGACTGAACCTCGTGCCGGACACCACAGAACCACCTGCCGGACAGACCGGAACCACCTGCCGGACACGCCGGAACCACCGGCTCGACCCGCCGGAACGACCGCTGGACATGCAAAATCACCTGCCGGCTACGCCGGAAACACTTGGCGAACACTCCGGAATCACCTGCCGGGCATGCCGGAACCACCTCTCAGATATGCCAGAACCACGTGCCAATGACCCCGGAAGCACCTGCCGAGCACGCCGGAACCCCCTGCTCGACTCGCCAGAACCACCTGCTGGACACGCAAAAATCACCTGCCGGCTACGCCACAACCAGTTGGGGAACACTTCAGAATCACCTGCCGGGCTTGCTGGAACCACCTGCCGGTCATGCCAAAATCACCTGCCAACTACGCCAGTACCACTTGGCGGACACTGTGGAAACACCTGTCGGGCCGGCCGGAACCACATCTCAGACGTGCCAGAACCATGTGCATGAGAAATAGGAACCACACCCCGAATAGACGGAAAACACCTGCCAGACCCGTCTGAACAACCTGCCGAGCACGCCGGAGCCACCTGCTCGACTCGCCGGAACCACCTACCTGACATGCCCAAATCACCAGCCGGGTATGCCAGAACCACTTGGCGGACACTCCGGAATCATCTGCCGGACATGCCGGAACCAGCTCTCAGACACACCAGAACCACGTGCCGGAGACGCCGGAAGCACCTGCCGAGCATGCCGGAGCCACCTGCTCGACTCGCCAGAAACACCTGCCGGACACGCCAAAATCACCTGCCGGGTACGCCAGAACCACCTGGCGGACACTCCAAAATCACCTGCCACGCATGCTGGAACCACCTCTCAGACGTGCCGGAAGCACGTGCCGGACACGCCGGAAACGCCTACCGGACAGACCGGAACCACCTGCCGAGCACGCCGGAGCCACCTGTTCGACTGGCTGGAACCACCTGCCGGACAGGCCAATATTAACTGCTGGCTATGCCAGAACCACCTGGGGGACAGTCCGGGATCACCTGCCAGCCATGGCGGAACCACCTCTCACACATACCAGAACCACCTGCCGGAGAAGCTGGAAACACGTCCTGGACAGTCTGGAACCACCTGCCGGCCAAGCCTGAACCACCTGCCAAGCACAACGGAACAACCTGCCAGACACGCCAAAATCACCTGCGTGTTATGCCAGAACCACTTGGAGGACTCTCTGGGATGACCTGCCGGGCATGCCGGAACCACCTCTCAGACGTGCCAGAACCATGTGGCGGACAGTCCGGAATCACCTGTTGGGCATGCGCAACCACCTCTGAGACGTACCAGAACCACATGCCGTGCAGGCTGGAACCACCTGCCGGACAGACCGGAATCACCTTTCGGGCATGCCGGAACCACCTGTCAGATGTGCCAGAAACACGTGCCGGAGACGCCGGAAGCACCTGCCAAGCACGTTGGAACCACCTGCTCAACTCGCCTGAACCACCTGCCGGACATGCCAAAATCACCTGCCGACTATGCCAGAACCACTTGGCGAACACTCCGGAATCACTTGCCGGGCATGCAGGAACCACCTCTCCGACATGCCAGAACCCCGTGCCAATGACCCCGGAAGCACCAGCCGAGCACGCCGGAACCACCTGCTCAACTCGCCTGAACCACCTGCCGGACACGCCAAAATCACCTGCCCGCTACACCAGCACCACTTCCGGGACAAGCCGGAATCACGTGAGGGGCATGCCAGCACAGCCTCTCAGACTGAACCTCGTGCCGGACACCACAGCACCACCTGCCGGACAGACCGGAACCACCTGCCGGACACGCCGGAACCACCGGCTCGACCCGCCGGAACGACCGCTGGACATGCAAAATCACCTGCCGGCTACGCCGGAAACACTTGGCGAACACTCCGGAATCACCTGCCGGGCATGCCAGAACCACCTCTCAGATATGCCAGAACCACGTGCCAATGACCCTGGAAGCACCTGCCGACCACGCCGGAACCACCTGCTCGACTCGCCAGAACCACCTGCCGGACACGCAAAAATCACCTGCCGGCTACGCCACAACCAGTTGGGGAACACTTCGGAATCACCTGCCGGGCTTGCTGGAACCACCTGCCGGTCATGCCAAAATCACCTGCCAACTACGCCAGTACCACTTGGCGGACACTGTGGAAACACCTGTCGGGCCGGCCGGAACCACATCTCACACGTGCCAGAACCATGTGCATGAGATGCTGGAACCACACCCCGAACAGACGGAAAACACCTGCCAGACCCGTCTGAACAACCTGCCGAGCACGCCGGAGCCACCTGCTCGACTCGCCGGAACCACATACCTGACATGCCCAAATCACCAGCCGGGTATGCCAGAACCACTTGGCGGACACTCCGGAATCATCTGCCGGACATGCCGGAACCAGCTCTCAGACACACCAGAACCACGTGCCGGAGACGCCGGAAGCACCTGCCGAGCATGCCGGAGCCACCTGCTCGACTCGCCAGAAACACCTGCCGGACACGCCAAAATCACCTGCCGGGTACGCCAGAACCACCTGGCGGACACTCCGAAATCACCTGTCGCGCATGCCGGAACCACCTCTCAGACGTGCCGGAAGGACGTGCCGGACACGCCGGAATCACCTAGCGGACAGACCGGAACCACCTGCCGAGCACGCCGGAGCCACCTGTTCGACTCGCTGGAACCACCTGCCGGACAGGCCAATATTAACTGCTGGCTATGCCAGAACCACCTGGGGGACAGTCCGGGATCACCTGCCAGCCATGGCGGAACCACCTCTCACACGTACCAGAACCACCTGCCGGAGAAGCTGGAAACACGTCCTGGACAGTCTGGAACCACCTGCCGGCCAAGCCTGAACCACCTGCCAAGCACAACGGAACAACCTGCCAGACACGCCAAAATCACCTGCGTGTTATGCCAGAACCACTTGGAGGACTCTCTGGGATGACCTGCCGGGCATGCCGGAACCACCTCTCAGACGTGCCAGAACCATGTGGCGGACAGTCCGGAATCACCTGTTGGGCATGCGCAACCACCTCTGAGACGTACCAGAACCAC
Organism: Equus caballus; assembly: GCF_041296265.1. NCBI lineage: Eukaryota > Metazoa > Chordata > Mammalia > Perissodactyla > Equidae > Equus > Equus caballus. The sequence goes on from NC_091710.1 coordinate 4,316,508, forward strand.
ATGCCGTGCAGGCTGGAACCACCTACCGGACAGACCGGAATCACCTTTCGGGCATGCCGGAACCACCTGTCAGATGTGCCAGAAACACGTGCCGGAGACGCCGGAAGCACCGGCCAAGCACGTTGGAACCACCTGCTCAACTCGCCTGAACCACCTGCCGGACATGCCAAAATCACCTGCCGACTATGCCAGAACCACTTGGCGAACACTCCGGAATCACTTGCCGGGCATGCAGGAACCACCTCTCAGACATGCCAGAACCCCGTGCCAATGACCCCGGAAGCACCAGCCGAGCACGCCGGAACCACCTGCTCAACTCGCCTGATCCACCTGCCGGACACGCCAAAATCACCTGCCCGCTACACCAGCACCACTTCGGGGACAAGCCGGAATCACGTGAGGGGCATGCCGGCACAGCCTCTCAGACTGAACCTCGTGCCGGACACCACAGAACCACCTGCCGGACAGACCGGAACCACCTGCCGGACACGCCGGAACCACCGGCTCGACCCGCCGGAACGACCGCTGGACATGCAAAATCACCTGCCGGCTACGCCGGAAACACTTGGCGAACACTCCGGAATCACCTGCCGGGCCTGCCGGAACCACCTCTCAGATATGCCAGAACCACGTGCCAACGACCCTGGAAGCACCTGCCGAGCACGCCGGAACCACCTGCTCGACTCGCCAGAACCACCTGCCGGACACGCAAAAATCACCTGCCGGCTACGCCACAACCAGTTGGGGAACACTTCGGAATCACCTGCCGGGCTTGCTGGAACCACCTGCCGGTCATGCCAAAATCACCTGCCAACTACGCCAGTACCACTTGGCGGACACTGTAGAAACACCTGTCGGGCCGGCCGGAACCACATCTCACACGTGCCAGAACCATGTGCATGAGATGCTGGAACCACACCCCGAACAGACGGAAAACACCTGCCAGACCCGTCTGAACAACCTGCCGAGCACGCCGGAGCCACCTGCTCGACTCGCCGGAACCACCTACCTGACATGCCCAAATCACCAGCCGGGTATGCCAGAACCACTTGGCGGACACTCCGGAATCATCTGCCGGACATGCCGGAACCAGCTTTCAGACACACCAGAACCACGTGCCGGAGACGCCGGAAGCACCTGCCGAGCATGCCGGAGCCACCTGCTCGACTCGCCAGAAACACCTGCCGGACACGCCAAAATCACCTGCCGGGTACGCCAGAACCACCTGGCGGACACTCCGAAATCACCTGTCGCGCATGCCGGAACCACCTCTCAGACGTGCCGGAAGCACGTGCCGGACACGCCGGAATCACCTACCGGACAGACCGGAACCACCTGCCGAGCACTCCGTAGCAACCTGTTCGACTGGCTGGAACCACCTGCCGGACAGGCCAATATTAACTGCTGGCTATGCCAGAACCATCTGGGGGACAGTCGGAATCACCTGCCAGCCATGGCGGAACCACCTCTCACACGTACCAGAACCACCTGCCGGAGAACCTGGAAACACGTCCTGGACAGACTGGAACCACGTGACGGCCATGCCTGAACCACCTGCCGAGCATGGCGGAACCACCTGCCGGACACGCCATAATCACCTGCGGGCTATGCCAGAACCACTTGACGACTCTCCGAAATGACCTGCCGTGCATGTTGGAACCACCTCTCAGACGTGCCAGAAGCACGTGGCGGACAGTCCGGAATCACCTGTTGGGCATACGCAACCACCTCTGAGACGTACCAGAACCACGTGCCGTGCACGCCGGAACCACCTACCGGACAGACCGGAATCAACTTTTGGGCATGCCGGAACCACCAGTCAGATGTGCCAGAAACACGTGCCGGAGACACCGGAAGCACCTGCCGAGCACGTCGCAACCACCTGCTCAACTCGCCTGAACCACCTGCCGGACACGCCAAAATCACCTGCCCGCTACACCAGCACCACTTCGGGGACAAGCCGGAATCACGTGAGGGGCATGCCGGCACAGCCTCTCAGACTGAACCTCGTGCCGGACACCACAGAACCACCTGCCGGACAGACCGGAACCACCTGCCGGACACGCCGGAACCACCGGCTCGACCCGCCGGAACAACCGCTGGACATGCAAAATCACCAGCCGGCTACGCCGGAAACACTTGGCGAACACTCCGGAATCACCTGCCGGGCATGCCGGAACCACCTCTCGGATAAGCCAGAACCACGTGCCAATGACCCCGGAAGCACCTGCCGAGCACGCCGGAACCACCTGCTCGACTCGCCAGAACCACCTGCCGGACACGCAAAAATCACCTGCCGGCTACGCCACAACCAGTTGGGGAACACTTCGGAATCACCTGCCGGGCTTGCTGGAACCACCTGCCGGTCATGCCAAAATCACCTGCCAACTACGCCAGTACCACTTGGCGGACACTGTGGAAACACCTGTCGGGCCGGCCGGAAACACATCTCACACGTGCCAGAACCATGTGCATGAGATGCTGGAACCACACCCCGAACAGGCGGAAAACACCTGCCAGACCCGTCTGAACAACCTGCCGAGCACGCCGGAGCCACCTGCTCGACTCGCCGGAACCACCTACCTGACATGCCCAAATCACCAGCCGGGTATGCCAGAACCACTTGGCGGACACTCCGGAATCATCTGCCGGACATGCCGGAACCAGCTCTCAGACACACCAGAACCACGTGCCGGAGACGCCGGAAGCACCTGCCGAGCATGCCGGAGCCACCTGCTCGACTCGCCAGAAACACCTGCCGGACACGCCAAAATCACCTGCCGGGTACGCCAGAACCACCTGGCGGACACTCCAAAATCACCTGTCGCGCATGCCGGAACCACCTCTCAGACGTGCCGGAAGCACGTGCCGGACACGCCGGAATCACCTACCGGACAGACCAGAACCACCTGCCGAGCACGCCGGAGCCACCTGTTCGAATGGCTGGAACCACCTGCCGGACAGGCCAATATCAACTGCTGGCTATGCCAGAACCACCTGGGGGACAGTCCGGGATCACCTGCCAGCCATGGCGGAACCACCTCTCACACGTAACAGAACCACCTGCCGGAGAAGCTGGAAACACGTCCTGGACAGTCTGGAACCACCTGCCGGCCAAGCCTGAACCACCTGCCAAGCACAACGGAACAACCTGCCAGACACGCCAAAATCACCTGCGTGTTATGCCAGAACCACTTGGAGGACTCTCTGGGATGACCTGCCGGGCATGCCGGAACCACCTCTCAGACGTGCCAGAACCATGTGGCGGACAGTCCGGAATCACCTGTTGGGCATGCGCAACCACCTCTGAGACGTACCAGAACCACATGCCGTGCAGGCTGGAACCACCTACCGGACAGACCGGAATCACCTTTCGGGCATGCCGGAACCACCTGTCAGATGTGCCAGAAACACGTGCCGGAGACGCCGGAAGCACCGGCCAAGCATGTTGGAACCACCTGCTCAACTCGCCTGAACCACCTGCCGGACATGCCAAAATCACCTGCCGACTATGCCAGAACCACTTGGCGAACACTCCGGAATCACTTGCCGGGCATGCAGGAACCACCTCTCAGACATGCCAGAACCCCGTGCCAATGACCCCGGAAGCACCAGCCGAGCACGCCGGAACCACCTGCTCAACTCGCCTGAACCACCTGCCGGACACACCAAAATCACCTGCCCGCAACACCAGCACCACTTCGGGGACAAGCCGGAATCACGTGAGGGGCATGCCGGCACAGCCTCTCAGACTGAACCTCGTGCCGGACACCACAGAACCACCTGCCGGACAGACCGGAACCACCTGCCGGACACGCCGCAACCACCGGCTCGACCCGCCGGAACGACCGCTGGACATGCAAAATCACCTGCCGGCTACGCCGGAAACACTTGGCGAACACTCCGGAATCACCTGCCAGGCCTGCCGGAACCACCTCTCAGATATGCCAGAACCACGTGCCAACGACCCTGGAAGCACCTGCCGAGCACGCCGGAACCACCTGCTCGACTCGCCAGAACCACCTGCCGGACACGCAAAAATCACCTGCCGGCTACGCCACAACCAGTTGGGGAACACTTCGGAATCACCTGCCGGGCTTGCTGGAACCACCCGCCGGCCATGCCAAAATCACATGCCAATTACGCCAGTACCACTTGGCGGACACTGTGGAAACACCTGTCGGGCCGGCCGGAACCACATCTCACACGTGCCAGAACCATGTGCATGAGATGCTGGAACCACACCCCGAACAGACGGAAAACACCTGCCAGACCCGTCTGAACAACCTGCCGAGCACGCCGGAGCCACCTGCTCGACTCGCCGGAACCACCTACCTGACATGCCCAAATCACCAGCCGGGTATGCCAGAACCACTTGGCGGACACTCCGGAATCATCTGCCGGACATGCCGGAACCAGCTCTCAGACACACCAGAACCACGTGCCGGAGACGCCGGAAGCACCTGCCGAGCATGCCGGAGCCACCTGCTCGACTCGCCAGAAACACCTGCCGGACACGCCAAAATCACCTGCCGGGTACGCCAGAACCACCTGGCGGACACTCCGAAATCACCTGTCGCGCATGCCGGAACCACCTCTCAGACGTGCCGGAAGCACGTGCCGGACACGCCGGAATCACCTACCGGACAGACCGGAACCACCTGCCGAGCACTCCGTAGCCACCTGTTCGACTGGCTGGAACCACCTGCCGGACAGGCCAATATTAACTGCTGGCTATGCCAGAACCATCTGGGGGACAGTCGGAATCACCTGCCAGCCATGGCGGAACCACCTCTCACACGTACCAGAACCACCTGCCGGAGAACCTGGAAACATGTCCTGGACAGACTGGAACCACGTGACGGCCATGCCTGAACCACCTGCCGAGCATGGCGGAACCACCTGCCGGACACGCCATAATCACCTGCGGGCTATGCCAGAACCACTTGTCGACTCTCCGAAATGACCTGCCGTGCATGTTGGAACCACCTCTCAGACGTGCCAGAAGCACGTGGCGGACAGTCCGGAATCACCTGTTGGGCATACGCAACCACCTCTGAGACGTACCAGAACCACGTGCCGTGCACGCCGGAACCACATACCTGACAGACCGGAATCAAATTTTGGGCATGCCGGAACCACCAGTCAGATGTGCCAGAAACACGTGCCGGAGACGCCGGAAGCACCTGCCGAGCACGTCGCAACCACCTGCTCAACTCGCCTGAACCACCTGCCGGACACGCCAAAATCACCTGCCCGCTACACCAGCACCACTTCGGGGACAAGCCGGAATCACGTGAGGGGCATGCCGGCACAGCCTCTCAGACTGAACCTCGTGCCGGACACAACAGAACCACCTGCCGGACAGACCGGAACCACCTGCCGGACACGCCGGAACCACCGGCTCGACCCGCCGGAACGACCGCTGGACATGCAAAATCACCTGCCGGCTACGCCGGAAACACTTGGCGAACACTCCGGAATCACCTGCCGGGCATGCCGGAACCACCTCTCAGATAAGCCAGAACCACGTGCCAATGACCCCGGAAGCACCTGCCGAGCACGCCGGAACCACCTGCTCGACTCGCCAGAACCACCTGCCGGACACGCAAAAATCACCTGCCGGCTACGCCACAACCAGTTGGGGAACACTTCGGAATCACCTGCCGGGCTTGCTGGAACCACCTGCCGGTCATGCCAAAATCACCTGCCAACTACGCCAGTACCACTTGGCGGACACTGTGGAAACACCTGTCGCGCCGGCCGGAACCACATCTCACACGTGCCAGAACCATGTGCATGAGATGCTGGAACCACACCCCGAATAGACGGAAAACACCTGCCAGACCCGTCTGAACAACCTGCCGAAAACGCCGGAGCCACCTGATCGACTCGCCGGAACCACCTACCTGACATGCCCAAATCACCAGCCGGGTATGCCAGAACCACTTGGCGGACACTCCGGAATCATCTGCCGGACATGCCGGAACCAGCTCTCAGACACACCAGAACCACGTGTCGGAGACGCCGGAAGCACCTGCCGAGCATGCCGGAGCCACCTGCTCGACTCGCCAGAAACACCTGCCGGACACGCCAAAATCACCTGCCGGGTACGCCAGAACCACCTGGCGGACACTCCGAAATCACCTGCCGCGCATGCTGGAACCACCTCTCAGACGTGCCGGAAGCACGGCCCGGACACGCCGGAAACACCTAGCGGACAGACCGGAACCACCTGCCGAGCACGCCGGAGCCACCTGTTCGACTGGCTGGAACCACCTGCCGGACAGGCCAATATTAACTGCTGGCTATGCCAGAACCACCTGGGGGACAGTCTGGGATCACCTGCCAGCCATGGCGGAACCACCTCTCACACGTACCAGAACCACCTGCCGGAGAAGCTGGAAACACGTCCTGGACAGTCTGGAACCACCTGCCGGCCAAGCCTGAACCACCTGCCAAGCACAACGGAACAACCTGCCAGACACGCCAAAATCACCTGCGTGTTATGCCAGAACCACTTGGAGGACTCTCTGGGATGACCTGCCGGGCATGCCGGAACCACCTCTCAGACGTGCCAGAACCATGTGGCGGACAGTCCGGAATCACCTGTTGGGCATGCGCAACCACCTCTGAGACGTACCAGAACCACATGCCGTGCAGGCTGGAACCACCTACCGGACAGACCGGAATCACCTTTCGGGCATGCCGGAACCACCTGTCAGATGTGCCAGAAACACGTGCCGGAGACGCCGGAAGCACCTGCCAAGCACGTTGGAACCACCTGCTCAGCTCGCCTGAACCACCTGCCGGACATGCCAAAATCACCTGCCGACTATGCCAGAACCACTTGGCGAACACTCCGGAATCACTTGCCGGGCATGCAGGAACCACCTCTCAGACATGCCAGAACCCCGTGCCAATGACCCCAGAAGCACCAGCCGAGCACGCCGGAACCACCTGCTCAACTCGCCTGAACCACCTGCCGGACACGCCAAAATCACCTGCCCGCTACACCAGCACCACTTCGGGGACAAGCCGGAATCACGTGAGGGGCATGCCGGCACAGCCTCTCAGACTGAACCTCGTGCCGGACACCACAGAACCACCTGCCGGACAGACCGGAACCACCTGCCGGACACGCCGGAACCACCGGCTCGACCCGCCGGAACGACCGCTGGACATGCAAAATCACCTGCCGGCTACGCCGGAAACACTTGCCGAACACTCCGGAATCACCTGCCGGGCATGCCGGAACCACCTCTCAGATAAGCCAGAACCACGTGCCAATGACCCCGGAAGCACCTGCCGAGCACGCCGGAACCACCTGCTCGACTCGCCAGAACCACCTACCGGACACGCAAAAATCACCTGCCAGCTACGCCACAACCAGTTGGGGAACACTTCGGAATCACCTGCCGGGCTTGCTGGAACCACCTGCCGGTCATGCCAAAATCACCTGCCAACTACGCCAGTACCACTTGGCGGACACTGTGGAAACACCTGTCGGGCCGGCCGGAACCACATCTCAGACGTGCCAGAACCATGTGCATGAGATGCTGGAACCAAACTCCGAACAGACGGAAAACACCTGCCAGACCCGTCTGAACAACCTGCCGAGCACGCCAGAGGCACCTGCTCGACTCGCAGGAGCCACCTACCTGACATGCCAAAATCACCAGCCGGGTATGCCAGAACCACTTGGCGGACACTCCGGAATCATCTGCCGGACATGCCAGAACCAGCTCTGAGACACACCAGAACCACGTGCCGGAGACGCCGGAAGCACCTGCCGAGCATGCCGGAGCCACCTGCTCGACTCGCCAGAAACACCTGCCGGACACGCCAAAATCACCTGCCGGGTACGCCAGAACCACCTGGCGGACACTCCGAAATCACCTGTCGCGCATGCCGGAACCACCTCTCAGACGTGCCGGAAGCACGTGCCGGACACGCCGGAAACACCTAGCGGACAGACCGGAACCACCTGCCGAGCACGCCAGAGCCACCTGTTCGACTGGCTGGAACCACCTGCCGGACAGGCCAATATTAACTGCTGGCTATGCCAGAACCACCTGGGGGACAGTCCGGGATCACCTGCCAGCCATGGCGGAACCACCTCTCACACGTACCAGAACCACCTGCCGGAGAAGCTGGAAACACGTCCTGGACAGTCTGGAACCACCTGCCGACCAAGCCTGAACCACCGGCCAAGCACAACGGAACAACCTGCCAGACACGCCAAAATCACCTGCGTGTTATGCCAGAACCACTTGGAGGACTCTCTGGGATGACCTGCCGTGCATGTCGGAACCACCTCTCAGACGTGCCAGAACCATGTGGCGGACAGTCCGGAATCACCTGTTGGGCATGCGCAACCACCTCTGAGACGTACCAGAACCACATGCCGTGCAGGCTGGAACCACCTACCGGACAGACCGGAATCACCTTTCGGGCATGCCGGAACCACCTGTCAGATGTGCCAGAAACACGTGCCGGAGACGCCGGAAGCACCTGCCAAGCACGTTGGAACCACCTGCTCAGCTCGCCTGAACCACCTGCCGGACATGCCAAAATCACCTGCCGACTATGCCAGAACCACTTGGCGAACACTCCGGAATCACTTGCCGGGCATGCAGGAACCACCTCTCAGACATGCCAGAACCCCGTGCCAATGACCCCGGAAGCACCAGCCGAGCACGCCGGAACCACCTGCTCAACTCGCCTGAACCACCTGCCGGACACGCCAAAATCACCTGCCCGCTACACCAGCACCACTTCGGGGACAAGCCGGAATCACGTGAGGGGCATGCCGGCACAGCCTCTCAGACTGAACCTCGTGCCGGACACCACAGAACCACCTGCCGGACAGACCGGAACCACCTGCCGGACACGCCGGAACCACCGGCTCGACCCGCCGGAACGACCGCTGGACATGCAAAATCACCTGCCGGCTACGCCAGAAACACTTGCCGAACACTCCGGAATCACCTGCCGGGCATGCCGGAACCACCTCTCAGATAAGCCAGAACCACGTGCCAATGACCCCGGAAGCACCTGCCGAGCACGCCGGAACCACCTGCTCGACTCGCCAGAACCACCTGCCGGACACGCAAAAATCACCTGCCAGCTACGCCACAACCAGTTGGGGAACACTTCGGAATCACCTGCCGGGCTTGCTGGAACCACCTGCCGGTCATGCCAAAATCACCTGCCAACTACGCCAGTACCACTTGGCGGACACTGTGGAAACACCTGTCGGGCCGGCCGGAACCACATCTCAGACGTGCCAGAACCATGTGCATGAGATGCTGGAACCAAACGCCGAACAGACGGAAAACACCTGCCAGACCCGTCTGAACAACCTGCCGAGCACGCCAGAGGCACCTGCTCGACTCGCAGGAGCCACCTACCTGACATGCCAAAATCACCAGCCGGGTATGCCAGAACCACTTGGCGGACACTCCGGAATCATCTGCCGGACATGCCAGAACCAGCTCTGAGACACACCAGAACCACGTGCCGGAGACGCCGGAAGCACCTGCCGAGCATGCCGGAGCCACCTGCTCGACTCGCCAGAAACACCTGCCGGACACGCCAAAATCACCTGCCGGGTACGCCAGAACCACCTGGCGGACACTCCGAAACCACCTGTCGCGCATGCCGGAACCACCTCTCAGACGTGCCGGAAGCACGTGCCGGACACGCCGGAAACACCTACCGGACAGACCGGAACCACCTGCCGAGCACGCTGGAGCCACCTGTTCGACTCGCTGAAACCACCTGCCGGACAGGCCAATATCAACTGCTGGCTATGCCAGAACCACCTGGGGGACAGTCCGGAATCACCTGCCAGCCATGGCGGACCCACCTCTCACACGTACCAGAACCACCTGCCGGAGAAGCTGGAAACACGTCCTGGACAGTCTGGAACCACCTGCCGGCCAAGCCTGAACCACCTGCCAAGCACAACGGAACAACCTGCCAGACACGCCAAAATCACCTGCGTGTTATGCCAGAACCACTTGGAGGACTCTCTGGGATGACCTGCCGGGCATGCCGGAACCACCTCTCAGACGTGCCAGAACCATGTGGCGGACAGTCCGGAATCACCTGTTGGGCATGCGCAACCACCTCTGAGACGTACCAGAACCACATGCCGTGCAGGCTGGAACCACCTACCGGACAGACCGGAATCACCTTTCGGGCATGCCGGAACCACCTGTCAGATGTGCCAGAAACACGTGTCGGAGACGCCGGAAGCACCTGCCAAGCACGTTGGAACCACCTGCTCAACTCGCATGAACCACCTGCCAGACATGCCAAAATCACCTGCCGACTATGCCAGAACCACTTGGCGAACACTCCGGAATCACTTGCCGGGCATGCAGGAACCACCTCTCAGACATGCCAGAACCCCGTGCCAATGACCCCGGAAGCACCAGCCGAGCACGCCGGAACCACCTGCTCAACTCGCCTGAACCACCTGCCGGACACGCCAAAATCACCTGCCCGCTACACCAGCACCACTTCGGGGACAAGCCGGAATCACGTGAGGGGCATGCCTGCACAGCCTCTCAGACTGAACCTCGTGCCGGACACCACAGAACCACCTGCCGGACAGACCGGAACCACCTGCCGGACACGCCGGAACCACCGGCTCGACCCGCCGGAACGACCGCTGGACATGCAAAATCACCTGCCGGCTACGCCGGAAACACTTGGCGAACACTCCGGAATCACCTGCCGGGCATGCCGGAACCACCTCTCAGATAAGCCAGAACCACGTGCCAATGACCCCGGAAGCACCTGCCGAGCACGCCGGAACCACCTGCTCGACTCGCCAGAACCACCTCCCGGACACGCAAAAATCACCTGCCAGCTACGCCACAACCAGTTGGGGAACACTTCGGAATCACCTGCCGGGCTTGCTGGAACCACCTGCCGGTCATGCCAAAATCACCTGCCAACTACGCCAGTACCACTTGGCGGACACTGTGGAAACACCTGTCGGGCCGGCCGGAACCACATCTCACACGTGCCAGAACCATGTGCATGAGATGCTGGAACCAAACGCCGAACAGACGGAAAACACCTGCCAGACCCGTCTGAACAACCTGCCGAGCACGCCAGAGGCACCTGCTCGACTCGCAGGAACCACCTACCTGACATGCCAAAATCACCAGCCGGGTATGCCAGAACCACTTGGCGGACACTCCGGAATCATCTGCCGGACATGCCAGAACCAGCTCTGAGACACACCAGAACCACGTGCCGGAGACGCCGGAAGCACCTGCCGAGCATGCCGGAGCCACCTGCTCGACTCGCCAGAAACACCTGCCGGACACGCCAAAATCACCTGCCGGGTACGCCAGAACCACCTGGCGGACACTCAGAAATCACCTGTCGCGCATGCCGGAACCACCTCTCAGACGTGCCGGAAGCACGTGCCGGACACGCCGGAATCACCTAGCGGACAGACCGGAACCACCTGCCGAGCACGCCGGAGCCACCTGTTCGACTGGCTGGAACCCCCTGCCGGACAGGCCAATATTAACTGCTGGCTATGCCAGAACCACCTGGGGGACAGTCCGGGATCACCTACCAGCCATGGCGGAACCACCTCTCACACGTACCAGAACCACCTGCCGGAGAAGCTGGAAACACGTCCTGGACAGTCTGGAACCACCTGCCGGCCAAGCCTGAACCACCTGCCAAGCACAACGGAACAACCTGCCAGACACGCCAAAATCACCTGCGTGTTATGCCAGAACCACTTGGAGGACTCTCTGGGATGACCTGCCGGGCATGCCGGAACCACCTCTCAGACGTGCCAGAACCATGTGGCGGACAGTCCGGAATCACCTGTTGGGCATGCGCAACCACCTCTGAGACGTACCAGAACCACATGCCGTGCAGGCTGGAACCACCTACCGGACAGACCGGAATCACCTTTCGGGCATGCCGGAACCACCTGTCAGATGTGCCAGAAACACGTGCCGGAGACGCCGGAAGCACCTGCCAAGCACGTTGGAACCACCTGCTCAACTCGCCTGAACCACCTGCCGGACATGCCAAAATCACCTGCCGACTATGCCAGAACCACTTGGCGAACACTCCGGAATCACTTGCCGGGCATGCAGGAACCACCTCTCAGACATGCCAGAACCCCGTGCCAATGACCCCGGAAGCACCAGCCGAGCACGCCGGAACCACCTGCTCAACTCGCCTGAACCACCTGCCGGACACGCCAAAATCACCTGCCCGCTACACCAGCACCACTTAGGGCACAAGCCGGAATCACGTGAGGGGCATGCCGGCACAGCCTCTCAGACTGAACCTCGTGCCAGAGACCACAGAACCACCTGCCGGACAGACCGGAACCACCTGCCGGACACGCCGGAACCACCGGCTCGACCCGCCGGAACGACCGCTGGACATGCAAAATCACCTGCCGGCTACGCCGGAAACACTTGCCGAACACTCCGGAATCACCTGCCGGGCATGCCGGAACCACCTCTCAGATAAGCCAGAACCACGTGCCAATGACCCCGGAAGCACCTGCCGAGCACGCCGGAACCACCTGCTCGAATCGCCAGAACCACCTGCCGGACACGCAAAAATCACCTGCCAGCTACGCCACAACCAGTTGGGGAACACTTCGGAATCACCTGCCGGGCTTGCTGGAACCACCTGCCGGTCATGCCAAAATCACCTGCCAACTACGCCAGTACCACTTGGCGGACACTGTGGAAACACCTGTCGGGCCGGCCGGAACCACATCTCAGACGTGCCAGAACCATGTGCATGAGATGCTGGAACCACACCCCGAACAGACGGAAAACACCTGCCAGACCCGTCTGAACAACCTGCCGAGCACGCCGGAGCCACCTGCTCGACTCGCCGGAACCACCTACCTGAGATGCCCAAATCACCAGCCGGGTATGCCAGAACCACTTGGCGGACACTCCGGAATCATCTGCCGGACATGCCGGAACCAGCTCTCAGACACACCAGAACCACGTGCCGGAGACGCCGGAAGCACCTGCCGAGCATGCCGGAGCCACCTGCTCGACTCGCCAGAAACACCTGCCGGACACGCCAAAATCACCTGCCGGGTACGCCAGAACCACCTGGCGGACACTCCGAAATCACCTGTCGCGCATGCCGGAACCACCTCTCAGACGTGCCGGATGCACGTGCCGGACACGCCGGAATCACCTAGCGGACAGACCGGAACCACCTGCCGAGCACGCCGGAGCCACCTGTTCGACTGGCTGGTACCACCTGCCTGACATGCCAAAATCAACAGCCGGGTATGCCAGAACCACTTGGCGGACACTCCGGAATCATCTGCCGTACATGCCGGATCCAGCTCTCAGACACACCAGAACCACCTGCCGGACACGCCGGAATCACCTAGCGGACCACCGGAACCACCTGCCGAGCACGCCGGAGCCACCTGTTCGACTGGCTGGAACCACCTGCCGGACAGGCCAATATCAACTGCTGGCTATGCCGGAACCACCTGGGGGACAGTCCGGGATCACCTGCCAGCCATGGCGGAACCACATCTCAGACGTACCAGAACCACCTGCCGGAGAAGCTGGAAACACGTCCTGGACAGACTGGAACCACGTGACGGCCATGCCTGAACCACCTGCCGAGCACGGCGGAACCACCTGCCGGACACGCCAAAATCACCTGCGGGCTACGCCAGAACCACTTGGACGACTCTCCGAAATGACCTGCCGGGCATGTTGGAACCACCTCTCAGACGTGCCAGAAGCACGTGGCGGAAAGTCCGGAATCACCTGTTGGGCATGCTCAACCACGTCTGAGACGTACCAGAACCACATGCCGTGCAGGCTGGAACCACCTACCGGACAGACCGGAATCACCTTTCGGGCATGCCGGAACCACCTGTCAGATGTGCAAGAAACACGTGCCGGAGACGCAGGAAGCACCTGCCAAGCACGTTGGAAACACCTGCTCAACTCGCCTGATCCACCTCCCTGACACGCCAAAATCACCTGCTGGGTATGCCAGAACCACTTGGCGGACACTCCGGAATCATCTGCCGGACATGCCGGAACCAGCTCTCAGACACACCAGAACCACGTGCCGGAGACGCCGGAAGCACCTGCCGAGCATGCCGGAGCCACCTGCTCGACTCGCCAGAAACACCTGCCGGACACGCCAAAATCACCTGCCGGGTACGCCAGAACCACCTGGCGGAAACTCCGAAACCACCTGTCGCGCATGCCGGAACCACCTCTCAGACGTTCCGGAAGCACGTGCCGGACACGCCGGAATCACCTACCGGACAGACCGGAACCACCTGCCGAGCACGCCGGAGCCACCTGTTCGACTCGCTGGAACCACCTGCCGGACAGGCCAATATCAACTGCTGGCTATGCCAGAACCACCTGGGGGACGGTCCGGAATCACCTGCCAGCCATGGCGGAACCACCTCTCAGACGTACCAGAACCACCTGCCGGAGAAGCTGGAAACACGTCCTGTACAGTCTGGAACCACCTGCCGTCCAAGCCTGAACCACCTGCCAAGCACAACGGAACAACCTGCCAGACACGCCAAAATCACCTGCGTGTTATGCCAGAACCACTTGGAGGACTCTCTGTGATGACCAGCCGGGCATGCCGGAACCACCTCTCAGACGTGCCAGAACCATGTGGTGGACAGTCCGGAATCACCTGTTGGGCATACGCAACCACCTCTGACACGTACCAGAACCACGTGCCGTGCACGCCGGAACCACCTACCGTACAGACCGGAATCAACTTTTGGGCATGCCGGAACCACCAGTCAGATGTGCCAGAAACACGTGCCGGAGACGCCGGAAGCACCTGCCGAGCACGTCGCAACCACCTGCTCAACTCGCCTGAACCACCTGCCGGACACGCCAAAATCACCTGCCCGCTACACCAGCACCACTTCGGGGACAAGCCGGAATCACGTGAGGGGCATGCCGGCACAGCCTCTCAGACTGAACCTCGTGCCGGACACCACAGAACCACCTGCCGGACAGACCGGAACCACCTGCCGGACACGCCGGAACCACCGGCTCGACCCGCCGGAACGACTGCTGGACATGCAAAATCACCTGCCGGCTACACCGGAAACACTTGGTGAACACTCCGGAATCACCTGCCGGGCATGCCCGAACCACCTCTCAGATATGCCAGAACCACGTGCCAATGACCCCGGAAGCACCTGCCGAGCACGCCGGAACCACCAGCTCGACTCGCCAGAACCACCTGCCGGACACGCAAAAATCACCTGCCGGCTACGCCACAACCAGTTGGGGAACACTTCGGAATCACCTGCCGGGCTTGCTGGAACCACCTGCCGGTCATGCCAAAATCACCTGCCAACTACGCCAGTACCACTTGGCGGACACTGTGGAAACACCTGTCGGGCCGGCAGGAACCACATCTCACACGTGCCAGAACCATGTGCATGAGATGCTGGAACCACACCCCGAACAGACGGAAAACACCTGCCAGACCCGTCTGAACAACCTGCCGAGCACGCCGGAGCCACCTGCTCGACTCGCCGGAACCACCTACCTGACATGCCCAAATCACCAGCCGGGTATGCCAGAACCACTTGGCGGACACTCCGGAATCATCTGCCGGACATGCCGCAACCAGCTCTCAGACACACCAGAACCACGTGCCGGAGACGCCGGAAGCACCTGCCGAGCATGCCGGAGCCACCTGCTCGACTCGCCAGAAACACCTGCCGGACACGCCAAAATCACCTGCGGGGTACCCCAGAACCACCTGGCGGACACTCCGAAACCACCTGTCGCGCATGCCGGAACCACATCTCAGACGTGACGGAAGCACGTGCCGGACACGCCTGAATCACCTACCGGACAGACCGGAACCACCTGCCGAGCACGCTGGAGCCACCTGTTCGACTCGCTGGAACCACCTGCCGGACAGGCCAATATCAACTGCTGGCTATGCCAGAACCACCTGGGGGACGGTCCGGAATCACCTGCCAGCCATGGCGGAACCACCTCTCAGACGTACCAGAACCACCTGCCGGAGAAGCTGGAAACACGTCCTGGACAGTCTGGAACCACCTGCCGGCCAAGCCTGAACCACCTGCCAAGCACAACGGAACAACCTGCCAGACACGCCAAAATCACCTGCGTGTTATGCCAGAACCACTTGGAGGACTCTCTGGGATGACCTGCCGGGCATGCCGGAACCACCTCTCAGACGTGCCAGAACCATGTGGCGGACAGTCCGGAATCACCTGTTGGGCATGCGCAACCACCTCTGAGACGTACCAGAACCACATGCCGTGCAGGCTGGAACCACCTACCGGACAGACCGGAATCACCTTTCGGGCATGCCGGAACCACCTGTCAGATGTGCCAGAAACACGTGCCGGAGATGCCGGAAGCACCTGCCAAGCACGTCGCAACCACCTGCTCAACTCGCCTGAACCACCTGCCGGACATGCCAAAATCACCTGCCGACTATGCCAGAACCACTTGGCGAACACTCCGGAATCACTTGCCGGGCATGCAGGAACCACCTCTCAGACATGCCAGAACCCCGTGCCAATGACCCCGGAAGCACCAGCCGAGCACGCCGGAACCACCTGCTCGACTCGCCAGAACCACCTGCCGATCACGCAAAAATCACCTGCCGGCTACGCCACAACCAGTTGGTGAACACTTTGGAATCACCTGCCAGGCTTGCTGGAACCACCTGCCAGTCATGCCAAAATCACCTGCCAACTACGCCAGAACCGCTTGGCGGACACTGCGGAAACACCTGTCGGGCCGGCTGGAACCACATCTCAGACGTGCCAGAAACGTGTTCATGAGATGCTGGAACCACACCCCGAACAGACGGATACCACCTGCCAAAACCGCCTGAACCACCTGCTGAGCACGCCGGAACCTCCTGCTCGACTCACCGGTACCACCTCCCTGACACGCCAAAATCACCTGCTGGGTATGCCAGAACCACTTGGCGGACACTCCGGAATCATCTGCCGGACATGCCGGAACCAGCTCTCAGACACACCAGAACCACGTGCCGGAGACTCCGGAAGCACCTGCCGAGCATGCCGGAGCCACCTGCTCGACTCGCCAGAAACACCTCCCGGACACGCCAAAATCACCTGCCGGGCATGCCAGAACCACCTGGCGGACACTACGGAATCACCTGCCGCGCATGCCGGAACCACCTCTCAGACGTGCCGGAAGCACGTGCCGGACACGCCGGAAACACCTACCGGACAGACCGGAACCACCTGCCAAGAACGCCGGAGCCACCTGTTCGTCTCGCTGGAACCACCTGCCGGACAGGCCAATATCAACTGCTGGCTATGCCAGAACCACCTGGGGGACAGTCCGGGATCACCTGCCAGCCATGGCGGAACCACCTCTCAGACGTACCAGAACCACCTGCCGGAGAAGCTGGAAACACGTCCTGGACAGACTGGAACCACGTGACGGCCGTGCCTGAACCACCTGCCGAGCACGGCGGAACCACCTGCCGGACACGCCAAAATCACCTGCGGGCTACGCCAGAACCAATTGGACGACTCTCCGAAATGACCTGCCGGGCATGTTGGAACCACCTCTCAGACGTGCCAGAAGCACGTGGCGGACAGTCCGGAATCACCTGTTGGGCATACGCAACCACCTCTGAGACGTACCAGAACCACGTGCCGTGCACGCCGGAACCACCTGCCGGACAGACCGGAATCAACTTTTGGGCATGACGGAACCACCAGTCAGATGTGCCAGAAACACGTGCCGGAGACGCCGGAAGCACCTGCCGAGCACGTCGCAACCACCCGCTCAACTCGCCTGAACCACTTGCCGGACATGCCAAAATCACCTGCCCGCTACACCAGCACCACTTCGGGGACAAGCCGGAATCACGTGAGGGGCATGCCGGCACAGCCTCTCAGACTGAACCTCGTGCCGGACACCACAGAACCACCTGCCGGACAGACCGGAACCACCTGCCGGACACGCCGGAACCACCGGCTCGACCCGCCGGAACGACCGCTGGACATGCAAAATCACCTGCCGGCTACGCCGGAAACACTTGGCGAACACTCCGGAATCACCTGCCGGGCATGCCGGAACCACCTCACAGATATGCCAGAACCACGTGCCAATGACCCCGGAAGCACCAGCCGAGCACGCCGGAACCACCTGCTCGACTCGCCAGAACCACCTCCCGGACACGCAAAAATCACCTGCCAGCTACGCCACAACCAGTTGGGGAACACTTCGGAATCACCTGCCGGGCTTGCTGGAACCACCTGCCGGTCATGCCAAAATCACCTACCAACTACGCCAGGACCACTTGGCGGACACTGTGGAAACACCTGTCGGGCCGGCCGGAACCACATCTCAGACGTGCGAGAACCATGTGCATGAGATGCTGGAACCACACCCCGAACAGACGGAAAACACCTGCCAGACCCGTCTGAAAAACCTGCCGAGCACGCCGGAGCCACCTGCTCGACTCGCCGGAACCACCTACCTGACATGCCCAAATCACCAGCCGGGTATGCCAGAACCACTTGGCGGACACTCCGGAATCATCTGCCGGACATGCCGGAACCAGCTCTCAGACAAACCAGAACCACGTGCCGGAGACGCCGGAAGCACCTGCCGAGCATGCCGGAGCCACCTGCTCGACTCGCCGGAAACACCTGCCGGACACGCCAAAATCACCTGCGTGTTATGCCAGAACCACTTGGAGGACTCTCTGGGATGACCTGCCAGGCATGCCGGAACCACCTCTCAGACGTGCCAGAACCATGTGGCGGACAGTCCGGAATCACCTGTTGGGCATGCGCAACCACCTCTGAGACATACCAGAACCACATGCCGTGCAGGCTGGAACCACCTACCGGACAGACCGGAATCACCTTTCGGGCATGCCGGAACCACCTGTCAGATGTGCCAGAAACACCTGCCGGACACGCCAAAATCACCTGCCGGGTACGCCAGAACCACCTGGCGGACACTCCGAAACCACCTGTCGCGCATGCCGGGACCACCTCTCAGACGTGCCGGAAGCACGTGCCGGACACGCCGGAATCACCTACCGGACAGACCGGAACCACCTGCCGAGCACACCGGAGCCACCTGTTCGACTCGCTGGAACCACCTGCCGGACAGGCCAATATCAACTGCTGGCTATGCCAGAACCACCTGGGGGATGGTCCGGAATCACCTGCCAGCCATGGCGGAACCACCTCTCAGACGTACCAGAACCACCTGCCGGAGAAGATGGAAACACGTCCTGGACAGTCTGGAACCACCTGCCGGCCAAGCCTGAACCACCTGCCAAGCACAACGGAACAACCTGCCAGACACGCCAAAATCACCTGCGTGTTATGCCAGAACCACTTGGAGGACTCTCTGGGATGACCTGCCGAGCATGCCGGAACCACCTCTCAGACGTGCCAGAACCACCTACCGGAGAAGCTGGAAACACGTCCTGGACAGACTGGAACCACGTGACGGCCATGCCTGAACCACCTGCCGAGCACGGCGGAACCACCTGCCGGACACGCCAAAATCACCTGCGGGCTACGCCAGAACCACTTGGACGACTCTCCGAAATGACCTGCCGGGCATGTTGGAACCACCTCTCAGACGTGCCAGAAGCACGTGGCGGACAGTCCGGAATCACCTGTTGGGCATACGCAACCACCTCTGAGACGTACCAGAACCACGTGCCGTGCACGCCGGAACCACCTACCGGACAGACCGGAATCAACTTTTGGGCATGCCGGAACCACCAGTCAGATGTGCCAGAAACACGTGCCGGAGACGCCGGAAGCACCTGCCGAGCACGTCGCAACCACCTGCTCAACTCGCCTGAACCACCTGCCGGACATGCCAAAATCACCTGCCGACTATGCCAGAACCACTTGGCGAACACTCCGGAATCACTTGCCGGGCATGCAGGAACCACCTCTCAGACATGCCAGAACCCCGTGCCAATGACCCCGGAAGCACCAGCCGAGCACGCCGGAACCACCTGCTCAACTCGCCTGAACCACCTGCCGGACACGCCAAAATCACCTGCCCGCTACACCAGAACCACTTCGGGGACAAGCCGGAATCACGTGAGGGGCATGCCGGCACCGCCTCTCAGACTGAACCTCGTGCCAGACACCACAGAACCACCTGCCGGACAGACCGGAACCACCTGCCGGACACGCCGGAACCACTGGCTCGACCCGCCAGAACGACCACTGGACATGCAAAATCACCTGCCGGCTACGCCGGAAACACTTGGCGAACACTCCGGAATCACCTGGAGGGCATGCCGGAACCACCCATCAGATATGCCAGAACCACGTGCCAATGACCCCGGAAGCACCTGCCGAGCACGCCGGAACCACCTGCTCGACTCGCCAGAACCACCTGCCGGACACGCAAAAATCACCTGCCGGCTACGCCACAACCAGTTGGGGAACACTTCTGAATCACCTGCCGGGCTTGATGGAACCACCTGCCGGTCATGCCAATATTAACTGCTGGCTATGCCAGAACCACCTGGTGGACGGTCCGGAATCACCTGCCAGCCATGGCGGACCCACCTCTCACACGTACCAGAACCACCTGCCGGAGAAGCTGGAAAAACGTCCTGGACAGTCTGGAACCACCTGCCGGCCAAGCCTGAACCACCTGCCAAGCACAACGGAACAACCTGCCAGACACGCCAAAATCACCTGCGTGTTATGCCAGAACCACTTGGAGGACTCTCTGGGATGACCTGCCGGGCATGCCGGAACCACCTCTCAGACGTGCCAGAACCATGTGGCGGACAGTCCGGAATCACCTGTTGGGCATGCGCAACCACCTCTGAGACGTACCAGAACCACATGCCGTGCAGGCTGGAACCACCTACCGGACAGACCGGAATCACCTTTCGGGCATGCCGGAACCACCTGTCAGATGTGCCAGAAACACGTGCCGGAGATGCCGGAAGCACCTGCCAAGCACGTTGGAACCACCTGCTCAACTCGCCTGAACCACCTGCCGGACATGCCAAAATCACCTGCCAACTACGCCAGTACCACTTGGCGGACACTGTGGAAACACCTGTCGGGCCGGCCGGAACCACATCTCAGACGTGCCAGAACCATGTGCATGAGATGCTGGAACCACACCCCGAACAGACGGAAAACACCTGCCAGACCCGTCTGAACAACCTGCCGAGCACGCCGGAGCCACCTGCTCGACTCGCCGGAACCACCTACCTGACATGCCCAAATCACCAGCCGGGTATGCCAGAACCACTTGGCGGACACTCCGGAATCATCTGCCGGACATGCCGGAACCAGCTCTCAGACACACCAGAACCACGTGCCGGAGACGCCGGAAGCACCTGCCGAGCATGCCGGAGCCACCTGCTCGACTCGCCAGAAGCACCTGCCGGACACGCCAAAATCACCTGCCGGGTACGCCAGAACCACCTGGCGGACACTCCGAAATCACCTGTCGCGCATGCCGGAACCACCTCTCAGACGTGCCGGAAGCACGTGCCGGACACGCCGGAATCACCTAGCGGACAGACCGGAACCACCTGCCGAGCACGCCGGAGCCACCTGTTCGACTGGCTGGAACCACCTGCCTGACATGCCAAAATCAACAGCCGGGTATGCCAGAACCACTTGGCGGACACTCCGGAATCATCTGCCGTACATGCCGGATCCAGCTCTCAGACACACCAGAACCACCTGCCGGACACGCCGGAATCACCTAGCGGACCACCGGAACCACCTGCCGAGCACGCCGGAGCCACCTGTTCGACTGGCTGGAACCACCTGCCGGACAGGCCAATATCAACTGCTGGCTATGCCGGAACCACCTGGGGGACAGTCCGGGATCACCTGCCAGCCATGGCGGAACCACATCTCAGACGTACCAGAACCACCTGCCGGAGAAGCTGGAAACACGTCCTGGACAGACTGGAACCACGTGACGGCCATGCCTGAACCACCTGCCGAGCACGGCGGAACCACCTGCCGGACACGCCAAAATCACCTGCGGGCTACGCCAGAACCACTTGGACGACTCTCCGAAATGACCTGCCGGGCATGTTGGAACCACCTCTCAGACGTGCCAGAAGCACGTGGCGGAAAGTCCGGAATCACCTGTTGGGCATGCTCAACCACGTCTGAGACGTACCAGAACCACATGCCGTGCAGGCTGGAACCACCTACCGGACAGACCGGAATCACCTTTCGGGCATGCCGGAACCACCTGTCAGATGTGCAAGAAACACGTGCCGGAGACGCAGGAAGCACCTGCCAAGCACGTTGGAAACACCTGCTCAACTCGCCTGATCCACCTCCCTGACACGCCAAAATCACCTGCTGGGTATGCCAGAACCACTTGGCGGACACTCGGGAATCATCTGCCGGACATGCCGGAACCAGCTCTCAGACACACCAGAACCACGTGCCGGAGACGCCGGAAGCACCTGTCGAGCATGCCGGAGCCACCTGCTCGACTCGCCAGAAACACCTGCCGGACACGCCAAAATCACCTGCCGGGTACGCCAGAACCACCTGGCGGAAACTCCGAAACCACCTGTCGCGCATGCCGGAACCACCTCTCAGACGTTCCGGAAGCACGTGCCGGACACGCCGGAATCACCTACCGGACAGACCGGAACCACCTGCCGAGCACGCCGGAGCCACCTGTTCGACTCGCTGGAACCACCTGCCGGACAGGCCAATATCAACTGCTGGCTATGCCAGAACCACCTGGGGGACGGTCCGGAATCACCTGCCAGCCATGGCGGAACCACCTCTCAGACGTACCAGAACCACCTGCCGGAGAAGCTGGAAACACGTCCTGTACAGTCTGGAACCACCTGCCGTCCAAGCCTGAACCACCTGCCAAGCACAACGGAACAACCTGCCAGACACGCCAAAATCACCTGCGTGTTATGCCAGAACCACTTGGAGGACTCTCTGGGATGACCAGCCGGGCATGCCGGAACCACCTCTCAGACGTGCCAGAACCATGTGGTGGACAGTCCGGAATCACCTGTTGGGCATACGCAACCACCTCTGACACGTACCAGAACCACGTGCCGTGCACGCCGGAACCACCTACCGGACAGACCGGAATCAACTTTTGGGCATGCCGGAACCACCAGTCAGATGTGCCAGAAACACGTGCCGGAGACGCCGGAAGCACCTGCCGAGCACGTCGCAACCACCTGCTCAACTCGCCTGAACCACCTGCCGGAGAAGCTGGAAACAC
The DNA here is from genome assembly GCF_041296265.1 of Equus caballus. Classification (NCBI taxonomy): domain Eukaryota; kingdom Metazoa; phylum Chordata; class Mammalia; order Perissodactyla; family Equidae; genus Equus; species Equus caballus. The sequence continues at coordinate 4,339,817 of NC_091710.1, forward strand.
GTCCTGGACAGACTGGAACCACGTGACGGCCATGCCTGAACCACCTGCCGAGCACGGCGGAACCACCTGCCGGACACTCCAAAATCACCTGCGGGCTACGCCAGAACCACTTGGACGACTCTCCGAAATGACCTGCCGGGCATGTTGGAACCACCTCTCAGACGTGCCAGAAGCACGTGGCGGACAGTCCAGAATCACCTGTTGGGCATACGCAACCACCTCTGAGACGTACCAGAACCACGTGCCGTGCACGCCGGAACCACCTGCCGGACAGACCGGAATCAACTTTTGGGCATGCCGGAACCACCAGTCAGATGTGCCAGAAACACGTGCCGGAGACGCCGGAAGCACCTGCCGAGCACGTCGCAACCACCTGCTCAACTCGCCTGAACCACCTGCCGGACATGCCAAAATCACCTGCCGACTATGCCAGAACCACTTGGCGAACACTCCGGAATCACTTGCCGGGCATGCAGGAACCACCTCTCAGACATGCCAGAACCCCGTGCCAATGACCCCGGAAGCACCAGCCGAGCACGCCGGAACCACCTGCTCAACTCGCCTGAACCACCTGCCGGACACGCCAAAATCACCTGCCCGCTACACCAGCACCACTTCGGGGACAAGCCGGAATCACGTGAGGGGCATGCCGGCACAGCCTCTCAGACTGAACCTCGTGCCGGACACCACAGAACCACCTGCCGGACAGACCGGAACCACCTGCCGGACACGCCGGAACCACCGGCTCGACCCGCCAGAACGACCACTGGACATGCAAAATCACCTGCCGGCTACGCCGGAAACACTTGGCGAACACTCCGGAATCACCTGGAGGGCATGCCGGAACCACCCATCAGATATGCCAGAACCACGTGCCAATGACCCCGGAAGCACCTGCCGAGCACGCCGGAACCACCTGCTCGACTCGCCAGAACCACCTGCCGGACACGCAAAAATCACCTGCCGGCTACGCCACAACCAGTTGGGGAACACTTCGGAATCACCTGCCGGGCTTGATGGAACCACCTGCCGGTCATGCCAAAATCACCTGCCAACTACGCCAGTACCACTTGGCGGACACTGTGGAAACACCTGTCGGGCCGGCCGGAACCACATCTCAGACGTGCCAGAACCATGTGCATGAGATGCTGGAACCACACCCCGAACAGACGGAAAACACCTGCCAGACCCGTCTGAACAACCTGCCGAGCACGCCGGAGCCACCTGCTCGACTCGCCGGAACCACCTACCTGACATGCCCAAATCACCAGCCGGGTATGCCAGAACCACTTGGCGGACACTCCGGAATCATCTGCCGGACATGCCGGAACCAGCTCTCAGACACACCAGAACCACGTGCCGGAGACGCCGGAAGCACCTGCCGAGCATGCCGGAGCCACCTGCTCGACTCGCCAGAAGCACCTGCCGGACACGCCAAAATCACCTGCCGGGTACGCCAGAACCACCTGGCGGACACTCCGAAATCACCTGTCGCGCATGCCGGAACCACCTCTCAGACGTGCCGGAAGCACGTGCCGGACACGCCGGAATCACCTAGCGGACAGACCGGAACCACCTGCCGAGCACGCCGGAGCCACCTGTTCGACTGGCTGGAACCACCTGCCTGACATGCCAAAATCAACAGCCGGGTATGCCAGAACCACTTGGCGGACACTCCGGAATCATCTGCCGTACATGCCGGATCCAGCTCTCAGACACACCAGAACCACCTGCCGGACACGCCGGAATCACCTAGCGGACCACCGGAACCACCTGCCGAGCACGCCGGAGCCACCTGTTCGACTGGCTGGAACCACCTGCCGGACAGGCCAATATCAACTGCTGGCTATGCCGGAACCACCTGGGGGACAGTCCGGGATCACCTGCCAGCCATGGCGGAACCACATCTCAGACGTACCAGAACCACCTGCCGGAGAAGCTGGAAACACGTCCTGGACAGACTGGAACCACGTGACGGCCATGCCTGAACCACCTGCCGAGCACGGCGGAACCACCTGCCGGACACGCCAAAATCACCTGCGGGCTACGCCAGAACCACTTGGACGACTCTCCGAAATGACCTGCCGGGCATGTTGGAACCACCTCTCAGACGTGCCAGAAGCACGTGGCGGAAAGTCCGGAATCACCTGTTGGGCATGCTCAACCACGTCTGAGACGTACCAGAACCACATGCCGTGCAGGCTGGAACCACCTACCGGACAGACCGGAATCACCTTTCGGGCATGCCGGAACCACCTGTCAGATGTGCAAGAAACACGTGCCGGAGACGCAGGAAGCACCTGCCAAGCACGTTGGAAACACCTGCTCAACTCGCCTGATCCACCTCCCTGACACGCCAAAATCACCTGCTGGGTATGCCAGAACCACTTGGCGGACACTCCGGAATCATCTGCCGGACATGCCGGAACCAGCTCTCAGACACACCAGAACCACGTGCCGGAGACGCCGGAAGCACCTGTCGAGCATGCCGGAGCCACCTGCTCGACTCGCCAGAAACACCTGCCGGACACGCCAAAATCACCTGCCGGGTACGCCAGAACCACCTGGCGGAAACTCCGAAACCACCTGTCGCGCATGCCGGAACCACCTCTCAGACGTTCCGGAAGCACGTGCCGGACACGCCGGAATCACCTACCGGACAGACCGGAACCACCTGCCGAGCACGCCGGAGCCACCTGTTCGACTCGCTGGAACCACCTGCCGGACAGGCCAATATCAACTGCTGGCTATGCCAGAACCACCTGGGGGACGGTCCGGAATCACCTGCCAGCCATGGCGGAACCACCTCTCAGACGTACCAGAACCACCTGCCGGAGAAGCTGGAAACACGTCCTGGACAGTCTGGAACCACCTGCCGGCCAAGCCTGAACCACCTGCCAAGCACAACGGAACAACCTGCCAGACACGCCAAAATCACCTGCGTGTTATGCCAGAACCACTTGGAGGACTCTCTGGGATGACCTGCCGGGCATGCCGGAACCACCTCTCAGACGTGCCAGAACCATGTGGCGGACAGTCCGGAATCACCTGTTGGGCATGCGCAACCACCTCTGAGACGTACCAGAACCACATGCCGTGCAGGCTGGAACCACCTACCGGACAGACCGGAATCACCTTTCGGGCATGCCGGAACCACCTGTCAGATGTGCCAGAAACACGTGCCGGAGACGCCGGAAGCACCTGCCAAGCACGTTGGAACCACCTGCTCAGCTCGCCTGAACCACCTGCCGGACATGCCAAAATCACCTGCCGACTATGCCAGAACCACTTGGCGAACACTCCGGAATCACTTGCCGGGCATGCAGGAACCACCTCTCAGACATGCCAGAACCCCGTGCCAATGACCCCGGAAGCACCAGCCGAGCACGCCGGAACCACCTGCTCAACTCGCCTGAACCACCTGCCGGACACGCCAAAATCACCTGCCCGCTACACCAGCACCACTTCGGGGACAAGCCGGAATCACGTGAGGGGCATGCCGGCACAGCCTCTCAGACTGAACCTCGTGCCGGACACCACAGAACCACCTGCCGGACAGACCGGAACCACCTGCCGGACACGCCGGAACCACCGGCTCGACCCGCCGGAACGACCGCTGGACATGCAAAATCACCTGCCGGCTACGCCGGAAACACTTGCCGAACACTCCGGAATCACCTGCCGGGCATGCCGGAACCACCTCTCAGATAAGCCAGAACCACGTGCCAATGACCCCGGAAGCACCAGCCGAGCACGCCGGAACCACCTGCTCAACTCGCCTGATCCACCTGCCGGACACGCCAAAATCACCTGCCCGCTACACCAGCACCACTTCGGGGACAAGCCGGAATCACGTGAGGGGCATGCCGGCACAGCCTCTCAGACTGAACCTCATGCCGGACACCACAGAACCACCTGCCGGACAGACCGGAACCACCTGCCGGACACGCCGGAACCACCGGCTCGACCCGCCGGAACGACCGCTGGACATGCAAAATCACCTGCCGGCTATGCCGGAAACACTTGGCGAACACTCCGGAATCACCTGCCGGGCATGCCGGAACCACCTCTCAGATATGCCAGAACCACGTGCCAATGACCCCGGAAGCACCTGCCGAGCACGCCGGAACCACATGCTCGACTCGCCCGAACCACATGCCGGACAGGCAAAAATCACCTGCCAGCTACGCCACAACCAGTTGGGGAACACTTCGGAATCACCTGCCGGCCTTGCAGGAACCACCTGCCGGTCATGCCAAAATCACCTGCCAACTACGCCAGTACCACTTGGCGGACACTGTGGAAACACCTGTCGGGCCGGCCGGAACCACATCTCACACGTGCCAGAAGCATGTGCATGAGATGCTGGAACCACACCCCGAACAGACGGAAAACACCTGCCAGACCCGTCTGAACAACCTGCCGAGCACGCCGGAGCAACCTGCTCGACTCGCCGGAACCACCTACCTGACATGCCCAAATCACCAGCCGGGTATGCCAGAACCACTTGGCGGACACTCCGGAATCATCTGCCGGACATGCCGGAACCAGCTCTCAGACACACCAGAACCACGTGCCGGAGACGCCGGAAGCACCTGCCGAGCATGCCGGAGCCACCTGCTCGACTCGCCAGAAACACCTGCCGGACACGCCAAAATCACCTGCCGGGTACGCCAGAACCACCTGGCGGACACTCCGAAATCACCTGCCGCGCATGCCGGAACCACCTCTCAGACGTGCCGGAAGCACGTGCCGGACACGCCGGAATCACCTAGCGGACAGACCGGAACCACCTGCCGAGCACGCCGGAGCCACCTGTTCGACTCGCTGGAGCCACCTGCCGGACAGGCCAATATCAACTGCTGGCTATGCCAGAACCACCTGGGGGACAGTCCGGGATCACCTGCCAGCCATGGCGGAACCACCTCTCACACGTACCAGAACCACCTGCCGGAGAAGCTGGAAACACGTCCTGGACAAACTGGAACCACGTGACGGCCATGCCTGAACCACCTGCCGAGCACGGTCGAACCACCTGCCGGACACGCCAAAATCACCTGCGGGCTACGCCAGAACCACTTGGACGACTCTCCGAAATGACCTGCCGGGCATGTTGGAACCACCTCTCAGACGTGCCAGAAGCACGTGGCGGACAGTCCGGAATCACCTGTTGGGCATACGCAACCACCTCTGAGACGTACCAGAACCACGTGCCGTGCACGCCGGAACCACCTACCGGACAGACCGGAATCAACTTTTGGGCATGCCGGAACCACCAGTCAGATGTGCCAGAAACACGTGCCGGAGACGCCGGAAGCACCTGCCGAGCACGTCGCAACCACCTGCTCAACTCGCCTGAACCACCTGCCGGACACGCCAAAATCACCTGCCCGCTACACCAGCACCACTTCGGGGACAAGCCGGAATCACGTGAGGGGCATGCCGGCACAGCCTCTCAGACTGAACCTCGTGCCGGACACCACAGAACCACCTGCCGGACAGACCGGAACCACCTGCCGGACACGCCGGAACCACCGGCTCGACCCGCCGGAACGACCGCTGGACATGCAAAATCACCTGCCGGCTACGCCGGAAACACTTGGCGAACACTCCGGAATCACCTGCCGGGCATGCCGGAACCACCTCTCAGATAAGCCAGAACCACGTGCCAATGACCCCGGAAGCACCAGCCGTGCACGCCGGAACCACCTGCTCAACTCGCCAGAACCACCTGCCGGACACGCAAAAATCACCTGCCGGCTACACCACAACCAGTTGGGGAACACGTCGGAATCACCTGCCGGGCTTGCTGGAACCACCTGCCGGTCATGCCAAAATCACCTGCCAACTACGCCAGGACCACTTGGCGGACACTGTCGAAACACCTGTCGGGCCGGCCGGAACCACATCTCAGACGTGCCAGAACCATGTGCATGATATGCTGGAACCACACCCCGAACAGACGGAAGACACCTGCCAGACCCGTCTGAACAACCTGCCGAGCACGCCGGAGCCACCTGCTCGACTCGCCGGAACCACCTACCTGACATGCCCAAATCATCAGCCGGGTATTCCAGAACCACTTGGCGGACACTCCGGAATCATCTGCCGGACATGCCGGAACCAGCTCTCAGACACACCAGAACCACGTGCCGGAGACGCCGGAAGCACCTGCCGAGCATGCCGGAGCCACCTGCTCGACTCGCCAGAAACACCTGCCGGACACGCCAAAATCACCTGCTGGGTACCCCAGAACCACCTGGCGGACACTCCGAAACCACCTGTCGCGCATGCCGGAACCACATCTCAGACGTGCCGGAAGCACGTGCCGGACACGCCGGAATCACCTACCGGACAGACCGGAACCACCTGCCGAGCACGCTGGAGCCACCTGTTCGACTCGCTGGAACCACCTGCCGGACAGGCCAATATCAACTGCTGGCTATGCCAGAACCACCTGGGGGACGGTCCGGAATCACCTGCCAGCCATGGCGGAACCACCTCTCAGACGTACCAGAACCACCTGCCGGAGAAGGTGGAAACACGTCCTGGACAGTCTGGAACCACCTGCCGGCCAAGCCTGAACCACCTGCCAAGCACAACGGAACAACCTGCCAGACACGCCAAAATCACCTGCGTGTTATGCCAGAACCACTTGGAGGACTCTCTGGGATGACCTGCCAGGCATGCCGGAACCACCTCTCAGACGTGCCAGAACCATGTGGCGGACAGTCCGGAATCACCTGTTGGGCATGCGCAACCACCTCTGAGACGTACCAGAACCACATGCCGTGCAGGCTGGAACCACCTACCGGACAGACCGGAATCACCTTTCGGGCATGCCGGAACCACCTGTCAGATGTGCCAGAAACACGTGCCGGAGATGCCGGAAGCACCTGCCAAGCACGTCGCAACCACCTGCTCAACTCGCCTGAACCACCTGCCGGACATGCCAAAATCACCTGCCGACTATGCCAGAACCACTTGGCGAACACTCCGGAATCACTTGCCGGGCATGCAGGAACCACCTCTCAGACATGCCAGAACCCCGTGCCAATGACCCCGGAAGCACCAGCCGAGCACGCCGGAACCACCTGCTCGACTCGCCAGAACCACCTGCCGATCACGCAAAAATCACCTGCCGGCTACGCCACAACCAGTTGGTGAACACTTTGGAATCACCTGCCAGGCTTGCTGGAACCACCTGCCAGTCATGCCAAAATCACCTGCCAACTACGCCAGAAGCGCTTGGCGGACACTGCGGAAACACCTGTCGGGCCGGCTGGAACCACATCTCAGACGTGCCAGAAACGTGTTCATGAGATGCTGGAACCACACCCCGAACAGAAGGATACCACCTGCAAAAACCGCCTGAACCACCTGCTGAGCACGCCGGAACCACCTGCTCGACTCACCGGTACCACATCCCTGACACGCCAAAATCACCTGCTGGGTATGCCAGAACCACTTGGCGGACACTCCGGAATCATCTGCCGGACATGCCGGAACCAGCTCTCAGACACACCAGAACCACGTGCCGGAGACGCCGGAAGCACCTGCCGAGCATGCCGGAGCCACCTGCTCGACTCGCCAGAAACACCTGCCGGACACGCCAAAATCACCTGCCGGGTACGCCAGAACCACCTGGCGGACACTCCGAAACCACCTGTCGCGCATGCCGGAACCACCTCTCAGACGTGCCGGAAGCACGTGCCGGACACGCCGGAATCACCTACCGGACAGACCGGAACCACCTGCCGAGCACGCCGGAGCCACCTGTTCGAGTCGCTGGAACCACCTGCCGGACAGGCCAATATCAACTGCTGGCTATGCCAGAACCACCTGGGGGACGGTCCGGAATCACCTGCCAGCCATGGCGGAACCACCTCTCAGACGTACCAGAACCACCTGCCGGAGAAGCTGGAAACACGTCCTGGACAGACTGGAACCACGTGACGGCCGTGCCTGAACCACCTGCCGAGCACGGCGGAACCACCTGCCGGACACGCCAAAATCACCTGCGGGCTACGCCAGAACCACTTGGACGACTCTCCGAAATGACCTGCCGGGCATGTTGGAACCACCTCTCAGACGTGCCAGAAGCACGTGGCGGACAGTCCGGAATCACCTGTTGGGCATACGCAACCACCTCTGAGACGCACCAGAACCACGTGCCGTGCACGCCGGAACCACCTACCGGACAGACCGGAATCACCTTTCGGGCATGCCGGAACCACCTGTCAGATGTGCCAGAAACACGTGCCCGAGACGCCGGAAGCACCTGCCAAGCACGTCGGAACCACCTGCTCAACTCGCCTGAACCACCTGCCGGACATGCCAAAATCACCTGCCGACTATGCCAGAACCACTTGGCGAACACTCCGGAATCACTTGCCGGGCATGCAGGAACCACCTCTCAGACATGCCAGAACCCCGTGCCAATGACCCCGGAAGCACCAGCCGAGCACGCCGGAACCACCTGCTCGACTCGCCAGAACCAACTGCCGATCACGCAAAAATCACCTGCCGGCTACGCCACAACCAGTTGGGGAACACTTTGGAATCACCTGCCAGGCTTGCTGGAACCACCTGCCAGTCATGCCAAAATCACCTGCCAACTACGCCAGAACCGCTTGGCGGACACTGCGGAAACACCTGTCGGGCCGGCTGGAACCACATCTCAGACGTGCCAGAAACGTGTTCATGAGATGCTGGAACCACACCCCGAACAGACGGATACCACCTGCCAGAACCGCCTGAACCACCTGCTGAGCACGCCGGAACGACCTGCTCGACACACCGGTACCACCTCCCTGACACGCCAAAATCACCTGCTGGCTATGCCAGAACCACTTGGCGGACACTCCGGAATCACCTGCCGGGCATGCCGGAACCACCTCTCAGATATGCCAGAACCACGTGCCAATGACCCCGGAAGCACCTGCCGAGCACGCCGGAACCACCTGCTTGACTCGCCAGAACCACCTGCCGGACACGCAAAAATCACCTGCCGGCTACGCCACAACCAGTTGGGGAACACTTCGGAATCACCTGCCGGGCTTGCTGGAACCACCTGCCGGTCATGCCAAAATCACCTGCCAACTACGCCAGTACCACTTGGCGGACACTGTGGAAACACCTGTCGGGCCGGCCGGAACCACATCTCACACGTGCCAGAACCATGTGCATGAGATGCTGGAACCACACCCCGAACAGACGGAAAACACCTGCCAGACCCGTCTGAACAACCTGCCGAGCACGCCGGAGCCACCTGCTCGACTTGCCGGAACCACCTACCTGACATGCCCAAATCACCAGCCGGGTATGCCAGAACCACTTGGCGGACACTCCGGAATCATCTGCCGGACATGCCGGAACCAGCTCTCAGACACACCAGAACCACGTGCCGGAGACGCCGGAAGCACCTGCCGAGCATGCCGGAGCCACCTGCTCGACTCGCCAGAAACACCTGCCGGACACGCCAAAATCACCTGCCGGGTACGCCAGAACCACCTGGCGGACACTCCGAAACCACCTGTCGCGCATGCCGGAACCACCTCTCAGACGTGCCGGAAGCACGTGCCGGACACGCCGGAATCACCTACCGGACAGACCGGAACCACCTGCCGAGCACGCTGGAGCCACCTGTTCTACTCGCTGAAACCACCTGGCGGACAGGCCAATATCAACTGCTGGCTATGCCAGAACCACCTGGGGGACGGTCCGGAATCACCTGCCAGCCATGGCGGAACCACCTCTCACACGTACCAGAACCACCTGCCGGAGAAGCTGGAAACACGTCCTGGACAGTCTGGAACCACCTGCCGGCCAAGCCTGAACCACCTGCCAAGCACAACGGAACAACCTGCCAGACACGCCAAAATCACCTGCGTGTTATGCCAGAACCACTTGGAGGACTCTCTGGGATGACCTGCCGGGCATGCCGGAACCACCTCTCAGACGTGCCAGAACCATGTGGCGGACAGTCCGGAATCACCTGTTGGGCATGCGCAACCACCTCTGAGACGTACCAGAACCACATGCCGTGCAGGCTGGAACCACCTACCGGACAGACCGGAATCACCTTTCGGGCATGCCGGAACCACCTGTCAGATGTGCCAGAAACACGTGCCGGAGATGCCGGAAGCACATGCCAAGCACGTCGCAACCACCTGCTCAACTCGCCTGAACCACCTGCCGGACATGCCAAAATCACCTGCCGACTATGCCAGAACCACTTGGCGAACACTCCGGAATCACTTGCCGGGCATGCAGGAACCACCTCTCAGACATGCCAGAACCCCGTGCCAATGACCCCGGAAGCACCAGCCGAGCACGCCGGAACCACCTGCTCGACTCGCCAGAACCACCTGCCGATCACGCAAAAATCACCTGCCGGCTACGCCACAACCAGTTGGTGAACACTTTGGAATCACCTGCCAGGCTTGCTGGAACCACCTGCCAGTCATGCCAAAATCACCTGCCAACTACGCCAGAACCGCTTGGCGGACACTGCGGAAACACCTGTCGGGCCGGCTGGAACCACATCTCAGACGTGCCAGAAACGTGTTCATGAGATGCTGGAACCACACCCCGAACAGACGGATACCACCTGCCAGAACCGCCTGAACCACCTGATGAGCACGCCGGAACCACCTGCTCGACTCACCGGTACCACCTCCCTGACACGCCAAAATCACCTGCTGGGTATGCCAGAACCACTTGGCGGACACTCCGGAATCATCTGCCGGACATGCCGGAACCAGCTCTCAGACACACCAGAACCAAGTGCCGGAGACGCCGGAAGCACCTGCCGAGCATGCCGGAGCCACCTGCTCGACTCGCCAGAAACACCTGCCGGACACGCCAAAATCACCTGCCGGGTATGCCAGAACCACCTGGCGGACACTACGGAATCACCTGCCACGCATGCCGGAACCACCTCTCAGACGTGCCGGAAGCACGTGCCGGACACGCCGGAAACACCTACCGGACAGACCGGAACCACCTGCCAAGAACGCCGGAGCCACCTGTTCGACTCGCTGGAACCACCTGCCGGACAGGCCAATATCAACTGCTGGCTATGCCAGAACCACCTGGGGGACAGTCCGGGATCACCTGCCAGCCATGGCGGAACCACCTCTCAGACGTACCAGAACCACCTGCCGGAGAAGCTGGAAACACGTCCTGGACAGACTGGAACCACGTGACAGCCATGCCTGAACCACCTGCCGAGAACGGCGGAACCACCTGCCGGACACGCCAAAATCACCTGCGGGCTACGCCAGAACCACTTGGACGACTCTCCGAAATGACCTGCCGGGCATGTTGGAACCACCTGTCAGACGTGCCAGAAGCACGTGGCGGACAGTCCGGAATCACCCGTTGGGCATACGCAACCACCTCTGACACGTACCAGAACCACGTGCCGTGCACGCCGGAACCACCTACCGGACAGACCGGAATCAACTTTTGGGCATGCCGGAACCACCAGGCAGATGTGCCAGAAACACGTGCCGGAGACGCCGGAAGCACCTGCCGAGCACGTCGCAACCACCTGCTCAACTCGCCTGAACCACCTGCCGGACACGCCAAAATCACCTGCCCGCTACACCAGCACCACTTCGGGGACAAGCCGGAATCACGTGAGGGGCATGCCGGCACAGCCTCTCAGACTGAACCTCGTGCCGGTAACCACAGAACTACCTGCCAGACAAACCGGAACCACCTGCCGGACACGCCGGAACCACCGTCTCGACCCGCCGGAACGACCGCTGGACATGCAAAATCACCTGCCGGCTACGCCGGAAACACTTGGCGAACACTCCGGAATCACCTGCCGGGCATGCCGGAACCACCTCTCAGATATGCCAGAACCACGTGCCAATGACCCCGGAAGCACCTGCCGAGCACGCCGGAACCACCTGCTCGACTCGCCAGAACCACCTGCCGGACACGCAAAAATCACCTGCCGCCTACGCCACAACCAGTTGGGGAACACTTCGGAATCACCTGCCGGGCTTGCTGGAACCACCTGCCGGTCATGCCAAAATCACCTGCCAACTACGCCAGTACCACTTGGCGGACACTGTGGAAACACCTGTCGGGCCGGCCGGAACCACATCTCACACGTGCCAGAACCATGTGCATGAGATGCTGGAACCACACCCCGAACAGACGGAAAACACCTGCCAGACCCGTCTGAACAAGCTGCCGAGCACGCCGGAGCCACCTGCTCGACTCGCCGGAACCACCTACCTGACATGCCCAAATCACCAGCCGGGTATGCCAGAACCACTTGGCGGACACTCCGGAATCATCTGCCGGACATGCCGGAACCAGCTCTCAGACACACCAGAACCACGTGCCGGAGACGCCGGAAGCACCTGCCGAGCATGCCGGAGCCACCTGCTCGACTCGCCGGAAACACCTGCCGGACACGCCAAAATCACCTGCCGGGTACGCCAGAACCACCTGGCGGACACTCCGAAACCACCTGTCGCGCATGCCGGAACCACCTCTCAGACGTGCCGGAAGCACGTGCCGGACACGCCGGAAACACCTACCGGACAGACCGGAACCACCTGCCGAGCACGCTGGAGCCACCTGTTCGACTCGCTGAAACCACCTGCCGGACAGGCCAATATCAACTTCTGGCTATGCCAGAACCACCTGGGGGACAGTCCGGAATCACCTGCCAGCCATGGCGGACCCACCTCTCACACGTACCAGAACCACCTGCCGGAGAAGCTGGAAACACGTCCTGGACAGTCTGGAACCACCTGCCGGCCAAGCCTGAACCACCTGCCAAGCACAACGGAACAACCTGCCAGACACGCCAAAATCACCTGCGTGTTATGCCAGAACCACTTGGAGGACTCTCTGGGATGACCTGCCGGGCATGCCGGAACCACCTCTCAGACGTGCCAGAACCATGTGGCGGACAGTCCGGAATCACCTGTTGGGCATGCGCAACCACCTCTGAGACGTACCAGAACCACATGCCGTGCAGGCTGGAACCACCTACCGGACAGACCGGAATCACCTTTCGGGCATGCCGGAACCACCTGTCAGATGTGCCAGAAACACGTGCCGGAGATGCCGGAAGCACATGCCAAGCACGTTGGAACCACCTGCTCAACTCGCCTGAACCACCTGCCGGACATGCCAAAATCACCTGCCGACTATGCCAGAACCACTTGGCGAACACTCCGGAATCACTTGCCGGGCATGCAGGAACCACCTCTCAGACATGCCAGAACCCCGTGCCAATGACCCCGGAAGCACCCGCCGAGCACGCCGGAACCACCTGCTCGACTCGCCAGAACCACCTGCCGATCACGCAAAAATCACCTGCCGTCTACGCCACAACCAGTTGGTGAACACTTTGGAATCACCTGCCAGGCTGGCTGGAACCACCTGCCAGTCATGCCAAAATCACCTGCCAACTACGCCAGAACCGCTTGGCGGACACTGCGGAAACACCTGTCGGGCCGGCTGGAACCACATCTCAGACGTGCCAGAAACGTGTTCATGAGATGCTGGAACCACACCCCGAACAGACGGATACCACCTGCCAGAACCGCCTGAACCACCTGATGAGCACGCCGGAACCACCTGCTCGACTCACCGGTACCGCCTCCCTGACACGCCAAAATCACCTGCTGGGTATGCCAGAACCACTTGGCGGACACTCCGGAATCATCTGCCGGACATGCCGGAACCAGCTCTCAGACACACCAGAACCAAGTGCCGGAGACGCCGGAAGCACCTGCCGAGCATGCCGGAGCCACCTGCTCGACTCGCCAGAAACACCTGCCGGACACGCCAAAATCACCTGCCGGGTATGCCAGAACCACCTGGCGGACACTACGGAATCACCTGCCGCGCATGCCGGAACCACCTCTCAGACGTGCCGGAAGCACGTGCCGGACACGCCGGAAACACCTACCGGACAGACCGGAACCACCTGCCAAGAACGCCGGAGCCACCTGTTCGACTCGCTGGAACCACCTGCCGGACAGGCCAATATCAACTGCTGGCTATGCCAGAACCACCTGGGGGACAGTCCGGGATCACCTGCCAGCCATGGCGGAACCACCTCTCAGACGTACCAGAACCACCTGCCGGAGAAGCTGGAAACACGTCCTGGACAGACTGGAACCACGTGACAGCCATGCCTGAACCACCTGCCGAGAACGGCGGAACCACCTGCCGGACACGCCAAAATCACCTGCGGGCTACGCCAGAACCACTTGGACGACTCTCCGAAATGACCTGCCGGGCATGTTGGAACCACCTCTCAGACGTGCCAGAAGCACGTGGCGGACAGTCCGGAATCACCCGTTGGGCATACGCAACCACCTCTGACACGTAGCAGAACCACGTGCCGTGCACGCCGGAACCACCTACCGGACAGACCGGAATCGAATTTTGGGCATGCCGGAACCACCAGTCAGATGTGCCAGAAACACGTGCCGGAGACGCCGGAAGCACCTGCCAAGCACGTCGCAACCACCTGCTCAACTCGCCTGAACCACCTGCCGGACACGCCAAAATCACCTGCCCGCTACACCAGCACCACTTCGGGGACAAGCCAGAATCACGTGAGGGGCATGCCGGCACAGCCTCTCAGACTGAACCTCGTGCCGGACACCACAGAACCACCTGCCGGACAGACCGGAACCACCTGCCGGACACGCCGGAAAAACCGGCTCGACCCGCCGGAACGACCGCTGGACATGCAAAATCACCTGCCGGCTACGCTGGAAACACTTGGCGAACACTCCGGAATCACCTGCCGGGCATGCCGGAACCACCTCTCAGATAAGCCAGAACCACGTGCCAATGACCCCGGAAGCACCTGCCGTGCACGCCGGAACCACCTGCTCGACTCGCCAGAACCACCTGTCGGACACGCAAAAATCACCTGCCGGCTACGCCACAACCAGTTGGGGAACACTTCGTAATCACCTGCCGGGCTTGCTGGAACCACCTGCCGGTCATGCCAAAATCACCTGCCAACTACGCCAGTACCACTTGGCGGACACTGTGGAAACACCTGTCGGGCTGGCCGGAACCACATCTCACACGTGCCAGAACCATGTGCATGAGATGCTGGAACCACACCCCGAACAGACGGAAAACACCTGCCAGACCCGTCTGAACAAGCTGCCGAGCACGCCGGAGCCACCTGCTCGACTCGCCGGAACCACCTACCTGACATGCCCAAATCACCAGCCGGGTATGCCAGAACCACTTGGCGGACACTCCGGAATCATCTGCCGGACATGCCGGAACCAGCTCTCAGACACACCAGAACCACGTGCCGGAGACGCCGGAAGCACCTGCCGAGCATGCCGGAGCCACCTGCTCGACTCGCCGGAAACACCTGCCGGACACGCCAAAATCACCTGCGGGGTACGCCAGAACCACCTGGCGGACACTCCGAAACCACCTGTCGCGCATGCCGGAACCACCTCTCAGACGTGCCGGAAGCACGTGCCGGACACGCCGGAAACACCTACCGGACAGACCGGAACCACCTGCCGAGCACGCTGGAGCCACCTGTTCGACTCGCTGAAACCACCTGCCGGACAGGCCAATATCCACTGCTGGCTATGCCAGAACCACCTGGGGGACGGTCCGGAATCACCTGCCAGCCATGGCGGAACCACCTCTCACACGTACCAGAACCACCTGCCGGAGAAGCTGGAAACACGTCCTGGACAGTCTGGAACCACCTGCCGGCCAAGCCTGAACCACCTGCCAAGCACAACGGAACAACCTGCCAGACACGCCAAAATCACCTGCGTGTTATGCCAGAACCACTTGGAGGACTCTCTGGGATGACCTGCCGGGCATGCCGGAACCACCTCTCAGACGTGCCAGAACCATGTGGCGGACAGTCCAGAATCACCTGTTGGGCATGCGCAACCACCTCTGAGACGTACCAGAACCACATGCCGTGCAGGCTGGAACCACCTACCGGACAGACCGGAATCACCTTTCGGGCATGCCGGAACCACCTGTCAGATGTGCCAGAAACACGTGCCGGAGATGCCGGAATCACCTGCCAAGCACGTTGGAACCACCTGCTCAACTCGCCTGAACCACCTGCCGGACATGCCAAAATCACCTGCCGACTATGCCAGAACCACTTGGCGAACACTCCGGAATCACTTGCCGGGCATGCAGGAACCACCTCTCAGACATGCCAGAACCCCGTGCCAATGACCCCGGAAGCACCCGCCGAGCACGCCGGAACCACCTGCTCGACTCGCCAGAACCACCTGCCGATCACGCAAAAATCACCTGCCGTCTACGCCACAACCAGTTGGTGAACACTTTGGAATCACCTGCCAGGCTTGCTGGAACCACCTGCCAGTCATGCCAAAATCACCTGCCAACTACGCCAGAACCGCTTGGCGGACACTGCGGAAACACCTGTCGGGCCGGCTGGAACCACATCTCAGACGTGCCAGAAACGTGTTCATGAGATGCTGGAACCACACCCCGAACAGACGGATACCACCTGCCAGAACCGCCTGAACCACCTGCTGAGCACGCCGGAACCACCTGCTCGACTCACCGGTACCACCTCCCTGAAACGCCAAAATCACCTACTGGGTATTCCAGAACCACTTGGCGGACACTCCGGAATCATCTGCCGGACATGCCGGAAGCAGCTCTCAGACACACCAGAACCAAGTGCCGGAAACGCCGGAAGCACCTGCCGAGCATGCCGGAGCCACCTGCTCGACTCACCAGAAACACCTGCCGGACACGCCAAAATCACCTGCCGGGTACGCCACAACCACCTGGTGGACACTCCGAAATCACCTGTCGCGCATGCCGGCACCACGTCTCAGACGTGCTGGAAGCACGTGCCGGACACGCCGGAATCACCTACCGGACAGACCGGAACCACCTGCCGAGCACGCCGGAGCCACCTGTTCGACTGGCTGGAACCACCTGCCGGACAGGCCAATATCAACTGCTGGCTATGCCAGAACCACCTGTGGGACGGTCCGGGATCACCTGAAAGCCATGGCGGAACCACCTCTCACACGTACCAGAACCACCTGCCGGAGAAGCTGGAAACACGTCCTGGACAGACTGGAACCACGTGACGGCCATGCCTGAACCACCTGCCGAGCATGGCGGAACCACCTTCCGGGTACGCCAAAATCACCTGCGGGCTACGCCAGAGCCACTTGGACGACTCTCCGAAATGACCTGCCGGGCATGTTGGAACCACCTCTCAGACGTGCCAGAAGCACGTGGCGGACAGTCCGGAATCACCTGTTGGGCATACGCAACCACCTCTGAGACGTACCAGAACCACGTGCCGTGCACGCCGGAACCACCTACCGGACAGACCGGAATCCACTTTTGGGCATGCCGGAACCACCAGTCAGATGTGCCAGAAACACGTGCCGGAGACGCCGGAAGCACCTGCCGAGCACGTCGGAACCACCTGCTCAACTCGCCTGAACCACCTGCCGGACATGCCAAAATCACCTGCCGACTATGCCAGAACCACTTGGCGAACACTCCGGAATCACTTGCCGGGCATGCAGGAACCACCTCTCAGACATGCCAGAACCCCGTGCCCATGACCCCGGAAGCACCAGCCGAGCACGCCGGAACCACCTGCTCAACTCGCCTGAACCACATGCCGGATACGCAAAAATCACCTGCCCGCTACACCAGCACCACTTCGGGGACAAGCCGGAATCACGTGAGGGGCATGCCTGCACAGCCTCTCAGACTGAACCTCGTGCCGGACACCACAGAACCACCTGCCGGACAGACCGGAACCACCTGCCGGACACGCCGGAACCACCGGCTCGACCCGCCGGAACGACCGCTGGACATGCAAAATCACCTGCCGGCTACACCGGAAACACTTGGCGAACACTCCGGAATCACCTGCCGGGCATGCCGGAACCACATCTCAGATATGCCAGAACCACGTGCCAATGACCACGGAAGCACCTGCCGAGCACGCCGGAACCACCTGCTCGACTCGCCAGAACCACCTGCCGGACACGCAAAAATCACCTGCCGGCTACGCCACAACCAGTTGGGGAACACTTCGGAATCACCTGCCGGGCTTGCTGGAACCACCTGCCGGTCATGCCAAAATCACCTGCCAACTACGCCAGTACCACTTGGCGGACACTGTGGAAACACCTGTCGGGCCGGCAGGAACCACATCTCACACGTGCCAGAACCATGTGCATGAGATGCTGGAACCACACCCCGAACAGACGGAAAACACCTGCCAGACCCGTCTGAACAACCTGCCGAGCACGCCGGAGCCACCTGCTCGACTCGCCGGAACCACCTACCTGACATGCCCAAATCACCAGCCGGGTATGCCAGAACCACTTGGCGGACACTCCGGAATCATCTGCCGGACATGCCGGAACCAGCTCTCAGACACACCAGAACCACGTGCCGGAGACGCCGGAAGCACCTGCCGAGCATGCCGGAGCCACCTGCTCGACTCGCCAGAAACACCTGCCGGACACGCCAAAATCACCTGCCGGGTACGCCAGAACCACCTGGCGGACACTCCGAAATCACCTGTCGCGCATGCCGGAACCACCTCTCAGACGTGCCGGAAGCACGTGCCGGACACGCCGGAATCACCTAGCGGACAGACCGGAACCACCTGCCGAGCACGCCGGAGCCACCTGTTCGACTGGCTGGAACCACCTGCCGGACAGGCCAATATTAACTGCTGGCTATGCCAGAACCACCTGGGGGACAGTCCGGGATCACCTGCCAGCCATGGCGGAACCACCTCTCACACGTACCAGAACCACCTGCCGGAGAAGCTGGAAACACGTCCTGGACAGTCTGGAACCACCTGCCGGCCAAGCCTGAACCACCTGCCAAGCACAACGGAACAACCTGCCAGACACGCCAAAATCACCTGCGTGTTATGCCAGAACCACTTGGAGGACTCTCTGGGATGACCTGCCGGGCATGCCGGAACCACCTCTCAGACGTGCCAGAACCATGTGGCGGACAGTCCGGAATCACCTGTTGGGCATGCGCAACCACCTCTGAGCCGTACCAGAACCACATGCCGTGCAGGCTGGAACCACCTACCGGACAGACCGGAATCACCTTTCGGGCATGCCGGAACCACCTGTCAGATGTGCCAGAAACACGTGTCGGAGACGCCGGAAGCACCTGCCAAGCACGTTGGAACCACCTGCTCAACTCGCCTGAACCACCTGCCGGACATGCCAAAATCACCTGCCGACTATGCCAGAACCACTTGGCGAACACTCCGGAATCACTTGCCGGGCATGCAGGAACCACCTCTCAGACATGCCAGAACCCCGTGCCCATGACCCCGGAAGCACCAGCCGAGCACGCCGGAACCACCTGCTCAACTCGCCTGAACCACATGCCGGATACGCAAAAATCACCTGCCCGCTACACCAGCACCACTTCGGGGACAAGCCGGAATCACGTGAGGGGCATGCCTGCACAGCCTCTCAAACTGAACCTCGTGCCGGACACCACAGAACCACCTGCCGGACAGACCGGAACCACCTGCCGGACACGCCAGAACCACCGGCTCGACCCGCCGGAACGACCCCTGGACATGCAAAATCACCTGCCGGCTACGCCGGAAACACTTGGCGTACACTCCGGAATCACCTGCCGGGCATGCCGGAACCACCTCTCAGATATGCCAGAACCACGTGCCAATGACCCCGGAAGCACCTGCCGAGCACGCCGGAACCACCTGCTCGACTCGCCAGAACCTCCTGCCGGACACGCAAAAATCACCTGCCGGCTACGCCACAACCAGTTGGGGAACACTTCGGAATCACCTGCCGGGCTTGCTGGAACCACCTGCCGGTCATGCCAAAATCACCTGCCAACTACGCCAATACCACTTGGCGGACACTGTGGAAACACCTGTCGGGCCGGCCGGAACCACATCTCACACGTGCCAGAACCATGTGCATGAGATGCTGGAACCACACCCCGAACAGACGGAAAACACCTGCCAGACCCGTCTGAACAACCTGCCGAGCACGCCGGAGCCACCTGCTCGACTCGCCGGAACCACCTACCTGACATGCCCAAATCACCAGCCGGGTATGCCAGAACCACTTGGCGGACACTCCGGAATCATCTGCCGGACATGCCGGAACCAGCTCTCAGACACACCAGAACCACGTGCCGGAGACGCCGGAAGCACCTGCCGAGCATGCCGGAGCCACCTGCTCGACTCGCCAGAAACACCTGCCGGACACGCCAAAATCACCTGCCGGGTACGCCAGAACCACCTGGCGGACACTCCGAAATCACCTGCCGCGCATGCCGGAACCACCTCTCAGACGTGCCGGAAGCACGTGCCGGAAACGCCGGAAACACCTAGCGGACAAACCGGAACCACCTGCCGAGCACGCCGGAGCCACCTGTTCGACTGGCTGGAACCACCTGCCGGACAGGCCAATATTAACTGCTGGCTATGCCAGAACCACCTGGGGGACAGTCCGGGATCACCTGCCAGCCATGGCGGAACCACCTCTCACACGTACCAGAACCACCTGCCGGAGAAGCTGGAAACACGTCCTGGACAGTCTGGAACCACCTGCCGGCCAAGCCTGAACCACCTGCCAAGCACAACGGAACAACCTGCCAGACACGCCAAAATCACCTGCGTGTTATGCCAGAACCACTTGGAGGACTCTCTGGGATGACCTGCCGGGCATGCCGGAACCACCTCTCAGACGTGCCAGAACCATGTGGTGGACAGTCCGGAATCACCTGTTGGGCATGCGCAACCACCTCTGAGACGTACCAGAACCACATGCCGTGCAGGCTGGAACCACCTACCGGACAGACCGGAATCACCTTTCGGGCATGCCGGAACCACCTGTCAGATGTGCCAGAAACACGTGTCGGAGACGCCGGAAGCACCTGCCAAGCACGTTGGAACCACCTGCTCAACTCGCCTGAACCACCTGCCGGACATGCCAAAATCACCTGCCGACTATGCCAGAACCACTTGGCGAACACTCCGGAATCACTTGCCGGGCATGCAGGAACCACCTCTCAGACATGCCAGAACCCCGTGCCCATGACCCCGGAAGCACCAGCCGAGCACGCCGGAACCACCTGCTCAACTCGCCTGAACCACATGCCGGATACGCAAAAATCACCTGCCCGCTACACCAGCACCACTTCGGGGACAAGCCGGAATCACGTGAGGGGCATGCCGGCACAGCCTCTCAGACTGAACCTCGTGCCGGACACCACAGAACCACCTGCCGGACAGACCGGAACCACCTGCCGGACACGGCGGAACCACCGGCTCGACCCGCCGGAACGACCGCTGGACATGCAAAATCACCTGCCGGCTACGCCGGAAACACTTGGCGAACACTCCGGAATCATCTGCCGGGCATGCCGGAACCACCTCTCAGATATGCCAGAACCACGTGCCAATGACCCCGGAAGCACCTGCCGAGCACGCCGGAACCACCTGCTCGACTCGCCAGAACCACCTGCCGGACACGCAAAAATCACCTGCCGGCTACGCCACAACCAGTTGGGGAACACTTCGGAATCACCTGCCGGGCTTGCTGGAACCACCTGCCGGTCATGCCAAAATCACCTGCCAACTACGCCAGTACCACTTGGCGGACACTGTGGAAACACCTGTCGGGCCGGCAGGAACCACATCTCACACGTGCCAGAACCATGTGCATGAGATGCTGGAACCACACCCCGAACAGACGGAAAACACCTGCCAGACCCGTCTGAACAACCTGCCGAGCACGCCGGAGCCACCTGCTCGACTCGCCGGAACCACCTACCTGACATGCCCAAATCACCAGCCGGGTATGCCAGAACCACTTGGCGGACACTCCGGAATCATCTGCCGGACATGCCGGAACCAGCTCTCAGACACACCAGAACCACGTGCCGGAGACGCCGGAAGCACCTGCCGAGCATGCCGGAGCCACCTGCTCGAATCGCCAGAAACACCTGCTGGACACGCCAAAATCACCTGCCGGGTACGCCAGAACCACCTGGCGGACACTCCGAAATCACCTGTCGCGCATGCCGGAACCACCTCTTAGATGTGCCGGAAGCACGTGCCGGACACGCCGGAAACACCTACCGGACAGACCGGAACCACCTGCCGAGCACTCCGGAGCCACCTGTTCGACTGGCTGGAACCCCCTGCCGGACAGGCCAATATTAACTGCTGGCTATGCCAGAACCACCTGGGGGACAGTCCGGGATCACCTGCCAGCCATGGCGGAACCACCTCTCACACGTACCAGAACCACCTGCCGGAGAAGCTGGAAACACGTCCTCGACAGTCTGGAACCACCTGCCGGCCAAGCCTGAACCACCTGCCAAGCACAACGGAACAACCTGCCAGACACGCCAAAATCACCTGCGTGTTATGCCAGAACCACTTGGAGGACTCTCTGGGATGACCTGCCGGGCATGCCGGAACCACCTCTCAGACGTGCCAGAACCATGTGGCGGACAGTCCGGAATCACCTGTTGGGCATGCGCAACCACCTCTGAGCCGTACCAGAACCACATGCCGTGCAGGCTGGAACCACCTACCGGACAGACCGGAATCACCTTTCGGGCATGCCGGAACCACCTGTCAGATGTGCCAGAAACACGTGCCGGAGACGCCGGAAGCACCTGCCAAGCACGTTGGAACCACCTGCTCAACTCGCCTGAACCACCTGCCGGACATGCCAAAATCACCTGCCGACTATGCCAGAACCACTTGGCGAACACTCCGGAATCACTTGCCGGGCATGCAGGAACCACCTCTCAGACATGCCAGAACCCCGTGCCCATGACCCCGGAAGCACCAGCCGAGCACGCCGGAACCACCTGCTCAACTCGCCTGAACCACATGCCAGATACGCAAAAATCACCCGCCCGCTACACCAGCACCACTTCGGGGACAAGCCGGAATCACGTGAGGCGCATGCCTGCACAGCCTCTCAGACTGAACCTCGTGCCGGACACCACAGAACCACCTGCCGGACAGACCGGAACCACCTGCCGGACACGGCGGAACCACCGGCTCGACCCGCCGGAACGACCGCTGGACATGCAAAATCACCTGCCGGCTACGCCGGAAACACTTGGCGAACACTCCGGAATCACCTGCCGGGCATGCCGGAACCACCTCTCAGATATGCCAGAACCACGTGCCAATGACCCCGGAAGCACCTGCCGAGCACGCCGGAACCACCTGCTCGACTCGCCAGAACCACCTGCCGGACACGCAAAAATCACCTGCCGGCTACGCCACAACCAGTTGGGGAACACTTCGGAATCACCTGCCGGGCTTGCTGGAACCAACTGCCGGTCATGCCAAAATCACCTGCCAACTACGCCAGTACCACTTGGCGGACACTGTGGAAACACCTGTCGGGCCGGCAGGAACCACATCTCACACGTGCCAGAACCATGTGCATGAGATGCTGGAACCACACCCCGAACAGACGGAAAACACCTGCCAGACCCGTCTGAACAACCTGCCGAGCACGCCGGAGCCACCTGCTCGACTCGCCGGAACCACCTACCTGACATGCCCAAATCACCAGCCGGGTATGCCAGAACCACTTGGCGGACACTCCGGAATCATCTGCCGGACATGCCGGAACCAGCTCTCAGACACACCAGAACCACGTGCCGGAGATGCCGGAAGCACCTGCCGAGCATGCCGGAGCCACCTGCTCGACTCGCCAGAAACACCTGCCGGACACGCCAAAATAACCTGCCGGGTAAGCCAGAACCACCTGGCGGACACTCCGAAATCACCTGCCGCGCATGCCGGAACCACCTCTCAGACGTGCCGGAACACGTGCCGGACACGCCGGAAACAGCTAGCGGACAGACCGGAACCACCTGCCGAGCACGCCGGAGCCACCTGTTCGACTGGCTGGAACCACCTGCCGGACAGGCCAATATTAACTGCTGGCTATGCCAGAACCACCTGGGGGACAGTCCGGGATCACCTGCCAGCCATGGCGGAACCACCTCTCACACGTACCAGAACCACCTGCCGGAGAAGCTGGAAACACGTCCTGGACAGTCTGGAACCACCTGCCGGCCAAGCCTGAACCACCTGCGAAGCACAACGGAACAACCTGCCAGACACGCCAAAATCACCTGCGTGTTATGCCAGAACCACTTGGAGGACTCTCTGGGATGACCTGCCGGGCATGCCGGAACCACCTCTCAGACGTGCCAGAACCATGTGGCGGACAGTCCGGAATCACCTGTTGGGCATGCGCAACCACCTCTGAGCCGTACCAGAACCACATGCCGTGCAGGCTGGAACCACCTACCGGACAGACCGGAATCACCTTTCGGGCATGCCGGAACCACCTGTCAGATGTGCCAGAAACACGTGTCGGAGACGCCGGAAGCACCTGCCAAGCACGTTGGAACCACCTGCTCAACTCGCCTGAACCACCTGCCGGACATGCCAAAATCACCTGCCGACTATGCCAGAACCACTTGGCGAACACTCCGGAATCACTTGCCGGGCATGCAGGAACCACCTCTCAGACATGCCAGAACCCCGTGCCCATGACCCCGGAAGCACCAGCCGAGCACGCCGGAACCACCTGCTCAACTCGCCTGAACCACATGCCGGATACGCAAAAATCACCTGCCCGCTACACCAGCACCACTTCGGGGACAAGCCGGAATCACGTGAGGGGCATGCCTGCACAGCCTCTCAAACTGAACCTCGTGCCGGACACCACAGAACCACCTGCCGGACAGACCGGAACCACCTGCCGGACACGCCAGAACCACCGGCTCGACCCGCCGGAACGACCCCTGGACATGCAAAATCACCTGCCGGCTACGCCGGAAACACTTGGCGTACACTCCGGAATCACCTGCCGGGCATGCCGGAACCACCTCTCAGATATGCCAGAACCACGTGCCAATGACCCCGGAAGCACCTGCCGAGCACGCCGGAACCACCTGCTCGACTCGCCAGAACCACCTGACGGACACGCAAAAATCACCTGCCGGCTACGCCACAACCAGTTGGGGAACACTTCGGAATCACCTGCCGGGCTTGCTGGAACCACCTGCCGGTCATGCCAAAATCACCTGCCAACTACGCCAGTACCACTTGGCGGACACTGTGGAAACACCTGTCGGGCCGGCAGGAACCACATCTCACACGTGCCAGAACCATGTGCATGAGATGCTGGAACCACACCCCGAACAGACGGAAAACACCTGCCAGACCCGTCTGAACAACCTGCCGAGCACGCCGGAGCCACCTGCTCGACTCGCCGGAACCACCTACCTGACATGCCCAAATCACCAGCCGGGTATGCCAGAACCACTTGGCGGACACTCCGGAATCATCTGCCGGACATGCCGGAACCAGCTCTCAGACACACCAGAACCACGTGCCGGAGACGCCGGAAGCACCTGCCGAGCATGCCGGAGCCACCTGCTCGACTCGCCAGAAACACCTGCCGGACACGCCAAAATCACCTGCCGGGTACGCCAGAACCACCTGGCGGACACTCCGAAATCACCTGTCGCGCATGCCGGAACCACCTCTCAGACGTGCCGGAAACACGTGCCGGACACGCCGGAATCACCTAGCGGACAGACCGGAACCACCTGCCGAGCACGCCGGAGCCACCTGTTCGACTGGCTGGAACCACCTGCCGGACAGGCCAATATTAACTGCTGGCTATGCCAGAACCACCTGGGGGACAGTCCGGGATCACCTGCCAGCCATGGCGGAACCACCTCTCACACGTACCAGAACCACCTGCCGGAGAAGCTGGAAACACGTCCTGGACAGTCTGGAACCACCTGCCGGCCAAGCCTGAACCACCTGCCAAGCACAACGGAACAACCTGCCAGACACGCCAAAATCACCTGCGTGTTATGCCAGAACCACTTGGAGGACTCTCTGGGATGACCTGCCGGGCATGCCGGGACCACCTCTCAGACGTGCCAGAACCATGTGGCGGACAGTCCGGAATCACCTGTTGGGCATGCGCAACCACCTCTGAGACGTACCAGAACCACATGCCGTGCAGGCTGGAACCACCTACCGGACAGACCGGAATCACCTTTCGGGCATGCCGGAACCACCTGTCAGATGTGCCAGAAACACGTGTCGGAGACGCTGGAAGCACCTGCCAAGCACGTTGGAACCACCTGCTCAACTCGCCTGAACCACCTGCCGGACATGCCAAAATCACCTGCCGACTATGCCAGAACCACTTGGCGAACACTCCGGAATCACTTGCCGGGCATGCAGGAACCACCTCTCAGACATGCCAGAACCCCGTGCCCATGACCCCGGAAGCACCAGCCGAGCACGCCGGAACCACCTGCTCAACTCGCCTGAACCACATGCCGGATACGCAAAAATCACCCGCCCGCTACACCAGCACCACTTCGGGGACAAGCCGGAATCACGTGAGGGGCATGCCGGCACAGCCTCTCAGACTGTACCTCGTGCCGGACACCACAGAACCACCTGCCGGACAGACCGGAACCACCTGCCGGACACGCCGGAACCACCGGCTCGACCCGCCGGAACGACCGCTGGACATGCAAAATCACCTGCCGGCTACGCCGGAAACACTTGGCGAACACTCCGGAATCATCTGCCGGGCATGCCGGAACCACCTCTCAGATATGCCAGAACCACGTGCCAATGACCCCGGAAGCACCTGCCGAGCACGCCGGAACCACCTGCTCGACTCGCCAGAACCACCTGCCGGACACGCAAAAATCACCTGCCGGCTACGCCACAACCAGTTGGGGAACACTTCGGAATCACCTGCCGGGCTTGCTGGAACCACCTGCCGGTCATGCCAAAATCACCTGCCAACTACGCCAGTACCACTTGGCGGACACTGTGGAAACACCTGTCGGGCCGGCAGGAACCACATCTCACACGTGCCAGAACCATGTGCATGAGATGCTGGAACCACACCCCGAACAGACGGAAAACACCTGCCAGACCCGTCTGAACAACCTGCCGAGCACGCCGGAGCCACCTGCTCGACTCGCCGGAACCACCTACCTGACATGCCCAAATCACCAGCCGGGTATGCCAGAACCACTTGGCGGACACTCCGGAATCATCTGCCGGACATGCCGGAACCAGCTCTCAGACACACCAGAACCACGTGCCGGAGATGCCGGAAGCACCTGCCGAGCATGCCGGAGCCACCTGCTCGACTCGCCAGAAACACCTGCCGGACACGCCAAAATAACCTGCCGGGTAAGCCAGAACCACCTGGCGGACACTCCGAAATCACCTGCCGCGCATGCCGGAACCACCTCTCAGACGTGCCGGAACACGTGCCGGACACGCCGGAAACAGCTAGCGGACAGACCGGAACCACCTGCCGAGCACGCCGGAGCCACCTGTTCGACTGGCTGGAACCACCTGCCGGACAGGCCAATATTAACTGCTGGCTATGCCAGAACCACCTGGGGGACAGTCCGGGATCACCTGCCAGCCATGGCGGAACCACCTCTCACACGTACCAGAACCACCTGCCGGAGAAGCTGGAAACACCTCCTGGACAGTCTGGAACCACCTGCCGGCCAAGCCTGAACCACCTGGCAAGCACAACGGAACAACCTGCCAGACACGCCAAAATCACCTGCGTGTTATGCCAGAACCACTTGGAGGACTCTCTGGGATGACCTGCCGGGCATGCCGGAACCACCTCTCAGACGTGCCAGAACCATGTGGCGGACAGTCCGGAATCACCTGTTGGGCATGCGCAACCACCTCTGAGCCGTACCAGAACCACATGCCGTGCAGGCTGGAACCACCTACCGGACAGACCGGAATCACCTTTCGGGCATGCCGGAACCACCTGTCAGATGTGCCAGAAACACGTGCCGGAGACGCCGGAAGCACCTGCCAAGCACGTTGGAACCACCTGCTCAACTCGCCTGAACCACCTGCCGGACATGCCAAAATCACCTGCCGACTATGCCAGAACCACTTGGCGAACACTCCGGAATCACTTGCCGGGCATGCAGGAACCACCTCTCAGACATGCCAGAACCCCGTGCCCATGACCCCGGAAGCACCAGCCGAGCACGCCGGAACCACCTGCTCAACTCGCCTGAACCACATGCCAGATACGCAAAAATCACCCGCCCGCTACACCAGCACCACTTCGGGGACAAGCCGGAATCACGTGAGGGGCATGCCTGCACAGCCTCTCAGACTGAACCTCGTGCCGGACACCACAGAACCACCTGCCGGACAGACCGGAACCACCTGCCGGACACGGCGGAACCACCGGCTCGACCCGCCGGAACGACCGCTGGACATGCAAAATCACCTGCCGGCTACGCCGGAAACACTTGGCGAACACTCCGGAATCACCTGCCGGGCATGCCGGAACCACCTCTCAGATATGCCAGAACCACGTGCCAATGACCCCGGAAGCACCTGCCGAGCACGCCGGAACCACCTGCTCGACTCGCCAGAACCACCTGCCGGACACGCAAAAATCACCTGCCGGCTACGCCACAACCAGTTGGGGAACACTTCGGAATCACCTGCCGGGCTTGCTGGAACCAACTGCCGGTCATGCCAAAATCACCTGCCAACTACGCCAGTACCACTTGGCGGACACTGTGGAAACACCTGTCGGGCCGGCAGGAACCACATCTCACACGTGCCAGAACCATGTGCATGAGATGCTGGAACCACACCCCGAACAGACGGAAAACACCTGCCAGACCCGTCTGAACAACCTGCCGAGCACGCCGGAGCCACCTGCTCGACTCGCCGGAACCACCTACCTGACATGCCCAAATCACCAGCCGGGTATGCCAGAACCACTTGGCGGACACTCCGGAATCATCTGCCGGACATGCCGGAACCAGCTCTCAGACACACCAGAACCACGTGCCGGAGATGCCGGAAGCACCTGCCGAGCATGCCGGAGCCACCTGCTCGACTCGCCAGAAACACCTGCCGGACACGCCAAAATAACCTGCCGGGTAAGCCAGAACCACCTGGCGGACACTCCGAAATCACCTGCCGCGCATGCCGGAACCACCTCTCAGACGTGCCGGAACACGTGCCGGACACGCCGGAAACAGCTAGCGGACAGACCGGAACCACCTGCCGAGCACGCCGGAGCCACCTGTTCGACTGGCTGGAACCACCTGCCGGACAGGCCAATATTAACTGCTGGCTATGCCAGAACCACCTGGGGGACAGTCCGGGATCACCTGCCAGCCATGGCGGAACCACCTCTCACACGTACCAGAACCACCTGCCGGAGAAGCTGGAAACACGTCCTGGACAGTCTGGAACCACCTGCCGGCCAAGCCTGAACCACCTGCGAAGCACAACGGAACAACCTGCCAGACACGCCAAAATCACCTGCGTGTTATGCCAGAACCACTTGGAGGACTCTCTGGGATGACCTGCCGGGCATGCCGGAACCACCTCTCAGACGTGCCAGAACCATGTGGCGGACAGTCCGGAATCACCTGTTGGGCATGCGCAACCACCTCTGAGCCGTACCAGAACCACATGCCGTGCAGGCTGGAACCACCTACCGGACAGACCGGAATCACCTTTCGGGCATGCCGGAACCACCTGTCAGATGTGCCAGAAACACGTGTCGGAGACGCCGGAAGCACCTGCCAAGCACGTTGGAACCACCTGCTCAACTCGCCTGAACCACCTGCCGGACATGCCAAAATCACCTGCCGACTATGCCAGAACCACTTGGCGAACACTCCGGAATCACTTGCCGGGCATGCAGGAACCACCTCTCAGACATGCCAGAACCCCGTGCCCATGACCCCGGAAGCACCAGCCGAGCACGCCGGAACCACCTGCTCAACTCGCCTGAACCACATGCCGGATACGCAAAAATCACCTGCCCGCTACACCAGCACCACTTCGGGGACAAGCCGGAATCACGTGAGGGGCATGCCTGCACAGCCTCTCAAACTGAACCTCGTGCCGGACACCACAGAACCACCTGCCGGACAGACCGGAACCACCTGCCGGACACGCCAGAACCACCGGCTCGACCCGCCGGAACGACCCCTGGACATGCAAAATCACCTGCCGGCTACGCCGGAAACACTTGGCGTACACTCCGGAATCACCTGCCGGGCATGCCGGAACCACCTCTCAGATATGCCAGAACCACGTGCCAATGACCCCGGAAGCACCTGCCGAGCACGCCGGAACCACCTGCTCGACTCGCCAGAACCACCTGACGGACACGCAAAAATCACCTGCCGGCTACGCCACAACCAGTTGGGGAACACTTCGGAATCACCTGCCGGGCTTGCTGGAACCACCTGCCGGTCATGCCAAAATCACCTGCCAACTACGCCAGTACCACTTGGCGGACACTGTGGAAACACCTGTCGGGCCGGCAGGAACCACATCTCACACGTGCCAGAACCATGTGCATGAGATGCTGGAACCACACCCCGAACAGACGGAAAACACCTGCCAGACCCGTCTGAACAACCTGCCGAGCACGCCGGAGCCACCTGCTCGACTCGCCGGAACCACCTACCTGACATGCCCAAATCACCAGCCGGGTATGCCAGAACCACTTGGCGGACACTCCGGAATCATCTGCCGGACATGCCGGAACCAGCTCTCAGACACACCAGAACCACGTGCCGGAGACGCCGGAAGCACCTGCCGAGCATGCCGGAGCCACCTGCTCGACTCGCCAGAAACACCTGCCGGACACGCCAAAATCACCTGCCGGGTACGCCAGAACCACCTGGCGGACACTCCGAAATCACCTGTCGCGCATGCCGGAACCACCTCTCAGACGTGCCGGAAACACGTGCCGGACACGCCGGAATCACCTAGCGGACAGACCGGAACCACCTGCCGAGCACGCCGGAGCCACCTGTTCGACTGGCTGGAACCACCTGCCGGACAGGCCAATATTAACTGCTGGCTATGCCAGAACCACCTGGGGGACAGTCCGGGATCACCTGCCAGCCATGGCGGAACCACCTCTCACACGTACCAGAACCACCTGCCGGAGAAGCTGGAAACACGTCCTGGACAGTCTGGAACCACCTGCCGGCCAAGCCTGAACCACCTGCCAAGCACAACGGAACAACCTGCCAGACACGCCAAAATCACCTGCGTGTTATGCCAGAACCACTTGGAGGACTCTCTGGGATGACCTGCCGGGCATGCCGGGACCACCTCTCAGACGTGCCAGAACCATGTGGCGGACAGTCCGGAATCACCTGTTGGGCATGCGCAACCACCTCTGAGACGTACCAGAACCACATGCCGTGCAGGCTGGAACCACCTACCGGACAGACCGGAATCACCTTTCGGGCATGCCGGAACCACCTGTCAGATGTGCCAGAAACACGTGTCGGAGACGCTGGAAGCACCTGCCAAGCACGTTGGAACCACCTGCTCAACTCGCCTGAACCACCTGCCGGACATGCCAAAATCACCTGCCGACTATGCCAGAACCACTTGGCGAACACTCCGGAATCACTTGCCGGGCATGCAGGAACCACCTCTCAGACATGCCAGAACCCCGTGCCCATGACCCCGGAAGCACCAGCCGAGCACGCCGGAACCACCTGCTCAACTCGCCTGAACCACATGCCGGATACGCAAAAATCACCCGCCCGCTACACCAGCACCACTTCGGGGACAAGCCGGAATCACGTGAGGGGCATGCCGGCACAGCCTCTCAGACTGTACCTCGTGCCGGACACCACAGAACCACCTGCCGGACAGACCGGAACCACCTGCCGGACACGCCGGAACCACCGGCTCGACCCGCCGGAACGACCGCTGGACATGCAAAATCACCTGCCGGCTACGCCGGAAACACTTGGCGAACACTCCGGAATCATCTGCCGGGCATGCCGGAACCACCTCTCAGATATGCCAGAACCACGTGCCAATGACCCCGGAAGCACCTGCCGAGCACGCCGGAACCACCTGCTCGACTCGCCAGAACCACCTGCCGGACACGCAAAAATCACCTGCCGGCTACGCCACAACCAGTTGGGGAACACTTCGGAATCACCTGCCGGGCTTGCTGGAACCACCTGCCGGTCATGCCAAAATCACCTGCCAACTACGCCAGTACCACTTGGCGGACACTGTGGAAACACCTGTCGGGCCGGCAGGAACCACATCTCACACGTGCCAGAACCATGTGCATGAGATGCTGGAACCACACCCCGAACAGACGGAAAACACCTGCCAGACCCGTCTGAACAACCTGCCGAGCACGCCGGAGCCACCTGCTCGACTCGCCGGAACCACCTACCTGACATGCCCAAATCACCAGCCGGGTATGCCAGAACCACTTGGCGGACACTCCGGAATCATCTGCCGGACATGCCGGAACCAGCTCTCAGACACACCAGAACCACGTGCCGGAGATGCCGGAAGCACCTGCCGAGCATGCCGGAGCCACCTGCTCGACTCGCCAGAAACACCTGCCGGACACGCCAAAATAACCTGCCGGGTAAGCCAGAACCACCTGGCGGACACTCCGAAATCACCTGCCGCGCATGCCGGAACCACCTCTCAGACGTGCCGGAACACGTGCCGGACACGCCGGAAACAGCTAGCGGACAGACCGGAACCACCTGCCGAGCACGCCGGAGCCACCTGTTCGACTGGCTGGAACCACCTGCCGGACAGGCCAATATTAACTGCTGGCTATGCCAGAACCACCTGGGGGACAGTCCGGGATCACCTGCCAGCCATGGCGGAACCACCTCTCACACGTACCAGAACCACCTGCCGGAGAAGCTGGAAACACCTCCTGGACAGTCTGGAACCACCTGCCGGCCAAGCCTGAACCACCTGGCAAGCACAACGGAACAACCTGCCAGACACGCCAAAATCACCTGCGTGTTATGCCAGAACCACTTGGAGGACTCTCTGGGATGACCTGCCGGGCATGCCGGAACCACCTCTCAGACGTGCCAGAACCATGTGGCGGACAGTCCGGAATCACCTGTTGGGCATGCGCAACCACCTCTGAGACGCACCACAACCACATGCCGTGCAGGCTGGAACCACCTACCGGACAGACCGGAATCACCTTTCGGGCATGCCGGAACCACCTGTCAGATGTGCCAGAAACACGTGCCGGAGACGCCGGAAGCACCTGCCAAGCACGTTGGAACCACCTGCTCAACTCGCCTGAACCACCTGCCGGACATGCCAAAATCACCTGCCGACTATGCCAGAACCACTTGGCGAACACTCCGGAATCACTTGCCGGGCATGCAGGAACCACCTCTCAGACATGCCAGAACCCCGTGCCAATGACCCCGGAAGCACCAGCCGAGCACGCCGGAACCACCAGCTCAACTCGCCTGAACCACCTGCCGGACACGCCAAAATCACCTGCCCGCTACACCAGCACCACTTCGGGGACAAGCCCGAATCACGTGAGGGGCATGCCGGCACAGCCTCTCAGACTGAACCTCGTGCCGGACACCACAGAACCACCTGCCGGACAGACCGGAACCACCTGCCGGACACGCCGGAACCACCGGCTCGACCCGCCGGAACGACCGCTGGACATGCAAAATCACCTGCCGGCTACGCCGGAAACACTTGGCGAACACTCCGGAATCACCTGCCGGGCATGCCGGAACCACCTCTCAGATATGCCAGAACCACGTGCCAATGACCCTGGAAGCACCTGCCGAGCACGCCGGAACCACCTGCTCGACTCGCCAGAACCACCTGCCGGACACGCAAAAATCACCTGCCGGCTACGCCACAACCAGTTGGGGAACACTTCGGAATCACCTGCCGGGCTTGCTGGAACCAACTGCCGGTCATGCCAAAATCACCTGCCAACTACGCCAGTACCACTTGGCGGACACTGTGGAAACACCTGTCGGGCCGGCAGGAACCACATCTCACACGTGCCAGAACCATGTGCATGAGATGCTGGAACCACACCCCGAACAGACGGAAAACACCTGCCAGACCCGTCTGAACAACCTGCCGAGCACGCCGGAGCCACCTGCTCGACTCGCCGGAACCACCTACCTGACATGCCCAAATCACCAGCCGGGTATGCCAGAACCACTTGGCGGACACTCCGGAATCATCTGCCGGACATGCCGGAACCAGCTCTCAGACACACCAGAACCACGTGCCGGAGACGCCGGAAGCACCTGCCGAGCATGCTGGAGCCACCTGCTCGACTCGCCAGAAACACCTGCCGGACACGCCAAAATCACCTGCCGGGTACGCCAGAACCACCTGGCGGACACTCCGAAATCACCTGTCGCGCATGCCGGAACCACCTCTCAGACGTGCCGGAAGCACGTGCCGGACACGCCGGAATCACCTACCGGACAGACCGGAACCACCTGCCGAGCACGCTGGAGCCACCTGTTCGACTCGCTGGAACCACCTGCCGGACAGGCCAATATCAACTGCTGGCTATGCCAGAACCACCTGGGGGACGGTCCGGAATCACCTGCCAGCCATGGCGGAACCACCTCTCACACGTACCAGAACCACCTGCCGGAGAAGCTGGAAACACGTCCTGGACAGTCTGGAACCACCTGCCGGCCAAGCCTGAACCACCTGCCAAGCACAACGGAACAACCTGCCAGACACGCCAAAATCACCTGCGTGTTATGCCAGAACCACTTGGAGGACTCTCTGGGATGACCTGCCGGGCATGCCGGAACCACCTCTCAGACGTGCCAGAACCATGTGGCGGACAGTCCGGAATCACCTGTTGGGCATGCGCAACCACCTCTGAGACGTACCAGAACCACATGCCGTGCAGGCTGGAACCACCTACCGGACAGACCGGAATCACCTTTCGGGCATGCCGGAACCACCTGTCAGATGTGCCAGAAACACGTGCCGGAGATGCCGGAATCACCTGCCAAGCACGTTGGAACCACCTGCTCAACTCGCCTGAACCACCTGCCGGACATGCCAAAATCACCTGCCGACTATGCCAGAACCACTTGGCGAACACTCCGGAATCACTTGCCGGGCATGCAGGAACCACCTCTCAGACATGCCAGAACCCCGTGCCAATGACCCCGGAAGCACCCGCCGAGCACGCCGGAACCACCTGCTCGACTCGCCAGA
Source organism: Equus caballus (assembly GCF_041296265.1). Lineage (NCBI taxonomy): Eukaryota > Metazoa > Chordata > Mammalia > Perissodactyla > Equidae > Equus > Equus caballus. The sequence goes on from NC_091710.1 coordinate 4,375,005, forward strand.
ACCACCTGCCGATCACGCAAAAATCACCTGCCGTCTACGCCACAACCAGTTGGTGAACACTTTGGAATCACCTGCCAGGCTTGCTGGAACCACCTGCCAGTCATGCCAAAATCACCTGCCAACTACGCCAGAACCGCTTGGCGGACACTGCGGAAACACCTGTCGGGCCGGCTGGAACCACATCTCAGACGTGCCAGAAACGTGTTCATGAGATGCTGGAACCACACCCCGAACAGACGGATACCACCTGCCAGAACCGCCTGAACCACCTGCTGAGCACGCCGGAACCACCTGCTCGACTCACCGGTACCACCTCCCTGAAACGCCAAAATCACCTACTGGGTATTCCAGAACCACTTGGCGGACACTCCGGAATCATCTGCCGGACATGCCGGAAGCAGCTCTCAGACACACCAGAACCAAGTGCCGGAAACGCCGGAAGCACCTGCCGAGCATGCCGGAGCCACCTGCTCGACTCACCAGAAACACCTGCCGGACACGCCAAAATCACCTGCCGGGTACGCCAGAACCACCTGGCGGACACTCCGAAATCACCTGTCGCGCATGCCGGCACCACGTCTCAGACGTGCTGGAAGCACGTGCCGGACACGCCGGAATCACCTACCGGACAGACCGGAACCACCTGCCGAGCACGCCGGAGCCACCTGTTCGACTGGCTGGAACCACCTGCCGGACAGGCCAATATCAACTGCTGGCTATGCCAGAACCACCTGTGGGACGGTCCGGGATCACCTGAAAGCCATGGCGGAACCACCTCTCACACGTACCAGAACCACCTGCCGGAGAAGCTGGAAACACGTCCTGGACAGACTGGAACCACGTGACGGCCATGCCTGAACCACCTGCCGAGCATGGCGGAACCACCTTCCGGACACGCCAAAATCACCTGCGGGCTACGCCAGAGCCACTTGGACGACTCTCCGAAATGACCTGCCGGGCATGTTGGAACCACCTCTCAGACGTGCCAGAAGCACGTGGCGGACAGTCCGGAATCACCTGTTGGGCATACGCAACCACCTCTGAGACGTACCAGAACCACGTGCCGTGCACGCCGGAACCACCTACCGGACAGACCGGAATCCACTTTTGGGCATGCCGGAACCACCAGTCAGATGTGCCAGAAACACGTGCCGGAGACGCCGGAAGCACCTGCCGAGCACGTCGGAACCACCTGCTCAACTCGCCTGAACCACCTGCCGGACATGCCAAAATCACCTGCCGACTATGCCAGAACCACTTGGCGAACACTCCGGAATCACTTGCCGGGCATGCAGGAACCACCTCTCAGACATGCCAGAACCCCGTGCCCATGACCCCGGAAGCACCAGCCGAGCACGCCGGAACCACCTGCTCAACTCGCCTGAACCACATGCCGGATACGCAAAAATCACCTGCCCGCTACACCAGCACCACTTCGGGGACAAGCCGGAATCACGTGAGGGGCATGCCTGCACAGCCTCTCAGACTGAACCTCGTGCCGGACACCACAGAACCACCTGCCGGACAGACCGGAACCACCTGCCGGACACGCCGGAACCACCGGCTCGACCCGCCGGAACGACCGCTGGACATGCAAAATCACCTGCCGGCTACACCGGAAACACTTGGCGAACACTCCGGAATCACCTGCCGGGCATGCCGGAACCACATCTCAGATATGCCAGAACCACGTGCCAATGACCACGGAAGCACCTGCCGAGCACGCCGGAACCACCTGCTCGACTCGCCAGAACCACCTGCCGGACACGCAAAAATCACCTGCCGGCTACGCCACAACCAGTTGGGGAACACTTCGGAATCACCTGCCGGGCTTGCTGGAACCACCTGCCGGTCATGCCAAAATCACCTGCCAACTACGCCAGTACCACTTGGCGGACACTGTGGAAACACCTGTCGGGCCGGCAGGAACCACATCTCACACGTGCCAGAACCATGTGCATGAGATGCTGGAACCACACCCCGAACAGACGGAAAACACCTGCCAGACCCGTCTGAACAACCTGCCGAGCACGCCGGAGCCACCTGCTCGACTCGCCGGAACCACCTACCTGACATGCCCAAATCACCAGCCGGGTATGCCAGAACCACTTGGCGGACACTCCGGAATCATCTGCCGGACATGCCGGAACCAGCTCTCAGACACACCAGAACCACGTGCCGGAGACGCCGGAAGCACCTGCCGAGCATGCCGGAGCCACCTGCTCGACTCGCCAGAAACACCTGCCGGACACGCCAAAATCACCTGCCGGGTACGCCAGAACCACCTGGCGGACACTCCGAAATCACCTGTCGCGCATGCCGGAACCACCTCTCAGACGTGCCGGAAGCACGTGCCGGACACGCCGGAATCACCTAGCGGACAGACCGGAACCACCTGCCGAGCACGCCGGAGCCACCTGTTCGACTGGCTGGAACCACCTGCCGGACAGGCCAATATTAACTGCTGGCTATGCCAGAACCACCTGGGGGACAGTCCGGGATCACCTGCCAGCCATGGCGGAACCACCTCTCACACGTACCAGAACCACCTGCCGGAGAAGCTGGAAACACGTCCTGGACAGTCTGGAACCACCTGCCGGCCAAGCCTGAACCACCTGCCAAGCACAACGGAACAACCTGCCAGACACGCCAAAATCACCTGCGTGTTATGCCAGAACCACTTGGAGGACTCTCTGGGATGACCTGCCGGGCATGCCGGAACCACCTCTCAGACGTGCCAGAACCATGTGGCGGACAGTCCGGAATCACCTGTTGGGCATGCGCAACCACCTCTGAGCCGTACCAGAACCACATGCCGTGCAGGCTGGAACCACCTACCGGACAGACCGGAATCACCTTTCGGGCATGCCGGAACCACCTGTCAGATGTGCCAGAAACACGTGTCGGAGACGCCGGAAGCACCTGCCAAGCACGTTGGAACCACCTGCTCAACTCGCCTGAACCACCTGCCGGACATGCCAAAATCACCTGCCGACTATGCCAGAACCACTTGGCGAACACTCCGGAATCACTTGCCGGGCATGCAGGAACCACCTCTCAGACATGCCAGAACCCCGTGCCAATGACCCCGGAAGCACCAGCCGAGCACGCCGGAACCACCTGCTCAACTCGCCTGAACCACATGCCGGATACGCAAAAATCACCTGCCCGCTACACCAGCACCACTTCGGGGACAAGCCGGAATCACGTGAGGGGCATGCCTGCACAGCCTCTCAGACTGAACCTCGTGCCGGACACCACAGAACCACCTGCCGGACAGACCGGAACCACCTGCCGGACACGCCGGAACCACCGGCTCGACCCGCCGGAACGACCCCTGGACATGCAAAATCACCTGCCGGCTACGCCGGAAACACTTGGCGTACACTCCGGAATCACCTGCCGGGCATGCCGGAACCACCTCTCAGATATGCCAGAACCACGTGCCAATGACCCCGGAAGCACCTGCCGAGCACGCCGGAACCACCTGCTCGACTCGCCAGAACCACCTGCCGGACACGCAAAAATCACCTGCCGGCTACGCCACAACCAGTTGGGGAACACTTCGGAATCACCTGCCGGGCTTGCTGGAACCACCTGCCGGTCATGCCAAAATCACCTGCCAACTACGCCAATACCACTTGGCGGACACTGTGGAAACACCTGTCGGGCCGGCCGGAACCACATCTCACACGTGCCAGAACCATGTGCATGAGATGCTGGAACCACACCCCGAACAGACGGAAAACACCTGCCAGACCCGTCTGAACAACCTGCCGAGCACGCCGGAGCCACCTGCTCGACTCGCCGGAACCACCTACCTGACATGCCCAAATCACCAGCCGGGTATGCCAGAACCACTTGGCGGACACTCCGGAATCATCTGCCGGACATGCCGGAACCAGCTCTCAGACACACCAGAACCACGTGCCGGAGACGCCGGAAGCACCTGCCGAGCATGCCGGAGCCACCTGCTCGACTCGCCAGAAACACCTGCCGGACACGCCAAAATCACCTGCCGGGTACGCCAGAACCACCTGGCGGACACTCCGAAATCACCTGCCGCGCATGCCGGAACCACCTCTCAGACGTGCCGGAAGCACGTGCCGGAAACGCCGGAAACACCTAGCGGACAAACCGGAACCACCTGCAGAGCACGCCGGAGCCACCTGTTCGACTGGCTGGAACCACCTGCCGGACAGGCCAATATTAACTGCTGGCTATGCCAGAACCACCTGGGGGACAGTCCGGGATCACCTGCCAGCCATGGCGGAACCACCTCTCACACGTACCAGAACCACCTGCCGGAGAAGCTGGAAACACGTCCTGGACAGTCTGGAACCACCTGCCGGCCAAGCCTGAACCACCTGCCAAGCACAACGGAACAACCTGCCAGACACGCCAAAATCACCTGCGTGTTATGCCAGAACCACTTGGAGGACTCTCTGGGATGACCTGCCGGGCATGCCGGAACTACCTCTCAGACGTGCCAGAACCATGTGGTGGACAGTCCGGAATCACCTGTTGGGCATGCGCAACCACCTCTGAGACGTACCAGAACCACATGCCGTGCAGGCTGGAACCACCTACCGGACAGACCGGAATCACCTTTCGGGCATGCCGGAACCACCTGTCAGATGTGCCAGAAACACGTGTCGGAGACGCCGGAAGCACCTGCCAAGCACGTTGGAACCACCTGCTCAACTCGCCTGAACCACCTGCCGGACATGCCAAAATCACCTGCCGACTATGCCAGAACCACTTGGCGAACACTCCGGAATCACTTGCCGGGCATGCAGGAACCACCTCTCAGACATGCCAGAACCCCGTGCCCATGACCCCGGAAGCACCAGCCGAGCACGCCGGAACCACCTGCTCAACTCGCCTGAACCACATGCCGGATACGCAAAAATCACCTGCCCGCTACACCAGCACCACTTCGGGGACAAGCCGGAATCACGTGAGGGGCATGCCGGCACAGCCTCTCAGACTGAACCTCGTGCCGGACACCACAGAACCACCTGCCGGACAGACCGGAACCACCTGCCGGACACGGCGGAACCACCGGCTCGACCCGCCGGAACGACCGCTGGACATGCAAAATCACCTGCCGGCTACGCCGGAAACACTTGGCGAACACTCCGGAATCATCTGCCGGGCATGCCGGAACCACCTCTCAGATATGCCAGAACCACGTGCCAATGACCCCGGAAGCACCTGCCGAGCACGCCGGAACCACCTGCTCGACTCGCCAGAACCACCTGCCGGACACGCAAAAATCACCTGCCGGCTACGCCACAACCAGTTGGGGAACACTTCGGAATCACCTGCCGGGCTTGCTGGAACCACCTGCCGGTCATGCCAAAATCACCTGCCAACTACGCCAGTACCACTTGGCGGACACTGTGGAAACACCTGTCGGGCCGGCAGGAACCACATCTCACACGTGCCAGAACCATGTGCATGAGATGCTGGAACCACACCCCGAACAGACGGAAAACACCTGCCAGACCCGTCTGAACAACCTGCCGAGCACGCCGGAGCCACCTGCTCGACTCGCCGGAACCACCTACCTGACATGCCCAAATCACCAGCCGGGTATGCCAGAACCACTTGGCGGACACTCCGGAATCATCTGCCGGACATGCCGGAACCAGCTCTCAGACACACCAGAACCACGTGCCGGAGACGCCGGAAGCACCTGCCGAGCATGCCGGAGCCACCTGCTCGAATCGCCAGAAACACCTGCTGGACACGCCAAAATCACCTGCCGGGTACGCCAGAACCACCTGGCGGACACTCCGAAATCACCTGTCGCGCATGCCGGAACCACCTCTTAGATGTGCCGGAAGCACGTGCCGGACACGCCGGAAACACCTACCGGACAGACCGGAACCACCTGCCGAGCACTCCGGAGCCACCTGTTCGACTGGCTGGAACCCCCTGCCGGACAGGCCAATATTAACTGCTGGCTATGCCAGAACCACCTGGGGGACAGTCCGGGATCACCTGCCAGCCATGGCGGAACCACCTCTCACACGTACCAGAACCACCTGCCGGAGAAGCTGGAAACACGTCCTCGACAGTCTGGAACCACCTGCCGGCCAAGCCTGAACCACCTGCCAAGCACAACGGAACAACCTGCCAGACACGCCAAAATCACCTGCGTGTTATGCCAGAACCACTTGGAGGACTCTCTGGGATGACCTGCCGGGCATGCCGGAACCACCTCTCAGACGTGCCAGAACCATGTGGCGGACAGTCCGGAATCACCTGTTGGGCATGCGCAACCACCTCTGAGCCGTACCAGAACCACATGCCGTGCAGGCTGGAACCACCTACCGGACAGACCGGAATCACCTTTCGGGCATGCCGGAACCACCTGTCAGATGTGCCAGAAACACGTGCCGGAGACGCCGGAAGCACCTGCCAAGCACATTGGAACCACCTGCTCAACTCGCCTGAACCACCTGCCGGACATGCCAAAATCACCTGCCGACTATGCCAGAACCACTTGGCGAACACTCCGGAATCACTTGCCGGGCATGCAGGAACCACCTCTCAGACATGCCAGAACCCCGTGCCCATGACCCCGGAAGCACCAGCCGAGCACGCCGGAACCACCTGCTCAACTCGCCTGAACCACATGCCAGATACGCAAAAATCACCCGCCCGCTACACCAGCACCACTTCGGGGACAAGCCGGAATCACGTGAGGGGCATGCCTGCACAGCCTCTCAGACTGAACCTCGTGCCGGACACCACAGAACCACCTGCCGGACAGACCGGAACCACCTGCCGGACACGGCGGAACCACCGGCTCGACCCGCCGGAACGACCGCTGGACATGCAAAATCACCTGCCGGCTACGCCGGAAACACTTGGCGAACACTCCGGAATCACCTGCCGGGCATGCCGGAACCACCTCTCAGATATGCCAGAACCACGTGCCAATGACCCCGGAAGCACCTGCCGAGCACGCCGGAACCACCTGCTCGACTCGCCAGAACCACCTGCCGGACACGCAAAAATCACCTGCCGGCTACGCCACAACCAGTTGGGGAACACTTCGGAATCACCTGCCGGGCTTGCTGGAACCACCTGCCGGTCATGCCAAAATCACCTGCCAACTACGCCAGTACCACTTGGCGGACACTGTGGAAACACCTGTCGGGCCGGCAGGAACCACATCTCACACGTGCCAGAACCATGTGCATGAGATGCTGGAACCACACCCCGAACAGACGGAAAACACCTGCCAGACCCGTCTGAACAACCTGCCGAGCACGCCGGAGCCACCTGCTCGACTCGCCGGAACCACCTACCTGACATGCCCAAATCACCAGCCGGGTATGCCAGAACCACTTGGCGGACACTCCGGAATCATCTGCCGGACATGCCGGAACCAGCTCTCAGACACACCAGAACCACGTGCCGGAGATGCCGGAAGCACCTGCCGAGCATGCCGGAGCCACCTGCTCGACTCGCCAGAAACACCTGCCGGACACGCCAAAATAACCTGCCGGGTAAGCCAGAACCACCTGGCGGACACTCCGAAATCACCTGCCGCGCATGCCGGAACCACCTCTCAGACGTGCCGGAACACGTGCCGGACACGCCGGAAACAGCTAGCGGACAGACCGGAACCACCTGCCGAGCACGCCGGAGCCACCTGTTCGACTGGCTGGAACCACCTGCCGGACAGGCCAATATTAACTGCTGGCTATGCCAGAACCACCTGGGGGACAGTCCGGGATCACCTGCCAGCCATGGCGGAACCACCTCTCACACGTACCAGAACCACCTGCCGGAGAAGCTGGAAACACGTCCTGGACAGTCTGGAACCACCTGCCGGCCAAGCCTGAACCACCTGCGAAGCACAACGGAACAACCTGCCAGACACGCCAAAATCACCTGCGTGTTATGCCAGAACCACTTGGAGGACTCTCTGGGATGACCTGCCGGGCATGCCGGAACCACCTCTCAGACGTGCCAGAACCATGTGGCGGACAGTCCGGAATCACCTGTTGGGCATGCGCAACCACCTCTGAGCCGTACCAGAACCACATGCCGTGCAGGCTGGAACCACCTACCGGACAGACCGGAATCACCTTTCGGGCATGCCGGAACCACCTGTCAGATGTGCCAGAAACACGTGTCGGAGACGCCGGAAGCACCTGCCAAGCACGTTGGAACCACCTGCTCAACTCGCCTGAACCACCTGCCGGACATGCCAAAATCACCTGCCGACTATGCCAGAACCACTTGGCGAACACTCCGGAATCACTTGCCGGGCATGCAGGAACCACCTCTCAGACATGCCAGAACCCCGTGCCCATGACCCCGGAAGCACCAGCCGAGCACGCCGGAACCACCTGCTCAACTCGCCTGAACCACATGCCGGATACGCAAAAATCACCCGCCCGCTACACCAGCACCACTTCGGGGACAAGCCGGAATCACGTGAGGGGCATGCCGGCACAGCCTCTCAGACTGTACCTCGTGCCGGACACCACAGAACCACCTGCCGGACAGACCGGAACCACCTGCCGGACACGCCGGAACCACCGGCTCGACCCGCCGGAACGACCGCTGGACATGCAAAATCACCTGCCGGCTACGCCGGAAACACTTGGCGAACACTCCGGAATCATCTGCCGGGCATGCCGGAACCACCTCTCAGATATGCCAGAACCACGTGCCAATGACCCCGGAAGCACCTGCCGAGCACGCCGGAACCACCTGCTCGACTCGCCAGAACCACCTGCCGGACACGCAAAAATCACCTGCCGGCTACGCCACAACCAGTTGGGGAACACTTCGGAATCACCTGCCGGGCTTGCTGGAACCACCTGCCGGTCATGCCAAAATCACCTGCCAACTACGCCAGTACCACTTGGCGGACACTGTGGAAACACCTGTCGGGCCGGCAGGAACCACATCTCACACGTGCCAGAACCATGTGCATGAGATGCTGGAACCACACCCCGAACAGACGGAAAACACCTGCCAGACCCGTCTGAACAACCTGCCGAGCACGCCGGAGCCACCTGCTCGACTCGCCGGAACCACCTACCTGACATGCCCAAATCACCAGCCGGGTATGCCAGAACCACTTGGCGGACACTCCGGAATCATCTGCCGGACATGCCGGAACCAGCTCTCAGACACACCAGAACCACGTGCCGGAGATGCCGGAAGCACCTGCCGAGCATGCCGGAGCCACCTGCTCGACTCGCCAGAAACACCTGCCGGACACGCCAAAATAACCTGCCGGGTAAGCCAGAACCACCTGGCGGACACTCCGAAATCACCTGCCGCGCATGCCGGAACCACCTCTCAGACGTGCCGGAACACGTGCCGGACACGCCGGAAACAGCTAGCGGACAGACCGGAACCACCTGCCGAGCACGCCGGAGCCACCTGTTCGACTGGCTGGAACCACCTGCCGGACAGGCCAATATTAACTGCTGGCTATGCCAGAACCACCTGGGGGACAGTCTGGGATCACCTGCCAGCCATGGCGGAACCACCTCTCACACGTACCAGAACCACCTGCCGGAGAAGCTGGAAACACCTCCTGGACAGTCTGGAACCACCTGCCGGCCAAGCCTGAACCACCTGCCAAGCACAACGGAACAACCTGCCAGACACGCCAAAATCACCTGCGTGTTATGCCAGAACCACTTGGAGGACTCTCTGGGATGACCTGCCGGGCATGCCGGAACCACCTCTCAGACGTGCCAGAACCATGTGGCGGACAGTCCGGAATCACCTGTTGGGCATGCGCAACCACCTCTGAGACGCACCACAACCACATGCCGTGCAGGCTGGAACCACCTACCGGACAGACCGGAATCACCTTTCGGGCATGCCGGAACCACCTGTCAGATGTGCCAGAAACACGTGCCGGAGACGCCGGAAGCACCTGCCAAGCACGTTGGAACCACCTGCTCAACTCGCCTGAACCACCTGCCGGACATGCCAAAATCACCTGCCGACTATGCCAGAACCACTTGGCGAACACTCCGGAATCACTTGCCGGGCATGCAGGAACCACCTCTCAGACATGCCAGAACCCCGTGCCAATGACCCCGGAAGCACCAGCCGAGCACGCCGGAACCACCAGCTCAACTCGCCTGAACCACCTGCCGGACACGCCAAAATCACCTGCCCGCTACACCAGCACCACTTCGGGGACAAGCCGGAATCACGTGAGGGGCATGCCGGCACAGCCTCTCAGACTGAACCTCGTGCCGGACACCACAGAACCACCTGCCGGACAGACCGGAACCACCTGCCGGACACGCCGGAACCACCGGCTCGACCCGCCGGAACGACCGCTGGACATGCAAAATCACCTGCCGGCTACGCCGGAAACACTTGGCGAACACTCCGGAATCACCTGCCGGGCATGCCGGAACCACCTCTCAGATATGCCAGAACCACGTGCCAATGACCCTGGAAGCACCTGCCGAGCACGCCGGAACCACCTGCTCGACTCGCCAGAACCACCTGCCGGACACGCAAAAATCACCTGCCGGCTACGCCACAACCAGTTGGGGAACACTTCGGAATCACCTGCCGGGCTTGCTGGAACCAACTGCCGGTCATGCCAAAATCACCTGCCAACTACGCCAGTACCACTTGGCGGACACTGTGGAAACACCTGTCGGGCCGGCAGGAACCACATCTCACACGTGCCAGAACCATGTGCATGAGATGCTGGAACCACACCCCGAACAGACGGAAAACACCTGCCAGACCCGTCTGAACAACCTGCCGAGCACGCCGGAGCCACCTGCTCGACTCGCCGGAACCACCTACCTGACATGCCCAAATCACCAGCCGGGTATGCCAGAACCACTTGGCGGACACTCCGGAATCATCTGCCGGACATGCCGGAACCAGCTCTCAGACACACCAGAACCACGTGCCGGAGACGCCGGAAGCACCTGCCGAGCATGCCGGAGCCACCTGCTCGACTCGCCAGAAACACCTGCCGGACACGCCAAAATCACCTGCCGGGTACGCCAGAACCACCTGGCGGACACTCCGAAATCACCTGTCGCGCATGCCGGAACCACCTCTCAGACGTGCCGGAAGCACGTGCCGGACACGCCGGAATCACCTACCGGACAGACCGGAACCACCTGCCGAGCACGCTGGAGCCACCTGTTCGACTCGCTGGAACCACCTGCCGGACAGGCCAATATCAACTGCTGGCTATGCCAGAACCACCTGGGGGACGGTCCGGAATCACCTGCCAGCCATGGCGGAACCACCTCTCAGACGTACCAGAACCACCTGCCGGAGAAGGTGGAAACACGTCCTGGACAGTCTGGAACCACCTGCCGGACAGGCCAATATTAACTGCTGGCTATGCCAGAACCACCTGGGGGACAGTCCGGGATCACCTGCCAGCCATGGCGGAACCACCTCTCACACGTACCAGAACCACCTGCCGGAGAAGCTGGAAACACGTCCTGGACAGTCTGGAACCACCTGCCGGCCAAGCCTGAACCACCTGCCAAGCACAACGGAACAACCTGCCAGACACGCCAAAATCACCTGCGTGTTATGCCAGAACCACTTGGAGGACTCTCTGGGATGACCTGCCGGGCATGCCGGAACCACCTCTCAGACGTGCCGGAAGCACGTGCCGGACACGCCGGAAACACCTAGCGGACAGACCGGAACCACCTGCCGAGCACGCCGGGGCCACCTGTTCGACTGGCTGGAACCACCTGCCGGACAGGCCAATATTAACTGCTGGCTATGCCAGAACCACCTGGGGGACAGTCCGGGATCACCTGCCAGCCATGGCGGAACCACCTCTCACACGTACCAGAACCACCTGCCGGAGAAGCTGGAAACACGTCCTCGACAGTCTGGAACCACCTGCCGGCCAAGCCTGAACCACCTGCCAAGCACAACGGAACAACCTGCCAGACACGCCAAAATCACCTGCGTGTTATGCCAGAACCACTTGGAGGACTCTCTGGGATGACCTGCCGGGCATGCCGGAACCACCTCTCAGACGTGCCAGAACCATGTGGCGGACAGTCCGGAATCACCTGTTGGGCATGCGCAACCACCTCTGAGCCGTACCAGAGCCACATGCCGTGCAGGCTGGAACCACCTACCGGACAGACCGGAATCACCTTTCGGGCATGCCGGAACCACCTGTCAGATGTGCCAGAAACACGTGCCGGAGACGCCGGAAGCACCTGCCAAGCACGTTGGAACCACCTGCTCAACTCGCCTGAACCACCTGCCGGACATGCCAAAATCACCTGCCGACTATGCCAGAACCACTTGGCGAACACTCCGGAATCACTTGCCGGGCATGCAGGAACCACCTCTCAGACATGCCAGAACCCCGTGCCCATGAACCCGGAAGCACCAGCCGAGCACGCCGGAACCACCTGCTCAACTCGCCTGAACCACATGCCGGATACGCAAAAATCACCTGCCCGCTACACCAGCACCACTTCGGGGACAAGCCGGAATCACGTGAGGGGCATGCCTGCACAGCCTCTCAGACTGAACCTCGTGCCAGACACCACAGAACCACCTGCCGGACAGACCGGAACCACCTGCCGGACACGCCGGAACCACCGGCTCGACCCGCCGGAACGACCGCTGGACATGCAAAATCACCTGCCGGCTACGCCGGAAACACTTGGCGAACACTCCGGAATCACCTGCCGGGCATGCCGGAACCACCTCTCAGATATGCCAGAACCACGTGCCAATGACCCCGGAAGCACCTGCCGAGCACGCCGGAACCACCTGCTCGACTCGGCAGAACCACCTGCCGGACACGCAAAAATCACCTGCCGGCTACGCCACAACCAGTTGGGGAACACTTCGGAATCACCTGCCGGGCTTGCTGGAACCACCTGCCGGTCATGCCAAAATCACCTGCCAACTACGCCAGTACCACTTGGCGGACACTGTGGAAACACCTGTCGGGCCGGCAGGAACCACATCTCACACGTGCCAGAACCATGTGCATGAGATGCTGGAACCACACCCCGAACAGACGGAAAACACCTGCCAGACCCGTCTGAACAACCTGCCGAGCACGCCGGAGCCACCTGCTCGACTCGCCGGAACCACCTACCTGACATGCCCAAATCACCAGCCGGGTATGCCAGAACCACTTGGCGGACACTCCGGAATCATCTGCCGGACATGCCGGAACCAGCTCTCAGACACACCAGAACCACGTGCCGGAGACGCCGGAAGCACCTGCCGAGCATGCCGGAGCCACCTGCTCGACTCGCCAGAAACACCTGCCGGACACGCCAAAATCACCTGCCGGGTACGCCAGAACCACCTGGCGGACACTCCGAAATCACCTGTCGCGCATGCCGGAACCGCTTCTCAGACGTGCCGGAAGCACGTGCCGGACACGCCGGAATCACCTAGCGGACAGACCGGAACCACCTGCCGAGCACGCCGGAGCCACCTGTTCGACTGGCTGGAACCACCTGCCGTACAGGCCAATATTAACTGCTGGCTATGCCAGAACCACCTGGGGGACAGTCCGGGATCACCTGCCAGCCATGGCGGAACCACCTCTCACACGTACCAGAACCACCTGCCGGAGAAGCTGGAAACACGTCCTGGACAGTCTGGAACCACCTGCCGGCCAAGCCTGAACCACCTGCCAAGCACAATGGAACAACCTGCCAGATACGCCAAAATCACCTGCGTGTTATGCCAGAACCACTTGGAGGACTCTCTGGGATGACCTGCCGGGCATGCCGGAACCACCTCTCAGACGTGCCAGAACCATGTGGCGGACAGTCCGGAATCACCTGTTGGGCATGCGCAACCACCTCTGAGACGTACCAGAACCACATGCCGTGCAGGCTGGAACCACCTACCGGACAGACCGGAATCACCTTTCGGGCATGCCGGAACCACCTGTCAGATGTGCCAGAAACACGTGCCAGAGACGCCGGAAGCACCTGCCAAGCACGTTGGAACCACCTGCTCAACTCGCCTGAACCACCTGCCGGACATGCCAAAATCACCTGCCGACTATGCCAGAACCACTTGGCGAACACTCCGGAATCACTTGCCGGGCATGCAGGAACCACCTCTCAGACATGCCAGAACCCCGTGCGCATGACCCCGGAAGCACCAGCCGAGCACGCCGGAACCACCTGCTCAACTCGCCTGAACCACATGCCGGATACGCAAAAATCACCTGTCCGCTACACCAGCACCACTTCGGGGACAAGCCGGAATCACGTGAGGGGCATGCCGGCACAGCCTCTCAGACTGAACCTCGTGCCGGACACCACAGAACCACCTGCCGGACAGACCGGAACCACCTGCCGGACACGCCGGAACCACCGGCTCGACCCGCCGGAACGACCGCTGGACATGCAAAATCACCTGCCGGCTACGCCGGAAACACTTGGCGAACACTCCGGAATCACCTGCCGGGCATGCCGGAACCACCTCTCAGATATGCCAGAACCACGTGCCAATGACCCCGGAAGCACCTGCCGAGCACGCCGGAACCACCTGCTCGACTCGGCAGAACCACCTGCCGGACACGCAAAAATCACCTGCCGGCTACGCCACAACCAGTTGGGGAAAACTTCGGAATCACCTGCCGGGCTTGCTGGAACCACCTGCCGGTCATGCCAAAATCACCTGCCAACTACGCCAGTACCACTTGGCGGACACTGTGGAAACACCTGTCGGGCCGGCAGGAACCACATCTCACACGTGCCAGAACCATGTGCATGAGATGCTGGAACCACACCCCGAACAGACGGAAAACACCTGCCAGACCCGTCTGAACAACCTGCCGAGCACGCCGGAGCCACCTGCTCGACTCGCCGGAACCACCTACCTGACATGCCCAAATCACCAGCCGGGTATGCCAGAACCACTTGGCGGACACTCCGGAATCATCTGCCGGACATGCCGGAACCAGCTCTCAGACACACCAGAACCACGTGCCGGAGACGCCGGAAGCACCTGCCGAGCATGCCGGAGCCACCTGCTCGACTCGCCAGAAACACCTGCCGGACACGCCAAAATCACCTGCCGGGTACGCCAGAACCACCTGGCGGACACTCCGAAATCACCTGTCGCGCATGCCGGAACCACCTCTCAGACGTGCCGGAAGCACGTGCCGGACACGCCGGAATCACCTAGCGGACAGACCGGAACCACCTGCCGAGCACGCTGGAGCCACCTGTTCGACTGGCTGGAACCACCTGCCGGACAGGCCAATATTAACTGCTGGCTATGCCAGAACCACCTGGGGGACAGTCCGGGATCACCTGCCAGCCATGGCGGAACCACCTCTCACACGTACCAGAACCACCTGCCGGAGAAGCTGGAAACACGTCCTGGACAGTCTGGAACCACCTGCCGGCCAAGCCTGAACCACCTGCCAAGCACAACGGAACAACCTGCCAGACACGCCAAAATCACCTGCGTGTTATGCCAGAACCACTTGGAGGACTCTCTGGGATGACCTGCCGGGCATGCCGGAACCACCTCTCAGACGTGCCAGAACCATGTGGCGGACAGTCCGGAATCACCTGTTGGGCATGCGCAACCACCTCTGAGCCGTACCAGAACCACATGCCGTGCAGGCTGGAACCACCTACCGGACAGACCGGAATCACCTTTCGGGCATGCCGGAACCACCTGTCAGATGTGCCAGAAACACGTGCCGGAGACGCCGGAAGCACCTGCCAAGCACGTTGGAACCACCTGCTCAACTCGCCTGAACCACCTGCCGGACATGCCAAAATCACCTGCCGACTATGCCAGAACCACTTGGCGAACACTCCGGAATCACTTGCCGGGCATGCAGGAACCACCTCTCAGACATGCCAGAACCCCGTGCCAATGACCCCGGAAGCACCAGCCGAGCACGCCGGAACCACCAGCTCAACTCTCCTGAACCACCTGCCGGACACGCCAAAATCACCTGCCCGCTACACCAGCACCACTTCAGGGACAAGCCGGAATCACGTGAGGGGCATGCCGGCACAGCCTCTCAGACTGAACCTCGTGCCGGACACAACAGAACCACCTGCCGGACAGACCGGAACCACCTGCCGGACACACCGGAACCACCGGCTCGACCCGCCGGAACGACCGCTGGACATGCAAAATCACCTGCCGGCTACGCCGGAAACACTTGGCGAACACTCCGGAATCACCTGCCGGGCATGCCGGAACCACCTCTCAGATATGCCAGAACCACGTGCCAATGACCCCGGAAGCACCTGCCGAGCACGCCGGAACCACCTGCTCGACTCGCCAGAACCACCTGCCGGACACGCAAAAATCACCTGCCGGCTACGCCACAACCAGTTGGGGAACACTTCGGAATCACCTGCCGGGCTTGCTGGAACCACCTGCCGGTCATGCCAAAATCACCTGCCAACTACGCCAGTACCACTTGGCGGACACTGTGGAAACACCTGTCGGGCCGGCCGGAACCACATCTCACACGTGCCAGAACCATGTGCATGAGATGCTGGAACCACACCCCGAACAGACGGAAAACACCTGCCAGACCCGTCTGAACAACCTGCCGAGCACGCCGGAGCCACCTGCTCGACTCGCCGGAACCACCTAACTGACATGCCAAAATCACCAGCCGGGTATGCCAGAACCACTTGGCGGACACTCCGGAATCATCTGCCGGACATGCCGGAACCAGCTCTCAGACACACCAGAACCACGTGCCGGAGACGCCGGAAGCACCTGCCGAGCATGCCGGAGCCACCTGCTCGACTCGCCATAAACACCTGCCGGACACGCCAAAATCACCTGCCGGGTACGCCAGAACCACCTGGCGGACACTCCGAAATCACCTGTCGCGCATGCCGGAACCACCTCTCAGACGTGCCGGAAGCACGTGCCGGACACGCCGGAATCACCTAGCGGACAGACCGGAACCACCTGCCGAGCACGCCGGAGCCACCTGTTCGAATGGCTGGAACCCCCTGCCGGACAGGCCAATATTAACTGCTGGCTATGCCAGAACCACCTGGGGGACAGTCCGGGATCACCTGCCAGCCATGGCGGAACCACCTCTCACACGTACCAGAACCACCTGCCGGAGAAGCTGGAAACACGTCCTCGACAGTCTGGAACCACCTGCCGGCCAAGCCTGAACCACCTGCCAAGCACAACGGAACAACCTGCCAGACACGCCAAAATCACCTGCGTGTTATGCCAGAACCACTTGGAGGACTCTCTGGGATGACCTGCCGGGCATGCCGGAACCACCTCTCAGACGTGCCAGAACCATGTGGCGGACAGTCCGGAATCACCTGTTGGGCATGCGCAACCACCTCTGAGACGTACCAGAACCACATGCCGTGCAGGCTGGAACCACCTACCGGACAGACCGGAATCACCTTTCGGGCATGCCGGAACCACCTGTCAGATGTGCCAGAAACACGTGCCGGAGACGCCGGAAGCACCTGCCAAGCACGTTGGAACCACCTGCTCAACTCGCCTGAACCACCTGCCGGACATGCCAAAATCACCTGCCGACTATGCCAGAACCACTTGGCGAACACTCCGGAATCACTTGCCGGGCATGCAGGAACCACCTCTCAGACATGCCAGAACCCCGTGCCCATGACCCCGGAAGCACCAGCCGAGCACGCCGGAACCACCTGCTCAACTCGCCTGAACCACATGCCGGACACGCAAAAATCACCTGCCCGCTACACCAGCACCACTTCGGGGACAAGCCGGAATCACGTGAGGGGCATGCCGGCACAGCCTCTCAGACTGAACCTCGTGCCGGACACCACAGAACCACCTGCCGGACAGACCGGAACCACCTGCCGGACACGCCGGAACCACCGGCTCGACCCGCCGGAACGACCGCTGGACATGCAAAATCACCTGCCGGCTACGCCGGAAACACTTGGCGAACACTCCGGAATCACCTGCCGGGCATGCCGGAACCACCTCTCAGATATGCCAGAACCACGTGCCAATGACCCCGGAAGCACCTGCCGAGCACGCCGGAACCACCTGCTCGACTCGGCAGAACCACCTGCCGGACACGCAAAAATCACCTGCCGGCTACGCCACAACCAGTTGGGGAACACTTCGGAATCACCTGCCGGGCTTGCTGGAACCACCTGCCGGTCATGCCAAAATCACCTGCCAACTACGCCAGTACCACTTGGCGGACACTGTGGAAACACCTGTCGGGCCGGCAGGAACCACATCTCACACGTGCCAGAACCATGTGCATGAGATGCTGGAACCACACCCCGAACAGACGGAAAACACCTGCCAGACCCGTCTGAACAACCTGCCGAGCACGCCGGAGCCACCTGCTCGACTCGCCGGAAGCACCTACCTGACATGCCCAAATCACCAGCCGGGTATGCCAGAACCACTTGGCGGACACTCCGGAATCATCTGCCGGACATGCCGGAACCAGCTCTCAGACACACCAGAACCACGTGCCGGAGACGCCGGAAGCACCTGCCGAGCATGCCGGAGCCACCTGCTCGACTCGCCAGAAACACCTGCCGGACACGCCAAAATCACCTGCCGGGTACGCCAGAACCACCTGGCGGACACTCCGAAATCACCTGTCGCGCATGCCGGAACCCCCTCTCAGACGTGCCGTAAGCACGTGCCGGACACGCCGGAATCACCTAGCGGACAGACCGGAACCACCTGCCGAGCACGCCGGAGACACCTGTTCGACTGGCTGGAACCACCTGCCGGACAGGCCAATATTAACTGCTGGCTATGCCAGAACCACCTGGGGGACAGTCCGGGATCACCTGCCAGCCATGGCGGAACCACCTCTCACACGTACCAGAACCACCTGCCGGAGAAGCTGGAAACACGTCCTCGACAGTCTGGAACCACCTGCCGGCCAAGCCTGAACCACCTGCCAAGCACAACGGAACAACCTGCCAGACACGCCAAAATCACCTGCGTGTTATGCCAGAACCACTTGGAGGACTCTCTGGGATGACCTGCCGGGCATGCCGGAACCACCTCTCAGACGTGCCAGAACCATGTGGCGGACAGTCCGGAATCACCTGTTGGGCATGCGCAACCACCTCTGAGACGTACCAGAACCACATGCCGTGCAGGCTGGAACCACCTACCGGACAGACCGGAATCACCTTTCGGGCATGCCGGAACCACCTGTCAGATGTGCCAGAAACACGTGCCGGAGAAGCCGGAAGCACCTGCCAAGCACGTTGGAACCACCTGCTCAACTCGCCTGAACCACCTGCCGGACATGCCAAAATCACCTGCCGACTATGCCAGAACCACTTGGCGAACACTCCGGAATCACTTGCCGGGCATGCAGGAACCACCTCTCAGATATGCCAGAACCCCGTGCCAATGACCCCGGAAGCACAAGCCGAGCACGCCGGAACCACCAGCTCAACTCGCCTGAACCACCTGCCGGACACGCCAAAATCACCTGCCGGGTATGCCAGAACCACCTTGCGGACACTCCGAAACCACCTGTCGCGCATGCCGGAACCACATCTCAGACGTCCCGGAAGCACGTGTCGGACACGCCGGAATCACGTACTGGACAGACCGGAACCACCTGCCGAGCACGCCGGAGCCACCTGTTCGACTCGCTGGAACCACCTGCCGGACAGGCCAATATCAACTGCTGGCTATGCCAGAACCACCTGGGGGACGGTCCGGAATCACCTGCCAGCCATGACGGAACCACCTCTCAGACATACCAGAAACACCTGCCGGAGAAGCTGGAAACACGTCCTGGACAGTCTGGAACCACCTGCCGGCCAAGCCTGAACCACCTGCCAAGCACAACGGAACAACCTGCCAGACACGCCAAAATCACCTGCGTGTTATGCCAGAACCACTTGGAGGACTCTCTGGGATGACCTGCCGGGCATGCCGGAACCACCTCTCAGACGTGCCGGAAGCACGTGCCGGACACGCCGGAAACACCTAGCGGACAGACCGGAACCACCTGCCGAGCACGCCGGGGCCACCTGTTCGACTGGCTGGAACCACCTGCCGGACAGGCCAATATTAACTGCTGGCTATGCCAGAACCACCTGGGGGACAGTCCGGGATCACCTGCCAGCCATGGCGGAACCACCTCTCACACGTACCAGAACCACCTGCCGGAGAAGCTGGAAACACGTCCTCGACAGTCTGGAACCACCTGCCGGCCAAGCCTGAACCACCTGCCAAGCACAACGGAACAACCTGCCAGACACGCCAAAATCACCTGCGTGTTATGCCAGAACCACTTGGAGGACTCTCTGGGATGACCTGCCGGGCATGCCGGAACCACCTCTCAGACGTGCCAGAACCATGTGGCGGACAGTCCGGAATCACCTGTTGGGCATGCGCAACCACCTCTGAGACGTACCAGAACCACATGCCGTGCAGGCTGGAACCACCTACCGGACAGACCGGAATCACCTTTCGGGCATGCCGGAACCACCTGTCAGATGTGCCAGAAACACGTGCCGGAGACGCCGGAAGCACCTGCCAAGCACGTTGGAACCACCTGCTCAACTCGCCTGAACCACCTGCCGGACATGCCAAAATCACCTGCCGACTATGCCAGAACCACTTGGCGAGCACTCCGGAATCACTTGCCGGGCATGCAGGAACCACCTCTCAGACATGCCAGAACCCCGTGCCAATGACCCCGGAAGCACCAGCCGAGCACGCCGGAACCACCTGCTCGACTCGCCAGAACCACCTGCCGATCACGCAAAAATCACCTGCCGGCTACGCCACAACCAGTTGGTGAACACTTTGGAATCACCTGCCAGGCTTGCTGGAACCACCTGGCAGTCATGCCAAAATCACCTGCCAACTACGCCAGAACCGCTTGGCGGACACTGCGGAAACACCTGTCGGGCCGGCTGGAACCACATCTCAGACGTGCCAGAAACGTGTTCATGAGATGCTGGAACCACACCCCGAACAGACGGATACCACCTGCCAGAACCGCCTGAACCACCTGCTGAGCACGCCCGAACCACCTGCTCGACTCACCGGTACCACCTCCCTGACACGCCAAAATGACCTGCTGGGTATGCCAGAACCACTTGGCGGACACTCCGGAATCATCTGCCGGACATGCCGGAACCAGCTCTCAGACACACCAGAACCAAGTGCCGGAGACGCCGGAAGCACCTGCCGAGCATGCCGGAGCCACCTGCTCGACTCGCCAGAAACACCTGCCGGACACGCCAAAATCGCCTGCCGGGTACGCCAGAACCACCTGGCGGACACTCCGGAATCGCCTGCCGCGCCTGCCGGAACCACCTCTCAGACGTGCCGGAAGCACGTGCCAGACACGCCGGAATCACCTACCGGACAGACCGGAACCACCTGCCAAGAACGCCGGAGCCACCTGTTCGACTCGCTGGAACCACCGGCTGGTCAGGACAATATCAACTGCTGGCTATGCCAGAACCACCTGGGGGACAGTCCGGGATCACCTGCCAGCCATGGCGGAACCACCTCTCAGACGTACCAGAACCACCTGCCGGAGAAGCTGGAAACACGTCCTGGACAGACTGGAACCACGTGACGGCCATGCCTGAACCACCTGCCGAGCACGGCGGAACCACCTGCCGGACACGCCAAAATCACCTGCGGGCTACGCCAGAACCACTTGGACGACTCTCCGAAATGACCTGCCGGGCATGTTGGAACCACCTCTCAGACGTGCCAGAAGCACGTGGCGGACAGTCCGGAATCACCTGTTGGGCATACGCAACCACCTCTGACACGTACCAGAACCACGTGCAATGCACGCCGGAACCAGCTACCGGACAGACCGCAATCAACTCTTGGGCATGCCGGAACCACCAGTCAGATGTGCCAGAAACACGTGCCGGAGACGCCGGAAGCACCTGCCGAGCACGTCGCAACCACCTGCTCAACTCGCCTGAACCACCTGCCGGAAACGCCAAAATCACCTGCCCGCTACACCAGCACCACTTCGGGGACAAGCCGGAATCACGTGAGGGGCATGCCGGCACAGCTTCTCAGACTGAACCTCGTGCCGGAACAACAGAACCACCTGCCGGACAGACCGGAACCACCTGCCGGACACGCCGGAACCACCGGCTCGACCTGCCGGAACGACCGCTGGACATGCAAAATCACCTGCCGGCTACGCCAGAAAAACTTGGCGAACACTCCGGAATCACCTGCCGGGCATGCCGGAACCACCTCTCAGATATGCCAGAACCACGTGCCAATGACACCGGAAGCACCTGCCGAGCACGCCGGAACCACCTGCTTGACTCACCAGAACCACCTGCCGGACACGCAAAAATCAACTGCCGGCTACGCCACAAGCAGTTGGGGAACACTTCGGAATCACTGCCGGGCTTGCTGGAACCAACTGCCGGTCATGCCAAAATCACCTGCCAACTACGCCAGTACCACTTGGCGGACACTGTGGAAACACCTGTCGGGCCGGCCGGAACCACATCTCAGACGTGCCAGAACCATGTGCACGAGATGCTGGAACCACACCCCGAACAGACGGAAAACACCTGCCAGACCCGTCTGAACAACCTGCCGAGCACGCCGGAGCCACCTGCTCGACTCGCCGGAACCACCTGCCTGACATGCCCAAATCACCAGCCGGGTATGCCAGAACCACTTGGCGGACACTCCGGAATCATCTGCCGGACATGCCGGAACCAGCTCTCAGACACACCAGAACCACGTGCCGGAGACGCCGGAAGCACCTGCCGAGCATGCCGGAGCCACCTGCTCGACTCGCCAGAAACACCTGCCGGACACGCCAAAATCACCTGCCGGGTACGCCAGAACCACCTGGCGGACACTCCGAAACCACCTGTCGCGCATGCCGGAACCACCTCTCAGACGTGCCGGAAGCACGTGCCGGACACGCCGGAATCACCTACCGGACAGACCGGAACCACCTGCCGAGCACGCCGGAGCCACCTGTTCGACTCGCTGGAACCACCTGCCGGACAGGCCAATATCAACTGCTGGCTATGCCAGAACCTCCTGGGGGATGGTCCGGAATCACCTGCCAGCCATGGCGGAACCACCTCTCACACGTACCAGAACCACCTGCCGGAGAAGCTGGAAACACGTCCTGGACAGTCTGGAACCCCCTGCCGGCCAAGCCTGAACCACCTGCCAAGCACAACGGAACAACCTGCCAGACACGCCAAAATCACCTGCGTGTTATGCCAGAACCACTTGGAGGACTCTCTGGGATGACCTGCCGGGCATGCCAGAACCACCTCTCAGACGTGCCAGAACCATGTGGCGGACAGTCCGGAATCACCTGTTGGGCATGCGCAACCACCTCTGAGACGTACCAGAACCACATGCCGTGCAGGCTGGAACCACCTACCGGACAGACCGGAATCACCATTCGGGCATGCCGGAACCACCTGTCAGATGTGCCAGAAACACGTGCCGGAGACGCCGGAAGCACCTGCCAAGCACGTTGGAACCACCTGCTCAACTCGCCTGAACCACCTGCCGGACATGCCAAAATCACCTGCCGACTATGCCAGAACCACTTGGCGAACACTCCGGATCACCTGCCGGGCATGCAGGAACCACCTCTCAGACATGCCAGAACCCCGTGCCAATGACCCCGGAAGCACCAGCCGAGCACGCCGGAACCACCTGCTCGACTCGCCAGAACCACCTGCCGATCACGCAAAAATCACCTGCCGGCTACGCCACAACCAGTTGGTGAACACTTTGGAATCACCTGCCAGGCTTGCTGGAACCACCTGCCAGTCATGTCAAAATCACCTGCCAACTACGCCAGAACCGCTTGGCGGACACTGCGGAAACACCTGTCGGGCCGGCTGGAACCACATCTCAGACGTGCCAGAAACGTGTTCATGAGATGCTGGAACCACACCCCGAACAGACGGATACCACCTGCCAGAACCGCCTGAACCACCTGCTGAGCACGCCGGAACCACCTGCTCGACTCACCGGTACCACCTCCCTGACACGCCAAAATCACCTGCTGGGTATGCCAGAACCACTTGGCGGACACTCCGGAATCATCTGCCGGACATGCCGGAACCAGCTCTCAGACACACCAGAACCACGTGCCGGAGACACCGGAAGCACCTGCCGAGCATGCCGGAGCCACCTGCTCGACTCGCCAGAAACACCTGCCGGACACGCCAAAATCACCTGCCGGGTACGCCAGAACCACCTGGCGGACACTCCGAAACCACCTGTCGCGCATGCCGGAACCACCTCTCAGACGTGCCGGAAGCACGTGCCGGACACGCCTGAATCACCTACCGGACAGACCGGAACCACCTGCCGAGCACGCCGGAGCCACCTGTTCGACTCGCTGGAACCACCTGCCGGACAGGCCAATATCAACTGCTGGCTATGCCAGAACCACCTGGGGGACGGTCCGGAATCACCTGCCAGCCATGGCGGAACCACCTCTCACACGTACCAGAACCACCTGCCGGAGAAGCTGGAAACACGTCCTGGACAGTCTGGAACCACCTGCCGGCCAAGCCTGAACCACCTGCCAAGCACAACGGAACAACCTGCCAGACACGCCAAAATCACCTGCGTGTTATGCCAGAACCACTTGGAGGACTCTCTGGGATGACCTGCCGGGCATGCCGGAACCACCTCTCAGACGTGCCAGAACCATGTGGCGGACAGTCCGGAATCACCTGTTGGGCATGCGCAACCACCTCTGAGACGTACCAGAACCACATGCCGTGCAGGCTGGAACCACCTACCGGACAGACCGGAATCACCTTTCGGGCATGCCGGAACCACCTGTCAGATGTGCCAGAAACACGTGCCGGAGACGCCGGAAGCACCTGCCAAGCACGTCGGAACCACCTGCTCAACTCGCCTGAACCACCTGCCGGACATGCCAAAATCACCTGCCGACTATGCCAGAACCACTTGGCGAACACTCCGGAATCACTTGCCGGGCATGCAGGAACCACCTCTCAGACATGCCAGAACCCCGTGCCAATGACCCCGGAAGCACCAGCCGAGCACGCCGGAACCACCTGCTCGACTCGCCAGAACCACCTGCCGATCACGCAAAAATCACCTTCCGGCTACGCCACAACCAGTTGGTGAACACTTTGGAATCACCTGCCAGGCTTGCTGGAACCACCTGCCAGTCATGCCAAAATCACCTGCCAACTACGCCAGAACCGCTTGGCGGACACTGCGGAAACACCTGTCGGGCCGGCTGGAACCACATCTCAGACGTGCCAGAAACGTGTTCATGAGATGTTGGAACCACACCCCGAACAGACGGATACCACCTGCCAGAACCGCCTGAACCACCTTCTGAGCACGCCTGAACCACCTGCTCGACTCACCGGTACCACCTCCCTGACACGCCAAAATCACCTGCTGGGTATGCCAGAACCACTTGGCGGACACTCCGGAATCATCTGCCGGACATGCCGGAACCAGCTCTCAGACACACCAGAACCACGTGCCGGAGATGCCGGAAGCACCTGTCGACTATGCCGGAGCCACCTGCTCGACTCGCCAGAAACACCTGCCGGACACGCCAAAATCTCCTGCCGGGTATGCCAGAACCACCTGGCGGACACTCCGAAACCACCTGCCGCGCATGCCGGAACCACCTCTCAGACGTGCCGGAAGCACCTGCTGGACACACCAGAAACACCTACCGGACAGACCGGAACCACCTGCCAAGAACGCCGGAGCCACCTGTTCGACTCGCTGGAACCACCTGCCGGACAGGCCAATATCAACTGCTGGCTATGCCAGAACCACCTGGGGGACAGTCCGGGATCACCTGCCAGCCATGGCGGAACCACCTCTCAGACGTACCAGAACCACCTGCCGGAGAAGCTGGAAACACGTCCTGGACAGACTGGAACCACGTGACGGCCATGCCCGAACCACCTGCCGAGCATGGCGGAACAACCTGCCAGACACGCCAAAATCACCTGCGTGTTATGCCAGAACCACTTGGAGGACTCTCTGGGATGACCTGCCGGGCATGCCGGAACCACCTCTCAGACGTGCCAGAACCATGTGGCGGACAGTCCGGAATCACCTGTTGGGCATGCGCAACCACCTCTGAGACGTACCAGAACCACATGCCGTGCAGGCTGGAACCACCTACCGGACAGACCGGAATCACCTTTCGGGCATGCCGGAACCACCTGTCAGATGTGCCAGAAACACGTGCCGGAGACGCCGGAAGCACCTGCCAAGCACGTTGGAACCACCTGCTCAACTCGCCTGAACCACCTGCCGGACATGCCAAAATCACCTGCCGACTATGCCAGAACCACTTGGCGAACACTCCGGAATCACTTGCCGGGCATGCAGGAACCACCTCTCAGACATGCCAGAACCCCGTGCCAATGACCCCGGAAGCACCAGCCGAGCACGCCGGAACCACCTGCTCAACTCGCCTGAACCACATGCCGGATACGCAAAAATCACCTGCCCGCTACACCAGCACCACTTCGGGGACAAGCCGGAATCACGTGAGGGGCATGCCTGCACAGCCTCTCAGACTGAACCTCGTGCCGGACACCACAGAACCACCTGCCGGACAGAC
Organism: Equus caballus; assembly: GCF_041296265.1. Taxonomy (NCBI): domain Eukaryota; kingdom Metazoa; phylum Chordata; class Mammalia; order Perissodactyla; family Equidae; genus Equus; species Equus caballus. The sequence goes on from NC_091710.1 coordinate 4,401,628, forward strand.
CGGAACCACCTGCCGGTCACGCCGGAACCACCGGCTCGACCCGCCGGAACGACCGCTGGACATGCAAAATCACCTGCCGGCTACGCCGGAAACACTTGGCGAACACTCCGGAATCACCTGCCGGGCATGCCGGAACCACCTCTCAGATATGCCAGAACCACGTGCCAATGATCCCGGAAGCACCTGCCGAGCACGCCGGAACCACCTGCTCGACTCGCCAGAACCACCTGCCGGACACGCAAAAATCACCTGCCGGCTACGCCACAACCAGTTGGGGAACACTTCGGAATCACCTGCCGGGCTTGCTGGAACCACCTGCCGGTCATGCCAAAATCACCTGCCAACTACGCCAGTACCACTTGGCGGACACTGTGGAAACACCTGTCGGGCCGGCCGGAACCACATCTCACACGTGCCAGAACCATGTGCATGAGATGCTGGAACCACACCCCGAACAGACGGAAAACACCTGCCAGACCCGTCTGAACAACCTGCCGAGCACGCCGGAGCCACCTGCTCGACTCGCCGGAACCACCTACCTGACATGCCCAAATCACCAGCCGGGTATGCCAGAACCACTTGGCGGACACTCCGGAATCATCTGCCGGACATGCCGGAACCAGCTCTCAGACACACCAGAACCACGTGCCGGAGACGCCGGAAGCACCTGCCGAGCATGCCGGAGCCACCTGCTCGACTCGCCAGAAACACCTGCCGGACACGCCAAAATCACCTGCCGGGTACGCCAGAACCACCTGGCGGACACTCCGAAATCACCTGTCGCGCATGCCGGAACCACCTCTCAGACGTGCCGGAAGCACGTGCCGGACACGCCGGAATCACCTAGCGGACAGACCGGAACCACCTGCCGAGCACGCCAGAGCCACCTGTTCGACTGGCTGGAACCATCTGCCGGACAGGCCAATATTAACTGCTGGCTATCCCAAAACCACCTGGGGGACGGTCTGGGATCACCTGCCAGCCATGGCGGAACCACCTCTCACACGTACCAGAACCACCTGCCGGAGAAGCTGGAAACACGTCCTGGACAGTCTGGAACCACCTGCCGGCCAAGCCTGAACCACCTGCCAAGCACAACGGAACAACCTGCCAGACACGCCAAAATCACCTGCGTGTTATGCCAGAACCACTTGGAGGACTCTCTGGGATGACCTGCCGGGCATGCCGGAACCACCTCTCAGACGTGCCAGAACCATGTGGCGGACAGTCCGGAATCACCTGTTGGGCATGCGCAACCACCTCTGAGACGCACCACAACCACATGCCGTGCAGGCTGGAACCACCTACCGGACAGACCGGAATCACCTTTCGGGCATGCCGGAACCACCTGTCAGATGTGCCAGAAACACGTGCCGGAGACGCCGGAAGCACCTGCCAAGCACGTTGGAACCACCTGCTCAACTCGCCTAAACCACCTGCCGGACATGCCAAAATCACCTGCCGGCTACGCCACAACCAGTTGGGGAACACTTCGGAATCACCTGCCGGGCTTGCTGGAACCACCTGCCGGTCATGCCAAAATCACCTGCCAACTACGCCAGTACCACTTGGCGGACACTGTGGAAACACCTGTCGGGCCGGCAGGAACCACATCTCACACGTGCCAGAACCATGTGCATGAGATGCTGGAACCACACCCCGAACAGACGGAAAACACCTGCCAGACCCGTCTGAACAACCTGCCGAGCACGCCGGAGCCACCTGCTCGACTCGCCGGAACCACCTACCTGACATGCCCAAATCACCAGCCGGGTATGCCAGAACCACTTGGCGGACACTCCGGAATCATCTGCCGGACATGCCGGAACCAGCTCTCAGACACACCAGAACCACGTGCCGGAGACGCCGGAAGCACCTGCCGAGCATGCCGGAGCCACCTGCTCGACTCGCCAGAAACACCTGCCGGACACGCCAAAATCACCTGCCGGGTACGCCAGAACCACCTGGCGGACACTACGAAATCACCTGTCACGCATGCCGGAACCCCCTCTCAGACGTGCCGGAAGCACGTGCCGGACACGCCGGAATCACCTAGCGGACAGACCGGAACCACCTGCCGAGCACGCCGGAGCCACCTGTTCGACTGGCTGGAACCACCTGCCGGACAGGCCAATATTAACTGCTGGCTATGCCAGAACCACCTGGGGGACAGTCCGGGATCACCTGCCAGCCATGGCGGAACCACCTCTCACACGTACCAGAACCACCTGCCGGAGAAGCTGGAAACACGTCCTGGACAGTCTGGAACCACCTGCCGGCCAAGCCTGAACCACCTGCCAAGCACAACGGAACAACCTGCCAGACACGCCAAAATCACCTGCGTGTTATGCCAGAACCACTTGGAGGAATCTCTGGGATGACCTGCCGGGCATGCCGGAACCACCTCTCAGACGTGCCAGAACCATGTGGCGGACAGTCCGGAATCACCTGTTGGGCATGCGCAACCACCTCTGAGACGTACCAGAACCACATGCCGTGCAGGCTGGAACCACCTACCGGACAGACCGGAATCACCTTTCGGGCATGCCGGAACCACCTGTCAGATGTGCCAGAAACACGTGCCGGAGACGCTGGAAGCACCTGCCAAGCACGTCGGAACCACCTGCTCAACTCGCCTGAACCACCTGCCGGACATGCCAAAATCACCTGCCGACTATGCCAGAACCACTTGGCGAACACTCCGGAATCACTTGCCGGGCATGCAGGAACCACCTCTCAGACATGCCAGAACCCCGTGCCAATGACCCCGGAAGCACCAGCCGAGCACGCCGGAACCACCAGCTCAACTCTCCTGAACCACCTGCCGGACACGCCAAAATCACCTGCCCGCTACACCAGCACCACTTCGGGGACAAGCCGGAATCACGTGAGGGGCATGCCGGCACAGCCTCTCAGACTGAACCTCGTGCCGGACACCACAGAACCACCTGCCGGACAGACCGGAACCACCTGCCGGACACACCAGAACCACCGGCTCGACCCGCCGGAACGACCGCTGGACATGCAAAATCACCTGCCGGCTACGCCGGAAACACTTGGCGAACACTCCGGAATCACCTGCCGGGCATGCCGGAACCACCTCTCAGATATGCCAGAACCACGTGCCAATGACCCCGGAAGCACCTGCCGAGCACGCCGGAACCACCGGCTCGACTCGCCAGAACCACCTGCCGGACACGCAAAAATCACCTGCCGGCTACGCCACAACCAGTTGGGGAACACTTCGGAATCACCTGCCGGGCTTGCTGGAACCACCTGCCGGTCATGCCAAAATCACCTGCCAACTACGCCAGTACCACTTGGCGGACACTGTGGAAACACCTGTCGGGCCGGCCGGAACCACATCTCACACGTGCCAGAACCATGTGCATGAGATGCTGGAACCACACCCCGAACAGACGGAAAACACCTGCCAGACCCGTCTGAACAACCTGCCGAGCACGCCGGAGCCACCTGCTCGACTCGCCGGAACCACCTAACTGACATGCCAAAATCACCAGCCGGGTATGCCAGAACCACTTGGCGGACACTCCGGAATCATCTGCCGGACATGCCGGAACCAGCTCTCAGACACACCAGAACCACGTGCCGGAGACGCCGGAAGCACCTGCCGAGCATGCCGGAGCCACCTGCTCGACTCGCCAGAAACACCTGCCGGACACGCCAAAATCACCTGCCGGGTACGCCAGAACCACCTGGCGGACACTCCGAAACCACCTGTCGCGCATGCCGGAACCACCTCTCAGACGTGCCGGAAGCACGTGTCGGACACGCCGGAATCACGTACTGGACAGACCGGAACCACCTGCCGAGCACGCCGGAGCCACCTGTTCGACTCGCTGGAACCACCTGCCGGACAGGCCAATATCAACTGCTGGCTATGCCAGAACCACCTGGGGGACGGTCCGGAATCACCTGCCAGCCATGACGGAACCACCTCTCAGACATACCAGAAACACCTGCCGGAGAAGCTGGAAACACGTCCTGGACAGTCTGGAACCACCTGCCGGCCAAGCCTGAACCACCTGCCAAGCACAACGGAACAACCTGCCAGACACGCCAAAATCACCTGCGTGTTATGCCAGAACCACTTGGAGGACTCTCTGGGATGACCTGCCGGGCATGCCGGAACCACCTCTCAGACGTGCCAGAACCATGTGGCGGACAGTCCGGAATCACCTGTTGGGCATGCGCAACCACCTCTGAGCCGTACCAGAACCACATGCCGTGCAGGCTGGAACCACCTACCGGACAGACCGGAATCACCTTTCGGGCATGCCGGAACCACCTGTCAGATGTGCCAGAAACACGTGCCGGAGACGCCGGAAGCACCTGCCAAGCACGTTGGAACCACCTGCTCAACTCGCCTGAACCACCTGCCGGACATGCCAAAATCACCTGCCGACTATGCCAGAACCACTTGGCGAGCACTCCGGAATCACTTGCCGGGCATGCAGGAACCACCTCTCAGACATGCCAGAACCCCGTGCCAATGACCCCGGAAGCACCAGCCGAGCACGCCGGAACCACCTGCTCGACTCGCCAGAACCACCTGCCGATCACGCAAAAATCACCTGCCGGCTACGCCACAACCAGTTGGTGAACACTTTGGAATCACCTGCCAGGCTTGCTGGAACCACCTGGCAGTCATGCCAAAATCACCTGCCAACTACGCCAGAACCGCTTGGCGGACACTGCGGAAACACCTGTCGGGCCGGCTGGAACCACATCTCAGACGTGCCAGAAACGTGTTCATGAGATGCTGGAACCACACCCCGAACAGACGGATGCCACCTGCCAGAACCGCCTGAACCACCTGCTGAGCACGCCCGAACCACCTGCTCGACTCACCGGTACCACCTCCCTGACACGCCAAAATGACCTGCTGGGTATGCCAGAACCACTTGGCGGACACTCCGGAATCATCTGCCGGACATGCCGGAACCAGCTCTCAGACACACCAGAACCAAGTGCCGGAGACGCCGGAAGCACCTGCCGAGCATGCCGGAGCCACCTGCTCGACTCGCCAGAAACACCTGCCGGACACGCCAAAATCGCCTGCCGGGTACGCCAGAACCACCTGGCGGACACTCCGGAATCGCCTGCCGCGCCTGCCGGAACCACCTCTCAGACGTGCCGGAAGCACGTGCCAGACACGCCGGAATCACCTACCGGACAGACCAGAACCACCTGCCAAGAACGCCGGAGCCACCTGTTCGACTCGCTGGAACCACCGGCTGGTCAGGACAATATCAACTGCTGGCTATGCCAGAACCACCTGGGGGACAGTCCGGGATCACCTGCCAGCCATGGCGGAACCACCTCTCAGACGTACCAGAACCACCTGCCGGAGAAGCTGGAAACACGTCCTGGACAGACTGGAACCACGTGACGGCCATGCCTGAACCACCTGCCGAGCACGGCGGAACCACCTGCCGGACACGCCAAAATCACCTGCGGGCTACGCCAGAACCACTTGGACGACTCTCCGAAATGACCTGCCGGGCATGTTGGAACCACCTCTCAGACGTGCCAGAAGCACGTGGCGGACAGTCCGGAATCACCTGTTGGGCATACGCAACCACCTCTGACACGTACCAGAACCACGTGCAATGCACGCCGGAACCAGCTACCGGACAGACCGCAATCAACTCTTGGGCATGCCGGAACCACCAGTCAGATGTGCCAGAAACACGTGCCGGAGACGCCGGAAGCACCTGCCGAGCACGTCGCAACCACCTGCTCAACTCGCCTGAACCACCTGCCGGACACGCCAAAATCACCTGCCCGCTACACCAGCACCACTTCGGGGACAAGCCGGAATCACGTGAGGGGCATGCCGGCACAGCTTCTCAGACTGAACCTCGTGCCGGAACAACAGAACCACCTGCCGGACAGACCGGAACCACCTGCCGGACACGCCGGAACCACCGGCTCGACCTGCCGGAACGACCGCTGGACATGCAAAATCACCTGCCGGCTACGCCAGAAAAACTTGGCGAACACTCCGGAATCACCTGCCGGGCATGCCGGAACCACCTCTCAGATATGCCAGAACCACGTGCCAATGACACCGGAAGCACCTGCCGAGCACGCCGGAACCACCTGCTTGACTCACCAGAACCACCTGCCGGACACGCAAAAATCAACTGCCGGCTACGCCACAAGCAGTTGGGGAACACTTCGGAATCACTGCCGGGCTTGCTGGAACCAACTGCCGGTCATGCCAAAATCACCTGCCAACTACGCCAGTACCACTTGGCGGACACTGTGGAAACACCTGTCGGGCCGGCCGGAACCACATCTCAGACGTGCCAGAACCATGTGCACGAGATGCTGGAACCACACCCCGAACAGACGGAAAACACCTGCCAGACCCGTCTGAACAACCTGCCGAGCACGCCGGAGCCACCTGCTCGACTCGCCGGAACCACCTGCCTGACATGCCCAAATCACCAGCCGGGTATGCCAGAACCACTTGGCGGACACTCCGGAATCATCTGCCGGACATGCCGGAACCAGCTCTCAGACACACCAGAACCACGTGCCAGAGACGCCGGAAGCACCTGCCGAGCATGCGCAGCCACCTGCTCGACTCGCCAGAAACACCTGCCGGACACGCCAAAATCACCTGCCGGGTACGCCAGAACCACCTGGCGGACACTCCGAAACCACCTGTCGCGCATGCCGGAACCACCTCTCAGACGTGCCGGAAGCACGTGCCGGACACGCCGGAATCACCTACCGGACAGACCGGAACCACCTGCCGAGCACGCCGGAGCCACCTGTTCGACTCGCTGGAACCACCTGCCGGACAGGCCAATATCAACTGCTGGCTATGCCAGAACCTCCTGGGGGATGGTCCGGAATCACCTGCCAGCCATGGCGGAACCACCTCTCACACGTACCAGAACCACCTGCCGGAGAAGCTGGAAACACGTCCTGGACAGTCTGGAACCACCTGCCGGCCAAGCCTGAACCACCTGCCAAGCACAACGGAACAACCTGCCAGACACGCCAAAATCACCTGCGTGTTATGCCAGAACCACTTGGAGGACTCTCTGGGATGACCTGCCGGGCATGCCGGAACCACCTCTCAGACGTGCCAGAACCATGTGGCGGACAGTCCGGAATCACCTGTTGGGCATGCGCAACCACCTCTGAGCCGTACCAGAACCACATGCCGTGCAGGCTGGAACCACCTACCGGACAGACCGGAATCACCTTTCGGGCATGCCGGAACCACCTGTCAGATGTGCCAGAAACACGTGCCGGAGACGCCGGAAGCACCTGCCAAGCACGTTGGAACCACCTGCTCAACTCGCCTGAACCACCTGCCGGACATGCCAAAATCACCTGCCGACTATGCCAGAACCACTTGGCGAGCACTCCGGAATCACTTGCCGGGCATGCAGGAACCACCTCTCAGACATGCCAGAACCCCGTGCCAATGACCCCGGAAGCACCAGCCGAGCACGCCGGAACCACCTGCTCGACTCGCCAGAACCACCTGCCGATCACGCAAAAATCACCTGCCGGCTACGCCACAACCAGTTGGTGAACACTTTGGAATCACCTGCCAGGCTTGCTGGAACCACCTGGCAGTCATGCCAAAATCACCTGCCAACTACGCCAGAACCGCTTGGCGGACACTGCGGAAACACCTGTCGGGCCGGCTGGAACCACATCTCAGACGTGCCAGAAACGTGTTCATGAGATGCTGGAACCACACCCCGAACAGACGGATACCACCTGCCAGAACCGCCTGAACCACCTGCTGAGCACGCCCGAACCACCTGCTCGACTCACCGGTACCACCTCCCTGACACGCCAAAATGACCTGCTGGGTATGCCAGAACCACTTGGCGGACACTCCGGAATCATCTGCCGGACATGCCGGAACCAGCTCTCAGACACACCAGAACCAAGTGCCGGAGACGCCGGAAGCACCTGCCGAGCATGCCGGAGCCACCTGCTCGACTCGCCAGAAACACCTGCCGGACACGCCAAAATCGCCTGCCGGGTACGCCAGAACCACCTGGCGGACACTCCGGAATCGCCTGCCGCGCCTGCCGGAACCACCTCTCAGACGTGCCGGAAGCACGTGCCAGACACGCCGGAATCACCTACCGGACAGACCGGAACCACCTGCCAAGAACGCCGGAGCCACCTGTTCGACTCGCTGGAACCACCGGCTGGTCAGGACAATATCAACTGCTGGCTATGCCAGAACCACCTGGGGGACAGTCCGGGATCACCTGCCAGCCATGGCGGAACCACCTCTCAGACGTACCAGAACCACCTGCCGGAGAAGCTGGAAACACGTCCTGGACAGACTGGAACCACGTGACGGCCATGCCTGAACCACCTGCCGAGCACGGCGGAACCACCTGCCGGACACGCCAAAATCACCTGCGGGCTACGCCAGAACCACTTGGACGACTCTCCGAAATGACCTGCCGGGCATGTTGGAACCACCTCTCAGACGTGCCAGAAGCACGTGGCGGACAGTCCGGAATCACCTGTTGGGCATACGCAACCACCTCTGACACGTACCAGAACCACGTGCAATGCACGCCGGAACCAGCTACCGGACAGACCGCAATCAACTCTTGGGCATGCCGGAACCACCAGTCAGATGTGCCAGAAACACGTGCCGGAGACGCCGGAAGCACCTGCCGAGCACGTCGCAACCACCTGCTCAACTCGCCTGAACCACCTGCCGGACACGCCAAAATCACCTGCCCGCTACACCAGCACCACTTCGGGGACAAGCCGGAATCACGTGAGGGGCATGCCGGCACAGCTTCTCAGACTGAACCTCGTGCCGGAACAACAGAACCACCTGCCGGACAGACCGGAACCACCTGCCGGACACGCCGGAACCACCGGCTCGACCCGCCGGAACGACCGCTGGACATGCAAAATCACCTGCCGGCTACGCCAGAAAAACTTGGCGAACACTCCGGAATCACCTGCCGGGCATGCCGGAACCACCTCTCAGATATGCCAGAACCACGTGCCAATGACACCGGAAGCACCTGCCGAGCACGCCGGAACCACCTGCTTGACTCACCAGAACCACCTGCCGGACACGCAAAAATCAACTGCCGGCTACGCCACAAGCAGTTGGGGAACACTTCGGAATCACTGCCGGGCTTGCTGGAACCAACTGCCGGTCATGCCAAAATCACCTGCCAACTACGCCAGTACCACTTGGCGGACACTGTGGAAACACCTGTCGGGCCGGCCGGAACCACATCTCAGACGTGCCAGAACCATGTGCACGAGATGCTGGAACCACACCCCGAACAGACGGAAAACACCTGCCAGACCCGTCTGAACAACCTGCCGAGCACGCCGGAGCCACCTGCTCGACTCGCCGGAACCACCTGCCTGACATGCCCAAATCACCAGCCGGGTATGCCAGAACCACTTGGCGGACACTCCGGAATCATCTGCCGGACATGCCGGAACCAGCTCTCAGACACACCAGAACCACGTGCCAGAGACGCCGGAAGCACCTGCCGAGCATGCCGGAGCCACCTGCTCGACTCGCCAGAAACACCTGCCGGACACGCCAAAATCACCTGCCGGGTACGCCAGAACCACCTGGCGGACACTCCGAAACCACCTGTCGCGCATGCCGGAACCACCTCTCAGACGTGCCGGAAGCACGTGCCGGACACGCCGGAATCACCTACCGGACAGACCGGAACCACCTGCCGAGCACGCCGGAGCCACCTGTTCGACTCGCTGGAACCACCTGCCGGACAGGCCAATATCAACTGCTGGCTATGCCAGAACCTCCTGGGGGATGGTCCGGAATCACCTGCCAGCCATGGCGGAACCACCTCTCACACGTACCAGAACCACCTGCCGGAGAAGCTGGAAACACGTCCTGGACAGTCTGGAACCCCCTGCCGGCCAAGCCTGAACCACCTGCCAAGCACAACGGAACAACCTGCCAGACACGCCAAAATCACCTGCGTGTTATGCCAGAACCACTTGGAGGACTCTCTGGGATGACCTGCCGGGCATGCCAGAACCACCTCTCAGACGTGCCAGAACCATGTGGCGGACAGTCCGGAATCACCTGTTGGGCATGCGCAACCACCTCTGAGACGTACCAGAACCACATGCCGTGCAGGCTGGAACCACCTACCGGACAGACCGGAATCACCTTTCGGGCATGCCGGAACCACCTGTCAGATGTGCCAGAAACACGTGCCGGAGACGCCGGAAGCACCTGCCAAGCACGTTGGAACCACCTGCTCAACTCGCCTGAACCACCTGCCGGACATGCCAAAATCACCTGCCGACTATGCCAGAACCACTTGGCGAACACTCCGGAATCACCTGCCGGGCATGCAGGAACCACCTCTCAGACATGCCAGAACCCCGTGCCAATGACCCCGGAAGCACCAGCCGAGCACGCCGGAACCACCTGCTCGACTCGCCAGAACCACCTGCCGATCACGCAAAAATCACCTGCCGGCTACGCCACAACCAGTTGGTGAACACTTTGGAATCACCTGCCAGGCTTGCTGGAACCACCTGCCAGTCATGCCAAAATCACCTGCCAACTACGCCAGAACCGCTTGGCGGACACTGCGGAAACACCTGTCGGGCCGGCTGGAACCACATCTCAGACGTGCCAGAAACGTGTTCATGAGATGCTGGAACCACACCCCGAACAGACGGATACCACCTGCCAGAACCGCCTGAACCACCTGCTGAGCACGCCGGAACCACCTGCTCGACTCACCGGTACCACCTCCCTGACACGCCAAAATCACCTGCTGGGTATGCCAGAACCACTTGGCGGACACTCCGGAATCATCTGCCGGACATGCCGGAACCAGCTCTCAGACACACCAGAACCACGTGCCGGAGACACCGGAAGCACCTGCCGAGCATGCCGGAGCCACCTGCTCGACTCGCCAGAAACACCTGCCGGACACGACAAAATCACCTGCCGGGTACGCCAGAACCACCTGGCGGACACTCCGAAACCACCTGTCGCGCATGCCGGAACCACCTCTCAGACGTGCCGGAAGCACGTGCCGGACACGCCTGAATCACCTACCGGACAGACCGGAACCACCTGCCGAGCACGCCGGAGCCACCTGTTCGACTGGCTGGAACCACCTGCCGGACAGGCCAATATCAACTGCTGGCTATGCCAGAACCACCTGGGGGACGGTCCGGAATCACCTGCCAGCCATGGCGGAACCACCTCTCACACGTACCAGAACCACCTGCCGGAGAAGCTGGAAACACGTCCTGGACAGTCTGGAACCACCTGCCGGCCAAGCCTGAACCACCTGCCAAGCACAACGGAACAACCTGCCAGACACGCCAAAATCACCTGCGTGTTATGCCAGAACCACTTGGAGGACTCTCTGGGATGACCTGCCGGGCATGCCGGAACCACCTCTCAGACGTGCCAGAACCATGTGGCGGACAGTCCGGAATCACCTGTTGGGCATGCGCAACCACCTCTGAGACGTACCAGAACCACATGCCGTGCAGGCTGGAACCACCTACCGGACAGACCGGAATCACCTTTCGGGCATGCCGGAACCACCTGTCAGATGTGCCAGAAACACGTGCCGGAGACGCCGGAAGCACCTGCCAAGCACGTCGGAACCACCTGCTCAACTCGCCTGAACCACCTGCCGGACATGCCAAAATCACCTGCCGACTATGCCAGAACCACTTGGCGAACACTCCGGAATCACTTGCCGGGCATGCAGGAACCACCTCTCAGACATGCCAGAACCCCGTGCCAATGACCCCGGAAGCACCAGCCGAGCACGCCGGAACCACCTGCTCGACTCGCCAGAACCACCTGCCGGACACGCAAAAATCACCTGCCGGCTACGCCACAACCAGTTGGGGAACACTTCGGAATCACCTGCCGGGCTTGCTGGAACCACCTGCCGGTCATGCCAAAATCACCTGCCAACTACGCCAGTACCACTTGGCGGACACTGTGGAAACACCTGTCGGGCCGGCCGGAACCACATCTCACACGTGCCAGAACCATGTGCATGAGATGCTGGAACCACACCCCGAACAGACGGAAAACACCTGCCAGACCCGTCTGAACAACCTGCCGAGCACGCCGGAGCCACCTGCTCGACTCGCCGGAACCACCTACCTGACATGCCCAAATCACCAGCCGGGTATGCCAGAACCACTTGGCGGACACTCCGGAATCATCTGCCGGACATGCCGGAACCAGCTCTCAGACACACCAGAACCACGTGCCGGAGACGCCGGAAGCACCTGCCGAGCATGCCGGAGCCACCTGCTCGACTCGCCAGAAACACCTGCCGGACACGCCAAAATCACCTGCCGGGTACGCCAGAACCACCTGGCGGACACTCCGAAATCACCTGTCGCGCATGCCGGAACCACCTCTCAGACGTGCCGGAAGCACGTGCCGGACACGCCGGAATCACCTAGCGGACAGACCGGAACCACCTGCCGAGCACGCCAGAGCCACCTGTTCGACTGGCTGGAACCATCTGCCGGACAGGCCAATATTAACTGCTGGCTATCCCAAAACCACCTGGGGGACGGTCTGGGATCACCTGCCAGCCATGGCGGAACCACCTCTCACACGTACCAGAACCACCTGCCGGAGAAGCTGGAAACACCTCCTGGACAGTCTGGAACCACCTGCCGGCCAAGCCTGAACCACCTGGCAAGCACAACGGAACAACCTGCCAGACACGCCAAAATCACCTGCGTGTTATGCCAGAACCACTTGGAGGACTCTCTGGGATGACCTGCCGGGCATGCCGGAACCACCTCTCAGACGTGCCAGAACCATGTGGCGGACAGTCCGGAATCACCTGTTGGGCATGCGCAACCACCTCTGAGACGCACCACAACCACATGCCGTGCAGGCTGGAACCACCTACCGGACAGACCGGAATCACCTTTCGGGCATGCCGGAACCACCTGTCAGATGTGCCAGAAACACGTGCCGGAGACGCCGGAAGCACCTGCCAAGCACGTTGGAACCACCTGCTCAACTCGCCTGAACCACCTGCCGGACATGCCAAAATCACCTGCCGACTATGCCAGAACCACTTGGCGAACACTCCGGAATCACTTGCCGGGCATGCAGGAACCACCTCTCAGACATGCCAGAACCCCGTGCCAATGACCCCGGAAGCACCAGCCGAGCACGCCGGAACCACCAGCTCAACTCGCCTGAACCACCTGCCGGACACGCCAAAATCACCTGCCCGCTACACCAGCACCACTTCGGGGACAAGCCGGAATCACGTGAGGGGCATGCCGGCACAGCCTCTCAGACTGAACCTCGTGCCGGACACCACAGAACCACCTGCCGGACAGACCGGAACCACCTGCCGGACACGCCGGAACCACCGGCTCGACCCGCCGGAACGACCGCTGGACATGCAAAATCACCTGCCGGCTACGCCGGAAACACTTGGCGAACACTCCGGAATCACCTGCCGGGCATGCCGGAACCACCTCTCAGATATGCCAGAACCACGTGCCAATGACCCTGGAAGCACCTGCCGAGCACGCCGGAACCACCTGCTCGACTCGCCAGAACCACCTGCCGGACACGCAAAAATCACCTGCCGGCTACGCCACAACCAGTTGGGGAACACTTCGGAATCACCTGCCGGGCTTGCTGGAACCAACTGCCGGTCATGCCAAAATCACCTGCCAACTACGCCAGTACCACTTGGCGGACACTGTGGAAACACCTGTTGGGCCGGCCGGAACCACATCTCACACGTGCCAGAACCATGTGCATGGGCTGCAGGAACCACACCCCGAATAGACGGAAAACACCTGCCAGACCCGTCTGAACAACCTGCCGAGCACGCCGGAGCCACCTGCTCGACTCGCCGGAACCACCTACCTGACATGCCCAAATCACCAGCCGGGTATGCCAGAACCACTTGGCGGACACTCCGGAATCATCTGCCGGACATGCCGGAACCAGCTCTCAGACACACCAGAACCACGTGCCGGAGACGCCGGAAGCACCTGCCGAGCATGCCGGAGCCACCTGCTCGACTCGCCAGAAACACCTGCCGGACACGCCAAAATCACCTGCCTGGTACGCCAGAACCACCTGGCGGACACTCCGAAATCACCTGTCGCGCATGCCGGAACCACCTCTCAGACGTGCCGGAAGCACGTGCCGGACACGCCGGAATCACCTACCGGACAGACCGGAACCACCTGCCGAGCACGCTGGAGCCACCTGTTCGACTCGCTGGAACCACCTGCCGGACAGGCCAATATCAACTGCTGGCTATGCCAGAACCACCTGGGGGACGGTCCGGAATCACCTGCCAGCCATGGCGGAACCACCTCTCAGACGTACCAGAACCACCTGCCGGAGAAGGTGGAAACACGTCCTGGACAGTCTGGAACCACCTGCCGGACAGGCCAATATTAACTGCTGGCTATGCCAGAACCACCTGGGGGACAGTCCGGGATCACCTGCCAGCCATGGCGGAACCACCTCTCACACGTACCAGAACCACCTGCCGGAGAAGCTGGAAACACGTCCTGGACAGTCTGGAACCACCTGCCGGCCAAGCCTGAACCACCTGCCAAGCACAACGGAACAACCTGCCAGACACGCCAAAATCACCTGCGTGTTATGCCAGAACCACTTGGAGGACTCTCTGGGATGACCTGCCGGGCATGCCGGAACCACCTCTCAGACGTGCCAGAACCATGTGGCGGACAGTCCGGAATCACCTGTTGGGCATGCGCAACCACCTCTGAGCCGTACCAGAACCACATGCCGTGCAGGCTGGAACCACCTACCGGACAGACCGGAATCACCTTTCGGGCATGCCGGAACCACCTGTCAGATGTGCCAGAAACACGTGCCGGAGACGCCGGAAGCACCTGCCAAGCACGTTGGAACCACCTGCTCAACTCGCCTGAACCACCTGCCGGACATGCCAAAATCACCTGCCGACTATGCCAGAACCACTTGGCGAACACTCCGGAATCACTTGCCGGGCATGCAGGAACCACCTCTCAGACATGCCAGAACCCCGTGCCAATGACCCCAGAAGCACCAGCCGAGCACGCCGGAACCACCAGCTCAACTCGCCTGAACCACCTGCCGGACACGCCAAAATCACCTGCCCGCTACACCAGCACCACTTCAGGGACAAGCCGGAATCACGTGAGGGGCATGCCGGCACAGCCTCTCAGACTGAACCTCGTGCCGGACACCACAGAACCACCTGCTGGACAGACCGGAACCACCTGCCGGACACACCGGAAACACCGGCTCGACCCGCCGGAACGACCGCTGGACATGCAAAATCACCTGCCGGCTACGCCGGAAACACTTGGCGAACAATCCGGAATCACCTGCCGGGCATGCCGGAACCACCTCTCAGATATGCCAGAACCACGTGCCAATGACCCCGGAAGCACCTGCCGAGCACGCCGGAACCACCTGCTCGACTCGCCAGAACCACCTGCCGGACACGCAAAAATCACCTGCCGGCTACGCCACAACCAGTTGGGGAACACTTCGGAATCACCTGCCGGGCTTGCTGGAACCACCTGCCGGTCATGCCAAAATCACCTGCCAACTACGCCAGTACCACTTGGCGGACACTGTGGAAACACCTGTCGGGCCGGCCGGAACCACATCTCACACGTGCCAGAACCATGTGCATGAGATGCTGGAACCACACCCCGAACAGACGGAAAACACCTGCCAGACCCGTCTGAACAACCTGCCGAGCACGCCGGAGCCACCTGCTCGACTCGCCGGAACCACCTAACTAACATGCCAAAATCACCAGCCGGGTATGCCAGAACCACTTGGCGGACACTCCGGAATCATCTGCCGGACATGCCGGAACCAGCTCTCAGACACACCAGAACCACGTGCCGGAGACGCCGGAAGCACCTGCCGAGCATGCCGGAGCCACCTGCTCGACTCGCCAGAAACACCTGCCGGACACGCCAAAATCACCTGCCGGGTACGCCAGAACCACCTGGCGGACACTCCGAAATCACCTGTCGCGCATGCCGGAACCACCTCTCAGACGTGCCGGAAGCACGTGCCGGACACGCCGGAATCACCTAGCGGACAGACCGGAACCACCTGCCGAGCACGCCGGAGCCACCTGTTCGACTGGCTGGAACCCCCTGCCGGACAGGCCAATATTAACTGCTGGCTATGCCAGAACCACCTGGGGGACAGTCCAGGATCACCTGCCAGCCATGGCGGAACCACCTCTCACACGTACCAGAACCACCTGCCGGAGAAGCTGGAAACACGTCCTGGACAGTCTGGAACCACCTGCCGGCCAAGCCTGAACCACCTGCCAAGCACAACGGAACAACCTGCCAGACACGCCAAAATCACCTGCGTGTTATGCCAGAACCACTTGGAGGACTCTCTGGGATGACCTGCCGGGCATGCCGGAACCACCTCTCAGACATGCCAGAACCATGTGGCGGACAGTCCGGAATCACCTGTTGGGCATGCGCAACCACCTCTGAGACGTACCAGAACCACATGCCGTGCAGGCTGGAACCACCTACCGGACAGACCGGAATCACCTTTCGGGCATGCCGGAACCACCTGTCAGATGTGCCAGAAACACGTGCCGGAGACGCCGGAAGCACCGGCCAAGCACGTTGGAACCACCTGCTCAACTCGCCTGAACCACCTGCCGGACATGCCAAAATCACCTGCCGACTATGCCAGAACCACTTGGCGAACACTCCGGAATCACTTGCCGGGCATGCAGGAACCACCTCTCAGACATGCCAGAACCCCGTGCCCATGACCCCGGAAGCACCAGCCGAGCACGCCGGAACCACCTGCTCAACTCGCCTGAACCACATGCCGGACACGCAAAAATCACCTGCCCGCTACACCAGCACCACTTCGGGGACAAGCCGGAATCACGTGAGGGGCATGCCGGCACAGCCTCTCAGACTGAACCTCGTGCCGGACACCACAAAACCACCTGCCGGACAGACCGGAACCACCTGCCGGACACGCCGGAACCACCGGCTCGACCCGCCGGAACGACCGCTGGACATGCAAAATCACCTGCCGGCTACGCCGGAAACACTTGGCGAACACTCCGGAATCACCTGCCGGGCATGCCGGAACCACCTCTCAGATATGCCAGAACCACGTGCCAATGACCCCGGAAGCACCTGCCGAGCACGCCGGAACCACCTGCTCGACTCGCCAGAACCACCTGCCGGACATGCAAAAATCACCTGCCGGCTACGCCACAACCAGTTGGGGAACACTTCGGAATCACCTGCCGGGCTTGCTGGAACCACCTGCCGGTCATGCCAAAATCACCTGCCAACTACGCCAGTACCACTTGGCGGACACTGTGGAAACACCTGTCGGGCCGGCAGGAACCACATCTCACACGTGCCAGAACCATGTGCATGAGATGCTGGAACCACACCCCGAACAGACGGAAAACACCTGCCAGACCCGTCTGAACAACCTGCCGAGCACGCCGGAGCCACCTGCTCGACTCGCCGGAACCACCTACCTGACATGCCCAAATCACCAGCCGGGTATGCCAGAACCACTTGGCGGACACTCCGGAATCATCTGCCGGACATGCCGGAACCAGCTCTCAGACACACCAGAACCACGTGCCGGAGACGCCGGAAGCACCTGCCGAGCATGCCGGAGCCACCTGCTCGACTCTCCAGAAACACCTGCCGGACACGCCAAAATCACCTGCCGGGTACGCCAGAACCTCCTGGCGGACACTACGAAATCACCTGTCACGCATGCCGGAACCCCCTCTCAGACGTGCCGGAAGCACGTGCCGGACACGCCGGAATCACCTAGCGGACAGACCGGAACCACCTGCCGAGCACGCCGGAGCCACCTGTTCGACTGGCTGGAACCACCTGCCGGACAGGCCAATATTAACTGCTGGCTATGCCAGAACCACCTGGGGGACAGTCCGGGATCACCTGCCAGCCATGGCGGAACCACCTCTCACACGTACCAGAACCACCTGCCGGAGAAGCTGGAAACACGTCCTCGACAGTCTGGAACCACCTGCCGGCCAAGCCTGAACCACCTGCCAAGCACAACGGAACAACCTGCCAGACACGCCAAAATCACCTGCGTGTTATGCCAGAACCACTTGGAGGACTCTCTGGGATGACCTGCCGGGCATGCCGGAACCACCTCTCAGACGTGCCAGAACCATGTGGCGGACAGTCCGGAATCACCTGTTGGGCATGCGCAACCACCTCTGAGACGTACCAGAACCACATGCCGTGCAGGCTGGAACCACCTACCGGACAGACCGGAATCACCTTTCGGGCATGCCGGAACCACCTGTCAGATGTGCCAGAAACACGTGCCGGAGACGCCGGAAGCACCTGCCAAGCACGTTGGAACCACCTGCTCAACTCGCCTAAACCACCTGCCGGACATGCCAAAATCACCTGCCGACTATGCCAGAACCACTTGGCGAACACTCCGGAATCACTTGCCGGGCATGCAGGAACCACCTCTCAGACATGCCAGAACCCCGTGCCAATGACCCCGGAAGCACCAGCCGAGCACGCCGGAACCACCAGCTCAACTCGCCTGAACCACCTGCCGGACACGCCAAAATCAACTGCCCGCTACACCAGCACCACTTCGGGGACAAGCCGGAATCACGTGAGGGGCATGCCGGCACAGCCTCTCAGACTGAACCTCGTGCCGGACACCACAGAACCACCTGCCGGACAGACCGGAACCACCTGCCGGACACGCCGCAACCACCGGCTCGACCCGCCGGAACGACCGCTGGACATGCAAAATCACCTGCCGGCTACGCCGGAAACACTTGGCGAACACTCCGGAATCACCTGCCGGGCATGCCGGAACCACCTCTCAGATATGCCAGAACCACGTGCCAATGACCCTGGAAGCACCTGCCGACCACGCCGGAACCACCTGCTCGACTCGCCAGAACCACCTGCCGGACACGCAAAAATCACCTGCCGGCTACGCCACAACCAGTTGGGGAACACTTCGGAATCACCTGCCGGGCTTGCTGGAACCACCTGCCGGTCATGCCAAAATCACCTGCCAACTACGCCAGTACCACTTGGCGGACACTGTGGAAACAACTGTTGGGCCGGCCGGAACCACATCTCAGACGTGCCAGAACCATGTGCATGAGATTCAGGAACCACACCCCGAATAGACGGATAACACCTGCCAGACCCGTCTGAACAACCTGCCGAGCAAGCCAGAGCCACCTGCTCGACTCGCCGGAACCACCTACCTGACATGCCCAAATCACCAGCCGGGTATGCCAGAACCACTTGGCGGACACTCCGGAATCATCTGCCGGACATGCCGGAACCAGCTCTCAGACACACCAGAACCACGTGCCGGAGACGCCGGAAGCACCTGCCGAGCATGCCGGAGCCACCTGCTCGACTCGCCAGAAACACCTGCCGGACACGCCAAAATCACCTGCCGGGTACGCCAGAACCACCTGGCGGACACTCCGAAATCACCTGTCGCGCATGCCGGAACCACCTCTCAGACGTGCCGGAAGCACGTGCCGGACACGCCGGAAACACCTAGAGGACAGACCGGAACCACCTGCCGAACACGCCGGGGCCACCTGTTCGACTGGCTGGAACCACCTGCCGGACAGGCCAATATTAACTGCTGGCTATGCCAGAACCACCTGGGGGACAGTCCGGGATCACCTGCCAGCCATGGCGGAACCACCTCTCACACGTACCAGAACCACCTGCCGGAGAAGCTGGAAACACGTCCTCGACAGTCTGGAACCACCTGCCGGCCAAGCCTGAACCACCTGCCAAGCACAACGGAACAACCTGCCAGACACGCCAAAATCACCTGCGTGTTATGCCAGAACCACTTGGAGGACTCTCTGGGATGACCTGCCGGGCATGCCAGAACCACCTCTCAGACGTGCCAGAACCATGTGGCGGACAGTCCGGAATCACCTGTTGGGCATGCGCAACCACCTCTGAGACGTACCAGAGCCACATGCCGTGCAGGCTGGAACCACCTACCGGACAGACCGGAATCACCTTTCGGGCATGCCGGAACCACCTGTCAGATGTGCCAGAAACACGTGCCGGAGACGCCGGAAGCACCTGCCAAGCACGTTGGAACCACCTGCTCAACTCGCCTGAACCACCTGCCGGACATGCCAAAATCACCTGCCGACTATGCCAGAACCACTTGGCGAACACTCCGGAATCACTTGCCGGGCATGCAGGAACCACCTCTCAGACATGCCAGAACCCCGTGCCCATGACCCCGGAAGCACCAGCCGAGCACGCCGGAACCACCTGCTCAACTCGCCTGAACCACATGCCGGATACGCAAAAATCACCTGCCCGCTACACCAGCACCACTTCGGGGACAAGCCGGAATCACGTGAGGGGCATGCCTGCACAGCCTCTCAGACTGAACCTCGTGCCGGACACCACAGAACCACCTGCCGGACAGACCGGAACCACCTGCCGGACACGCCGGAACCACCGGCTCGACCCGCCGGAACGACCGCTGGACATGCAAAATCACCTGCCGGCTACGCCGGAAACACTTGGCGAACACTCCGGAATCACCTGCCGGGCATGCCGGAACCACCTCTCAGATATGCCAGAACCACGTGCCAATGACCCCGGAAGCACCTGCCGAGCACGCCGGAACCACCTGCTCGACTCGCCAGAACCACCTGCCGGACACGCAAAAATCACCTGCCGGCTACGCCACAACCAGTTGGGGAACACTTCGGAATCACCTGCCGGGCTTGCTGGAACCACCTGCCGGTCATGCCAAAATCACCTGCCAACTATGCCAGTACCACTTGGCGGACACTGTGGAAACACCTGTCGGGCCGGCCGGAACCACATCTCACACGTGCCAGAACCATGTGCATGAGATGCTGGAACCACACCCCGAACAGACGGAAAACACCTGCCAGACCCGTCTGAACAACCTGCCGAGCACGCCGGAGCCACCTGCTCGACTCGCCGGAACCACCTACCTGACATGCCCAAATCACCAGCCGGGTATGCCAGAACCACTTGGCGGACACTCCGGAATCATCTGCCGGACATGCCGGAACCAGCTCTCAGACACACCAGAACCACGTGCCGGAGACGCCGGAAGCACCTGCCGAGCATGCCGGAGCCACCTGCTCGACTCGCCAGAAACACCTGCCGGACACGCCAAAATCACCTGCCGGGTACGCCAGAACCACCTGGCGGACACTCCGAAATCACCTGTCGCGCATGCCGGAACCACCTCTCAGACGTGCCGGAAGCACGTGCCGGACACGCCGGAATCACCTAGCGGACAGACCGGAACCACCTGCCGAGCACGCCGGAGCCACCTGTTCGACTGGCTGGAACCCCCTGCCGGACAGGCCAATATTAACTGCTGGCTATGCCAGAACCACCTGGGGGACAGTCCGGGATCACCTGCCAGCCATGGCGGAACCACCTCTCACACGTACCAGAACCACCTGCCGGAGAAGCTGGAAACACGTCCTCGACAGTCTGGAACCACCTGCCGGCCAAGCCTGAACCACCTGCCAAGCACAACGGAACAACCTGCCAGACACGCCAAAATCACCTGCGTGTTATGCCAGAACCACTTGGAGGACTCTCTGGGATGACCTGCCGGGCATGCCGGAACCACCTCTCAGACGTGCCAGAACCATGTGGCGGACAGTCCGGAATCACCTGTTGGGCATGCACAACCACCTCTGAGACGTACCAGAACCACATGCCGTGCAGGCTGGAACCACCTACCGGACAGACCGGAATCACCTTTCGGGCATGCCGGAACCACCTGTCAGATGTGCCAGAAACACGTGTCGGAGACGCCGGAAGCACCTGCCAAGCACGTTGGAACCACCTGCTCAACTCGCCTGAACCACCTGCCGGACATGCCAAAATCACCTGCCGACTATGCCAGAACCACTTGGCGAACACTCCGGAATCACTTGCCGGGCATGCAGGAACCACCTCTCAGACATGCCAGAACCCCGTGCCCATGACCCCGGAAGCACCAGCCGAGCACGCCGGAACCACCTGCTCAACTCGCCTGAACCACATGCCAGATACGCAAAAATCACCCGCCCGCTACACCAGCACCACTTCGGGGACAAGCCGGAATCACGTGAGGGGCATGCCTGCACAGCCTCTCAGACTGAACCTCGTGCCGGACACCACAGAACCACCTGCCGGACAGACCGGAACCACCTGCCGGACACGCCGGAACCACCGGCTCGACCCGCCGGAACGACCGCTGGACATGCAAAATCACCTGCCGGCTACGCCGGAAACACTTGGCGAACACTCCGGAATCATCTGCCGGGCATGCCGGAACCACCTCTCAGATATGCCAGAACCACGTGCCAATGACCCCGGAAGCACCTGCCGAGCACGCCGGAACCACCTGCTCGACTCGCCAGAACCACCTGCCGGACACGCAAAAATCACCTGCCGGCTACGCCACAACCAGTTGGGGAACACTTCGGAATCACCTGCCGGGCTTGCTGGAACCACCTGCCGGTCATGCCGAAATCACCTGCCAACTACGCCAGTACCACTTGGCAGACACTGTGGAAACACCTGTCGGGCCGGCAGGAACCACATCTCACACGTGCCAGAACCATGTGCATGAGATGCTGGAACCACACCCCGAACAGACAGAAAACACCTGCCAGACCCGTCTGAACAACCTGCCGAGCACGCCGGAGCCACCTGCTCGACTCGCCGGAACCACCTACCTGACATGCCAAAATCACCAGCCGGGTATGCCAGAACCACTTGGCGGACACTCCGGAATCATCTGCCGGACATGCCGGAACCAGCTCTCAGACACACCAGAACCACGTGCCGGAGACGCCGGAAGCACCTGCCGAGCATGCCGGAGCCACCTGCTCGACTCGCCAGAAACACCTGCCGGACACGCCAAAATAACCTGCCGGGTAAGCCAGAACCACCTGGCGGACACTCCGAAATCACCTGCCGCGCATTCTGGTACCACCTCTCAGACGTGCCGGAAGCACGTGCCGGACACGCCGGAAACACCTAGCGGACAGACCGGAACCACCTGCCGAGCACGCCGGAGCCACCTGTTCGACTGGCTGGAACCACCTGCCGTCAGGCCAATATTAACTGCTGGCTATGCCAGAACCACCTGGGGGACAGTCTGGGATCACCTGCCAGCCATGGCGGAACCACCTCTCACACGTACCAGAACCACCTGCCGGAGAAGCTGGAAACACGTCCTGGACAGTCTGGAACCACCTGCCGGCCAAGCCTGAACCACCTGCCAAGCACAACGGAACAACCTGCCAGACACGCCAAAATCACCTGCGTGTTATGCCAGAACCACTTGGAGGACTCTCTGGGATGACCTGCCGGGCATGCCGGAACCACCTCTCAGACGTGCCAGAACCATGTGGCGGACAGTCCGGAATCACCTGTTGGGCATGCGCAACCACCTCTGAGACGTACCAGAACCACATGCCGTGCAGGCTGGAACCACCTACCGGACAGACCGGAATCACCTTTCGGGCATGCCGGAACCACCTGTCAGATGTGCCAGAAACACGTGCCGGAGACGCCGGAAGCACCTGCCAAGCACGTTGGAACCACCTGCTCAACTCGCCTGAACCACCTGCCGGACATGCCAAAATCACCTGCCGACTATGCCAGAACCACTTGGCGAACACTCCGGAATCACTTGCCGGGCATGCAGGAACCACCTCTCAGACATGCCAGAACCCCGTGCCAATGACCCCGGAAGCACCAGCCGAGCACGCCGGAACCACCAGCTCAACTCTCCTGAACCACCTGCCGGACACGCCAAAATCACCTGCCCGCTACACCAGCACCACTTCGGGGACAAGCCGGAATCACGTGAGGGGCATGCCTGCACAGCCTCTCAGACTGAACCTCGTGCCGGACACCACAGAACCACCTGCCGGACAGACCGGAACCACCTGCCGGACACGCCGGAACCACCGGCTCGACCCGCCGGAACGACCGCTGGACATGCAAAATCACCTGCCGGCTACGCCGGAAACACTTGGCGAACACTCCGGAATCACCTGCCGGGCATGCCGGAACCACCTCTCAGATATGCCAGAACCACGTGCCAATGACCCTGGAAGCACCTGCCGAGCACGCCGGAACCACCTGCTCGACTCGCCAGAACCACCTGCCGGACACGCAAAAATCACCTGCCGGCTACGCCACAACCAGTTGGGGAACACTTCGGAATCACCTGCCGGGCTTGCTGGAACCACCTGCCGGTCATGCCAAAATCACCTGCCAACTACGCCAGTACCACTTGGCGGACACTGTCTAAACACCTGTCGGGCCGGCCGGAACCACATCTCACACGTGCCAGAACCATGTGCATGAGATGCTGGAACCACACCCCGAACAGACGGAAAACACCTGCCAGACCCGTCTGAACAACCTGCCGAGCACGCCGGAGCCACCTGCTCGACTCGCCGGAACCACCTACCTGACATGCCCAAATCACCAGCCGGGTATGCCAGAACCACTTGGCGGACACTCCGGAATCATCTGCCGGACATGCCGGAACCAGCTCTCAGACACACCAGAACCACGTGCCGGAGACGCCGGAAGCACCTGCCGAGCATGCCGGAGCCACCTGCTCGACTCGCCAGAAACACCTGCCGGACACGCCAAAATCACCTGCCGGGTACGCCAGAACCACCTGGCGGACACTCCGAAATCACCTGTCGCGCATGCCGGAACCACTTCTCAGACGTGCCGGAAGCACGTGCCGGACACGCCGGAATCACCTAGCGGACAGACCGGAACCACCTGCCGAGCACGCCGGAGCCACCTGTTCGACTGGCTGGAACCACCTGCCGTACAGGCCAATATTAACTGCTGGCTATGCCAGAACCACCTGGGGGACAGTCCGGGATCACCTGCCAGCCATGGCGGAACCACCTCTCACACGTACCAGAACCACCTGCCGGAGAAGCTGGAAACACGTCCTCGACAGTCTGGAACCACCTGCCGGCCAAGCCTGAACCACCTGCCAAGCACAATGGAACAACCTGCCAGACACGCCAAAATCACCTGCGTGTTATGCCAGAACCACTTGGAGGACTCTCTGGGATGACCTGCCGGGCATGCCGGAACCACCTCTCAGACGTGCCAGAACCATGTGGCGGACAGTCCGGAATCACCTGTTGGGCATGCGCAACCACCTCTGAGACGTACCAGAACCACATGCCGTGCAGGCTGGAACCACCTACCGGACAGACCGGAATCACCTTTCGGGCATGCCGGAACCACCTGTCAGATGTGCCAGAAACACGTGCCAGAGACGCCGGAAGCACCTGCCAAGCACGTTGGAACCACCTGCTCAACTCGCCTGAACCACCTGCCGGACATGCCAAAATCACCTGCCGACTATGCCAGAACCACTTGGCGAACACTCCGGAATCACTTGCCGGGCATGCAGGAACCACCTCTCAGACATGCCAGAACCCCGTGCGCATGACCCCGGAAGCACCAGCCGAGCACGCCGGAACCACCTGCTCAACTCGCCTGAACCACATGCCGGATACGCAAAAATCACCTGTCCGCTACACCAGCACCACTTCGGGGACAAGCCGGAATCACGTGAGGGGCATGCCTGCACAGCCTCTCAGACTGAACCTCGTGCCGGACACCACAGAACCACCTGCCGGACAGACCGGAACCACCTGCCGGACACGCCGGAACCACCGGCTCGACCCGCCGGAACGACCGCTGGACATGCAAAATCACCTGCCGGCTACGCCGGAAACACTTGGCGAACACTCCGGAATCACCTGCCGGGCATGCCGGAACCACCTCTCAGATATGCCAGAACCACGTGCCAATGACCCCGGAAGCACCTGCCGAGCACGCCGGAACCGCCTGCTCGACTCGGCAGAACCACCTGCCGGACACGCAAAAATCACCTGCCGGCTACGCCACAACCAGTTGGGGAACACTTCGGAATCACCTGCCGGGCTTGCTGGAACCACCTGCCGGTCATGCCAAAATCACCTGCCAACTACGCCAGTACCACTTGGCGGACACTGTGGAAACACCCGTCGGGCCGGCAGGAACCACATCTCACACGTGCCAGAACCATGTGCATGAGATGCTGGAACCACACCCCGAACAGACGGAAAACACCTGCCAGACCCGTCTGAACAACCTGCCGAGCACGCCGGAGCCACCTGCTCGACTCGCCGGAAGCACCTACCTGACATGCCCAAATCACCAGCCGGGTATGCCAGAACCACTTGGCGGACACTCCGGAATCATCTGCCGGACATGCCGGAACCAGCTCTCAGACACACCAGAACCACGTGCCGGAGACGCCGGAAGCACCTGCCGAGCATGCCGGAGCCACCTGCTCGACTCGCCAGAAACACCTGCCGGACACGCCAAAATCACCTGCCGGGTACGCCAGAACCACCTGGCGGACACTCCGAAATCACCTGTCGCGCATGCCGGAACCACCTCTCAGACGTGCCGGAAGCACGTGCCGGACACGCCGGAATCACCTAGCGGACAGACCGGAACCACCTGCCGAGCACGCCGGAGCCACCTGTTCGACTGGCTGGAACCCCCTGCCGGACAGGCCAATATTAACTGCTGGCTATGCCAGAACCACCTGGGGGACAGTCCGGGATCACCTGCCAGCCATGGCGGAACCACCTCTCACACGTACCAGAACCACCTGCCGGAGAAGCTGGAAACACGTCCTCGACAGTCTGGAACCACCTGCCGGCCAAGCCTGAACCACCTGCCAAGCACAACGGAACAACCTGCCAGACACGCCAAAATCACCTGCGTGTTATGCCAGAACCACTTGGAGGACTCTCTGGGATGACCTGCCGGGCATGCCGGAACCACCTCTCAGACGTGCCAGAACCATGTGGCGGACAGTCCGGAATCACCTGTTGGGCATGCGCAACCACCTCTGA
Organism: Equus caballus; assembly: GCF_041296265.1. Lineage (NCBI taxonomy): Eukaryota > Metazoa > Chordata > Mammalia > Perissodactyla > Equidae > Equus > Equus caballus. Next base: position 4,428,711 of record NC_091710.1, read on the forward strand.
GCCGTACCAGAACCACATGCCGTGCAGGCTGGAACCACCTACCGGACAGACCGGAATCACCTTTCGGGCATGCCGGAACCACCTGTCAGATGTGACAGAAACACGTGCCGGAGACGCCGGAAGCACCTGCCAAGCACGTTGGAACCACCTGCTCAACTCGCCTGAACCACCTGCCGGACATGCCAAAATCACCTGCCGACTATGCCAGAACCACTTGGCGAACACTCCGGAATCACTTGCCGGGCATGCAGGAACCACCTCTCAGACATGCCAGAACCCCGTGCCAATGACCCCGGAAGCACCAGCCGAGCACGCCGGAACCACCAGCTCAACTCTCCTGAACCACCTGCCGGACACGCCAAAATCACCTGCCCGCTACACCAGCACCACTTCAGGGACAAGCCGGAATCACGTGAGGGGCATGCCGGCACAGCCTCTCAGACTGAACCTCGTGCCGGACACAACAGAACCACCTGCCGGACAGACCGGAACCACCTGCCGGACACACCGGAACCACCGGCTCGACCCGCCGGAACGACCGCTGGACATGCAAAATCACCTGCCGGCTACGCCGGAAACACTTGGCGAACACTCCGGAATCACCTGCCGGGCATGCCGGAACCACCTCTCAGATATGCCAGAACCACGTGCCAATGACCCCGGAAGCACCTGCCGAGCACGCCGGAACCACCTGCTCGACTCGCCAGAACCACCTGCCGGACACGCAAAAATCACCTGCCGGCTACGCCACAACCAGTTGGGGAACACTTCGGAATCACCTGCCGGGCTTGCTGGAACCACCTGCCGGTCATGCCAAAATCACCTGCCAACTACGCCAGTACCACTTGGCGGACACTGTGGAAACACCTGTCGGGCCGGCCGGAACCACATCTCACACGTGCCAGAACCATGTGCATGAGATGCTGGAACCACACCCCGAACAGACGGAAAACACCTGCCAGACCCGTCTGAACAACCTGCCGAGCACGCCGGAGCCACCTGCTCGACTCGCCGGAACCACCTACCTGACATGCCCAAATCACCAGCCGGGTATGCCAGAACCACTTGGCGGACACTCCGGAATCATCTGCCGGACATGCCGGAACCAGCTCTCAGACACACCAGAACCACGTGCCGGAGACGCCGGAAGCACCTGCCGAGCATGCCGGAGCCACCTGCTCGACTCGCCAGAAACACCTGCCGGACACGCCAAAATCACCTGCCGGGTACGCCAGAACCACCTGGCGGACACTCCGAAATCACCTGTCGCGCATGCCGGAACCACCTCTCAGACGTGCCGGAAGCACGTGCCGGACACGCCGGAATCACCTAGCGGACAGACCGGAACCACCTGCCGAGCACGCCGGAGCCACCTGTTCGACTGGCTGGAACGCCCTGCCGGACAGGCCAATATTAACTGCTGGCTATGCCAGAACCACCTGGGGGACAGTCCGGGATCACCTGCCAGCCATGGCGGAACCACCTCTCACACGTACCAGAACCACCTGCCGGAGAAGCTGGAAACACGTCCTCGACAGTCTGGAACCACCTGCCGGCCAAGCCTGAACCACCTGCCAAGCACAACGGAACAACCTGCCAGACACGCCAAAATCACCTGCGTGTTATGCCAGAACCACTTGGAGGACTCTCTGGGATGACCTGCCGGGCATGCCGGAACCACCTCTCAGACGTGCCAGAACCATGTGGCGGACAGTCCGGAATCACCTGTTGGGCATGCGCAACCACCTCTGAGACGTACCAGAACCACATGCCGTGCAGGCTGGAACCACCTACCGGACAGACCGGAATCACCTTTCGGGCATGCCGGAACCACCTGTCAGATGTGCCAGAAACACGTGCCGGAGACGCCTTAAGCACCTGCCAAGCACGTTGGAACCACCTGCTCAACTCGCCTGAACCACCTGCCGGACATGCCAAAATCACCTGCCGACTATGCCAGAACCACTTGGCGAACACTCCGGAATCACTTGCCGGGCATGCAGGAACCACCTCTCAGACATGCCAGAACCCCGTGCCCATGACCCCGGAAGCACCAGCCGAGCACGCCGGAACCACCTGCTCAACTCGCCTGAACCACCTGCCGGACACGCCAAAATCACCTGCCCGCTACACCAGCACCACTTCGGGGACAAGCCGGAATCACGTGAGGGGCATGCCTGCACAGCCTCTCAGACTGAACCTCGTGCCGGACACCACAGAACCACCTGCCGGACAGACCGGAACCACCTGCCGGACACGCCGGAACCACCGGCTCGACCCGCCGGAACGACCGCTGGACATGCAAAATCACCTGCCGGCTACGCCGGAAACACTTGGCGAACACTCCGGAATCACCTGCCGGGCATGCCGGAACCACCTCTCAGATATGCCAGAACCACGTGCCAATGACCCCGGAAGCACCTGCCGAGCACGCCGGAACCACCTGCTCGACTCGGCAGAACCACCTGCCGGACACGCAAAAATCACCTGCCGGCTACGCCACAACCAGTTGGGGAACACTTCGGAATCACCTGCCGGGCTTGCTGGAACCACCTGCCGGTCATGCCAAAATCACCTGCCAACTACGCCAGTACCACTTGGCGGACACTGTGGAAACACCTGTCGGGCCGGCAGGAACCACATCTCACACGTGCCAGAACCATGTGCATGAGATGCTGGAACCACACCCCGAACAGACGGAAAACACCTGCCAGACCCGTCTGAACAACCTGCCGAGCACGCCGGAGCCACCTGCTCGACTCGCCGGAACCACCTACCTGACATGCCCAAATCACCAGCCGGGTATGCCAGAACCACTTGGCGGACACTCCGGAATCATCTGCCGGACATGCCGGAACCAGCTCTCAGACACACCAGAACCACGTGCCGGAGACGCCGGAAGCACCTGCCGAGCATGCCGGAGCCACCTGCTCGACTCGCCAGAAACACCTGCCGGACACGCCAAAATCACCTGCCGGGTACGCCAGAACCACCTGGCGGACACTACGAAATCACCTGTCACGCATGCCGGAACCCCCTCTCAGACGTGCCGGAAGCACGTGCCGGACACGCTGGAATCACCTAGCGGACAGACCGGAACCACCTGCCGAGCACGCCGGAGCCACCTGTTCGACTGGCTGGAACCACCTGCCGGACAGGCCAATATTAACTGCTGGCTATGCCAGAACCACCTGGGGGACAGTCCGGGATCACCTGCCAGCCATGGCGGAACCACCTCTCACACGTACCAGAACCACCTGCCGGAGAAGCTGGAAACACGTCCTGGACAGTCTGGAACCACCTGCCGGCCAAGCCTGAACCACCTGCCAAGCACAACGGAACAACCTGCCAGACACGCCAAAATCACCTGCGTGTTATGCCAGAACCACTTGGAGGAATCTCTGGGATGACCTGCCGGGCATGCCGGAACCACCTCTCAGACGTGCCAGAACCATGTGGCGGACAGTCCGGAATCACCTGTTGGGCATGCGCAACCACCTCTGAGCCGTACCAGAACCACATGCCGTGCAGGCTGGAACCACCTACCGGACAGACCGGAATCACCTTTCGGGCATGCCGGAACCACCTGTCAGATGTGCCAGAAACACGTGCCGGAGACGCTGGAAGCACCTGCCAAGCACGTTGGAACCACCTGCTCAACTCGCCTGAACCACCTGCCGGACATGCCAAAATCACCTGCCGACTATGCCAGAACCACTTGGCGAACACTCCGGAATCACTTGCCGGGCATGCAGGAACCACCTCTCAGACATGCCAGAACCCCGTGCCAATGACCCCGGAAGCACCAGCCGAGCACGCCGGAACCACCAGCTCAACTCTCCTGAACCACCTGCCGGACACGCCAAAATCACCTGCCCGCTTCACCAGCACCACTTCGGGGACAAGCCGGAATCACGTGAGGGGCATGCCGGCACAGCCTCTCAGACTGAACCTCGTGCCGGACACCACAGAACCACCTGCCGGACAGACCGGAACCACCTGCCGGACACACCGGAACCACCGGCTCGACCCGCCGGAACGACCGCTGGACATGCAAAATCACCTGCCGGCTACGCCGGAAACACTTGGCGAACACTCCGGAATCACCTGCCGGGCATGCCGGAACCACCTCTCAGATATGCCAGAACCACGTGCCAATGACCCCGGAAGCACCTGCCGAGCACGCCGGAACCACCTGCTCGACTCGCCAGAACCACCTGCCGGACACGCAAAAATCACCTGCCGGCTACGCCACAACCAGTTGGGGAACACTTCGGAATCACCTGCCGGGCTTGCTGGAACCACCTGCCGGTCATGCCAAAATCACCTGCCAACTACGCCAGTACCACTTGGCGGACACTGTGGAAACACCTGTCGGGCCGGCCGGAACCACATCTCACACGTGCCAGAACCATGTGCATGAGATGCTGGAACCACACCCCGAACAGACGGAAAACACCTGCCAGACCCGTCTGAACAACCTGCCGAGCACGCCGGAGCCACCTGCTCGACTCGCCGGAACCACCTACCTGACATGCCCAAATCACCAGCCGGGTATGCCAGAACCACTTGGCGGACACTCCGGAATCATCTGCCGGACATGCCGGAACCAGCTCTCAGACACACCAGAACCACGTGCCGGAGACGCCGGAAGCACCTGCCGAGCATGCCGGAGCCACCTGCTCGACTCGCCAGAAACACCTGCCGGACACGCCAAAATCACCTGCCGGGTACGCCAGAACCACCTGGCGGACACTCCGAAATCACCTGTCGCGCATGCCGGAACCACTTCTCAGACGTGCCGGAAGCACGTGCCGGACACGCCGGAATCACCTAGCGGACAGACCGGAACCACCTGCCGAGCACGCCGGAGCCACCTGTTCGACTGGCTGGAACCACCTGCCGGACAGGCCAATATTAACTGCTGGCTATGCCAGAACCACCTGGGGGACAGTCCGGGATCACCTGCCAGCCATGGCGGAACCACCTCTCACACGTACCAGAACCACCTGCCGGAGAAGCTGGAAACACGTCCTGGACAGTCTGGAACCACCTGCCGGCCAAGCCTGAACCACCTGCCAAGCACAACGGAACAACCTGCCAGACACGCCAAAATCACCTGCGTGTTATGCCAGAACCACTTGGAGGACTCTCTGGGATGACCTGCCGGGCATGCCGGAACCACCTCTCAGACGTGCCAGAACCATGTGGCGGACAGTCCGGAATCACCTGTTGGGCATGCGCAACCACCTCTGAGCCGTACCAGAACCACATGCCGTGCAGGCTGGAACCACCTACCGGACAGACCGGAATCACCTTTCGGGCATGCCGGAACCACCTGTCAGATGTGCCAGAAACACGTGCCGGAGACGCCGGAAGCACCTGCCAAGCACGTTGGAACCACCTGCTCAACTCGCCTGAACCACCTGCCGGACATGCCAAAATCACCTGCCGACTATGCCAGAACCACTTGGCGAACACTCCGGAATCACTTGCCGGGCATGCAGGAACCACCTCTCAGACATGCCAGAACCCCGTGCCAATGACCCCGGAAGCACCAGCCGAGCACGCCGGAACCACCAGCTCAACTCTCCTGAACCACCTGCCGGACACGCCAAAATCACCTGCCCGCTACACCAGCACCACTTCAGGGACAAGCCGGAATCACGTGAGGGGCATGCCGGCACAGCCTCTCAGACTGAACCTCGTGCCGGACACCACAGAACCACCTGCCGGACAGACCGGAACCACCTGCCGGACACACCGGAACCACCGGCTCGACCCGCCGGAACGACCGCTGGACATGCAAAATCACCTGCCGGCTACGCCGGAAACACTTGGCGAACACTCCGGAATCACCTGCCGGGCATGCCGGAACCACCTCTCAGATATGCCAGAACCACGTGCCAATGACCCCGGAAGCACCTGCCGAGCACGCCGGAACCACCTGCTCGACTCGCCAGAACCACCTGCCGGACACGCAAAAATCACCTGCCGGCTACGCCACAACCAGTTGGGGAACACTTCGGAATCACCTGCCGGGCTTGCTGGAACCACCTGCCGGTCATGCCAAAATCACCTGCCAACTACGCCAGTACCACTTGGCGGACACTGTGGAAACACCTGTCGGGCCGGCCGGAACCACATCTCACACGTGCCAGAACCATGTGCATGAGATGCTGGAACCACACCCCGAACAGACGGAAAACACCTGCCAGACCCGTCTGAACAACCTGCCGAGCACGCCGGAGCCACCTGCTCGACTCGCCGGAACCACCTAACTGACATGCCAAAATCACCAGCCGGGTATGCCAGAACCACTTGGCGGACACTCCGGAATCATCTGCCGGACATGCCGGAACCAGCTCTCAGACACACCAGAACCACGTGCCGGAGACGCCGGAAGCACCTGCCGAGCATGCCGGAGCCACCTGCTCGACTCGCCATAAACACCTGCCGGACACGCCAAAATCACCTGCCGGGTACGCCAGAACCACCTGGCGGACACTCCGAAATCACCTGTCGCGCATGCCGGAACCACCTCTCAGACGTGCCGGAAGCACGTGCCGGACACGCCGGAATCACCTAGCGGACAGACCGGAACCACCTGCCGAGCACGCCGGAGCCACCTGTTCGACTGGCTGGAACCCCCTGCCGGACAGGCCAATATTAACTGCTGGCTATGCCAGAACCACCTGGGGGACAGTCCGGGATCACCTGCCAGCCATGGCGGAACCACCTCTCACACGTACCAGAACCACCTGCCGGAGAAGCTGGAAACACGTCCTCGACAGTCTGGAACCACCTGCCGGCCAAGCCTGAACCACCTGCCAAGCACAACGGAACAACCTGCCAGACACGCCAAAATCACCTGCGTGTTATGCCAGAACCACTTGGAGGACTCTCTGGGATGACCTGCCGGGCATGCCGGAACCACCTCTCAGACGTGCCAGAACCATGTGGCGGACAGTCCGGAATCACCTGTTGGGCATGCGCAACCACCTCTGAGACGTACCAGAACCACATGCCGTGCAGGCTGGAACCACCTACCGGACAGACCGGAATCACCTTTCGGGCATGCCGGAACCACCTGTCAGATGTGCCAGAAACACGTGCCGGAGACGCCGGAAGCACCTGCCAAGCACGTTGGAACCACCTGCTCAACTCGCCTGAACCACCTGCCGGACATGCCAAAATCACCTGCCGACTATGCCAGAACCACTTGGCGAACACTCCGGAATCACTTGCCGGGCATGCAGGAACCACCTCTCAGACATGCCAGAACCCCGTGCCAATGACCCCGGAAGCACCAGCCGAGCACGCCGGAACCACCTGCTCAACTCGCCTGAACCACATGCCGGACACGCAAAAATCACCTGCCCGCTACACCAGCACCACTTCGGGGACAAGCCGGAATCACGTGAGGGGCATGCCGGCACAGCCTCTCAGACTGAACCTCGTGCCGGACACCACAGAACCACCTGCCGGACAGACCGGAACCACCTGCCGGACACGCCGGAACCACCGGCTCGACCCGCCGGAACGACCGCTGGACATGCAAAATCACCTGCCGGCTACGCCGGAAACACTTGGCGAACACTCCGGAATCACCTGCCGGGCATGCCGGAACCACCTCTCAGATATGCCAGAACCACGTGCCAATGACCCCGGAAGCACCTGCCGAGCACGCCGGAACCACCTGCTCGACTCGGCAGAACCACCTGCCGGACACGCAAAAATCACCTGCCGGCTACGCCACAACCAGTTGGGGAACACTTCGGAATCACCTGCCGGGCTTGCTGGAACCACCTGCCGGTCATGCCAAAATCACCTGCCAACTACGCCAGTACCACTTGGCGGACACTGTGGAAACACCTGTCGGGCCGGCAGGAACCACATCTCACACGTGCCAGAACCATGTGCATGAGATGCTGGAACCACACCCCGAACAGACGGAAAACACCTGCCAGACCCGTCTGAACAACCTGCCGAGCACGCCGGAGCCACCTGCTCGACTCGCCGGAAGCACCTACCTGACATGCCCAAATCACCAGCCGGGTATGCCAGAACCACTTGGCGGACACTCCGGAATCATCTGCCGGACATGCCGGAACCAGCTCTCAGACACACCAGAACCACGTGCCGGAGACGCCGGAAGCACCTGCCGAGCATGCCGGAGCCACCTGCTCGACTCGCCAGAAACACCTGCCGGACACGCCAAAATCACCTGCCGGGTACGCCAGAACCACCTGGCGGACACTACGAAATCACCTCTCGCGCATGCCGGAACCCCCTCTCAGACGTGCCGGAAGCACGTGCCGGACACGCCGGAATCACCTACCGGACAGACCGGAACCACCTGCCGAGCACGCCGGAGCCACCTGTTCGACTGGCTGGAACCACCTGCCGGACAGGCCAATATTAACTGCTGGCTATGCCAGAACCACCTGGGGGACAGTCCGGGATCACCTGCCAGCCATGGCGGAACCACCTCTCACACGTACCAGAACCACCTGCCGGAGAAGCTGGAAACACGTCCTGGACAGTCTGGAACCACCTGCCGGCCAAGCCTGAACCACCTGCCAAGCACAACGGAACAACCTGCCAGACACGCCAAAATCACCTGCGTGTTATGCCAGAACCACTTGGAGGAATCTCTGGGATGACCTGCCGGGCATGCCGGAACCACCTCTCAGACGTGCCAGAACCATGTGGCGGACAGTCCGGAATCACCTGTTGGGCATGCGCAACCACCTCTGAGCCGTACCAGAACCACATGCCGTGCAGGCTGGAACCACCTACCGGACAGACCGGAATCACCTTTCGGGCATGCCGGAACCACCTGTCAGATGTGCCAGAAACACGTGCCGGAGACGCTGGAAGCACCTGCCAAGCACGTTGGAACCACCTGCTCAACTCGCCTGAACCACCTGCCGGACATGCCAAAATCACCTGCCGACTATGCCAGAACCACTTGGCGAACACTCCGGAATCACTTGCCGGGCATGCAGGAACCACCTCTCAGACATGCCAGAACCCCGTGCCAATGACCCCGGAAGCACCAGCCGAGCACGCCGGAACCACCAGCTCAACTCTCCTGAACCACCTGCCGGACACGCCAAAATCACCTGCCCTCTACACCAGCACCACTTCGGGGACAAGCCGGAATCACGTGAGGGGCATGCCGGCACAGCCTCTCAGACTGAACCTCGTGCCGGACACCACAGAACCACCTGCCGGACAGACCGGAACCACCTGCCGGACACACCGGAACCACCGGCTCGACACGCCGGAACGACCGCTGGACATGCAAAATCACCTGCCGGCTACGCCGGAAACACTTGGCGAACACTCCGGAATCACCTGCCGGGCATGCCGGAACCACCTCTCAGATATGCCAGAACCACGTGCCAATGACCCCGGAAGCACCTGCCGAGCACGCCGGAACCACCTGCTCGACTCGCCAGAACCACCTGCCGGACACGCAAAAATCACCTGCCGGCTACGCCACAACCAGTTGGGGAACACTTCGGAATCACCTGCCGGGCTTGCTGGAACCACCTGCCGGTCATGCCAAAATCACCTGCCAACTACGCCAGTACCACTTGGCGGACACTGTGGAAACACCTGTCGGGCCGGCCGGAACCACATCTCACACGTGCCAGAACCATGTGCATGAGATGCTGGAACCACACCCCGAACAGACGGAAAACACCTGCCAGACCCGTCTGAACAACCTGCCGAGCACGCCGGAGCCACCTGCTCGACTCGCCGGAACCACCTAACTGACATGCCAAAATCACCAGCCGGGTATGCCAGAACCACTTGGCGGACACTCCGGAATCATCTGCCGGACATGCCGGAACCAGCTCTCAGACACACCAGAACCACGTGCCGGAGACGCCGGAAGCACCTGCCGAGCATGCCGGAGCCACCTGCTCGACTCGCCAGAAACACCTGCCGGACACGCCAAAATCACCTGCCGGGTACGCCAGAACCACCTGGCGGACACTCCGAAACCACCTGTCGCGCATGCCGGAACCACCTCTCAGACGTGCCGGAAGCACGTGCCGGACACGCCGGAATCACCTACCGGACAGACCGGAACCACCTGCCGAGCACGCCGGAGCCACCTGTTCGACTCGCTGGAACCACCTGCCGGACAGGCCAATATCAACTGCTGGCTATGCCAGAACCACCTGGGGGACGGTCCGGAATCACCTGCCAGCCATGGCGGAACCACCTCTCAGACGTACCAGAACCACCTGCCGGAGAAGCTGGAAACACGTCCTCGACAGTCTGGAACCACCTGCCGGCCAAGCCTGAACCACCTGCCAAGCACAACGGAACAACCTGCCAGACACGCCAAAATCACCTGCGTGTTATGCCAGAACCACTTGGAGGACTCTCTGGGATGACCTGCCGGGCATGCCGGAACCACCTCTCAGACGTGCCAGAACCATGTGGCGGACAGTCCGGAATCACCTGTTGGGCATGCGCAACCACCTCTGAGACGTACCAGAACCACATGCCGTGCAGGCTGGAACCACCTACCGGACAGACCGGAATCACCTTTCGGGCATGCCGGAACCACCTGTCAGATGTGCCAGAAACACGTGCCGGAGACGCCTTAAGCACCTGCCAAGCACGTTGGAACCACCTGCTCAACTCGCCTGAACCACCTGCCGGACATGCCAAAATCACCTGCCGACTATGCCAGAACAACTTGGCGAACACTCCGGAATCACTTGCCGGGCATGCAGGAACCACATCTCAGACATGCCAGAACCCCGTGCCAATGACCCCGGAAGCACCAGCCGAGCACGCCGGAACCACCTGCTCAACTCGCCTGAACCACCTGCCGGACACGCCAAAATCACCTGCCCGCTACACCAGCACCACTTCGGGGACAAGCCGGAATCACGTGAGGGGCATGCCTGCACAGCCTCTCAGACTGAACCTCGTGCCGGACACCACAGAACCACCTGCCGGACAGACCGGAACCACCTGCCGGACACGCCGGAACCACCGGCTCGACCCGCCGGAACGACCGCTGGACATGCAAAATCACCTGCCGGCTACGCCGGAAACACTTGGCGAACACTCCGGAATCACCTGCCGGGCATGCCGGAACCACCTCTCAGATATGCCAGAACCACGTGCCAATGACCCCGGAAGCACCTGCCGAGCACGCCGGAACCACCTGCTCGACTCGCCAGAACCACCTGCCGGACACGCAAAAATCACCTGCCGGCTACGCCACAACCAGTTGGGGAACACTTCGGAATCACCTGCCGGGCTTGCTGGAACCACCTGCCGGTCATGCCAAAATCACCTGCCAACTACGCCAGTACCACTTGGCGGACACTTTGGAAACACCTGTCGGGCCGGCAGGAACCACATCTCACACGTGCCAGAACCATGTGCATGAGATGCTGGAACCACACCCCGAACAGACGGAAAACACCTGCCAGACCCGTCTGAACAACCTGCCGAGCACGCCGGAGCCACCTGCTCGACTCGCCGGAACCACCTACCTGACATGCCCAAATCACCAGCCGGGTATGCCAGAACCACTTGGCGGACACTCCGGAATCATCTGCCGGACATGCCGGAACCAGCTCTCAGACACACCAGAACCACGTGCCGGAGACGCCGGAAGCACCTGCCGAGCCTGCCGGAGCCACCTGCTCGACTCGCCAGAAACACCTGCCGGACACGCCAAAATCACCTGCCGGGTACGCCAGAACCACCTGGCGGACACTCCGAAATCACCTGTCGCGCATGCCGGAACCCCCTCTCAGACGTGCCGTAAGCACGTGCCGGACACGCCGGAATCACCTAGCGGACAGACCGGAACCACCTGCCGAGCACGCCGGAGACACCTGTTCGACTGGCTGGAACCACCTGCCGGACAGGCCAATATTAACTGCTGGCTATGCCAGAACCACCTGGGGGACAGTCCGGGATCACCTGCCAGCCATGGCGGAACCACCTCTCACACGTACCAGAACCACCTGCCGGAGAAGCTGGAAACACGTCCTCGACAGTCTGGAACCACCTGCCGGCCAAGCCTGAACCACCTGCCAAGCACAACGGAACAACCTGCCAGACACGCCAAAATCACCTGCGTGTTATGCCAGAACCACTTGGAGGACTCTCTGGGATGACCTGCCGGGCATGCCGGAACCACCTCTCAGACGTGCCAGAACCATGTGGCGGACAGTCCGGAATCACCTGTTGGGCATGCGCAACCACCTCTGAGACGTACCAGAACCACATGCCGTGCAGGCTGGAACCACCTACCGGACAGACCGGAATCACCTTTCGGGCATGCCGGAACCACCTGTCAGATGTGCCAGAAACACGTGCCGGAGACGCCGGAAGCACCTGCCAAGCACGTTGGAACCACCTGCTCAACTCGCCTGAACCACCTGCCGGACATGCCAAAATCACCTGCCGACTATGCCAGAACCACTTGGCGAACACTCCGGAATCACTTGCCGGGCATGCAGGAACCACCTCTCAGATATGCCAGAACCCCGTGCCAATGACCCCGGAAGCACAAGCCGAGCACGCCGGAACCACCAGCTCAACTCGCCTGAACCACCTGCCGGACACGCCAAAATCACCTGCCGGGTATGCCAGAACCACCTGGCGGACACTCCGAAACCACCTGTCGCGCATGCCGGAACCACATCTCAGACGTCCCGGAAGCACATGTCGGACACGCCGGAATCACGTACTGGACAGACCGGAACCACCTGCCGAGCACGCCGGAGCCACCTGTTCGACTCGCTGGAACCACCTGCCGGACAGGCCAATATCAACTGCTGGCTATGCCAGAACCACCTGGGGGACGGTCCGGAATCACCTGCCAGCCATGACGGAACCACCTCTCAGACATACCAGAAACACCTGCCGGAGAAGCTGGAAACACGTCCTGGACAGTCTGGAACCACCTGCCGGCCAAGCCTGAACCACCTGCCAAGCACAACGGAACAACCTGCCAGACACGCCAAAATCACCTGCGTGTTATGCCAGAACCACTTGGAGGACTCTCTGGGATGACCTGCCGGGCATGCCGGAACCACCTCTCAGACGTGCCAGAACCATGTGGCGGACAGTCCGGAATCACCTGTTGGGCATGCGCAACCACCTCTGAGACGTACCAGAACCACATGCCGTGCAGGCTGGAACCACCTACCGGACAGACCGGAATCACCTTTCGGGCATGCCGGAACCACCTGTCAGATGTGCCAGAAACACGTGCCGGAGACGCCGGAAGCACCTGCCAAGCACGTTGGAACCACCTGCTCAACTCGCCTGAACCACCTGCCGGACATGCCAAAATCACCTGCCGACTATGCCAGAACCACTTGGCGAGCACTCCGGAATCACTTGCCGGGCATGCAGGAACCACCTCTCAGACATGCCAGAACCCCGTGCCAATGACCCCGGAAGCACCAGCCGAGCACGCCGGAACCACCTGCTCGACTCGCCAGAACCACCTGCCGATCACGCAAAAATCACCTGCCGGCTACGCCACAACCAGTTGGTGAACACTTTGGAATCACCTGCCAGGCTTGCTGGAACCACCTGGCAGTCATGCCAAAATCACCTGCCAACTACGCCAGAACCGCTTGGCGGACACTGCGGAAACACCTGTCGGGCCGGCTGGAACCACATCTCAGACGTGCCAGAAACGTGTTCATGAGATGCTGGAACCACACCCCGAACAGACGGATACCACCTGCCAGAACCGCCTGAACCACCTGCTGAGCACGCCCGAACCACCTGCTCGACTCACCGGTACCACCTCCCTGACACGCCAAAATGACCTGCTGGGTATGCCAGAACCACTTGGCGGACACTCCGGAATCATCTGCCGGACATGCCGGAACCAGCTCTCAGACACACCAGAACCAAGTGCCGGAGACGCCGGAAGCACCTGCCGAGCATGCCGGAGCCACCTGCTCGACTCGCCAGAAACACCTGCCGGACACGCCAAAATCGCCTGCCGGGTACGCCAGAACCACCTGGCGGACACTCCGGAATCGCCTGCCGCGCCTGCCGGAACCACCTCTCAGACGTGCCGGAAGCACGTGCCAGACACGCCGGAATCACCTACCGGACAGACCGGAACCACCTGCCAAGAACGCCGGAGCCACCTGTTCGACTCGCTGGAACCACCGGCTGGTCAGGACAATATCAACTGCTGGCTATGCCAGAACCACCTGGGGGACAGTCCGGGATCACCTGCCAGCCATGGCGGAACCACCTCTCAGACGTACCAGAACCACCTGCCGGAGAAGCTGGAAACACGTCCTGGACAGACTGGAACCACGTGACGGCCATGCCTGAACCACCTGCCGAGCACGGCGGAACCACCTGCCGGACACGCCAAAATCACCTGCGGGCTACGCCAGAACCACTTGGACGACTCTCCGAAATGACCTGCCGGGCATGTTGGAACCACCTCTCAGACGTGCCAGAAGCACGTGGCGGACAGTCCGGAATCACCTGTTGGGCATACGCAACCACCTCTGACACGTACCAGAACCACGTGCAATGCACGCCGGAACCAGCTACCGGACAGACCGCAATCAACTCTTGGGCATGCCGGAACCACCAGTCAGATGTGCCAGAAACACGTGCCGGAGACGCCGGAAGCACCTGCCGAGCACGTCGCAACCACCTGCTCAACTCGCCTGAACCACCTGCCGGACACGCCAAAATCACCTGCCCGCTACACCAGCACCACTTCGGGGACAAGCCGGAATCACGTGAGGGGCATGCCGGCACAGCTTCTCAGACTGAACCTCGTGCCGGAACAACAGAACCACCTGCCGGACAGACCGGAACCACCTGCCGGACACGCCGGAACCACCGGCTCGACCTGCCGGAACGACCGCTGGACATGCAAAATCACCTGCCGGCTACGCCAGAAAAACTTGGCGAACACTCCGGAATCACCTGCCGGGCATGCCGGAACCACCTCTCAGATATGCCAGAACCACGTGCCAATGACACCGGAAGCACCTGCCGAGCACGCCGGAACCACCTGCTTGACTCACCAGAACCACCTGCCGGACACGCAAAAATCAACTGCCGGCTACGCCACAAGCAGTTGGGGAACACTTCGGAATCACTGCCGGGCTTGCTGGAACCAACTGCCGGTCATGCCAAAATCACCTGCCAACTACGCCAGTACCACTTGGCGGACACTGTGGAAACACCTGTCGGGCCGGCCGGAACCACATCTCAGACGTGCCAGAACCATGTGCACGAGATGCTGGAACCACACCCCGAACAGACGGAAAACACCTGCCAGACCCGTCTGAACAACCTGCCGAGCACGCCGGAGCCACCTGCTCGACTCGCCGGAACCACCTGCCTGACATGCCCAAATCACCAGCCGGGTATGCCAGAACCACTTGGCGGACACTCCGGAATCATCTGCCGGACATGCCGGAACCAGCTCTCAGACACACCAGAACCACGTGCCGGAGACGCCGGAAGCACCTGCCGAGCATGCCGGAGCCACCTGCTCGACTCGCCAGAAACACCTGCCGGACACGCCAAAATCACCTGCCGGGTACGCCAGAACCACCTGGCGGACACTCCGAAATCACCTGTCGCGCATGCCGGAACCACCTCTCAGACGTGCCGGAAGCACGTGCCGGACACGCCGGAATCACCTAGCGGACAGACCGGAACCACCTGCCGAGCACGCCGGAGCCACCTGTTCGACTGGCTGGAACCACCTGCCGGACAGGCCAATATTAACTGCTGGCTATGCCAGAACCACCTGGGGGACAGTCCGGGATCACCTGCCAGCCATGGCGGAACCACCTCTCACACGTACCAGAACCACCTGCCGGAGAAGCTGGAAACACGTCCTGGACAGTCTGGAACCACCTGCCGGCCAAGCCTGAACCACCTGCCAAGCACAACGGAACAACCTGCCAGACACGCCAAAATCACCTGCGTGTTATGCCAGAACCACTTGGAGGACTCTCTGGGATGACCTGCCGGGCATGCCGGAACCACCTCTCAGACGTGCCAGAACCATGTGGCGGACAGTCCGGAATCACCTGTTGGGCATGCGCAACCACCTCTGAGCCGTACCAGAACCACATGCCGTGCAGGCTGGAACCACCTACCGGACAGACCGGAATCACCTTTCGGGCATGCCGGAACCACCTGTCAGATGTGCCAGAAACACGTGCCGGAGACGCCGGAAGCACCTGCCAAGCACGTTGGAACCACCTGCTCAACTCGCCTGAACCACCTGCCGGACATGCCAAAATCACCTGCCGACTATGCCAGAACCACTTGGCGAACACTCCGGAATCACTTGCCGGGCATGCAGGAACCACCTCTCAGACATGCCAGAACCCCGTGCCAATGACCCCGGAAGCACCAGCCGAGCACGCCGGAACCACCAGCTCAACTCTCCTGAACCACCTGCCGGACACGCCAAAATCACCTGCCCGCTACACCAGCACCACTTCAGGGACAAGCCGGAATCACGTGAGGGGCATGCCGGCACAGCCTCTCAGACTGAACCTCGTGCCGGACACAACAGAACCACCTGCCGGACAGACCGGAACCACCTGCCGGACACGCCGGAACCACCGGCTCGACCCGCCGGAACGACCGCTGGACATGCAAAATCACCTGCCGGCTACGCCGGAAACACTTGGCGAACACTCCGGAATCACCTGCCGGGCATGCCGGAACCACCTCTCAGATATGCCAGAACCACGTGCCAATGACCCCGGAAGCACCTGCCGAGCACGCCGGAACCACCTGCTCGACTCGCCAGAACCACCTGCCGGACACGCAAAAATCACCTGCCGGCTACGCCACAACCAGTTGGGGAACACTTCGGAATCACCTGCCGGGCTTGCTGGAACCACCTGCCGGTCATGCCAAAATCACCTGCCAACTACGCCAGTACCACTTGGCGGACACTGTGGAAACACCTGTCGGGCCGGCCGGAACCACATCTCACACGTGCCAGAACCATGTGCATGAGATGCTGGAACCACACCCCGAACAGACGGAAAACACCTGCCAGACCCGTCTGAACAACCTGCCGAGCACGCCGGAGCCACCTGCTCGACTCGCCGGAACCACCTAACTGACATGCCAAAATCACCAGCCGGGTATGCCAGAACCACTTGGCGGACACTCCGGAATCATCTGCCGGACATGCCGGAACCAGCTCTCAGACACACCAGAACCACGTGCCGGAGACGCCGGAAGCACCTGCCGAGCATGCCGGAGCCACCTGCTCGACTCGCCATAAACACCTGCCGGACACGCCAAAATCACCTGCCGGGTACGCCAGAACCACCTGGCGGACACTCCGAAATCACCTGTCGCGCATGCCGGAACCACCTCTCAGACGTGCCGGAAGCACGTGCCGGACACGCCGGAATCACCTAGCGGACAGACCGGAACCACCTGCCGAGCACGCCGGAGCCACCTGTTCGACTGGCTGGAACCCCCTGCCGGACAGGCCAATATTAACTGCTGGCTATGCCAGAACCACCTGGGGGACAGTCCGGGATCACCTGCCAGCCATGGCGGAACCACCTCTCACACGTACCAGAACCACCTGCCGGAGAAGCTGGAAACACGTCCTCGACAGTCTGGAACCACCTGCCGGCCAAGCCTGAACCACCTGCCAAGCACAACGGAACAACCTGCCAGACACGCCAAAATCACCTGCGTGTTATGCCAGAACCACTTGGAGGACTCTCTGGGATGACCTGCCGGGCATGCCGGAACCACCTCTCAGACGTGCCAGAACCATGTGGCGGACAGTCCGGAATCACCTGTTGGGCATGCGCAACCACCTCTGAGACGTACCAGAACCACATGCCGTGCAGGCTGGAACCACCTACCGGACAGACCGGAATCACCTTTCGGGCATGCCGGAACCACCTGTCAGATGTGCCAGAAACACGTGCCGGAGACGCCGGAAGCACCTGCCAAGCACGTTGGAACCACCTGCTCAACTCGCCTGAACCACCTGCCGGACATGCCAAAATCACCTGCCGACTATGCCAGAACCACTTGGCGAACACTCCGGAATCACTTGCCGGGCATGCAGGAACCACCTCTCAGACATGCCAGAACCCCGTGCCCATGACCCCGGAAGCACCAGCCGAGCACGCCGGAACCACCTGCTCAACTCGCCTGAACCACATGCCGGACACGCAAAAATCACCTGCCCGCTACACCAGCACCACTTCGGGGACAAGCCGGAATCACGTGAGGGGCATGCCGGCACAGCCTCTCAGACTGAACCTCGTGCCGGACACCACAGAACCACCTGCCGGACAGACCGGAACCACCTGCCGGACACGCCGGAACCACCGGCTCGACCCGCCGGAACGACCGCTGGACATGCAAAATCACCTGCCGGCTACGCCGGAAACACTTGGCGAACACTCCGGAATCACCTGCCGGGCATGCCGGAACCACCTCTCAGATATGCCAGAACCACGTGCCAATGACCCCGGAAGCACCTGCCGAGCACGCCGGAACCACCTGCTCGACTCGGCAGAACCACCTGCCGGACACGCAAAAATCACCTGCCGGCTACGCCACAACCAGTTGGGGAACACTTCGGAATCACCTGCCGGGCTTGCTGGAACCACCTGCCGGTCATGCCAAAATCACCTGCCAACTACGCCAGTACCACTTGGCGGACACTGTGGAAACACCTGTCGGGCCGGCAGGAACCACATCTCACACGTGCCAGAACCATGTGCATGAGATGCTGGAACCACACCCCGAACAGACGGAAAACACCTGCCAGACCCGTCTGAACAACCTGCCGAGCACGCCGGAGCCACCTGCTCGACTCGCCGGAACCACCTACCTGACATGCCCAAATCACCAGCCGGGTATGCCAGAACCACTTGGCGGACACTCCGGAATCATCTGCCGGACATGCCGGAACCAGCTCTCAGACACACCAGAACCACGTGCCGGAGACGCCGGAAGCACCTGCCGAGCATGCCGGAGCCACCTGCTCGACTCGCCAGAAACACCTGCCGGACACGCCAAAATCACCTGCCGGGTACGCCAGAACCACCTGGCGGACACTACGAAATCACCTGTCACGCATGCCGGAACCCCCTCTCAGACGTGCCGGAAGCACGTGCCGGACACGCTGGAATCACCTAGCGGACAGACCGGAACCACCTGCCGAGCACGCCGGAGCCACCTGTTCGACTGGCTGGAACCACCTGCCGGACAGGCCAATATTAACTGCTGGCTATGCCAGAACCACCTGGGGGACAGTCCGGGATCACCTGCCAGCCATGGCGGAACCACCTCTCACACGTACCAGAACCACCTGCCGGAGAAGCTGGAAACACGTCCTGGACAGTCTGGAACCACCTGCCGGCCAAGCCTGAACCACCTGCCAAGCACAACGGAACAACCTGCCAGACACGCCAAAATCACCTGCGTGTTATGCCAGAACCACTTGGAGGAATCTCTGGGATGACCTGCCGGGCATGCCGGAACCACCTCTCAGACGTGCCAGAACCATGTGGCGGACAGTCCGGAATCACCTGTTGGGCATGCGCAACCACCTCTGAGCCGTACCAGAACCACATGCCGTGCAGGCTGGAACCACCTACCGGACAGACCGGAATCACCTTTCGGGCATGCCGGAACCACCTGTCAGATGTGCCAGAAACACGTGCCGGAGACGCTGGAAGCACCTGCCAAGCACGTTGGAACCACCTGCTCAACTCGCCTGAACCACCTGCCGGACATGCCAAAATCACCTGCCGACTATGCCAGAACCACTTGGCGAACACTCCGGAATCACTTGCCGGGCATGCAGGAACCACCTCTCAGACATGCCAGAACCCCGTGCCAATGACCCCGGAAGCACCAGCCGAGCACGCCGGAACCACCTGCTCAACTCTCCTGAACCACCTGCCGGACACGCCAAAATCACCTGCCCGCTACACCAGCACCACTTCAGGGACAAGCCGGAATCACGTGAGGGGCATGCCGGCACAGCCTCTCAGACTGAACCTCGTGCCGGACACCACAGAACCACCTGCCGGACAGACCGGAACCACCTGCCGGACACGCCGGAACCACCGGCTCGACCCGCCGGAACGACCGCTGGACATGCAAAATCACCTGCCGGCTACGCCGGAAACACTTGGCGAACACTCCGGAATCACCTGCCGGGCATGCCGGAACCACCTCTCAGATATGCCAGAACCACGTGCCAATGACCCCGGAAGCACCTGCCGAGCACGCCGGAACCACCTGCTCGACTCGCCAGAACCACCTGCCGGACACGCAAAAATCACCTGCCGGCTACGCCACAACCAGTTGGGGAACACTTCGGAATCACCTGCCGGGCTTGCTGGAACCACCTGCCGGTCATGCCAAAATCACCTGCCAACTACGCCAGTACCACTTGGCGGACACTGTGGAAACACCTGTCGGGCCGGCCGGAACCACATCTCACACGTGCCAGAACCATGTGCATGAGATGCTGGAACCACACCCCGAACAGACGGAAAACACCTGCCAGACCCGTCTGAACAACCTGCCGAGCACGCCGGAGCCACCTGCTCGACTCGCCGGAACCACCTACCTGACATGCCCAAATCACCAGCCGGGTATGCCAGAACCACTTGGCGGACACTCCGGAATCATCTGCCGGACATGCCGGAACCAGCTCTCAGACACACCAGAACCACGTGCCGGAGACGCCGGAAGCACCTGCCGAGCATGCCGGAGCCACCTGCTCGACTCGCCAGAAACACCTGCCGGACACGCCAAAATCACCTGCCGGGTACGCCAGAACCACCTGGCGGACACTCCGAAATCACCTGTCGCGCATGCCGGAACCACTTCTCAGACGTGCCGGAAGCACGTGCCGGACACGCCGGAATCACCTAGCGGACAGACCGGAACCACCTGCCGAGCACGCCGGAGCCACCTGTTCGACTGGCTGGAACCACCTGCCGTACAGGCCAATATTAACTGCTGGCTATGCCAGAACCACCTGGGGGACAGTCCGGGATCACCTGCCAGCCATGGCGGAACCACCTCTCACACGTACCAGAACCACCTGCCGGAGAAGCTGGAAACACGTCCTGGACAGTCTGGAACCACCTGCCGGTCAAGCCTGAACCACCTGCCAAGCACAACGGAACAACCTGCCAGACACGCCAAAATCACCTGCGTGTTATGCCAGAACCACTTGGAGGACTCTCTGGGATGACCTGCCGGGCATGCCGGAACCACCTCTCAGACGTGCCAGAACCATGTGGCGGACAGTCCGGAATCACCTGTTGGGCATGCGCAACCACCTCTGAGCCGTACCAGAACCACATGCCGTGCAGGCTGGAACCACCTACCGGACAGACCGGAATCACCTTTCGGGCATGCCGGAACCACCTGTCAGATGTGCCAGAAACACGTGCCGGAGACGCCGGAAGCACCTGCCAAGCACGTTGGAACCACCTGCTCAACTCGCCTGAACCACCTGCCGGACATGCCAAAATCACCTGCCGACTATGCCAGAACCACTTGGCGAACACTCCGGAATCACTTGCCGGGCATGCAGGAACCACCTCTCAGACATGCCAGAACCCCGTGCCAATGACCCCGGAAGCACCAGCCGAGCACGCCGGAACCACCAGCTCAACTCTCCTGAACCACCTGCCGGACACGCCAAAATCACCTGCCCGCTACACCAGCACCACTTCAGGGACAAGCCGGAATCACGTGAGGGGCATGCCGGCACAGCCTCTCAGACTGAACCTCGTGCCGGACACAACAGAACCACCTGCCGGACAGACCGGAACCACCTGCCGGACACACCGGAACCACCGGCTCGACCCGCCGGAACGACCGCTGGACATGCAAAATCACCTGCCGGCTACGCCGGAAACACTTGGCGAACACTCCGGAATCACCTGCCGGGCATGCCGGAACCACCTCTCAGATATGCCAGAACCACGTGCCAATGACCCCGGAAGCACCTGCCGAGCACGCCGGAACCACCTGCTCGACTCGCCAGAACCACCTGCCGGACACGCAAAAATCACCTGCCGGCTACGCCACAACCAGTTGGGGAACACTTCGGAATCACCTGCCGGGCTTGCTGGAACCACCTGCCGGTCATGCCAAAATCACCTGCCAACTACGCCAGTACCACTTGGCGGACACTGTGGAAACACCTGTCGGGCCGGCCGGAACCACATCTCACACGTGCCAGAACCATGTGCATGAGATGCTGGAACCACACCCCGAACAGACGGAAAACACCTGCCAGACCCGTCTGAACAACCTGCCGAGCACGCCGGAGCCACCTGCTCGACTCGCCGGAACCACCTAACTGACATGCCAAAATCACCAGCCGGGTATGCCAGAACCACTTGGCGGACACTCCGGAATCATCTGCCGGACATGCCGGAACCAGCTCTCAGACACACCAGAACCACGTGCCGGAGACGCCGGAAGCACCTGCCGAGCATGCCGGAGCCACCTGCTCGACTCGCCATAAACACCTGCCGGACACGCCAAAATCACCTGCCGGGTACGCCAGAACCACCTGGCGGACACTCCGAAATCACCTGTCGCGCATGCCGGAACCACCTCTCAGACGTGCCGGAAGCACGTGCCGGACACGCCGGAATCACCTAGCGGACAGACCGGAACCACCTGCCGAGCACGCCGGAGCCACCTGTTCGACTGGCTGGAACCACCTGCCGGACAGGCCAATATTAACTGCTGGCTATGCCAGAACCACCTGGGGGACAGTCCGGGATCACCTGCCAGCCATGGCGGAACCACCTCTCACACGTACCAGAACCACCTGCCGGAGAAGCTGGAAACACGTCCTCGACAGTCTGGAACCACCTGCCGGCCAAGCCTGAACCACCTGCCAAGCACAACGGAACAACCTGCCAGACACGCCAAAATCACCTGCGTGTTATGCCAGAACCACTTGGAGGAATCTCTGGGATGACCTGCCGGGCATGCCGGAACCACCTCTCAGACGTGCCAGAACCATGTGGCGGACAGTCCGGAATCACCTGTTGGGCATGCGCAACCACCTCTGAGCCGTACCAGAACCACATGCCGTGCAGGCTGGAACCACCTACCGGACAGACCGGAATCACCTTTCGGGCATGCCGGAACCACCTGTCAGATGTGCCAGAAACACGTGCCGGAGACGCTGGAAGCACCTGCCAAGCACGTTGGAACCACCTGCTCAACTCGCCTGAACCACCTGCCGGACATGCCAAAATCACCTGCCGACTATGCCAGAACCACTTGGCGAACACTCCGGAATCACTTGCCGGGCATGCAGGAACCACCTCTCAGACATGCCAGAACCCCGTGCCAATGACCCCGGAAGCACCAGCCGAGCACGCCGGAACCACCAGCTCAACTCTCCTGAACCACCTGCCGGACACGCCAAAATCACCTGCCCTCTACACCAGCACCACTTCGGGGACAAGCCGGAATCACGTGAGGGGCATGCCGGCACAGCCTCTCAGACTGAACCTCGTGCCGGACACCACAGAACCACCTGCCGGACAGACCGGAACCACCTGCCGGACACACCGGAACCACCGGCTCGACACGCCGGAACGACCGCTGGACATGCAAAATCACCTGCCGGCTACGCCGGAAACACTTGGCGAACACTCCGGAATCACCTGCCGGGCATGCCGGAACCACCTCTCAGATATGCCAGAACCACGTGCCAATGACCCCGGAAGCACCTGCCGAGCACGCCGGAACCACCTGCTCGACTCGCCAGAACCACCTGCCGGACACGCAAAAATCACCTGCCGGCTACGCCACAACCAGTTGGGGAACACTTCGGAATCACCTGCCGGGCTTGCTGGAACCACCTGCCGGTCATGCCAAAATCACCTGCCAACTACGCCAGTACCACTTGGCGGACACTGTGGAAACACCTGTCGGGCCGGCCGGAACCACATCTCACACGTGCCAGAACCATGTGCATGAGATGCTGGAACCACACCCCGAACAGACGGAAAACACCTGCCAGACCCGTCTGAACAACCTGCCGAGCACGCCGGAGCCACCTGCTCGACTCGCCGGAACCACCTAACTGACATGCCAAAATCACCAGCCGGGTATGCCAGAACCACTTGGCGGACACTCCGGAATCATCTGCCGGACATGCCGGAACCAGCTCTCAGACACACCAGAACCACGTGCCGGAGACGCCGGAAGCACCTGCCGAGCATGCCGGAGCCACCTGCTCGACTCGCCAGAAACACCTGCCGGACACGCCAAAATCACCTGCCGGGTACGCCAGAACCACCTGGCGGACACTCCGAAACCACCTGTCGCGCATGCCGGAACCACCTCTCAGACGTGCCGGAAGCACGTGCCGGACACGCCGGAATCACCTAGCGGACAGACCGGAACCACCTGCCGAGCACGCCGGAGCCACCTGTTCGACTCGCTGGAACCACCTGCCGGACAGGCCAATATCAACTGCTGGCTATGCCAGAACCACCTGGGGGACGGTCCGGAATCACCTGCCAGCCATGGCGGAACCACCTCTCAGACGTACCAGAACCACCTGCCGGAGAAGCTGGAAACACGTCCTGGACAGTCTGGAACCACCTGCCGGCCAAGCCTGAACCACCTGCCAAGCACAACGGAACAACCTGCCAGACACGCCAAAATCACCTGCGTGTTATGCCAGAACCACTTGGAGGACTCTCTGGGATGACCTGCCGGGCATGCCGGAACCACCTCTCAGACGTGCCAGAACCATGTGGCGGACAGTCCGGAATCACCTGTTGGGCATGCGCAACCACCTCTGAGACGTACCAGAACCACATGCCGTGCAGGCTGGAACCACCTACCGGACAGACCGGAATCACCTTTCGGGCATGCCGGAACCACCTGTCAGATGTGCCAGAAACACGTGCCGGAGACGCCTTAAGCACCTGCCAAGCACGTTGGAACCACCTGCTCAACTCGCCTGAACCACCTGCCGGACATGCCAAAATCACCTGCCGACTATGCCAGAACAACTTGGCGAACACTCCGGAATCACTTGCCGGGCATGCAGGAACCACATCTCAGACATGCCAGAACCCCGTGCCAATGACCCCGGAAGCACCAGCCGAGCACGCCGGAACCACCTGCTCAACTCGCCTGAACCACCTGCCGGACACGCCAAAATCACCTGCCCGCTACACCAGCACCACTTCGGGGACAAGCCGGAATCACGTGAGGGGCATGCCTGCACAGCCTCTCAGACTGAACCTCGTGCCGGACACCACAGAACCACCTGCCGGACAGACCGGAACCACCTGCCGGACACGCCGGAACCACCGGCTCGACCCGCCGGAACGACCGCTGGACATGCAAAATCACCTGCCGGCTACGCCGGAAACACTTGGCGAACACTCCGGAATCACCTGCCGGGCATGCCGGAACCACCTCTCAGATATGCCAGAACCACGTGCCAATGACCCCGGAAGCACCTGCCGAGCACGCCGGAACCACCTGCTCGACTCGCCAGAACCACCTGCCGGACACGCAAAAATCACCTGCCGGCTACGCCACAACCAGTTGGGGAACACTTCGGAATCACCTGCCGGGCTTGCTGGAACCACCTGCCGGTCATGCCAAAATCACCTGCCAACTACGCCAGTACCACTTGGCGGACACTGTGGAAACACCTGTCGGGCCGGCCGGAACCACATCTCACACGTGCCAGAACCATGTGCATGAGATGCTGGAACCACACCCCGAACAGACGGAAAACACCTGCCAGACCCGTCTGAACAACCTGCCGAGCACGCCGGAGCCACCTGCTCGACTCGCCGGAACCACCTAACTGACATGCCAAAATCACCAGCCGGGTATGCCAGAACCACTTGGCGGACACTCCGGAATCATCTGCCGGACATGCCGGAACCAGCTCTCAGACACACCAGAACCACGTGCCGGAGACGCCGGAAGCACCTGCCGAGCATGCCGGAGCCACCTGCTCGACTCGCCATAAACACCTGCCGGACACGCCAAAATCACCTGCCGGGTACGCCAGAACCACCTGGCGGACACTCCGAAATCACCTGTCGCGCATGCCGGAACCACCTCTCAGACGTGCCGGAAGCACGTGCCGGACACGCCGGAATCACCTAGCGGACAGACCGGAACCACCTGCCGAGCACGCCGGAGCCACCTGTTCGACTGGCTGGAACCACCTGCCGGACAGGCCAATATTAACTGCTGGCTATGCCAGAACCACCTGGGGGACAGTCCGGGATCACCTGCCAGCCATGGCGGAACCACCTCTCACACGTACCAGAACCACCTGCCGGAGAAGCTGGAAACACGTCCTCGACAGTCTGGAACCACCTGCCGGCCAAGCCTGAACCACCTGCCAAGCACAACGGAACAACCTGCCAGACACGCCAAAATCACCTGCGTGTTATGCCAGAACCACTTGGAGGAATCTCTGGGATGACCTGCCGGGCATGCCGGAACCACCTCTCAGACGTGCCAGAACCATGTGGCGGACAGTCCGGAATCACCTGTTGGGCATGCGCAACCACCTCTGAGCCGTACCAGAACCACATGCCGTGCAGGCTGGAACCACCTACCGGACAGACCGGAATCACCTTTCGGGCATGCCGGAACCACCTGTCAGATGTGCCAGAAACACGTGCCGGAGACGCTGGAAGCACCTGCCAAGCACGTTGGAACCACCTGCTCAACTCGCCTGAACCACCTGCCGGACATGCCAAAATCACCTGCCGACTATGCCAGAACCACTTGGCGAACACTCCGGAATCACTTGCCGGGCATGCAGGAACCACCTCTCAGACATGCCAGAACCCCGTGCCAATGACCCCGGAAGCACCAGCCGAGCACGCCGGAACCACCAGCTCAACTCTCCTGAACCACCTGCCGGACACGCCAAAATCACCTGCCCTCTACACCAGCACCACTTCGGGGACAAGCCGGAATCACGTGAGGGGCATGCCGGCACAGCCTCTCAGACTGAACCTCGTGCCGGACACCACAGAACCACCTGCCGGACAGACCGGAACCACCTGCCGGACACACCGGAACCACCGGCTCGACACGCCGGAACGACCGCTGGACATGCAAAATCACCTGCCGGCTACGCCGGAAACACTTGGCGAACACTCCGGAATCACCTGCCGGGCATGCCGGAACCACCTCTCAGATATGCCAGAACCACGTGCCAATGACCCCGGAAGCACCTGCCGAGCACGCCGGAACCACCTGCTCGACTCGCCAGAACCACCTGCCGGACACGCAAAAATCACCTGCCGGCTACGCCACAACCAGTTGGGGAACACTTCGGAATCACCTGCCGGGCTTGCTGGAACCACCTGCCGGTCATGCCAAAATCACCTGCCAACTACGCCAGTACCACTTGGCGGACACTGTGGAAACACCTGTCGGGCCGGCCGGAACCACATCTCACACGTGCCAGAACCATGTGCATGAGATGCTGGAACCACACCCCGAACAGACGGAAAACACCTGCCAGACCCGTCTGAACAACCTGCCGAGCACGCCGGAGCCACCTGCTCGACTCGCCGGAACCACCTAACTGACATGCCAAAATCACCAGCCGGGTATGCCAGAACCACTTGGCGGACACTCCGGAATCATCTGCCGGACATGCCGGAACCAGCTCTCAGACACACCAGAACCACGTGCCGGAGACGCCGGAAGCACCTGCCGAGCATGCCGGAGCCACCTGCTCGACTCGCCAGAAACACCTGCCGGACACGCCAAAATCACCTGCCGGGTACGCCAGAACCACCTGGCGGACACTCCGAAACCACCTGTCGCGCATGCCGGAACCACCTCTCAGACGTGCCGGAAGCACGTGCCGGACACGCCGGAATCACCTAGCGGACAGACCGGAACCACCTGCCGAGCACGCCGGAGCCACCTGTTCGACTCGCTGGAACCACCTGCCGGACAGGCCAATATCAACTGCTGGCTATGCCAGAACCACCTGGGGGACGGTCCGGAATCACCTGCCAGCCATGGCGGAACCACCTCTCAGACGTACCAGAACCACCTGCCGGAGAAGCTGGAAACACGTCCTGGACAGTCTGGAACCACCTGCCGGCCAAGCCTGAACCACCTGCCAAGCACAACGGAACAACCTGCCAGACACGCCAAAATCACCTGCGTGTTATGCCAGAACCACTTGGAGGACTCTCTGGGATGACCTGCCGGGCATGCCGGAACCACCTCTCAGACGTGCCAGAACCATGTGGCGGACAGTCCGGAATCACCTGTTGGGCATGCGCAACCACCTCTGAGACGTACCAGAACCACATGCCGTGCAGGCTGGAACCACCTACCGGACAGACCGGAATCACCTTTCGGGCATGCCGGAACCACCTGTCAGATGTGCCAGAAACACGTGCCGGAGACGCCTTAAGCACCTGCCAAGCACGTTGGAACCACCTGCTCAACTCGCCTGAACCACCTGCCGGACATGCCAAAATCACCTGCCGACTATGCCAGAACAACTTGGCGAACACTCCGGAATCACTTGCCGGGCATGCAGGAACCACATCTCAGACATGCCAGAACCCCGTGCCAATGACCCCGGAAGCACCAGCCGAGCACGCCGGAACCACCTGCTCAACTCGCCTGAACCACCTGCCGGACACGCCAAAATCACCTGCCCGCTACACCAGCACCACTTCGGGGACAAGCCGGAATCACGTGAGGGGCATGCCTGCACAGCCTCTCAGACTGAACCTCGTGCCGGACACCACAGAACCACCTGCCGGACAGACCGGAACCACCTGCCGGACACGCCGGAACCACCGGCTCGACCCGCCGGAACGACCGCTGGACATGCAAAATCACCTGCCGGCTACGCCGGAAACACTTGGCGAACACTCCGGAATCACCTGCCGGGCATGCCGGAACCACCTCTCAGATATGCCAGAACCACGTGCCAATGACCCCGGAAGCACCTGCCGAGCACGCCGGAACCACCTGCTCGACTCGCCAGAACCACCTGCCGGACACGCAAAAATCACCTGCCGGCTACGCCACAACCAGTTGGGGAACACTTCGGAATCACCTGCCGGGCTTGCTGGAACCACCTGCCGGTCATGCCAAAATCACCTGCCAACTACGCCAGTACCACTTGGCGGACACTTTGGAAACACCTGTCGGGCCGGCAGGAACCACATCTCACACGTGCCAGAACCATGTGCATGAGATGCTGGAACCACACCCCGAACAGACGGAAAACACCTGCCAGACCCGTCTGAACAACCTGCCGAGCACGCCGGAGCCACCTGCTCGACTCGCCGGAACCACCTACCTGACATGCCCAAATCACCAGCCGGGTATGCCAGAACCACTTGGCGGACACTCCGGAATCATCTGCCGGACATGCCGGAACCAGCTCTCAGACACACCAGAACCACGTGCCGGAGACGCCGGAAGCACCTGCCGAGCCTGCCGGAGCCACCTGCTCGACTCGCCAGAAACACCTGCCGGACACGCCAAAATCACCTGCCGGGTACGCCAGAACCACCTGGCGGACACTCCGAAATCACCTGTCGCGCATGCCGGAACCCCCTCTCAGACGTGCCGTAAGCACGTGCCGGACACGCCGGAATCACCTAGCGGACAGACCGGAACCACCTGCCGAGCACGCCGGAGACACCTGTTCGACTGGCTGGAACCACCTGCCGGACAGGCCAATATTAACTGCTGGCTATGCCAGAACCACCTGGGGGACAGTCCGGGATCACCTGCCAGCCATGGCGGAACCACCTCTCACACGTACCAGAACCACCTGCCGGAGAAGCTGGAAACACGTCCTCGACAGTCTGGAACCACCTGCCGGCCAAGCCTGAACCACCTGCCAAGCACAACGGAACAACCTGCCAGACACGCCAAAATCACCTGCGTGTTATGCCAGAACCACTTGGAGGACTCTCTGGGATGACCTGCCGGGCATGCCGGAACCACCTCTCAGACGTGCCAGAACCATGTGGCGGACAGTCCGGAATCACCTGTTGGGCATGCGCAACCACCTCTGAGCCGTACCAGAACCACATGCCGTGCAGGCTGGAACCACCTACCGGACAGACCGGAATCACCTTTCGGGCATGCCGGAACCACCTGTCAGATGTGCCAGAAACACGTGCCGGAGACGCCGGAAGCACCTGCCAAGCACGTTGGAACCACCTGCTCAACTCGCCTGAACCACCTGCCGGACATGCCAAAATCACCTGCCGACTATGCCAGAACCACTTGGCGAACACTCCGGAATCACTTGCCGGGCATGCAGGAACCACCTCTCAGACATGCCAGAACCCCGTGCCAATGACCCCGGAAGCACCAGCCGAGCACGCCGGAACCACCAGCTCAACTCTCCTGAACCACCTGCCGGACACGCCAAAATCACCTGCCCGCTACACCAGCACCACTTCAGGGACAAGCCGGAATCACGTGAGGGGCATGCCGGCACAGCCTCTCAGACTGAACCTCGTGCCGGACACAACAGAACCACCTGCCGGACAGACCGGAACCACCTGCCGGACACACCGGAACCACCGGCTCGACCCGCCGGAACGACCGCTGGACATGCAAAATCACCTGCCGGCTACGCCGGAAACACTTGGCGAACACTCCGGAATCACCTGCCGGGCATGCCGGAACCACCTCTCAGATATGCCAGAACCACGTGCCAATGACCCCGGAAGCACCTGCCGAGCACGCCGGAACCACCTGCTCGACTCGCCAGAACCACCTGCCGGACACGCAAAAATCACCTGCCGGCTACGCCACAACCAGTTGGGGAACACTTCGGAATCACCTGCCGGGCTTGCTGGAACCACCTGCCGGTCATGCCAAAATCACCTGCCAACTACGCCAGTACCACTTGGCGGACACTGTGGAAACACCTGTCGGGCCGGCCGGAACCACATCTCACACGTGCCAGAACCATGTGCATGAGATGCTGGAACCACACCCCGAACAGACGGAAAACACCTGCCAGACCCGTCTGAACAACCTGCCGAGCACGCCGGAGCCACCTGCTCAACTCGCCGGAACCACCTAACTGACATGCCAAAATCACCAGCCGGGTATGCCAGAACCACTTGGCGGACACTCCGGAATCATCTGCCGGACATGCCGGAACCAGCTCTCAGACACACCAGAACCACGTGCCGGAGACGCCGGAAGCACCTGCCGAGCATGCCGGAGCCACCTGCTCGACTCGCCATAAACACCTGCCGGACACGCCAAAATCACCTGCCGGGTACGCCAGAACCACCTGGCGGACACTCCGAAATCACCTGTCGCGCATGCCGGAACCACCTCTCAGACGTGCCGGAAGCACGTGCCGGACACGCCGGAATCACCTAGCGGACAGACCGGAACCACCTGCCGAGCACGCCGGAGCCACCTGTTCGACTGGCTGGAACCCCCTGCCGGACAGGCCAATATTAACTGCTGGCTATGCCAGAACCACCTGGGGGACAGTCCGGGATCACCTGCCAGCCATGGCGGAACCACCTCTCACACGTACCAGAACCACCTGCCGGAGAAGCTGGAAACACGTCCTCGACAGTCTGGAACCACCTGCCGGCCAAGCCTGAACCACCTGCCAAGCACAACGGAACAACCTGCCAGACACGCCAAAATCACCTGCGTGTTATGCCAGAACCACTTGGAGGACTCTCTGGGATGACCTGCCGGGCATGCCGGAACCACCTCTCAGACGTGCCAGAACCATGTGGCGGACAGTCCGGAATCACCTGTTGGGCATGCGCAACCACCTCTGAGACGTACCAGAACCACATGCCGTGCAGGCTGGAACCACCTACCGGACAGACCGGAATCACCTTTCGGGCATGCCGGAACCACCTGTCAGATGTGCCAGAAACACGTGCCGGAGACGCCGGAAGCACCTGCCAAGCACGTTGGAACCACCTGCTCAACTCGCCTGAACCACCTGCCGGACATGCCAAAATCACCTGCCGACTATGCCAGAACCACTTGGCGAACACTCCGGAATCACTTGCCGGGCATGCAGGAACCACCTCTCAGACATGCCAGAACCCCGTGCCAATGACCCCGGAAGCACCAGCCGAGCACGCCGGAACCACCTGCTCAACTCGCCTGAACCACATGCCGGACACGCAAAAATCACCTGCCCGCTACACCAGCACCACTTCGGGGACAAGCCGGAATCACGTGAGGGGCATGCCGGCACAGCCTCTCAGACTGAACCTCGTGCCGGACACCACAGAACCACCTGCCGGACAGACCGGAACCACCTGCCGGACACGCCGGAACCACCGGCTCGACCCGCCGGAACGACCGCTGGACATGCAAAATCACCTGCCGGCTACGCCGGAAACACTTGGCGAACACTCCGGAATCACCTGCCGGGCATGCCGGAACCACCTCTCAGATATGCCAGAACCACGTGCCAATGACCCCGGAAGCACCTGCCGAGCACGCCGGAACCACCTGCTCGACTCGGCAGAACCACCTGCCGGACACGCAAAAATCACCTGCCGGCTACGCCACAACCAGTTGGGGAACACTTCGGAATCACCTGCCGGGCTTGCTGGAACCACCTGCCGGTCATGCCAAAATCACCTGCCAACTACGCCAGTACCACTTGGCGGACACTGTGGAAACACCTGTCGGGCCGGCAGGAACCACATCTCACACGTGCCAGAACCATGTGCATGAGATGCTGGAACCACACCCCGAACAGACGGAAAACACCTGCCAGACCCGTCTGAACAACCTGCCGAGCACGCCGGAGCCACCTGCTCGACTCGCCGGAAGCACCTACCTGACATGCCCAAATCACCAGCCGGGTATGCCAGAACCACTTGGCGGACACTCCGGAATCATCTGCCGGACATGCCGGAACCAGCTCTCAGACACACCAGAACCACGTGCCGGAGACGCCGGAAGCACCTGCCGAGCATGCCGGAGCCACCTGCTCGACTCGCCAGAAACACCTGCCGGACACGCCAAAATCACCTGCCGGGTACGCCAGAACCACCTGGCGGACACTACGAAATCACCTCTCGCGCATGCCGGAACCCCCTCTCAGACGTGCCGGAAGCACGTGCCGGACACGCCGGAATCACCTACCGGACAGACCGGAACCACCTGCCGAGCACGCCGGAGCCACCTGTTCGACTGGCTGGAACCACCTGCCGGACAGGCCAATATTAACTGCTGGCTATGCCAGAACCACCTGGGGGACAGTCCGGGATCACCTGCCAGCCATGGCGGAACCACCTCTCACACGTACCAGAACCACCTGCCGGAGAAGCTGGAAACACGTCCTGGACAGTCTGGAACCACCTGCCGGCCAAGCCTGAACCACCTGCCAAGCACAACGGAACAACCTGCCAGACACGCCAAAATCACCTGCGTGTTATGCCAGAACCACTTGGAGGAATCTCTGGGATGACCTGCCGGGCATGCCGGAACCACCTCTCAGACGTGCCAGAACCATGTGGCGGACAGTCCGGAATCACCTGTTGGGCATGCGCAACCACCTCTGAGCCGTACCAGAACCACATGCCGTGCAGGCTGGAACCACCTACCGGACAGACCGGAATCACCTTTCGGGCATGCCGGAACCACCTGTCAGATGTGCCAGAAACACGTGCCGGAGACGCTGGAAGCACCTGCCAAGCACGTTGGAACCACCTGCTCAACTCGCCTGAACCACCTGCCGGACATGCCAAAATCACCTGCCGACTATGCCAGAACCACTTGGCGAACACTCCGGAATCACTTGCCGGGCATGCAGGAACCACCTCTCAGACATGCCAGAACCCCGTGCCAATGACCCCGGAAGCACCAGCCGAGCACGCCGGAACCACCAGCTCAACTCTCCTGAACCACCTGCCGGACACGCCAAAATCACCTGCCCTCTACACCAGCACCACTTCGGGGACAAGCCGGAATCACGTGAGGGGCATGCCGGCACAGCCTCTCAGACTGAACCTCGTGCCGGACACCACAGAACCACCTGCCGGACAGACCGGAACCACCTGCCGGACACACCGGAACCACCGGCTCGACACGCCGGAACGACCGCTGGACATGCAAAATCACCTGCCGGCTACGCCGGAAACACTTGGCGAACACTCCGGAATCACCTGCCGGGCATGCCGGAACCACCTCTCAGATATGCCAGAACCACGTGCCAATGACCCCGGAAGCACCTGCCGAGCACGCCGGAACCACCTGCTCGACTCGCCAGAACCACCTGCCGGACACGCAAAAATCACCTGCCGGCTACGCCACAACCAGTTGGGGAACACTTCGGAATCACCTGCCGGGCTTGCTGGAACCACCTGCCGGTCATGCCAAAATCACCTGCCAACTACGCCAGTACCACTTGGCGGACACTGTGGAAACACCTGTCGGGCCGGCCGGAACCACATCTCACACGTGCCAGAACCATGTGCATGAGATGCTGGAACCACACCCCGAACAGACGGAAAACACCTGCCAGACCCGTCTGAACAACCTGCCGAGCACGCCGGAGCCACCTGCTCGACTCGCCGGAACCACCTAACTGACATGCCAAAATCACCAGCCGGGTATGCCAGAACCACTTGGCGGACACTCCGGAATCATCTGCCGGACATGCCGGAACCAGCTCTCAGACACACCAGAACCACGTGCCGGAGACGCCGGAAGCACCTGCCGAGCATGCCGGAGCCACCTGCTCGACTCGCCAGAAACACCTGCCGGACACGCCAAAATCACCTGCCGGGTACGCCAGAACCACCTGGCGGACACTCCGAAACCACCTGTCGCGCATGCCGGAACCACCTCTCAGACGTGCCGGAAGCACGTGCCGGACACGCCGGAATCACCTACCGGACAGACCGGAACCACCTGCCGAGCACGCCGGAGCCACCTGTTCGACTCGCTGGAACCACCTGCCGGACAGGCCAATATCAACTGCTGGCTATGCCAGAACCACCTGGGGGACGGTCCGGAATCACCTGCCAGCCATGGCGGAACCACCTCTCAGACGTACCAGAACCACCTGCCGGAGAAGCTGGAAACACGTCCTCGACAGTCTGGAACCACCTGCCGGCCAAGCCTGAACCACCTGCCAAGCACAACGGAACAACCTGCCAGACACGCCAAAATCACCTGCGTGTTATGCCAGAACCACTTGGAGGACTCTCTGGGATGACCTGCCGGGCATGCCGGAACCACCTCTCAGACGTGCCAGAACCATGTGGCGGACAGTCCGGAATCACCTGTTGGGCATGCGCAACCACCTCTGAGACGTACCAGAACCACATGCCGTGCAGGCTGGAACCACCTACCGGACAGACCGGAATCACCTTTCGGGCATGCCGGAACCACCTGTCAGATGTGCCAGAAACACGTGCCGGAGACGCCTTAAGCACCTGCCAAGCACGTTGGAACCACCTGCTCAACTCGCCTGAACCACCTGCCGGACATGCCAAAATCACCTGCCGACTATGCCAGAACAACTTGGCGAACACTCCGGAATCACTTGCCGGGCATGCAGGAACCACATCTCAGACATGCCAGAACCCCGTGCCAATGACCCCGGAAGCACCAGCCGAGCACGCCGGAACCACCTGCTCAACTCGCCTGAACCACCTGCCGGACACGCCAAAATCACCTGCCCGCTACACCAGCACCACTTCGGGGACAAGCCGGAATCACGTGAGGGGCATGCCTGCACAGCCTCTCAGACTGAACCTCGTGCCGGACACCACAGAACCACCTGCCGGACAGACCGGAACCACCTGCCGGACACGCCGGAACCACCGGCTCGACCCGCCGGAACGACCGCTGGACATGCAAAATCACCTGCCGGCTACGCCGGAAACACTTGGCGAACACTCCGGAATCACCTGCCGGGCATGCCGGAACCACCTCTCAGATATGCCAGAACCACGTGCCAATGACCCCGGAAGCACCTGCCGAGCACGCCGGAACCACCTGCTCGACTCGCCAGAACCACCTGCCGGACACGCAAAAATCACCTGCCGGCTACGCCACAACCAGTTGGGGAACACTTCGGAATCACCTGCCGGGCTTGCTGGAACCACCTGCCGGTCATGCCAAAATCACCTGCCAACTACGCCAGTACCACTTGGCGGACACTTTGGAAACACCTGTCGGGCCGGCAGGAACCACATCTCACACGTGCCAGAACCATGTGCATGAGATGCTGGAACCACACCCCGAACAGACGGAAAACACCTGCCAGACCCGTCTGAACAACCTGCCGAGCACGCCGGAGCCACCTGCTCGACTCGCCGGAACCACCTACCTGACATGCCCAAATCACCAGCCGGGTATGCCAGAACCACTTGGCGGACACTCCGGAATCATCTGCCGGACATGCCGGAACCAGCTCTCAGACACACCAGAACCACGTGCCGGAGACGCCGGAAGCACCTGCCGAGCCTGCCGGAGCCACCTGCTCGACTCGCCAGAAACACCTGCCGGACACGCCAAAATCACCTGCCGGGTACGCCAGAACCACCTGGCGGACACTCCGAAATCACCTGTCGCGCATGCCGGAACCCCCTCTCAGACGTGCCGTAAGCACGTGCCGGACACGCCGGAATCACCTAGCGGACAGACCGGAACCACCTGCCGAGCACGCCGGAGACACCTGTTCGACTGGCTGGAACCACCTGCCGGACAGGCCAATATTAACTGCTGGCTATGCCAGAACCACCTGGGGGACAGTCCGGGATCACCTGCCAGCCATGGCGGAACCACCTCTCACACGTACCAGAACCACCTGCCGGAGAAGCTGGAAACACGTCCTCGACAGTCTGGAACCACCTGCCGGCCAAGCCTGAACCACCTGCCAAGCACAACGGAACAACCTGCCAGACACGCCAAAATCACCTGCGTGTTATGCCAGAACCACTTGGAGGACTCTCTGGGATGACCTGCCGGGCATGCCGGAACCACCTCTCAGACGTGCCAGAACCATGTGGCGGACAGTCCGGAATCACCTGTTGGGCATGCGCAACCACCTCTGAGACGTACCAGAACCACATGCCGTGCAGGCTGGAACCACCTACCGGACAGACCGGAATCACCTTTCGGGCATGCCGGAACCACCTGTCAGATGTGCCAGAAACACGTGCCGGAGAAGCCGGAAGCACCTGCCAAGCACGTTGGAACCACCTGCTCAACTCGCCTGAACCACCTGCCGGACATGCCAAAATCACCTGCCGACTATGCCAGAACCACTTGGCGAACACTCCGGAATCACTTGCCGGGCATGCAGGAACCACCTCTCAGATATGCCAGAACCCCGTGCCAATGACCCCGGAAGCACAAGCCGAGCACGCCGGAACCACCAGCTCAACTCGCCTGAACCACCTGCCGGACACGCCAAAATCACCTGCCGGGTATGCCAGAACCACCTGGCGGACACTCCGAAACCACCTGTCGCGCATGCCGGAACCACATCTCAGACGTCCCGGAAGCACGTGTCGGACACGCCGGAATCACGTACTGGACAGACCGGAACCACCTGCCGAGCACGCCGGAGCCACCTGTTCGACTCGCTGGAACCACCTGCCGGACAGGCCAATATCAACTGCTGGCTATGCCAGAACCACCTGGGGGACGGTCCGGAATCACCTGCCAGCCATGACGGAACCACCTCTCAGACATACCAGAAACACCTGCCGGAGAAGCTGGAAACACGTCCTGGACAGTCTGGAACCACCTGCCGGCCAAGCCTGAACCACCTGCCAAGCACAACGGAACAACCTGCCAGACACGCCAAAATCACCTGCGTGTTATGCCAGAACCACTTGGAGGACTCTCTGGGATGACCTGCCGGGCATGCCGGAACCACCTCTCAGACGTGCCAGAACCATGTGGCGGACAGTCCGGAATCACCTGTTGGGCATGCGCAACCACCTCTGAGCCGTACCAGAACCACATGCCGTGCAGGCTGGAACCACCTACCGGACAGACCGGAATCACCTTTCGGGCATGCCGGAACCACCTGTCAGATGTGCCAGAAACACGTGCCGGAGACGCTGGAAGCACCTGCCAAGCACGTTGGAACCACCTGCTCAACTCGCCTGAACCACCTGCCGGACATGCCAAAATCACCTGCCGACTATGCCAGAACCACTTGGCGAACACTCCGGAATCACTTGCCGGGCATGCAGGAACCACCTCTCAGACATGCCAGAACCCCGTGCCAATGACCCCGGAAGCACCAGCCGAGCACGCCGGAACCACCAGCTCAACTCTCCTGAACCACCTGCCGGACACGCCAAAATCACCTGCCCTCTACACCAGCACCACTTCGGGGACAAGCCGGAATCACGTGAGGGGCATGCCGGCACAGCCTCTCAGACTGAACCTCGTGCCGGACACCACAGAACCACCTGCCGGACAGACCGGAACCACCTGCCGGACACACCGGAACCACCGGCTCGACACGCCGGAACGACCGCTGGACATGCAAAATCACCTGCCGGCTACGCCGGAAACACTTGGCGAACACTCCGGAATCACCTGCCGGGCATGCCGGAACCACCTCTCAGATATGCCAGAACCACGTGCCAATGACCCCGGAAGCACCTGCCGAGCACGCCGGAACCACCTGCTCGACTCGCCAGAACCACCTGCCGGACACGCAAAAATCACCTGCCGGCTACGCCACAACCAGTTGGGGAACACTTCGGAATCACCTGCCGGGCTTGCTGGAACCACCTGCCGGTCATGCCAAAATCACCTGCCAACTACGCCAGTACCACTTGGCGGACACTGTGGAAACACCTGTCGGGCCGGCCGGAACCACATCTCACACGTGCCAGAACCATGTGCATGAGATGCTGGAACCACACCCCGAACAGACGGAAAACACCTGCCAGACCCGTCTGAACAACCTGCCGAGCACGCCGGAGCCACCTGCTCGACTCGCCGGAACCACCTAACTGACATGCCAAAATCACCAGCCGGGTATGCCAGAACCACTTGGCGGACACTCCGGAATCATCTGCCGGACATGCCGGAACCAGCTCTCAGACACACCAGAACCACGTGCCGGAGACGCCGGAAGCACCTGCCGAGCATGCCGGAGCCACCTGCTCGACTCGCCAGAAACACCTGCCGGACACGCCAAAATCACCTGCCGGGTACGCCAGAACCACCTGGCGGACACTCCGAAACCACCTGTCGCGCATGCCGGAACCACCTCTCAGACGTGCCGGAAGCACGTGCCGGACACGCCGGAATCACCTACCGGACAGACCGGAACCACCTGCCGAGCACGCCGGAGCCACCTGTTCGACTCGCTGGAACCACCTGCCGGACAGGCCAATATCAACTGCTGGCTATGCCAGAACCACCTGGGGGACGGTCCGGAATCACCTGCCAGCCATGGCGGAACCACCTCTCAGACGTACCAGAACCACCTGCCGGAGAAGCTGGAAACACGTCCTGGACAGTCTGGAACCACCTGCCGGCCAAGCCTGAACCACCTGCCAAGCACAACGGAACAACCTGCCAGACACGCCAAAATCACCTGCGTGTTATGCCAGAACCACTTGGAGGACTCTCTGGGATGACCTGCCGGGCATGCCGGAACCACCTCTCAGACGTGCCAGAACCATGTGGCGGACAGTCCGGAATCACCTGTTGGGCATGCGCAACCACCTCTGAGACGTACCAGAACCACATGCCGTGCAGGCTGGAACCACCTACCGGACAGACCGGAATCACCTTTCGGGCATGCCGGAACCACCTGTCAGATGTGCCAGAAACACGTGCCGGAGACGCCTTAAGCACCTGCCAAGCACGTTGGAACCACCTGCTCAACTCGCCTGAACCACCTGCCGGACATGCCAAAATCACCTGCCGA
This sequence comes from Equus caballus, assembly GCF_041296265.1. Classification (NCBI taxonomy): domain Eukaryota; kingdom Metazoa; phylum Chordata; class Mammalia; order Perissodactyla; family Equidae; genus Equus; species Equus caballus. The sequence continues at coordinate 4,468,711 of NC_091710.1, forward strand.
CTATGCCAGAACAACTTGGCGAACACTCCGGAATCACTTGCCGGGCATGCAGGAACCACATCTCAGACATGCCAGAACCCCGTGCCAATGACCCCGGAAGCACCAGCCGAGCACGCCGGAACCACCTGCTCAACTCGCCTGAACCACCTGCCGGACACGCCAAAATCACCTGCCCGCTACACCAGCACCACTTCGGGGACAAGCCGGAATCACGTGAGGGGCATGCCTGCACAGCCTCTCAGACTGAACCTCGTGCCGGACACCACAGAACCACCTGCCGGACAGACCGGAACCACCTGCCGGACACGCCGGAACCACCGGCTCGACCCGCCGGAACGACCGCTGGACATGCAAAATCACCTGCCGGCTACGCCGGAAACACTTGGCGAACACTCCGGAATCACCTGCCGGGCATGCCGGAACCACCTCTCAGATATGCCAGAACCACGTGCCAATGACCCCGGAAGCACCTGCCGAGCACGCCGGAACCACCTGCTCGACTCGCCAGAACCACCTGCCGGACACGCAAAAATCACCTGCCGGCTACGCCACAACCAGTTGGGGAACACTTCGGAATCACCTGCCGGGCTTGCTGGAACCACCTGCCGGTCATGCCAAAATCACCTGCCAACTACGCCAGTACCACTTGGCGGACACTTTGGAAACACCTGTCGGGCCGGCAGGAACCACATCTCACACGTGCCAGAACCATGTGCATGAGATGCTGGAACCACACCCCGAACAGACGGAAAACACCTGCCAGACCCGTCTGAACAACCTGCCGAGCATGCCGGAGCCACCTGCTCGACTCGCCGGAACCACCTACCTGACATGCCCAAATCACCAGCCGGGTATGCCAGAACCACTTGGCGGACACTCCGGAATCATCTGCCGGACATGCCGGAACCAGCTCTCAGACACACCAGAACCACGTGCCGGAGACGCCGGAAGCACCTGCCGAGCCTGCCGGAGCCACCTGCTCGACTCGCCAGAAACACCTGCCGGACACGCCAAAATCACCTGCCGGGTACGCCAGAACCACCTGGCGGACACTCCGAAATCACCTGTCGCGCATGCCGGAACCCCCTCTCAGACGTGCCGTAAGCACGTGCCGGACACGCCGGAATCACCTAGCGGACAGACCGGAACCACCTGCCGAGCACGCCGGAGACACCTGTTCGACTGGCTGGAACCACCTGCCGGACAGGCCAATATTAACTGCTGGCTATGCCAGAACCACCTGGGGGACAGTCCGGGATCACCTGCCAGCCATGGCGGAACCACCTCTCACACGTACCAGAACCACCTGCCGGAGAAGCTGGAAACACGTCCTCGACAGTCTGGAACCACCTGCCGGCCAAGCCTGAACCACCTGCCAAGCACAACGGAACAACCTGCCAGACACGCCAAAATCACCTGCGTGTTATGCCAGAACCACTTGGAGGACTCTCTGGGATGACCTGCCGGGCATGCCGGAACCACCTCTCAGACGTGCCAGAACCATGTGGCGGACAGTCCGGAATCACCTGTTGGGCATGCGCAACCACCTCTGAGACGTACCAGAACCACATGCCGTGCAGGCTGGAACCACCTACCGGACAGACCGGAATCACCTTTCGGGCATGCCGGAACCACCTGTCAGATGTGCCAGAAACACGTGCCGGAGAAGCCGGAAGCACCTGCCAAGCACGTTGGAACCACCTGCTCAACTCGCCTGAACCACCTGCCGGACATGCCAAAATCACCTGCCGACTATGCCAGAACCACTTGGCGAACACTCCGGAATCACTTGCCGGGCATGCAGGAACCACCTCTCAGATATGCCAGAACCCCGTGCCAATGACCCCGGAAGCACAAGCCGAGCACGCCGGAACCACCAGCTCAACTCGCCTGAACCACCTGCCGGACACGCCAAAATCACCTGCCGGGTATGCCAGAACCACCTGGCGGACACTCCGAAACCACCTGTCGCGCATGCCGGAACCACATCTCAGACGTCCCGGAAGCACGTGTCGGACACGCCGGAATCACGTACTGGACAGACCGGAACCACCTGCCGAGCACGCCGGAGCCACCTGTTCGACTCGCTGGAACCACCTGCCGGACAGGCCAATATCAACTGCTGGCTATGCCAGAACCACCTGGGGGACGGTCCGGAATCACCTGCCAGCCATGACGGAACCACCTCTCAGACATACCAGAAACACCTGCCGGAGAAGCTGGAAACACGTCCTGGACAGTCTGGAACCACCTGCCGGCCAAGCCTGAACCACCTGCCAAGCACAACGGAACAACCTGCCAGACACGCCAAAATCACCTGCGTGTTATGCCAGAACCACTTGGAGGACTCTCTGGGATGACCTGCCGGGCATGCCGGAACCACCTCTCAGACGTGCCAGAACCATGTGGCGGACAGTCCGGAATCACCTGTTGGGCATGCGCAACCACCTCTGAGACGTACCAGAACCACATGCCGTGCAGGCTGGAACCACCTACCGGACAGACCGGAATCACCTTTCGGGCATGCCGGAACCACCTGTCAGATGTGCCAGAAACACGTGCCGGAGACGCCGGAAGCACCTGCCAAGCACGTTGGAACCACCTGCTCAACTCGCCTGAACCACCTGCCGGACATGCCAAAATCACCTGCCGACTATGCCAGAACCACTTGGCGAGCACTCCGGAATCACTTGCCGGGCATGCAGGAACCACCTCTCAGACATGCCAGAACCCCGTGCCAATGACCCCGGAAGCACCAGCCGAGCACGCCGGAACCACCTGCTCGACTCGCCAGAACCACCTGCCGATCACGCAAAAATCACCTGCCGGCTACGCCACAACCAGTTGGTGAACACTTTGGAATCACCTGCCAGGCTTGCTGGAACCACCTGGCAGTCATGCCAAAATCACCTGCCAACTACGCCAGAACCGCTTGGCGGACACTGCGGAAACACCTGTCGGGCCGGCTGGAACCACATCTCAGACGTGCCAGAAACGTGTTCATGAGATGCTGGAACCACACCCCGAACAGACGGATACCACCTGCCAGAACCGCCTGAACCACCTGCTGAGCACGCCCGAACCACCTGCTCGACTCACCGGTACCACCTCCCTGACACGCCAAAATGACCTGCTGGGTATGCCAGAACCACTTGGCGGACACTCCGGAATCATCTGCCGGACATGCCGGAACCAGCTCTCAGACACACCAGAACCAAGTGCCGGAGACGCCGGAAGCACCTGCCGAGCATGCCGGAGCCACCTGCTCGACTCGCCAGAAACACCTGCCGGACACGCCAAAATCGCCTGCCGGGTACGCCAGAACCACCTGGCGGACACTCCGGAATCGCCTGCCGCGCCTGCCGGAACCACCTCTCAGACGTGCCGGAAGCACGTGCCAGACACGCCGGAATCACCTACCGGACAGACCGGAACCACCTGCCAAGAACGCCGGAGCCACCTGTTCGACTCGCTGGAACCACCGGCTGGTCAGGACAATATCAACTGCTGGCTATGCCAGAACCACCTGGGGGACAGTCCGGGATCACCTGCCAGCCATGGCGGAACCACCTCTCAGACGTACCAGAACCACCTGCCGGAGAAGCTGGAAACACGTCCTGGACAGACTGGAACCACGTGACGGCCATGCCTGAACCACCTGCCGAGCACGGCGGAACCACCTGCCGGACACGCCAAAATCACCTGCGGGCTACGCCAGAACCACTTGGACGACTCTCCGAAATGACCTGCCGGGCATGTTGGAACCACCTCTCAGACGTGCCAGAAGCACGTGGCGGACAGTCCGGAATCACCTGTTGGGCATACGCAACCACCTCTGACACGTACCAGAACCACGTGCAATGCACGCCGGAACCAGCTACCGGACAGACCGCAATCAACTCTTGGGCATGCCGGAACCACCAGTCAGATGTGCCAGAAACACGTGCCGGAGACGCCGGAAGCACCTGCCGAGCACGTCGCAACCACCTGCTCAACTCGCCTGAACCACCTGCCGGACACGCCAAAATCACCTGCCCGCTACACCAGCACCACTTCGGGGACAAGCCGGAATCACGTGAGGGGCATGCCGGCACAGCTTCTCAGACTGAACCTCGTGCCGGAACAACAGAACCACCTGCCGGACAGACCGGAACCACCTGCCGGACACGCCGGAACCACCGGCTCGACCTGCCGGAACGACCGCTGGACATGCAAAATCACCTGCCGGCTACGCCAGAAAAACTTGGCGAACACTCCGGAATCACCTGCCGGGCATGCCGGAACCACCTCTCAGATATGCCAGAACCACGTGCCAATGACACCGGAAGCACCTGCCGAGCACGCCGGAACCACCTGCTTGACTCACCAGAACCACCTGCCGGACACGCAAAAATCAACTGCCGGCTACGCCACAAGCAGTTGGGGAACACTTCGGAATCACTGCCGGGCTTGCTGGAACCAACTGCCGGTCATGCCAAAATCACCTGCCAACTACGCCAGTACCACTTGGCGGACACTGTGGAAACACCTGTCGGGCCGGCCGGAACCACATCTCAGACGTGCCAGAACCATGTGCACGAGATGCTGGAACCACACCCCGAACAGACGGAAAACACCTGCCAGACCCGTCTGAACAACCTGCCGAGCACGCCGGAGCCACCTGCTCGACTCGCCGGAACCACCTGCCTGACATGCCCAAATCACCAGCCGGGTATGCCAGAACCACTTGGCGGACACTCCGGAATCATCTGCCGGACATGCCGGAACCAGCTCTCAGACACACCAGAACCACGTGCCGGAGACGCCGGAAGCACCTGCCGAGCATGCCGGAGCCACCTGCTCGACTCGCCAGAAACACCTGCCGGACACGCCAAAATCACCTGCCGGGTACGCCAGAACCACCTGGCGGACACTCCGAAACCACCTGTCGCGCATGCCGGAACCACCTCTCAAACGTGCCGGAAGCACGTGCCGGACACGCCGGAATCACCTACCGGACAGACCGGAACCACCTGCCGAGCACGCCGGAGCCACCTGTTCGACTCGCTGGAACCACCTGCCGGACAGGCCAATATCAACTGCTGGCTATGCCAGAACCTCCTGGGGGATGGTCCGGAATCACCTGCCAGCCATGGCGGAACCACCTCTCACACGTACCAGAACCACCTGCCGGAGAAGCTGGAAACACGTCCTGGACAGTCTGGAACCCCCTGCCGGCCAAGCCTGAACCACCTGCCAAGCACAACGGAACAACCTGCCAGACACGCCAAAATCACCTGCGTGTTATGCCAGAACCACTTGGAGGACTCTCTGGGATGACCTGCCGGGCATGCCAGAACCACCTCTCAGACGTGCCAGAACCATGTGGCGGAAAGTCCGGAATCACCTGTTGGGCATGCGCAACCACCTCTGAGACGTACCAGAACCACATGCCGTGCAGGCTGGAACCACCTACCGGACAGACCGGAATCACCTTTCGGGCATGCCGGAACCACCTGTCAGATGTGCCAGAAACACGTGCCGGAGACGCCGGAAGCACCTGCCAAGCACGTTGGAACCACCTGCTCAACTCGCCTGAACCACCTGCCGGACATGCCAAAATCACCTGCCGACTATGCCAGAACCACTTGGCGAACACTCCGGAATCACCTGCCGGGCATGCAGGAACCACCTCTCAGACATGCCAGAACCCCGTGCCAATGACCCCGGAAGCACCAGCCGAGCACGCCGGAACCACCTGCTCGACTCGCCAGAACCACCTGCCGATCACGCAAAAATCACCTGCCGGCTACGCCACAACCAGTTGGTGAACACTTTGGAATCACCTGCCAGGCTTGCTGGAACCACCTGCCAGTCATGCCAAAATCACCTGCCAACTACGCCAGAACCGCTTGGCGGACACTGCGGAAACACCTGTCGGGCCGGCTGGAACCACATCTCAGACGTGCCAGAAACGTGTTCATGAGATGCTGGAACCACACCCCGAACAGACGGATACCACCTGCCAGAACCGCCTGAACCACCTGCTGAGCACGCCGGAACCACCTGCTCGACTCACCGGTACCACCTCCCTGACACGCCAAAATCACCTGCTGGGTATGCCAGAACCACTTGGCGGACACTCCGGAATCATCTGCCGGACATGCCGGAACCAGCTCTCAGACACACCAGAACCACGTGCCGGAGACACCGGAAGCACCTGCCGAGCATGCCGGAGCCACCTGCTCGACTCGCCAGAAACACCTGCCGGACACGACAAAATCACCTGCCGGGTACGCCAGAACCACCTGGCGGACACTCCGAAACCACCTGTCGCGCATGCCGGAACCACCTCTCAGACGTGCCGGAAGCACGTGCCGGACACGCCTGAATCACCTACCGGACAGACCGGAACCACCTGCCGAGCACGCCGGAGCCACCTGTTCGACTGGCTGGAACCACCTGCCGGACAGGCCAATATCAACTGCTGGCTATGCCAGAACCACCTGGGGGACGGTCCGGAATCACCTGCCAGCCATGGCGGAACCACCTCTCACACGTACCAGAACCACCTGCCGGAGAAGCTGGAAACACGTCCTGGACAGTCTGGAACCACCTGCCGGCCAAGCCTGAACCACCTGCCAAGCACAACGGAACAACCTGCCAGACACGCCAAAATCACCTGCGTGTTATGCCAGAACCACTTGGAGGACTCTCTGGGATGACCTGCCGGGCATGCCGGAACCACCTCTCAGACGTGCCAGAACCATGTGGCGGACAGTCCGGAATCACCTGTTGGGCATGCGCAACCACCTCTGAGCCGTACCAGAACCACATGCCGTGCAGGCTGGAACCACCTACCGGACAGACCGGAATCACCTTTCGGGCATGCCGGAACCACCTGTCAGATGTGCCAGAAACACGTGCCGGAGACGCCGGAAGCACCTGCCAAGCACGTCGGAACCACCTGCTCAACTCGCCTGAACCACCTGCCGGACATGCCAAAATCACCTGCCGACTATGCCAGAACCACTTGGCGAACACTCCGGAATCACTTGCCGGGCATGCAGGAACCACCTCTCAGACATGCCAGAACCCCGTGCCAATGACCCCGGAAGCACCAGCCGAGCACGCCGGAACCACCTGCTCGACTCGCCAGAACCACCTGCCGATCACGCAAAAATCACCTGCCGGCTACGCCACAACCAGTTGGTGAACACTTTGGAATCACCTGCCAGGCTTGCTGGAACCACCTGCCAGTCATGCCAAAATCACCTGCCAACTACGCCAGAACCGCTTGGCGGACACTGCGGAAACACCTGTCGGGCCGGCTGGAACCACATGTCAGACGTGCCAGAAACGTGTTCATGAGATGTTGGAACCACACCCCGAACAGACGGATACCACCTGCCAGAACCGCCTGAACCACCTGCTGAGCACGCCTGAACCACCTGCTCGACTCACCGGTACCACCTCCCTGACACGCCAAAATCACCTGCTGGGTATGCCAGAACCACTTGGCGGACACTCCGGAATCATCTGCCGGACATGCCGGAACCAGCTCTCAGACACACCAGAACCACGTGCCGGAGATGCCGGAAGCACCTGCCGACTATGCCGGAGCCACCTGCTCGACTCGCCAGAAACACCTGCCGGACACGCCAAAATCTCCTGCCGGGTATGCCAGAACCACCTGGCGGACACTCCGAAACCACCTGCCGCGCATGCCGGAACCACCTCTCAGACGTGCCGGAAGCACCTGCTGGACACACCAGAAACACCTACCGGACAGACCGGAACCACCTGCCAAGAACGCCGGAGCCACCTGTTCGACTCGCTGGAACCACCTGCCGGACAGGCCAATATCAACTGCTGGCTATGCCAGAACCACCTGGGGGACAGTCCGGGATCACCTGCCAGCCATGGCGGAACCACCTCTCAGACGTACCAGAACCACCTGCCGGAGAAGCTGGAAACACGTCCTGGACAGACTGGAACCACGTGACGGCCATGCCCGAACCACCTGCCGAGCATGGCGGAACAACCTGCCAGACACGCCAAAATCACCTGCGTGTTATGCCAGAACCACTTGGAGGACTCTCTGGGATGACCTGCCGGGCATGCCGGAACCACCTCTCAGACGTGCCAGAACCATGTGGCGGACAGTCCGGAATCACCTGTTGGGCATGCGCAACCACCTCTGAGACGTACCAGAACCACATGCCGTGCAGGCTGGAACCACCTACCGGACAGACCGGAATCACCTTTCGGGCATGCCGGAACCACCTGTCAGATGTGCCAGAAACACGTGCCGGAGACGCCGGAAGCACCTGCCAAGCACGTTGGAACCACCTGCTCAACTCGCCTGAACCACCTGCCGGACATGCCAAAATCACCTGCCGACTATGCCAGAACCACTTGGCGAACACTCCGGAATCACTTGCCGGGCATGCAGGAACCACCTCTCAGACATGCCAGAACCCCGTGCCAATGACCCCGGAAGCACCAGCCGAGCACGCCGGAACCACCTGCTCAACTCGCCTGAACCACATGCCGGATACGCAAAAATCACCTGCCCGCTACACCAGCACCACTTCGGGGACAAGCCGGAATCACGTGAGGGGCATGCCTGCACAGCCTCTCAGACTGAACCTCGTGCCGGACACCACAGAACCACCTGCCGGACAGACCGGAACCACCTGCCGGTCACGCCGGAACCACCGGCTCGACCCGCCGGAACGACCGCTGGACATGCAAAATCACCTGCCGGCTACGCCGGAAACACTTGGCGAACACTCCGGAATCACCTGCCGGGCATGCCGGAACCACCTCTCAGATATGCCAGAACCACGTGCCAATGATCCCGGAAGCACCTGCCGAGCACGCCGGAACCACCTGCTCGACTCGCCAGAACCACCTGCCGGACACGCAAAAATCACCTGCCGGCTACGCCACAACCAGTTGGGGAACACTTCGGAATCACCTGCCGGGCTTGCTGGAACCACCTGCCGGTCATGCCAAAATCACCTGCCAACTACGCCAGTACCACTTGGCGGACACTGTGGAAACACCTGTCGGGCCGGCCGGAACCACATCTCACACGTGCCAGAACCATGTGCATGAGATGCTGGAACCACACCCCGAACAGACGGAAAACACCTGCCAGACCCGTCTGAACAACCTGCCGAGCACGCCGGAGCCACCTGCTCGACTCGCCGGAACCACCTACCTGACATGCCCAAATCACCAGCCGGGTATGCCAGAACCACTTGGCGGACACTCCGGAATCATCTGCCGGACATGCCGGAACCAGCTCTCAGACACACCAGAACCACGTGCCGGAGACGCCGGAAGCACCTGCCGAGCATGCCGGAGCCACCTGCTCGACTCGCCAGAAACACCTGCCGGACACGCCAAAATCACCTGCCGGGTACGCCAGAACCACCTGGCGGACACTCCGAAATCACCTGTCGCGCATGCCGGAACCACCTCTCAGACGTGCCGGAAGCACGTGCCGGACACGCCGGAATCACCTAGCGGACAGACCGGAACCACCTGCCGAGCACGCCAGAGCCACCTGTTCGACTGGCTGGAACCATCTGCCGGACAGGCCAATATTAACTGCTGGCTATCCCAAAACCACCTGGGGGACGGTCTGGGATCACCTGCCAGCCATGGCGGAACCACCTCTCACACGTACCAGAACCACCTGCCGGAGAAGCTGGAAACACCTCCTGGACAGTCTGGAACCACCTGCCGGCCAAGCCTGAACCACCTGGCAAGCACAACGGAACAACCTGCCAGACACGCCAAAATCACCTGCGTGTTATGCCAGAACCACTTGGAGGACTCTCTGGGATGACCTGCCGGGCATGCCGGAACCACCTCTCAGACGTGCCAGAACCATGTGGCGGACAGTCCGGAATCACCTGTTGGGCATGCGCAACCACCTCTGAGACGCACCACAACCACATGCCGCGCAGGCTGGAACCACCTACCGGACAGACCGGAATCACCTTTCGGGCATGCCGGAACCACCTGTCAGATGTGCCAGAAACACGTGCCGGAGACGCCGGAAGCACCTGCCAAGCACGTTGGAACCACCTGCTCAACTCGCCTGAACCACCTGCCGGACATGCCAAAATCACCTGCCGACTATGCCAGAACCACTTGGCGAACACTCCGGAATCACTTGCCAGGCATGCAGGAACCACCTCTCAGACATGCCAGAACCCCGTGCCAATGACCCCGGAAGCACCAGCCGAGCACGCCGGAACCACCAGCTCAACTCGCCTGAACCACCTGCCGGACACGCCAAAATCACCTGCCCGCTACACCAGCACCACTTCGGGGACAAGCCGGAATCACGTGAGGGGCATGCCGGCACAGCCTCTCAGACTGAACCTCGTGCCGGACACCACAGAACCACCTGCCGGACAGACCGGAACCACCTGCCGGACACGCCGGAACCACCGGCTCGACCCGCCGGAACGACCGCTGGACATGCAAAATCACCTGCCGGCTACGCCGGAAACACTTGGCGAACACTCCGGAATCACCTGCCGGGCATGCCGGAACCACCTCTCAGATATGCCAGAACCACGTGCCAATGACCCTGGAAGCACCTGCCGAGCACGCCGGAACCACCTGCTCGACTCGCCAGAACCACCTGCCGGACGCGCAAAAATCACCTGCCGGCTACGCCACAACCAGTTGGGGAACACTTCGGAATCACCTGCCGGGCTTGCTGGAACCAACTGCCGGTCATGCCAAAATCACCTGCCAACTACGCCAGTACCACTTGGCGGACACTGTGGAAACACCTGTTGTGCCGGCCGGAACCACATCTCACACGTGCCAGAACCATGTGCATGAGCTGCAGGAACCACACCCCGAATAGACGGAAAACACCTGCCAGACCCGTCTGAACAACCTGCCGAGCACGCCGGAGCCACCTGCTCGACTCGCCGGAACCACCTACCTGACATGCCCAAATCACCAGCCGGGTATGCCAGAACCACTTGGCGGACACTCCGGAATCATCTGCCGGATATGCCGGAACCAGCTCTCAGACACACCAGAACCACGTGCCGGAGACGCCGGAAGCACCTGCCGAGCATGCCGGAGCCACCTGCTCGACTCGCCAGAAACACCTGCCGGACACGCCAAAATCACCTGCCGGGTACGCCAGAACCACCTGGCGGACACTCCGAAATCACCTGTCGCGCATGCCGGAACCACCTCTCAGACGTGCCGGAAGCACGTGCCGGACACGCCGGAATCACCTAGCGGACAGACCGGAACCACCTGCCGAGCACGCTGGAGCCACCTGTTCGACTCGCTGGAACCACCTGCCGGACAGGCCAATATCAACTGCTGGCTATGCCAGAACCACCTGGGGGACGGTCCGGAATCACCTGCCAGCCATGGCGGAACCACCTCTCAGACGTACCAGAACCACCTGCCGGAGAAGGTGGAAACACGTCCTGGACAGTCTGGAACCACCTGCCGGACAGGCCAATATTAACTGCTGGCTATGCCAGAACCACCTGGGGGACAGTCCGGGATCACCTGCCAGCCATGGCGGAACCACCTCTCACACGTACCAGAACCACCTGCCGGAGAAGCTGGAAACACGTCCTGGACAGTCTGGAACCACCTGCCGGCCAAGCCTGAACCACCTGCCAAGCACAACGGAACAACCTGCCAGACACGCCAAAATCACCTGCGTGTTATGCCAGAACCACTTGGAGGACTCTCTGGGATGACCTGCCGGGCATGCCGGAACCACCTCTCAGACGTGCCAGAACCATGTGGCGGACAGTCCGGAATCACCTGTTGGGCATGCGCAACCACCTCTGAGCCGTACCAGAACCACATGCCGTGCAGGCTGGAACCACCTACCGGACAGACCGGAATCACCTTTCGGGCATGCCGGAACCACCTGTCAGATGTGCCAGAAACACGTGCCGGAGACGCCGGAAGCACCTGCCAAGCACGTTGGAACCACCTGCTCAACTCGCCTGAACCACCTGCCGGACATGCCAAAATCACCTGCCGACTATGCCAGAACCACTTGGCGAACACTCCGGAATCACTTGCCGGGCATGCAGGAACCACCTCTCAGACATGCCAGAACCCCGTGCCAATGACCCCGGAAGCACCAGCCGAGCACGCCGGAACCACCAGCTCAACTCGCCTGAACCACCTGCCGGACACGCCAAAATCACCTGCCCGCTACACCAGCACCAGTTCAGGGACAAGCCGGAATCACGTGAGGGGCATGCCGGCACAGCCTCTCAGACTGAACCTCGTGCCGGACACCACAGAACCACCTGCCGGACAGACCGGAACCACCTGCCGGACACACCGGAAACACCGGCTCGACCCGCCGGAACGACCGCTGGACATGCAAAATCACCTGCCGGCTACGCCGGAAACACTTGGCGAACACTCCGGAATCACCTGCCGGGCATGCCGGAACCACCTCTCAGATATGCCAGAACCACGTGCCAATGACCCCGGAAGCACCTGCCGAGCACGCCGGAACCACCTGCTCGACTCGCCAGAACCACCTGCCGGACACGCAAAAATCACCTGCCGGCTACGCCACAACCAGTTGGGGAACACTTCGGAATCACCTGCCGGGCTTGCTGGAACCACCTGCCGGTCATGCCAAAATCACCTGCCAACTACGCCAGTACCACTTGGCGGACACTGTGGAAACACCTGTTGTGCCGGCCGGAACCACATCTCACACGTGCCAGAACCATGTGCATGAGATGCTGGAACCACACCCCGAACAGACGGAAAACACCTGCCAGACCCGTCTGAACAACCTGCCGAGCACGCCGGAGCCACCTGCTCGACTCGCCGGAACCACCTAACTGACATGCCAAAATCACCAGCCGGGTATGCCAGAACCACTTGGCGGACACTCCGGAATTATCTGCCGGACATGCCGGAACCAGCTCTCAGACACACCAGAACCACGTGCCGGAGACGCCGGAAGCACCTGCCGAGCATGCCGGAGCCACCTGCTCGACTCGCCAGAAACACCTGCCGGACACGCCAAAATCACCTGCCGGGTACGCCAGAACCACCTGGCGGACACTCCGAAATCACCTGTCGCGCATGCCGGAACCACCTCTCAGACGTGCCGGAAGCACGTGCCGGACACGCCGGAATCACCTAGCGGACAGACCGGAACCACCTGCCGAGCACGCCGGAGCCACCTGTTCGACTGGCTGGAACCACCTGCCGGACAGGCCAATATTAACTGCTGGCTATGCCAGAACCACCTGGGGGACAGTCCGGGATCACCTGCCAGCCATGGCGGAACCACCTCTCACACGTACCAGAACCACATGCCGGAGAAGCTGGAAACACGTCCTCGACAGTCTGGAACCACCTGCCGGCCAAGCCTGAACCACCTGCCAAGCACAACGGAACAACCTGCCAGACACGCCAAAATCACCTGCGTGTTATGCCAGAACCACTTGGAGGACTCTCTGGGATGACCTGCCGGGCATGCCGGAACCACCTCTCAGACGTGCCAGAACCATGTGGCGGACAGTCCGGAATCACGTGTTGGGCATGCGCAACCACCTCTGAGACGTACCAGAACCACATGCCGTGCAGGCTGGAACCACCTACCGGACAGACCGGAATCACCTTTCGGGCATGCCGGAACCACCTGTCAGATGTGCCAGAAACACGTGCCGGAGACGCCGGAAGCACCTGCCAAGCACGTTGGAACCACCTGCTCAACTCGCCTAAACCACCTGCCGGACATGCCAAAATCACCTGCCGACTATGCCAGAACCACTTGGCGAACACTCCGGAATCACTTGCCGGGCATGCAGGAACCACCTCTCAGACATGCCAGAAGCCCGTGCCCATGACCCCGGAAGCACCAGCCGAGCACGCCGGAACCACCTGCTCAACTCGCCTGAACCACATGCCGGATACGCAAAAATCACCTGCCCGCTACACCAGCACCACTTCGGGGACAAGCCGGAATCACGTGAGGGGCATGCCGGCACAGCCTCTCAGACTGAACCTCGTGCCGGACACCACAGAACCACCTGCCGGACAGACCGGAACCACCTGCCGGACACGCCGCAACCACCGGCTCGACCCGCCGGAACGACCGCTGGACATGCAAAATCACCTGCCGGCTACGCCGGAAACACTTGGCGAACACTCCGGAATCACCTGCCGGGCATGCCGGAACCACCTCTCAGATATGCCAGAACCACTTGCCAATGACCCCGGAAGCACCTGCCGAGCACGCCGGAACCACCTGCTCGACTCGCCAGAACCACCTGCCGGACACGCAAAAATCACCTGCCGGCTACGCCACAACCAGTTGGGGAACACTTCGGAATCACCTGCCGGGCTTGCTGGAACCACCTGCCGGTCATGCCAAAATCACCTGCCAACTACGCCAGTACCACTTGGCGGACACTGTGGAAACACCTGTCGGGCCGGCAGGAACCACATCTCACACGTGCCAGAACCATGTGCATGAGATGCTGGAACCACACCCCGAACAGATGGAAAACACCTGCCAGACCCGTCTGAACAACCTGCCGAGCACGCCGGAGCCACCTGCTCGACTCGCCGGAACCACCTACCTGACATGACCAAATCACCAGCCGGGTATGCCAGAACCACTTTGCGGACACTCAGGAATCATCTGCCGGACATGCCGGAACCAGCTCTCAGACACACCAGAACCACATGCCGGAGACCCCGGAAGCACCTGCCGAGCATGCCGGAGCCACCTGCTCGACTCGCCAGAAACACCTGCCGGACACGCCAAAATCACCTGCCGGGTACGCCAGAACCACCTGGCGGACACTCCGAAATCACCTGTCGCGCATGCCGGAACCACCTCTCAGACGTGCCGGAAGCACGTGCCGGACACGCCGGAATCACCTAGCGGACAGACCGGAACCACCTGCCGAGCACGCCGGAGCCACCTGTTCGACTGGCTGGAACCCCCTGCCGGACAGGCCAATATTAACTGCTGGCTATGCCAGAACCACCTGGGGGACAGTCCGGGATCACCTGCCAGCCATGGCGGAACCACCTCTCACACGTACCAGAACCACCTGCCGGAGAAGCTGGAAACACGTCCTCGACAGTCTGGAACCACCTGCCGGCCAAGCCTGAACCACCTGCCAAGCACAACGGAACAACCTGCCAGACACGCCAAAATCACCTGCGTGTTATGCCAGAACCACTTGGAGGACTCTCTGGGATGACCTGCCGGGCATGCCGGAACCACCTCTCAGACGTGCCAGAACCATGTGGCGGACAGTCCGGAATCACCTGTTGGGCATGCACAACCACCTCTGAGACGTACCAGAACCACATGCCGTGCAGGCTGGAACCACCTACCGGACAGACCGGAATCACCTTTCGGGCATGCCGGAACCACCTGTCAGATGTGCCAGAAACACGTGTCGGAGACGCCGGAAGCACCTGCCAAGCACGTTGGAACCACCTGCTCAACTCGCCTGAACCACCTGCCGGACATGCCAAAATCACCTGCCGACTATGCCAGAACCACTTGGCGAACACTCCGGAATCACTTGCCGGGCATGCAGGAACCACCTCTCAGACATGCCAGAACCCCGTGCCCATGACCCCGGAAGCACCAGCCGAGCACGCCGGAACCACGTGCTCAACTCGCCTGAACCACATGCCAGATACGCAAAAATCACCCGCCCGCTACACCAGCACCACTTCGGGGACAAGCCGGAATCACGTGAGGGGCATGCCTGCACAGCCTCTCAGACTGAACCTCGTGCCGGACACCACAGAACCACCTGCCGGACAGACCGGAACCACCTGCCGGACACGCCGGAACCACCGGCTCGACCCGCCGGAACGACCGCTGGACATGCAAAATCACCTGCCGGCTACGCCGGAAACACTTGGCGAACACTCCGGAATCATCTGCCGGGCATGCCGGAACCACCTCTCAGATATGCCAGAACCACGTGCCAATGACCCCGGAAGCACCTGCCGAGCACGCCGGAACCACCTGCTCGACTCGCCAGAACCACCTGCCGGACACGCAAAAATCACCTGCCGGCTACGCCACAACCAGTTGGGGAACACTTCGGAATCACCTGCCGGGCTTGCTGGAACCACCTGCCGGTCATGCCAAAATCACCTGCCAACTACGCCAGTACCACTTGGCGGACACTGTGGAAACACCTGTCGGGCCGGCAGGAACCACATCTCACACGTGCCAGAACCATGTGCATGAGATGCTGGAACCACACCCCGAACAGACGGAAAACACCTGCCAGACCCGTCTGAACAACCTGCCGAGCACGCCGGAGCCACCTGCTCGACTCGCCGGAACCACCTACCTGACATGCCAAAATCACCAGCCGGGTATGCCAGAACCACTTGGCGGACACTCCGGAATCATCTGCCGGACATGCCGGAACCAGCTCTCAGACACACCAGAACCACGTGCCTGAGACGCCGGAAGCACCTGCCGAGCATGCCGGAGCCACCTGCTCGACTCGCCAGAAACACCTGCCGGACACGCCAAAATAACCTGCCGGGTAAGCCAGAACCACCTGGCGGACACTCCGAAATCACCTGCCGCGCATGCTGGTACCACCTCTCAGACGTGCCGGAAGCACGTGCCGGACACGCCGGAAACACCTAGCGGACAAACCGGAACCACCTGCCGAGCACGCCGGAGCCACCTGTTCGACTGGCTGGAACCACCTGCCGTCAGGCCAATATTAACTGCTGTCTATGCCAGAACCACCTGGGGGACAGTCTGGGATCACCTGCCAGCCATGGCGGAACCACCTCTCACACGTACCAGAACCACCTGCCGGAGAAGCTGGAAACACGTCCTGGACAGTCTGGAACCACCTGCCGGCCAAGCCTGAACCACCTGCCAAGCACAACGGAACAACCTGCCAGACACGCCAAAATCACCTGCGTGTTATGCCAGAACCACTTGGAGGACTCTCTGGGATGACCTGCCGGGCATGCCGGAACCACCTCTCAGACGTGCCAGAACCATGTGGCGGACAGTCCGGAATCACCTGTTGGGCATGCGCAACCACCTCTGAGACGTACCAGAACCACATGCCGTGCAGGCTGGAACCACCTACCGGACAGACCGGAATCACCTTTCGGGCATGCCGGAACCACCTGTCAGATGTGCCAGAAACACGTGCCGGAGACGCCGGAAGCACCTGCCAAGCACGTTGGAACCACCTGCTCAACTCGCCTGTACCACCTGCCGGACATGCCAAAATCACCTGCCGACTATGCCAGAACCACTTGGCGAACACTCCGGAATCACTTGCCGGGCATGCAGGAACCACCTCTCAGACATGCCAGAACCCCGTGCCCATGACCCCGGAAGCACCAGCCGAGCACGCCGGAACCACCTGCTCAACTCGCCTGAACCACATGCCGGATACGCAAAAATCACCTGCCCGCTACACCAGCACCACTTCGGGGACAAGCCGGAATCACGTGAGGGGCATGCCTGCACAGCCTCTCAGACTGAACCTCGTGCCGGACACCACAGAACCACCTGCCGGACAGACCGGGACCACCTGCCGGACACGCTGGAACCACCGGCTCGACCCGCCGGAACGACCGCTGGACATGCAAAATCACCTGCCGGCTACGCCGGAAACACTTGGCGAACACTCCGGAATCACCTGCCGGGCATGCCGGAACCACCTCTCAGATATGCCAGAACCACGTGCCAATGACCCCGGAAGCACCTGCCGAGCACGCCGGAACCACCTGCTCGACTCGCCAGAACCACCTGCCGGACACGCAAAAATCACCTGCCGGCTACGCCACAACCAGTTGGGGAACACTTCGGAATCACCTGCCGGGCTTGCTGGAACCACCTGCCGGTCATGCCAAAATCACCTGCCAACTACGCCAGTACCACTTGGCGGACACTGTGGAAACACCTGTCGGGCCGGCCGGAACCACATCTCACACGTGCCAGAACCATGTGCATGAGATGCTGGAACCACACCCCGAACAGACGGAAAACACCTGCCAGACCCGTCTGAACAACCTGCCGAGCACGCCGGAGCCACCTGCTCGACTCGCCGGAACCACCTAACTGACATGCCAAAATCACCAGCCGGGTATGCCAGAACCACTTGGCGGACACTCCGGAATCATCTGCCGGACATGCCGGAACCAGCTCTCAGACACACCAGAACCACGTGCCGGAGACGCCGGAAGCACCTGCCGAGCATGCCGGAGCCACCTGCTCGACTCGCCAGAAACACCTGCCGGACACGCCAAAATCACCTGCCGGGTACGCCAGAACCACCTGGCGGACACTCCGAAATCACCTGTCGCGCATGCCGGAACCACCTCTCAGACGTGCCGGAAGCACGTGCCGGACACGCCGGAATCACCTAGCGGACAGACCGGAACCACCTGCCGAGCACGCCGGAGCCACCTGTTCGACTGGCTGGAACCCCCTGCCGGACAGGCCAATATTAACTGCTGGCTATGCCAGAACCACCTGGGGGACAGTCTGGGATCACCTGCCAGCCATGGCGGAACCACCTCTCACACGTACCAGAACCACCTGCCGGAGAAGCTGGAAACACGTCCTCGACAGTCTGGAACCACCTGCCGGCCAAGCCTGAACCACCTGCCAAGCACAACGGAACAACCTGCCAGACACGCCAAAATCACCTGCGTGTTATGCCAGAACCACTTGGAGGACTCTCTGGGATGACCTGCCGGGCATGCCGGAACCACCTCTCAGACGTGCCAGAACCATGTGGCGGACAGTCCGGAATCACCTGTTGGGCATGCACAACCACCTCTGAGACGTACCAGAACCACATGCCGTGCAGGCTGGAACCACCTACCGGACAGACCGGAATCACCTTTCGGGCATGCCGGAACCACCTGTCAGATGTGCCAGAAACACGTGTCGGAGACGCCGGAAGCACCTGCCAAGCACGTTGGAACCACCTGCTCAACTCGCCTGAACCACCTGCCGGACATGCCAAAATCACCTGCCGACTATGCCAGAACCACTTGGCGAACACTCCGGAATCACTTGCCGGGCATGCAGGAACCACCTCTCAGACATGCCAGAACCCCGTGCCCATGACCCCGGAAGCACCAGCCGAGCACGCCGGAACCACCTGCTCAACTCGCCTGAACCACATGCCAGATACGCAAAAATCACCCGCCCGCTACACCAGCACCACTTCGGGGACAAGCCGGAATCACGTGAGGGGCATGCCTGCACAGCCTCTCAGACTGAACCTCGTGCCGGACACCACAGAACCACCTGCCGGACAGACCGGAACCACCTGCCGGACACGCCGGAACCACCGGCTCGACCCGCCGGAACGACCGCTGGACATGCAAAATCACCTGCCGGCTACGCCGGAAACACTTGGCGAACACTCCGGAATCATCTGCCGGGCATGCCGGAACCACCTCTCAGATATGCCAGAACCACGTGCCAATGACCCCGGAAGCACCTGCCGAGCACGCCGGAACCACCTGCTCGACTCGCCAGAACCACCTGCCGGACACGCAAAAATCACCTGCCGGCTACGCCACAACCAGTTGGGGAACACTTCGGAATCACCTGCCGGGCTTGCTGGAACCACCTGCCGGTCATGCCAAAATCACCTGCCAACTACGCCAGTACCACTTGGCAGACACTGTGGAAACACCTGTCGGGCCGGCAGGAACCACATCTCACACGTGCCAGAACCATGTGCATGAGATGCTGGAACCACACCCCGAACAGACAGAAAACACCTGCCAGACCCGTCTGAACAACCTGCCGAGCACGCCGGAGCCACCTGCTCGACTCGCCGGAACCACCTACCTGACATGCCAAAATCACCAGCCGGGTATGCCAGAACCACTTGGCGGACACTCCGGAATCATCTGCCGGACATGCCGGAACCAGCTCTCAGACACACCAGAACCACGTGCCGGAGACGCCGGAAGCACCTGCCGAGCATGCCGGAGCCACCTGCTCGACTCGCCAGAAACACCTGCCGGACACGCCAAAATAACCTGCCGGGTAAGCCAGAACCACCTGGCGGACACTCCGAAATCACCTGCCGCGCATGCTGGTACCACCTCTCAGACGTGCCGGAAGCACGTGCCGGACACGCCGGAAACACCTAGCGGACAGACCGGAACCACCTGCCGAGCACGCCGGAGCCACCTGTTCGACTGGCTGGAACCACCTGCCGTCAGGCCAATATTAACTGCTGGCTATGCCAGAACCACCTGGGGGACAGTCTGGGATCACCTGCCAGCCATGGCGGAACCACCTCTCACACGTACCAGAACCACCTGCCGGAGAAGCTGGAAACACGTCCTGGACAGTCTGGAACCACCTGCCGGCCAAGCCTGAACCACCTGCCAAGCACAACGGAACAACCTGCCAGACACGCCAAAATCACCTGCGTGTTATGCCAGAACCACTTGGAGGACTCTCTGGGATGACCTGCCGGGCATGCCGGAACCACCTCTCAGACGTGCCAGAACCATGTGGCGGACAGTCCGGAATCACCTGTTGGGCATGCGCAACCACCTCTGAGACGTACCAGAACCACATGCCGTGCAGGCTGGAACCACCTACCGGACAGACCGGAATCACCTTTCGGGCATGCCGGAACCACCTGTCAGATGTGCCAGAAACACGTGCCGGAGACGCCGGAAGCACCTGCCAAGCACGTTGGAACCACCTGCTCAACTCGCCTGAACCACCTGCCGGACATGCCAAAATCACCTGCCGACTATGCCAGAACCACTTGGCGAACACTCCGGAATCACTTGCCGGGCATGCAGGAACCACCTCTCAGACATGCCAGAACCCCGTGCCAATGACCCCGGAAGCACCAGCCGAGCACGCCGGAACCACCAGCTCAACTCGCCTGAACCACCTGCCGGACACGCCAAAATCACCTGCCCGCTACACCAGCACCACTTCGGGGACAAGCCGGAATCACGTGAGGGGCATGCCGGCACAGCCTCTCAGACTGAACCTCGTGCCGGACACCACAGAACCACCTGCCGGACAGACCGGAACCACCTGCCGGACACGCCGGAACCACCGGCTCGACCCGCCGGAACGACCGCTGGACATGCAAAATCACCTGCCGGCTACGCCGGAAACACTTGGCGAACACTCCGGAATCACCTGCCGGGCATGCCGGAACCACCTCTCAGATATGCCAGAACCACGTGCCAATGACCCTGGAAGCACCTGCCGAGCACGCCGGAACCGCCTGCTCGACTCGCCAGAACCACCTGCCGGACACGCAAAAATCACCTGCCGGCTACGCCACAACCAGTTGGGGAACACTTCGGAATCACCTGCCGGGCTTGCTGGAACCACCTGCCGGTCATGCCAAAATCACCTGCCAACTATGCCAGTACCACTTGGCGGACACTGTGGAAACACCCGTCGGGCCGGCCGGAACCACATCTCACACGTGCCAGAACCATGTGCATGAGATGCTGGAACCACACCCCGAACAGACGGAAAACACCTGCCAGACCCGTCTGAACAACCTGCCGAGCACGCCGGAGCCACCTGCTCGACTCGCCGGAACCACCTACCTGACATGCCCAAATCACCAGCCGGGTATGCCAGAACCACTTGGCGGACACTCCGGAATCATCTGCCGGACATGCCGGAACCAGCTCTCAGACACACCAGAACCACGTGCCGGAGACGCCGGAAGCACCTGCCGAGCATGCCGGAGCCACCTGCTCGACTCGCCAGAAACACCTGCCGGACACGCCAAAATCACCTGCCGGGTACGCCAGAACCACCTGGCGGACACTCCGAAATCACCTGTCGCGCATGCCGGAACCACCTCTCAGACGTGCCGGAAGCACGTGCCGGACACGCCGGAATCACCTAGCGGACAGACCGGAACCACCTGCCGAGCACGCCGGAGCCACCTGTTCGACTGGCTGGAACCCCCTGCCGGACAGGCCAATATTAACTGCTGGCTATGCCAGAACCACCTGGGGGACAGTCCGGGATCACCTGCCAGCCATGGCGGAACCACCTCTCACACGTACCAGAACCACCTGCCGGAGAAGCTGGAAACACGTCCTGGACAGTCTGGAACCACCTGCCGGCCAAGCCTGAACCACCTGCCAAGCACAACGGAACAACCTGCCAGACACGCCAAAATCACCTGCGTGTTATGCCAGAACCACTTGGAGGACTCTCTGGGATGACCTGCCGGGCATGCCGGAACCACCTCTCAGACGTGCCAGAACCATGTGGCGGACAGTCCGGAATCACCTGTTGGGCATGCGCAACCACCTCTGAGCCGTACCAGAGCCACATGCCGTGCAGGCTGGAACCACCTACCGGACAGACCGGAATCACCTTTCGGGCATGCCGGAACCACCTGTCAGATGTGACAGAAACACGTGCCGGAGACGCCGGAAGCACCTGCCAAGCACGTTGGAACCACCTGCTCAACTCGCCTGAACCACCTGCCGGACATGCCAAAATCACCTGCCGACTATGCCAGAACCACTTGGCGAACACTCCGGAATCACTTGCCGGGCATGCAGGAACCACCTCTCAGACATGCCAGAACCCCGTGCCCATGACCCCGGAAGCACCAGCCGAGCACGCCGGAACCACCTGCTCAACTCGCCTGAACCACATGCCGGATACGCAAAAATCACCTGCCCGCTACACCAGCACCACTTCGGGGACAAGCCGGAATCACGTGAGGGGCATGCCTGCACAGCCTCTCAGACTGAACCTCGTGCCGGACACAACAGAACCACCTGCCGGACAGACCGGAACCACCTGCCGGACACACCGGAACCACCGGCTCGACCCGCCGGAACGACCGCTGGACATGCAAAATCACCTGCCGGCTACGCCGGAAACACTTGGCGAACACTCCGGAATCACCTGCCGGGCATGCCGGAACCACCTCTCAGATATGCCAGAACCACGTGCCAATGACCCCGGAAGCACCTGCCGAGCACGCCGGAACCACCTGCTCGACTCGCCAGAACCACCTGCCGGACACGCAAAAATCACCTGCCGGCTACGCCACAACCAGTTGGGGAACACTTCGGAATCACCTGCCGGGCTTGCTGGAACCACCTGCCGGTCATGCCAAAATCACCTGCCAACTACGCCAGTACCACTTGGCGGACACTGTGGAAACACCTGTCGGGCCGGCCGGAACCACATCTCACACGTGCCAGAACCATGTGCATGAGATGCTGGAACCACACCCCGAACAGACGGAAAACACCTGCCAGACCCGTCTGAACAACCTGCCGAGCACGCCGGAGCCACCTGCTCGACTTGCCGGAACCACCTACCTGACATGCCCAAATCACCAGCCGGGTATGCCAGAACCACTTGGCGGACACTCCGGAATCATCTGCCGGACATGCCGGAACCAGCTCTCAGACACACCAGAACCACGTGCCGGAGACGCCGGAAGCACCTGCCGAGCATGCCGGAGCCACCTGCTCGACTCGCCAGAAACACCTGCCGGACACGCCAAAATCACCTGCCGGGTACGCCAGAACCACCTGGCGGACACTCCGAAATCACCTGTCGCGCATGCCGGAACCACCTCTCAGACGTGCCGGAAGCACGTGCCGGACACGCCGGAATCACCTAGCGGACAGACCGGAACCACCTGCCGAGCACGCCGGAGCCACCTGTTCGACTGGCTAGAACCCCCTGCCGGACAGGCCAATATTAACTGCTGGCTATGCCAGAACCACCTGGGGGACAGTCCGGGATCACCTGCCAGCCATGGCGGAACCACCTCTCACACGTACCAGAACCACCTGCCGGAGAAGCTGGAAACACGTCCTCGACAGTCTGGAACCACCTGCCGGCCAAGCCTGAACCACCTGCCAAGCACAACGGAACAACCTGCCAGACACGCCAAAATCACCTGCGTGTTATGCCAGAACCACTTGGAGGACTCTCTGGGATGACCTGCCGGGCATGCCGGAACCACCTCTCAGACGTGCCAGAACCATGTGGCGGACAGTCCGGAATCACCTGTTGGGCATGCGCAACCACCTCTGAGCCGTACCAGAACCACATGCCGTGCAGGCTGGAACCACCTACCGGACAGACCGGAATCACCTTTCGGGCATGCCGGAACCACCTGTCAGATGTGCCAGAAACACGTGCCGGAGACGCCGGAAGCACCTGCCAAGCACGTTGGAACCACCTGCTCAACTCGCCTGAACCACCTGCCGGACATGCCAAAATCACCTGCCGACTATGCCAGAACCACTTGGCGAACACTCCGGAATCACTTGCCGGGCATGCAGGAACCACCTCTCAGACATGCCAGAACCCCGTGCCCATGACCCCGGAAGCACCAGCCGAGCACGCCGGAACCACCTGCTCAACTCGCCTGAACCACCTGCCGGACACGCCAAAATCACCTGCCCGCTACACCAGCACCACTTCGGGGACAAGCCGGAATCACGTGAGGGGCATGCCGGCACAGCCTCTCAGACTGAACCTCGTGCCGGACACCACAGAACCACCTGCCGGACAGACCGGAACCACCTGCCGGACACGCCGGAACCACCGGCTCGACCCGCCGGAACGACCGCTGGACATGCAAAATCACCTGCCGGCTACGCCGGAAACACTTGGCGAACACTCCGGAATCACCTGCCGGGCATGCCGGAACCACCTCTCAGATATGCCAGAACCACGTGCCAATGACCCCGGAAGCACCTGCCGAGCACGCCGGAACCACCTGCTCGACTCGGCAGAACCACCTGCCGGACACGCAAAAATCACCTGCCGGCTACGCCACAACCAGTTGGGGAACACTTCGGAATCACCTGCCGGGCTTGCTGGAACCACCTGCCGGTCATGCCAAAATCACCTGCCAACTACGCCAGTACCACTTGGCGGACACTGTGGAAACACCTGTCGGGCCGGCAGGAACCACATCTCACACGTGCCAGAACCATGTGCATGAGATGCTGGAACCACACCCCGAACAGACGGAAAACACCTGCCAGACCCGTCTGAACAACCTGCCGAGCACGCCGGAGCCACCTGCTCGACTCGCCGGAACCACCTACCTGACATGCCCAAATCACCAGCCGGGTATGCCAGAACCACTTGGCGGACACTCCGGAATCATCTGCCGGACATGCCGGAACCAGCTCTCAGACACACCAGAACCACGTGCCGGAGACGCCGGAAGCACCTGCCGAGCATGCCGGAGCCACCTGCTCGACTCGCCAGAAACACCTGCCGGACACGCCAAAATCACCTGCCGGGTACGCCAGAACCACCTGGCGGACACTACGAAATCACCTGTCACGCATGCCGGAACCCCCTCTCAGACGTGCCGGAAGCACGTGCCGGACACGCTGGAATCACCTAGCGGACAGACCGGAACCACCTGCCGAGCACGCCGGAGCCACCTGTTCGACTGGCTGGAACCACCTGCCGGACAGGCCAATATTAACTGCTGGCTATGCCAGAACCACCTGGGGGACAGTCCGGGATCACCTGCCAGCCATGGCGGAACCACCTCTCACACGTACCAGAACCACCTGCCGGAGAAGCTGGAAACACGTCCTGGACAGTCTGGAACCACCTGCCGGCCAAGCCTGAACCACCTGCCAAGCACAACGGAACAACCTGCCAGACACGCCAAAATCACCTGCGTGTTATGCCAGAACCACTTGGAGGAATCTCTGGGATGACCTGCCGGGCATGCCGGAACCACCTCTCAGACGTGCCAGAACCATGTGGCGGACAGTCCGGAATCACCTGTTGGGCATGCGCAACCACCTCTGAGCCGTACCAGAACCACATGCCGTGCAGGCTGGAACCACCTACCGGACAGACCGGAATCACCTTTCGGGCATGCCGGAACCACCTGTCAGATGTGCCAGAAACACGTGCCGGAGACGCTGGAAGCACCTGCCAAGCACGTTGGAACCACCTGCTCAACTCGCCTGAACCACCTGCCGGACATGCCAAAATCACCTGCCGACTATGCCAGAACCACTTGGCGAACACTCCGGAATCACTTGCCGGGCATGCAGGAACCACCTCTCAGACATGCCAGAACCCCGTGCCAATGACCCCGGAAGCACCAGCCGAGCACGCCGGAACCACCAGCTCAACTCTCCTGAACCACCTGCCGGACACGCCAAAATCACCTGCCCGCTTCACCAGCACCACTTCAGGGACAAGCCGGAATCACGTGAGGGGCATGCCGGCACAGCCTCTCAGACTGAACCTCGTGCCGGACACCACAGAACCACCTGCCGGACAGACCGGAACCACCTGCCGGACACACCGGAACCACCGGCTCGACCCGCCGGAACGACCGCTGGACATGCAAAATCACCTGCCGGCTACGCCGGAAACACTTGGCGAACACTCCGGAATCACCTGCCGGGCATGCCGGAACCACCTCTCAGATATGCCAGAACCACGTGCCAATGACCCCGGAAGCACCTGCCGAGCACGCCGGAACCACCTGCTCGACTCGCCAGAACCACCTGCCGGACACGCAAAAATCACCTGCCGGCTACGCCACAACCAGTTGGGGAACACTTCGGAATCACCTGCCGGGCTTGCTGGAACCACCTGCCGGTCATGCCAAAATCACCTGCCAACTACGCCAGTACCACTTGGCGGACACTGTGGAAACACCTGTCGGGCCGGCCGGAACCACATCTCACACGTGCCAGAACCATGTGCATGAGATGCTGGAACCACACCCCGAACAGACGGAAAACACCTGCCAGACCCGTCTGAACAACCTGCCGAGCACGCCGGAGCCACCTGCTCGACTCGCCGGAAGCACCTACCTGACATGCCCAAATCACCAGCCGGGTATGCCAGAACCACTTGGCGGACACTCCGGAATCATCTGCCGGACATGCCGGAACCAGCTCTCAGACACACCAGAACCACGTGCCGGAGACGCCGGAAGCACCTGCCGAGCATGCCGGAGCCACCTGCTCGACTCGCCAGAAACACCTGCCGGACACGCCAAAATCACCTGCCGGGTACGCCAGAACCACCTGGCGGACACTCCGAAATCACCTGTCGCGCATGCCGGAACCACTTCTCAGACGTGCCGGAAGCACGTGCCGGACACGCCGGAATCACCTAGCGGACAGACCGGAACCACCTGCCGAGCACGCCGGAGCCACCTGTTCGACTGGCTGGAACCACCTGCCGGACAGGCCAATATTAACTGCTGGCTATGCCAGAACCACCTGGGGGACAGTCCGGGATCACCTGCCAGCCATGGCGGAACCACCTCTCACACGTACCAGAACCACCTGCCGGAGAAGCTGGAAACACGTCCTGGACAGTCTGGAACCACCTGCCGGCCAAGCCTGAACCACCTGCCAAGCACAACGGAACAACCTGCCAGACACGCCAAAATCACCTGCGTGTTATGCCAGAACCACTTGGAGGACTCTCTGGGATGACCTGCCGGGCATGCCGGAACCACCTCTCAGACGTGCCAGAACCATGTGGCGGACAGTCCGGAATCACCTGTTGGGCATGCGCAACCACCTCTGAGCCGTACCAGAACCACATGCCGTGCAGGCTGGAACCACCTACCGGACAGACCGGAATCACCTTTCGGGCATGCCGGAACCACCTGTCAGATGTGCCAGAAACACGTGCCGGAGACGCCGGAAGCACCTGCCAAGCACGTTGGAACCACCTGCTCAACTCGCCTGAACCACCTGCCGGACATGCCAAAATCACCTGCCGACTATGCCAGAACCACTTGGCGAACACTCCGGAATCACTTGCCGGGCATGCAGGAACCACCTCTCAGACATGCCAGAACCCCGTGCCAATGACCCCGGAAGCACCAGCCGAGCACGCCGGAACCACCAGCTCAACTCTCCTGAACCACCTGCCGGACACGCCAAAATCACCTGCCCGCTACACCAGCACCACTTCAGGGACAAGCCGGAATCACGTGAGGGGCATGCCGGCACAGCCTCTCAGACTGAACCTCGTGCCGGACACCACAGAACCACCTGCCGGACAGACCGGAACCACCTGCCGGACACACCGGAACCACCGGCTCGACCCGCCGGAACGACCGCTGGACATGCAAAATCACCTGCCGGCTACGCCGGAAACACTTGGCGAACACTCCGGAATCACCTGCCGGGCATGCCGGAACCACCTCTCAGATATGCCAGAACCACGTGCCAATGACCCCGGAAGCACCTGCCGAGCACGCCGGAACCACCTGCTCGACTCGCCAGAACCACCTGCCGGACACGCAAAAATCACCTGCCGGCTACGCCACAACCAGTTGGGGAACACTTCGGAATCACCTGCCGGGCTTGCTGGAACCACCTGCCGGTCATGCCAAAATCACCTGCCAACTACGCCAGTACCACTTGGCGGACACTGTGGAAACACCTGTCGGGCCGGCCGGAACCACATCTCACACGTGCCAGAACCATGTGCATGAGATGCTGGAACCACACCCCGAACAGACGGAAAACACCTGCCAGACCCGTCTGAACAACCTGCCGAGCACGCCGGAGCCACCTGCTCGACTCGCCGGAACCACCTAACTGACATGCCAAAATCACCAGCCGGGTATGCCAGAACCACTTGGCGGACACTCCGGAATCATCTGCCGGACATGCCGGAACCAGCTCTCAGACACACCAGAACCACGTGCCGGAGACGCCGGAAGCACCTGCCGAGCATGCCGGAGCCACCTGCTCGACTCGCCATAAACACCTGCCGGACACGCCAAAATCACCTGCCGGGTACGCCAGAACCACCTGGCGGACACTCCGAAATCACCTGTCGCGCATGCCGGAACCACCTCTCAGACGTGCCGGAAGCACGTGCCGGACACGCCGGAATCACCTAGCGGACAGACCGGAACCACCTGCCGAGCACGCCGGAGCCACCTGTTCGACTGGCTGGAACCCCCTGCCGGACAGGCCAATATTAACTGCTGGCTATGCCAGAACCACCTGGGGGACAGTCCGGGATCACCTGCCAGCCATGGCGGAACCACCTCTCACACGTACCAGAACCACCTGCCGGAGAAGCTGGAAACACGTCCTCGACAGTCTGGAACCACCTGCCGGCCAAGCCTGAACCACCTGCCAAGCACAACGGAACAACCTGCCAGACACGCCAAAATCACCTGCGTGTTATGCCAGAACCACTTGGAGGACTCTCTGGGATGACCTGCCGGGCATGCCGGAACCACCTCTCAGACGTGCCAGAACCATGTGGCGGACAGTCCGGAATCACCTGTTGGGCATGCGCAACCACCTCTGAGACGTACCAGAACCACATGCCGTGCAGGCTGGAACCACCTACCGGACAGACCGGAATCACCTTTCGGGCATGCCGGAACCACCTGTCAGATGTGCCAGAAACACGTGCCGGAGACGCCGGAAGCACCTGCCAAGCACGTTGGAACCACCTGCTCAACTCGCCTGAACCACCTGCCGGACATGCCAAAATCACCTGCCGACTATGCCAGAACCACTTGGCGAACACTCCGGAATCACTTGCCGGGCATGCAGGAACCACCTCTCAGACATGCCAGAACCCCGTGCCAATGACCCCGGAAGCACCAGCCGAGCACGCCGGAACCACCTGCTCAACTCGCCTGAACCACATGCCGGACACGCAAAAATCACCTGCCCGCTACACCAGCACCACTTCGGGGACAAGCCGGAATCACGTGAGGGGCATGCCGGCACAGCCTCTCAGACTGAACCTCGTGCCGGACACCACAGAACCACCTGCCGGACAGACCGGAACCACCTGCCGGACACGCCGCAACCACCGGCTCGACCCGCCGGAACGACCGCTGGACATGCAAAATCACCTGCCGGCTACGCCGGAAACACTTGGCGAACACTCCGGAATCACCTGCCGGGCATGCCGGAACCACCTCTCAGATATGCCAGAACCACGTGCCAATGACCCCGGAAGCACCTGCCGAGCACGCCGGAACCACCTGCTCGACTCGGCAGAACCACCTGCCGGACACGCAAAAATCACCTGCCGGCTACGCCACAACCAGTTGGGGAACACTTCGGAATCACCTGCCGGGCTTGCTGGAACCACCTGCCGGTCATGCCAAAATCACCTGCCAACTACGCCAGTACCACTTGGCGGACACTGTGGAAACACCTGTCGGGCCGGCAGGAACCACATCTCACACGTGCCAGAACCATGTGCATGAGATGCTGGAACCACACCCCGAACAGACGGAAAACACCTGCCAGACCCGTCTGAACAACCTGCCGAGCACGCCGGAGCCACCTGCTCGACTCGCCGGAAGCACCTACCTGACATGCCCAAATCACCAGCCGGGTATGCCAGAACCACTTGGCGGACACTCCGGAATCATCTGCCGGACATGCCGGAACCAGCTCTCAGACACACCAGAACCACGTGCCGGAGACGCCGGAAGCACCTGCCGAGCATGCCGGAGCCACCTGCTCGACTCGCCAGAAACACCTGCCGGACACGCCAAAATCACCTGCCGGGTACGCCAGAACCACCTGGCGGACACTACGAAATCACCTGTCACGCATGCCGGAACCCCCTCTCAGACGTGCCGGAAGCACGTGCCGGACACGCCGGAATCACCTACCGGACAGACCGGAACCACCTGCCGAGCACGCCGGAGCCACCTGTTCGACTGGCTGGAACCACCTGCCGGACAGGCCAATATTAACTGCTGGCTATGCCAGAACCACCTGGGGGACAGTCCGGGATCACCTGCCAGCCATGGCGGAACCACCTCTCACACGTACCAGAACCACCTGCCGGAGAAGCTGGAAACACGTCCTGGACAGTCTGGAACCACCTGCCGGCCAAGCCTGAACCACCTGCCAAGCACAACGGAACAACCTGCCAGACACGCCAAAATCACCTGCGTGTTATGCCAGAACCACTTGGAGGAATCTCTGGGATGACCTGCCGGGCATGCCGGAACCACCTCTCAGACGTGCCAGAACCATGTGGCGGACAGTCCGGAATCACCTGTTGGGCATGCGCAACCACCTCTGAGCCGTACCAGAACCACATGCCGTGCAGGCTGGAACCACCTACCGGACAGACCGGAATCACCTTTCGGGCATGCCGGAACCACCTGTCAGATGTGCCAGAAACACGTGCCGGAGACGCTGGAAGCACCTGCCAAGCACGTTGGAACCACCTGCTCAACTCGCCTGAACCACCTGCCGGACATGCCAAAATCACCTGCCGACTATGCCAGAACCACTTGGCGAACACTCCGGAATCACTTGCCGGGCATGCAGGAACCACCTCTCAGACATGCCAGAACCCCGTGCCAATGACCCCGGAAGCACCAGCCGAGCACGCCGGAACCACCAGCTCAACTCTCCTGAACCACCTGCCGGACACGCCAAAATCACCTGCCCTCTACACCAGCACCACTTCGGGGACAAGCCGGAATCACGTGAGGGGCATGCCGGCACAGCCTCTCAGACTGAACCTCGTGCCGGACACCACAGAACCACCTGCCGGACAGACCGGAACCACCTGCCGGACACACCGGAACCACCGGCTCGACACGCCGGAACGACCGCTGGACATGCAAAATCACCTGCCGGCTACGCCGGAAACACTTGGCGAACACTCCGGAATCACCTGCCGGGCATGCCGGAACCACCTCTCAGATATGCCAGAACCACGTGCCAATGACCCCGGAAGCACCTGCCGAGCACGCCGGAACCACCTGCTCGACTCGCCAGAACCACCTGCCGGACACGCAAAAATCACCTGCCGGCTACGCCACAACCAGTTGGGGAACACTTCGGAATCACCTGCCGGGCTTGCTGGAACCACCTGCCGGTCATGCCAAAATCACCTGCCAACTACGCCAGTACCACTTGGCGGACACTGTGGAAACACCTGTCGGGCCGGCCGGAACCACATCTCACACGTGCCAGAACCATGTGCATGAGATGCTGGAACCACACCCCGAACAGACGGAAAACACCTGCCAGACCCGTCTGAACAACCTGCCGAGCACGCCGGAGCCACCTGCTCGACTCGCCGGAACCACCTAACTGACATGCCAAAATCACCAGCCGGGTATGCCAGAACCACTTGGCGGACACTCCGGAATCATCTGCCGGACATGCCGGAACCAGCTCTCAGACACACCAGAACCACGTGCCGGAGACGCCGGAAGCACCTGCCGAGCATGCCGGAGCCACCTGCTCGACTCGCCAGAAACACCTGCCGGACACGCCAAAATCACCTGCCGGGTACGCCAGAACCACCTGGCGGACACTCCGAAACCACCTGTCGCGCATGCCGGAACCACCTCTCAGACGTGCCGGAAGCACGTGCCGGACACGCCGGAATCACCTACCGGACAGACCGGAACCACCTGCCGAGCACGCCGGAGCCACCTGTTCGACTCGCTGGAACCACCTGCCGGACAGGCCAATATCAACTGCTGGCTATGCCAGAACCACCTGGGGGACGGTCCGGAATCACCTGCCAGCCATGGCGGAACCACCTCTCAGACGTACCAGAACCACCTGCCGGAGAAGCTGGAAACACGTCCTCGACAGTCTGGAACCACCTGCCGGCCAAGCCTGAACCACCTGCCAAGCACAACGGAACAACCTGCCAGACACGCCAAAATCACCTGCGTGTTATGCCAGAACCACTTGGAGGACTCTCTGGGATGACCTGCCGGGCATGCCGGAACCACCTCTCAGACGTGCCAGAACCATGTGGCGGACAGTCCGGAATCACCTGTTGGGCATGCGCAACCACCTCTGAGACGTACCAGAACCACATGCCGTGCAGGCTGGAACCACCTACCGGACAGACCGGAATCACCTTTCGGGCATGCCGGAACCACCTGTCAGATGTGCCAGAAACACGTGCCGGAGACGCCTTAAGCACCTGCCAAGCACGTTGGAACCACCTGCTCAACTCGCCTGAACCACCTGCCGGACATGCCAAAATCACCTGCCGACTATGCCAGAACAACTTGGCGAACACTCCGGAATCACTTGCCGGGCATGCAGGAACCACATCTCAGACATGCCAGAACCCCGTGCCAATGACCCCGGAAGCACCAGCCGAGCACGCCGGAACCACCTGCTCAACTCGCCTGAACCACCTGCCGGACACGCCAAAATCACCTGCCCGCTACACCAGCACCACTTCGGGGACAAGCCGGAATCACGTGAGGGGCATGCCTGCACAGCCTCTCAGACTGAACCTCGTGCCGGACACCACAGAACCACCTGCCGGACAGACCGGAACCACCTGCCGGACACGCCGGAACCACCGGCTCGACCCGCCGGAACGACCGCTGGACATGCAAAATCACCTGCCGGCTACGCCGGAAACACTTGGCGAACACTCCGGAATCACCTGCCGGGCATGCCGGAACCACCTCTCAGATATGCCAGAACCACGTGCCAATGACCCCGGAAGCACCTGCCGAGCACGCCGGAACCACCTGCTCGACTCGCCAGAACCACCTGCCGGACACGCAAAAATCACCTGCCGGCTACGCCACAACCAGTTGGGGAACACTTCGGAATCACCTGCCGGGCTTGCTGGAACCACCTGCCGGTCATGCCAAAATCACCTGCCAACTACGCCAGTACCACTTGGCGGACACTTTGGAAACACCTGTCGGGCCGGCAGGAACCACATCTCACACGTGCCAGAACCATGTGCATGAGATGCTGGAACCACACCCCGAACAGACGGAAAACACCTGCCAGACCCGTCTGAACAACCTGCCGAGCACGCCGGAGCCACCTGCTCGACTCGCCGGAACCACCTACCTGACATGCCCAAATCACCAGCCGGGTATGCCAGAACCACTTGGCGGACACTCCGGAATCATCTGCCGGACATGCCGGAACCAGCTCTCAGACACACCAGAACCACGTGCCGGAGACGCCGGAAGCACCTGCCGAGCCTGCCGGAGCCACCTGCTCGACTCGCCAGAAACACCTGCCGGACACGCCAAAATCACCTGCCGGGTACGCCAGAACCACCTGGCGGACACTCCGAAATCACCTGTCGCGCATGCCGGAACCCCCTCTCAGACGTGCCGTAAGCACGTGCCGGACACGCCGGAATCACCTAGCGGACAGACCGGAACCACCTGCCGAGCACGCCGGAGACACCTGTTCGACTGGCTGGAACCACCTGCCGGACAGGCCAATATTAACTGCTGGCTATGCCAGAACCACCTGGGGGACAGTCCGGGATCACCTGCCAGCCATGGCGGAACCACCTCTCACACGTACCAGAACCACCTGCCGGAGAAGCTGGAAACACGTCCTCGACAGTCTGGAACCACCTGCCGGCCAAGCCTGAACCACCTGCCAAGCACAACGGAACAACCTGCCAGACACGCCAAAATCACCTGCGTGTTATGCCAGAACCACTTGGAGGACTCTCTGGGATGACCTGCCGGGCATGCCGGAACCACCTCTCAGACGTGCCAGAACCATGTGGCGGACAGTCCGGAATCACCTGTTGGGCATGCGCAACCACCTCTGAGACGTACCAGAACCACATGCCGTGCAGGCTGGAACCACCTACCGGACAGACCGGAATCACCTTTCGGGCATGCCGGAACCACCTGTCAGATGTGCCAGAAACACGTGCCGGAGACGCCGGAAGCACCTGCCAAGCACGTTGGAACCACCTGCTCAACTCGCCTGAACCACCTGCCGGACATGCCAAAATCACCTGCCGACTATGCCAGAACCACTTGGCGAACACTCCGGAATCACTTGCCGGGCATGCAGGAACCACCTCTCAGATATGCCAGAACCCCGTGCCAATGACCCCGGAAGCACAAGCCGAGCACGCCGGAACCACCAGCTCAACTCGCCTGAACCACCTGCCGGACACGCCAAAATCACCTGCCGGGTATGCCAGAACCACCTGGCGGACACTCCGAAACCACCTGTCGCGCATGCCGGAACCACATCTCAGACGTCCCGGAAGCACATGTCGGACACGCCGGAATCACGTACTGGACAGACCGGAACCACCTGCCGAGCACGCCGGAGCCACCTGTTCGACTCGCTGGAACCACCTGCCGGACAGGCCAATATCAACTGCTGGCTATGCCAGAACCACCTGGGGGACGGTCCGGAATCACCTGCCAGCCATGACGGAACCACCTCTCAGACATACCAGAAACACCTGCCGGAGAAGCTGGAAACACGTCCTGGACAGTCTGGAACCACCTGCCGGCCAAGCCTGAACCACCTGCCAAGCACAACGGAACAACCTGCCAGACACGCCAAAATCACCTGCGTGTTATGCCAGAACCACTTGGAGGACTCTCTGGGATGACCTGCCGGGCATGCCGGAACCACCTCTCAGACGTGCCAGAACCATGTGGCGGACAGTCCGGAATCACCTGTTGGGCATGCGCAACCACCTCTGAGACGTACCAGAACCACATGCCGTGCAGGCTGGAACCACCTACCGGACAGACCGGAATCACCTTTCGGGCATGCCGGAACCACCTGTCAGATGTGCCAGAAACACGTGCCGGAGACGCCGGAAGCACCTGCCAAGCACGTTGGAACCACCTGCTCAACTCGCCTGAACCACCTGCCGGACATGCCAAAATCACCTGCCGACTATGCCAGAACCACTTGGCGAGCACTCCGGAATCACTTGCCGGGCATGCAGGAACCACCTCTCAGACATGCCAGAACCCCGTGCCAATGACCCCGGAAGCACCAGCCGAGCACGCCGGAACCACCTGCTCGACTCGCCAGAACCACCTGCCGATCACGCAAAAATCACCTGCCGGCTACGCCACAACCAGTTGGTGAACACTTTGGAATCACCTGCCAGGCTTGCTGGAACCACCTGGCAGTCATGCCAAAATCACCTGCCAACTACGCCAGAACCGCTTGGCGGACACTGCGGAAACACCTGTCGGGCCGGCTGGAACCACATCTCAGACGTGCCAGAAACGTGTTCATGAGATGCTGGAACCACACCCCGAACAGACGGATACCACCTGCCAGAACCGCCTGAACCACCTGCTGAGCACGCCCGAACCACCTGCTCGACTCACCGGTACCACCTCCCTGACACGCCAAAATGACCTGCTGGGTATGCCAGAACCACTTGGCGGACACTCCGGAATCATCTGCCGGACATGCCGGAACCAGCTCTCAGACACACCAGAACCAAGTGCCGGAGACGCCGGAAGCACCTGCCGAGCATGCCGGAGCCACCTGCTCGACTCGCCAGAAACACCTGCCGGACACGCCAAAATCGCCTGCCGGGTACGCCAGAACCACCTGGCGGACACTCCGGAATCGCCTGCCGCGCCTGCCGGAACCACCTCTCAGACGTGCCGGAAGCACGTGCCAGACACGCCGGAATCACCTACCGGACAGACCGGAACCACCTGCCAAGAACGCCGGAGCCACCTGTTCGACTCGCTGGAACCACCGGCTGGTCAGGACAATATCAACTGCTGGCTATGCCAGAACCACCTGGGGGACAGTCCGGGATCACCTGCCAGCCATGGCGGAACCACCTCTCAGACGTACCAGAACCACCTGCCGGAGAAGCTGGAAACACGTCCTGGACAGACTGGAACCACGTGACGGCCATGCCTGAACCACCTGCCGAGCACGGCGGAACCACCTGCCGGACACGCCAAAATCACCTGCGGGCTACGCCAGAACCACTTGGACGACTCTCCGAAATGACCTGCCGGGCATGTTGGAACCACCTCTCAGACGTGCCAGAAGCACGTGGCGGACAGTCCGGAATCACCTGTTGGGCATACGCAACCACCTCTGACACGTACCAGAACCACGTGCAATGCACGCCGGAACCAGCTACCGGACAGACCGCAATCAACTCTTGGGCATGCCGGAACCACCAGTCAGATGTGCCAGAAACACGTGCCGGAGACGCCGGAAGCACCTGCCGAGCACGTCGCAACCACCTGCTCAACTCGCCTGAACCACCTGCCGGACACGCCAAAATCACCTGCCCGCTACACCAGCACCACTTCGGGGACAAGCCGGAATCACGTGAGGGGCATGCCGGCACAGCTTCTCAGACTGAACCTCGTGCCGGAACAACAGAACCACCTGCCGGACAGACCGGAACCACCTGCCGGACACGCCGGAACCACCGGCTCGACCTGCCGGAACGACCGCTGGACATGCAAAATCACCTGCCGGCTACGCCAGAAAAACTTGGCGAACACTCCGGAATCACCTGCCGGGCATGCCGGAACCACCTCTCAGATATGCCAGAACCACGTGCCAATGACACCGGAAGCACCTGCCGAGCACGCCGGAACCACCTGCTTGACTCACCAGAACCACCTGCCGGACACGCAAAAATCAACTGCCGGCTACGCCACAAGCAGTTGGGGAACACTTCGGAATCACTGCCGGGCTTGCTGGAACCAACTGCCGGTCATGCCAAAATCACCTGCCAACTACGCCAGTACCACTTGGCGGACACTGTGGAAACACCTGTCGGGCCGGCCGGAACCACATCTCAGACGTGCCAGAACCATGTGCACGAGATGCTGGAACCACACCCCGAACAGACGGAAAACACCTGCCAGACCCGTCTGAACAACCTGCCGAGCACGCCGGAGCCACCTGCTCGACTCGCCGGAACCACCTGCCTGACATGCCCAAATCACCAGCCGGGTATGCCAGAACCACTTGGCGGACACTCCGGAATCATCTGCCGGACATGCCGGAACCAGCTCTCAGACACACCAGAACCACGTGCCGGAGACGCCGGAAGCACCTGCCGAGCATGCCGGAGCCACCTGCTCGACTCGCCAGAAACACCTGCCGGACACGCCAAAATCACCTGCCGGGTACGCCAGAACCACCTGGCGGACACTCCGAAATCACCTGTCGCGCATGCCGGAACCACCTCTCAGACGTGCCGGAAGCACGTGCCGGACACGCCGGAATCACCTAGCGGACAGACCGGAACCACCTGCCGAGCACGCCGGAGCCACCTGTTCGACTGGCTGGAACCACCTGCCGGACAGGCCAATATTAACTGCTGGCTATGCCAGAACCACCTGGGGGACAGTCCGGGATCACCTGCCAGCCATGGCGGAACCACCTCTCACACGTACCAGAACCACCTGCCGGAGAAGCTGGAAACACGTCCTGGACAGTCTGGAACCACCTGCCGGCCAAGCCTGAACCACCTGCCAAGCACAACGGAACAACCTGCCAGACACGCCAAAATCACCTGCGTGTTATGCCAGAACCACTTGGAGGACTCTCTGGGATGACCTGCCGGGCATGCCGGAACCACCTCTCAGACGTGCCAGAACCATGTGGCGGACAGTCCGGAATCACCTGTTGGGCATGCGCAACCACCTCTGAGCCGTACCAGAACCACATGCCGTGCAGGCTGGAACCACCTACCGGACAGACCGGAATCACCTTTCGGGCATGCCGGAACCACCTGTCAGATGTGCCAGAAACACGTGCCGGAGACGCCGGAAGCACCTGCCAAGCACGTTGGAACCACCTGCTCAACTCGCCTGAACCACCTGCCGGACATGCCAAAATCACCTGCCGACTATGCCAGAACCACTTGGCGAACACTCCGGAATCACTTGCCGGGCATGCAGGAACCACCTCTCAGACATGCCAGAACCCCGTGCCAATGACCCCGGAAGCACCAGCCGAGCACGCCGGAACCACCAGCTCAACTCTCCTGAACCACCTGCCGGACACGCCAAAATCACCTGCCCGCTACACCAGCACCACTTCAGGGACAAGCCGGAATCACGTGAGGGGCATGCCGGCACAGCCTCTCAGACTGAACCTCGTGCCGGACACAACAGAACCACCTGCCGGACAGACCGGAACCACCTGCCGGACACACCGGAACCACCGGCTCGACCCGCCGGAACGACCGCTGGACATGCAAAATCACCTGCCGGCTACGCCGGAAACACTTGGCGAACACTCCGGAATCACCTGCCGGGCATGCCGGAACCACCTCTCAGATATGCCAGAACCACGTGCCAATGACCCCGGAAGCACCTGCCGAGCACGCCGGAACCACCTGCTCGACTCGCCAGAACCACCTGCCGGACACGCAAAAATCACCTGCCGGCTACGCCACAACCAGTTGGGGAACACTTCGGAATCACCTGCCGGGCTTGCTGGAACCACCTGCCGGTCATGCCAAAATCACCTGCCAACTACGCCAGTACCACTTGGCGGACACTGTGGAAACACCTGTCGGGCCGGCCGGAACCACATCTCACACGTGCCAGAACCATGTGCATGAGATGCTGGAACCACACCCCGAACAGACGGAAAACACCTGCCAGACCCGTCTGAACAACCTGCCGAGCACGCCGGAGCCACCTGCTCGACTCGCCGGAAGCACCTACCTGACATGCCCAAATCACCAGCCGGGTATGCCAGAACCACTTGGCGGACACTCCGGAATCATCTGCCGGACATGCCGGAACCAGCTCTCAGACACACCAGAACCACGTGCCGGAGACGCCGGAAGCACCTGCCGAGCATGCCGGAGCCACCTGCTCGACTCGCCATAAACACCTGCCGGACACGCCAAAATCACCTGCCGGGTACGCCAGAACCACCTGGCGGACACTCCGAAATCACCTGTCGCGCATGCCGGAACCACCTCTCAGACGTGCCGGAAGCACGTGCCGGACACGCCGGAATCACCTAGCGGACAGACCGGAACCACCTGCCGAGCACGCCGGAGCCACCTGTTCGACTGGCTGGAACCCCCTGCCGGACAGGCCAATATTAACTGCTGGCTATGCCAGAACCACCTGGGGGACAGTCCGGGATCACCTGCCAGCCATGGCGGAACCACCTCTCACACGTACCAGAACCACCTGCCGGAGAAGCTGGAAACACGTCCTCGACAGTCTGGAACCACCTGCCGGCCAAGCCTGAACCACCTGCCAAGCACAACGGAACAACCTGCCAGACACGCCAAAATCACCTGCGTGTTATGCCAGAACCACTTGGAGGACTCTCTGGGATGACCTGCCGGGCATGCCGGAACCACCTCTCAGACGTGCCAGAACCATGTGGCGGACAGTCCGGAATCACCTGTTGGGCATGCGCAACCACCTCTGAGACGTACCAGAACCACATGCCGTGCAGGCTGGAACCACCTACCGGACAGACCGGAATCACCTTTCGGGCATGCCGGAACCACCTGTCAGATGTGCCAGAAACACGTGCCGGAGACGCCGGAAGCACCTGCCAAGCACGTTGGAACCACCTGCTCAACTCGCCTGAACCACCTGCCGGACATGCCAAAATCACCTGCCGACTATGCCAGAACCACTTGGCGAACACTCCGGAATCACTTGCCGGGCATGCAGGAACCACCTCTCAGACATGCCAGAACCCCGTGCCCATGACCCCGGAAGCACCAGCCGAGCACGCCGGAACCACCTGCTCAACTCGCCTGAACCACATGCCGGACACGCAAAAATCACCTGCCCGCTACACCAGCACCACTTCGGGGACAAGCCGGAATCACGTGAGGGGCATGCCGGCACAGCCTCTCAGACTGAACCTCGTGCCGGACACCACAGAACCACCTGCCGGACAGACCGGAACCACCTGCCGGACACGCCGGAACCACCGGCTCGACCCGCCGGAACGACCGCTGGACATGCAAAATCACCTGCCGGCTACGCCGGAAACACTTGGCGAACACTCCGGAATCACCTGCCGGGCATGCCGGAACCACCTCTCAGATATGCCAGAACCACGTGCCAATGACCCCGGAAGCACCTGCCGAGCACGCCGGAACCACCTGCTCGACTCGGCAGAACCACCTGCCGGACACGCAAAAATCACCTGCCGGCTACGCCACAACCAGTTGGGGAACACTTCGGAATCACCTGCCGGGCTTGCTGGAACCACCTGCCGGTCATGCCAAAATCACCTGCCAACTACGCCAGTACCACTTGGCGGACACTGTGGAAACACCTGTCGGGCCGGCAGGAACCACATCTCACACGTGCCAGAACCATGTGCATGAGATGCTGGAACCACACCCCGAACAGACGGAAAACACCTGCCAGACCCGTCTGAACAACCTGCCGAGCACGCCGGAGCCACCTGCTCGACTCGCCGGAACCACCTACCTGACATGCCCAAATCACCAGCCGGGTATGCCAGAACCACTTGGCGGACACTCCGGAATCATCTGCCGGACATGCCGGAACCAGCTCTCAGACACACCAGAACCACGTGCCGGAGACGCCGGAAGCACCTGCCGAGCATGCCGGAGCCACCTGCTCGACTCGCCAGAAACACCTGCCGGACACGCCAAAATCACCTGCCGGGTACGCCAGAACCACCTGGCGGACACTACGAAATCACCTGTCACGCATGCCGGAACCCCCTCTCAGACGTGCCGGAAGCACGTGCCGGACACGCTGGAATCACCTAGCGGACAGACCGGAACCACCTGCCGAGCACGCCGGAGCCACCTGTTCGACTGGCTGGAACCACCTGCCGGACAGGCCAATATTAACTGCTGGCTATGCCAGAACCACCTGGGGGACAGTCCGGGATCACCTGCCAGCCATGGCGGAACCACCTCTCACACGTACCAGAACCACCTGCCGGAGAAGCTGGAAACACGTCCTGGACAGTCTGGAACCACCTGCCGGCCAAGCCTGAACCACCTGCCAAGCACAACGGAACAACCTGCCAGACACGCCAAAATCACCTGCGTGTTATGCCAGAACCACTTGGAGGAATCTCTGGGATGACCTGCCGGGCATGCCGGAACCACCTCTCAGACGTGCCAGAACCATGTGGCGGACAGTCCGGAATCACCTGTTGGGCATGCGCAACCACCTCTGAGCCGTACCAGAACCACATGCCGTGCAGGCTGGAACCACCTACCGGACAGACCGGAATCACCTTTCGGGCATGCCGGAACCACCTGTCAGATGTGCCAGAAACACGTGCCGGAGACGCTGGAAGCACCTGCCAAGCACGTTGGAACCACCTGCTCAACTCGCCTGAACCACCTGCCGGACATGCCAAAATCACCTGCCGACTATGCCAGAACCACTTGGCGAACACTCCGGAATCACTTGCCGGGCATGCAGGAACCACCTCTCAGACATGCCAGAACCCCGTGCCAATGACCCCGGAAGCACCAGCCGAGCACGCCGGAACCACCTGCTCAACTCTCCTGAACCACCTGCCGGACACGCCAAAATCACCTGCCCGCTACACCAGCACCACTTCAGGGACAAGCCGGAATCACGTGAGGGGCATGCCGGCACAGCCTCTCAGACTGAACCTCGTGCCGGACACCACAGAACCACCTGCCGGACAGACCGGAACCACCTGCCGGACACGCCGGAACCACCGGCTCGACCCGCCGGAACGACCGCTGGACATGCAAAATCACCTGCCGGCTACGCCGGAAACACTTGGCGAACACTCCGGAATCACCTGCCGGGCATGCCGGAACCACCTCTCAGATATGCCAGAACCACGTGCCAATGACCCCGGAAGCACCTGCCGAGCACGCCGGAACCACCTGCTCGACTCGCCAGAACCACCTGCCGGACACGCAAAAATCACCTGCCGGCTACGCCACAACCAGTTGGGGAACACTTCGGAATGACCTGCCGGGCTTGCTGGAACCACCTGCCGGTCATGCCAAAATCACCTGCCAACTACGCCAGTACCACTTGGCGGACACTGTGGAAACACCTGTCGGGCCGGCCGGAACCACATCTCACACGTGCCAGAACCATGTGCATGAGATGCTGGAACCACACCCCGAACAGACGGAAAACACCTGCCAGACCCGTCTGAACAACCTGCCGAGCACGCCGGAGCCACCTGCTCGACTCGCCGGAACCACCTACCTGACATGCCCAAATCACCAGCCGGGTATGCCAGAACCACTTGGCGGACACTCCGGAATCATCTGCCGGACATGCCGGAACCAGCTCTCAGACACACCAGAACCACGTGCCGGAGACGCCGGAAGCACCTGCCGAGCATGACGGAGCCACCTGCTCGACTCGCCAGAAACACCTGCCGGACACGCCAAAATCACCTGCCGGGTACGCCAGAACCACCTGGCGGACACTCCGAAATCACCTGTCGCGCATGCCGGAACCACTTCTCAGACGTGCCGGAAGCACGTGCCGGACACGCCGGAATCACCTAGCGGACAGACCGGAACCACCTGCCGAGCACGCCGGAGCCACCTGTTCGACTGGCTGGAACCACCTGCCGTACAGGCCAATATTAACTGCTGGCTATGCCAGAACCACCTGGGGGACAGTCCGGGATCACCTGCCAGCCATGGCGGAACCACCTCTCACACGTACCAGAACCACCTGCCGGAGAAGCTGGAAACACGTCCTGGACAGTCTGGAACCACCTGCCGGTCAAGCCTGAACCACCTGCCAAGCACAACGGAACAACCTGCCAGACACGCCAAAATCACCTGCGTGTTATGCCAGAACCACTTGGAGGACTCTCTGGGATGACCTGCCGGGCATGCCGGAACCACCTCTCAGACGTGCCAGAACCATGTGGCGGACAGTCCGGAATCACCTGTTGGGCATGCGCAACCACCTCTGAGCCGTACCAGAACCACATGCCGTGCAGGCTGGAACCACCTACCGGACAGACCGGAATCACCTTTCGGGCATGCCGGAACCACCTGTCAGATGTGCCAGAAACACGTGCCGGAGACGCCGGAAGCACCTGCCAAGCACGTTGGAACCACCTGCTCAACTCGCCTGAACCACCTGCCGGACATGCCAAAATCACCTGCCGACTATGCCAGAACCACTTGGCGAACACTCCGGAATCACTTGCCGGGCATGCAGGAACCACCTCTCAGACATGCCAGAACCCCGTGCCAATGACCCCGGAAGCACCAGCCGAGCACGCCGGAACCACCAGCTCAACTCTCCTGAACCACCTGCCGGACACGCCAAAATCACCTGCCCGCTACACCAGCACCACTTCAGGGACAAGCCGGAATCACGTGAGGGGCATGCCGGCACAGCCTCTCAGACTGAACC
The DNA here is from genome assembly GCF_041296265.1 of Equus caballus. Taxonomy (NCBI): domain Eukaryota; kingdom Metazoa; phylum Chordata; class Mammalia; order Perissodactyla; family Equidae; genus Equus; species Equus caballus. Next base: position 4,512,891 of record NC_091710.1, read on the forward strand.
TCGTGCCGGACACAACAGAACCACCTGCCGGACAGACCGGAACCACCTGCCGGACACACCGGAACCACCGGCTCGACCCGCCGGAACGACCGCTGGACATGCAAAATCACCTGCCGGCTACGCCGGAAACACTTGGCGAACACTCCGGAATCACCTGCCGGGCATGCCGGAACCACCTCTCAGATATGCCAGAACCACGTGCCAATGACCCCGGAAGCACCTGCCGAGCACGCCGGAACCACCTGCTCGACTCGCCAGAACCACCTGCCGGACACGCAAAAATCACCTGCCGGCTACGCCACAACCAGTTGGGGAACACTTCGGAATCACCTGCCGGGCTTGCTGGAACCACCTGCCGGTCATGCCAAAATCACCTGCCAACTACGCCAGTACCACTTGGCGGACACTGTGGAAACACCTGTCGGGCCGGCCGGAACCACATCTCACACGTGCCAGAACCATGTGCATGAGATGCTGGAACCACACCCCGAACAGACGGAAAACACCTGCCAGACCCGTCTGAACAACCTGCCGAGCACGCCGGAGCCACCTGCTCGACTCGCCGGAACCACCTAACTGACATGCCAAAATCACCAGCCGGGTATGCCAGAACCACTTGGCGGACACTCCGGAATCATCTGCCGGACATGCCGGAACCAGCTCTCAGACACACCAGAACCACGTGCCGGAGACGCCGGAAGCACCTGCCGAGCATGCCGGAGCCACCTGCTCGACTCGCCATAAACACCTGCCGGACACGCCAAAATCACCTGCCGGGTACGCCAGAACCACCTGGCGGACACTCCGAAATCACCTGTCGCGCATGCCGGAACCACCTCTCAGACGTGCCGGAAGCACGTGCCGGACACGCCGGAATCACCTAGCGGACAGACCGGAACCACCTGCCGAGCACGCCGGAGCCACCTGTTCGACTGGCTGGAACCCCCTGCCGGACAGGCCAATATTAACTGCTGGCTATGCCAGAACCACCTGGGGGACAGTCCGGGATCACCTGCCAGCCATGGCGGAACCACCTCTCACACGTACCAGAACCACCTGCCGGAGAAGCTGGAAACACGTCCTCGACAGTCTGGAACCACCTGCCGGCCAAGCCTGAACCACCTGCCAAGCACAACGGAACAACCTGCCAGACACGCCAAAATCACCTGCGTGTTATGCCAGAACCACTTGGAGGACTCTCTGGGATGACCTGCCGGGCATGCCGGAACCACCTCTCAGACGTGCCAGAACCATGTGGCGGACAGTCCGGAATCACCTGTTGGGCATGCGCAACCACCTCTGAGACGTACCAGAACCACATGCCGTGCAGGCTGGAACCACCTACCGGACAGACCGGAATCACCTTTCGGGCATGCCGGAACCACCTGTCAGATGTGCCAGAAACACGTGCCGGAGACGCCGGAAGCACCTGCCAAGCACGTTGGAACCACCTGCTCAACTCGCCTGAACCACCTGCCGGACATGCCAAAATCACCTGCCGACTATGCCAGAACCACTTGGCGAACACTCCGGAATCACTTGCCGGGCATGCAGGAACCACCTCTCAGACATGCCAGAACCCCGTGCCAATGACCCCGGAAGCACCAGCCGAGCACGCCGGAACCACCTGCTCAACTCGCCTGAACCACATGCCGGACACGCAAAAATCACCTGCCCGCTACACCAGCACCACTTCGGGGACAAGCCGGAATCACGTGAGGGGCATGCCGGCACAGCCTCTCAGACTGAACCTCGTGCCGGACACCACAGAACCACCTGCCGGACAGACCGGAACCACCTGCCGGACACGCCGGAACCACCGGCTCGACCCGCCGGAACGACCGCTGGACATGCAAAATCACCTGCCGGCTACGCCGGAAACACTTGGCGAACACTCCGGAATCACCTGCCGGGCATGCCGGAACCACCTCTCAGATATGCCAGAACCACGTGCCAATGACCCCGGAAGCACCTGCCGAGCACGCCGGAACCACCTGCTCGACTCGGCAGAACCACCTGCCGGACACGCAAAAATCACCTGCCGGCTACGCCACAACCAGTTGGGGAACACTTCGGAATCACCTGCCGGGCTTGCTGGAACCACCTGCCGGTCATGCCAAAATCACCTGCCAACTACGCCAGTACCACTTGGCGGACACTGTGGAAACACCTGTCGGGCCGGCCGGAACCACATCTCACACGTGCCAGAACCATGTGCATGAGATGCTGGAACCACACCCCGAACAGACGGAAAACACCTGCCAGACCCGTCTGAACAACCTGCCGAGCACGCCGGAGCCACCTGCTCGACTCGCCGGAAGCACCTACCTGACATGCCCAAATCACCAGCCGGGTATGCCAGAACCACTTGGCGGACACTCCGGAATCATCTGCCGGACATGCCGGAACCAGCTCTCAGACACACCAGAACCACGTGCCGGAGACGCCGGAAGCACCTGCCGAGCATGCCGGAGCCACCTGCTCGACTCGCCAGAAACACCTGCCGGACACGCCAAAATCACCTGCCGGGTACGCCAGAACCACCTGGCGGACACTACGAAATCACCTGTCACGCATGCCGGAACCCCCTCTCAGACGTGCCGGAAGCACGTGCCGGACACGCCGGAATCACCTACCGGACAGACCGGAACCACCTGCCGAGCACGCCGGAGCCACCTGTTCGACTGGCTGGAACCACCTGCCGGACAGGCCAATATTAACTGCTGGCTATGCCAGAACCACCTGGGGGACAGTCCGGGATCACCTGCCAGCCATGGCGGAACCACCTCTCACACGTACCAGAACCACCTGCCGGAGAAGCTGGAAACACGTCCTCGACAGTCTGGAACCACCTGCCGGCCAAGCCTGAACCACCTGCCAAGCACAACGGAACAACCTGCCAGACACGCCAAAATCACCTGCGTGTTATGCCAGAACCACTTGGAGGAATCTCTGGGATGACCTGCCGGGCATGCCGGAACCACCTCTCAGACGTGCCAGAACCATGTGGCGGACAGTCCGGAATCACCTGTTGGGCATGCGCAACCACCTCTGAGCCGTACCAGAACCACATGCCGTGCAGGCTGGAACCACCTACCGGACAGACCGGAATCACCTTTCGGGCATGCCGGAACCACCTGTCAGATGTGCCAGAAACACGTGCCGGAGACGCTGGAAGCACCTGCCAAGCACGTTGGAACCACCTGCTCAACTCGCCTGAACCACCTGCCGGACATGCCAAAATCACCTGCCGACTATGCCAGAACCACTTGGCGAACACTCCGGAATCACTTGCCGGGCATGCAGGAACCACCTCTCAGACATGCCAGAACCCCGTGCCAATGACCCCGGAAGCACCAGCCGAGCACGCCGGAACCACCAGCTCAACTCTCCTGAACCACCTGCCGGACACGCCAAAATCACCTGCCCTCTACACCAGCACCACTTCGGGGACAAGCCGGAATCACGTGAGGGGCATGCCGGCACAGCCTCTCAGACTGAACCTCGTGCCGGACACCACAGAACCACCTGCCGGACAGACCGGAACCACCTGCCGGACACACCGGAACCACCGGCTCGACACGCCGGAACGACCGCTGGACATGCAAAATCACCTGCCGGCTACGCCGGAAACACTTGGCGAACACTCCGGAATCACCTGCCGGGCATGCCGGAACCACCTCTCAGATATGCCAGAACCACGTGCCAATGACCCCGGAAGCACCTGCCGAGCACGCCGGAACCACCTGCTCGACTCGCCAGAACCACCTGCCGGACACGCAAAAATCACCTGCCGGCTACGCCACAACCAGTTGGGGAACACTTCGGAATCACCTGCCGGGCTTGCTGGAACCACCTGCCGGTCATGCCAAAATCACCTGCCAACTACGCCAGTACCACTTGGCGGACACTGTGGAAACACCTGTCGGGCCGGCCGGAACCACATCTCACACGTGCCAGAACCATGTGCATGAGATGCTGGAACCACACCCCGAACAGACGGAAAACACCTGCCAGACCCGTCTGAACAACCTGCCGAGCACGCCGGAGCCACCTGCTCGACTCGCCGGAACCACCTAACTGACATGCCAAAATCACCAGCCGGGTATGCCAGAACCACTTGGCGGACACTCCGGAATCATCTGCCGGACATGCCGGAACCAGCTCTCAGACACACCAGAACCACGTGCCGGAGACGCCGGAAGCACCTGCCGAGCATGCCGGAGCCACCTGCTCGACTCGCCAGAAACACCTGCCGGACACGCCAAAATCACCTGCCGGGTACGCCAGAACCACCTGGCGGACACTCCGAAACCACCTGTCGCGCATGCCGGAACCACCTCTCAGACGTGCCGGAAGCACGTGCCGGACACGCCGGAATCACCTACCGGACAGACCGGAACCACCTGCCGAGCACGCCGGAGCCACCTGTTCGACTCGCTGGAACCACCTGCCGGACAGGCCAATATCAACTGCTGGCTATGCCAGAACCACCTGGGGGACGGTCCGGAATCACCTGCCAGCCATGGCGGAACCACCTCTCAGACGTACCAGAACCACCTGCCGGAGAAGCTGGAAACACGTCCTGGACAGTCTGGAACCACCTGCCGGCCAAGCCTGAACCACCTGCCAAGCACAACGGAACAACCTGCCAGACACGCCAAAATCACCTGCGTGTTATGCCAGAACCACTTGGAGGACTCTCTGGGATGACCTGCCGGGCATGCCGGAACCACCTCTCAGACGTGCCAGAACCATGTGGCGGACAGTCCGGAATCACCTGTTGGGCATGCGCAACCACCTCTGAGACGTACCAGAACCACATGCCGTGCAGGCTGGAACCACCTACCGGACAGACCGGAATCACCTTTCGGGCATGCCGGAACCACCTGTCAGATGTGCCAGAAACACGTGCCGGAGACGCCTTAAGCACCTGCCAAGCACGTTGGAACCACCTGCTCAACTCGCCTGAACCACCTGCCGGACATGCCAAAATCACCTGCCGACTATGCCAGAACAACTTGGCGAACACTCCGGAATCACTTGCCGGGCATGCAGGAACCACATCTCAGACATGCCAGAACCCCGTGCCAATGACCCCGGAAGCACCAGCCGAGCACGCCGGAACCACCTGCTCAACTCGCCTGAACCACCTGCCGGACACGCCAAAATCACCTGCCCGCTACACCAGCACCACTTCGGGGACAAGCCGGAATCACGTGAGGGGCATGCCTGCACAGCCTCTCAGACTGAACCTCGTGCCGGACACCACAGAACCACCTGCCGGACAGACCGGAACCACCTGCCGGACACGCCGGAACCACCGGCTCGACCCGCCGGAACGACCGCTGGACATGCAAAATCACCTGCCGGCTACGCCGGAAACACTTGGCGAACACTCCGGAATCACCTGCCGGGCATGCCGGAACCACCTCTCAGATATGCCAGAACCACGTGCCAATGACCCCGGAAGCACCTGCCGAGCACGCCGGAACCACCTGCTCGACTCGCCAGAACCACCTGCCGGACACGCAAAAATCACCTGCCGGCTACGCCACAACCAGTTGGGGAACACTTCGGAATCACCTGCCGGGCTTGCTGGAACCACCTGCCGGTCATGCCAAAATCACCTGCCAACTACGCCAGTACCACTTGGCGGACACTTTGGAAACACCTGTCGGGCCGGCAGGAACCACATCTCACACGTGCCAGAACCATGTGCATGAGATGCTGGAACCACACCCCGAACAGACGGAAAACACCTGCCAGACCCGTCTGAACAACCTGCCGAGCACGCCGGAGCCACCTGCTCGACTCGCCGGAACCACCTACCTGACATGCCCAAATCACCAGCCGGGTATGCCAGAACCACTTGGCGGACACTCCGGAATCATCTGCCGGACATGCCGGAACCAGCTCTCAGACACACCAGAACCACGTGCCGGAGACGCCGGAAGCACCTGCCGAGCCTGCCGGAGCCACCTGCTCGACTCGCCAGAAACACCTGCCGGACACGCCAAAATCACCTGCCGGGTACGCCAGAACCACCTGGCGGACACTCCGAAATCACCTGTCGCGCATGCCGGAACCCCCTCTCAGACGTGCCGTAAGCACGTGCCGGACACGCCGGAATCACCTAGCGGACAGACCGGAACCACCTGCCGAGCACGCCGGAGACACCTGTTCGACTGGCTGGAACCACCTGCCGGACAGGCCAATATTAACTGCTGGCTATGCCAGAACCACCTGGGGGACAGTCCGGGATCACCTGCCAGCCATGGCGGAACCACCTCTCACACGTACCAGAACCACCTGCCGGAGAAGCTGGAAACACGTCCTCGACAGTCTGGAACCACCTGCCGGCCAAGCCTGAACCACCTGCCAAGCACAACGGAACAACCTGCCAGACACGCCAAAATCACCTGCGTGTTATGCCAGAACCACTTGGAGGACTCTCTGGGATGACCTGCCGGGCATGCCGGAACCACCTCTCAGACGTGCCAGAACCATGTGGCGGACAGTCCGGAATCACCTGTTGGGCATGCGCAACCACCTCTGAGCCGTACCAGAACCACATGCCGTGCAGGCTGGAACCACCTACCGGACAGACCGGAATCACCTTTCGGGCATGCCGGAACCACCTGTCAGATGTGCCAGAAACACGTGCCGGAGACGCCGGAAGCACCTGCCAAGCACGTTGGAACCACCTGCTCAACTCGCCTGAACCACCTGCCGGACATGCCAAAATCACCTGCCGACTATGCCAGAACCACTTGGCGAACACTCCGGAATCACTTGCCGGGCATGCAGGAACCACCTCTCAGACATGCCAGAACCCCGTGCCAATGACCCCGGAAGCACCAGCCGAGCACGCCGGAACCACCAGCTCAACTCTCCTGAACCACCTGCCGGACACGCCAAAATCACCTGCCCGCTACACCAGCACCACTTCAGGGACAAGCCGGAATCACGTGAGGGGCATGCCGGCACAGCCTCTCAGACTGAACCTCGTGCCGGACACAACAGAACCACCTGCCGGACAGACCGGAACCACCTGCCGGACACACCGGAACCACCGGCTCGACCCGCCGGAACGACCGCTGGACATGCAAAATCACCTGCCGGCTACGCCGGAAACACTTGGCGAACACTCCGGAATCACCTGCCGGGCATGCCGGAACCACCTCTCAGATATGCCAGAACCACGTGCCAATGACCCCGGAAGCACCTGCCGAGCACGCCGGAACCACCTGCTCGACTCGCCAGAACCACCTGCCGGACACGCAAAAATCACCTGCCGGCTACGCCACAACCAGTTGGGGAACACTTCGGAATCACCTGCCGGGCTTGCTGGAACCACCTGCCGGTCATGCCAAAATCACCTGCCAACTACGCCAGTACCACTTGGCGGACACTGTGGAAACACCTGTCGGGCCGGCCGGAACCACATCTCACACGTGCCAGAACCATGTGCATGAGATGCTGGAACCACACCCCGAACAGACGGAAAACACCTGCCAGACCCGTCTGAACAACCTGCCGAGCACGCCGGAGCCACCTGCTCGACTCGCCGGAACCACCTAACTGACATGCCAAAATCACCAGCCGGGTATGCCAGAACCACTTGGCGGACACTCCGGAATCATCTGCCGGACATGCCGGAACCAGCTCTCAGACACACCAGAACCACGTGCCGGAGACGCCGGAAGCACCTGCCGAGCATGCCGGAGCCACCTGCTCGACTCGCCATAAACACCTGCCGGACACGCCAAAATCACCTGCCGGGTACGCCAGAACCACCTGGCGGACACTCCGAAATCACCTGTCGCGCATGCCGGAACCACCTCTCAGACGTGCCGGAAGCACGTGCCGGACACGCCGGAATCACCTAGCGGACAGACCGGAACCACCTGCCGAGCACGCCGGAGCCACCTGTTCGACTGGCTGGAACCCCCTGCCGGACAGGCCAATATTAACTGCTGGCTATGCCAGAACCACCTGGGGGACAGTCCGGGATCACCTGCCAGCCATGGCGGAACCACCTCTCACACGTACCAGAACCACCTGCCGGAGAAGCTGGAAACACGTCCTCGACAGTCTGGAACCACCTGCCGGCCAAGCCTGAACCACCTGCCAAGCACAACGGAACAACCTGCCAGACACGCCAAAATCACCTGCGTGTTATGCCAGAACCACTTGGAGGACTCTCTGGGATGACCTGCCGGGCATGCCGGAACCACCTCTCAGACGTGCCAGAACCATGTGGCGGACAGTCCGGAATCACCTGTTGGGCATGCGCAACCACCTCTGAGACGTACCAGAACCACATGCCGTGCAGGCTGGAACCACCTACCGGACAGACCGGAATCACCTTTCGGGCATGCCGGAACCACCTGTCAGATGTGCCAGAAACACGTGCCGGAGACGCCGGAAGCACCTGCCAAGCACGTTGGAACCACCTGCTCAACTCGCCTGAACCACCTGCCGGACATGCCAAAATCACCTGCCGACTATGCCAGAACCACTTGGCGAACACTCCGGAATCACTTGCCGGGCATGCAGGAACCACCTCTCAGACATGCCAGAACCCCGTGCCAATGACCCCGGAAGCACCAGCCGAGCACGCCGGAACCACCTGCTCAACTCGCCTGAACCACATGCCGGACACGCAAAAATCACCTGCCCGCTACACCAGCACCACTTCGGGGACAAGCCGGAATCACGTGAGGGGCATGCCGGCACAGCCTCTCAGACTGAACCTCGTGCCGGACACCACAGAACCACCTGCCGGACAGACCGGAACCACCTGCCGGACACGCCGGAACCACCGGCTCGACCCGCCGGAACGACCGCTGGACATGCAAAATCACCTGCCGGCTACGCCGGAAACACTTGGCGAACACTCCGGAATCACCTGCCGGGCATGCCGGAACCACCTCTCAGATATGCCAGAACCACGTGCCAATGACCCCGGAAGCACCTGCCGAGCACGCCGGAACCACCTGCTCGACTCGGCAGAACCACCTGCCGGACACGCAAAAATCACCTGCCGGCTACGCCACAACCAGTTGGGGAACACTTCGGAATCACCTGCCGGGCTTGCTGGAACCACCTGCCGGTCATGCCAAAATCACCTGCCAACTACGCCAGTACCACTTGGCGGACACTGTGGAAACACCTGTCGGGCCGGCAGGAACCACATCTCACACGTGCCAGAACCATGTGCATGAGATGCTGGAACCACACCCCGAACAGACGGAAAACACCTGCCAGACCCGTCTGAACAACCTGCCGAGCACGCCGGAGCCACCTGCTCGACTCGCCGGAAGCACCTACCTGACATGCCCAAATCACCAGCCGGGTATGCCAGAACCACTTGGCGGACACTCCGGAATCATCTGCCGGACATGCCGGAACCAGCTCTCAGACACACCAGAACCACGTGCCGGAGACGCCGGAAGCACCTGCCGAGCATGCCGGAGCCACCTGCTCGACTCGCCAGAAACACCTGCCGGACACGCCAAAATCACCTGCCGGGTACGCCAGAACCACCTGGCGGACACTACGAAATCACCTGTCACGCATGCCGGAACCCCCTCTCAGACGTGCCGGAAGCACGTGCCGGACACGCCGGAATCACCTACCGGACAGACCGGAACCACCTGCCGAGCACGCCGGAGCCACCTGTTCGACTGGCTGGAACCACCTGCCGGACAGGCCAATATTAACTGCTGGCTATGCCAGAACCACCTGGGGGACAGTCCGGGATCACCTGCCAGCCATGGCGGAACCACCTCTCACACGTACCAGAACCACCTGCCGGAGAAGCTGGAAACACGTCCTCGACAGTCTGGAACCACCTGCCGGCCAAGCCTGAACCACCTGCCAAGCACAACGGAACAACCTGCCAGACACGCCAAAATCACCTGCGTGTTATGCCAGAACCACTTGGAGGAATCTCTGGGATGACCTGCCGGGCATGCCGGAACCACCTCTCAGACGTGCCAGAACCATGTGGCGGACAGTCCGGAATCACCTGTTGGGCATGCGCAACCACCTCTGAGCCGTACCAGAACCACATGCCGTGCAGGCTGGAACCACCTACCGGACAGACCGGAATCACCTTTCGGGCATGCCGGAACCACCTGTCAGATGTGCCAGAAACACGTGCCGGAGACGCTGGAAGCACCTGCCAAGCACGTTGGAACCACCTGCTCAACTCGCCTGAACCACCTGCCGGACATGCCAAAATCACCTGCCGACTATGCCAGAACCACTTGGCGAACACTCCGGAATCACTTGCCGGGCATGCAGGAACCACCTCTCAGACATGCCAGAACCCCGTGCCAATGACCCCGGAAGCACCAGCCGAGCACGCCGGAACCACCAGCTCAACTCTCCTGAACCACCTGCCGGACACGCCAAAATCACCTGCCCTCTACACCAGCACCACTTCGGGGACAAGCCGGAATCACGTGAGGGGCATGCCGGCACAGCCTCTCAGACTGAACCTCGTGCCGGACACCACAGAACCACCTGCCGGACAGACCGGAACCACCTGCCGGACACACCGGAACCACCGGCTCGACACGCCGGAACGACCGCTGGACATGCAAAATCACCTGCCGGCTACGCCGGAAACACTTGGCGAACACTCCGGAATCACCTGCCGGGCATGCCGGAACCACCTCTCAGATATGCCAGAACCACGTGCCAATGACCCCGGAAGCACCTGCCGAGCACGCCGGAACCACCTGCTCGACTCGCCAGAACCACCTGCCGGACACGCAAAAATCACCTGCCGGCTACGCCACAACCAGTTGGGGAACACTTCGGAATCACCTGCCGGGCTTGCTGGAACCACCTGCCGGTCATGCCAAAATCACCTGCCAACTACGCCAGTACCACTTGGCGGACACTGTGGAAACACCTGTCGGGCCGGCCGGAACCACATCTCACACGTGCCAGAACCATGTGCATGAGATGCTGGAACCACACCCCGAACAGACGGAAAACACCTGCCAGACCCGTCTGAACAACCTGCCGAGCACGCCGGAGCCACCTGCTCGACTCGCCGGAACCACCTAACTGACATGCCAAAATCACCAGCCGGGTATGCCAGAACCACTTGGCGGACACTCCGGAATCATCTGCCGGACATGCCGGAACCAGCTCTCAGACACACCAGAACCACGTGCCGGAGACGCCGGAAGCACCTGCCGAGCATGCCGGAGCCACCTGCTCGACTCGCCAGAAACACCTGCCGGACACGCCAAAATCACCTGCCGGGTACGCCAGAACCACCTGGCGGACACTCCGAAACCACCTGTCGCGCATGCCGGAACCACCTCTCAGACGTGCCGGAAGCACGTGCCGGACACGCCGGAATCACCTACCGGACAGACCGGAACCACCTGCCGAGCACGCCGGAGCCACCTGTTCGACTCGCTGGAACCACCTGCCGGACAGGCCAATATCAACTGCTGGCTATGCCAGAACCACCTGGGGGACGGTCCGGAATCACCTGCCAGCCATGGCGGAACCACCTCTCAGACGTACCAGAACCACCTGCCGGAGAAGCTGGAAACACGTCCTGGACAGTCTGGAACCACCTGCCGGCCAAGCCTGAACCACCTGCCAAGCACAACGGAACAACCTGCCAGACACGCCAAAATCACCTGCGTGTTATGCCAGAACCACTTGGAGGACTCTCTGGGATGACCTGCCGGGCATGCCGGAACCACCTCTCAGACGTGCCAGAACCATGTGGCGGACAGTCCGGAATCACCTGTTGGGCATGCGCAACCACCTCTGAGACGTACCAGAACCACATGCCGTGCAGGCTGGAACCACCTACCGGACAGACCGGAATCACCTTTCGGGCATGCCGGAACCACCTGTCAGATGTGCCAGAAACACGTGCCGGAGACGCCTTAAGCACCTGCCAAGCACGTTGGAACCACCTGCTCAACTCGCCTGAACCACCTGCCGGACATGCCAAAATCACCTGCCGACTATGCCAGAACAACTTGGCGAACACTCCGGAATCACTTGCCGGGCATGCAGGAACCACATCTCAGACATGCCAGAACCCCGTGCCAATGACCCCGGAAGCACCAGCCGAGCACGCCGGAACCACCTGCTCAACTCGCCTGAACCACCTGCCGGACACGCCAAAATCACCTGCCCGCTACACCAGCACCACTTCGGGGACAAGCCGGAATCACGTGAGGGGCATGCCTGCACAGCCTCTCAGACTGAACCTCGTGCCGGACACCACAGAACCACCTGCCGGACAGACCGGAACCACCTGCCGGACACGCCGGAACCACCGGCTCGACCCGCCGGAACGACCGCTGGACATGCAAAATCACCTGCCGGCTACGCCGGAAACACTTGGCGAACACTCCGGAATCACCTGCCGGGCATGCCGGAACCACCTCTCAGATATGCCAGAACCACGTGCCAATGACCCCGGAAGCACCTGCCGAGCACGCCGGAACCACCTGCTCGACTCGCCAGAACCACCTGCCGGACACGCAAAAATCACCTGCCGGCTACGCCACAACCAGTTGGGGAACACTTCGGAATCACCTGCCGGGCTTGCTGGAACCACCTGCCGGTCATGCCAAAATCACCTGCCAACTACGCCAGTACCACTTGGCGGACACTTTGGAAACACCTGTCGGGCCGGCAGGAACCACATCTCACACGTGCCAGAACCATGTGCATGAGATGCTGGAACCACACCCCGAACAGACGGAAAACACCTGCCAGACCCGTCTGAACAACCTGCCGAGCACGCCGGAGCCACCTGCTCGACTCGCCGGAACCACCTACCTGACATGCCCAAATCACCAGCCGGGTATGCCAGAACCACTTGGCGGACACTCCGGAATCATCTGCCGGACATGCCGGAACCAGCTCTCAGACACACCAGAACCACGTGCCGGAGACGCCGGAAGCACCTGCCGAGCCTGCCGGAGCCACCTGCTCGACTCGCCAGAAACACCTGCCGGACACGCCAAAATCACCTGCCGGGTACGCCAGAACCACCTGGCGGACACTCCGAAATCACCTGTCGCGCATGCCGGAACCCCCTCTCAGACGTGCCGTAAGCACGTGCCGGACACGCCGGAATCACCTAGCGGACAGACCGGAACCACCTGCCGAGCACGCCGGAGACACCTGTTCGACTGGCTGGAACCACCTGCCGGACAGGCCAATATTAACTGCTGGCTATGCCAGAACCACCTGGGGGACAGTCCGGGATCACCTGCCAGCCATGGCGGAACCACCTCTCACACGTACCAGAACCACCTGCCGGAGAAGCTGGAAACACGTCCTCGACAGTCTGGAACCACCTGCCGGCCAAGCCTGAACCACCTGCCAAGCACAACGGAACAACCTGCCAGACACGCCAAAATCACCTGCGTGTTATGCCAGAACCACTTGGAGGACTCTCTGGGATGACCTGCCGGGCATGCCGGAACCACCTCTCAGACGTGCCAGAACCATGTGGCGGACAGTCCGGAATCACCTGTTGGGCATGCGCAACCACCTCTGAGACGTACCAGAACCACATGCCGTGCAGGCTGGAACCACCTACCGGACAGACCGGAATCACCTTTCGGGCATGCCGGAACCACCTGTCAGATGTGCCAGAAACACGTGCCGGAGAAGCCGGAAGCACCTGCCAAGCACGTTGGAACCACCTGCTCAACTCGCCTGAACCACCTGCCGGACATGCCAAAATCACCTGCCGACTATGCCAGAACCACTTGGCGAACACTCCGGAATCACTTGCCGGGCATGCAGGAACCACCTCTCAGATATGCCAGAACCCCGTGCCAATGACCCCGGAAGCACAAGCCGAGCACGCCGGAACCACCAGCTCAACTCGCCTGAACCACCTGCCGGACACGCCAAAATCACCTGCCGGGTATGCCAGAACCACCTGGCGGACACTCCGAAACCACCTGTCGCGCATGCCGGAACCACATCTCAGACGTCCCGGAAGCACGTGTCGGACACGCCGGAATCACGTACTGGACAGACCGGAACCACCTGCCGAGCACGCCGGAGCCACCTGTTCGACTCGCTGGAACCACCTGCCGGACAGGCCAATATCAACTGCTGGCTATGCCAGAACCACCTGGGGGACGGTCCGGAATCACCTGCCAGCCATGACGGAACCACCTCTCAGACATACCAGAAACACCTGCCGGAGAAGCTGGAAACACGTCCTGGACAGTCTGGAACCACCTGCCGGCCAAGCCTGAACCACCTGCCAAGCACAACGGAACAACCTGCCAGACACGCCAAAATCACCTGCGTGTTATGCCAGAACCACTTGGAGGACTCTCTGGGATGACCTGCCGGGCATGCCGGAACCACCTCTCAGACGTGCCAGAACCATGTGGCGGACAGTCCGGAATCACCTGTTGGGCATGCGCAACCACCTCTGAGCCGTACCAGAACCACATGCCGTGCAGGCTGGAACCACCTACCGGACAGACCGGAATCACCTTTCGGGCATGCCGGAACCACCTGTCAGATGTGCCAGAAACACGTGCCGGAGACGCTGGAAGCACCTGCCAAGCACGTTGGAACCACCTGCTCAACTCGCCTGAACCACCTGCCGGACATGCCAAAATCACCTGCCGACTATGCCAGAACCACTTGGCGAACACTCCGGAATCACTTGCCGGGCATGCAGGAACCACCTCTCAGACATGCCAGAACCCCGTGCCAATGACCCCGGAAGCACCAGCCGAGCACGCCGGAACCACCAGCTCAACTCTCCTGAACCACCTGCCGGACACGCCAAAATCACCTGCCCTCTACACCAGCACCACTTCGGGGACAAGCCGGAATCACGTGAGGGGCATGCCGGCACAGCCTCTCAGACTGAACCTCGTGCCGGACACCACAGAACCACCTGCCGGACAGACCGGAACCACCTGCCGGACACACCGGAACCACCGGCTCGACACGCCGGAACGACCGCTGGACATGCAAAATCACCTGCCGGCTACGCCGGAAACACTTGGCGAACACTCCGGAATCACCTGCCGGGCATGCCGGAACCACCTCTCAGATATGCCAGAACCACGTGCCAATGACCCCGGAAGCACCTGCCGAGCACGCCGGAACCACCTGCTCGACTCGCCAGAACCACCTGCCGGACACGCAAAAATCACCTGCCGGCTACGCCACAACCAGTTGGGGAACACTTCGGAATCACCTGCCGGGCTTGCTGGAACCACCTGCCGGTCATGCCAAAATCACCTGCCAACTACGCCAGTACCACTTGGCGGACACTGTGGAAACACCTGTCGGGCCGGCCGGAACCACATCTCACACGTGCCAGAACCATGTGCATGAGATGCTGGAACCACACCCCGAACAGACGGAAAACACCTGCCAGACCCGTCTGAACAACCTGCCGAGCACGCCGGAGCCACCTGCTCGACTCGCCGGAACCACCTAACTGACATGCCCAAATCACCAGCCGGGTATGCCAGAACCACTTGGCGGACACTCCGGAATCATCTGCCGGACATGCCGGAACCAGCTCTCAGACACACCAGAACCACGTGCCGGAGACGCCGGAAGCACCTGCCGAGCATGCCGGAGCCACCTGCTCGACTCGCCAGAAACACCTGCCGGACACGCCAAAATCACCTGCCGGGTACGCCAGAACCACCTGGCGGACACTCCGAAACCACCTGTCGCGCATGCCGGAACCACCTCTCAGACGTGCCGGAAGCACGTGCCGGACACGCCGGAATCACCTACCGGACAGACCGGAACCACCTGCCGAGCACGCCGGAGCCACCTGTTCGACTCGCTGGAACCACCTGCCGGACAGGCCAATATCAACTGCTGGCTATGCCAGAACCACCTGGGGGACGGTCCGGAATCACCTGCCAGCCATGGCGGAACCACCTCTCAGACGTACCAGAACCACCTGCCGGAGAAGCTGGAAACACGTCCTGGACAGTCTGGAACCACCTGCCGGCCAAGCCTGAACCACCTGCCAAGCACAACGGAACAACCTGCCAGACACGCCAAAATCACCTGCGTGTTATGCCAGAACCACTTGGAGGACTCTCTGGGATGACCTGCCGGGCATGCCGGAACCACCTCTCAGACGTGCCAGAACCATGTGGCGGACAGTCCGGAATCACCTGTTGGGCATGCGCAACCACCTCTGAGACGTACCAGAACCACATGCCGTGCAGGCTGGAACCACCTACCGGACAGACCGGAATCACCTTTCGGGCATGCCGGAACCACCTGTCAGATGTGCCAGAAACACGTGCCGGAGACGCCTTAAGCACCTGCCAAGCACGTTGGAACCACCTGCTCAACTCGCCTGAACCACCTGCCGGACATGCCAAAATCACCTGCCGACTATGCCAGAACAACTTGGCGAACACTCCGGAATCACTTGCCGGGCATGCAGGAACCACATCTCAGACATGCCAGAACCCCGTGCCAATGACCCCGGAAGCACCAGCCGAGCACGCCGGAACCACCTGCTCAACTCGCCTGAACCACCTGCCGGACACGCCAAAATCACCTGCCCGCTACACCAGCACCACTTCGGGGACAAGCCGGAATCACGTGAGGGGCATGCCTGCACAGCCTCTCAGACTGAACCTCGTGCCGGACACCACAGAACCACCTGCCGGACAGACCGGAACCACCTGCCGGACACGCCGGAACCACCGGCTCGACCCGCCGGAACGACCGCTGGACATGCAAAATCACCTGCCGGCTACGCCGGAAACACTTGGCGAACACTCCGGAATCACCTGCCGGGCATGCCGGAACCACCTCTCAGATATGCCAGAACCACGTGCCAATGACCCCGGAAGCACCTGCCGAGCACGCCGGAACCACCTGCTCGACTCGCCAGAACCACCTGCCGGACACGCAAAAATCACCTGCCGGCTACGCCACAACCAGTTGGGGAACACTTCGGAATCACCTGCCGGGCTTGCTGGAACCACCTGCCGGTCATGCCAAAATCACCTGCCAACTACGCCAGTACCACTTGGCGGACACTTTGGAAACACCTGTCGGGCCGGCAGGAACCACATCTCACACGTGCCAGAACCATGTGCATGAGATGCTGGAACCACACCCCGAACAGACGGAAAACACCTGCCAGACCCGTCTGAACAACCTGCCGAGCATGCCGGAGCCACCTGCTCGACTCGCCGGAACCACCTACCTGACATGCCCAAATCACCAGCCGGGTATGCCAGAACCACTTGGCGGACACTCCGGAATCATCTGCCGGACATGCCGGAACCAGCTCTCAGACACACCAGAACCACGTGCCGGAGACGCCGGAAGCACCTGCCGAGCCTGCCGGAGCCACCTGCTCGACTCGCCAGAAACACCTGCCGGACACGCCAAAATCACCTGCCGGGTACGCCAGAACCACCTGGCGGACACTCCGAAATCACCTGTCGCGCATGCCGGAACCCCCTCTCAGACGTGCCGTAAGCACGTGCCGGACACGCCGGAATCACCTAGCGGACAGACCGGAACCACCTGCCGAGCACGCCGGAGACACCTGTTCGACTGGCTGGAACCACCTGCCGGACAGGCCAATATTAACTGCTGGCTATGCCAGAACCACCTGGGGGACAGTCCGGGATCACCTGCCAGCCATGGCGGAACCACCTCTCACACGTACCAGAACCACCTGCCGGAGAAGCTGGAAACACGTCCTCGACAGTCTGGAACCACCTGCCGGCCAAGCCTGAACCACCTGCCAAGCACAACGGAACAACCTGCCAGACACGCCAAAATCACCTGCGTGTTATGCCAGAACCACTTGGAGGACTCTCTGGGATGACCTGCCGGGCATGCCGGAACCACCTCTCAGACGTGCCAGAACCATGTGGCGGACAGTCCGGAATCACCTGTTGGGCATGCGCAACCACCTCTGAGACGTACCAGAACCACATGCCGTGCAGGCTGGAACCACCTACCGGACAGACCGGAATCACCTTTCGGGCATGCCGGAACCACCTGTCAGATGTGCCAGAAACACGTGCCGGAGAAGCCGGAAGCACCTGCCAAGCACGTTGGAACCACCTGCTCAACTCGCCTGAACCACCTGCCGGACATGCCAAAATCACCTGCCGACTATGCCAGAACCACTTGGCGAACACTCCGGAATCACTTGCCGGGCATGCAGGAACCACCTCTCAGATATGCCAGAACCCCGTGCCAATGACCCCGGAAGCACAAGCCGAGCACGCCGGAACCACCAGCTCAACTCGCCTGAACCACCTGCCGGACACGCCAAAATCACCTGCCGGGTATGCCAGAACCACCTGGCGGACACTCCGAAACCACCTGTCGCGCATGCCGGAACCACATCTCAGACGTCCCGGAAGCACGTGTCGGACACGCCGGAATCACGTACTGGACAGACCGGAACCACCTGCCGAGCACGCCGGAGCCACCTGTTCGACTCGCTGGAACCACCTGCCGGACAGGCCAATATCAACTGCTGGCTATGCCAGAACCACCTGGGGGACGGTCCGGAATCACCTGCCAGCCATGACGGAACCACCTCTCAGACATACCAGAAACACCTGCCGGAGAAGCTGGAAACACGTCCTGGACAGTCTGGAACCACCTGCCGGCCAAGCCTGAACCACCTGCCAAGCACAACGGAACAACCTGCCAGACACGCCAAAATCACCTGCGTGTTATGCCAGAACCACTTGGAGGACTCTCTGGGATGACCTGCCGGGCATGCCGGAACCACCTCTCAGACGTGCCAGAACCATGTGGCGGACAGTCCGGAATCACCTGTTGGGCATGCGCAACCACCTCTGAGACGTACCAGAACCACATGCCGTGCAGGCTGGAACCACCTACCGGACAGACCGGAATCACCTTTCGGGCATGCCGGAACCACCTGTCAGATGTGCCAGAAACACGTGCCGGAGACGCCGGAAGCACCTGCCAAGCACGTTGGAACCACCTGCTCAACTCGCCTGAACCACCTGCCGGACATGCCAAAATCACCTGCCGACTATGCCAGAACCACTTGGCGAGCACTCCGGAATCACTTGCCGGGCATGCAGGAACCACCTCTCAGACATGCCAGAACCCCGTGCCAATGACCCCGGAAGCACCAGCCGAGCACGCCGGAACCACCTGCTCGACTCGCCAGAACCACCTGCCGATCACGCAAAAATCACCTGCCGGCTACGCCACAACCAGTTGGTGAACACTTTGGAATCACCTGCCAGGCTTGCTGGAACCACCTGGCAGTCATGCCAAAATCACCTGCCAACTACGCCAGAACCGCTTGGCGGACACTGCGGAAACACCTGTCGGGCCGGCTGGAACCACATCTCAGACGTGCCAGAAACGTGTTCATGAGATGCTGGAACCACACCCCGAACAGACGGATACCACCTGCCAGAACCGCCTGAACCACCTGCTGAGCACGCCCGAACCACCTGCTCGACTCACCGGTACCACCTCCCTGACACGCCAAAATGACCTGCTGGGTATGCCAGAACCACTTGGCGGACACTCCGGAATCATCTGCCGGACATGCCGGAACCAGCTCTCAGACACACCAGAACCAAGTGCCGGAGACGCCGGAAGCACCTGCCGAGCATGCCGGAGCCACCTGCTCGACTCGCCAGAAACACCTGCCGGACACGCCAAAATCGCCTGCCGGGTACGCCAGAACCACCTGGCGGACACTCCGGAATCGCCTGCCGCGCCTGCCGGAACCACCTCTCAGACGTGCCGGAAGCACGTGCCAGACACGCCGGAATCACCTACCGGACAGACCGGAACCACCTGCCAAGAACGCCGGAGCCACCTGTTCGACTCGCTGGAACCACCGGCTGGTCAGGACAATATCAACTGCTGGCTATGCCAGAACCACCTGGGGGACAGTCCGGGATCACCTGCCAGCCATGGCGGAACCACCTCTCAGACGTACCAGAACCACCTGCCGGAGAAGCTGGAAACACGTCCTGGACAGACTGGAACCACGTGACGGCCATGCCTGAACCACCTGCCGAGCACGGCGGAACCACCTGCCGGACACGCCAAAATCACCTGCGGGCTACGCCAGAACCACTTGGACGACTCTCCGAAATGACCTGCCGGGCATGTTGGAACCACCTCTCAGACGTGCCAGAAGCACGTGGCGGACAGTCCGGAATCACCTGTTGGGCATACGCAACCACCTCTGACACGTACCAGAACCACGTGCAATGCACGCCGGAACCAGCTACCGGACAGACCGCAATCAACTCTTGGGCATGCCGGAACCACCAGTCAGATGTGCCAGAAACACGTGCCGGAGACGCCGGAAGCACCTGCCGAGCACGTCGCAACCACCTGCTCAACTCGCCTGAACCACCTGCCGGACACGCCAAAATCACCTGCCCGCTACACCAGCACCACTTCGGGGACAAGCCGGAATCACGTGAGGGGCATGCCGGCACAGCTTCTCAGACTGAACCTCGTGCCGGAACAACAGAACCACCTGCCGGACAGACCGGAACCACCTGCCGGACACGCCGGAACCACCGGCTCGACCTGCCGGAACGACCGCTGGACATGCAAAATCACCTGCCGGCTACGCCAGAAAAACTTGGCGAACACTCCGGAATCACCTGCCGGGCATGCCGGAACCACCTCTCAGATATGCCAGAACCACGTGCCAATGACACCGGAAGCACCTGCCGAGCACGCCGGAACCACCTGCTTGACTCACCAGAACCACCTGCCGGACACGCAAAAATCAACTGCCGGCTACGCCACAAGCAGTTGGGGAACACTTCGGAATCACTGCCGGGCTTGCTGGAACCAACTGCCGGTCATGCCAAAATCACCTGCCAACTACGCCAGTACCACTTGGCGGACACTGTGGAAACACCTGTCGGGCCGGCCGGAACCACATCTCAGACGTGCCAGAACCATGTGCACGAGATGCTGGAACCACACCCCGAACAGACGGAAAACACCTGCCAGACCCGTCTGAACAACCTGCCGAGCACGCCGGAGCCACCTGCTCGACTCGCCGGAACCACCTGCCTGACATGCCCAAATCACCAGCCGGGTATGCCAGAACCACTTGGCGGACACTCCGGAATCATCTGCCGGACATGCCGGAACCAGCTCTCAGACACACCAGAACCACGTGCCGGAGACGCCGGAAGCACCTGCCGAGCATGCCGGAGCCACCTGCTCGACTCGCCAGAAACACCTGCCGGACACGCCAAAATCACCTGCCGGGTACGCCAGAACCACCTGGCGGACACTCCGAAACCACCTGTCGCGCATGCCGGAACCACCTCTCAAACGTGCCGGAAGCACGTGCCGGACACGCCGGAATCACCTACCGGACAGACCGGAACCACCTGCCGAGCACGCCGGAGCCACCTGTTCGACTCGCTGGAACCACCTGCCGGACAGGCCAATATCAACTGCTGGCTATGCCAGAACCTCCTGGGGGATGGTCCGGAATCACCTGCCAGCCATGGCGGAACCACCTCTCACACGTACCAGAACCACCTGCCGGAGAAGCTGGAAACACGTCCTGGACAGTCTGGAACCCCCTGCCGGCCAAGCCTGAACCACCTGCCAAGCACAACGGAACAACCTGCCAGACACGCCAAAATCACCTGCGTGTTATGCCAGAACCACTTGGAGGACTCTCTGGGATGACCTGCCGGGCATGCCAGAACCACCTCTCAGACGTGCCAGAACCATGTGGCGGAAAGTCCGGAATCACCTGTTGGGCATGCGCAACCACCTCTGAGACGTACCAGAACCACATGCCGTGCAGGCTGGAACCACCTACCGGACAGACCGGAATCACCTTTCGGGCATGCCGGAACCACCTGTCAGATGTGCCAGAAACACGTGCCGGAGACGCCGGAAGCACCTGCCAAGCACGTTGGAACCACCTGCTCAACTCGCCTGAACCACCTGCCGGACATGCCAAAATCACCTGCCGACTATGCCAGAACCACTTGGCGAACACTCCGGAATCACCTGCCGGGCATGCAGGAACCACCTCTCAGACATGCCAGAACCCCGTGCCAATGACCCCGGAAGCACCAGCCGAGCACGCCGGAACCACCTGCTCGACTCGCCAGAACCACCTGCCGATCACGCAAAAATCACCTGCCGGCTACGCCACAACCAGTTGGTGAACACTTTGGAATCACCTGCCAGGCTTGCTGGAACCACCTGCCAGTCATGCCAAAATCACCTGCCAACTACGCCAGAACCGCTTGGCGGACACTGCGGAAACACCTGTCGGGCCGGCTGGAACCACATCTCAGACGTGCCAGAAACGTGTTCATGAGATGCTGGAACCACACCCCGAACAGACGGATACCACCTGCCAGAACCGCCTGAACCACCTGCTGAGCACGCCGGAACCACCTGCTCGACTCACCGGTACCACCTCCCTGACACGCCAAAATCACCTGCTGGGTATGCCAGAACCACTTGGCGGACACTCCGGAATCATCTGCCGGACATGCCGGAACCAGCTCTCAGACACACCAGAACCACGTGCCGGAGACACCGGAAGCACCTGCCGAGCATGCCGGAGCCACCTGCTCGACTCGCCAGAAACACCTGCCGGACACGACAAAATCACCTGCCGGGTACGCCAGAACCACCTGGCGGACACTCCGAAACCACCTGTCGCGCATGCCGGAACCACCTCTCAGACGTGCCGGAAGCACGTGCCGGACACGCCTGAATCACCTACCGGACAGACCGGAACCACCTGCCGAGCACGCCGGAGCCACCTGTTCGACTGGCTGGAACCACCTGCCGGACAGGCCAATATCAACTGCTGGCTATGCCAGAACCACCTGGGGGACGGTCCGGAATCACCTGCCAGCCATGGCGGAACCACCTCTCACACGTACCAGAACCACCTGCCGGAGAAGCTGGAAACACGTCCTGGACAGTCTGGAACCACCTGCCGGCCAAGCCTGAACCACCTGCCAAGCACAACGGAACAACCTGCCAGACACGCCAAAATCACCTGCGTGTTATGCCAGAACCACTTGGAGGACTCTCTGGGATGACCTGCCGGGCATGCCGGAACCACCTCTCAGACGTGCCAGAACCATGTGGCGGACAGTCCGGAATCACCTGTTGGGCATGCGCAACCACCTCTGAGCCGTACCAGAACCACATGCCGTGCAGGCTGGAACCACCTACCGGACAGACCGGAATCACCTTTCGGGCATGCCGGAACCACCTGTCAGATGTGCCAGAAACACGTGCCGGAGACGCCGGAAGCACCTGCCAAGCACGTCGGAACCACCTGCTCAACTCGCCTGAACCACCTGCCGGACATGCCAAAATCACCTGCCGACTATGCCAGAACCACTTGGCGAACACTCCGGAATCACTTGCCGGGCATGCAGGAACCACCTCTCAGACATGCCAGAACCCCGTGCCAATGACCCCGGAAGCACCAGCCGAGCACGCCGGAACCACCTGCTCGACTCGCCAGAACCACCTGCCGATCACGCAAAAATCACCTGCCGGCTACGCCACAACCAGTTGGTGAACACTTTGGAATCACCTGCCAGGCTTGCTGGAACCACCTGCCAGTCATGCCAAAATCACCTGCCAACTACGCCAGAACCGCTTGGCGGACACTGCGGAAACACCTGTCGGGCCGGCTGGAACCACATGTCAGACGTGCCAGAAACGTGTTCATGAGATGTTGGAACCACACCCCGAACAGACGGATACCACCTGCCAGAACCGCCTGAACCACCTGCTGAGCACGCCTGAACCACCTGCTCGACTCACCGGTACCACCTCCCTGACACGCCAAAATCACCTGCTGGGTATGCCAGAACCACTTGGCGGACACTCCGGAATCATCTGCCGGACATGCCGGAACCAGCTCTCAGACACACCAGAACCACGTGCCGGAGATGCCGGAAGCACCTGCCGACTATGCCGGAGCCACCTGCTCGACTCGCCAGAAACACCTGCCGGACACGCCAAAATCTCCTGCCGGGTATGCCAGAACCACCTGGCGGACACTCCGAAACCACCTGCCGCGCATGCCGGAACCACCTCTCAGACGTGCCGGAAGCACCTGCTGGACACACCAGAAACACCTACCGGACAGACCGGAACCACCTGCCAAGAACGCCGGAGCCACCTGTTCGACTCGCTGGAACCACCTGCCGGACAGGCCAATATCAACTGCTGGCTATGCCAGAACCACCTGGGGGACAGTCCGGGATCACCTGCCAGCCATGGCGGAACCACCTCTCAGACGTACCAGAACCACCTGCCGGAGAAGCTGGAAACACGTCCTGGACAGACTGGAACCACGTGACGGCCATGCCCGAACCACCTGCCGAGCATGGCGGAACAACCTGCCAGACACGCCAAAATCACCTGCGTGTTATGCCAGAACCACTTGGAGGACTCTCTGGGATGACCTGCCGGGCATGCCGGAACCACCTCTCAGACGTGCCAGAACCATGTGGCGGACAGTCCGGAATCACCTGTTGGGCATGCGCAACCACCTCTGAGACGTACCAGAACCACATGCCGTGCAGGCTGGAACCACCTACCGGACAGACCGGAATCACCTTTCGGGCATGCCGGAACCACCTGTCAGATGTGCCAGAAACACGTGCCGGAGACGCCGGAAGCACCTGCCAAGCACGTTGGAACCACCTGCTCAACTCGCCTGAACCACCTGCCGGACATGCCAAAATCACCTGCCGACTATGCCAGAACCACTTGGCGAACACTCCGGAATCACTTGCCGGGCATGCAGGAACCACCTCTCAGACATGCCAGAACCCCGTGCCAATGACCCCGGAAGCACCAGCCGAGCACGCCGGAACCACCTGCTCAACTCGCCTGAACCACATGCCGGATACGCAAAAATCACCTGCCCGCTACACCAGCACCACTTCGGGGACAAGCCGGAATCACGTGAGGGGCATGCCTGCACAGCCTCTCAGACTGAACCTCGTGCCGGACACCACAGAACCACCTGCCGGACAGACCGGAACCACCTGCCGGTCACGCCGGAACCACCGGCTCGACCCGCCGGAACGACCGCTGGACATGCAAAATCACCTGCCGGCTACGCCGGAAACACTTGGCGAACACTCCGGAATCACCTGCCGGGCATGCCGGAACCACCTCTCAGATATGCCAGAACCACGTGCCAATGATCCCGGAAGCACCTGCCGAGCACGCCGGAACCACCTGCTCGACTCGCCAGAACCACCTGCCGGACACGCAAAAATCACCTGCCGGCTACGCCACAACCAGTTGGGGAACACTTCGGAATCACCTGCCGGGCTTGCTGGAACCACCTGCCGGTCATGCCAAAATCACCTGC
The DNA here is from genome assembly GCF_041296265.1 of Equus caballus. NCBI lineage: Eukaryota > Metazoa > Chordata > Mammalia > Perissodactyla > Equidae > Equus > Equus caballus. The sequence goes on from NC_091710.1 coordinate 4,538,320, forward strand.
CAACTACGCCAGTACCACTTGGCGGACACTGTGGAAACACCTGTCGGGCCGGCCGGAACCACATCTCACACGTGCCAGAACCATGTGCATGAGATGCTGGAACCACACCCCGAACAGACGGAAAACACCTGCCAGACCCGTCTGAACAACCTGCCGAGCACGCCGGAGCCACCTGCTCGACTCGCCGGAACCACCTACCTGACATGCCCAAATCACCAGCCGGGTATGCCAGAACCACTTGGCGGACACTCCGGAATCATCTGCCGGACATGCCGGAACCAGCTCTCAGACACACCAGAACCACGTGCCGGAGACGCCGGAAGCACCTGCCGAGCATGCCGGAGCCACCTGCTCGACTCGCCAGAAACACCTGCCGGACACGCCAAAATCACCTGCCGGGTACGCCAGAACCACCTGGCGGACACTCCGAAATCACCTGTCGCGCATGCCGGAACCACCTCTCAGACGTGCCGGAAGCACGTGCCGGACACGCCGGAATCACCTAGCGGACAGACCGGAACCACCTGCCGAGCACGCCAGAGCCACCTGTTCGACTGGCTGGAACCATCTGCCGGACAGGCCAATATTAACTGCTGGCTATCCCAAAACCACCTGGGGGACGGTCTGGGATCACCTGCCAGCCATGGCGGAACCACCTCTCACACGTACCAGAACCACCTGCCGGAGAAGCTGGAAACACCTCCTGGACAGTCTGGAACCACCTGCCGGCCAAGCCTGAACCACCTGGCAAGCACAACGGAACAACCTGCCAGACACGCCAAAATCACCTGCGTGTTATGCCAGAACCACTTGGAGGACTCTCTGGGATGACCTGCCGGGCATGCCGGAACCACCTCTCAGACGTGCCAGAACCATGTGGCGGACAGTCCGGAATCACCTGTTGGGCATGCGCAACCACCTCTGAGACGCACCACAACCACATGCCGCGCAGGCTGGAACCACCTACCGGACAGACCGGAATCACCTTTCGGGCATGCCGGAACCACCTGTCAGATGTGCCAGAAACACGTGCCGGAGACGCCGGAAGCACCTGCCAAGCACGTTGGAACCACCTGCTCAACTCGCCTGAACCACCTGCCGGACATGCCAAAATCACCTGCCGACTATGCCAGAACCACTTGGCGAACACTCCGGAATCACTTGCCAGGCATGCAGGAACCACCTCTCAGACATGCCAGAACCCCGTGCCAATGACCCCGGAAGCACCAGCCGAGCACGCCGGAACCACCAGCTCAACTCGCCTGAACCACCTGCCGGACACGCCAAAATCACCTGCCCGCTACACCAGCACCACTTCGGGGACAAGCCGGAATCACGTGAGGGGCATGCCGGCACAGCCTCTCAGACTGAACCTCGTGCCGGACACCACAGAACCACCTGCCGGACAGACCGGAACCACCTGCCGGACACGCCGGAACCACCGGCTCGACCCGCCGGAACGACCGCTGGACATGCAAAATCACCTGCCGGCTACGCCGGAAACACTTGGCGAACACTCCGGAATCACCTGCCGGGCATGCCGGAACCACCTCTCAGATATGCCAGAACCACGTGCCAATGACCCTGGAAGCACCTGCCGAGCACGCCGGAACCACCTGCTCGACTCGCCAGAACCACCTGCCGGACGCGCAAAAATCACCTGCCGGCTACGCCACAACCAGTTGGGGAACACTTCGGAATCACCTGCCGGGCTTGCTGGAACCAACTGCCGGTCATGCCAAAATCACCTGCCAACTACGCCAGTACCACTTGGCGGACACTGTGGAAACACCTGTTGTGCCGGCCGGAACCACATCTCACACGTGCCAGAACCATGTGCATGAGCTGCAGGAACCACACCCCGAATAGACGGAAAACACCTGCCAGACCCGTCTGAACAACCTGCCGAGCACGCCGGAGCCACCTGCTCGACTCGCCGGAACCACCTACCTGACATGCCCAAATCACCAGCCGGGTATGCCAGAACCACTTGGCGGACACTCCGGAATCATCTGCCGGATATGCCGGAACCAGCTCTCAGACACACCAGAACCACGTGCCGGAGACGCCGGAAGCACCTGCCGAGCATGCCGGAGCCACCTGCTCGACTCGCCAGAAACACCTGCCGGACACGCCAAAATCACCTGCCGGGTACGCCAGAACCACCTGGCGGACACTCCGAAATCACCTGTCGCGCATGCCGGAACCACCTCTCAGACGTGCCGGAAGCACGTGCCGGACACGCCGGAATCACCTAGCGGACAGACCGGAACCACCTGCCGAGCACGCTGGAGCCACCTGTTCGACTCGCTGGAACCACCTGCCGGACAGGCCAATATCAACTGCTGGCTATGCCAGAACCACCTGGGGGACGGTCCGGAATCACCTGCCAGCCATGGCGGAACCACCTCTCAGACGTACCAGAACCACCTGCCGGAGAAGGTGGAAACACGTCCTGGACAGTCTGGAACCACCTGCCGGACAGGCCAATATTAACTGCTGGCTATGCCAGAACCACCTGGGGGACAGTCCGGGATCACCTGCCAGCCATGGCGGAACCACCTCTCACACGTACCAGAACCACCTGCCGGAGAAGCTGGAAACACGTCCTGGACAGTCTGGAACCACCTGCCGGCCAAGCCTGAACCACCTGCCAAGCACAACGGAACAACCTGCCAGACACGCCAAAATCACCTGCGTGTTATGCCAGAACCACTTGGAGGACTCTCTGGGATGACCTGCCGGGCATGCCGGAACCACCTCTCAGACGTGCCAGAACCATGTGGCGGACAGTCCGGAATCACCTGTTGGGCATGCGCAACCACCTCTGAGCCGTACCAGAACCACATGCCGTGCAGGCTGGAACCACCTACCGGACAGACCGGAATCACCTTTCGGGCATGCCGGAACCACCTGTCAGATGTGCCAGAAACACGTGCCGGAGACGCCGGAAGCACCTGCCAAGCACGTTGGAACCACCTGCTCAACTCGCCTGAACCACCTGCCGGACATGCCAAAATCACCTGCCGACTATGCCAGAACCACTTGGCGAACACTCCGGAATCACTTGCCGGGCATGCAGGAACCACCTCTCAGACATGCCAGAACCCCGTGCCAATGACCCCGGAAGCACCAGCCGAGCACGCCGGAACCACCAGCTCAACTCGCCTGAACCACCTGCCGGACACGCCAAAATCACCTGCCCGCTACACCAGCACCAGTTCAGGGACAAGCCGGAATCACGTGAGGGGCATGCCGGCACAGCCTCTCAGACTGAACCTCGTGCCGGACACCACAGAACCACCTGCCGGACAGACCGGAACCACCTGCCGGACACACCGGAAACACCGGCTCGACCCGCCGGAACGACCGCTGGACATGCAAAATCACCTGCCGGCTACGCCGGAAACACTTGGCGAACACTCCGGAATCACCTGCCGGGCATGCCGGAACCACCTCTCAGATATGCCAGAACCACGTGCCAATGACCCCGGAAGCACCTGCCGAGCACGCCGGAACCACCTGCTCGACTCGCCAGAACCACCTGCCGGACACGCAAAAATCACCTGCCGGCTACGCCACAACCAGTTGGGGAACACTTCGGAATCACCTGCCGGGCTTGCTGGAACCACCTGCCGGTCATGCCAAAATCACCTGCCAACTACGCCAGTACCACTTGGCGGACACTGTGGAAACACCTGTTGTGCCGGCCGGAACCACATCTCACACGTGCCAGAACCATGTGCATGAGATGCTGGAACCACACCCCGAACAGACGGAAAACACCTGCCAGACCCGTCTGAACAACCTGCCGAGCACGCCGGAGCCACCTGCTCGACTCGCCGGAACCACCTAACTGACATGCCAAAATCACCAGCCGGGTATGCCAGAACCACTTGGCGGACACTCCGGAATTATCTGCCGGACATGCCGGAACCAGCTCTCAGACACACCAGAACCACGTGCCGGAGACGCCGGAAGCACCTGCCGAGCATGCCGGAGCCACCTGCTCGACTCGCCAGAAACACCTGCCGGACACGCCAAAATCACCTGCCGGGTACGCCAGAACCACCTGGCGGACACTCCGAAATCACCTGTCGCGCATGCCGGAACCACCTCTCAGACGTGCCGGAAGCACGTGCCGGACACGCCGGAATCACCTAGCGGACAGACCGGAACCACCTGCCGAGCACGCCGGAGCCACCTGTTCGACTGGCTGGAACCCCCTGCCGGACAGGCCAATATTAACTGCTGGCTATGCCAGAACCACCTGGGGGACAGTCCAGGATCACCTGCCAGCCATGGCGGAACCACCTCTCACACGTACCAGAACCACCTGCCGGAGAAGCTGGAAACACGTCCTGGACAGTCTGGAACCACCTGCCGGCCAAGCCTGAACCACCTGCCAAGCACAACGGAACAACCTGCCAGACACGCCAAAATCACCTGCGTGTTATGCCAGAACCACTTGGAGGACTCTCTGGGATGACCTGCCGGGCATGCCGGAACCACCTCTCAGACATGCCAGAACCATGTGGCGGACAGTCCGGAATCACCTGTTGGGCATGCGCAACCACCTCTGAGACGTACCAGAACCACATGCCGTGCAGGCTGGAACCACCTACCGGACAGACCGGAATCACCTTTCGGGCATGCCGGAACCACCTGTCAGATGTGCCAGAAACACGTGCCGGAGACGCCGGAAGCACCGGCCAAGCACGTTGGAACCACCTGCTCAACTCGCCTGAACCACCTGCCGGACATGCCAAAATCACCTGCCGACTATGCCAGAACCACTTGGCGAACACTCCGGAATCACTTGCCGGGCATGCAGGAACCACCTCTCAGACATGCCAGAACCCCGTGCCCATGACCCCGGAAGCACCAGCCGAGCACGCCGGAACCACCTGCTCAACTCGCCTGAACCACATGCCGGACACGCAAAAATCACCTGCCCGCTACACCAGCACCACTTCGGGGACAAGCCGGAATCACGTGAGGGGCATGCCGGCACAGCCTCTCAGACTGAACCTCGTGCCGGACACCACAGAACCACCTGCCGGACAGACCGGAACCACCTGCCGGACACGCCGGAACCACCGGCTCGACCCGCCGGAACGACCGCTGGACATGCAAAATCACCTGCCGGCTACGCCGGAAACACTTGGCGAACACTCCGGAATCACCTGCCGGGCATGCCGGAACCACCTCTCAGATATGCCAGAACCACGTGCCAATGATCCCGGAAGCACCTGCCGAGCACGCCGGAACCACCTGCTCGACTCGCCAGAACCACCTGCCGGACATGCAAAAATCACCTGACGGCTACGCCACAACCAGTTGGGGAACACTTCGGAATCACCTGCCGGGCTTGCTGGAACCACCTGCCGGTCATGCCAAAATCACCTGCCAACTACGCCAGTACCACTTGGCGGACACTGTGGAAACACCTGTCGGGCCGGCAGGAACCACATCTCACACGTGCCAGAACCATGTGCATGAGATGCTGGAACCACACCCCGAACAGACGGAAAACACCTGCCAGACCCGTCTGAACAACCTGCCGAGCACGCCGGAGCCACCTGCTCGACTCGCCGGAACCACCTACCTGACATGCCCAAATCACCAGCCGGGTATGCCAGAACCACTTGGCGGACACTCCGGAATCATCTGCCGGACATGCCGGAACCAGCTCTCAGACACACCAGAACCACGTGCCGGAGACGCCGGAAGCACCTGCCGAGCATGCCGGAGCCACCTGCTCGACTCGCCAGAAACACCTGCCGGACACGCCAAAATCACCTGCCGGGTACGCCAGAACCACCTGGCGGACACTACGAAATCACCTGTCACGCATGCCGGAACCCCCTCTCAGACGTGCCGGAAGCACGTGCCGGACACGCCGGAATCACCTAGCGGACAGACCGGAACCACCTGCCGAGCACGCCGGAGCCACCTGTTCGACTGGCTGGAACCACCTGCCGGACAGGCCAATATTAACTGCTGGCTATGCCAGAACCACCTGGGGGACAGTCCGGGATCACCTGCCAGCCATGGCGGAACCACCTCTCACACGTACCAGAACCACATGCCGGAGAAGCTGGAAACACGTCCTCGACAGTCTGGAACCACCTGCCGGCCAAGCCTGAACCACCTGCCAAGCACAACGGAACAACCTGCCAGACACGCCAAAATCACCTGCGTGTTATGCCAGAACCACTTGGAGGACTCTCTGGGATGACCTGCCGGGCATGCCGGAACCACCTCTCAGACGTGCCAGAACCATGTGGCGGACAGTCCGGAATCACGTGTTGGGCATGCGCAACCACCTCTGAGACGTACCAGAACCACATGCCGTGCAGGCTGGAACCACCTACCGGACAGACCGGAATCACCTTTCGGGCATGCCGGAACCACCTGTCAGATGTGCCAGAAACACGTGCCGGAGACGCCGGAAGCACCTGCCAAGCACGTTGGAACCACCTGCTCAACTCGCCTAAACCACCTGCCGGACATGCCAAAATCACCTGCCGACTATGCCAGAACCACTTGGCGAACACTCCGGAATCACTTGCCGGGCATGCAGGAACCACCTCTCAGACATGCCAGAAGCCCGTGCCCATGACCCCGGAAGCACCAGCCGAGCACGCCGGAACCACCTGCTCAACTCGCCTGAACCACATGCCGGATACGCAAAAATCACCTGCCCGCTACACCAGCACCACTTCGGGGACAAGCCGGAATCACGTGAGGGGCATGCCGGCACAGCCTCTCAGACTGAACCTCGTGCCGGACACCACAGAACCACCTGCCGGACAGACCGGAACCACCTGCCGGACACGCCGCAACCACCGGCTCGACCCGCCGGAACGACCGCTGGACATGCAAAATCACCTGCCGGCTACGCCGGAAACACTTGGCGAACACTCCGGAATCACCTGCCGGGCATGCCGGAACCACCTCTCAGATATGCCAGAACCACTTGCCAATGACCCCGGAAGCACCTGCCGAGCACGCCGGAACCACCTGCTCGACTCGCCAGAACCACCTGCCGGACACGCAAAAATCACCTGCCGGCTACGCCACAACCAGTTGGGGAACACTTCGGAATCACCTGCCGGGCTTGCTGGAACCACCTGCCGGTCATGCCAAAATCACCTGCCAACTACGCCAGTACCACTTGGCGGACACTGTGGAAACACCTGTCGGGCCGGCAGGAACCACATCTCACACGTGCCAGAACCATGTGCATGAGATGCTGGAACCACACCCCGAACAGATGGAAAACACCTGCCAGACCCGTCTGAACAACCTGCCGAGCACGCCGGAGCCACCTGTTCGACTGGCTGGAACCCCCTGCCGGACAGGCCAATATTAACTGCTGGCTATGCCAGAACCACCTGGGGGACAGTCCGGGATCACCTGCCAGCCATGGCGGAACCACCTCTCACACGTACCAGAACCACCTGCCGGAGAAGCTGGAAACACGTCCTCGACAGTCTGGAACCACCTGCCGGCCAAGCCTGAACCACCTGCCAAGCACAACGGAACAACCTGCCAGACACGCCAAAATCACCTGCGTGTTATGCCAGAACCACTTGGAGGACTCTCTGGGATGACCTGCCGGGCATGCCGGAACCACCTCTCAGACGTGCCAGAACCATGTGGCGGACAGTCCGGAATCACCTGTTGGGCATGCACAACCACCTCTGAGACGTACCAGAACCACATGCCGTGCAGGCTGGAACCACCTACCGGACAGACCGGAATCACCTTTCGGGCATGCCGGAACCACCTGTCAGATGTGCCAGAAACACGTGTCGGAGACGCCGGAAGCACCTGCCAAGCACGTTGGAACCACCTGCTCAACTCGCCTGAACCACCTGCCGGACATGCCAAAATCACCTGCCGACTATGCCAGAACCACTTGGCGAACACTCCGGAATCACTTGCCGGGCATGCAGGAACCACCTCTCAGACATGCCAGAACCCCGTGCCCATGACCCCGGAAGCACCAGCCGAGCACGCCGGAACCACGTGCTCAACTCGCCTGAACCACATGCCAGATACGCAAAAATCACCCGCCCGCTACACCAGCACCACTTCGGGGACAAGCCGGAATCACGTGAGGGGCATGCCTGCACAGCCTCTCAGACTGAACCTCGTGCCGGACACCACAGAACCACCTGCCGGACAGACCGGAACCACCTGCCGGACACGCCGGAACCACCGGCTCGACCCGCCGGAACGACCGCTGGACATGCAAAATCACCTGCCGGCTACGCCGGAAACACTTGGCGAACACTCCGGAATCATCTGCCGGGCATGCCGGAACCACCTCTCAGATATGCCAGAACCACGTGCCAATGACCCCGGAAGCACCTGCCGAGCACGCCGGAACCACCTGCTCGACTCGCCAGAACCACCTGCCGGACACGCAAAAATCACCTGCCGGCTACGCCACAACCAGTTGGGGAACACTTCGGAATCACCTGCCGGGCTTGCTGGAACCACCTGCCGGTCATGCCAAAATCACCTGCCAACTACGCCAGTACCACTTGGCGGACACTGTGGAAACACCTGTCGGGCCGGCAGGAACCACATCTCACACGTGCCAGAACCATGTGCATGAGATGCTGGAACCACACCCCGAACAGACGGAAAACACCTGCCAGACCCGTCTGAACAACCTGCCGAGCACGCCGGAGCCACCTGCTCGACTCGCCGGAACCACCTACCTGACATGCCAAAATCACCAGCCGGGTATGCCAGAACCACTTGGCGGACACTCCGGAATCATCTGCCGGACATGCCGGAACCAGCTCTCAGACACACCAGAACCACGTGCCTGAGACGCCGGAAGCACCTGCCGAGCATGCCGGAGCCACCTGCTCGACTCGCCAGAAACACCTGCCGGACACGCCAAAATAACCTGCCGGGTAAGCCAGAACCACCTGGCGGACACTCCGAAATCACCTGCCGCGCATGCTGGTACCACCTCTCAGACGTGCCGGAAGCACGTGCCGGACACGCCGGAAACACCTAGCGGACAAACCGGAACCACCTGCCGAGCACGCCGGAGCCACCTGTTCGACTGGCTGGAACCACCTGCCGTCAGGCCAATATTAACTGCTGTCTATGCCAGAACCACCTGGGGGACAGTCTGGGATCACCTGCCAGCCATGGCGGAACCACCTCTCACACGTACCAGAACCACCTGCCGGAGAAGCTGGAAACACGTCCTGGACAGTCTGGAACCACCTGCCGGCCAAGCCTGAACCACCTGCCAAGCACAACGGAACAACCTGCCAGACACGCCAAAATCACCTGCGTGTTATGCCAGAACCACTTGGAGGACTCTCTGGGATGACCTGCCGGGCATGCCGGAACCACCTCTCAGACGTGCCAGAACCATGTGGCGGACAGTCCGGAATCACCTGTTGGGCATGCGCAACCACCTCTGAGACGTACCAGAACCACATGCCGTGCAGGCTGGAACCACCTACCGGACAGACCGGAATCACCTTTCGGGCATGCCGGAACCACCTGTCAGATGTGCCAGAAACACGTGCCGGAGACGCCGGAAGCACCTGCCAAGCACGTTGGAACCACCTGCTCAACTCGCCTGTACCACCTGCCGGACATGCCAAAATCACCTGCCGACTATGCCAGAACCACTTGGCGAACACTCCGGAATCACTTGCCGGGCATGCAGGAACCACCTCTCAGACATGCCAGAACCCCGTGCCCATGACCCCGGAAGCACCAGCCGAGCACGCCGGAACCACCTGCTCAACTCGCCTGAACCACATGCCGGATACGCAAAAATCACCTGCCCGCTACACCAGCACCACTTCGGGGACAAGCCGGAATCACGTGAGGGGCATGCCTGCACAGCCTCTCAGACTGAACCTCGTGCCGGACACCACAGAACCACCTGCCGGACAGACCGGGACCACCTGCCGGACACGCTGGAACCACCGGCTCGACCCGCCGGAACGACCGCTGGACATGCAAAATCACCTGCCGGCTACGCCGGAAACACTTGGCGAACACTCCGGAATCACCTGCCGGGCATGCCGGAACCACCTCTCAGATATGCCAGAACCACGTGCCAATGACCCCGGAAGCACCTGCCGAGCACGCCGGAACCACCTGCTCGACTCGCCAGAACCACCTGCCGGACACGCAAAAATCACCTGCCGGCTACGCCACAACCAGTTGGGGAACACTTCGGAATCACCTGCCGGGCTTGCTGGAACCACCTGCCGGTCATGCCAAAATCACCTGCCAACTACGCCAGTACCACTTGGCGGACACTGTGGAAACACCTGTCGGGCCGGCCGGAACCACATCTCACACGTGCCAGAACCATGTGCATGAGATGCTGGAACCACACCCCGAACAGACGGAAAACACCTGCCAGACCCGTCTGAACAACCTGCCGAGCACGCCGGAGCCACCTGCTCGACTCGCCGGAACCACCTAACTGACATGCCAAAATCACCAGCCGGGTATGCCAGAACCACTTGGCGGACACTCCGGAATCATCTGCCGGACATGCCGGAACCAGCTCTCAGACACACCAGAACCACGTGCCGGAGACGCCGGAAGCACCTGCCGAGCATGCCGGAGCCACCTGCTCGACTCGCCAGAAACACCTGCCGGACACGCCAAAATCACCTGCCGGGTACGCCAGAACCACCTGGCGGACACTCCGAAATCACCTGTCGCGCATGCCGGAACCACCTCTCAGACGTGCCGGAAGCACGTGCCGGACACGCCGGAATCACCTAGCGGACAGACCGGAACCACCTGCCGAGCACGCCGGAGCCACCTGTTCGACTGGCTGGAACCCCCTGCCGGACAGGCCAATATTAACTGCTGGCTATGCCAGAACCACCTGGGGGACAGTCTGGGATCACCTGCCAGCCATGGCGGAACCACCTCTCACACGTACCAGAACCACCTGCCGGAGAAGCTGGAAACACGTCCTCGACAGTCTGGAACCACCTGCCGGCCAAGCCTGAACCACCTGCCAAGCACAACGGAACAACCTGCCAGACACGCCAAAATCACCTGCGTGTTATGCCAGAACCACTTGGAGGACTCTCTGGGATGACCTGCCGGGCATGCCGGAACCACCTCTCAGACGTGCCAGAACCATGTGGCGGACAGTCCGGAATCACCTGTTGGGCATGCACAACCACCTCTGAGACGTACCAGAACCACATGCCGTGCAGGCTGGAACCACCTACCGGACAGACCGGAATCACCTTTCGGGCATGCCGGAACCACCTGTCAGATGTGCCAGAAACACGTGTCGGAGACGCCGGAAGCACCTGCCAAGCACGTTGGAACCACCTGCTCAACTCGCCTGAACCACCTGCCGGACATGCCAAAATCACCTGCCGACTATGCCAGAACCACTTGGCGAACACTCCGGAATCACTTGCCGGGCATGCAGGAACCACCTCTCAGACATGCCAGAACCCCGTGCCCATGACCCCGGAAGCACCAGCCGAGCACGCCGGAACCACCTGCTCAACTCGCCTGAACCACATGCCAGATACGCAAAAATCACCCGCCCGCTACACCAGCACCACTTCGGGGACAAGCCGGAATCACGTGAGGGGCATGCCTGCACAGCCTCTCAGACTGAACCTCGTGCCGGACACCACAGAACCACCTGCCGGACAGACCGGAACCACCTGCCGGACACGCCGGAACCACCGGCTCGACCCGCCGGAACGACCGCTGGACATGCAAAATCACCTGCCGGCTACGCCGGAAACACTTGGCGAACACTCCGGAATCATCTGCCGGGCATGCCGGAACCACCTCTCAGATATGCCAGAACCACGTGCCAATGACCCCGGAAGCACCTGCCGAGCACGCCGGAACCACCTGCTCGACTCGCCAGAACCACCTGCCGGACACGCAAAAATCACCTGCCGGCTACGCCACAACCAGTTGGGGAACACTTCGGAATCACCTGCCGGGCTTGCTGGAACCACCTGCCGGTCATGCCAAAATCACCTGCCAACTACGCCAGTACCACTTGGCAGACACTGTGGAAACACCTGTCGGGCCGGCAGGAACCACATCTCACACGTGCCAGAACCATGTGCATGAGATGCTGGAACCACACCCCGAACAGACAGAAAACACCTGCCAGACCCGTCTGAACAACCTGCCGAGCACGCCGGAGCCACCTGCTCGACTCGCCGGAACCACCTACCTGACATGCCAAAATCACCAGCCGGGTATGCCAGAACCACTTGGCGGACACTCCGGAATCATCTGCCGGACATGCCGGAACCAGCTCTCAGACACACCAGAACCACGTGCCGGAGACGCCGGAAGCACCTGCCGAGCATGCCGGAGCCACCTGCTCGACTCGCCAGAAACACCTGCCGGACACGCCAAAATAACCTGCCGGGTAAGCCAGAACCACCTGGCGGACACTCCGAAATCACCTGCCGCGCATGCTGGTACCACCTCTCAGACGTGCCGGAAGCACGTGCCGGACACGCCGGAAACACCTAGCGGACAGACCGGAACCACCTGCCGAGCACGCCGGAGCCACCTGTTCGACTGGCTGGAACCACCTGCCGTCAGGCCAATATTAACTGCTGGCTATGCCAGAACCACCTGGGGGACAGTCTGGGATCACCTGCCAGCCATGGCGGAACCACCTCTCACACGTACCAGAACCACCTGCCGGAGAAGCTGGAAACACGTCCTGGACAGTCTGGAACCACCTGCCGGCCAAGCCTGAACCACCTGCCAAGCACAACGGAACAACCTGCCAGACACGCCAAAATCACCTGCGTGTTATGCCAGAACCACTTGGAGGACTCTCTGGGATGACCTGCCGGGCATGCCGGAACCACCTCTCAGACGTGCCAGAACCATGTGGCGGACAGTCCGGAATCACCTGTTGGGCATGCGCAACCACCTCTGAGACGTACCAGAACCACATGCCGTGCAGGCTGGAACCACCTACCGGACAGACCGGAATCACCTTTCGGGCATGCCGGAACCACCTGTCAGATGTGCCAGAAACACGTGCCGGAGACGCCGGAAGCACCTGCCAAGCACGTTGGAACCACCTGCTCAACTCGCCTGAACCACCTGCCGGACATGCCAAAATCACCTGCCGACTATGCCAGAACCACTTGGCGAACACTCCGGAATCACTTGCCGGGCATGCAGGAACCACCTCTCAGACATGCCAGAACCCCGTGCCAATGACCCCGGAAGCACCAGCCGAGCACGCCGGAACCACCAGCTCAACTCGCCTGAACCACCTGCCGGACACGCCAAAATCACCTGCCCGCTACACCAGCACCACTTCGGGGACAAGCCGGAATCACGTGAGGGGCATGCCGGCACAGCCTCTCAGACTGAACCTCGTGCCGGACACCACAGAACCACCTGCCGGACAGACCGGAACCACCTGCCGGACACGCCGGAACCACCGGCTCGACCCGCCGGAACGACCGCTGGACATGCAAAATCACCTGCCGGCTACGCCGGAAACACTTGGCGAACACTCCGGAATCACCTGCCGGGCATGCCGGAACCACCTCTCAGATATGCCAGAACCACGTGCCAATGACCCTGGAAGCACCTGCCGAGCACGCCGGAACCACCTGCTCGACTCGCCAGAACCACCTGCCGGACACGCAAAAATCACCTGCCGGCTACGCCACAACCAGTTGGGGAACACTTCGGAATCACCTGCCGGGCTTGCTGGAACCACCTGCCGGTCATGCCAAAATCACCTGCCAACTACGCCAGTACCACTTGGCGGACACTGTGGAAACAACTGTTGGGCCGGCCGGAACCACATCTCAGACGTGCCAGAACCATGTGCATGAGATTCAGGAACCACACCCCGAATAGACGGATAACACCTGCCAGACCCGTCTGAACAACCTGCCGAGCAAGCCAGAGCCACCTGCTCGACTCGCCGGAACCACCTACCTGACATGCCCAAATCACCAGCCGGGTATGCCAGAACCACTTGGCGGACACTCCGGAATCATCTGCCGGACATGCCGGAACCAGCTCTCAGACACACCAGAACCACGTGCCGGAGACGCCGGAAGCACCTGCCGAGCATGCCGGAGCCACCTGCTCGACTCGCCAGAAACACCTGCCGGACACGCCAAAATCACCTGCCGGGTACGCCAGAACCACCTGGCGGACACTCCGAAATCACCTGTCGCGCATGCCGGAACCACCTCTCAGACGTGCCGGAAGCACGTGCCGGACACGCCGGAAACACCTAGCGGACAGACCGGAACCACCTGCCGAGCACGCCGGGGCCACCTGTTCGAGTGGCTGGAACCACCTGCCGGACAGGCCAATATTAACTGCTGGCTATGCCAGAACCACCTGGGGGACAGTCCGGGATCACCTGCCAGCCATGGCGGAACCACCTCTCACACGTACCAGAACCACCTGCCGGAGAAGCTGGAAACACGTCCTCGACAGTCTGGAACCACCTGCCGGCCAAGCCTGAACCACCTGCCAAGCACAACGGAACAACCTGCCAGACACGCCAAAATCACCTGCGTGTTATGCCAGAACCACTTGGAGGACTCTCTGGGATGACCTGCCGGGCATGCCGGAACCACCTCTCAGACGTGCCAGAACCATGTGGCGGACAGTCCGGAATCACCTGTTGGGCATGCGCAACCACCTCTGAGACGTACCAGAGCCACATGCCGTGCAGGCTGGAACCACCTACCGGACAGACCGGAATCACCTTTCGGGCATGCCGGAACCACCTGTCAGATGTGCCAGAAACACGTGCCGGAGACGCCGGAAGCACCTGCCAAGCACGTTGGAACCACCTGCTCAACTCGCCTGAACCACCTGCCGGACATGCCAAAATCACCTGCCGACTATGCCAGAACCACTTGGCGAACACTCCGGAATCACTTGCCGGGCATGCAGGAACCACCTCTCAGACATGCCAGAACCCCGTGCCCATGACCCCGGAAGCACCAGCCGAGCACGCCGGAACCACCTGCTCAACTCGCCTGAACCACATGCCGGATACGCAAAAATCACCTGCCCGCTACACCAGCACCACTTCGGGGACAAGCCGGAATCACGTGAGGGGCATGCCTGCACAGCCTCTCAGACTGAACCTCGTGCCGGACACCACAGAACCACCTGCCGGACAGACCGGAACCACCTGCCGGACACGCCGGAACCACCGGCTCGACCCGCCGGAACGACCGCTGGACAGGCAAAATCACCTGCCGGCTACGCCGGAAACACTTGGCGAACACTCCGGAATCACCTGCCGGGCATGCCGGAACCACATCTCATATATGCCAGAACCACGTGCCAATGACCCTGGAAGCACCTGCCGAGCACGCCGGAACCACCTGCTCGACTCGCCAGAACCACCTGCCGGACACGCAAAAATCACCTGCCGGCTACGCCACAACCAGTTGGGGAACACTTCGGAATCACCTGCCGGGCTTGCTGGAACCACCTGCCGGTCATGCCAAAATCACCTGCCAACTACGCCAGTACCACTTGGCGGACACTGTCTAAACACCTGTCGGGCCGGCCGGAACCACATCTCACACGTGCCAGAACCATGTGCATGAGATGCTGGAACCACACCCCGAACAGACGGAAAACACCTGCCAGACCCGTCTGAACAACCTGCCGAGCACGCCGGAGCCACCTGCTCGACTCGCCGGAACCACCTACCTGACATGCCCAAATCACCAGCCGGGTATGCCAGAACCACTTGGCGGACACTCCGGAATCATCTGCCGGACATGCCGGAACCAGCTCTCAGACACACCAGAACCACGTGCCGGAGACGCCGGAAGCACCTGCCGAGCATGCCGGAGCCACCTGCTCGACTCGCCAGAAACACCTGCCGGACACGCCAAAATCACCTGCCGGGTACGCCAGAACCACCTGGCGGACACTCCGAAATCACCTATCGCGCATGCCGGAACCACTTCTCAGACGTGCCGGAAGCACGTGCCGGACACGCCGGAATCACCTAGCGGACAGACCGGAACCACCTGCCGAGCACGCCGGAGCCACCTGTTCGACTGGCTGGAACCACCTGCCGTACAGGCCAATATTAACTGCTGGCTATGCCAGAACCACCTGGGGGACAGTCTGGGATCACCTGCCAGCCATGGCGGAACCACCTCTCACACGTACCAGAACCACCTGCCGGAGAAGCTGGAAACACGTCCTCGACAGTCTGGAACCACCTGCCGGCCAAGCCTGAACCACCTGCCAAGCACAATGGAACAACCTGCCAGATACGCCAAAATCACCTGCGTGTTATGCCAGAACCACTTGGAGGACTCTCTGGGATGACCTGCCGGGCATGCTGGAACCACCTCTCAGACGTGCCAGAACCATGTGGCGGACAGTCCGGAATCACCTGTTGGGCATGCGCAACCACCTCTGAGACGTACCAGAACCACATGCCGTGCAGGCTGGAACCACCTACCGGACAGACCGGAATCACCTTTCGGGCATGCCGGAACCACCTGTCAGATGTGCCAGAAACACGTGCCAGAGACGCCGGAAGCACCTGCCAAGCACGTTGGAACCACCTGCTCAACTCGCCTGAACCACCTGCCGGACATGCCAAAATCACCTGCCGACTATGCCAGAACCACTTGGCGAACACTCCGGAATCACTTGCCGGGCATGCAGGAACCACCTCTCAGACATGCCAGAACCCCGTGCGCATGACCCCGGAAGCACCAGCCGAGCACGCCGGAACCACCTGCTCAACTCGCCTGAACCACATGCCGGATACGCAAAAATCACCTGTCCGCTACACCAGCACCACTTCGGGGACAAGCCGGAATCACGTGAGGGGCATGCCTGCACAGCCTCTCAGACTGAACCTCGTGCCGGACACCACAGAACCACCTGCCGGACAGACCGGAACCACCTGCCGGACACGCCGGAACCACCGGCTCGACCCGCCGGAACGACCGCTGGACATGCAAAATCACCTGCCGGCTACGCCGGAAACACTTGGCGAACACTCCGGAATCACCTGCCGGGCATGCCGGAACCACCTCTCAGATATGCCAGAACCACGTGCCAAGACCCCGGAAGCACCTGCCGAGCACGCCGGAACCACCTGCTCGACTCGGCAGAACCACCTGCCGGACACGCAAAAATCACCTGCCGGCTACGCCACAACCAGTTGGGGAACACTTCGGAATCACCTGCCGGGCTTGCTGGAACCACCTGCCGGTCATGCCAAAATCACCTGCCAACTACGCCAGTACCACTTGGCGGACACTGTGGAAACACCTGTCGGGCCGGCAGGAACCACATCTCACACGTGCCAGAACCATGTGCATGAGATGCTGGAACCACACCCCGAACAGACGGAAAACACCTGCCAGACCCGTCTGAACAACCTGCCGAGCACGCCGGAGCCACCTGCTCGACTCGCCGGAACCACCTACCTGACATGCCCAAATCACCAGCCGGGTATGCCAGAACCACTTGGCGGACACTCCGGAATCATCTGCCGGACATGCCGGAACCAGCTCTCAGACACACCAGAACCACGTGCCGGAGACGCCGGAAGCACCTGCCGAGCATGCCGGAGCCACCTGCTCGACTCGCCATAAACACCTGCCGGACACGCCAAAATCACCTGCCGGGTACGCCAGAACCACCTGGCGGACACTCCGAAATCACCTGTCGCGCATGCCGGAACCACCTCTCAGACGTGCCGGAAGCACGTGCCGGACACGCCGGAATCACCTAGCGGACAGACCGGAACCACCTGCCGAGCACGCCGGAGCCACCTGTTCGACTGGCTGGAACCCCCTGCCGGACAGGCCAATATTAACTGCTGGCTATGCCAGAACCACCTGGGGGACAGTCCGGGATCACCTGCCAGCCATGGCGGAACCACCTCTCACACGTACCAGAACCACCTGCCGGAGAAGCTGGAAACACGTCCTGGACAGTCTGGAACCACCTGCCGGCCAAGCCTGAACCACCTGCCAAGCACAACGGAACAACCTGCCAGACACGCCAAAATCACCTGCGTGTTATGCCAGAACCACTTGGAGGACTCTCTGGGATGACCTGCCGGGCATGCCGGAACCACCTCTCAGACGTGCCAGAACCATGTGGCGGACAGTCCGGAATCACCTGTTGGGCATGCGCAACCACCTCTGAGCCGTACCAGAACCACATGCCGTGCAGGCTGGAACCACCTACCGGACAGACCGGAATCACCTTTCGGGCATGCCGGAACCACCTGTCAGATGTGCCAGAAACACGTGCCGGAGACGCCGGAAGCACCTGCCAAGCACGTTGGAACCACCTGCTCAACTCGCCTGAACCACCTGCCGGACATGCCAAAATCACCTGCCGACTATGCCAGAACCACTTGGCGAACACTCCGGAATCACTTGCCGGGCATGCAGGAACCACCTCTCAGACATGCCAGAACCCCGTGCCCATGACCCCGGAAGCACCAGCCGAGCACGCCGGAACCACCTGCTCAACTCGCCTGAACCACATGCCGGATACGCAAAAATCACCTGTCCGCTACACCAGCACCACTTCGGGGACAAGCCGGAATCACGTGAGGGGCATGCCTGCACAGCCTCTCAGACTGAACCTCGTGCCGGACACCACAGAACCACCTGCCGGACAGACCGGAACCACCTGCCGGACACGCCGGAACCACCGGCTCGACCCGCCGGAACGACCGCTGGACATGCAAAATCACCTGCCGGCTACGCCGGAAACACTTGGCGAACACTCCGGAATCACCTGCCGGGCATGCCGGAACCACCTCTCAGATATGCCAGAACCACGTGCCAATGACCCCGGAAGCACCTGCCGAGCACGCCGGAACCACCTGCTCGACTCGGCAGAACCACCTGCCGGACACGCAAAAATCACCTGCCGGCTACGCCACAACCAGTTGGGGAACACTTCGGAATCACCTGCCGGGCTTGCTGGAACCACCTGCCGGTCATGCCAAAATCACCTGCCAACTACGCCAGTACCACTTGGCGGACACTGTGGAAACACCTGTCGGGCCGGCAGGAACCACATCTCACACGTGCCAGAACCATGTGCATGAGATGCTGGAACCACACCCCGAACAGACGGAAAACACCTGCCAGACCCGTCTGAACAACCTGCCGAGCACGCCGGAGCCACCTGCTCGACTCGCCGGAACCACCTACCTGACATGCCCAAATCACCAGCCGGGTATGCCAGAACCACTTGGCGGACACTCCGGAATCATCTGCCGGACATGCCGGAACCAGCTCTCAGACACACCAGAACCACGTGCCGGAGACGCCGGAAGCACCTGCCGAGCATGCCGGAGCCACCTGCTCGACTCGCCATAAACACCTGCCGGACACGCCAAAATCACCTGCCGGGTACGCCAGAACCACCTGGCGGACACTCCGAAATCACCTGTCGCGCATGCCGGAACCACCTCTCAGACGTGCCGGAAGCACGTGCCGGACACGCCGGAATCACCTAGCGGACAGACCGGAACCACCTGCCGAGCACGCCGGAGCCACCTGTTCGACTGGCTGGAACCACCTGCCGGACAGGCCAATATTAACTGCTGGCTATGCCAGAACCACCTGGGGGACAGTCCGGGATCACCTGCCAGCCATGGCGGAACCACCTCTCACACGTACCAGAACCACCTGCCGGAGAAGCTGGAAACACGTCCTGGACAGTCTGGAACCACCTGCCGGCCAAGCCTGAACCACCTGCCAAGCACAACGGAACAACCTGCCAGACACGCCAAAATCACCTGCGTGTTATGCCAGAACCACTTGGAGGACTCTCTGGGATGACCTGCCGGGCATGCCGGAACCACCTCTCAGACGTGCCAGAACCATGTGGCGGACAGTCCGGAATCACCTGTTGGGCATGCGCAACCACCTCTGAGCCGTACCAGAACCACATGCCGTGCAGGCTGGAACCACCTACCGGACAGACCGGAATCACCTTTCGGGCATGCCGGAACCACCTGTCAGATGTGCCAGAAACACGTGCCGGAGACGCCGGAAGCACCTGCCAAGCACGTTGGAACCACCTGCTCAACTCGCCTGAACCACCTGCCGGACATGCCAAAATCACCTGCCGACTATGCCAGAACCACTTGGCGAACACTCCGGAATCACTTGCCGGGCATGCAGGAACCACCTCTCAGACATGCCAGAACCCCGTGCCAATGACCCCGGAAGCACCAGCCGAGCACGCCGGAACCACCAGCTCAACTCTCCTGAACCACCTGCCGGACACGCCAAAATCACCTGCCCGCTACACCAGCACCACTTCAGGGACAAGCCGGAATCACGTGAGGGGCATGCCGGCACAGCCTCTCAGACTGAACCTCGTGCCGGACACCACAGAACCACCTGCCGGACAGACCGGAACCACCTGCCGGACACACCGGAACCACCGGCTCGACCCGCCGGAACGACCGCTGGACATGCAAAATCACCTGCCGGCTACGCCGGAAACACTTGGGGAACACTCCGGAATCACCTGCCGGGCATGCCGGAACCACCTCTCAGATATGCCAGAACCACGTGCCAATGACCCCGGAAGCACCTGCCGAGCACGCCGGAACCACCTGCTCGACTCGCCAGAACCACCTGCCGGACACGCAAAAATCACCTGCCGGCTACGCCACAACCAGTTGGGGAACACTTCGGAATCACCTGCCGGGCTTGCTGGAACCACCTGCCGGTCATGCCAAAATCACCTGCCAACTACGCCAGTACCACTTGGCGGACACTGTGGAAACACCTGTCGGGCCGGCCGGAACCACATCTCACACGTGCCAGAACCATGTGCATGAGATGCTGGAACCACACCCCGAACAGACGGAAAACACCTGCCAGACCCGTCTGAACAACCTGCCGAGCACGCCGGAGCCACCTGCTCGACTCGCCGGAACCACCTACCTGACATGCCCAAATCACCAGCCGGGTATGCCAGAACCACTTGGCGGACACTCCGGAATCATCTGCCGGACATGCCGGAACCAGCTCTCAGACACACCAGAACCACGTGCCGGAGACGCCGGAAGCACCTGCCGAGCATGCCGGAGCCACCTGCTCGACTCGCCATAAACACCTGCCGGACACGCCAAAATCACCTGCCGGGTACGCCAGAACCACCTGGCGGACACTCCGAAATCACCTGTCGCGCATGCCGGAACCACCTCTCAGACGTGCCGGAAGCACGTGCCGGACACGCCGGAATCACCTAGCGGACAGACCGGAACCACCTGCCGAGCACGCCGGAGCCACCTGTTCGACTGGCTGGAACCCCCTGCCGGACAGGCCAATATTAACTGCTGGCTATGCCAGAACCACCTGGGGGACAGTCCGGGATCACCTGCCAGCCATGGCGGAACCACCTCTCACACGTACCAGAACCACCTGCCGGAGAAGCTGGAAACACGTCCTGGACAGTCTGGAACCACCTGCCGGCCAAGCCTGAACCACCTGCCAAGCACAACGGAACAACCTGCCAGACACGCCAAAATCACCTGCGTGTTATGCCAGAACCACTTGGAGGACTCTCTGGGATGACCTGCCGGGCATGCCGGAACCACCTCTCAGACGTGCCAGAACCATGTGGCGGACAGTCCGGAATCACCTGTTGGGCATGCGCAACCACCTCTGAGACGTACCAGAACCACATGCCGTGCAGGCTGGAACCACCTACCGGACAGACCGGAATCACCTTTCGGGCATGCCGGAACCACCTGTCAGATGTGCCATAAACACGTGCCGGAGACGCCGGAAGCACCTGCCAAGCACGTTGGAACCACCTGCTCAACTCGCCTGAACCACCTGCCGGACATGCCAAAATCACCTGCCGACTATGCCAGAACCACTTGGCGAACACTCCGGAATCACTTGCCGGGCATGCAGGAACCACCTCTCAGACATGCCAGAACCCCGTGCCCATGACCCCGGAAGCACCAGCCGAGCACGCCGGAACCACCTGCTCAACTCGCCTGAACCACCTGCCGGACACGCCAAAATCACCTGCCCGCTACACCAGCACCACTTCGGGGACAAGCCGGAATCACGTGAGGGGCATGCCGGCACAGCCTCTCAGACTGAACCTCGTGCCGGACACCACAGAACCACCTGCCGGACAGACCGGAACCACCTGCCGGACACACCGGAACCACCGGCTCGACCCGCCGGAACGACCGCTGGACATGCAAAATCACCTGCCGGCTACGCCGGAAACACTTGGCGAACACTCCGGAATCACCTGCCGGGCATGCCGGAACCACCTCTCAGATATGCCAGAACCACGTGCCAATGACCCCGGAAGCACCTGCCGAGCACGCCGGAACCACCTGCTCGACTCGGCAGAACCACCTGCCGGACACGCAAAAATCACCTGCCGGCTACGCCACAACCAGTTGGGGAACACTTCGGAATCACCTGCCGGGCTTGCTGGAACCACCTGCCGGTCATGCCAAAATCACCTGCCAACTACGCCAGTACCACTTGGCGGACACTGTGGAAACACCTGTCGGGCCGGCCGGAACCACATCTCACACGTGCCAGAACCATGTGCATGAGATGCTGGAACCACACCCCGAACAGACGGAAAACACCTGCCAGACCCGTCTGAACAACCTGCCGAGCACGCCGGAGCCACCTGCTCGACTCGCCGGAACCACCTACCTGACATGCCCAAATCACCAGCCGGGTATGCCAGAACCACTTGGCGGACACTCCGGAATCATCTGCCGGACATGCCGGAACCAGCTCTCAGACACACCAGAACCACGTGCCGGAGACGCCGGAAGCACCTGCCGAGAATGCCGGAGCCACCTGCTCGACTCGCCAGAAACACCTGCCGGACACGCCAAAATCACCTGCCGGGTACGCCAGAACCACCTGGCGGACACTCCGAAATCACCTGTCGCGCATGCCGGAACCACCTCTCAGACGTGCCGGAAGCACGTGCCGGACACGCCGGAAACACCTAGCGGACAGACCGGAACCACCTGCCGAGCACGCCGGAGCCACCTGTTCGACTGGCTGGAACCACCTGCCGGACAGGCCAATATTAACTGCTGGCTATGCCAGAACCACCTGGGGGACAGTCCGGGATCACCTGCCAGCCATGGCGGAACCACCTCTCACACGTACCAGAACCACCTGCCGGAGAAGCTGGAAACACGTCCTGGACAGTCTGGAACCACCTGCCGGCCAAGCCTGAACCACCTGCCAAGCACAACGGAACAACCTGCCAGACACGCCAAAATCACCTGCGTGTTATGCCAGAACCACTTGGAGGACTCTCTGGGATGACCTGCCGGGCATGCCGGAACCACCTCTCAGACGTGCCAGAACCATGTGGCGGACAGTCCGGAATCACCTGTTGGGCATGCGCAACCACCTCTGAGACGTACCAGAACCACATGCCGTGCAGGCTGGAACCACCTACCGGACAGACCGGAATCACCTTTCGGGCATGCCGGAACCACCTGTCAGATGTGCCAGAAACACGTGCCGGAGACGCCTTAAGCACCTGCCAAGCACGTTGGAACCACCTGCTCAACTCGCCTGAACCACCTGCCGGACATGCCAAAATCACCTGCCGACTATGCCAGAACAACTTGGCGAACACTCCGGAATCACTTGCCGGGCATGCAGGAACCACATCTCAGACATGCCAGAACCCCGTGCCAATGACCCCGGAAGCACCAGCCGAGCACGCCGGAACCACCTGCTCAACTCGCCTGAACCACCTGCCGGACACGCCAAAATCACCTGCCCGCTACACCAGCACCACTTCGGGGACAAGCCGGAATCACGTGAGGGGCATGCCTGCACAGCCTCTCAGACTGAACCTCGTGCCGGACACCACAGAACCACCTGCCGGACAGACCGGAACCACCTGCCGGACACGCCGGAACCACCGGCTCGACCCGCCGGAACGACCGCTGGACATGCAAAATCACCTGCCGGCTACGCCGGAAACACTTGGCGAACACTCCGGAATCACCTGCCGGGCATGCCGGAACCACCTCTCAGATATGCCAGAACCACGTGCCAATGACCCCGGAAGCACCTGCCGAGCACGCCGGAACCACCTGCTCGACTCGCCAGAACCACCTGCCGGACACGCAAAAATCACCTGCCGGCTACGCCACAACCAGTTGGGGAACACTTCGGAATCACCTGCCGGGCTTGCTGGAACCACCTGCCGGTCATGCCAAAATCACCTGCCAACTACGCCAGTACCACTTGGCGGACACTGTGGAAACACCTGTCGGGCCGGCAGGAACCACATCTCACACGTGCCAGAACCATGTGCATGAGATGCTGGAACCACACCCCGAACAGACGGAAAACACCTGCCAGACCCGTCTGAACAACCTGCCGAGCACGCCGGAGCCACCTGCTCGACTCGCCGGAACCACCTACCTGACATGCCCAAATCACCAGCCGGGTATGCCAGAACCACTTGGCGGACACTCCGGAATCATCTGCCGGACATGCCGGAACCAGCTCTCAGACACACCAGAACCACGTGCCGGAGACGCCGGAAGCACCTGCCGAGCATGCCGGAGCCACCTGCTCGACTCGCCAGAAACACCTGCCGGACACGCCAAAATCACCTGCCGGGTACGCCAGAACCACCTGGCGGACACTCCGAAATCACCTGTCGCGCATGCCGGAACCCCCTCTCAGACGTGCCGGAAGCACGTGCCGGACACGCCGGAATCACCTAGCGGACAGACCGGAACCACCTGCCGAGCACGCCGGAGACACCTGTTCGACTGGCTGGAACCACCTGCCGGACAGGCCAATATTAACTGCTGGCTATGCCAGAACCACCTGGGGGACAGTCCGGGATCACCTGCCAGCCATGGCGGAACCACCTCTCACACGTACCAGAACCACCTGCCGGAGAAGCTGGAAACACGTCCTCGACAGTCTGGAACCACCTGCCGGCCAAGCCTGAACCACCTGCCAAGCACAACGGAACAACCTGCCAGACACGCCAAAATCACCTGCGTGTTATGCCAGAACCACTTGGAGGACTCTCTGGGATGACCTGCCGGGCATGCCGGAACCACCTCTCAGACGTGCCAGAACCATGTGGCGGACAGTCCGGAATCACCTGTTGGGCATGCGCAACCACCTCTGAGACGTACCAGAACCACATGCCGTGCAGGCTGGAACCACCTACCGGACAGACCGGAATCACCTTTCGGGCATGCCGGAACCACCTGTCAGATGTGCCAGAAACACGTGCCGGAGAAGCCGGAAGCACCTGCCAAGCACGTTGGAACCACCTGCTCAACTCGCCTGAACCACCTGCCGGACATGCCAAAATCACCTGCCGACTATGCCAGAACCACTTGGCGAACACTCCGGAATCACTTGCCGGGCATGCAGGAACCACCTCTCAGATATGCCAGAACCCCGTGCCAATGACCCCGGAAGCACAAGCCGAGCACGCCGGAACCACCAGCTCAACTCGCCTGAACCACCTGCCGGACACGCCAAAATCACCTGCCGGGTATGCCAGAACCACCTGGCGGACACTCCGAAACCACCTGTCGCGCATGCCGGAACCACATCTCAGACGTCCCGGAAGCACGTGTCGGACACGCCGGAATCACGTACTGGACAGACCGGAACCACCTGCCGAGCACGCCGGAGCCACCTGTTCGACTCGCTGGAACCACCTGCCGGACAGGCCAATATCAACTGCTGGCTATGCCAGAACCACCTGGGGGACGGTCCGGAATCACCTGCCAGCCATGACGGAACCACCTCTCAGACATACCAGAAACACCTGCCGGAGAAGCTGGAAACACGTCCTGGACAGTCTGGAACCACCTGCCGGCCAAGCCTGAACCACCTGCCAAGCACAACGGAACAACCTGCCAGACACGCCAAAATCACCTGCGTGTTATGCCAGAACCACTTGGAGGACTCTCTGGGATGACCTGCCGGGCATGCCGGAACCACCTCTCAGACGTGCCAGAACCATGTGGCGGACAGTCCGGAATCACCTGTTGGGCATGCGCAACCACCTCTGAGACGTACCAGAACCACATGCCGTGCAGGCTGGAACCACCTACCGGACAGACCGGAATCACCTTTCGGGCATGCCGGAACCACCTGTCAGATGTGCCAGAAACACGTGCCGGAGACGCCGGAAGCACCTGCCAAGCACGTTGGAACCACCTGCTCAACTCGCCTGAACCACCTGCCGGACATGCCAAAATCACCTGCCGACTATGCCAGAACCACTTGGCGAGCACTCCGGAATCACTTGCCGGGCATGCAGGAACCACCTCTCAGACATGCCAGAACCCCGTGCCAATGACCCCGGAAGCACCAGCCGAGCACGCCGGAACCACCTGCTCGACTCGCCAGAACCACCTGCCGATCACGCAAAAATCACCTGCCGGCTACGCCACAACCAGTTGGTGAACACTTTGGAATCACCTGCCAGGCTTGCTGGAACCACCTGGCAGTCATGCCAAAATCACCTGCCAACTACGCCAGAACCGCTTGGCGGACACTGCGGAAACACCTGTCGGGCCGGCTGGAACCACATCTCAGACGTGCCAGAAACGTGTTCATGAGATGCTGGAACCACACCCCGAACAGACGGATACCACCTGCCAGAACCGCCTGAACCACCTGCTGAGCACGCCCGAACCACCTGCTCGACTCACCGGTACCACCTCCCTGACACGCCAAAATGACCTGCTGGGTATGCCAGAACCACTTGGCGGACACTCCGGAATCATCTGCCGGACATGCCGGAACCAGCTCTCAGACACACCAGAACCAAGTGCCGGAGACGCCGGAAGCACCTGCCGAGCATGCCGGAGCCACCTGCTCGACTCGCCAGAAACACCTGCCGGACACGCCAAAATCGCCTGCCGGGTACGCCAGAACCACCTGGCGGACACTCCGGAATCGCCTGCCGCGCCTGCCGGAACCACCTCTCAGACGTGCCGGAAGCACGTGCCAGACACGCCGGAATCACCTACCGGACAGACCGGAACCACCTGCCAAGAACGCCGGAGCCACCTGTTCGACTCGCTGGAACCACCGGCTGGTCAGGACAATATCAACTGCTGGCTATGCCAGAACCACCTGGGGGACAGTCCGGGATCACCTGCCAGCCATGGCGGAACCACCTCTCAGACGTACCAGAACCACCTGCCGGAGAAGCTGGAAACACGTCCTGGACAGACTGGAACCACGTGACGGCCATGCCTGAACCACCTGCCGAGCACGGCGGAACCACCTGCCGGACACGCCAAAATCACCTGCGGGCTACGCCAGAACCACTTGGACGACTCTCCGAAATGACCTGCCGGGCATGTTGGAACCACCTCTCAGACGTGCCAGAAGCACGTGGCGGACAGTCCGGAATCACCTGTTGGGCATACGCAACCACCTCTGACACGTACCAGAACCACGTGCAATGCACGCCGGAACCAGCTACCGGACAGACCGCAATCAACTCTTGGGCATGCCGGAACCACCAGTCAGATGTGCCAGAAACACGTGCCGGAGACGCCGGAAGCACCTGCCGAGCACGTCGCAACCACCTGCTCAACTCGCCTGAACCACCTGCCGGACACGCCAAAATCACCTGCCCGCTACACCAGCACCACTTCGGGGACAAGCCGGAATCACGTGAGGGGCATGCCGGCACAGCTTCTCAGACTGAACCTCGTGCCGGAACAACAGAACCACCTGCCGGACAGACCGGAACCACCTGCCGGACACGCCGGAACCACCGGCTCGACCTGCCGGAACGACCGCTGGACATGCAAAATCACCTGCCGGCTACGCCAGAAAAACTTGGCGAACACTCCGGAATCACCTGCCGGGCATGCCGGAACCACCTCTCAGATATGCCAGAACCACGTGCCAATGACACCGGAAGCACCTGCCGAGCACGCCGGAACCACCTGCTTGACTCACCAGAACCACCTGCCGGACACGCAAAAATCAACTGCCGGCTACGCCACAAGCAGTTGGGGAACACTTCGGAATCACTGCCGGGCTTGCTGGAACCAACTGCCGGTCATGCCAAAATCACCTGCCAACTACGCCAGTACCACTTGGCGGACACTGTGGAAACACCTGTCGGGCCGGCCGGAACCACATCTCAGACGTGCCAGAACCATGTGCACGAGATGCTGGAACCACACCCCGAACAGACGGAAAACACCTGCCAGACCCGTCTGAACAACCTGCCGAGCACGCCGGAGCCACCTGCTCGACTCGCCGGAACCACCTGCCTGACATGCCCAAATCACCAGCCGGGTATGCCAGAACCACTTGGCGGACACTCCGGAATCATCTGCCGGACATGCCGGAACCAGCTCTCAGACACACCAGAACCACGTGCCGGAGACGCCGGAAGCACCTGCCGAGCATGCCGGAGCCACCTGCTCGACTCGCCAGAAACACCTGCCGGACACGCCAAAATCACCTGCCGGGTACGCCAGAACCACCTGGCGGACACTCCGAAACCACCTGTCGCGCATGCCGGAACCACCTCTCAGACGTGCCGGAAGCACGTGCCGGACACGCCGGAATCACCTACCGGACAGACCGGAACCACCTGCCGAGCACGCCGGAGCCACCTGTTCGACTCGCTGGAACCACCTGCCGGACAGGCCAATATCAACTGCTGGCTATGCCAGAACCACCTGGGGGATGGTCCGGAATCACCTGCCAGCCATGGCGGAACCACCTCTCACACGTACCAGAACCACCTGCCGGAGAAGCTGGAAACACGTCCTGGACAGTCTGGAACCCCCTGCCGGCCAAGCCTGAACCACCTGCCAAGCACAACGGAACAACCTGCCAGACACGCCAAAATCACCTGCGTGTTATGCCAGAACCACTTGGAGGACTCTCTGGGATGACCTGCCGGGCATGCCGGAACCACCTCTCAGACGTGCCAGAACCATGTGGCGGACAGTCCGGAATCACCTGTTGGGCATGCGCAACCACCTCTGAGACGTACCAGAACCACATGCCGTGCAGGCTGGAACCACCTACCGGACAGACCGGAATCACCTTTCGGGCATGCCGGAACCACCTGTCAGATGTGCCAGAAACACGTGCCGGAGACGCCGGAAGCACCTGCCAAGCACGTTGGAACCACCTGCTCAACTCGCCTGAACCACCTGCCGGACATGCCAAAATCACCTGCCGACTATGCCAGAACCACTTGGCGAACACTCCGGAATCACCTGCCGGGCATGCAGGAACCACCTCTCAGACATGCCAGAACCCCGTGCCAATGACCCCGGAAGCACCAGCCGAGCACGCCGGAACCACCTGCTCGACTCGCCAGAACCACCTGCCGATCACGCAAAAATCACCTGCCGGCTACGCCACAACCAGTTGGTGAACACTTTGGAATCACCTGCCAGGCTTGCTGGAACCACCTGCCAGTCATGCCAAAATCACCTGCCAACTACGCCAGAACCGCTTGGCGGACACTGCGGAAACACCTGTCGGGCCGGCTGGAACCACATCTCAGACGTGCCAGAAACGTGTTCATGAGATGCTGGAACCACACCACGAACAGACGGATACCACCTGCCAGAACCGCCTGAACCACCTGCTGAGCACGCCGGAACCACCTGCTCGACTCACCGGTACCACCTCCCTGACACGCCAAAATCACCTGCTGGGTATGCCAGAACCACTTGGCGGACACTCCGGAATCATCTGCCGGACATGCCGGAACCAGCTCTCAGACACACCAGAACCACGTGCCGGAGACACCGGAAGCACCTGCCGAGCATGCCGGAGCCACCTGCTCGACTCGCCAGAAACACCTGCCGGACACGACAAAATCACCTGCCGGGTACGCCAGAACCACCTGGCGGACACTCCGAAACCACCTGTCGCGCATGCCGGAACCACCTCTTAGACGTGCCGGAAGCACGTGCCGGACACGCCTGAATCACCTACCGGACAGACCGGAACCACCTGCCGAGCACGCCGGAGCCACCTGTTCGACTGGCTGGAACCACCTGCCGGACAGGCCAATATCAACTGCTGGCTATGACAGAACCACCTGGGGGACGGTCCGGAATCACCTGCCAGCCATGGCGGAACCACCTCTCACACGTACCAGAACCACCTGCCGGAGAAGCTGGAAACACGTCCTGGACAGTCTGGAACCACCTGCCGGCCAAGCCTGAACCACCTGCCAAGCACAACGGAACAACCTGCCAGACACGCCAAAATCACCTGCGTGTTATGCCAGAACCACTTGGAGGACTCTCTGGGATGACCTGCCGGGCATGCCGGAACCACCTCTCAGACGTGCCAGAACCATGTGGCGGACAGTCCGGAATCACCTGTTGGGCATGCGCAACCACCTCTGAGACGTACCAGAACCACATGCCGTGCAGGCTGGAACCACCTACCGGACAGACCGGAATCACCTTTCGGGCATGCCGGAACCACCTGTCAGATGTGCCAGAAACACGTGCCGGAGACGCCGGAAGCACCTGCCAAGCACGTCGGAACCACCTGCTCAACTCGCCTGAACCACCTGCCGGACATGCCAAAATCACCTGCCGACTATGCCAGAACCACTTGGCGAACACTCCGGAATCACTTGCCGGGCATGCAGGAACCACCTCTCAGACATGCCAGAACCCCGTGCCAATGACCCCGGAAGCACCAGCCGAGCACGCCGGAACCACCTGCTCGACTCGCCAGAACCACCTGCCGATCACGCAAAAATCACCTTCCGGCTACGCCACAACCAGTTGGTGAACACTTTGGAATCACCTGCCAGGCTTGCTGGAACCACCTGCCAGTCATGCCAAAATCACCTGCCAACTACGCCAGAACCGCTTGGCGGACACTGCGGAAACACCTGTCGGGCCGGCTGGAACCACATCTCAGACGTGCCAGAAACGTGTTCATGAGATGTTGGAACCACACCCCGAACAGACGGATACCACCTGCCAGAACCGCCTGAACCACCTGCTGAGCACGCCTGAACCACCTGCTCGACTCACCGGTACCACCTCCCTGACACGCCAAAATCACCTGCTGGGTATGCCAGAACCACTTGGCGGACACTCCGGAATCATCTGCCGGACATGCCGGAACCAGCTCTCAGACACACCAGAACCACGTGCCGGAGATGCCGGAAGCACCTGCCGACTATGCCGGAGCCACCTGCTCGACTCGCCAGAAACACCTGCCGGACACGCCAAAATCTCCTGCCGGGTATGCCAGAACCACCTGGCGGACACTCCGAAACCACCTGCCGCGCATGCCGGAACCACCTCTCAGACGTGCCGGAAGCACCTGCTGGACACACCAGAAACACCTACCGGACAGACCGGAACCACCTGCCAAGAACGCCGGAGCCACCTGTTCGACTCGCTGGAACCACCTGCCGGACAGGCCAATATCAACTGCTGGCTATGCCAGAACCACCTGGGGGACAGTCCGGGATCACCTGCCAGCCATGGCGGAACCACCTCTCAGACGTACCAGAACCACCTGCCGGAGAAGCTGGAAACACGTCCTGGACAGACTGGAACCACGTGACGGCCATGCCTGAACCACCTGCCGAGCATGGCGGAACAACCTGCCAGACACGCCAAAATCACCTGCGTGTTATGCCAGAACCACTTGGAGGACTCTCTGGGATGACCTGCCGGGCATGCCGGAACCACCTCTCAGACGTGCCAGAACCATGTGGCGGACAGTCCGGAATCACCTGTTGGGCATGCGCAACCACCTCTGAGACGTACCAGAACCACATGCCGTGCAGGCTGGAACCACCTACCGGACAGACCGGAATCACCTTTCGGGCATGCCGGAACCACCTGTCAGATGTGCCAGAAACACGTGCCGGAGACGCCGGAAGCACCTGCCAAGCACGTTGGAACCACCTGCTCAACTCGCCTGAACCACCTGCCGGACATGCCAAAATCACCTGCCGACTATGCCAGAACCACTTGGCGAACACTCCGGAATCACTTGCCGGGCATGCAGGAACCACCTCTCAGACATGCCAGAACCCCGTGCCAATGACCCCGGAAGCACCAGCCGAGCACGCCGGAACCACCTGCTCAACTCGCCTGAACCACATGCCGGATACGCAAAAATCACCTGCCCGCTACACCAGCACCACTTCGGGGACAAGCCGGAATCACGTGAGGGGCATGCCTGCACAGCCTCTCAGACTGAACCTCGTGCCGGACACCACAGAACCACCTGCCGGACAGACCGGAACCACCTGCCGGTCACGCCGGAACCACCGGCTCGACCCGCCGGAACGACCGCTGGACATGCAAAATCACCTGCCGGCTACGCCGGAAACACTTGGCGAACACTCCGGAATCACCTGCCGGGCATGCCGGAACCACCTCTCAGATATGCCAGAACCACGTGCCAATGATCCCGGAAGCACCTGCCGAGCACGCCGGAACCACCTGCTCGACTCGGCAGAACCACCTGCCGGACACGCAAAAATCACCTGCCGGCTACGCCACAACCAGTTGGGGAACACTTCGGAATCACCTGCCGGGCTTGCTGGAACCACCTGCCGGTCATGCCAAAATCACCTGCCAACTACGCCAGTACCACTTGGCGGACACTGTGGAAACACCTGTCGGGCCGGCCGGAACCACATCTCACACGTGCCAGAACCATGTGCATGAGATGCTGGAACCACACCCCGAACAGACGGAAAACACCTGCCAGACCCGTCTGAACAACCTGCCGAGCACGCCGGAGCCACCTGCTCGACTCGCCGGAACCACCTACCTGACATGCCCAAATCACCAGCCGGGTATGCCAGAACCACTTGGCGGACACTCCGGAATCATCTGCCGGACGTGCCGGAACCAGCTCTCAGACACACCAGAACCACGTGCCGGAGACGCCGGAAGCACCTGCCGAGCATGCCGGAGCCACCTGCTCGACTCGCCAGAAACACCTGCCGGACACGCCAAAATCACCTGCCGGGTACGCCAGAACCACCTGGCGGACACTCCGAAATCACCTGTCGCGCATGCCGGAACCACCTCTCAGACGTGCCGGAAGCACGTGCCGGACACGCCGGAATCACCTAGCGGACAGACCGGAACCACCTGCCGAGCACGCCAGAGCCACCTGTTCGACTGGCTGGAACCATCTGCCGGACAGGCCAATATTAACTGCTGGCTATCCCAAAACCACCTGGGGGACGGTCCGGGATCACCTGCCAGCCATGGCGGAACCACCTCTCACACGTACCAGAACCACCTGCCGGAGAAGCTGGAAACACGTCCTGGACAGTCTGGAACCACCTGCCGACCAAGCCTGAACCACCTGCCAAGCACAACGGAACAACCTGCCAGACACGCCAAAATCACCTGCGTGTTATGCCAGAACCACTTGGAGGACTCTCTGGGATGACCTGCCGGGCATGCCGGAACCACCTCTCAGACGTGCCAGAACCATGTGGCGGACAGTCCGGAATCACCTGTTGGGCATGCGCAACCACCTCTGAGACGTACCAGAACCACATGCCGTGCAGGCTGGAACCACCTACCGGACAGACCGGAATCACCTTTCGGGCATGCCGGAACCACCTGTCAGATGTGCCAGAAACACGTGCCGGAGACGCCGGAAGCACCTGCCAAGCACGTTGGAACCACCTGCTCAACTCGCCTGAACCACCTGCCGGACATGCCAAAATCACCTGCCGACTATGCCAGAACCACTTGGCGAACACTCCGGAATCACTTGCCGGGCATGCAGGAACCACCTCTCAGACATGCCAGAACCCCGTGCCAATGACCCCGGAAGCACCAGCCGAGCACGCCGGAACCACCTGCTCAACTCGCCTGAACCACATGCCGGATACGCCAAAATCACCTGCCCGCTACACCAGCACCACTTCGGGGACAAGCCGGAATCACGTGAGGGGCATGCCTGCACAGCCTCTCAGACTGAACCTCGTGCCGGACACCACAGAACCACCTGCCGGACAGACCGGAACCACCTGCCGGTCACGCCGGAACCACCGGCTCGACCCGCCGGAACGACCGCTGGACATGCAAAATCACCTGCCGGCTATGCCGGAAACACTTGGCGAACACTCCGGAATCACCTGCCGGGCATGCCGGAACCACCTCTCAGATATGCCAGAACCACGTGCCAATGACCCCGGAAGCACCTGCCGAGCACGCCGGAACCACCTGCTCGACTCGCCAGAACCACCTGCCGGACACGCAAAAATCACCTGCCGGCTACGCCACAACCAGTTGGGGAACACTTCGGAATCACCTGCCGGGCTTGCTGGAACCACCTGCCGGTCATGCCAAAATCACCTGCCAACTACGCCAGTACCACTTGGCGGACACTGTGGAAACACCTGTCGGGCCGGCCGGAACCACATCTCAGACGTGCCAGAACCATGTGCATGAGATGCTGGAACCACACCCCGAACAGACGGAAAACACCTGCCAGACCCGTCTGAACAACCTGCCGAGCACGCCGGAGCCACCTGCTCGACTCGCCGGAACCACCTACCTGACATGCCCAAATCACCAGCCGGGTATGCCAGAACCACTTGGCGGACACTCCGGAATCATCTGCCGGACATGCCGGAACCAGCTCTCAGACACACCAGAACCACGTGCCGGAGACGCCGGAAGCACCTGCCGAGCATGCCGGAGCCACCTGCTCGACTCGCCAGAAACACCTGCCGGACATGCCAAAATCACCTGCCGGGTACGCCAGAACCACCTGGCGGACACTCCGAAATCACCTGCCGCGCGTGCTGGAACCACCTCTCAGACGTGCCGGAAGCACGTGCCGGACACGCCGGAAACACCTAGCGGACAGACCGGAACCACCTGCCGAGCACGCCGGAGCCACCTGTTCGACTGGCTGGAACCACCTGCCGGACAGGCCAATATTAACTGCTGGCTATGCCAGAACCACCTGGGGGACAGTCCGGGATCACCTGCCAGCCATGGCGGAACCACCTCTCACACGTACCAGAACCACCTGCCGGAGAAGCTGGAAACACGTCCTGGACAGTCTGGAACCACCTGCCGGCCAAGCCTGAACCACCTGCCAAGCACAACGGAACAACCTGCCAGACACGCCAAAATCACCTGCGTGTTATGCCAGAACCACTTGGAGGACTCTCTGGGATGACCTGCCGGGCATGCCGGAACCACCTCTCAGACGTGCCAGAACCATGTGGCGGACAGTCCGGAATCACCTGTTGGGCATGCGCAACCACCTCTGAGACGTACCAGAACCACATGCCGTGCAGGCTGGAACCACCTACCGGACAGACCGGAATCACCTTTCGGGCATGCCGGAACCACCTGTCAGATGTGCCAGAAACACGTGCCAGAGACGCCGGAAGCACCTGCCAAGCACGTTGGAACCACCTGCTCAACTCGCCTGAACCACCTGCCGGACATGCCAAAATCACCTGCCGACTATGCCAGAACCACTTGGCGAACACTCCGGAATCACTTGCCGGGCATGCAGGAACCACATCTCAGACATGCCAGAACCCCGTGCCAATGACCCCGGAAGCACCAGCCGAGCACGCCGGAACCACCTGCTCAACTCGCCTGAACCACCTGCCGGACACGCCAAAATCACCTGCCCGCTACACCAGCACCACTTCGGGGACAAGCCGGAATCACGTGAGGGGCATGCCGGCACAGCCTCTCAGACTGAACCTCGTGCCGGACACCACAGAACCACCTGCCGGACAGACCGGAACCACCTGCCGGACACGCCGGAACCACCGGCTCGACCCGCCGGAACGACCGCTGGACATGCAAAATCACCTGCCGGCTACGCCGGAAACACTTGGCGAACACTCCGGAATCACCTGCCGGGCATGCCGGAACCACCTCTCAGATATGCCAGAACCACGTGCCAATGACCCTGGAAGCACCTGCCGAGCATGCCGGAACCACCTGCTCGACTCGCCAGAACCACCTGCCGGACACGCAAAAATCACCTGCCGGCTACGCCACAACCAGTTGGGGAACACTTCGGAATCACCTGCCGGGCTTGCTGGAACCACCTGCCGGTCATGCCAAAATCACCTGCCAACTACGCCAGTACCACTTGGCGGACACTGTGGAAACACCTGTCGGGCCGGCCGGAACCACATCTCAGACGTGCCAGAACCATGTGCATGAGATGCAGGATCCACACCCCGAATAGTCGGAAAACACCTGCCAGACCCGTCTGAACAACCTGCCGAGCACGCCGGAGCCACCTGCTCGACTCGCCGGAACCACCTAACTGACATGCCAAAATCACCAGCCGGGTATGCCAGAACCACTTGGCGGACACTCCTGAATCATCTGCCGGACATGCCGGAACCAGCTCTCAGACACACCAGAACCACGTGTCGGAGACGCCGGAAGCACCTGCCGAGCATGCCGGAGCCACCTGCTCGACTCGCCAGAAACACCTGCCGGACACGCCAATATCACCTGCCGGGAACGCCAGAACCACCTGGCGGACACTCCGAAATCACCTGTCGCGCATGCCGGAACCATCTCTCAGACGTGCCGGAAGCACGTGCCGGACACGCCGGAATCACCTAGCGGACAGACCGGAACCACCTGCCGAGCACGCCAGAGCCACCTGTTCGACTGGCTGGAACCACCTGCCGGACAGGTCAATATTAACTGCTGGCTATCCCAAAACCACCTCGGGGACAGTCCGGGATCACCTGCCAGCCATGGCGGAACCACCTCTCACACGTACCAGAACCACCTGCCGGAGAAGCTGGAAACACGTCCTGGACAGTCTGGAACCACCTGCCGACCAAGCCTGAACCACCTGCCAAGCACAACGGAACAACCTGCCAGACACGCCAAAATCACCTGCGTGTTATGCCAGAACCACTTGGAGGACTCTCTGGGATGACCTGCCGGGCATGCCGGAACCACCTCTCAGACGTGCCAGAACCATGTGGCGGACAGTCCGGAATCACCTGTTGGGCATGCGCAACCACCTCTGAGACGTACCAGAACCACATGCCGTGCAGGCTGGAACCACCTACCGGACAGACCGGAATCACCTTTCGGGCATGCCGGAACCACCTGTCAGATGTGCCAGAAACACGTGCCGGAGACGCCGGAAGCACCTGCCAAGCACGTTGGAACCACCTGCTCAACTCGCCTGAAC
The DNA here is from genome assembly GCF_041296265.1 of Equus caballus. Classification (NCBI taxonomy): domain Eukaryota; kingdom Metazoa; phylum Chordata; class Mammalia; order Perissodactyla; family Equidae; genus Equus; species Equus caballus. The sequence continues at coordinate 4,575,603 of NC_091710.1, forward strand.
CACCTGCCGGACATGCCAAAATCACCTGCCGACTATGCCAGAACCACTTGGCGAACACTCCGGAATCACTTGCCGGGCATGCAGGAACCACCTCTCAGACATGCCAGAACCCCGTGCCAATGACCCCGGAAGCACCAGCCGAGCACGCCGGAACCACCTGCTCAACTCGCCTGAACCACATGCCGGATACGCAAAAATCACCTGCCCGCTACACCAGCACCACTTCGGGGACAAGCCGGAATCACGTGAGGGGCATGCCTGCACAGCCTCTCAGACTGAACCTCGTGCCGGACACCACAGAACCACCTGCCGGACAGACCGGAACCACCTGCCGGTCACGCCGGAACCACCGGCTCGACCCGCCGGAACGACCGCTGGACATGCAAAATCACCTGCCGGCTATGCCGGAAACACTTGGCGAACACTCCGGAATCACCTGCCGGGCATGCCGGAACCACCTCTCAGATATGCCAGAACCACGTGCCGATGACCCCGGAAGCACCTGCCGAGCACGCCGGAACCACCTGCTCGACTCGCCAGAACCACCTGCCGGACACGCAAAAATCACCTGCCGGCTACGCCACAACCAGTTGGGGAACACTTCGGAATCACCTGCCGGGCTTGCTGGAACCACCTGCCGGTCATGCCAAAATCACCTGCCAACTACGCCAGTACCACTTGGCGGACACTGTGGAAACACCTGTCGGGCCGGCCGGAACCACATCTCACACGTGCCAGAACCATGTGCATGAGATGCTGGAACCACACCCCGAACAGACGGAAAACACCTGCCAGACCCGTCTGAACAACCTGCCGAGCACGCCGGAGCCACCTGCTCGACTCGCCGGAACCACCTACCTGACATGCCCAAATCACCAGCCGGGTATGCCAGAACCACTTGGCGGACACTCCGGAATCATCTGCCGGACATGCCGGAACCAGCTCTCAGACACACCAGAACCACGTGCCGGAGACGCCGGAAGCACCTGCCGAGCATGCCGGAGCCACCTGCTCGACTCGCCAGAAACACCTGCCGGACACGCCAAAATCACCTGCCGGGTACGCCAAAACCACCTGGCGGACACTCCGAAATCACCTGCCGCGCATGCTGGAACCACCTCTCAGACGTGCCGGAAGCACGTGCCGGACACGCCGGAAACACCTAGCGGACAGACCGGAACCACCTGCCGAGCACGCCGGAGCCACCTGTTCGACTGGCTGGAACCACCTGCCGGACAGGCCAATATTAACTGCTGGCTATGCCAGAACCACCTGGGGGACAGTCCGGGATCACCTGCCAGCCATGGCGGAACCACCTCTCACACGTACCAGAACCACCTGCCGGAGAAGCTGGAAACACGTCCTCGACAGTCTGGAACCACCTGCCGGCCAAGCCTGAACCACCTGCCAAGCACAACGGAACAACCTGCCAGACACGCCAAAATCACCTGCGTGTTATGCCAGAACCACTTGGAGGACTCTCTGGGATGACCTGCCGGGCATGCCGGAACCACCTCTCAGACGTGCCAGAACCATGTGGCGGACAGTCCGGAATCACCTGTTGGGCATGCGCAACCACCTCTGAGACGTACCAGAACCACATGCCGTGCAGGCTGGAACCACCTACCGGACAGACCGGAATCACCTTTCGGGCATGCCGGAACCACCTGTCAGATGTGCCAGAAACACGTGCCAGAGACGCCGGAAGCACCTGCCAAGCACGTTGGAACCACCTGCTCAACTCGCCTGAACCACCTGCCGGACATGCCAAAATCACCTGCCGACTATGCCAGAACCACTTGGCGAACACTCCGGAATCACTTGCCGGGCATGCAGGAACCTCATCTCAGACATGCCAGAACCCCGTGCCAATGACCCCGGAAGCACCAGCCGAGCACGCCGGAACCACCTGCTCAACTCGCCTGAACCACCTGTCGGACACGCCAAAATCACCTGCCCGCTACACCAGCACCACTTCGGGGACAAGCCGGAATCACGTGAGGGGCATGCCGGCACAGCCTCTCAGACTGAACCTCGTGCCAGACACCACAGAACCACCTGCCGGACAGACCGGAACCACCTGCCGGACACGGCGGAACCACCGGCTCGACCCGCCGGAACGACCGCTGGACATGCAAAATCACCTGCCGGCTACGCCGGAAACACTTGGTGAACACTCCGGAATCACCTGCCGGGCATGCCGGAACCACCTCTCAGATATGCCAGAACCACGTGCCAATGACCCCGGAAGCACCTGCCGAGCACGCCGGAAGCACCTGCTCGACTCGCCAGAACCACCTGCCGGACACGCAAAAATCACCTGCCGGCTACGCCACAACCAGTTGGGGAACACTTCGGAATCACCTGCCGGGCTTGCTGGAACCACCTGCCGGTCAGGCCAAAATCACCTGCCAACTACGCCAGTACCACTTGGCGGACACTGTGGAAACACCTGTCGGGCCGGCCGGAACCACATCTCACACGTGCCAGAACCATGTGCATGAGATGCTGGAACCACACCCCGAACAGACGGAAAACACCTGCCAGACCCGTCTGAACAACCTGCCGAGCACGCCGGAGCCACCTGCTCGACTCGCCGGAACCACCTACCTGACATGCCCAAATCACCAGCCGGGTATGCCAGAACCACTTGGCGGACACTCCGGAATCATCTGCCGGACATGCCGGAACCAGCTCTCAGACACACCAGAACCACGTGCCGGAGACGCCGGAAGCACCTGCCGAGCATGCCGGAGCCACCTGCTCGACTCGCCAGAAACACCTGCCGGACCCGGCAAAATCACCTGCCGGGTACGCCAGAACCACCTGGCGGACACTCCGAAATCACCTGCCGCGCGTGCTGGAACCACCTCTCAGACGTGCCGGAAGCACGTGCCGGACACGCCGGAAACACCTAGCGGACAGACCGGAACCACCTGCCGAGCACGCCAGAGCCACCTGTTCGACTGGCTGGAACCACCTGCCGGACAGGCCAATATTAACTGCTGGCTATGCCAGAACCACCTGGGGGACAGTCCGGGATCACCTGCCAGCCATGGCGGAACCACCTCTCACACGTACCAGAACCACCTGCCGGAGAAGCTGGAAACACGTCCTGGACAGTCTGGAACCACCTGCCGGCCAAGCCTGAACCACCTGCCAAGCACAACGGAACAACCTGCCAGACACGCCAAAATCACCTGCGTGTTATGCCAGAACCACTTGGAGGACTCTCTGGGATGACCTGCCGGGCATGCCGGAACCACCTCTCAGACGTGCCAGAACCATGTGGCGGACAGTCCGGAATCACCTGTTGGGCATGCGCAACCACCTCTGAGACGTACCAGAACCACATGCCGTGCAGGCTGGAACCACCTACCGGACAGACCGGAATCACCTTTCGGGCATGCCGGAACCACCTGTCAGATGTGCCAGAAACACGTGCCGGAGACGCCGGAAGCACCTGCCAAGCACGTTGGAACCACCTGCTCAACTCGCCTGAACCACCTGCCGGACATGCCAAAATCACCTGCCGACTATGCCAGAACCACTTGGCGAACACTCCGGAATCACTTGCCGGGCATGCAGGAACCACATCTCAGACATGCCAGAACCCCGTGCCAATGACCCCGGAAGCACCAGCCGAGCACGCCGGAACCACCTGCTCAACTCGCCTGAACCACCTGCCGGACACGCCAAAATCACCTGCCCGCTACACCAGCACCACTTCGGGGACAAGCCGGAATCACGTGAGGGGCATGCCGGCACAGCCTCTCAGACTGAACCTCGTGCCGGACACCACAGAACCACCTGCCGGACAGACCGGAACCACCTGCCGGACACGCCGGAACCACCGGCTCGACCCGCCGGAACGACCGCTGGACATGCAAAATCACCTGCCGGCTACGCCGGAAACACTTGCCGAACACTCCGGAATCACCTGCCGGGCATGCCGGAACCACCTCTCAGATATGCCAGAACCACGTGCCAATGACCCTGGAAGCACCTGCCGAGCACGCCGGAACCACCTGCTCGACTCGCCAGAACCACCTGCCGGACACGCAAAAATCACCTGCCGGCTACGCCACAACCAGTTGGGGAACACTTCGGAATCACCTGCCGGGCTTGCTGGAACCACCTGCCGGTCATGCCAAAATCACCTGCCAACTACGCCAGTACCACTTGGCGGACACTGTGGAAACACCTGTCGGGCCGGCCGGAACCACATCTCAGACGTGCCAGAACCATGTGCATGAGATGCAGGATCCACACCCCGAATAGTCGGAAAACACCTGCCAGACCCGTCTGAACAACCTGCCGAGCACGCCGGAGCCACCTGCTCGACTCGCCGGAACCACCTAACTGACATGCCAAAATCACCAGCCGGGTATGCCAGAACCACTTGGCGGACACTCCTGAATCATCTGCCGGACATGCCGGAACCAGCTCTCAGACACACCAGAACCACGTGTCGGAGACGCCGGAAGCACCTGCCGAGCATGCCGGAGCCACCTGCTCGACTCGCCAGAAACACCTGCCGGACACGCCAATATCACCTGCCGGGTACGCCAGAACCACCTGGCGGACACTCCGAAATCACCTGTCGCGCATGCCGGAACCATCTCTCAGACGTGCCGGAAGCACGTGCCGGACACGCCGGAATCACCTAGCGGACAGACCGGAACCACCTGCCGAGCACGCCAGAGCCACCTGTTCGACTGGCTGGAACCACCTGCCGGACAGGCCAATATTAACTGCTGGCTATCCCAAAACCACCTGGGGGACAGTCCGGGATCACCTGCCAGCCATGGCGGAACCACCTCTCACACGTACCAGAACCACCTGCCGGAGAAGCTGGAAACACGTCCTGGACAGTCTGGAACCACCTGCCGACCAAGCCTGAACCACCTGCCAAGCACAACGGAACAACCTGCCAGACACGCCAAAATCACCTGCGTGTTATGCCAGAACCACTTGGAGGACTCTCTGGGATGACCTGCCGGGCATGCCGGAACCACCTCTCAGACGTGCCAGAACCATGTGGCGGACAGTCCGGAATCACCTGTTGGGCATGCGCAACCACCTCTGAGACGTACCAGAACCACATGCCGTGCAGGCTGGAACCACCTACCGGACAGACCGGAATCACCTTTCGGGCATGCCGGAACCACCTGTCAGATGTGCCAGAAACACGTGCCGGAGACGCCGGAAGCACCTGCCAAGCACGTTGGAACCACCTGCTCAACTCGCCTGAACCACCTGCCGGACATGCCAAAATCACCTGCCGACTATGCCAGAACCACTTGGCGAACACTCTGGAATCACTTGCCGGGCATGCAGGAACCACCTCTCAGACATGCCAGAACCCCGTGCCAATGACCCCGGAAGCACCAGCCGAGCACGCCGGAACCACCTGCTCAACTCGCCTGAACCACATGCCGGATACGCCAAAATCACCTGCCCGCTACACCAGCACCACTTCGGGGACAAGCCGGAATCACGTGAGGGGCATGCCTGCACAGCCTCTCAGACTGAACCTCGTGCCGGACACCACAGAACCACCTGCCGGACAGACCGGAACCACCTGCCGGTCACGCCGGAACCACCGGCTCGACCCGCCGGAACGACCGCTGGACATGCAAAATCACCTGCCGGCTACGCCGGAAACACTTGGCGAACACTCCGGAATCACCTGCCGGGCATGCCGGAACCACCTGCTCGACTCGCCAGAACCACCTGCCGGACACGCAAAAATCACCTGCCGGCTACGCCACAACCAGTTGGGGAACACTTCGGAATCACCTGCCGGGCTTGCTGGAACCACCTGCCGGTCATGCCAAAATCACCTGCCAACTACGCCAGTACCACTTGGCGGACACTGTGGAAACACCTGTCGGGCCGGCAGGAACCACATCTCACACGTGCCAGAACCATGTGCATGAGATGCTGGAACCACACCCCGAACAGACGGAAAACACCTGCCAGACCCGTCTGAACAACCTGCCGAGCACGCCGGAGCCACCTGCTCGACTCGCCGGAACCACCTACCTGACATGCCCAAATCACCAGCCGGGTATGCCAGAACCACTTGGCGGACACTCCGGAATCATCTGCCGGACATGCCGGAACCAGCTCTCAGACACACCAGAACCACGTGCCGGAGACGCCGGAAGCACCTGCCAAGCATGCCGGAGCCACCTGCTCGACTCGCCAGAAACACCTGCCGGACACGCCAAAATCACCTGCCGGGTACGCCAGAACCACCTGGCGGACACTCCGAAATCACCTGCCGCGCATGCTGGAACCACCTCTCAGACGTGCCGGAAGCACGTGCCGGACACGCCGGAAACACCTAGCGGACAGACCGGAACCACCTGCCGAGCACGCCGGAGCCACCTGTTCGACTGGCTGGAACCACCTGCCGGACAGGCCAATATTAAGTGCTGGCTATGCCAGAACCACCTGGGGGACAGTCCGGGATCACCTGCCAGCCATGGCGGAACCACCTCTCACACGTACCAGAACCACCTGCCGGAGAAGCTGGAAACACGTCCTGGACAGTCTGGAACCACCTGCCGGCCAAGCCTGAACCACCTGCCAAGCACAACGGAACAACCTGCCAGACACGCCAAAATCACCTGCGTGTTATGCCAGAACCACTTGGAGGACTCTCTGGGATGACCTGCCGGGCATGCCGGAACCACCTCTCAGACGTGCCAGAACCATGTGGCGGACAGTCCGGAATCACCTGTTGGGCATGCGCAACCACCTCTGAGACGTACCAGAACCACATGCCGTGCAGGCTGGAACCACCTACCGGACAGACCGGAATCACCTTTCGGGCATGCCGGAACCACTTGTCAGATGTGCCAGAAACACGTGCCGGAGACGCCGGAAGCACCTGCCAAGCACGTTGGAACCACCTGCTCAACTCGCCTGAACCACCTGTCGGACACGCCAAAATCACATGCCCGCTACACCAGCACCACTTCGGGGACAAGCCGGAATCACGTGAGGGGCATGCCGGCACAGCCTCTCAGACTGAACCTCGTGCCAGACACCACAGAACCACCTGCCGGACAGACCGGAACCACCTGCCGGACACGCCGGAACCACCGGCTCGACCCGCCGGAACGACCGCTGGACATGCAAAATCACCTGCCGGCTACGCCGGAAACACTTGCCGAACACTCCGGAATCACCTGCCGGGCATGCCGGAACCACCTCTCAGATATGCCAGAACCACGTGCCAATGACCCCGGAAGCACCTGCCGAGCACGCCGGAAGCACCTGCTCGACTCGCCAGAACCACCTGCCGGACACGCAAAAATCACCTGCCGGCTACGCCACAACCAGTTGGGGAACACTTCGGAATCACCTGCCGGGCTTGCTGGAACCACCTGCCGGTCATGCCAAAATCACCTGCCAACTACGCCAGTACCACTTGGCGGACACTGTGGAAACACCTGTCGGGCCGGCCGGAACCACATCTCACACGTGCCAGAACCATGTGCATGAGATGCTGGAACCACACCCCGAACAGACGGAAAACACCTGCCAGACCCGTCTGAACAACCTGCCGAGCACGCCGGAGCCACCTGCTCGACTCGCCAGAAACACCTGCCGGACACGCCAAAATCACCTGCCGGGTACGCCAGAACCACCTGGCGGACACTCCGAAATCACCTGCCGCGCATGCCGGAACCACCTCTCAGACGTGCCGGAAGCACGTGCCGGACACGCCGGAAACACCTAGCGGACAGACCGGAACCACCTGCCGAGCACGCCGGAGCCACCAGTTCGACTGGCTGGAAGCACATGCCGGACAGGCCAATATTAACTGCTGGCTATGCCAGAACCACCTGGGGGACAGTCTGGGATCACCTGCCAGCCATGGCGGAACCACCTCTCACACGTACCAGAACCACCTGCCGGAGAAGCTGGAAACACGTCCTGGACAGTCTGGAACCACCTGCCGGCCAAGCCTGAACCACCTGCCAAGCACAACGGAACAACCTGCCAGACACGCCAAAATCACCTGCGTGTTATGCCAGAACCACTTGGAGGACTCTCTGGGATGACCTGCCGGGCATGCCGGAACCACCTCTCAGACGTGCCAGAACCATGTGGCGGACAGTCCGGAATCACCTGTTGGGCATGCGCAACCACCTCTGAGCCGTACCAGAACCACATGCCGTGCAGACTGGAACCACCTACCGGACAGACCGGAATCACCTTTCGGGCATGCCGGAACCACCTGTCAGATGTGCCAGAAACACGTGCCGGAGACGCCGGAAGCACCGGCCAAGCACGTTGGAACCACCTGCTCAACTCGCCTGAACCACCTGCCGGACATGCCAAAATCACCTGCCGACTATGCCAGAACCACTGGGCGAACACTCCGGAATCACTTGCCGGGCATGCAGGAACCACATCTCAGACATGCCAGAACCCCGTGCCAATGACCCCAGAAGCACCAGCCGAGCACGCCGGAACCACCTGCTCAACTCGCCTGAACCACCTGCCGGACACGCCAAAATCACCTGCCCGCTACACCAGCACCACTTCGGGGACAAGCCGGAATCACGTGAGGGGCATGCCTGCACAGCCTCTCAGACTGAACCTCGTGCCGGACACCACAGAACCACCTGCCGGACAGACCGGAACCACCTGCCGGACACGCCGGAACCACCGGCTCGACCCGCCGGAACGACCGCTGGACATGCAAAATCACCTGCCGGCTACGCCGGAAACACTTGGCGAACACTCCGGAATCACCTGCCGGGCATGCCGGAACCACCTCTCAGATATGCCAGAACCACGTGCCAATGACCCCGGAAGCACCTGCCGAGCACGCCGGAACCACATGCTCGACTCGCCAGAACCACCTGCCGGACACGCAAAAATCACCTGCCGGCTACGCCACAACCAGTTGGGGAACACTTCGGAATCACCTGCCGGGCTTGCTGGAACCACCTGCCGGTCATGCCAAAATCACCTGCCAACTACGCCAGTACCACTTGGCGGACACTTTGGAAACACCTGTCGGGCCGGCCGGAACCACATCTCACACGTGCCAGAACCATGTGCATGAGATGCTGGAACCACACCCCGAACAGACGGAAAACACCTGCCAGACCCGTCTGAACAACCTGCCGAGCACGCCGGAGCCACCTGCTCGACTCGCCGGAACCACCTACCTGACATGCCCAAATCACCAGCCGGGTATGCCAGAACCACTTGGCGGACACTCCGGAATCATCTGCCGGACATGCCGGAACCAGCTCTCAGACACACCAGAACCACGTGCCGGAGACGCCGGAAGCACCGGCCAAGCACGTTGGAACCACCTGCTCAACTCACCTGAACCACCTGCCGGACATGCCAAAATCCCCTGCCGACTATGCCAGAACCACTTGGCGAACACTCCGGAATCACTTGCCGGGCATGCAGGAACCACCTCTCAGATATGCCAGAACCCCGTGCCAATGACCCCGGAAGCACAAGCCGAGCACGCCGGAACCACCAGCTCAACTCGCCTGAACCACCTGCCGGACACGCCAAAATCACCTGCCGGGTACGCCAGAACCACCTGGCGGACACTCCGAAACCACCTGTCGCGCATGCCGGAACCACATCTCAGACGTCCCGGAAGCACGTGTCGGACACGCCGGAATCACGTACTGGACAGACCGGAACCACCTGCCGAGCACGCCGGAGCCACCTGCTCGACTCGCCAGAAACACCTGCCGGACACGCCAAAATCACCTGCCGGGTACGCCAGAACCACCTGGGGGACGGTCCGAAATCACCTGCCAGCCATGGCGGAACCACCTCTTAGACGTACCAAAACCACCTGCCAGAGAAGCTGGAAACTCGTCCTGGACAGTCTGGAACCACCTGCCGGCCAAGCCTGAACCGCCTGCCAAGCACAGCGGAACAGCCTGCCAGACACGCCAAAATCACCTGCGTGTTATGCCAGAACCACTTGGAGGACTCTCTGGGATGACCTGCCGGTCATGCCGGAACCACCTCTCAGATGTGCCAGAATCATGTGGCGGACAGTCCGGAATCACCTGTTGGGCATGCGCAACCAACTCTGAGACGTACCAGAACCACGTGCCGTGCAGGCTGGAACCACCTACCGGACAGAATGGAATCACCTTTCGGGCCTCCCGGAACCACCTGTCAGATGTGCCAGAAACACGTGCCGGAGACGCCGGAAGCACCTGCCGAGCACGTCGCAACCACCTGCTCAACTCGCCTGAACCACCTGCCGGACACGCCAAAATCACCTGCCCGCTACACCAGCACCACTTCGGGGACAAGCCGGAATCACGTGAGTGGCATGCCGGCACAGCCTCTCAGACTGAACCTTGTGCCGGACACCACAGAACCACCTGCCGGACAGACCGGAACCACCTGCCGGACACGCCGGAACCACCGGCTCGACCCGCCGGAACGACCGCTGGACATGCAAAATCACCTGCCGGCTACGCCGGAAACACTTGGCGAACACTCCGGAATCACCTGCCGGGCATGCCGGAACCACCTCTCAAATATGCCAGAACCACGTGCCAATGACCCCAGAAGCACGCCGGAACCACCTGCTCGACTCGCCAGAACCACCTGCCGGACACGCAAAAATCACCTGCCGGCTACGCCACAACCAGTTGGTGAACACTTTGGAATCACCTGCCAGGCTTGCTGGAACCACATGCCAGTCATGCCAAAATCACCTGCCACTACGCCAGAACCGCTTGGCGGACACTGCCGAAACACCTGTAGGGCCGGCTGGAACCACATGTCAGACGTGCCAGAAACGTGTTCATGAGATGCTGGAACCACACCCCGAACAGACGGATACCACCTGCCAGAACCGCCTGAACCACCTGCTGAGCACGCCGGAACGACCTGCTCGACTCACCGGTACCACCTACCTGACATGCGCAAATCACCAGCAGGGTATGCCAGAACCACTTGGCGGACACTCCGGAATCATCTGCCGGACATGCCGGAACCAGCTCTCAGACACACCAGAACCACGTGCCGGAGACGCCGGAAGCACCTGCCGAGCATGCCGGAGCCACCTGCTCAACTCGCCAGAAACACCTGCCGGACACGCCAAAATCAACTGCCGGGTACGCCAGAACCACCTGGCGGACACTCCGAAATCACCTGTCGCGCATGCCGGAACCACCTCTCAGACGTGCCGGAAGCACGTGCCGGACACGCCGGAATCACCTACCGGACAGACCGGAACCACCTGCCGAGCACGCCGGAGCCACCTGTTGGACTCGCTGGAACCACCTGCCGGACAGGCCAATATCAACTGCTGGCTATGCCAGAACCACCTGGGGGACGGTCCGGAATCGCCTGCCAGCCATGGCGGAACCACCTCTCAGACGTACCAGAACCACCTGCCGGAGAAGCTGGAAACACGTCCTGGACAGTCTGGAACCACCTGCCGTCCAAGCCTGAACCACCTGCCAAGCACAACGGAACAACCTGCCAGACACGCCAAAATCACCTGTGTTTTATGCCAGAACCACTTGGAGGACTCTCTGGGATGACCTGCCGGGCATGCCGGAACCACTTCTCAGACGTGCCAGAACCATGTGGCGGACAGTCCGGAATCACCAGTTGGGCATGCGCAACCACCTCTGAGACGTACCAGAACCTCATGCCGTGCAGGCTGGAACCACCTACCGGACAGACCGGAATCACCTTTCGGGCATGCCGGAACCACCTGTCAGATGTGCCAGAAACACGTGCCGGAGACGCCGGAAGCACCTGCCGAGCACGTCGCAACCACCTGCTCAACTCGCCTGAACCACCTGCAGGACATGCCAAAATCACCTGCCGACTATGCCACAACCACTTGGCGAACACTCCGGAATCACTTGCCGGGCATGCAGGAACCACCTCTCAGACATGCCAGAACCCCGTGCCAATGACCCCGGAAGCACCAGCCGAGCACGCCGGAACCACCTGCTCGACTCGCCAGAACCACCTGCCGATCACGCAAAAATCACCTGCCGGCTACGCCACAACCAGTTGGTGAACACTTTGGAATCACCTGCCAGGCTTGCTGGAACCACCTGGCAGTCATGCCAAAATCACCTGCCAACTACGCCAGAACCGCTTGGCGGACACTGCGGAAACACCTGTCGGGCCGGCTGGAACCACATCTCAGACGTGCCAGAAACGTGTTCATGAGATGCTGGAACCACACCCCGAACAGACGGATACCACCTGCCAGAACCGCCTGAACCACCTGCTGAGCACGCCGGAACCACCTGCTCTACTCACCGGTACCACCTCCCTGACACACCAAAATGACCTGCTGGGTATGCCAGAACCACTTGGTGGACACTCCGGAATCATCTGCCGGACATCCGGAAGCAGCTCTCAGACACACCAGAACCACGTGCCGGAGACGCCGGAAGCACCTGCCGAGCATGCCGGAGCCACCTGCTCGACTCGCCAGAAACACCTGCCGGACACGCCAAAATCACCTGCCGGGTATGCCAGAATCACCTGGCGGACACTACGGAATCACCTGCCGCGCATGCCGGAACCACCTCTCAGACGTGCCGGAAGCACGTGCCAGACACGCCGGAAACACCTACCGGACAAACCGGAACCACCTGCCAAGAACGCCGGAGCCACCTGTTCGACTCGCTGGAACCACCTGCCGGACAGGCCAATATCAACTGCTGGCTATACCAGAACCACCTGGGGGACAGTCCGGAATCACCTGCCAGCCATGGCGGAACAACCTCTCAGACGTACCAGAACCACCTGCCGGAGAAGCTGGAAACACGTCCTGGACAGACTGGAACCACGTGACGGCCATGCCTGAACCACCTGCCGAGCACGGCAGAACCACCTGCCGGACACGCCAAAATCACCTGCGGGCTACACCAGAACCACTTGGACGACTCTCCGAAATGACCTGCCGGGCATGTTGGAACCACCTCTCAGACGTGCCAGAAGCACATGGCGAACAGTCCGGAATCACCTGTTGGGCATACGCAACCACCTCTGAGACGTACCAGAACCACGTGCCGTGCACGCCGGAACCACCTGCTCAACTCGCCTGAACCACCTGCCGGACACGCCAAAATCACCTGCCCGCTACACCAGCACCACTTCGGGGACAAGCCGGAATCACGTGAGGGGCATGCCTGCACAGCCTCTCAGACTGAACCTCGTGCCGGACACCACAGAACCACCTGCCGGACAGACCGGAACCACCTGCCAGACACGCCGGAACCACCGGCTCTACCCGCCGGAACGACCGCTGGACATGCAAAATCACCTGCCGGCTACGCCGGAAACACTTGGCGAACACTCCGGAATCACCTGCCGGGCATGCCGCAACCACCTCTCAGATATGCCAGAACCACGTGCCAATGACCCCAGAAGCACGCCGGAACCACCTGCTCGACTAGCCAGAACCACCTGCCGGACACGCAAAAATCACCTGCCGGCTACGCCACAACCAGTTGGGGAACACTTCGGAATCACCTGCCGGGCTTGCTGGAACCACCTGCCGGTCATGCCAAAATCACCTGCCAACTACGCCAGTACCACTTGGCGGACACTGTGGAAACACCTGTCGGGCCGGCCGGAACCACATCTCAGATGTGCCCGAACTATGTGCATGAGATGCTGGAACCACACCCCGAACAGACGGAAAACACCTGCCAGACCCGTCTGAACAACCTGCCGAGCACGCCGGAGCCACCTGCTCGACTCGCCGGAACCACCTACCTGACATGCGCAAATCACCAGCAGGGTATGCCAGAACCACTTGGGGGACACTCCGGAATCATCTGCCAGACATGCCGGAACCAGCTCTCAGACACACCAGAACCACGTGCCGGAGACGCCGGAAGCACCTGCCGAGCATGCCGGAGCCACCTGCTCAACTCGCCAGAAACACCTGCCGGACACGCCAAAATCACCTGCCGGGTACGCCAGAACCACCTGGCGGACACTCCGAAATCACCTGTCGCGCATGCCGGAACCACCTCTCAGACGTGCCGGAAGCACGTGCCGGACACGCCGGAATCACCTACCGGACAGACCGGAACCACCTGCCGAGCACGCCGGAGCCACCTGTTGGACTCGCTGGAACCACCTGCCGGACAGGCCAATATAAACTGCTGGCTATGCCAGAACCACCTGGGGGACGGTCCGGAATCGCCTGCCAGCCATGGCGGAACCACCTCTCAGACGTACCAGAACCACCTGCCGGAGAAGCTGGAAACACGTCCTGGACAGTCTGGAACCACCTGCCGGCCAAGCCTGAACCACCTGTCAAGCACAACGGAACAACCTGCCAGACACGCCAAAATCACCTGTGTTTTATGCCAGAACCACTTGGAGGACTCTCTGGGATGACCTGCCGGGCATGCCGGAACCACCTCTCAGACCTGCCAGAACCATGTGGCGGACAGTCCGGAATCACCTGTTGGGCATGCGCAACCACCTCTGAGACGTACCAGAACCACATGCCGTGCAGGCTGGAACCACCTACCGGGCAGACCGGAATCACCTTTCGGGCATGCCGGAACCGCCTGTCAGATGTGCCAGAAACACGTGCCGGAGACGCCGGAAGCACCTGCCAATCACGTTGGAACCACCTGCTCAACTCGCCTGAACCACATGCCAGTCATGCCAAAATCACCTGCCACTACGCCAGAACCGCTTGGCGGACACTGCCGAAACACCTGTCGGGCCGGCTGGAACCACATGTCAGACGTGCCAGAAACGTGTTCATGAGATGCTGGAACCACACCCCGAACAGACGGATACCACCTGCCAGAACCGCCTGAACCACCGGCTGAGCACGCCGGAACCACCTGCTCGACTCACCGGTACCACCTACCTGACATGCGCAAATCACCAGCCGGGTATGCCAGAAGCACTTGGCGGACACTACGGAATCATCTGCCGGACATGCCGGAACCAGCTCTCAGACACACCAGAACCACGTGCCGGAGACGCCGGAAGCACCTGCCGAGCATGCCGGAGCCACCTGCTAGACTCGCCAGAAACACCTGCCGGACACGCCAAAATCACCTGCCGGGTATGCCAGAACCACCTGGCGGACACTCCGAAATCACCTGTCGCGCATGCCGGAACCACCTCTCAGACGTGCCGGAAGCACGTGCCGGACACGCCGGAATCACCTACCGGACAGACCGGAACCACCTGCCGAGCACGCCGGAGCCACCTGTTCGACTCGCTGGAACCACCTGCCGGACAGGCGAATATCAACTGCTGGCTATGCCAGAACCACCTGGGGGACGGTCCGGAATCACCTGCCAGCCATGGCGGAACCACCTCTCAGACGTACCAGAACCACCTGCCGGAGAAGCTGGAAACACGTCCTCGACAGTCTGGAACCCCCTGCCGGCCAAGCCTGAACCACCTGCCAAGCACAACGGAACAACCTGCCAGACACGCCAAAATCACCTGCATGTTATGCCAGAACCACTTGGAGGACTCTCTGGGATGACCTGCCGGGCATGCCGGAACCACCTCTCAGACGTGCCAGAACCATGTGGCGGACAGTCCGGAATCACCTGTTGGGCATGCGCAACCACCTCTGAGACGTACCAGAACCACATGCCGTGCAGGCTGGAACCACCTGCCAGACAGACCGGAATCACCTTTTGGGCATGCGGGAACCACCTGTCAGATGTGCCAGAAACACGTGCCGGAGACGCTGGAAGCACCTGCCAAGCACGTTGGAACCACCTGCTCAACTCGCCTGAACCACCTGCCGGACATGCCAAAATCACCTGCCGACTATGCCAGAACCACTTGGCGAACACTCCGGAATCACTTGCCGGGCATGCAGGAACCACCTCTCAGACATGCCAGAACCCCGTGCCAATGACCCCGGAAGCACCAGCCGAGCACGCCGGAACCACATTCTCGACTCGCCAGAACCACCTGCCGATCACGCAAAAATCACCTGCCGGCTACGCCACAACCAGTTGGTGAACACTTTGGAATCACCTGCCAGGCTTGCTGGAACCACCTGCCAGTCATGCCAAAATCACCTGCCAACTACGCCAGAACCGCTTGGCGGACACTGCGGAAACACCTGTCGGGCCGGCTGGAACCACATCTCAGACGTGCCAGAAACGTGTTCATGAGATGCTGGAACCACACCCCGAACAGACGGATACCACCTGCCAGAACCGCCTGAACCACCTGCTGAGCACGCCGGAACCACCTGCTCGACTCACCGGTACCACCTCCCTGACACGCCAAAATGACCTGCTGGGTATGCCAGAACCACTTGGCGGACACTCCGGAATCATCTGCCGGACATGCCGGAACCAGCTCTCAGACACACCAGAACCAAGTGCCGGAGACGCCGGAAGCACCTGCCGAGCATGCCGGAGCCACCTGCTCGACTCGCCAGAAACACCTGCCGGACACGCCAAAATCACCTGCCGGGTACGCCAGAACCACCTGGCGGAAACTCCGGAATCGCCTGCCGCGCCTGCCGGAACCACCTCTCAG
Organism: Equus caballus; assembly: GCF_041296265.1. Taxonomy (NCBI): domain Eukaryota; kingdom Metazoa; phylum Chordata; class Mammalia; order Perissodactyla; family Equidae; genus Equus; species Equus caballus. Next base: position 4,592,154 of record NC_091710.1, read on the forward strand.
ACGTGCCGGAAGCACGTGCCAGACACGCCGGAAACACCTACCGGACAGACCGGAACCACCTGCCAAGAACGCCGGAGCCACCTGTTCGACTCGCTGGAACCACCTGCCGGACAGGACAATATCAACTGCTGGCTATGCCAGAACCACCTGGGGGACAGTCCTGGATCACCTGCCAGCCATGGCGGAACCACCTCTCAGACGTACCAGAACCACCTGCCGGAGAAGCTGGAAACACGTCCTGGACAGACTGGAACCACGTGACGGCCATGCCTGAACCACCTGCCGAGCACGGCGGAACCACCTGCCGGACACGCCAAAATCACCTGCGGGCTACGCCAGAACCACTTGGACGACTCTCCGAAATGACCTGCCGGGCATGTTGGAACCACCTCTCAGACGTGCCAGAAGCACGTGGCGGACAGTCCGGAATCACCTGTTGGGCATACGCAACCACCTCTGACACGTACCAGAACCACGTGCCGGGCACGCCGGAACCACCTACCGGACAGACCGGAATCAACTCTTGGGCATGCCGGAACCACCAGTCAGATGTGCCAGAAACACGTGCCGGAGACGCCGGAAGCACCTGCCGAGCACGTCGCAACCACCTGCTCAACTCGCCTGAACCACCTGCCGGACACGCCAAAATCACCTGCCCGCTACACCAGCACCACTTTGGGGACAAGCCGGAATCACGTGAGGGGCATGCCGGCACAGCCTCTCAGACTGAACCTCGTGCCGGCACAACAGAACCACCTGCCGGACAGACCGGAACCACCTGCCGGACACGCCGGAACCACCGGCTCGACCTGCCGGAACGACCGCTGGACATGCAAAATCACCTGCCGGCTACGCCAGAAAAACTTGCCGAACACTCCGGAATCACCTGCCGGGCATGCCGGAACCACCTCTCAGATATGCAAGAACCACGTGCCAATGACCCCGGAAGCACCTGCCGAGCACGCCGGAACCACCTGCTTGACTCACCAGAACCACCTGCCGGACACGCAAAAATCACCTGCCGGCTACGCCACAAGCAGTTGGGGAACACTTCGGAATCACTGCCGGGCTTGCTGGAACCACCTGCCGGTCATGCCAAAATCACCTGCCAACTACGCCAGTACCACTTGGCGGACACTGTCGAAACACCTGTCGGGCCGGCCGGAACCACATCTCAGACGTGCCAGAACCATGTGCATGAGATGCTGGAACCACACCCCGAACAGACGGAAAACACCTGCCAGACCCGTCTGAACAACCTGCCGAGCACGCCGGAGCCACCTGCTCGACTCGCCGGAACCACCTAACTGACATGCCCAAATCACCAGCCGGGTATGCCAGAACCGCTTGGCGGACACTCCGGAATCATCTGCCAGACATGCCGGAACCAGCTCTCAGACACACCAGAACCACGTGCCGGAGACGCCGGAAGCACCTGCCGAGCATGCCGGAGCCACCTGCTCGACTCGCCAGAAACACCTGCCGGACACGCCAAAATCACCTGCCGGGTACGCCAGAACCACCTGGCGGACACTCCGAAATCACCTGTCGCGCATGCCGGAACCACCTCTCAGACGTGCCGGAAGCACGTGCCGGACACGTCGGAATCACCTACCGGACAGACCGGAACCACCTGCCGAGCACGCCGGAGCCACCTGTTCGACTCGCTGGAACCACCTGCCGGACAGGCCAATATCAACTGCTGGCTATGCCAGAACCACCTGGGGGATGGTCCGGAATCACCTGCCAGCCATGGCGGAACCACCTCTCAGACGTACCAGAACCACCTGCCGGAGAAGCTGGAAACACGTCCTGGACAGTCTGGAACCCCCTGCAGGCCAAGCCTGAACCACCTGCCAAGCACAACGGAACAACCTGCCAGACACGCCAAAATCACCTGCGTGTTATGCCAGAACCACTTGGAGGACTCTCTGGGATGACCTGCCGGGCATGCCGGAACCACCTCTCAGACGTGCCAGAACCATGTGGCGGACAGTCCGGAATCACCTTTTGGGCATGCGCAACCACCTCTGAGACGTACCAGAAGCACATGCCGTGCAGGCTGGAACCACCCACCGGACAGACCGGAATCACCTTTCGGGCATGCCGGAACCACCTGTCAGATGTGCCAGAAACACGTGCCGGAGACGCCGGAAGCACCTGCCAAGCACGTTGGAACCACCTGCTCAACTCGCCTGAACCACCTGCCGGACATGCCAAAATCACCTGCCGACTATGCCAGAACCACTTGGCGAACACTCCGGAATCACCTGCCGGGCATGCAGGAACCACATCTCAGACATGCCAGAACCCCGTGCCAATGACCCCGGAAGCACCAGCCGAGCACGCCGGAACCACCTGCTCAACTCGCCTGAACCACCTGCCGGACACGCCAAAATCACCTGCCCGCTACACCAGCACCACTTCGGGGACAAGCCGGAATCACGTGAGGGGCATGCCGGCACAGCCTCTCAGACTGAACCTCGTGCCGGACACCACAGAACCACCTGCCGGACAGACCGGAACCACCTGCCGGACACGCCGGAACCACCGGCTCGACCCGCCGGAACGACCGCTGGACATGCAAAATCACCTGCCGGCTACGCCGGAAACACTTGGCGAACACTCCGGAATCACCTGCCGGGCATGCCGGAACCACCTCTCAGATATGCCAGAACCACGTGCCAATGACCCTGGAAGCACCTGCCGAGCACACCGGAACCACCTGCTCGACTCGCCAGAACCACCTGCCGGACACGCAAAAATCACCTGCCGGCTACGCCACAACCAGTTGGGGAACACTTCGGAATCACCTGCCGGGCTTGCTGGAACCACCTGCCGGTCATGCCAAAATCACCTGCCAACTACGCCAGTACCACTTGGCGGACACTGTGGAAACACCTGTCGGGCCGGCCGGAACCACATCTCAGACGTGCCAGAACCATGTGCATGAGATGCAGGATCCACACCCCGAATAGTCGGAAAACACCTGCCAGACCCGTCTGAACAACCTGCCGAGCACGCCGGAGCCACCTGCTCGACTCGCCGGAACCACCTAACTGACATGCCAAAATCACCAGCCGGGTATGCCAGAACCACTTGGCGGACACTCCTGAATCATCTGCCGGACATGCCGGAACCAGCTCTCAGACACACCAGAACCACGTGTCGGAGACGCCGGAAGCACCTGCCGAGCATGCCGGAGCCACCTGCTCGACTCGCCAGAAACACCTGCCGGACACGCCAATATCACCTGCCGGGTACGCCAGAACCACCTGGCGGACACTCCGAAATCACCTGTCGCGCATGCCGGAACCATCTCTCAGACGTGCCGGAAGCACGTGCCGGACACGCCGGAATCACCTAGCGGACAGACCGGAACCACCTGCCGAGCACGCCAGAGCCACCTGTTCGACTGGCTGGAACCACCTGCCGGACAGGCCAATATTAACTGCTGGCTATCCCAAAACCACCTGGGGGACAGTCCGGGATCACCTGCCAGCCATGGCGGAACCACCTCTCACACGTACCAGAACCACCTGCCGGAGAAGCTGGAAACACGTCCTGGACAGTCTGGAACCACCTGCCGACCAAGCCTGAACCACCTGCCAAGCACAACGGAACAACCTGCCAGACACGCCAAAATCACCTGCGTGTTATGCCAGAACCACTTGGAGGACTCTCTGGGATGACCTGCCGGGCATGCCGGAACCACCTCTCAGACGTGCCAGAACCATGTGGCGGACAGTCCGGAATCACCTGTTGGGCATGCGCAACCACCTCTGAGACGTACCAGAACCACATGCCGTGCAGGCTGGAACCACCTACCGGACAGACCGGAATCACCTTTCGGGCATGCCGGAACCACCTGTCAGATGTGCCAGAAACACGTGCCGGAGACGCCGGAAGCACCTGCCAAGCACGTTGGAACCACCTGCTCAACTCGCCTGAACCACCTGCCGGACATGCCAAAATCACCTGCCGACTATGCCAGAACCACTTGGCGAACACTCTGGAATCACTTGCCGGGCATGCAGGAACCACCTCTCAGACATGCCAGAACCCCGTGCCAATGACCCCGGAAGCACCAGCCGAGCACGCCGGAACCACCTGCTCAACTCGCCTGAACCACATGCCGGATACGCCAAAATCACCTGCCCGCTACACCAGCACCACTTCGGGGACAAGCCGGAATCACGTGAGGGGCATGCCTGCACAGCCTCTCAGACTGAACCTCGTGCCGGACACCACAGAACCACCTGCCGGACAGACCGGAACCACCTGCCGGTCACGCCGGAACCACCGGCTCGACCCGCCGGAACGACCGCTGGACATGCAAAATCACCTGCCGGCTACGCCGGAAACACTTGGCGAACACTCCGGAATCACCTGCCGGGCATGCCGGAACCACCTCTCAGATATGCCAGAACCACGTGCCAATGACCCCGGAAGCACCTGCCGAGCACGCCGGAACCACCTGCTCGACTCGCCAGAACCACCTGCCGGACACGCAAAAATCACCTGCCGGCTACGCCACAACCAGTTGGGGAACACTTCGGAATCACCTGCCGGGCTTGCTGGAACCACCTGCCGGTCATGCCAAAATCACCTGCCAACTACGCCAGTACCACTTGGCGGACACTGTGGAAACACCTGTCGGGCCGGCAGGAACCACATCTCACACGTGCCAGAACCATGTGCATGAGATGCTGGAACCACACCCCGAACAGACGGAAAACACCTGCCAGACCCGTCTGAACAACCTGCCGAGCACGCCGGAGCCACCTGCTCGACTCGCCGGAACCACCTACCTGACATGCCCAAATCACCAGCCGGGTATGCCAGAACCACTTGGCGGACACTCCGGAATCATCTGCCGGACATGCCGGAACCAGCTCTCAGACACACCAGAACCACGTGCCGGAGACGCCGGAAGCACCTGCCGAGCATGCCGGAGCCACCTGCTCGACTCGCCAGAAACACCTGCCGGACACGCCAAAATCACCTGCCGGGTACGCCAGAACCACCTGGCGGACACTCCGAAATCACCTGCCGCGCATGCTGGAACCACCTCTCAGACGTGCCGGAAGCACGTGCCGGACACGCCGGAAACACCTAGCGGACAGACCGGAACCACCTGCCGAGCACGCCGGAGCCACCTGTTCGACTGGCTGGAACCACCTGCCGGACAGGCCAATATTAACTGCTGGCTATGCCAGAACCACCTGGGGGACAGTCCGGGATCACCTGCCAGCCATGGCGGAACCACCTCTCACACGTACCAGAACCACCTGCCGGAGAAGCTGGAAACACGTCCTGGACAGTCTGGAACCACCTGCCGGCCAAGCCTGAACCACCTGCCAAGCACAACGGAACAACCTGCCAGACACGCCAAAATCACCTGCGTGTTATGCCAGAACCACTTGGAGGACTCTCTGGGATGACCTGCCGGGCATGCCGGAACCACCTCTCAGACGTGCCAGAACCATGTGGCGGACAGTCCGGAATCACCTGTTGGGCATGCGCAACCACCTCTGAGACGTACCAGAACCACATGCCGTGCAGGCTGGAACCACCTACCGGACAGACCGGAATCACCTTTCGGGCATGCCGGAACCACTTGTCAGATGTGCCAGAAACACGTGCCGGAGACGCCGGAAGCACCTGCCAAGCACGTTGGAACCACCTGCTCAACTCGCCTGAACCACCTGTCGGACACGCCAAAATCACATGCCCGCTACACCAGCACCACTTCGGGGACAAGCCGGAATCACGTGAGGGGCATGCCGGCACAGCCTCTCAGACTGAACCTCGTGCCAGACACCACAGAACCACCTGCCGGACAGACCGGAACCACCTGCCGGACACGCCGGAACCACCGGCTCGACCCGCCGGAACGACCGCTGGACATGCAAAATCACCTGCCGGCTACGCCGGAAACACTTGCCGAACACTCCGGAATCACCTGCCGGGCATGCCGGAACCACCTCTCAGATATGCCAGAACCACGTGCCAATGACCCCGGAAGCACCTGCCGAGCACGCCGGAAGCACCTGCTCGACTCGCCAGAACCACCTGCCGGACACGCAAAAATCACCTGCCGGCTACGCCACAACCAGTTGGGGAACACTTCGGAATCACCTGCCGGGCTTGCTGGAACCACCTGCCGGTCATGCCAAAATCACCTGCCAACTACGCCAGTACCACTTGGCGGACACTGTGGAAACACCTGTCGGGCCGGCCGGAACCACATCTCACACGTGCCAGAACCATGTGCATGAGATGCTGGAACCACACCCCGAACAGACGGAAAACACCTGCCAGACCCGTCTGAACAACCTGCCGAGCACGCCGGAGCCACCTGCTCGACTCGCCGGAACCACCTACCTGACATGCCCAAATCACCAGCCGGGTATGCCAGAACCACTTGGCGGACACTCCGGAATCATCTGCCGGACATGCCGGAACCAGCTCTCAGACACACCAGAACCACGTGCCGGAGACGCCGGAAGCACCTGCCGAGCATGCCGGAGCCACCTGCTCGACTCGCCAGAAACACCTGCCGGACACGCCAAAATCACCTGCCGGGTACGCCAGAACCACCTGGCGGACACTCCGAAATCACCTGCCGCGCATGCCGGAACCACCTCTCAGACGTGCCGGAAGCACGTGCCGGACACGCCGGAAACACCTAGCGGACAGACCGGAACCACCTGCCGAGCACGCCGGAGCCACCAGTTCGACTGGCTGGAAGCACATGCCGGACAGGCCAATATTAACTGCTGGCTATGCCAGAACCACCTGGGGGACAGTCTGGGATCACCTGCCAGCCATGGCGGAACCACCTCTCACACGTACCAGAACCACCTGCCGGAGAAGCTGGAAACACGTCCTGGACAGTCTGGAACCACCTGCCGGCCAAGCCTGAACCACCTGCCAAGCACAACGGAACAACCTGCCAGACACGCCAAAATCACCTGCGTGTTATGCCAGAACCACTTGGAGGACTCTCTGGGATGACCTGCCGGGCATGCCGGAACCACCTCTCAGACGTGCCAGAACCATGTGGCGGACAGTCCGGAATCACCTGTTGGGCATGCGCAACCACCTCTGAGCCGTACCAGAACCACATGCCGTGCAGACTGGAACCACCTACCGGACAGACCGGAATCACCTTTCGGGCATGCCGGAACCACCTGTCAGATGTGCCAGAAACACGTGCCGGAGACGCCGGAAGCACCGGCCAAGCACGTTGGAACCACCTGCTCAACTCGCCTGAACCACCTGCCGGACATGCCAAAATCACCTGCCGACTATGCCAGAACCACTGGGCGAACACTCCGGAATCACTTGCCGGGCATGCAGGAACCACATCTCAGACATGCCAGAACCCCGTGCCAATGACCCCAGAAGCACCAGCCGAGCACGCCGGAACCACCTGCTCAACTCGCCTGAACCACCTGCCGGACACGCCAAAATCACCTGCCCGCTACACCAGCACCACTTCGGGGACAAGCCGGAATCACGTGAGGGGCATGCCTGCACAGCCTCTCAGACTGAACCTCGTGCCGGACACCACAGAACCACCTGCCGGACAGACCGGAACAACCTGCCGGACACGCCGGAACCACCGGCTCGACCCGCCGGAACGACCGCTGGACATGCAAAATCACCTGCCGGCTACGCCGGAAACACTTGGCGAACACTCCGGAATCACCTGCCGGACATGCCGGAACCACCTCTCAGATATGCCAGAACCACGTGCCAATGACCCCGGAAGCACCTGCCGAGCACGCCGGAACCACCTGCTCGACTCGCCAGAACCACCTGCCGGACACGCAAAAATCACCTGCCGGCTACGCCACAACCAGTTGGGGAACACTTCGGAATCACCTGCCGGGCTTGCTGGAACCACCTGCCGGTCATGCCAAAATCACCTGCCAACTACGCCAGTACCACTTGGCGGACACTTTGGAAACACCTGTCGGGCCGGCCGGAACCACATCTCACACGTGCCAGAACCATGTGCATGAGATGCTGGAACCACACCCCGAACAGACGGAAAACACCTGCCAGACCCGTCTGAACAACCTGCCGAGCACGCCGGAGCCACCTGCTCGACTCGCCGGAACCACCTACCTGACATGCCCAAATCACCAGCCGGGTATGCCAGAACCACTTGGCGGACACTCCGGAATCATCTGCCGGACATGCCGGAACCAGCTCTCAGACACACCAGAACCACGTGCCGGAGACGCCGGAAGCACCGGCCAAGCACGTTGGAACCACCTGCTCAACTCGCCTGAACCACCTGCCGGACATGCCAAAATCCCCTGCCGACTATGCCAGAACCACTTGGCGAACACTCCGGAATCACTTGCCGGGCATGCAGGAACCACCTCTCAGATATGCCAGAACCCCGTGCCAATGACCCCGGAAGCACAAGCCGAGCACGCCGGAACCACCAGCTCAACTCGCCTGAACCACCTGCCGGACACGCCAAAATCACCTGCCGGGTACGCCAGAACCACCTGGCGGACACTCCGAAACCACCTGTCGCGCATGCCGGAACCACATCTCAGACGTCCCGGAAGCACGTGTCGGACACGCCGGAATCACGTACTGGACAGACCGGAACCACCTGCCGAGCACGCCGGAGCCACCTGCTCGACTCGCCAGAAACACCTGCCGGACACGCCAAAATCACCTGTCGGGTACGCCAGAACCACCTGGGGGACGGTCCGGAATCACCTGCCAGCCATGGCGGAACCACCTCTTAGACGTACCAAAACCACCTGCCAGAGAAGCTGGAAACTCGTCCTGGACAGTCTGGAACCACCTGCCGGCCAAGCCTGAACCGCCTGCCAAGCACAGCGGAACAGCCTGCCAGACACGCCAAAATCACCTGCGTGTTATGCCAGAACCACTTGGAGGACTCTCTGGGATGACCTGCCGGTCATGCCGGAACCACCTCTCAGATGTGCCAGAATCATGTGGCGGACAGTCCGGAATCACCTGTTGGGCATGCGCAACCAACTCTGAGACGTACCAGAACCACGTGCCGTGCAGGCTGGAACCTCCTACCGGACAGAATGGAATCACCTTTCGGGCCTCCCGGAACCACCTGTCAGATGTGCCAGAAACACGTGCCGGAGACGCCGGAAGCACCTGCCGAGCACGTCGCAACCACCTGCTCAACTCGCCTGAACCACCTGCCGGACACGCCAAAATCACCTGCCCGCTACACCAGCACCACTTCGGGGACAAGCCGGAATCACGTGAGTGGCATGCCGGCACAGCCTCTCAGACTGAACCTTGTGCCGGACACCACAGAACCACCTGCCGGACAGACCGGAACCACCTGCCGGACACGCCGGAACCACCGGCTCGACCCGCCGGAACGACCGCTGGACATGCAAAATCACCTGCCGGCTACGCCGGAAACACTTGGCGAACACTCCGGAATCACCTGCCGGGCATGCCGCAACCACCTCTCAGATATGCCAGAACCACGTGCCAATGACCCCAGAAGCACGCCGGAACCACCTGCTCGACTCGCCAGAACCACCTGCCGGACACGCAAAAATCACCTGCCGGCTACGCCACAACCAGTTGGTGAACACTTTGGAATCACCTGCCAGGCTTGCTGGAACCACATGCCAGTCATGCCAAAATCACCTGCCACTACGCCAGAACCGCTTGGCGGACACTGCCGAAACACCTGTAGGGCCGGCTGGAACCACATGTCAGACGTGCCAGAAACGTGTTCATGAGATGCTGGAACCACACCCCGAACAGACGGATACCACCTGCCAGAACCGCCTGAACCACCTGCTGAGCACGCCGGAACCACCTGCTCGACTCACCGGTACCACCTACCTGACATGCGCAAATCACCAGCAGGGTATGCCAGAACCACTTGGCGGACACTCCGGAATCATCTGCCGGACATGCCGGAACCAGCTCTCAGACACACCAGAACCACGTGCCGGAGACGCCGGAAGCACCTGCCGAGCATGCCGGAGCCACCTGCTCAACTCGCCAGAAACACCTGCCGGACACGCCAAAATCAACTGCCGGGTACGCCAGAACCACCTGGCGGACACTCCGAAATCACCTGTCGCGCATGCCGGAACCACCTCTCAGACGTGCCGGAAGCACGTGCCGGACACGCCGGAATCACCTACCGGACAGACCGGAACCACCTGCCGAGCACGCCGGAGCCACCTGTTGGACTCGCTGGAACCACCTGCCGGACAGGCCAATATCAACTGCTGGCTATGCCAGAACCACGTGGGGGACGGTCCGGAATCGCCTGCCAGCCATGGCGGAACCACCTCTCAGACGTACCAGAACCACCTGCCGGAGAAGCTGGAAACACGTCCTGGACAGTCTGGAACCACCTGCCGGCCAAGCCTGAACCACCTGCCAAGCACAACGGAACAACCTGCCAGACACGCCAAAATCACCTGTGTTTTATGCCAGAACCACTTGGAGGACTCTCTGGGATGACCTGCCGGGCATGCCGGAACCACTTCTCAGACGTGCCAGAACCATGTGGCGGACAGTCCGGAATCACCTGTTGGGCATGCGCAACCACCTCTGAGACGTACCAGAACCTCATGCCGTGCAGGCTGGAACCACCTACCGGACAGACCGGAATCACCTTTCGGGCATGCCGGAACCACCTGTCAGATGTGCCAGAAACACGTGCCGGAGACGCCGGAAGCACCTGCCGAGCACGTCGCAACCACCTGCTCAACTCGCCTGAACCACCTGCCGGACATGCCAAAATCACCTGCCGACTATGCCACAACAACTTGGCGAACACTCCGGAATCACTTGCCGGGCATGCAGGAACCACCTCTCAGACATGCCAGAACCCCGTGCCAATGACCCCGGAAGCACCAGCCGAGCACGCCGGAACCACCTGCTCGACTCGCCAGAACCACCTGCCGATCACGCAAAAATCACCTGCCGGCTACGCCACAACCAGTTGGTGAACACTTTGGAATCACCTGCCAGGCTTGCTGGAACCACCTGGCAGTCATGCCAAAATCACCTGCCAACTACGCCAGAACCGCTTGGCGGACACTGCGGAAACACCTGTCGGGCCGGCTGGAACCACATCTCAGACGTGCCAGAAACGTGTTCATGAGATGCTGGAACCACACCCCGAACAGACGGATACCACCTGCCAGAACCGCCTGAACCACCTGCTGAGCACGCCGGAACCACCTGCTCTACTCACCGGTACCACCTCCCTGACACACCAAAATGACCTGCTGGGTATGCCAGAACCACTTGGTGGACACTCCGGAATCATCTGCCGGACATCCGGAAGCAGCTCTCAGACACACCAGAACCACGTGCCGGAGACGCCGGAAGCACCTGCCGAGCATGCCGGAGCCACCTGCTCGACTCGCCAGAAACACCTGCCGGACACGCCAAAATCACCTGCCGGGTATGCCAGAATCACCTGGCGGACACTACGGAATCACCTGCCGCGCATGCCGGAACCACCTCTCAGACGTGCCGGAAGCACGTGCCAGACACGCCGGAAACACCTACCGGACAAACCGGAACCACCTGCCAAGAACGCCGGAGCCACCTGTTCGACTCGCTGGAACCACCTGCCGGACAGGCCAATATCAACTGCTGGCTATACCAGAACCACCTGGGGGACAGTCCGGAATCACCTGCCAGCCATGGCGGAACAACCTCTCAGACGTACCAGAACCACCTGCCGGAGAAGCTGGAAACACGTCCTGGACAGACTGGAACCACGTGACGGCCATGCCTGAACCACCTGCCGAGCACGGCAGAACCACCTGCCGGACACGCCAAAATCACCTGCGGGCTACACCAGAACCACTTGGACGACTCTCCGAAATGACCTGCCGGGCATGTTGGAACCACCTCTCAGACGTGCCAGAAGCACATGGCGAACAGTCCGGAATCACCTGTTGGGCATACGCAACCACCTCTGAGACGTACCAGAACCACGTGCCGTGCACGCCGGAACCACCTGCTCAACTCGCCTGAACCACCTGCCGGACACGCCAAAATCACCTGCCCGCTACACCAGCACCACTTCGGGGACAAGCCGGAATCACGTGAGGGGCATGCCGGCACAGCCTCTCAGACTGAACCTCGTGCCGGACACCACAGAACCACCTGCCGGACAGACCGGAACCACCTGCCAGACACGCCGGAACCACCGGCTCTACCCGCCGGAACGACCGCTGGACATGCAAAATCACCTGCCGGCTACGCCGGAAACACTTGGCGAACACTCCGGAATCACCTGCCGGGCATGCCGCAACCACCTCTCAGATATGCCAGAACCACGTGCCAATGACCCCAGAAGCACGCCGGAACCACCTGCTCGACTAGCCAGAACCACCTGCCGGACACGCAAAAATCACCTGCCGGCTACGCCACAACCAGTTGGGGAACACTTCGGAATCACCTGCCGGGCTTGCTGGAACCACCTGCCGGTCATGCCAAAATCACCTGCCAACTACGCCAGTACCACTTGGCGGACACTGTGGAAACACCTGTCGGGCCGGCAGGAACCACATCTCACACGTGCCAGAACCATGTGCATGAGATGCTGGAACCACACCCCGAACAGACGGAAAACACCTGCCAGACCCGTCTGAACAACCTGCCGAGCACGCCGGAGCCACCTGCTCGACTCGCCGGAACCACCTACCTGACATGCCCAAATCACCAGCCGGGTATGCCAGAACCACTTGGCGGACACTCCGGAATCATCTGCCGGACATGCCGGAACCACCTCTCAGACCTGGCAGAACCATGTGGCGGACAGTCCGGAATCACCTGTTGGGCATGCGCAACCACCTCTGAGACGTACCAGAACCACATGCCGTGCAGGCTGGAACCACCTACCGGGCAGACCGGAATCACCTTTCGGGCATGCCGGAACCGCCTGTCAGATGTGCCAGAAACACGTGCCGGAGACGCCGGAAGCACCTGCCAATCACGTTGGAACCACCTGCTCAACTCGCCTGAACCACATGCCAGTCATGCCAAAATCACCTGCCACTACGCCAGAACCGCTTGGCGGACACTGCCGAAACACCTGTCGGGCCGGCTGGAACCACATGTCAGACGTGCCAGAAACGTGTTCATGAGATGCTGGAACCACACCCCGAACAGACGGATACCACCTGCCAGAACCGCCTGAACCACCTGCTGAGCACGCCGGAACCACCTGCTCGACTCACCGGTACCACCTACCTGACATGCGCAAATCACCAGCCGGGTATGCCAGAAGCACTTGGCGGACACTCCGGAATCATCTGCCGGACATGCCGGAACCAGCTCTCAGACACACCAGAACCACGTGCCGGAGACGCCGGAAGCACCTGCCGAGCATGCCGGAGCCACCTGCTCGACTCGCCAGAAACACCTGCCGGACACGCCAAAATCACCTGCCGGGTATGCCAGAACCACCTGGCGGACACTCCGAAATCACCTGTCGCGCATGCCGGAACCACCTCTCAGACGTGCCGGAAGCACGTGCCGGACACGCCGGAATCACCTACCGGACAGACCGGAACCACCTGCCGAGCACGCCGGAGCCACCTGTTCGACTCGCTGGAACCACCTGCCGGACAGGCGAATATCAACTGCTGGCTATGCCAGAACCACCTGGGGGACGGTCCGGAATCACCTGCCAGCCATGGCGGAACCACCTCTCAGACGTACCAGAACCACCTGCCGGAGAAGCTGGAAACACGTCCTCGACAGTCTGGAACCCCCTGCCGGCCAAGCCTGAACCACCTGCCAAGCACAACGGAACAACCTGCCGGACACGCCAAAATCACCTGCATGTTATGCCAGAACCACTTGGAGGACTCTCTGGGATGACCTGCCGGGCATGCCGGAACCACCTCTCAGACGTGCCAGAACCATGTGGCGGACAGTCCGGAATCACCTGTTGGGCATGCGCAACCACCTCTGAGACGTACCAGAACCACATGCCGTGCAGGCTGGAACCACCTGCCAGACAGACCGGAATCACCTTTTGGGCATGCGGGAACCACCTGTCAGATGTGCCAGAAACACGTGCCGGAGACGCTGGAAGCACCTGCCAAGCACGTTGGAACCACCTGCTCAACTCGCCTGAACCACCTGCCGGACATGCCAAAATCACCTGCCGACTATGCCAGAACCACTTGGCGAACACTCCGGAATCACTTGCCGGGCATGCAGGAACCACCTCTCAGACATGCCAGAACCCCGTGCCAATGACCCCGGAAGCACCAGCCGAGCACGCCGGAACCACATTCTCGACTCGCCAGAACCACCTGCCGATCACGCAAAAATCACCTGCCGGCTACGCCACAACCAGTTGGTGAACACTTTGGAATCACCTGCCAGGCTTGCTGGAACCACCTGCCAGTCATGCCAAAATCACCTGCCAACTACGCCAGAACCGCTTGGCGGACACTGCGGAAACACCTGTCGGGCCGGCTGGAACCACATCTCAGACGTGCCAGAAACGTGTTCATGAGATGCTGGAACCACACCCCGAACAGACGGATACCACCTGCCAGAACCGCCTGAACCACCTGCTGAGCACGCCGGAACCACCTGCTCGACTCACCGGTACCACCTCCCTGACACGCCAAAATGACCTGCTGGGTATGCCAGAACCACTTGGCGGACACTCCGGAATCATCTGCCGGACATGCCGGAACCAGCTCTCAGACACACCAGAACCAAGTGCCGGAGACGCCGGAAGCACCTGCCGAGCATGCCGGAGCCACCTGCTCGACTCGCCAGAAACACCTGCCGGACACGCCAAAATCACCTGCCGGGTACGCCAGAACCACCTGGCGGAAACTCCGGAATCGCCTGCCGCGCCTGCCGGAACCACCTCTCAGACGTGCCGGAAGCACGTGCCAGACACGCCGGAAACACCTAACGGACAGACCGGAACCACCTGCCAAGAACGCCGGAGCCACCTGTTCGACTCGCTGGAACCACCTGCCGGACAGGACAATATCAACTGCTGGCTATGCCAGAACCACCTGGGGGACAGTCCTGGATCACCTGCCAGCCATGGCGGAACCACCTCTCAGACGTACCAGAACCACCTGCCGGAGAAGCTGGAAACACGTCCTGGACAGACTGGAACCACGTGACGGCCATGCCTGAACCACCTGCCGAGCACGGCGGAACCACCTGCCGGACACGCCAAAATCACCTGCGGGCTACGCCAGAACCACTTGGACGACTCTCCGAAATGACCTGCCGGGCATGTTGGAACCACCTCTCAGACGTGCCAGAAGCACGTGGCGGACAGTCCGGAATCACCTGTTGGGCATACGCAACCACCTCTGACACGTACCAGAACCACGTGCCGGGCACGCCGGAACCACCTACCGGACAGACCGGAATCAACTCTTGGGCATGCCGGAACCACCAGTCAGATGTGCCAGAAACACGTGCCGGAGACGCCGGAAGCACCTGCCGAGCACGTCGCAACCACCTGCTCAACTCGCCTGAACCACCTGCCGGACACGCCAAAATCACCTGCCCGCTACACCAGCACCACTTTGGGGACAAGCCGGAATCACGTGAGGGGCATGCCGGCACAGCCTCTCAGACTGAACCTCGTGCCGGCACAACAGAACCACCTGCCGGACAGACCGGAACCACCTGCCGGACACGCCGGAACCACCGGCTCGACCTGCCGGAACGACCGCTGGACATGCAAAATCACCTGCCGGCTACGCCAGAAAAACTTGCCGAACACTCCGGAATCACCTGCCGGGCATGCCGGAACCACCTCTCAGATATGCAAGAACCACGTGCCAATGACAAGGGAAGCACCTGCCGAGCACGCCGGAACCACCTGCTTGACTCACCAGAACCACCTGCCGGACACGCAAAAATCACCTGCCGGCTACGCCACAAGCAGTTGGGGAACACTTCGGAATCACTGCCGGGCTTGCTGGAACCACCTGCCGGTCATGCCAAAATCACCTGCCAACTACGCCAGTACCACTTGGCGGACACTGTCGAAACACCTGTCGGGCCGGCCGGAACCACATCTCAGACGTGCCAGAACCATGTGCATGAGATGCTGGAACCACACCCCGAACAGACGGAAAACACCTGCCAGACCCGTCTGAACAACCTGCCGAGCACGCCGGAGCCACCTGCTCGACTCGCCGGAACCACCTAACTGACATGCCCAAATCACCAGCCGGGTATGCCAGAACCGCTTGGCGGACACTCCGGAATCATCTGCCAGACATGCCGGAACCAGCTCTCAGACACACCAGAACCACGTGCCGGAGACGCCGGAAGCACCTGCCGAGCATGCCGGAGCCACCTGCTCGACTCGCCAGAAACACCTGCCGGACACGCCAAAATCACCTGCCGGGTACGCCAGAACCACCTGGCGGACACTCCGAAATCACCTGTCGCGCATGCCGGAACCACCTCTCAGACGTGCCGGAAGCACGTGCCGGACACGTCGGAATCACCTACCGGACAGACCGGAACCACCTGCCGAGCACGCCGGAGCCACCTGTTCGACTCGCTGGAACCACCTGCCGGACAGGCCAATATCAACTGCTGGCTATGCCAGAACCACCTGGGGGATGGTCCGGAATCACCTGCCAGCCATGGCGGAACCACCTCTCAGACGTACCAGAACCACCTGCCGGAGAAGCTGGAAACACGTCCTCGACAGTCTGGAACCCCCTGCAGGCCAAGCCTGAACCACCTGCCAAGCACAACGGAACAACCTGCCAGACACGCCAAAATCACCTGCGTGTTATGCCAGAACCACTTGGAGGACTCTCTGGGATGACCTGCCGGGCATGCCGGAACCACCTCTCAGACGTGCCAGAACCATGTGGCGGACAGTCCGGAATCACCTTTTGGGCATGCGCAACCACCTCTGAGACGTACCAGAAGCACATGCCGTGCAGGCTGGAACCACCCACCGGACAGACCGGAATCACCTTTCGGGCATGCCGGAACCACCTGTCAGATGTGCCAGAAACACGTGCCGGAGACGCCGGAAGCACCTGCCAAGCACGTTGGAACCACCTGCTCAACTCGCCTGAACCACCTGCCGGACATGCCAAAATCACCTGCCGACTATGCCAGAACCACTTGGCGAACACTCCGGAATCACCTGCCGGGCATGCAGGAACCACCTCTCAGACATGCCAGAACCCCATGCCAATGACCCCGGAAGCACCAGCCGAGCACGCCGGAACCACCTGCTCGACTCGCCAGAACCACCTGCCGATCACGCAAAAATCACCTGCCGGCTACGCCACAACCAGTTGGTGAACACTTTGGAATCACCTGCCAGGCTTGCTGGAACCACCTGCCAGTCATGCCAAAATCACCTGCCAACTACGCCAGAACCGCTTGGCGGACACTGCGGAAACACCTGTCGGGCCGGCTGGAACCACATCTCAGACGTGCCAGAAACGTGTTCATGAGATGCTGGAACCACACCCCGAACAGACGGATACCACCTGCCAGAACCGCCTGAACCACCTGCTGAGCACGCCGGAACCACCTGCTCTACTCACCGGTACCACCTCCCTGACACGCCAAAATCACCTGCTGGGTATGCCAGAACAACTTGGCGGACACTCCGGAATCATCTGCCGGACATGCCGGAACCAGCTCTCAGACACACCAGAACCAAGTGCCGGAGACGCCCGAAGCACCTGCCGAGCATGCCGGAGCCACCTGCTCGACTCGCCAGAAACACCTGCCGGACACGCCAAAATCACCTGCCGGGTACGCCAGAACCACCTGGCGGACACTCCGGAATCGCCTGCCGCGCCTGCCGGAATCACCTCTCACACGTGCCGGAAGCACGTGCCAGACACGCCGGAAACACCTACCGGACAGACCGGAACCACCTGCCAAGAACGCCGGAGCCACCTGTTCGACTCGCTGGAACCACCTGCCGGACAGGCCAATATCAACTGCTGGCTATGCCAGAACGACCTGGGGGACAGTCCGGGATCACCTGCCAGCCATGGCGGAACCACCGCTCACACGTACCAGAAACACCTGCCGGAGAAGCTGGAAACATGTCCTGGACAGACTGGAACCACGTGACGGCCATGCCTGAACCACCTGCCGAGCACGGCGGAACCACCTGCCGGACACGCCAAAATCACCTGCGGGCTACGCCAGAACCACTTGGACGACTCTCCGAAATGACCCGCCGGGCATGTTGGAACCACCTCTCAGACGTGCCAGAAGCACGTGGCGGACTGTCCGGAATCACCTGTTGGGCATACGCAACCACCTCTGAGACGTACCAGAACCACGTGCCGTGCACGCCGGAACCACCTACCGGACAGACCGGAATCAACTTTTGGGCATGCCGGAACCACCAGTCAGATGTGCCAGAAACACGTGCCGGAGACGCCGGAAGCACCTGCCGAGCACGTCGCAACCACCTGCTCAACTCGCCTGAACCACCTGCCGGACACGACAAAATCACCTGCCCGCTACACCAGCACCACTTCGGGGACAAGCCGGAATCACGTGAGGGGCATGCCGGCACAGCCTCTCAGACTCAACCTCGTGCCGGACACCAAAGAACCACCTGCCGGACAGACCGGAACCACCTGCCGGACACGCCGGAACCACCGGCTCGACCCGCCGGAACGACCGCTGGACATGCAAAATCACCTGCCAGCTACGCCGGAAACACTTGGCGAACACTCCGGAATCACTTGCCGGGCATGCAGGAACCACCTCTCAGACATGCCAGAACCACGTGCCAATGACCCCGGAAGCACCAGCCGAGCACGCCGGAACCACCTGCTCGACTCGCCAGAACCACCTGCCGATCACGCAAAAATCACCTGCCGGCTACGCCACAACCAGTTGGTGAACACTTTGGAATCACCTGCCGGGCTTGCTGGAACCACCTGCCAGTCATGCCAAAATCACCTGCCAACTACGCCAGAACCGCTTGGCGGACACTGCGGAAACACCTGTCGGGCCGGCTGGAACCACATCTCAGACGTGCCAGAAACGTGTTCATGAGATGCTGGAACCACACCCCGAACAGACGGATACCACCTGCCAGAACCGCCTGAACCACCTGCTGAGCACGCCAGAACCACCTGCTCGACTCACCGGTACCACCTCCCTGACACGCCAATATCACCTGTTGGGTATGCCAGAACCACTTGGCGGACACTCCGGAATCATCTGCCGGACATGCCAGAACCAGCTCTCAGACACACCAGAACCAAGTGCCGGAGACGCCGGAAGCACCTGCCGAGCATGCCGGAGCCACCTGCTCGACTCGCCAGAAACACCTGCCGGACACGCCAAAATCACCTGCCGGGTACGCCAGAACCACCTGGCGGACACTACGGAATCACCTGCCGTGCATGCTGGAACCACCTCTCAGACGTGCCGGAAGCACGTGCCAGACACGCCGGAAACACCTCCCGGACAGACCGGAACCACCTGCCAAGAACGCCGGAGCCACCTGTTCGACTCGCTGGAATCACCTGCCGGACAGTCCAATAACTGCTGGCTATGCCAGAACGACCTGGGGGACAGTCCGGGATCACCTGCCAGCCATGGCGGAACCACCTCTCAGACGTACCAGAACCACCTGCCGGAGAAGCTGGAAACACGTCCTGGACAGACTGGAACCACGTGACGGCCATGCCTGAACCACCTGCCTAGCACGGCGGAACCACCTGCCGGACACGCCAAAATCACCTGCGGGCTACGCCAGAACCACTTGGATGACTCTCCGAAATGACCTGCCGGGCATGATGGAACCACCTCTCAGACGGGCCAGAAGCACGTGGCGGAGAGTCCGGAATCACCTGTTGGGCATACGCAACCACCTCTGAGACGGACCAGAACCACGTGCCGTGCACGCCGGAACCACCTACCGGACAGACCGGAATCAACTTTTGGGCATGCCAGAACCACCAGTCAGGTGTGCCGGAAACACCTGCCGGAGAAGCCGGAAGCACCTGCCAAGCACGTCGCAACCACCTGCTCAACTCGCCTGAACCACCTGCCGGACACGCCAAAATCACCTGCCTGCTACACCAGCACCACTTCGGGGACAAGCCGGAATCACGTGAGGGGCATGCCGGCACAGCCTCTCAGACTGAACCTCGTGCCGGACACCACAGAACCACCTTCCGGACAGACCGGAACCACCTGCCGGACACGCCGGAACCACCGGCTCGACCCGCCAGAACGACCGCTGGACATGCAAAATCACCTGCCGGCTACGCCGGAAACACTTGGCAAACACTCCGGAATCACCTGCCGGGCATGCCGTAACCACCTCTCAGATATGCCAGAACCACGTGCCAATGACCCCGGAAGCAAATGCCGAGCACTCCGGAACCACCTGCTCGACTCGCCAGAACCACCTGCCGGACACGCAAAAATCTCCTGCTGGCTACGCCACAACCAGTTGGGGAACACTTCGGAATCACCTGCCGGGATTGCTGGAACCAGCTGCCGGTCATGCCAAAATCTCCTGCCAACTACGCCAGTCCCACTTGGCGGACACTGTGGAAACACCTGTCGGGCCGTCCGGAACCACATCTCACACGTGGCAGAACCATGTGCATGAGATGCTGGAACCACACCCCGAACAGACGGAAAACACCTGCCAGACCCGTCTGAACAACCTGCCGAGCACGCCGGAGCCACCTGCTCGACTCGCCAGAACCACCTAACTGACATGCCCAAATCACCAGCCGGGTATGCCAGAACCACTTGGCGGACACTCCGGAATCATCTGCCGGACATGCCGGAACCACCTCTCAGACACACCAGAACCACGTGCCGGAGACGCCGGAATCACCTACCGGACAGACCGGAACCACCTGCCGAGCACGCCGGAGCCACCTGTTCGACTCGCTGGAACCACCTGCCGGACAGGCCAATATCAACTGCTGGCTATGCCAGAACCACCTGGGGGACGGTCCGGAATCACCTGCCAGCCATGGCGGAACCACCTCTCACACGTACCAGAACCACCTGCCGGAGAACCTGGAAACACGTCCTGGACAGTCTGGAACCACCTGCCGTCCAAGCCTGAACCACCTGACAAGCACAACGGAACAACCTGCCAGACACGCCAAAATCACCTGCGTGTTATGCCAGAACCACTTGGAGGACTCTCTGGGATGACCTGCCGGGCATGCCGGAACCACCTCTCAGACGTGCCAGAACCATGTGGCGGACAGTCCGGAATCACCTGTTGGGCATGCGCAACCACCTCTGAGACGTACCAGAACCACATGCCGTGCAGGCTGGAACCACCTACCGGACAGACCGGAATCCCCTTTCGGGCATTCCGGAACCACCTGTCAGATGTGCCAGAAACACGTGCCGGAGACGCCGGAAGCACCTGCCAAGCACGTTGGAACCACCTGCTCACTCGCCTGAACCACCTGCCGGACATGCCAAAATGACCTGCCGACTATGCCAGAACCACTTGTCGAACACTCCGGAATCACTTGCCGGGCATGCAGGAACCACCTCTCAGAAATGCCAGAACCCCGTGCCAATGACCCCGGAAGCACCAGCCGAGCACGCCGGAACCACCTGCTCGACTCGCCAGAACCACCTGCCGATCACGCAAAAATCACCTGCCGGCTACGCCACAACCAGTTGGTGAACACTTTGGAATCACCTGCCAGGCTTGCTGGAACCACCTGCCAGTCATGCCAAAATCACCTGCCACCTACGCCAGAACCGATTGGCGGACACTGCGGAAACACCTGTCGGGCCAGCTGGAACCACATCTCAGACGTGCCAGAAACGTGTTCATGAGATGCTGGAACCACACCCGAACAGACGGATACCACCTGCCAGAACCGCCTGAACCACCTGCTGAGCACGCCGGAACCACCTGCTCGACTCACCGGTACCACCTCCCTGACACGCCAAAATCACCTGCTGTGTATGCCAGAACCACTTGGCGGACACTCCGGAATCATCTGCCGGACATGCCGGAACCAGCTCTCAGACACACCAGAACCAAGTGCCGGAGACGCCGGAAGCACCTGCCGAGCATGCCGGAGCCACCTGCTCGACTCGCCAGAAACACCTGCCGGACACGCCAAAATCACCTGCGGGCTACGCCAGAACCACTTGGACGACTCTCCGAAATGACCTGCCGGGCATGTTGGAACCACCTCTCAGACGTGCCAGAAGCACGTGGCGGACAGTCCGGAATCACCTGTTGGGCATACGCAACCACCTCTGAGACGCACCAGAACCACGTGCCGTGCACGCCGGAACCACCTACCGGACAGACCGGAATCAACTCTGGGGCATGCCGGAACCACCAGTCAGATGTGCCAGAAACACGTGCCGGAGACGCCGGAAGCACCTGCCGAACACGTCGCAACCACCTGCTCAACTCGCCTGAACCACCTGCCGGACACGCCAAAATCACCTGCCCGCTACACCAGAACCACTTGGGGGACACGCCGGAATCACGTGAAGGGCTTTCCGGCACAACCTCACAGACGTGCCAGAACCTCCTGCCGGACACCTCAGAACCACCTGCCAGACAGACTGCAACCACCTGCCGGACACGCGGGAACCACCGGCTAGACCCGCCGGAACCACTGCCAGACATGCAAAATCACCTGCCGGCTACGCCACAGCCACTCGGCAGACACTCCGGTATCAGCTGCCGGGCATGCCGGAACCACCTCTCAGAGGTGCCAGAACCACATGCCGGAGAGACTGGAAGCAACTGCCGAACTCGCCGGAAACACCTGCTGGACATGCCGGAACCACCTGCCTGACAGTCCAAAATCATACGCCGGCTATGCCAAAACCACTTGGTGGACACTCCAGAATCACCTGGAGGGCATGCCGGAACCACGTCATGGACAGACTGCAAACACCTGCCAGACACGCCGGAACCACCTGCTCGACTCGCCAGAACCACCTGCCGGACACGCCAAAATCACCTGCCGGCTACGCCACAACCACTCGGCAGAGACTCCGGAACCACCTCCAGGACAGACCGGAATCACCTGCCGGACACGCCGGGACCACCTGCTTGACTCGCCAGAACCACCTGCCGGACAAGCCAAAATCACCAGCCGGCTACTCCACAACCACTTGTCGGACACTCCAGAATCACCTGCCGGGCATGTTGGAACCACCTCTCAGAGGTGCCACAACAACATGCTGGAGACTGCGGAAGCACCTGCTGAGAATGCCGGAAGTTCCTGATCCACTCCACAGAACCACCTGCTGGACACGCCAAAATGACCTGCCGGCTACGCCACAACCAGTTGGTGAACACTTCGGAATCAACTGCCGGGCTTGCTGGAAGCACCTGCCGGTCACGCCAATATCACCTGCCAGCTACGCCAGAACCGCTTGGCGGACACTCCGGAAACACCTGTCGGGCCTGCCAGAACCACATCTCAGACGTGCCAGAACCATGTGCCCGAGATGCCGGAACCACACCCCGAACAGACTGAAACCACCTGCCAGACGCGCCTGAACCACCTGCCGAGCACACTGGAACCACCTGCTCGACTCGCCGGAACCACCTAGCTGACATGCAAAAACCACCGGCCGGGTATGCCAGAACCACTTGGTGGTCACTCCGGAATCATCTGCCAGACATGCCAGAAGCAGCTATCAGACACACCAGAACAACCGGCCGGAGACGCCAGAAGCACCTGCTGAGCATGCCTGAGCCACCTGCTCGACTCCCAAGAAACACCTGCCAGACGCGCCAAAGTCACCTGCCTACTACACCAGAAGCACTTGGCAGACAAGCCGGAATCACGTGAAGGGCATGCCGTCACAATCTCTCAGACGTGCCAGAACCTCGTGCCGGACACCCCAGAACACCCTGCCGGACAGACCGGAACCACCTGCCGGACACGCCGGAACCACCGGCGCGACTCGCCGGAACCACCCCCGGACATGCAAAATCACCTGCCGGCTACACCAGAAACACTTGGTGAACACACCGGAATCACCTGCCGGGCATGTCGGAAGCACCTCTCAGACATGTCAGAACCACGTGCAAAGGACACCGGAAGCACCTGCCGAGCACGCCGGAACCACCTGCCGGACACGCCAAAATCACCTGCCAGGTATGCCAGAACCACTTTGTGGACACTCCGAAATCATCTGCCGGATATGCCAGAAGCAGCTCTCAGACACACCAGAACCACATGCCGGACACGCCGGAAGCACCTGCTGAGCATGCCTGAGCCACCTGCTCGACTCACAAGAAACACCTGCCGGACATGCCAACATCACCTGCCGAGTACGCCAGAACCACTTGGCGGACACTCCGGAATCACAGGTCGGGCATGCCGGAACCACCTCTCAGACTTGCCAGAACCATGTTCCGGACACGCCGGTACCACCTGCCGAGTATGCCGGAACCACCTGATCCACTCCCGAGGACCACCTGCTGGACACGCCAAAATCACCTGCTGGCTACGCCAGAACCACTCGGCAGACACTCCGGAATAACCTGCCGGGCATGCCGGAACCACCTCTTAGACATGCCAGAAGGACGTGTCGGACACGCCGGAAACACCTACCGGACAGACCGGAACCACCTGCTTGACATCCCGGAACCACCTGCTGAGCACGCCGGAGCCGCCTGCTCGATAGGCCGGAACCACCTGCCAGACAGGCCAAAATCAACAGCTGGCTATGCTAGAACCACCTGGCGGACAGTCCAAAATCACCTGCCTGGCATGCAGGAACCACCTCTCAGACGTAACAGAATCACGTTCCGGACACGCTGCAACCACATCCTGGACAGACTGGAACCACCTGCCGAGCTCGCCGGAACCACCTGCTCGACTGGCAGGACAATCGTGCCGGACACGCCAAAAGGAACTGCCGGCTACACCAGAACCACTTAACCGACACTCCAGAATCACCTGCCTGGCATGCCTGAACCACCTCTCAGACGTGCCAGAAGCACGTGCCGGACATGCCGGAACGACCTACGGGACAGACCGGAACCACCTGCCGAGCACGCCAGAGCCACCTGCTCCCCTTGCCGGAACCACCTGCCAGACAGGCCAAAATCAACAGCTGGCTGTGCGAGAACCACCTGGGGGACAGTCCGGAATCACCTGCCAGCCATGGCGGAACCACCTCTCAGACGTACCAGAACCACCTGCCGGAGAACCTGGAAACACGTCCTGGACAGTCTGGAACCACCTGCCGGCCAAGCCTGAACCACCTGCCAAGCACAACGGAACAACCTGCCAGACACGCCAAAATCACCTGCGTGTTATGCCAGAACCACTTGGAGGACTCTCTGGGATGACCTGCCGGGCATGCCGGAACCACCTCTCAGACGTGCCAGAAGCACGTGGCGGACAGTCCGGAATCACCTGTTGGGCATGCGCAACCACCTCTGAGACGTACCAGAACCACATGCCGTGCAGGCTGGAACCACCTACCGGACAGACCGGAATCACCTTTCGGGCATGCCGGAACCACCTGTCAGATGTGCCAGAAACACGTGTCGGAGACGCCGGAAGCACCTGCCAAGCACGTTGGAACCACCTGCTCAACTCGCCTGAACCACCTGCCGGACATGCCAAAATCACCTGCCGACTACGCCAGAACCACTTGGCGAACACTCCGGAATCACCTGCTGCGCATTCCGGAACCACCTCTCAGACGTGCCGGAAGCACGTGCCAGACACGCCGGAAACACATACCGGACAGACCGGAACCACCTGCCAAGAACGCCGGAAACACCTGCTCGACTCGCCAGAACCACCTGCCGGACACGCAAAAATCACCTGCCGGCTACGCCACAACCAGTTGGGGAACACTTCGGAATCACCTGCCGGGCTTGCTGGAACCACCTGCCGGTCATGCCAAAATCACCTGCCAACTACGCCAGTACCACTTGGCGGACACTGTGGAAACACCTGTCGGGCCGGCCGGAACCACATCTCACACGTGCCAGAACCATGTGCATGAGATGCTGGAACCACACCCTGAACAGACGGAAAACACCTGCCAGACCCGTCTGAACATCCTGCCGAGCACGCCGGAGCCACCTGCTCGACTCGCCGGAACCACCTAACTGACATGCCAAAATCACCAGCCGGGTATGCCAGAACCACTTGGCGGACACTCCGGAATCATCTGCCGGACATGCCGGAACCAGCTCTCAGACACACCAGAACCACGTGCCGGAGACGCCGGAAGCACCTGCCGAGCATGCCGGAGCCACCTGCTCGACTCGCCAGAAACACCTGCCGGACACGCCAAAATCACCTGCCGGGTACGCCAGAACCACCTGGCGGACACTCCGAAACCACCTGTCGCGCATGCCGGAACCACCTCTCAGACGTGCCGGAAGCACGTGCCAGACACGTCGGAATCACCTACCGGACAGACCGGAACCACCTGCCGAGCACGCCGGAGCCACCTGTTCGACTCGCTGGAACCACCTGCCGGACAGGCCAATATCAACTGCTGGCTATGCCAGAACCACCTGGGGGATGGTCCGGAATCACCTGCCAGCCATGGCGGAACCACCTCTCAGACGTACCAGAACCACCTGCCGGAGAAGCTGGAAACACGTCCTGGACAGTCTGGAACCCCCTGCCGGCCAAGCCTGAACCACCTGCCAAGCACAACGGAACAACCTGCCAGACACGCCAAAATCACCTGCGTGTTATGCCAGAACCACTTGGAGGACTCTCTTGGATGACCTGCCGGGCATGCCGGAACCACCTCTCAGACGTGCCAGAACCATGTGGCGGACAGTCCGGAATCACCTTTTGGGCATGCGCAACCACCTCTGAGACGTACCAGAAGCACATGCCGTGCAGGCTGGAACCACCCACCGGACAGACCGGAATCACCTTTCGGGCATGCCGGAACCACCTGTCAGATGTGCCAGAAACACGTGCCGGAGACGCCGGAAGCACCTGCCAAGCACGTTGGAACCACCTGCTCAACTCGCCTGAACCACCTGCCGGACATGCCAAAATCACCTGCCGACTATGCCAGAACCACTTGGCGAACACTCCGGAATCACCTGCCGGGCATGCAGGAACCACCTCTCAGACATGCCAGAACCCCGTGCCAATGACCCCGGAAGCACCAGCCGAGCACGCCGGAACCACCTGCTCGACTCGCCAGAACCACCTGCCGATCACGCAAAAATCACCTGCCGGCTACGCCACAACCAGTTGGTGAACACTTTGGAATCACCTGCCAGGCTTGCTGGAACCACCTGCCAGTCATGCCAAAATCACCTGCCAACTACGCCAGAACCGCTTGGCGGACACTGCGGAAACACCTGTCGGGCCGGCTGGAACCACATCTCAGACGTGCCAGAAACGTGTTCATGAGATGCTGGAACCACACCCCGAACAGACGGATACCACCTGCCAGAACCGCCTGAACCACCTGCTGAGCACGCCGGAACCACCTGCTCTACTCACCGGTACCACCTCCCTGACACGCCAAAATCACCTGCTGGGTATGCCAGAACAACTTGGCGGACACTCCGGAATCATCTGCCGGACATGCCGGAACCAGCTCTCAGACACACCAGAACCAAGTGCCGGAGACGCCCGAAGCACCTGCCGAGCATGCCGGAGCCACCTGCTCGACTCGCCAGAAACACCTGCCGGACACGCCAAAATCACCTGCCGGGTACGCCAGAACCACCTGGCGGACACTCCGGAATCGCCTGCCGCGCCTGGCGGAATCACCTCTCACACGTGCCGGAAGCACGTGCCAGACACGCCGGAAACACCTACCGGACAGACCGGAACCACCTGCCAAGAACGCCGGAGCCACCTGTTGGACTCGCTGGAACCACCTGCCGGACAGGCCAATATCAACTGCTGGCTATGCCAGAACCACCTGGGGGACAGTCCGGGATCACCTGCCAGCCATGGCGGAACCACCTCTCAGACGTACCAGAACCACCTGCCGGAGAAGCTGGAAACACGTCCTGGACAGACTGGAACCACGTGACGGCCATGCCTGAACCACCTGCCGAGCACGGCGGAACCACCTGCCGGACACGCCAAAATCACCTGCGGGCTACGCCAGAACCACTTGGACGACTCTCCGAAATGACCTGCCGGGCATGTTGGAACCACCTCTCAGACGTGCCAGAAGCACGTGGCGGACAGTCCGGAATCACCTGTTGGGCATACGCAACCACCTCTGAGACGCACCAGAACCACGTGCCGTGCACGCCGGATCCACCTACCGGACAGACCGGAATCAACTCTTGGGCATGCCGGAACCACCAGTCAGATGTGCCAGAAACACGTGCCGGAGACGCCGGAAGCACCTGCCGAACACGTCGCAACCACCTGCTCAACTCGCCTGAACCACCTGCCGGACACGCCAAAATCACCTGCCCGCTACACCAGAACCACTTGGGGGACACGCCGGAATCACGTGAAGGGCTTTCCGGCACAACCTCACAGACGTGCCAGAACCTCCTGCCGGACACCTCAGAACCACCTGCCAGACAGACTGCAACCACCTGCCGGACACGCGGGAACCACCGGCTAGACCCGCCGGAACCACTGCCAGACATGCAAAATCACCTGCCGGCTACACCAGAACCACTTGGCAAACACTCCGGAATCACCTGCCGGGCATGCCGGAACCACCTCTCAGACATGCCAGAACTACGTGCCAATGACACCAGAAGCACCTGCCGAGCATGCCGGAACCACCTGCTCGACTCGCCAGAACCACCTGCCAGTCATGCAAAAATCACCTGCCGGCTTCGCCACAACCAGTTGGTGAACACTTCTCCATCACCTGCCGGGCTTGCTGGAACCACCTGCCGGTCATGTCAAAATCACCTGCCAACTACGCCAGAACCACTTGTCGACACTGCGGAAACACCTGTCGGGCCGCCAGAACTACATCTCAGACGTGCCAG
The DNA here is from genome assembly GCF_041296265.1 of Equus caballus. NCBI lineage: Eukaryota > Metazoa > Chordata > Mammalia > Perissodactyla > Equidae > Equus > Equus caballus. Next base: position 4,621,138 of record NC_091710.1, read on the forward strand.
AACCTTGTGCGTGTGATGCCGGAACCACACCCCGAACAGACGGAGACCACCTGCCAGACCCGCCTGAACCACCTGCCGAGCACGCCGGAGCCACCTGTTCGACTCACCGGAAGCACATGCCAGACAGGCCAAAATCAACAGCTGGCTATGCGAGAACCATCTGGCGGACAGTCCGGAATCACCTGCCGGGCATGCAGGAACCACCTCTCAGATGTAACGGAACCACGAGCCGGACACGCTGGAACCACGTCCTGGACAGACTGGAACCACCTGCCGAGCACTCCGGAACCACCTGCTCGACTCGCACGACCCAGGTGCTGGACACGCCAAAATGAACTTTCAGCTACACCAGAACCACTTACCCGAAACTCCAGAATCACCTGCCTGGCATGCCAGAACCAACTCTCACACGTTCCAGAAGCACGTGCCGGACATGCCGGAACGACCTATTGGACAGAACGGAACCACCTGCCAGACACGCCGGAACCACCTGCTGAACACGCCACAGCCACCTGCTCGACTCGCCAGATCCACCGGCCGGACAGGCCAATATCAACTGCTGGCTATGCCAGAACCACCTGGGGGACAGTCCGGAATCACCTGCCAGCCATGGTGGAACCACCTCTCACACGTACAAGAACCACGTGCCGGACAAGCTGGAAACACTTACTGGACAGACTGGAACCACCTGCCGGCCACGCCTGAACCACCTGCCGAGCACGATGGAACCACCTGCCGGACACGCCAAAATCACCTGCGGGCTACACCAGAACCACTTGCAGAACTCTCCGGGATGACCTGCCGGGCATGCTGGAACCACCTCTCAGACGTACCAGAAGCACGTGGCGGACACCCCAGCACCACCTTGCCGGACAGACCGCAACCACCTGCCGGACACGCCGGAACCACCGGCTCGACCAGCTGGAACCACCGCCGGACATACAAAATCACCTGCCGGCTACGCCAGAACCACTTGGCGAACACTCCGGAATCACCTGCCGGGCATGCGGGAACCAGCTCTCAGACATGCCAGAACCACGTGCCAATGACCCCGCAAGCACCTGCCGAGCACGCCGGAACCACCTGCTCGACTCGCCAGTACCACCTGCCGGACACGCCAAAATCACCTGCCGGCTACGCCACAGCCACTCGGCAGACACTCCGGTATCAGCTGCCGGGCATGCCGGAACCACCTCTCAGAGGTGCCAGAACCACATGCCGGAGAGACTGGAAGCAACTGCCGAACTCGCCGGAAACACCTGCTGGACATGCCGGAACCACCTGCCTGACAGTCCAAAATCATACGCCGGCTATGCCAAAACCAATTGGTGGACACTCCAGAATCACCTGGAGGGCATGCCGGAACCACGTCATGGACAGACTGCAAACACCTGCCAGACACGCCGGAACCACCTGCTCGACTCGCCAGAACCACCTGCCGGACACGCCAAAATCACCTGCCGGCTACGCCACAACCACTCGGCAGAGACTCCGGAACCACCTCCAGGACAGACCGGAATCACCTGCCGGACACGCCGGGACCACCTGCTTGACTCGCCAGAACCACCTGCCGGACAAGCCAAAATCACCAGCCGGCTACTCCACAACCACTTGTCGGACACTCCAGAATCACCTGCCGGGCATGTTGGAACCACCTCTCAGAGGTGCCACAACAACATGCTGGAGACTGCGGAAGCACCTGCTGAGAATGCCGGAAGTTCCTGATCCACTCCACAGAACCACCTGCTGGACACGCCAAAATCACCTGCCGGCTACGCCACAACCAGTTGGTGAACACTTCGGAATCAACTGCCGGGCTTGCTGGAAGCACCTGCCGGTCACGCCAATATCACCTGCCAGCTACGCCAGAACCGCTTGGCGGACACTCCGGAAACACCTGTCGGGCCTGCCAGAACCACATCTCAGACGTGCCAGAACCATGTGCCCGAGATGCCGGAACCACACCCCGAACAGACTGAAACCACCTGCCAGACCCGCCTGAACCACCTGCCGAGCACACTGGAACCACCTGCTCGACTTGCCGGAACCACCTACCTGACACGCAAAAACCACCGGCCGGGTATGCCAGAACCACTTGGTGGTCACTCCGGAATCATCTGCCAGACATGCCAGAAGCAGCTATCAGACACACCAGAACAACCGGCCGGAGACGCCAGAAGCACCTGCTGAGCATGCCTGAGCCACCTGCTCGACTCCCAAGAAACACCTGCCAGACGCGCCAAAGTCACCTGCCTACTACACCAGAAGCACTTGGCAGACAAGCCGGAATCACGTGAAGGGCATGCCGTCACAATCTCTCAGACGTGCCAGAACCTCGTGCCGGACACCCCAGAACACCCTGCCGGACAGACCGGAACCACCTGCCGGACACGCCGGAACCACCGGCGCGACTCGCCGGAACCACCCCCGGACATGCAAAATCACCTGCCGGCTACACCAGAAACACTTGGTGAACACACCGGAATCACCTGCCGGGCATGTCGGAAGCACCTCTCAGACATGTCAGAACCACGTGCAAAGGACACCGGAAGCACCTGCCGAGCACGCCAGAACCACCTGCCGGACACGCCAAAATCACCTGCCAGGTATGCCAGAACCACTTTGTGGACACTCCGAAATCATCTGCCGGATATGCCAGAAGCAGCTCTCAGACACACCAGAACCACATGCCGGACACGCCGGAAGCACCTGCTGAGCATGCCTGAGCCACCTGCTCGACTCACAAGAAACACCTGCCGGACACGCCAACATCACCTGCCGAGTACGCCAGAACCACTTGGCGGACACTCCGGAATCACAGGTCGGGCATGCCGGAACCACCTCTCAGACTTGCCAGAACCATGTTCCGGACACGCCGGTACCACCTGCCGAGTATGCCGGAACCACCTGATCCACTCCCGAGGACCACCTGCTGGACACGCCAAAATCACCTGCTGGCTACGCCAGAACCACTCGGCAGACACTCCGGAATAACCTGCCGGGCATGCCGGAACCACCTCTTAGACATGCCAGAAGGACGTGTCGGACACGCCGGAAACACCTACCGGACAGACCGGAACCACCTGCTTGACATCCCGGAACCACCTGCTGAGCACGCCGGAGCCGCCTGCTCGATAGGCCGGAACCACCTGCCAGACAGGCCAAAATCAACAGCTGGCTATGCTAGAACCATCTGGCGGACAGTCCAAAATCACCTGCCTGGCATGCAGGAACCACCTCTCAGACGTAACAGAATCACGTTCCGGACACGCTGCAACCACATCCTGGACAGACTGGAACCACCTGCCGAGCTCGCCGGAACCACCTGCTCGACTGGCAGGACAATCGTGCCGGACACGCCAAAAGGAACTGCCGGCTACACCAGAACCACTTAACCGACACTCCAGAATCACCTGCCTGGCATGCCTGAACCACCTCTCAGACGTGCCAGAAGCACGTGCCGGACATGCCGGAACGACCTACGGGACAGACCGGAACCACCTGCCTGACATGCCGGAACCACCTGCCGAGCACGCCAGAGCCACCTGCTCCCCTTGCCGGAACCACCTGCCAGAGAGGCCAAAATCAACAGCTGGCTGTGCGAGAACCACCTGGGGGACAGTCCGGAATCACCTGCCAGCCATGGCGGAACCACCTCTCAGACGTACCAGAACCACCTGCCGGAGAACCTGGAAACACGTCCTGGACAGTCTGGAACCACCTGCCGGCCAAGCCTGAACCACCTGCCAAGCACAACGGAACAACCTGCCAGACACGCCAAAATCACCTGCGTGTTATGCCAGAACCACTTGGAGGACTCTCTGGGATGACCTGCCGGGCATGTTGGAACCACCTCTCAGACGTGCCAGAACCAGGTGGCGGACAGTCCGGAATCACCTGTTGGGCATGCGCAACCACCTCTGAGACGTACCAGAACCACATGCCGTGCAGGCTGGAACCACCTACCGGACAGACCGGAATCACCTTTCGGGCATGCCGGAACCACCTGTCAGATGTGCCAGAAACACGTGTCGGAGACGCCGGAAGCACCAGCCAAGCACGTTGGAACCACCTGCTCAACTCGCCTGAACCACCTGCCGGACATGCCAAAATAACCTGCCGACTACGCCAGAACCACTTGGCGAACACTCCGGAATCACCTGCTGCGCATGCCGGAACCACCTCTCAGACGTGCCGGAAGCACGTGCCAGACACGCCGGAAACACATACCGGACAGACCGGAACCACCTGCCAAGAACGCCGGAAACACCTGCTCGACTCGCCAGAACCACCTGCCGGACACGCAAAAATCACCTGCCGGCTACGCCACAACCAGTTGGGGAACACTTCGGAATCACCTGCCGGGCTTGCTGGAACCACCTGCCGGTCATGCCAAAATCACCTGCCAACTACGCCAGTACCACTTGGCGGACACTGTGGAAACACCTGTCGGGCCGGCCGGAACCACATCTCACACGTGCCAGAACCATGTGCATGAGATGCTGGAACCACACCCCGAACAGACGGAAAACACCTGCCAGACCCGTCTGAACAACCTGCCGAGCACGCCGGAGCCACCTGCTCGACTCGCCGGAACCACCTACCTGACATGCCCAAATCACCAGCCGGGTATGCCAGAACCACTTGGCGGACACTCCGGAATCATCTGCCGGACATGCCGGAACCAGCTCTCAGACACACCAGAACCACGTGCCGGAGACGCCGGAAGCACCTGCCGAGCATGCCGGAGCCACCTGCTCGACTCGCCAGAAACACCTGCCGGACACGCCAAAATCACCTGCCGGGTACGCCAGAACCACCTGGCGGACAGTCCGAAATCACCTGTCGCGCATGCCGGAACCACCTCTCAGACGTGCCGGAAGCACGTGCCGGACACGCCGGAATCACCTACCGGACAGACCGGAACCACCTGCCGAGCACGCCGGAGCCACCTGTTCGACTCGCTGGAACCACCTGCCGGACAAGCCAGTATTAACTGCTGGCTATGCCAGAACCCCCTGGGGGACGCTCCAGAATCACCTGCCAGCCATGGCGGAACCACCTCTCAGACGTACAAGAACCACCTGCCGGAGAAGCTGGAAACACGTCCTGGACAGTCTGGAACCACCTGCCGGCCAAGCCTGAACCACCTGCCAAGCACAACGGAACAACCTGCCAGACACGCCAAAATCACCTGCGTGGTATGCCAGAGCCACTTGGAGGACTCTCTGGGATGACCTGCCGGGCATGCCGGAACCACCTCTCAGACGTGCCAGAACCACCTGCCGGACACGCAAATATCACCTGCCGGCTACGCCACAACCAGTTGGGGAACACTTCGGAATCACCTGCCGGGCTTGCTGGAACCACCTGCCGGTCATGCCAAAATCACCTGCTAACTACGCCAGTACCACTTGGCGGACACTGTGGAAACACCTGTCGGGCCGGCCGGAACCACATCTCAGACGTGCCAGAACCATGTGCATGAGCTGCTGGAACCACACCCCGAACAGACGGAAAACACCTGCCAGACCCGTCTGAACAACCTGCTGAGCACGCCGGAGCCACCTGCTCGACTCGCCGGAACCACCTACCTGACATGCCAAAATCACCAGCCGGGTATGCCAGAACCACTTGGCGGACACTCCGGAATCATCTGCCGGACATGCCGGAACCAGCTCTCAGACACACCAGAACCACGTGCCGGAGACGCCGGAAGCACCTGCCAAGCATGCCGGAGCCACCTGCTCGACTCGCCAGAAACACCTGCCGGACACGCCAAAATCACCTGCCGGATACGCCAGAACCACCTGGAAGACACTCCGAAACCACCTGTCGCGCATGACGGAACCACCTCTCAGACGTGCCGGAAGCACGTGCCGGACAGGCCGGAAACACCTACCGGACAGACCGGAACCACCTGCCGAGCACGCCGGAGCCACCTGTTCGACTCGCTGGAACCACCTGCCGGACAGGCCAATATCAACTGCTGGCTATGCCAGAACCACCTGGGGGACGGTCCGGAATCACCTGCCAGCCATGGCGGAACCACCTCTCAGACGTACCAGAACCACCTGCCGGAGAAGCTGGAAACACGTCCTGGACAGTCTGGAACCACCTGCCGGCCAAGCCTGAACCACCTGCCAAGCACAACGGAACAACCTGCCAGACACGCCAAAATCACCTGCGTGTTATGCCAGAACCACTTGGAGGACTCTCCGGGATGACCTGCCGGGCATGCCGGAACCACCTCTCAGAAGTGCCAGAACCATGTGTCGGACAGTCCGGAATCACCTGTTGGGCATGCGCAACCACCTCTGAGACGTACCAGAACCACATGCCGTGCAGGCTGGAACCACCTACCGGACAGACCGGAATCACCTTTTGAGCATGCCGGAACCACCTGTCAGATGTGCCAGAAACACGTGCCAGAGACGCCGGAAGCACCTGCCAAGCACGTTGGAACCACCTGCTCAACTCGCCTGAACCACCTGCCGGACATGACAACATCACCTGCAGACTATGCCAGAACCACTTGGCGAACACTCCGGAATCACTTGCCGGGCATGCAGGAACCACCTCTCAGACATGCCACAACCACGTGCCAATGACCCCGGAAGCACCAGCCGAGCACTCTGGAGCCACCTGCTCGACTCGCCAGAACCACCTGCCAGTCATGCAAAAATCACCTGCCGGCTTCGCCACAACCAGTTGGTGAACACTTCTCCATCACCTGCCGGGCTTGCTGGAACCACCTGCCGGTCATGTCAAAATCACCTGCCAACTACGCCAGAACCACTTGTCGACACTGCGGAAACACCTGTCGGGCCGGCCAGAACTACATCTCAGACGTGCCAGAACCTTGTGCGTGTGATGCCGGAACCACACCCCGAACAGACGGAGACCACCTGCCAGACCCGCCTGAACCACCTGCCGAGCACGCCGGAGCCACCTGTTCGACTCACCGGAAGCACATGCCAGACAGGCCAAAATCAACAGCTGGCTATGCGAGAACCATCTGGCGGACAGTCCGGAATCACCTGCCGGGCATGCAGGAACCACCTCTCAGATGTAACGGAACCACGAGCCGGACACGCTGGAACCACGTCCTGGACAGACTGGAACCACCTGCCGAGCACTCCGGAACCACCTGCTCGACTCGCACGACCCAGGTGCTGGACACGCCAAAATGAACTTTCAGCTACACCAGAACCACTTACCCGAAACTCCAGAATCACCTGCCTGGCATGCCAGAACCAACTCTCACACGTTCCAGAAGCACGTGCCGGACATGCCGGAACGACCTATTGGACAGAACGGAACCACCTGCCAGACACGCCGGAACCACCTGCTGAACACGCCACAGCCACCTGCTCGACTCGCCGGATCCACCGGCCGGACAGGCCAATATCAACTGCTGGCTATGCCAGAACCACCTGGGGGACAGTCCGGAATCACCTGCCAGCCATGGTGGAACCACCTCTCACACGTACAAGAACCACGTGCCGGACAAGCTGGAAACACTTACTGGACAGACTGGAACCACCTGCCGGCCACGCCTGAACCACCTGCCGAGCACGATGGAACCACCTGCCGGACACGCCAAAATCACCTGCGGGCTACACCAGAACCACTTGCAGAACTCTCCGGGATGACCTGCCGGGCATGCTGGAACCACCTCTCAGACGTACCAGAAGCACGTGGCGGACACCCCAGCACCACCTTGCCGGACAGACCGCAACCACCTGCCGGACACGCCGGAACCACCGGCTCGACCAGCTGGAACCACCGCCGGACATACAAAATCACCTGCCGGCTACGCCAGAACCACTTGGCGAACACTCTGGAATCACCTGCCGGGCATGCGGGAACCAGCTCTCAGACATGCCAGAACCACGTGCCAATGACCCCGCAAGCACCTGCCGAGCACGCCGGAACCACCTGCTCGACTCGCCAGTACCACCTGCCGGACACGCCAAAATCACCTGCCGGCTACGCCGCAGCCACTCGGCAGACACTCCGGTATCAGCTGCCGGGCATGCCGGAACCACCTCTCAGAGGTGCCAGAACCACATGCCGGAGAGACTGGAAGCAACTGCCGAACTCGCCGGAAACACCTGCTGGACATGCCGGAACCACCTGCCTGACAGTCCAAAATCATATGCCGGCTATGCCAAAACCACTTGGTGGACACTCCAGAATCACCTGGAGGGCATGCCGGAACCACGTCATGGACAGACTGCAAACACCTGCCAGACACGCCGGAACCACCTGCTCGACTCGCCAGAACCACCTGCCGGACACGCCAAAATCACCTGCCTGCTACGCCACAACCACTCGGCAGAGACTCCGGAACCACCTCCAGGACAGACCGGAATCACCTGCCGGACACGCCGGGACCACCTGCTTGACTCGCCAGAACCACCTGCCGGACAAGCCAAAATCACCAGCCGGCTACTCCACAACCACTTGTCGGACACTCCAGAATCACCTGCCGGGCATGTTGGAACCACCTCTCAGAGGTGCCACAACAACATGCTGGAGACTGCGGAAGCACCTGCTGAGAATGCCGGAAGTTCCTGATCCACTCCACAGAACCACCTGCTGGACACGCCAAAATCACCTGCCGGCTACGCCACAACCAGTTGGTGAACACTTCGGAATCAACTGCCGGGCTTGCTGGAAGCACCTGCCGGTCACGCCAATATCACCTGCCAGCTACGCCAGAACCGCTTGGCGGACACTCCGGAAACACCTGTCGGGCCTGCCAGAACCACATCTCAGACGTGCCAGAACCATGTGCCCGAGATGCCGGAACCACACCCGGAACAGACTGAAACCACCTGCCAGACCCGCCTGAACCACCTGCCGAGCACACTGGAACCACCTGCTCGACTTGCCGGAACCACCTACCTGACACGCAAAAACCACCGGCCGGGTATGCCAGAACCACTTGGTGGTCACTCCGGAATCATCTGCCAGACATGCCAGAAGCAGCTATCAGACACACCAGAACAACCGGCCGGAGACGCCAGAAGCACCTGCTGAGCATGCCTGAGCCACCTGCTCGACTCCCAAGAAACACCTGCCAGACGCGCCAAAGTCACCTGCCTACTACACCAGAAGCACTTGGCAGACAAGCCGGAATCACGTGAAGGGCATGCCGTCACAATCTCTCAGACGTGCCAGAACCTCGTGCCGGACACCCCAGAACACCCTGCCGGACAGACCGGAACCACCTGCCGGACACGCCGGAACCACCGGCGCGACTCGCCGGAACCACCCCCGGACATGCAAAATCACCTGCCGGCTACACCAGAAACACTTGGTGAACACACCGGAATCACCTGCCGGGCATGTCGGAAGCACCTCTCAGACATGTCAGAACCACGTGCAAAGGACACCGGAAGCACCTGCCGAGCACGCCAGAACCACCTGCCGGACACGCCAAAATCACCTGCCAGGTATGCCAGAACCACTTTGTGGACACTCCGAAATCATCTGCCGGATATGCCAGAAGCAGCTCTCAGACACCCCAGAACCACATGCCGGACACGCCGGAAGCACCTGCTGAGCATGCCTGAGCCACCTGCTCGACTCACAAGAAACACCTGCCGGACACGCCAACATCACCTGCCGAGTACGCCAGAACCACTTGGCGGACACTCCGGAATCACAGGTCGGGCATGCCGGAACCACCTCTCAGACTTGCCAGAACCATGTTCCGGACACGCCGGTACCACCTGCCGAGTATGCCGGAACCACCTGATCCACTCCCGAGGACCACCTGCTGGACACGCCAAAATCACCTGCTGGCTACGCCAGAACCACTCGGCAGACACTCCGGAATAACCTGCCGGGCATGCCGGAACCACCTCTTAGACATGCCAGAAGGACGTGTCGGACACGCCGGAAACACCTACCGGACAGACCGGAACCACCTGCTTGACATCCCGGAACCACCTGCTGAGCACGCCGGAGCCGCCTGCTCGATAGGCCGGAACCACCTGCCAGACAGGCCAAAATCAACAGCTGGCTATGCTAGAACCACCTGGCGGACAGTCCAAAATCACCTGCCTGGCATGCAGGAACCACCTCTCAGACGTAACAGAATCACGTTCCGGACACGCTGCAACCACATCCTGGACAGACTGGAACCACCTGCCGAGCTCGCCGGAACCACCTGCTCGACTGGCAGGACAATCGTGCCGGACACGCCAAAAGGAACTGCCGGCTACACCAGAACCACATAACCGACACTCAAGAATCACCTGCCTGGCATGCCTGAACCACCTCTCAGACGTGCCAGAAGCACGTGCCGGACATGCCGGAACGACCTACGGGACAGACCGGAACCACCTGCCTGACATGCCGGAACCACCTGCCGAGCACGCCAGAGCCACCTGCTCCCCTTGCCGGAACCACCTGCCAGACAGGCCAAAATCAACAGCTGGCTGTGCGAGAACCACCTTGGGGACAGTCCGGAATCACCTGCCAGCCATGGCGGAACCACCTCTCAGACGTGCCGGAAGCACGTGCCGGACACGCCGGAATCACCTACCGGACAGACCGGAACCACCTGCCGAGGACGCCGTTGCCACCTGTTCGACTCGCTGGAACCACCTGCCGGACAGGCCAATATCAACTGCTGGCTATGCCAGAACCACCTGGGGGACGGTCCGGAATCACCTGCCAGCCATGGCGGAACCACCTCTCAGACGTACCAGAACCACATGCCGGAGAAGCTGGAAACACGTCCTGGACAGTCTGGAACCACCTGCCGGCCAAGCCTGAACCACCTGCCAAGCACAACGGAACAACCTGCCAGACATGCCAAAATCACCTGCGTGTTATGCCAGAACCACTCGGAGGACTCTCTGGGATGACCTGCCGGGCATGCTGGAACCACCTCTCAGACGTGCGAGAACCAGGTGGCGGACAGTCCGGAATCACCTGTTGGGCATGCGCAACCACCTCTGAGACGTACCAGAACCACATGCCGTGCAGGCTGCAACCACCTACCGGACAGACCGGAATCACCTTTCGGGCATGCCGGAACCACCTGTCAGATGTGCCAGAAACACGTGCCGGAGACGCCGGAAGCACCTGCCAAGCACGTTGGAACCACCTGCTCAACTCGCCTGAACCACCTGCCGGACATGCCAAAATCACCTGCCGACTACGCCAGAATCACTTGGCGAACACTCCGGAATCACTTGCCGGGCATGCAGGAACCACCTCTCAGACATGCGAGAACCCCGTGCCAATGACCCCGGAAGCACCAGCCGAGCACGCCGGAACCACCTGCTCGACTCGCCAGAACCACCTGCTGATCACGCAAAAGTCACCTGCCGGCTACGCCACAACCAGTTGGTGAACACTTTGGAATCACCTGCCAGGCTTGCTGGAACCACCTGCCAGTCATGCCAAAATCACCTGCCAACTACGCCAGAACCGCTTGGCGGACACTGCGGAAACACCTGTCGGGCCGGCTGGAACCACATCTCAGACGTGCCAGAAACTTGTTCATGAGATGCTGGAACCACACCGCGAACAGACGGATACCACCTGCCAGAACCGCCTGAACCACCTGCTGAGCACGCCGGAACCACCTGCTCGACTCACCGGTACCACCTCCCTGACACGCCAAAATCACCTGCTGGGTATGCCAGAACCACTTGGCGGACACTCCGGAATCATCTGCCGGACATGCCGGAACCAGCTCTCAGACACACCAGAACCAAGTGCCGGAGACGCCGGAAGCACCTGCCGAGCAAGCCGGAGCCACCTGCTCGACTCGCCAGAAACACCTGCCGGACACGCCAAAATCACCTGCTGGGTACGCCAGAACCACCTGGCGGACACTACGGAATCACCTGCCGCGCATGCCGGAACCACCTCTCAGACGTGCCGGAAGCACGTGCCAGACACGCCGGAAACACCTAACGGACAGACCGGAACCACCTGCCAAGAACGCCAGAGCCACCTGTTCGACTCGCTGGAACCACCTGCCGGACAGGCCAATATCAACTGCTGGCTATGCCAGAACCACCTGGGGGCAGTCCGGGATCACCTGCCAGCCATGGCGGAACCACCTCTCAGACGTACCAGAACCACCTGCCGGAGAAGCTGGAAACACGTCCTGGACAGACTGGAACCACGTGACGGCCATGCCTGAACCACCTGCCGAGCACGGCGGAACCACCTGCCGGACACGCCAAAATCACCTGCGGGCTACGCCAGAACCATTTGGACGACTCTCCGAAATGACCTGCCGGGCATGTTGGAACCACCTCTCAGACGTGCCAGAAGCACGTGGCGGACAGTCCGGAATCAACTGTTGGGCATACGCAACCACCTCTGAGACGTACCAGAACCACGTGCCATGCACGCCGGAACCACCTACCGGACAGACCGGAATCAACTTTTGGGCATGCCGGAACCACCAGTCAGATGTGCCAGAAACACGTGCCGGAGACGCCGGAAGAACCTGCCGAGCACGTCGCAACCACCTGCTCAACTCGCCTCAACCACCTGCCGGACACGCCAAAATCACCTGCCCGCTACACCAGCACCACTTCGGGTACAAGCCGGAATCACGTGAGGGGCATACCGGCACAGCATCTCAGACTGAACCTCGTGCCGGACACCACAGAACCACCTGCCGGACAGACCGGAACCACCTGCCGGACACGCCGGAACCACCGGCTCGACCCGCCGGGACGACCGCTGGACATGCAAAATCACCTGACGGCTATGCCGGAAACACTTGGCGAACACTCTGGAATCACCTTCCGGGCATGCCGGAACCACCTGTCAGATATGCCAGAACCACGTGCCAATGAACCCGGAAGCACCTGCCGAGCACGCCTGAACCACCTGCTCGACTCGCCAGAACCACCTGTCAGACACGCAAAAATCACCTGCCGGCTACGCCACAACCAGTTGGGGAACACTTCGGAATCACCTGCCGGGCTTGCTGGAACCACCTGCCGGTCATGCCAAAATCACCTGCCAACTACTCCAGTACCACTTGGCGGACACTGTGGAAACACCTGTCGGGCCGGCCGGAACCACATCTCAGATGTGCCAGAACCATGTGCATGAGATGCTGGAACCACACCCCGAACAGACGGAAAACACCTGCCAGACCCGTCTGAACAACCTGCCGAGCATGCCGGAGCCACCTGCTCGACTCGCCGGAACCACCTACCTGACATGCCCAAATCACCAGCCGGGTATGCCAGAACCACTTGGCGGACACTCCGGAATCATCTGCCGGACATGCCGGAACCAGCTCTCAGACACACCAGAACCACGTGCCGGAGACGCCGGAAGCACCTGCCGAGCATGCCGGAGCCACCTGCTCGACTCGCCAGAAACACCTGCCGGACACGCCAAAATCACCTGCCGGGTACGCCAGAACCACCTGGCGCACACTCCGAAATCACCTGTCGCGCATGCCGGAACCACCTCTCAGACGTGCCGGAAGCACGTGCCGGACACGCCGGAATCACCTACCGGACAGACCGGAACCACCTGCCGAGCACGCCGGAGCCACCTGTTCGACTCGCTGGAACCACCTGCCGGACAGGCCAATATCAACTGCTGGCTATTGCAGAACCACCTGGGGGATGGTCCGGAATCGCGTGCCAGCCATGGCGGAACCACCTCTCAGACATACCAGAACCACCTGCCGGAGAAGCTGGAAACACGTCCTGGACAGTCTGGAACCACCTGCCGGCCAAGCCTGAACCACCTGCCAAGCACAGCGGAACAACCTGCCAGACACCCAAAAGTCACCTGCGTGTTATGCCAGAACCACTCGGAGGACTCTCTGGGATGACCTGCCGGGCATGCCGGAACCACCTCTCAGACGTGCCAGAACCATGTGGCCGACAGTCCGGAATCACCTGTTGGGCATGCGCAACCACCTCTGAGACGTACCAGAACCACATGCCGTGCAGGCTGGAACCACCTACCGGACAGACCTGAATCACCTTTCGGGCATGCCGGAACCACCTGTCACATGTGCCAGGAACACGTGCCGGAGACGCCGGAAGCACCTGCCAATCACATTGGAACCACCTGCTCAACTCGCCTGAACCACCTGCCGGACATGCCAAAATCACCTGCCGACGATGCCAGAACCACTTGGCGAACACTCCGGAATCACTTGCCGGGCATGCAGGAACCACCTCTCAGACATGCCAGAACCCCGTGCCAATGACCCCGGAAGCACCAGCCGAGCACGCCGGAACCACATTCTCGACTCGCCAGAACCACCTGCCGATCACGCAAAAATCACCTGCCGGCTACGCCACAACCAGTTGGTGAACACTTTGGAATCACCTGCCAGGCTTGCTGGAACCACCTGCCAGTCATGCCAAAATCACCTGCCAACTACGCCAGAACCGCTTGGCGGACACTGCGGAAACACCTGTCGGGCCGGCTGGAACCACATCTCAGACGTGCCAGAAACGTGTTCATGAGATGCTGGAACCACACCCCGAACAGACGGATACCACCTGCCAGAACCGCCTGAACCACCTGCTGAGCACGCCGGAACCACCTGCTCGACTCACCGGTACCACCTCCCTGACACGCCAAAATCACCTGCTGGGTATGCCAGAACCACTTGGCGGACACTCCGGAATCATCTGCCGGACATGCCGGAACCAGCTCTCAGACACACCAGAACCAAGTGCCGGAGACGCCGGAAGCACCTGCCGAGCATGCCGGAGCCACCTGCTCGACTCGCCAGAAACACCTGCCGGACACGCCAAAATCACCTGCCGGGTACGCCAGAACCACCTGGCGGACACTCCGGAATCGCCTGCCGCGCCTGCCGGAACCACCTCTCAGACGTGCCGGAAGCACGTGCCAGACACGCCGGAAACACCTACCGGACAGACCGGAACCACCTGCCAAGAATGCCGGAGCCACCTGTTCGACTCGCTGGAACCACCTGCCGGACAGGACAATATCAACTGCTGGCTATGCCAGAACCACCTGGGGGACAGTCCGGGATCACCTGCCAGCCATGGCGGAACCACCTCTCAGACGTACCAGAACCGCCTGCCGGAGAAGCTGGAAACACGTCCTGGACAGACTGGAACCACGTGACGGCCATGCCTGAACCACCTGCCGAGCACGGCGGAACCACCTGCCGGACACGCCAAAATCACAGGCGGGCTACGCCAGAACCACTTGGACGACTCTCCGAAATGACCCGCCGGGCATGTTGGAACCACCTCTCAGACGTGCCAGAAGCACGTGGCGGACAGTCCGGAATCACCTGTTGGGCATACGCAACCACCTCTGAGACGTACCAGAACCACGTGCCGTGCACACCGGAACCACCTACCGGACAGACCGGAATCAACTCTTGGGCATGCCGGAACCACCAGTCAGATGTGCCAGAAACACGTGCCGGAGACGCCGGAAGCACCTGCCGAGCACGTCGCAACCACCTGCTCAACTCGCCTGAACCACCTGCCGGACACGCCAAAATCACCTGCCCGCTACAAAAGCACCACTTCGGGGACAAGCCGGAATCACGTGAGGGGCATGCCGGCACAGCCTCTCAGACTGCACCTCGTGCCGGACACCACAGAACCACCTGCCGGACAGACCGGAACCACCTGCCGGACACGCCGGAACCACCGGCTCGACCCGCCGGAACGACCGCTGGACATGCAAAATCACCTGCCGGCTACGCCGGAAACACTTGGCGAACACTCCGGAATCACCTGCCGGGCATGCCGGAACCACCTCTCAGATATGCCAGAACCACGTGCCAATGAACCCGGAAGCACCTGCCGAGCACGTCTGAACCACCTGCTCGACTCGCCAGAACCACCTGTCAGACACGCAAAAATCACCTGCCGGCTACGCCACAACCAGTTGGGGAACACTTCGGAATCACCTGCCGGGCTTGCTGGAACCACCTGCCGGTCATGCCAAAATCACCTGCCAACTACTCCAGTACCACTTGGCGGACACTGTGGAAACACCTGTCGGGCCGGCCGGAACCACATCTCAGACGTGCCAGAACCATGTGCATGAGATGCTGGAACCACACCCCGAACAGACGGAAAACACCTGCCAGACCCGTCTGAACAACCTGCCGAGCATGCCGGAGCCACCTGCTCGACTCGCCGGAACCACCTACCTGACATGCCCAAATCACCAGCCGGGTATGCCAGAACCACTTGGCGGACACTCCGGAATCATCTGCCGGACATGCCGGAACCAGCTCTCAGACACACCAGAACCACGTGCCGGAGACGCCGGAAGCACCTGCCGAGCATGCCGGAGCCACCTGCTCGACTCGCCAGAAACACCTGCCGGACACGCCAAAATCACCTGCCGGGTACGCCAGAACCACCTGGCGCACACTCCGAAATCACCTGTCGCGCATGCCGGAACCACCTCTCAGACGTGCCGGAAGCACGTGCCGGACACGCCGGAATCACCTACCGGACAGACCGGAACCACCTGCCGAGCACGCCGGAGCCACCTGTTCGACTCGCTGGAACCACCTGCCGGACAGGCCAATATCAACTGCTGGCTATGCCAGAACCACCTGGGGGACAGTCCGGGATCACCTGCCAGCCATGGCGGAACCACCTCTCAGACGTACCAGAACCGCCTGCCGGAGAAGCTGGAAACACGTCCTGGACAGACTGGAACCACGTGACGGCCATGCCTGAACCACCTGCCGAGCACGGCGGAACCACCTGCCGGACACGCCAAAATCACCTGCGGGCTACGCCAGAACCACTTGGACGACTCTCCGAAATGACCCGCCGGGCATGTTGGAACCACCTCTCAGACGTGCCAGAAGCACGTGGCGGACAGTCCGGAATCACCTGTTGGGCATACGCAACCACCTCTGAGACGTACCAGAACCACGTGCCGTGCACACCGGAACCACCTACCGGACAGACCGGAATCAACTCTTGGGCATGCCGGAACCACCAGTCAGATGTGCCAGAAACACGTGCCGGAGACGCCGGAAGCACCTGCCGAGCACGTCGCAACCACCTGCTCAACTCGCCTGAACCACCTGCCGGACACGCCAAAATCACCTGCCCGCTACAAAAGCACCACTTCGGGGACAAGCCGGAATCACGTGAGGGGCATGCCGGCACAGCCTCTCAGACTGCACCTCGTGCCGGACACCACAGAACCACCTGCCGGACAGACCGGAACCACCTGCCGGACACGCCGGAACCACCGGCTCGACCCGCCGGAACGACCGCTGGACATGCAAAATCACCTGCCGGCTACGCCGGAAACACTTGGCGAACACTCCGGAATCACCTGCCGGGCATGCCGGAACCACCTCTCAGATATGCCAGAACCACGTGCCAATGACCCCGGAAGCACCTGCCGAGCACGCCGGAACCACCTGCTCGACTCGCCAGAACCACCTGCCGGACACGCAAAAATCACCTGCCGGCTACGCCACAACCAGTTGGGGAACACTTCGGAATCACCTGCCGGGCTTGCTGGAACCACCTGCCGGTCATGCCAAAATCACCTGCCAACTACGCCAGTACCACTTGGCGGACACTGTGGAAACACCTGTCGGGCCGGCCGGAACCACATCTCAGACGTGCCAGAACCATGTTCATGAGATGCTGGAACCACACCCCGAACAGACGGAAAACACCTGCCAGACCCGTCTGAACAACCTGCCGAGCACACCGGAGCCACCTGCTCGACTCGCCGGAACCACCTACCTGACATGCCCAAATCACCAGCCGGGTATGCCAGAACCACTTGGCGGACACTCCGGAATCATCTGCTGGACATGCCGGAACCAGCTCTCAGACACACCAGAACCACGTGCCGGAGACGCCGGAAGCACCTGCCGAGCATGCCGGAGCCACCTGCTCGACTCGCCAGAAACACCTGCCGGACACGCCAAAATCACCTGCCGGGTACGCCAGAACCACCTGGCGCACACTCCGAAATCACCTGTCGCGCATGCCGGAACCACCTCTCAGACGTGCCGGAAGCACGTGCCGGACACGCCGGAATCACCTACCGGACAGACCGGAACCACCTGCCGAGCACGCCGGAGCCACCTGTTCGACTCGCTGGAACCACCTGCTGGACAGGCCAATATCAACTGCTGGCTATTGCAGAACCACCTGGGGGATGGTCCGGAATCGCGTGCCAGCCATGGCGGAACCACCTCTCAGACATACCAGAACCACCTGGCGGAGAAGCTGGAAACACGTCCTGGACAGTCTGGAACCACCTGCCGGCCAAGACTGAACCACCTGCCAAGCACAGCGGAACAACCTGCCAGACACGCCAAAATCACCTGCGTGTTATGCCAGAACCACTCGGAGGACTCTCTGGGATGACCTGCCGGGCATGCCGGAACCACCTCTCAGACGTGCCAGAACCATGTGGCGGACAGTCCGGAATCACCTGTTGGGCATGCGCAACCACCTCTGAGACGTACCAGAACCACATGCCGTGCATGCTGGAACCACCTACCGGACAGACCGGAATCACCTTTCGGGCATGCCGGAACCACCTGTCACATGTGCCAGAAACACGTGCCGGAGACGCCGGAAGCACCTGCCAAGCACATTGGAACCACCTGCTCAACTCGCCTGAACCACCTGCCGGACATGCCAAAATCACCTGCCGACGATGCCAGAACCACTTGGCGAACACTCCGGAATCACTTGCCGGGCATGCAGGAACCACCTCTCAGACATGCCAGAACCCCGTGCCAATGACCCCGGAAGCACCAGCCGAGCACGCCGGAACCACCTGCTCGACTCGCCAGAACCACCTGCCGATCACGCAAAAATCACCTGCCGGCTACGCCACAACCAGTTGGTGAATACTTTGGAATCACCTGCCAGGCTTTCTGGAACCACCTGCCAGTCATGCCAAAATCACCTGCCAACTACACCAGAACCGCTTGGCGGACACTGCGGAAACACCTGTCGGGCCGGCTGGAACCACATCTCAGACGTGCCAGAAACGTGTTCATGAGATGCTGGAACCACACCACGAACAGACGGATACCACCTGCCAGAACCGCCTGAACCACCTGCTGAGCACGCCGGAACCACCTGCTCGACTCACCGGTACCACCTCCCTGACACGCCAAAATCACCTGCTGGGTATGCCAGAACCACTTGGCGGACACTCCGGAATCATCTGCCGGACATGCCGGAACCAGCTCTCAGACACACCAGAACCAAGTGCCGGAGACGCCGGAAGCACCTGCCGAGCATGCCGGAGCCACCTGCTCGACTCGCCAGAAACACCTGCCGGACACGCCAAAATCACCTGCCCGCTACACCAGCACCACTTCGGGTACAAGCCGGAATCACGTGAGGGGCATACCGGCACAGCATCTCAGACTGAACCTCGTGCCGGACACCACAGAACCACCTTCCGGACAGACCGGAACCACCTGCCGGACACGCCGGGACCACCGGCTCGACCCGCCGGAACGACCGCTGGACATGCAAAATCACCTGCCGGCTACGCCGGAAACACTTGGCGAACACTCCGGAATCACCTGCCGGGCATGCCGGAACCACCTCTCAGATATGCCAGAACCACGTGCCAATGACCCCGGAAGCACCTGCCGAGCACGCCGGAACCACCTGCTCGACTCGCCAGAACCAACTGCCGGACACACAAAAATCACCAGCCGGCTACGCCACAACCAGTTGGGGAACACTTCGGAATCACCTGCCGGGCTTGCTGGAACCACCTGCCGGTCATGCCAAAATCACCTGCCAACTACGCCAGTACCACTTGGCGGACACTGTGGAAACACCTGTCGGGCCGGCCGGAACCACATCTCAGACGTGCCAGAACCATGTGCATGAGATGCTGGAACCACACCCAGAACAGACGGAAAACACCTGCCAGACCCGTCTGAAAAACGTGCCGAGCACGCCTGAGACACCTGCTCGACTCGCCGGAACCACCTACCTGACATGCCCAAATCACCAGCCGGGTATGCCAGAACCACTTGGCGGACACTCCGGAATCATCTGCCGGACATGCCGGAACCAGCTCTCAGACACACCAGAACCACGTGCCGGAGACGCCGGAAGCACCTGCCGAGCATGCCGGAGCCACCTGCTCGACTCGCCAGAAGCACCTGCCGGACACGCCAAAATCACCTGCCGGGTACGCCAGAACAAACTGGCGGACACTCCGAAATCACCTGTCGCGTATGCCGGAACCACCTCTCAGACACACCAGAACCACGTGCCGGAGACGCCGGAATCACCTACCGGACAGACCGGAACCACCTGCCGAGCACGCCGGAGCCACCTGTTCGACTCGCTGGAACCACCTGCCGGACAGGCCAATATCAACTGCTGGCTATGCCAGAACCACCTGGGGGACGGTCCGGAATCACCTGCCAGCCATGGCGGAACCACCTCTCAGACGTACCAGAACCACCTGCCGGAGAAGCTGGAAACACGTCCTGGACAGTCTGGAACCACCTGCCGGCCAAGCCTGAACCACCTGCCAAGCACAACGGAAAAACCTGCCAGACACGCCAAAATCACCTGCGTGTTATGCCAGAACCACTTGGAGGACTCTCTGGGATGACCTGCCGGGCATGCCGGAACCACCTCTCAGACGTGCCAGAACCAGGTGGCGGACAGTCCGGAATCACCTGTTGGGCATGCGCAACCACCTCTGAGACGTACCAGAACCACATGCCGTGCAGGCTGGAACCACCTACCGGACAGACCGGAATCACCTTTCGGGCATGCCGGAACCACCTGTCAGATGTGCCAGAAACACGTGCCGGAGACTCCAGAAGCACCTGCCAAGCACGTTGGAACCACCTGCTCAACTCGCCTGAACCACCTGCCGGACATGCCAAAATCACCTGCCGACTATGCCAGAACCACTTGGCGAACACTCCGGAATCACTTGCCGGGCATGCAGGAACCACCTCTCAGACATGCCAGAACCCCGTGCCAATGACCCCGGAACCACCAGCAGAGCACTTCGGAACCACCTGCTCGACTCGCCAGAACCACCTGCCGATCACGCAAAAATCACCTGCTGGCTACGCCACAACCAGTTGGTGAAAACTTTGGAATCACCTGCCAGGCTTGCTGGAACCACCTGCCAGTCATGCCAAAATCACCTGCCAACTACGCCAGAACCGCTTGGCGGACACTGCGGAAACACCTGTCGGGCCGGCTGGAACCACATCTCAGACGTGCCAGAAACGTGTTCATGAGATGCTGGAACCACACCCCTAACAGACGGATACCACCTGCCAGAAACGCCTGAACCACCTGCTGAGCACGCCGGAACCACCTGCTCGACTCACCGGTACCACCTCCCTGACACGCCAAAATCACCTGCTGGGTATGCCAGAACCACTTGGCGGACACTCCGGAATCATCTGCCGGACATGCCGGAACCAGCTCTCAGACACACCAGAACCAAGTGCCGGAGACGCCGGAAGCACCTGCCGAGCATGCCGGAGCCACCTGCTCGACTCGCCAGAAACACCTGCCGGACACGCCAAAATCACCTGCCGGGTATGCCAGAACCACCTGGCGGACACTACGGAATCACCTGCTGCGCATGCCGGAAACACTTCTCAGACGTGCCGGAAGCACGTGCCAGACACGCCGGAAACACCTACCGGACAGACCGGAACCACCTGCCAAGAACGCCGGAGCCACCTGTTCGACTCGCTGGAACCACCTGCCGGACAGGCCTATATCAACTGCTGGCTATGCCAGAAACACCTGGGGGACAGTCCGGGATCACCTGCCAGCCATGGCGGAACCACCGCTCACACGTACCAGAACCATCTGCCGGAGAACCTGGAAACACGTCCTGAGCAGACTGGAATCACGTGACGGCCATGCCTGAACCACCTGCCGAGCACGGCGGAACCACCTGCCGGACACGCCAAAATCACCTGCGGGCTACGCCAGAACCACTTGGACGACTCTCCGAAATGACCTGCCGGGCATGTTGGAACCACCTCTCAGACGTGCCAGAAGCACGTGGCGGACAGTCCGGAATCACCTGTTGGGCATACGCAACCACCTCTGAGACGTACCAGAACCACGTGCCGTGCACGCCGGAACCACCTACCGGACAGACCGGAATCAACTTTTGGGCATGCCGGAACCAACAGTCAGATGTGCCAGAAACACGTGCCGGAGACGCCGGAAGCACCTGCCGAGCACGTCGCAACCACCTGCTCAACTCGCCTGAACCACCTGCCGGACACGCCAAAATCACCTGCCCGCTACAGCAGCACCACTTCGGGGACAAGCCGGAATCACGTGAGGGGCATGCCGGCACAGCCTCTCAGACTGAACCTCGTGCCGGACACCACAGAACCACCTGCCGGACAGACCGGAACCACCTGCCGGGCTCGCCGGAACCACCGGCTCGACCCGCCGGAACCACCTGCCGGACACGCCGGGACCACCGGCTCGACCCGCCGGAACGACCGCTGGACATGCAAAATCACCTGCCGGCTACGCCGGAAACACTTGGCGAACACTCCGGAATCACCTGCCGGGCATGCGGGAACCACCTCTCAGACATGCCAGAACCCCGTGCCAATGACCCCGGTAGCACCAGCCTAGCGCGCCTGAACCACCTGCTCGACTCGCCAGAACCACCTGCCGATCACGCAAAAATCACCTGCCGGCTACGCCACAACCAGTTGGTGAACACTTTGGAATCACCTGCCAGGCTTGCTGGAACCACCTGCCGGTCCTGCCAAAATCACCTGCCAACTACGCCAGTACCACTTGGCGGACACTGTGGAAACACCTGTCGGGCCGGCCGGAACCACATCTCAGACGTGCCAGAACCATGTGCATGAGAAATAGGAACCACACCCCGAACAGACGGAAAACACCTGCCAGACCCGTCTGAACAACCTGCCGAGCACGCCGGAGCCACCTGCTCGACTCGCCGGAACCACCTACCTGACACGCCCAAATCACCAGCCGGGTATGCCAGAACCACTTGGCGGACACTCCGGAATCATCTGCCGGACATGCCGGAACCAGCTCTCAGACACACCAGAACCACGTGCCGGAGACGCCGGAAGCACCTCCCGAGCATGCCGGAGCCACCTGCTCGACTCGCCAGAAACACCTGCCGGACACGCGAAAATCACCTGCCGGGTACACCAGAACCACCTGGCGGACACTCCGAAATCACCTGTCGCGAATGCCGGAACCACCTCTCAGACGTGCCGGGAGCACGTGCCGGACACGCCGGAATCACCTACCGGACAGACCGGAACCACCTGCCGAGCACGCCGGAGCCACCTGTTCGACTCGTTGGAACCACCTGCCGGACAGTCCAATATCACGTACTGGACAGACCGGAACCACCTGCCGAGCACGCCGGAGCCACCTGTTCGACTCGCTGGAACCACCTGCCGGACAGGCCAATATCAACTGCTGGCTATGCCAGAACCACCTTGGGGACGGTCCGGAATCGCCTGCCAGCCATGGCGGACCAAGCTCTCAGACGTACCAGAACCACCTGAAGGAGAAGCTGGAAACACGTCCTGGACAGTCTGGAACCACCTGCCGGCCAAGCCTGAACCACCTGCCAAGCACAACTGAACAACCTGCCAGACACGCCAAAATCACCTGCGTGTTATGCCAGAACCAGTTGGAGGACTCTCTGGGATGACCTGCCGGGCATGCCGGAACCACCTCTCAGACGTGCCGGAAGCACGTGCCAGACACGCCGGAAACACCTACCGGACAGACCGGAACCACCTGCCAAGAACGCCGGAGCCACCTGTTCGACTCGCTGGAACCACCTGCCGGACAGGCCAATATCAACTGCTGGCTATGCCAGAACCACCTGGGGGACAGTCCGGGATCACCTGCCAGCCATGGCGGAACCACCTTTCAGACGTACCAGAACCACCTGCCGGAGAAGCTGGAAACACGTCCTGGACAGACTGGAAATACGTGACGGCCATGCCTGAACCACCTGCCGAGCACGGCGGAACCATCTGCCGGACACGCCAAAATCACCTGCGGGCTACGCCAGAACCACTTGGACGACTCTCCGAAATGACCTGCCGGGCATGTTGGAACCACCTCTCAGACGTGCCAGAAGCACGTGGCGGACAGTCCGGAATCCCCTGTTGGGCATACGCAAACACCTCTGAGACGTACCAGAACCACGTGCCGTGCACGCCGGAACCACCTACCGGACAGACCGGAATCAACTTTTGGGCATGCCGGAACCACCAGTCAGATGTGCCAGAAACACGTGCCGGAGACGCCGGAAGCACCTGCCGAGCACGTCGCAACCACCTGCTCAACTCGCCTGAACAACCTGCCGGACATGCCAAAATCACCTGCCCGCTACACCAGCACCACTTCGGGGACAAGCCGCAATCACGTGAGGGGCATGCCGGCACAGCCTCTCAGACTGAACCTCGTGCCGGACACCACAGAACCACCTGCCGGACAGACCGGAACCACCTGCCGGACACGCCGCAACCACCGGCTAGACCCGCCGGAACGACCGCTGGACATGCAAAATCACCTGCCGGCTACGCCGGAAACACTTGGCGAACACTCCGGAATCACCTGCCGGGCATGCCGGAACCACCTCTCAGATATGCCAGAACCACATGCCAATGACCCCGGAAGCACCTGCCGAGCACGCCGGAACCACCTGCTCGACTCGCC
This sequence comes from Equus caballus, assembly GCF_041296265.1. Taxonomy (NCBI): domain Eukaryota; kingdom Metazoa; phylum Chordata; class Mammalia; order Perissodactyla; family Equidae; genus Equus; species Equus caballus. The sequence goes on from NC_091710.1 coordinate 4,645,869, forward strand.
AGAACCACCTGCCGGACACGCAAAAATCACCTGCCGGCTACGCCACAACCAGTTGGGGAACACTTCGGAATCACCTGCCGGGCTTGCTGGAACCACCTGCCGGTCATGCCAAAATCACCTGCCAACTACGCCAGTACCACTTGGCGGGCACTGTGGAAACACCTGTCGGGCCGGCCGGAACCACATCTCAGACGTGCCAGAACCAAGTGCATGAGATGCTGGAACCACACCCCGAACAGATGGAAAACACCTGCCAGACCCGTCTGAACAACCTGCCGAGCACGCCGGAGCCACCTGCTCGACTCGCCGGAACCACCTACCTGACATGCCAAAATCACCAGCCGGGTATGGCAGAACCACTTGGCGGACACTCCGGAATCATCTGCCGGGCATGCCGGAACCACCTCTCAAACGTGCCGGAAGCACGTGCCAGACACGCCGGAATCACCTACCGGACAGACCGGAACCACCTGCCGAGCACGCCGGAGCCACCTGTTCGACTCGCTGGAACCACCTGCCGGACAGGCCAATATCAACTGCTGGCTATGCCAGAACCACCTGGGGGACAGTCCAGAATCGCCTGTAAGCCATGGCGGAACCACCTCTCAGTCGTACCAGAACCACCTGCCGGAGAAGCTGGAAACACGTCCTGGACAGTCTGGAAACACCTGCCGGCCAAGCCTGAACCACCTGCTAAGCACAACGGAACAACCTGCCAGACACGCCAAAATCACCTGCGTGTTATGCCAAAACCACTTGGAGGACTCTCTGGGATGACCTGCCGGGCATGCCGGAACCACCTCTCAGACGTGCCAGAACCATGTGGCGGACAGTCCGGAATCACCTGTTGGGCATGCGCAACCACCTCTGAGATGTACCAGAACCACATGCCGTGCAGGCTGGAACCACCTACCGGACAGACCGGAATCACCTTTCGGGCATGCCGGAACCACCTGTCACATGTGCCAGAAACACGTGCCGGAGACGCCGGAAGCACCTGCCAATCACATTGGAACCACCTGCTCAACTTGCCTGAACCACCTGCCGGACATGCCAAAATCACCTGCCGACGATGCCAGAACCACTTGGCGAAAACTCCGGAATCACCTGCCTGGCATGCCAGAACCACCTCTCAGACATGCCAGAACCACGTGCCAATGACACCAGAAGCACCTGCCTAGCATGCCGGAACCACCTGCTCGACTCGCCGGAACCACCTACCTGACACGCAAAAACCACCGGCCGTGTATACCAGAACCACTTGGTGGTCACTCCAGAATCATCTGCCAGACATGCCAGAAGCAGCTCTGAGACACACCAGAACAACCTGCCGGAGACGTCGGAAGCACCTGCTGAGCATGCCTGAGCCACCTGCTCGACTCTCAAGAAACACCTGCCAGACGCGCCAAAATCACCTGCCTCCTACACCAGAAGCACTTGGCAGACAAGCCGGAATCACGTGAAGGGCATGCCATCACAATCTCTCAGACGTGCCAGAACCTCGTGCCGGACACCCCAGAACACCCTGCCGGACAGACCGGAACCACCTGCCGGACACGCCGGAACCACCGGCTCGACCCGCCGGAACGACCGCTGGACATGCAAAATCACCTGACGGCTACGCCGGAAACACTTGGCGAACACTCCGGAATCACCTGCCGGGCATGCCGGAACCACCTCTCAGATATGCCAGAACCACGTGCCAATGACCCCGGAAGCACCTGCCGAGCACGCCGGAACCACCTGCTCGACTCGCCAGAACCACCTGCCGGACACGCAAAAATCACCTGCCGGCTACGCCACAACCAGTTGGGGAACACTTCGGAATCACCTGCCGGGCTTGCTGGAACCACCTGCCGGTCATGCCAAAATCACCTGCCAACTACGCCAGTACCACTTGGCGGACACTGTGGAAACACCTGTCGGGCCGGCAGGAACCACATCTCACACGTGCCAGAACCATGTGCATGAGATGCTGGAACCACACCCCGAACAGACGGAAAACACCTGCCAGACCCGTCTGAACAACCTGCCGAGCACGCCGGAGCCACCTGCTCGACTCGCCGGAACCACCTACCTGACATGCCCAAATCACCAGCCGGGTATGCCAGAACCACTTGGCGGACACTCCGGAATCATCTGCCGGACATGCCGGAACCAGCTCTCAGACAGACCAGAACCACGTGCCGGAGACGCCGGAAGCACCTGCCGAGCATGCCGGAGCCACCTGCTCGACTCGCCAGAAACACCTGCCGGACACGCCAAAATCACCTGCCGGGTACGCCAGAACCACCTGGCGGACACTCCGAAATCACCTGTCGCGCATGCCGGAACCACCTCTCAGACGTGCCGGAAGCACGTGCCGGACACGCCGGAATCACCTACCGGACAGACCGGAACCACCTGCCGAGCACGCCGGAGCCACCTGTTCGACTGGCTGGAACCACCTGCCGGACAGGCCAATATTAACTGCTGGCTATGCCAGAACCACCTGGGGGACAGTCCGGGATCACCTGCCAGCCATGGCGGAACCACCTCTCACACGTACCAGAACCACCTGCCGGAGAAGCTGGAAACACGTCCTGGACAGTCTGGAACCACCTGCCGGCCAAGCCTGAACCACCTGCCAAGCACAACGGAACAACCTGCCAGACACGCCAAAATCACCTGCGTGTTATGCCAGAACCACTTGGAGGACTCTCTGGGATGACCTGCCGGGCATGCCGGAACCACCTCTCAGACGTGCCAGAACCATGTGGCGGACAGTCCGGAATCACCTGTTGGGCATGCGCAACCACCTCTGAGCCGTACCAGAACCACATGCCGTGCAAGCTGGAACCACCTGCCGGACAGACCGGAATCACCTTTCGGGCATGCCGGAACCACCTGTCAGATGTGCCAGAAACACGTGCCGGAGACGCCGGAAACACCGGCCAAGCACGTAGCAACCACCTGCTCAACTCGCCTGAACCGCCTGCCGGACACGCCAAAATCACCTGCCCGCTACACCAGCACCACTTCGGGGACAAGCCGGAATCACGTGAGGGGCATGCCGGCACAGCCTCTCAGACTGAACCTCGTGCCGGACACCACAGAACCACCTGCCGGACAGACCGGAACCACCTGCCGGACACGCCGGAACCACCGGCTCGACCCGCCGGAACGACCGCTGGACATGCAAAATCACCTGCCGGCTACGCCGGAAACACTTGGCGAACACTCCGGAATCACCTGCCGGGCATGCCGGAACCACCTCTCAGATATGCCAGAACCACGTGCCAATGACCCCGGAAGCACCTGCCGAGCACCACGGAACCACCTGCTCGACTCGCCAGAACCACCTGCTGGACACGCAAAAATCACCTGCCGGCTACGCCACAACCAGTTGGGGAACACTTCGGAATCACCTGCCGGGCTTGCTGGAACCACCTGCCGGTCATGACAAAATCACCTGCCAACTACGACAGTACCACTTGGCGGACACTGTGGAAACACCTGTCGGGCCGGCCGGAACCACATCTCAGACGTGCCAGAACCATGTGCATGAGAAATAGGAACCACACCCCGAATAGACGGAAAACACCTGCCAGACCCGTCTGAACAACCTGCCGAGCACGCCGGAGCCACCTGCTCGACTCGCCGGAACCACCTACCTGACATGCCCAAATCACCAGCCGGGTATGCCAGAACCACTTGGCGGACACTCCGGAATCATCTGCCGGACATGCCGGAACCAGCTCTCAGACACACCAGAACCACGTGCCGGAGACGCCGGAAGCACCTGCCGAGCATGCCGGAGCCACCTGCTCGACTCGCCAGAAACACCTGCCGGACACGCCAAAATCACCTGCCGGGTACGCCAGAACCACCTGGCGGACACTCCAAAATCACCTGCCGCGCATGCTGGAACCACCTCTCAGTCGTGCCGGAAGCACGTGCCGGACACGCCGGAAACACCTACCGGACAGACCGGAACCACCTGCCGAGCACGCCGGAGCCACCTGTTCGACTGGCTGGAACCACCTGCCGGACAGGCCAATATTAACTGCTGGCTATGCCAGAACCACCTGGGGGACAGTCCGGGATCACCTGCCAGCCATGGCGGAACCACCTCTCACACATACCAGAACCACCTGCCGGAGAAGCTGGAAACACGTCCTCGACAGTCTGGAACCACCTGCCGGCCAAGCCTGAACCACCTGCCAAGCACAACGGAACAACCTGCCAGACACGCCAAAATCACCTGCGTGTTATGCCAGAACCACTTGGAGGACTCTCTGGGATGACCTGCCGGGCATGCCGGAACCACCTCTCAGACGTGCCAGAACCATGTGGCGGACAGTCCGGTATCACCTGTTGGGCATGCGCAACCACCTCTGAGACGTACCAGAACCACATGCCGTGCAGGCTGGAACCACCTGCCGGACAGACCGGAATCACCTTTCGGGCATGCCGGAACCACCTGTCAGATGTGCCAGAAACACGTGCCGGAGACGCCGGAAGCACCTGCCGAGCACGTAGCAACCACCTGCTCAACTCGCCTGAACCGCCTGCCGGACACGCCAAAATCACCTGCCCGCTACACCAGCACCACTTCGGGGACAAGCCGGAATCACGTGAGGGGCATGCCGGCACAGCCTCTCAGACTGAACCTCGTGCCGGACACCACAGAACCACCTGCCGGACAGACCGGAACCACCTGCCGGACACGCCGGAACCACCGGCTCGACCCGCCGGAACGACTGCTGGACATGCAAAATCACCTGCCGGCTACGCCGGAAACACTTGGCGAACATTCCGGAATCACCTGCCGGGCATGCCGGAACCACCTCTCAGATAAGCCAGAACCACGTGCCAATGATCCCGGAAGCACCTGCCGAGCACGCCGGAGCCACCTGCTCGACTCGCCAGAACCACCTGCCGGACACGCAAAAATCACCTGCCGGCTACGCCACAACCAGTTGGGGAACACTTCGGAATCACCTGCTGGGCTTGCTGGAACCACCTGCCGGTCATGCCAAAATCACCTGCCAACTACGCCAGTACCACTTGGCGGACACTGTGGAAACACCTGTCGGGCCGGCAGGAACCACATCTCACACGCGCCAGAACCATGTGCATGAGATGCTGGAACCACACCCCGAACAGACGGAAAACACCTGCCAGACCCGTCTGAACAACCTGCCGAGCACGCCAGAGCCACCTGCTCGACTCGCCAGAAACACCTGCCGGACACGCCAAAATCACCTGCCGGGTACGCCAGAACCACCTGGCGGACACTCCGAAATCACCTGCCGCGCATGCTGGAACCACCTCTCAGACGTGCCGGAAGCACGTGCCGGACACGCCGGAAACACCTAGCGGACAGACCGGAACCACCTGCCGAGCACGCCGGAGCCACCTGTTCGACTGGCTGGAACCACCTGCCGGACAGGCCAATATTAACTGCTGGCTATGCCAGAACCACCTGGGGGACAGTCCGGGATCACCTGCCAGCCATGGCGGAACCACCTCTCACACGTACCAGAACCACCTGCCGGAGAAGCTGGAAACACGTCCTGGACAGTATGGAACCACCTGCCGGCCAAGCCTGAACCACCTGCCAAGCACAACGGAACAACCTGCCAGACACGCCAAAATCACCTGCGTGTTATGCCAGAACCACTTGGAGGACTCTCTGGGATGACCTGCCGGGCATGCCGGAACCACCTCTCAGACGTGCCAGAACCATGTGGCGGACAGTCCGGAATCACCTGTTGGGCATGCGCAACCACCTCTGAGACGTACCAGAACCACATGCCGTGCAGGCTGGAACCACCTACCGGACAGACCGGAATCACCTTTCGGGCATGCCGGAACCACCTGTCAGATGTGCCAGAAACACGTGTCGGAGACGCCGGAAGCACCTGCCAAGCACGTTGGAACCACCTGCTCAACTCGCCTGAACCACCTGCCGGACATGCCAAAATCACCTGCCGACTATGCCAGAACCACTTGGCGAACACTCCGGAATCACTTGCCGGGCATGCAGGAACCACCTCTCAGACATGCCAGAACCCCGTGCCCATGACCCCGGAAGCACCAGCCGAGCACGCCGGAACCACCTGCTCAACTCGCCTGAACCACCTGCCGGACACGCCAAAATCACCTGCCCGCTACACCAGCACCACTTCGGGGACAAGCCGGAATCACGTGAGGGGCATGCCGGCACAGCCTCTCAGACTGAACCTCGTGCCGGACACCACAGAACCACCTGCCGGACAGACCGGAACCACCTGCCGGACACGCCGGAACCACTGGCTCGACCCGCCGGAAGGACCGCTGGACATGCAAAATCACCTGCCGGCTACGCCGGAAACACTTGGCGAACACTCCGGAATCACCTGCCGGGCATGCCGGAACCACCTCTCAGATATGCCAGAACCACGTGCCAATGACCCCGGAAGCACCTGCCAAGCACGCCGGAACCACCTGCTCGACTCGCCAGAACCACCTGCCGGACACGCAAAAATCACCTGCCGGCTACGCCACAACCAGTTGGGGAACACTTCGGAATCACCTGCCGGGCTTGCTGGAACCACCTGCCGGTCAGGCCAAAATCACCTGCCAACTACGCCAGTACCACTTGGCGGACACTGTGGAAACACCTGTCGGGCCAGCCAGAACAACATCTCACACGTGCCAGAACCATGTGCATGAGATGCTGGAACCACACCCCGAACAGACGGAAAACACCTGCCAGACCCGTCTGAACAACCTGCCGAGCACGCCGGAGCCACCTGCTCGACTCGCCGGAACCACCAACCTGACATGCCCAAATCACCAGCCGGGTATGCCAGAACCACTTGGCGGACACTCCAGAATCATCTGCCGGACATGCCGGAACCAGCTCTCAGACACACCAGAACCACGTGCCGGAGACGCCGGAAGCACCTGCCGAGCATGCCGGAGCCACCTGCTCGACTCGCCAGAAACACCTGCCGGACACGCCAAAATCACCTGCCGGGTACGCCAGAACCACCTGGCGGACACTCCGAAATCACCTGCCGCGCATGCCGGAACCACCTCTCAGACGTGCCGGAAGCACATGCCGGACACGCCGGAAACACCTACCGGACAGACCGGAACCACCTGCCGAGCACGCCGGAGCCACCTGTTCGACTGGCTGGAACCACCTGCCGGACAGGCCAATATTAACTGCTGGCTATGCCAGAACCATCTGGGGGACAGTCCGGAATCACCTGCCAGCCATGGCGGAACCATCTCTCACACGTACCAGAACCACCTGCCGGAGAAGCTGGAAACACGTCCTGGACAGACTGGAACCACGTGACTGCCATGCCTGAACCACCTGCCGAGCATGGCGGAACCACCTGCCGGACACGCCAAAATCACCTGCGGGCTACGCCAGAACCACTTGGACGACTCTCCGAAATGACCTGCCGGGCATGTTGGAACCAACTCTCAGACGTGCCAGAAGCACGTGGCGGACAGTCCGGAATCACCTGTTGGGCATACGCAACCACCTCTGAGACGTACCAGAACCACGTGCCGTGCACGCCGGAACCACCTACCGGACAGACCGGAATCAAATTTTGGGCATGCCGGAACCACCAGTCAGATGTTCGAGAAACAGGTGCCGCAGACGCCGGAAGCACCTGCCGAGCACGTAGCAACCACCTGCTCAACTCGCCTGAACCACCTGCCGGACACGCCAAAATCACCTGCCCGCTACACCAGCACCACTTCGGGGACAAGCCGGAATCACGTGAGGGGCATGCCGGCACAGCCTCTCAGACTGAACCTCGTGCCGGACACCACAGAACCACCTGCCGGACAGACCGGAACCACCTGCCGGACACGCTGGAACCACCGGCTCGACCCGCCGGAACGACCGCTGGACATGCAAAATCACCTGCCGGCTAAGCCAGAAACACTTGGCGAACATTCCGGAATCACCTGCCGGGCATGCCGGAACCACCTCTCAGATAAGCCAGAACCACGTGCCAATGATCCCGGAAGCACCTGCCGAGCACGCCGGAGCCACCTGCTCGACACGCCAGAACCACCTGCCGGACACGCAAAAATCACCTGCCGGCTACGCCACAACCAGTTGGGGAACACTTCGGAATCACCTGCCGGGCTTGCTGGAACCACCTGCCGGTCATGCCAAAATCACCTGCCAACTACGCCAGTACCACTTGGCGGACACTGTGGAAACACCTGTCGGGCCGGCAGGAACCACATCTCACACGTGCCAGAACCATGTGCATGAGATGCTGGAACCACACCCCGAACAGACGGAAAACACCTGCCAGACCCGTCTGAACAACCTGCCGAGCACGCCAGAGCCACCTGCTTGACTCGCCAGAAACTCCTGCCGGACACGCCAAAATCACCTGCCGGGTACGCCAGAACCACCTGGCGGACACTCCGAAATCACCTGCCGCGCATGCTGGAACCACCTCTCAGACGTGCCGGAAGCACGTGCCGGACACGCCGGAAACACCTAGCGGACAGACCGGAACCACCTGCCGAGCACGCCGGAGCCACCTGTTCGACTGGCTGGAACCACCTGCCGGACAGGCCAATATTAACTGCTGGCTATGCCAGAACCACCTGGGGGACAGTCCGGGATCACCTGCCAGCCATGGCGGAACCACCTCTCACACGTACCAGAACCACCTGCCGGAGAAGCTGGAAACACGTCCTCGACAGTCTGGAACCACCTGCCGGCCAAGCCTGAACCACCTGCCAAGCACAACGGAACAACCTGCCAGACACGCCAAAATCACCTGCGTGTTATGCCAGAACCACTTGGAGGACTCTCTGGGATGACCTGCCGGGCATGTCGGAACCACCTCTCAGACGTGCCAGAACCATGTGGCGGACAGTCCGGAATCACCTGTTGGGCATGCGCAACCACCTCTGAGACGTACCAGAACCACATGCCGTGCAGGCTGGAACCACCTACCGGACAGACCGGAATCACCTTTCGGGCATGCCGGAACCACCTGTCAGATGTGCCAGAAACACGTGCCGGAGACGCCGGAAGCACCTGCCAAGCACGTTGGAACCACCTGCTCAACTCGCCTGAACCACCTGCCGGACATGCCAAAATCACCTGCCGACTATGCCAGAACCACGTGGCGAACACTCCGGAATCACTTGCCGGGCATGCAGGAACCACCTCTCAGACATGCCAGAACCCCGTGCCAATGACCCCGGAAGCACCAGCCGAGCACGCCGGAACCACCTGCTCAACTCGCCTGAACCACCTGCCGGACACGCCAAAATCACCTGCCCGCTACACCAGCACCACTTCGGGGACAAGCCGGAATCACGTGAGGGGCATGCCGGCACAGCCTCTCAGACTGAACCTCGTGCCGGACACCACAGAACCACCTGCCGGACAGACCGGAACCACCTGCCGGACACGCCGGAACCACCGGCTCGACCCGCCGGAACGACCGCTGGACATGCAAAATCACCTGCCGGCTACGCCGGAAACACTTGGCGAACACTCCGGAATCACCTGCCGGGCATGCCGGAACCACCTCTCAGATATGCCAGAACCACGTGCCAATGACCCCGGAAGCACCTGCCGAGCACGCCGGAACCACCTGCTCGACTCGCCAGAACCACCTGCCGGACACGCAAAAATCACCTGCCGGCTACGCCACAACCAGTTGGGGAACACTTCGGAATCACCTGCCGGGCTTGCTAGAACCACCTGCCGGTCATGCCAAAATCACCTGCCAACTACGCCAGTACCACTTGGCGGACACTGTGGAAACACCTGTCGGGCCGGCCGGAACCACATCTCAGACGTGCCAGAACCATGTGCATGAGAAATAGGAACCACACCCCGAATAGACGGAAAACACCTGCCAGACCCGTCTGAACAACCTGCCGAGCACGCCGGAACCACCTGCTCGACTCGCCGGAACCACCTACCTGACATGCCAAAATCACCAGCCGGGTATGCCAGAACCACTTGGCGGACACTCCGGAATCATCTGCCGGACATGCCGGAACCAGCTCTCAGACACACCAGAACCACGTGCCGGAGACGCCGGAAGCACCTGCCGAGCATGCCGGAGCCACCTGCTCGACTCGCCAGAAACACCTGCCGGACAGGCCAAAATCACCTGCCGGGTACGCCAGAACCACCTGGCAGACACTCCGAAATCACCTGTCGCGCATGCCGGAACCACCTCTCAGACGTGCCGGAAGCACGTGCCGGACACGCCGGAAACACCTACCGGACAGACCGGAACCACCTGCCGAGCACGCCGGAGCCACCTGTTCGACTGGCTGGAACCACCTGCCGGTCAGGCCAATATTAACTGCTGGCTATGCCAGAACCATCTGGGGGACAGTCCGGAATCACCTGCCAGCCATGGCGGAACCATCTCTCACACGTACCAGAACCACCTGCCGGAGAAGCTGGAAACACGTCCTGGACAGACTGGAACCACGTGACGGCCATGCCTGAACCACCTGCCGAGCATGGCGGAACCACCTGCCGGACACGCCAAAATCACCTGCGGGCTACGCCAGAACCACTTGGACGACTCTCCGAAATGACCTGCCGGGCATGTTGGAACCAACTCTCAGACGTGCCAGAAGCACGTGGCGGACAGTCCGGAATCACCTGTTGGGCATACGCAACCACCTCTGAGACGTACCAGAACCACGTGCCGTGCACGCCGGAACCACCTACCGGACAGACCGGAATCAAATTTTGGGCATGCCGGAACCACCAGTCAGATGTTCCAGAAACAGGTGCCGCAGACGCCGGAAGCACCTGCCGAGCACGTAGCAACCACCTGCTCAACTCGCCTGAACCACCTGCCGGACACGCCAAAATCACCTGCCCGCTACACCAGCACCACTTCGGGGACAAGCCGGAATCACGTGAGGGGCATGCCGGCACAGCCTCTCAGACTGAACCTCGTGCCGGACACCACAGAACCACCTGCCGGACAGACCGGAACCACCTGCCGGACACGCCGGAACCACCGGCTCGACCCGCAGGAACGACCGCTGGACATGCAAAATCACCTGCCGGCTACGCCAGAAACACTTGGCGAACATTCCGGAATCACCTGCCGGGCATGCCGGAACCACCTCTCAGATAAGCCAGAACCACGTGCCAATGATCCCGGAAGCACCTGCCGAGCACGCCGGAGCCACCTGCTCGACACGCCAGAACCACCTGCCGGACACGCAAAAATCACCTGCCGGCTACGCCACAACCAGTTGGGGAACACTTCGGAATCACCTGCCGGGCTTGCTGGAACCACCTGCCGGTCATGCCAAAATCACCTGCCAACTACGCCAGTACCACTTGGCGGACACTGTGGAAACACCTGTCGGGCCGGCAGGAACCACATCTCACACGTGCCAGAACCATGTGCATGAGATGCTGGAACCACACCCCGAACAGACGGAAAACACCTGCCAGACCCGTCTGAACAACCTGCCGAGTACGCCAGAGCCACCTGCTCGACTCGCCAGAAACACCTGCCGGACACGCCAAAATCACCTGCCGGGTACGCCAGAACCACCTGGCGGACACTCCGAAATCACCTGCCGCGCATGCTGGAACCACCTCTCAGACGTGCCGGAAGCACGTGCTGGACACGCCGGAAACACCTAGCGGACAGACCGGAACCACCTGCCGAGCACGCCGGAGCCACCTGTTCGACTGGCTGGAACCACCTGCCGGACAGGCCAATATTAACTGCTGGCTATGCCAGAACCACCTGGGGGACAGTCCGGGATCACCTGCCAGCCATGGCGGAACCACCTCTCACACGTACCAGAACCACCTGCCGGAGAAGCTGGAAACACGTCCTCGACAGTCTGGAACCACCTGCCGGCCAAGCCTGAACCACCTGCCAAGCACAACGGAACAACCTGCCAGACACGCCAAAATCACCTGCGTGTTATGCCAGAACCACTTGGAGGACTCTCTGGGATGACCTGCCGGGCATGCCGGAACCACCTCTCAGACGTGCCAGAACCATGTGGCGGACAGTCCGGAATCACCTGTTGGGCATGCGCAACCACCTCTGAGACGTACCAGAACCACATGCCGTGCAGGCTGGAACCACCTACCGGACAGACCGGAATCACCTTTCGGGCATGCCGGAACCACCTGTCAGATGTGCCAGAAACACGTGCCGGAGACGCCGGAAGCACCTGCCAAGCACGTTGGAACCACCTGCTCAACTCGCCTGAACCACCTGCCGGACATGCCAAAATCACCTGCCGACTATGCCAGAACCACTTGGCGAACACTCCGGAATCACTTGCCGGGCATGCAGGAACCACATCTCAGACATGCCAGAACCCCGTGCCAATGACCCCGGAAGCACCAGCCGAGCACGCCGGAACCACCTGCTCAACTCGCCTGAACCACCTGCCGGACACGCCAAAATCACCTGCCCGCTACACCAGCACCACTTCGGGGACAAGCCGGAATCACATGAGGGGCATGCCGGCACAGCCTCTCAGACTGAACCTCGTGCCAGACACCACAGAACCACCTGCCGGACAGACCGGAACCACCTGCCGGACACGCCGGAACCACCGGCTCGACCCGCCGGAACGACCGCTGGACATGCAAAATCACCTGCCGGCTACGCCGGAAACACTTGGTGAACACTCCGGAATCACCTGCCGGGCATGCCGGAACCACCTCTCAGATATGCCAGAACCACGTGCCAATGACCCCGGAAGCACCTGCCGAGCACGCCGGAACCACCTGCTCGACTCGCCAGAACCACCTGCCGGACACGCAAAAATCACCTGCCGGCTACGCCACAACCAGTTGGGGAACACTTCGGAATCACCTGCCGGGCTTGCTGGAACCACCTGCCGGTCATGCCAAAATCACCTGCCAACTACGCCAGTACCACTTGGCGGACACTGTGGAAACACCTGTCGGGCCGGCCGGAACCACATCTCAGACGTGCCAGAACCATGTGCATGAGAAATAGGAACCACACCCCGAATAGACGGAAAACACCTGCCAGACCCGTCTGAACAACCTGCCGAGCACGCCGGAGCCACCTGCTGGACTCGCCGGAACCACCTACCTGACATGCCAAAATCACCAGCCGGGTATGCCAGAACCACTTGGCGGACACTCTGGAATCATCTGCCGGACATGCCGGAACCAGCTCTCAGAAACACCAGAACCACGTGCCGGAGACGCCGGAAGCACCTGCCGAGCATGCCGGAGCCACCTGCTCGACTCGCCAGAAACACCTGCCGGACAGGCCAAAATCACCTGCCGGGTACGCCAGAACCACCTGGCAGACACTCCGAAATCACCTGTCGCGCATGCCGGAACCACCTCTCAGACGTGCCGGAAGCACGTGCCGGAGACGCCGGAAACACCTACCGGACAGACCGGAACCACCTGCCGAGCACGCCGGAGCCACCTGTTCGACTGGCTGGAACCACCTGCCGGTCAGGCCAATATTAACTGCTGGCTATGCCAGAACCACCTGGGGGACAGTCCGGGATCACCTGCCAGCCATGGCGGAACCACCTCTCACACGTACCAGAACCACCTGCCGGAGAAGCTGGAAACACGTCCTGGACAGTCTGGAACCACCTGCCGGCCAAGCCTGAACCACCGGCCAAGCACAACGGAACAACCTGCCAGACACGCCAAAATCACCTGCGTGTTATGCCAGAACCACTTGGAGGACTCTCTGGGATGACCTGCCGGGCATGCCGGAACCACCTCTCAGACGTGCCAGAACCATGTGGCGGACAGTCCGGAATCACCTGTTGGGCATGCGCAACCACCTCTGAGACGTACCAGAACCACATGCCGTGCAGGCTGGAACCACCTACCGGACAGACCGGAATCACCTTTCGGGCATGCCGGAACCACCTGTCAGATGTGCCAGAAACACGTGCCGGAGACGCCGGAAGCTCCTGCCAAGCACGTTGGAACCACCTGCTCAGCTCGCCTGAACCACCTGCCGGACATGCCAAAATCACCTGCCGACTATGCCAGAACCGCTTGGCGAACACTCCGGAATCACTTGCCGGGCATGCAGGAACCACCTCTCAGACATGCCAGAATCCCGTGCCCATGACCCCGGAAGCACCAGCCGAGCACGCCGGAACCACCTGCTCAACTCGCCTGAACCACATGACGGATACGCAAAAATCACCTGCCCGCTACACCAGCACCACTTCCGGGACAAGCCGGAATCACGTGAGGGGCATGCCGGCACAGCCTCTCAGACTGAACCTCGTGCCGGACACCACAGAACCACCTGCCGGACAGACCGGAACCATCTGCAGGACACGCCGGAACCACCGGCTCGACCCGCCGGAACGACCGCTGGACATGCAAAATAACCTGCCGGCTACGCCGGAAACACTTGGCGAACACTCCGGAATCTCCTGCCGGGCATGCCCGAACCACCTCTCAGATATGCCAGAACCACGTGCCAATGACCCCGGAAGCACCTGCCGAGCACGCCGGAACCACCTGCTCGACTCGCCAGAACCACCTGCCGGACACGCAAAAATCACCTGCCGGCTACGCCACAACCAGTTGGGGAACACTTCGGAATCACCTGCCGGGCTTGCTGGAACCACCTGCCGGTCATGCCAAAATCACCTGCCAACTACGCCAGTACCACTTGGCGGACACTGTGGAAACACCTGTCGCGCCGGCCGGAACCACATCTCACACGTGCCAGAACCATGTGCATGAGATGCTGGAACCACACCCCGAACAGACGGAAAACACCTGCCAGACCCGTCTGAACAACATGCCGAGCACGCCGGAGCCACCTGCTCGACTCGCCGGAACCACCTACCTGACATGCCCAAATCACCAGCCGGGTATGCCAGAACCACTTGGCGGACACTACGGAATCATCTGCCGGACATGCCGGAACCAGCTCTCAGACACACCAGAACCACGTGCCGGAGACGCCGGAAGCACCTGCCGAGCATGCCGGAGCCACCTGCTCGACTCGCCAGAAACACCTGCCGGACACGCCAAAATCACCTGCCGGGTACGCCAGAACCACCTGGCGGACACTCCGAAATCACCTGTCGCGCATGCCGGAACCACCTCTCAGACGTGCCGGAAGCACGTGCCGGACACGCCGCAATCACCTACCGGACAGACCGGAACCACCTGCCGAGCACGCCGGAGCCACCTGTTCGACTGGCTGGAACCACCTGCCGGACAGGCCAATATTAACTGCTGGCTATGCCAGAACCACCTGGGGGACAGTCCGGGATCACCTGCCAGCCATGGCGGAACCACCTCTCACACGTACCAGAACCACCTGCCGGAGAAGCTGGAAACACGTCCTCGACAGTCTGGAACCACCTGCCGGCCAAGCCTGAACCACCTGCCAAGCACAACGGAACAACCTGCCAGACACGCCAAAATCAACTGCGGGTTATGCCAGAACCACTTGGAGGACTCTCTGGGATGACCTGCCGGGCATGCCGGAACCACCTCTCAGACGTGCCAGAACCATGTGGCGGACAGTCCGGAATCACCTGTTGGGCATGCGCAACCACCTCTGAGACGTACCAGAACCACATGCCGTGCAGGCTGGAACCACCTACCGGACAGACCGGAATCACCTTTCGGGCATGCCGGAACCACCTGTCAGATGTGCCAGAAACACGTGCCGGAGACGCCGGAAGCACCGGCCAAGCACGTTGGAACCACCTGCTCAACTCGCCTGAACCACCTGCCGGACATGCCAAAATCACCTGCCGACTATGCCAGAACCGCTTGGCGAACACTCCGGAATCACTTGCCGGGCATGCAGGAACCACCTCTCAGACATGCCAGAACCCCGTGCCAATGACCCCGGAAGCACCAGCCGAGCACGCCGGAACCACCTGCTCAACTCGCCTGAACCACCTGCCGGACACACCAAAATCACCTGCCCGCTACACCAGCACCACTTCGGGGACAAGCCGGAATCACGTGAGGGGCATGCCGGCACAGCCTCTCAGACTGAACCTCGTGCCGGACACCACAGAACCACCTGCCGGACAGACCGGAACCACCTGCCGGACACGCCGGAACCACCGGCTCGACCCGCCGGAACGACCGCTGGACATGCAAAATCACCTGCCGGCTACGCCGGAAACACTTGGTGAACACTCCGGAATCACCTGCCGGGCATGCCGGAACCACCTCTCAGATATGCCAGAACCACGTGCCAATGACCCCGGAAGCACCTGCCGAGCACGCCGGAACCACCTGCTTGACTCGCCAGAACCACCTGCCGGACACGCAAAAATCACCTGCCGGCTACGCCACAACCAGTTGGGGAACACTTCGGAATCACCTGCCGGGCTTGCTGGAACCACCTGCCGGTCATGCCAAAATCACCTGCCAACTACGCCAGTACCACTTGGCGGACACTGTGGAAACACCTGTCGGGCCGGCAGGAACCACATCTCAGACGTGCCAGAACCATGTGCATGAGATGCTGGAACCACACCCCGAACAGACGGAAAACACCTGCCAGACCCGTCTGAACAACCTGCCGAGCACGCCGGAGCCACCTGCTCGACTCACCGGAACCACCTATCTGACATGCCCAAATCACCAGCCGGGTATGCCAGAACCACTTGGCGGACACTCCGGAATCATCTGCCGGACATGCCGGAACCAGCTCTCAGACACACCAGAACCACGTGCCGGAGACGCCGGAAGCACCTGCCGAGCATGCCGGAGCCACCTGCTCGACTCGCCAGAAACACCTGCCGGACACGCCAAAATCACCTGCCGGGTACGCCAGAACCACCTGGCGGACACTCCGAAATCACCTGTCGCGCATGCCGGAACCACCTCTCAGACGTGCCGGAAGCACGTGCCGGACACGCCGGAATCACCTAGCGGACAGACCGGAACCACCTGCCGAGCACGCCGGAGCCACCTGTTCGACTGGCTGGAACCACCTGCCGGACAGGCCAATATTAACTGCTGGCTATGCCAGAACCACCTGGGGGACAGTCCGGGATCACCTGCCAGCCATGGCGGAACCACCTCTCACACGTACCAGAACCACCTGCCGGAGAAGCTGGAAACACGTCCTGGACAGTCTGGAACCACCTGCCGGCCAAGCCTGAACCACCTGCCAAGCACAACGGAACAACCTGCCAGACACGCCAAAATCACCTGCGTGTTATGCCAGAACCACTTGGAGGACTCTCTGGGATGACCTGCCGGGCATGCCGGAACCACCTCTCAGACGTGCCAGAACCATGTGGCGGACAGTCCGGAATCACCTGTTGGGCATGCGCAACCACCTCTGAGACGTACCAGAACCACATGCCGTGCAGGCTGGAACCACCTACCGGACAGACCGGAATCACCTTTCGGGCATGCCGGAACCACCTGTCAGATGTGCCAGAAACACGTGCCGGAGACGCCGGAAGCACCTGCCAAACACGTTGGAACCACCTGCTCAACTCGCCTGAACCACCTGCCGGACATGCCAAAATCACCTGCCGACTATGCCAGAACCACTTGGCGAACACTCCGGAATCACTTGCCGGGCATGCAGGAACCACCCCTCAGACATGCCAGAACCCCGTGCCAATGACCCCGGAAGCACCAGCCGAGCACGCCGGAACCACCTGCTCAACTCGCCTGAACCACCTGCCGGACACGCCAAAATCACCTGCCCGCTACACCAGCACCACTTCGGGGACAAGCCGGAATCACGTGAGGGGCATGCCGGCACAGCCTCTCAGACTGAACCTCGTGCCGGACACCACAGAACCACCTGCCGGACAGACCGGAACCACCTGCCGGACACGCCGGAACCACCGGCTCGACCCGCCGGAACGACCGCTGGACATGCAAAATCACCTGCCGGCTACGCCGGAAACACTTGGCGAACACTCCCGAATCACCTGAGGGGCATGCCGGAACCACCTCTCAGATATGCCAGAACCACGTGCCAATGACCCCGGAAGCACCTGCCGAGCACGCCGGAACCACCTGCTCGACTCGCCAGAACCACCTGCCGGACACGCAAAAATCACCTGCCGGCTACGCCACAACCAGTTGGGGAACACTTCGGAATCACCTGCCGGGCTTGCTGGAACCACCTGCCGGTCATGCCAAAATCACCTGCCAACTACGCCAGTACCACTTGGCGGACACTGTGGAAACACCTGTCGGGCCGGCAGGAACCACATCTCACACGTGCCAGAACCATGTGCATGAGATGCTGGAACCACACCCCGAACAGACGGAAAACACCTGCCAGACCCGTCTGAACAACCTGCCGAGCACGCCGGAGCCACCTGCTCGACTCGCCGGAACCACCTACCTGACATGCCCAAATCACCAGCCGGGTATGCCAGAACCACTTGGCGGACACTCCGGAATCATCTGCCGGACATGCCGGAACCAGCTCTCAGACACACCAGAACCACGTGCCGGAGACGCCGGAATCACCTGCCGAGAATGCCGGAGCCACCTGCTCGACTCGCCAGAAACACCTGCCGGACACGCCAAAATCCCCTGCCGGGACGCCAGAACCACCTGGCGGACACTCCGAAATCACCTGTCGCGCATGCCGGAACCACCTCTCAGACGTGCCGGAAGCACGTGCCGGACACGCCGCAATCACCTAGCGGACAGACCGGAACCACCTGCCGAGCACGCCGGAGCCACCTGTTCGACTGGCTGGAACCACCTGCCGGACAGGCCAATATTAACTGCTGGCTATGCCAGAACCACCTGGGGGACAGTCCGGGATCACCTGCCAGCCATGGCGGAACCACCTCTCACACGTACCAGAACCACCTGCCGGAGAAGCTGGAAACACGTCCTGGACAGTCTGGAACCACCTGCCGGCCAAGCCTGAATCACCTGCCAAGCACAACGGAACAACCTGCCAGACACGCCAAAATCACCTGCGTGTTATGCCAGAACCACTTGGAGGACTCTCTGGGATGACCTGCCGGGCATGCCGGAACCACCTCTCAGACGTGCCAGAACCATGTGGCGGACAGTCCGGAATCACCTGTTGGGCATGCGCAACCACCTCTGAGACGTACCAGAACCACATGCCGTGCAGGCTGGAACCACCTACCGGACAGACCGGAATCACCTTTCGGGCATGCCGGAACCACCTGTCAGATGTGCCAGAAACACGTGCTGGAGACGCCGGAAGCACCTGCCAAGCACGTCGGAACCACCTGCTCAACTCGCATGAACCACCTGCCGGACATGCCAAAATCACCTGCCGACTATGCCAGAACCACTTGGCGAAAACTCCGGAAACACTTGCCGGGCATGCAGGAACCACCTCTCAGACATGCCAGAACCCCGTGCCAATGACCCCGGAAGCACCAGCCGAGCACGCCGGAACCACCTGCTCAACTCGCCTGAACCACCTGCCGGACACGCCAAAATCACCTGCCCGCTACACCAGCACCACTTCGGGGACAAGCCGGAATCACGTGAGGGGCATGCCGGCACAGCCTCTCAGACTGAACCTCATGCCGGACACCACAGAACCACCTGCCGGACAGACCGGAACCACCTGCCGGACACGCCGGAACCACCGGCTCGACCCGCCGGAACGACCGCTGGACATGCAAAATCACCTGCCGGCTACGCCGGAAACACTTGGCGAACACTCCGGAATCACCTGCCGGGCATGCCGGAACCACCTCTCAGATATGCCAGAACCACGTGCCAATGACCCCGGAAGCACCTGCCGAGCACGCCGGAACCACCTGCTCGACTCGCCAGAACCACCTGCCGGACACGCAAAAATCACCTGCCGGCTACGCCACAACCAGTTGGGGAACACTTCGGAATCACCTGCCGGGCTTGCTGGAACCACCTGCCGGTCATGCCAAAATCACCTGCCAACTACGCCAGTACCACTTGGCGGACACTGTGGAAACACCTGTCGGGCCGGCCGGAACCACATCTCACACGTGCCAGAACCATGTGCATGAGATGCTGGAACCACACCCCGAACAGACGGAAAACACCTGCCAGACCCGTCTGAACAACCTGCCGAGCACGCCGGAGCCACCTGCTCGACTCGCCGGAACCACCTACCTGACATGCCAAAATCACCAGCCGGGTATGCCAGAACCACTTGGCGGACACTCCGGAATCATCTGCCGGACATGCCGGAACCAGCTCTCAGACACACCAGAACCACGTGCCGGAGACGCCGGAATCACCTGCCGAGCATGCCGGAGCCACCTGCTCGACTCGCCAGAAACACCTGCCGGACACGCCAAAATCACCTGCCGGGTACGCCAGAACCACCTGGCGGACACTCCGAAATCACCTGTCGCGCATGCCGGAACCACCTCTCAGACGTGCCGGAAGCACGTGCCGGACACGCTGGAATCACCTAGCGGACAGACCGGAACCACCTGCCGAGCACGCCGGAGCCACCTGTTCGACTGGCTGGAACCACCTGCCGGACAGGCCAATATTAACTGCTGGCTATGCCAGAACCACCTGGGGGACAGTCCGGGATCACCTGCCAGCCATGGCGGAACCACCTCTCACACGTACCAGAACCACCTGCCGGAGAAGCTGGAAACACGTCCTCGACAGTCTGGAACCACCTGCCGGCCAAGCCTGAACCACCTGCCAAGCACAACGGAACAACCTGCCAGACACGCCAAAATCACCTGCGTGTTATGCCAGAACCACTTGGAGGACTCTCTGGGATGACCTGCCGGGCATGCCGGAACCACCTCTCAGACGTGCCAGAACCATGTGGCGGACAGTCCGGAATCACCTGTTGGGCATGCGCAACCACCTCTGAGACGTACCAGAACCACATGCCGTGCAGGCTGGAACCACCTACCGGACAGACCGGAATCATCTTTCGGGCATGCCGGAACCACCTGTCAGATGTGCCAGAAACACGTGCCGGAGACGCCGGAAGCACCTGCCAAGCACGTTGGAACCACCTGCTCAACTCGCCTGAACCACCTGCCGGACATGCCAAAATCACCTGCCGACTATGCCAGAACCACTTGGCGAACACTCCGGAATCACTTGCCGGGCATGCAGGAACCACCTCTCAGACATGCCAGAACCCCGTGCCAATGACCCCGGAAGCACCAGCCGAGCACGCCGGAACCACCTGCTCAACTCGCCTGAACCACCTGCCGGACACGCCAAAATCACCTGCCCGCTACACCAGCACCACTTCGGGGACAAGCCGGAATCACGTGAGGGGCATGCCGGCACAGCCTCTCAGACTGAACCTCGTGCCGGACACCACAGAACCACCTGCCGGACAGACCGGAACCACCTGCCGGACACGCCGGAACCACCGGCTCGACCCGCCGGAACGACCGCTGGACATGCAAAATCACCTGCCGGCTACGCCGGAAACACTTGCCGAACACTCCGGAATCACCTGCCGGGCATGCCGGAACCACCTCTCAGATATGCCAGAACCACGTGCCAATGACCCCGGAAGCACCTGCCGAGCACGCCGGAACCACCTGCTCGACTCGCCAGAACCACCTGCCGGACACGCAAAAATCACCTGCCGGCTACGCCACAACCAGTTGGGGAACACTTCGGAATCACCTGCCGGGCTTGCTGGAACCACCTGCCGGTCATGCCAAAATCACCTGCCAACTACGCCAGTACCACTTGGCGGACACTGTGGAAACACCTGTCGCGCCGGCCGGAACCACATCTCACACGTGCCAGAACCATGTGCATGAGATGCTGGAACCACACCCCGAACAGACGGAAAACACCTGCCAGACCCGTCTGAACAACCTGCCGAGCACGCCGGAGCCACCTGCTCGACTCGCCGGAACCACCTACCTGACATGCCCAAATCACCAGCCGGGTATGCCAGAACCACGTGGCGGACACTCCGGAATCATCTGCCGGACATGCCGGAACCAGCTCTCAGACACACCAGAACCACGTGCCGGAGACGCCGGAAGCACCTGCCGAGCATGCCGGAGCCACCTGCTCGACTCGCCAGAAACACCTGCCGGACACGCCAAAATCACCTGCCGGGTACGCCAGAACCACCTGGCGGACACTCCGAAATCACCTGTCGCGCATGCCGGAACCACCTCTCAGACGTGCCGGAAGCACGTGCCGGACACGCCGCAATCACCTACCGGACAGACCGGAACCACCTGCCGAGCACGCCGGAGCCACCTGTTCGACTGGCTGGAACCACCTGCCGGACAGGCCAATATTAACTGCTGGCTATGCCAGAACCACCTGGGGGACAGTCCGGGATCACCTGCCAGCCATGGCGGAACCACCTCTCACACGTACCAGAACCACCTGCCGGAGAAGCTGGAAACACGTCCTGGACAGTCTGGAACCACCTGCCGGCCAAGCCTGAACCACCTGCCAAGCACAACGGAACAACCTGCCAGACACGCCAAAATCACCTGCGTGTTATGCCAGAACCACTTGGAGGACTCTCTGGGATGACCTGCCGGGCATGCCGGAACCACCTCTCAGACGTGCCAGAACCATGTGGCGGACAGTCCGGAATCACCTGTTGGGCATGCGCAACCACCTCTGAGACGTACCAGAACCACATGCCGTGCAGGCTGGAACCACCTACCGGACAGACCGGAATCACCTTTCGGGCATGCCGGAACCACCTGTCAGATGTGCCAGAACCACGTGCCAATGACCCTGGAAGCACCTTCCGAGCACGCCGGAACCACCTGCTCGACTCGCCAGAACCACCTGCCGGACACGCAAAAATCACCTGCCGGCTACGCCACAACCAGTTGGGGAACACTTCGGAATCACCTGCCGGGCTTGCTGGAACCACCTGCCGGTCATCCCAAAATCACCTGCCAACTACGCCAGGACCACTTGGCGGACACTGTCGAAACACCTGTCGGGCCGGCCAGAACAACATCTCACACGTGTCAGAACCATGTGCATGAGATGCTGGAACCACACCCCGAACAGACGGAAAACACCTGCCAGACCCGTCTGAACAACCTGCCGAGCACGCCGGAGCCACCTGCTCGACTCGCCGGAACCACCTACCTGACATGCCCAAATCACCAGCCGGGTATGCCAGAACCACTTGGCGGACACTCCGGAATCATCTGCCGGACATGCCGGAACCAGCTCTCATACACACCAGAACCACGTGCCGGAGACGCCGGAAGCACCTGCCGAGCATGCCGGAGCCACCTGCTCGACTCGCCAGAAACACCTGCCGGACACGCCAAAATCACCTGCCGGGTACGCCAGAACCACCTGGCGGACACTCCGAAATCACCTGCCACGCATGCCGGAACCACCTCTCAGACGTGCCGGAAGCACATGCCAGACACGCCGGAAACACCTACCGGAGAGACCGGAACCACCTGCCGAGCACGCCGGAGCCACCTGTTCGACTGGCTGGAACCACCTGCCGGACAGGCCAATATTAACTGCTGGCTATGCCAGAACCATCTGGGGGACAGTCCGGAATCACCTGCCAGCCATGGCGGAACCATCTCTCACACGTACCAGAACCACCTGCCGGAGAAGCTGGAAACACGTCCTGGACAGACTGGAACCACGTGACGGCCATGCCTGAACCACCTGCCGAGCATGGCGGAACCACCTGCCGGACACGCCAAAATCACCTGCGGGCTACGCCAGAACCACTTGGACGACTCTCCGAAATGACCTGCCGGGCATGTTGGAACCACCTCTCAGACGTGCCAGAAGCACGTGGCGGACAGTCCGGAATCACCTGTTGGGCATACGCAACCACCTCTGAGACGTACCAGAACCACGTGCCGTGCACGCCGGAACCACCTACCTGACAGACCGGAATCAACTTTTGGGCATGCCGGAACCACCAGTCAGATGTGCCAGAAACACGTGCCGGAGACGCCGGAAGCACCTGCCGAGCACGTCGCAACCACCTGCTCAACTCGCCTGAACCACCTGCCGGACACGCCAAAATCACCTGCCCGCTACACCAGCACCACTTCGGGGACAAGCCGGAATCACGTGAGGGGCATGCCGGCACAGACTCTCAGACTGAACCTCGTGCCGGACACCACAGAACCACCTGCCGGACAGACCGGAACCACCTGCCGGACACGCCGCAACCACCGGCTCGACCCGCCGGAACGACCGCTGGACATGCAAAATCACCTGCCGGCTACGCCGGAAACACTTGCCGAACACTCCGGAATCACCTGCCGGGCATGCCGGAACCACCTCTCAGATAAGCCAGAACCACGTGCCAATGACCCCGGAAGCACCTGCCGAGCACGCCGGAACCACCTGCTCGACTCGCCAGAACCACCTGCCGGACACGCAAAAATCACCTGCCGGCTACGCCACAACCAGTTGGGGAACACTTCGGAATCACCTGCCGGGCTTGCTGGAACCACCTGCCGGTCATCCCAAAATCACCTGCCAACTACGCCAGGACCACTTGGCGGACACTGTCGAAACACCTGTCGGGCCGGCCGGAACCACATCTCACACGTGCCAGAACCATGTGCATGAGATGCTGGAACCACACCCCGAACAGACGGAAAACACCTGCCAGACCCGTCTGAACAACGTGCCGAGCACGCCAGAGCCACCTGCTCGACTCGCCGGAACCACCTACCTGACATGCCCAAATCACCAGCCGGGTATGCCAGAACCACTTGGCGGACACTCCGGAATCATCTGCCGGACATGCCGGAACCAGCTCTCAGACACACCAGAACCACGTGCCGGAGACGCCGGAAGCACCTGCCGAGCATGCCGGAGCCACCTGCTCGACTCGCCAGAAAGACCTGCCGGACACGCCAAAATCACCTGCCGGGTACGCCAGAACCACCTGGCGGACACTCCGAAATCACCTGTCGCGCATGCCGGAACCACCTCTCAGACGTGCCGGAAGCACGTGCCGGACACGCCAGAATCACCTACCGGACAGACCGGAACCACCTGCCGAGCACGCCGGAGCCACCTGTTCGACTGGCTGGAACCACCTGCCGGACAGGCCAATATTAACTGCTGGCTATGCCAGAACCACCTGGGGGACAGTCCGGGATCACCTGCCAGCCATGGCGGAACCACCTCTCACACGTACCAGAACCACCTGCCGGAGAAGCTGGAAACACGTCCTGGACAGTCTGGAACCACCTGCCGGCCAAGCCTGAACCACCTGCCAAGCACAACGGAACAACCTGCCAGACACGCCAAAATCACCTGCGTGTTATGCCAGAACCACTTGGAGGACTCTCTGGGATGACCTGCCGGGCATGCCGGAACCACCTCTCAGACGTGCCAGAACCATGTGGCGGACAGTCCGGAATCACCTGTTGGGCATGCGCAACCACCTCTGAGACGTACCAGAACCACATGCCGTGCAGGCTGGAACCACCTACCGGACAGACCGGAATCACCTTTCGGGCATGCCGGAACCACCTGTCAGATGTGCCAGAAACACGTGCCGGAGACGCCGGAAGCACCGGCCAAGCACGTTGGAACCACCTGCTCAACTCGCCTGAACCACCTGCCGGACATGCCAAAATCACCTGCCGACTATGCCAGAACCACTTGGCGAACACTCCGGAATCACTTGCCGGGCATGCAGGAACCACCTCTCAGACATGCCAGAACCCCGTGCCAATGACCCCGGAAGCACCAGCCGAGCACGCCGGAACCACCTGCTCAACTCGCCTGAACCACCTGCCGGACACGCCAAAATCACCTGCCCGCTACACCAGCACCACTTCGGGGACAAGCCGGAATCACGTGAGGGGCATGCCGGCACAGCCTCTCAGACTGAACCTCGTGCCGGACACCACAGAACCACCTGCCGGACAGACCGGAACCACCTGCCGGACACGCCGGAACCACCGGCTCGACCCGCCGGAACGACCGCTGGACATGCAAAATCACCTGCCGGCTACGCCGGAAACACTTGCCGAACACTCCGGAATCACCTGCCGGGCATGCCGGAACCACCTCTCAGATATGCCAGAACCACGTGCCAATGACCCCGGAAGCACCTGCCGAGCACGCCGGAACCACCTGCTCGACTCGCCAGAACCACCTGCCGGACACGCAAAAATCACCTGCCGGCTACGCCACAACCAGTTGGGGAACACTTCGGAATCACCTGCCGGGCTTGCTGGAACCACCTGCCGGTCATGCCAAAATCACCTGCCAACTACGCCAGTACCACTTGGCGGACACTGTGGAAACACCTGTTGGGCCGGCCGGAACCACATCTCAGACGTGCCAGAACCATGTGCATGAGCTGCAGGAACCACACCCCGAATAGACGGAAAACACCTGCCAGACCCGTCTGAACAACCTGCCGAGCACGCCGGAGCCACCTGCTCGACTCGCCGGAACCACCTACCTGACATGCCCAAATCACCAGCCGGGTATGCCAGAACCACTTGGCGGACACTCCGGAATCATCTGCCGGACATGCCGGAACCAGCTCTCAGACACACCAGAACCACGTGCCGGAGACGCCGGAAGCACCTGCCGAGCATGCCAGAGCCACCTGCTCGACTCGCCAGAAACACCTGCCGGACACGCCAAAATCACCTGCCGGGTACGCCAGAACCACCTGGCGGACACTCCGAAATCACCTGTCGCGCATGCCGGAACCACCTCTCAGACGTGCCGGAAGCACGTGCCGGACACGCCGGAATCACCTAGCGGACAGACCGGAACCACCTGCCGAGCACGCCAGAGCCACCTGTTCGACTGGCTGGAACCACCTGCCGGACAGGCCAATATTAACTGCTGGCTATGCCAAAAGCACCTGGGGGACAGGCCGGGATCACCTGCCAGCCATGGCGGAACCACCTCTCACACGTACCAGAACCACCTGCCGGAGAAGCTGGAAACACGTCCTGGACAGTCTGGAACCACCTGCCGACCAAGCCTGAACCACCGGCCAAGCACAACGGAACAACCTGCCAGACACGCCAAAATCACCTGCGTGTTATGCCAGAACCACTTGGAGGACTCTCTGGGATGACCTGCCGGGCATGTCGGAACCACCTCTCAGACGTGCCAGAACCATGTGGCGGACAGTCCGGAATCACCTGTTGGGCATGCGCAACCACCTCTGAGACGTACCAGAACCACATGCCGTGCAGGCTGGAACCACCTACCGGACAGACCGGAATCACCTTTCGGGCATGCCGGAACCACCTGTCAGATGTGCCAGAAACACGTGCCGGAGACGCCGGAAGCACCTGCCAAGCACGTTGGAACCACCTGCTCAGCTCGCCTGAACCACCTGCCGGACATGCCAAAATCACCTGCCGACTATGCCAGAACCACTTGGCGAACACTCCGGAATCACTTGCCGGGCATGCAGGAACCACCTCTCAGACATGCCAGAACCCCGTGCCAATGACCCCGGAAGCACCAGCCGAGCACGCCGGAACCACCTGCTCAACTCGCCTGAACCACCTGCCGGACACGCCAAAATCACCTGCCCGCTACACCAGCACCACTTCGGGGACAAGCCGGAATCACGTGAGGGGCATGCCGGCACAGCCTCTCAGACTGAACCTCGTGCCGGACACCACAGAACCACCTGCCGGACAGACCGGAACCACCTGCCGGACACGCCGGAACCACCGGCTCGACCCGCCGGAACGACCGCTGGACATGCAAAATCACCTGCCGGCTACGCCGGAAACACTTGGCGAACACTCCGGAATCACCTGCCGGGCATGCCGGAACCACCTCTCAGATATGCCAGAACCACGTGCCAATGACCCTGGAAGCACCTTCCGAGCACGCCGGAACCACCTGTTCGACTCGCCAGAACCACCTGCCGGACACGCAAAAATCACCTGCCGGCTACGCCACAACCAGTTGGGGAACACTTCGGAATGACCTGCCGGGCTTGCTGGAACCAACTGCCGGTCATGCCAAAATCACCTGCCAACTACGCCAGTACCACTTGGCGGACACTGTGGAAACACCTGTTGGGCCGGCCGGAACCACATCTCACACGTGCCAGAACCATGTGCATGAGCTGCAGGAACCACACCCCGAATAGACGGAAAACACCTGCCAGACCCGTCTGAACAACCTGCCGAGCACGCCGGAGCCACCTGCTCGACTCGCCGGAACCACCTACCTGACATGCCCAAATCACCAGCCGGGTATGCCAGAACCACTTGGCGGACACTCCGGAATCATCTGCCGGACATGCCGGAACCAGCTCTCAGACACACCAGAACCACGTGCCGGAGACGCCGGAAGCACCTGCCGAGCATGCCGGAGCCACCTGCTCGACTCGCCAGAAACACCTGCCGGACACGCCAAAATCACCTGCCGGGTACGCCAGAACCACCTGGCGGACACTCCGAAATCACCTGTCGCGCATGCCGGAACCAGCTCTCAGACGTGCCGGAAGCGCGTGCCGGACACACCGGAATCACCTAGCGGACAGACCGGAACCACCTGCCGAGCACGCCGGAGCCACCTGTTCGACTGGCTGGAACCACCTGCCGGACAGGCCAATATTAACTGCTGGCTATGCCAAAAGCACCTGGGGGACAGTCCGGGATCACCTGCCAGCCATGGCGGAACCACCTCTCACACGTACCAGAACCACCTGCCGGAGAAGCTGGAAACACGTCCTGGACATTCTGGAACCACCTGCCGACCAAGCCTGAACCACCGGCCAAGCACAACGGAACAACCTGCCAGACACGCCAAAATCACCTGCGTGTTATGCCAGAACCACTTGGAGGACTCTCTGGGATGACCTGCCGGGCATGTCGGAACCACCTCTCAGACGTGCCAGAACCATGTGGCGGACAGTCCGGAATCACCTGTTGGGCATGCGCAACCACCTCTGAGACGTACCAGAACCACATGCCGTGCAGGCTGGAACCACCTACCGGACAGACCGGAATCACCTTTCGGGCATGCCGGAACCACCTGTCAGATGTGCCAGAAACACGTGCCGGAGACGCCGGAAGCACCTGCCAAGCACGTTGGAACCACCTGCTCAGCTCGCCTGAACCACCTGCCGGACATGCCAAAATCACCTGCCGACTATGCCAGAACCGCTTGGCGAACACTCCGGAATCACTTGCCGGGCATGCAGGAACCACCTCTCAGACATGCCAGAACCCCGTGCCAATGACCCCGGAAGCACCAGCCGAGCACGCCGGAACCACCTGCTCAACTCGCCTGAACCACCTGCCGGACACGCCAAAATCACCTGCCCGCTACACCAGCACCACTTCGGGGACAAGCCGGAATCACGTGAGGGGCATGCCGGCACAGCCTCTCAGACTGAACCTCGTGCCGGACACCACAGAACCACCTGCCGGACAGACCGGAACCACTTGCCGGACACGCCGGAACCACCGGCTCGACCCGCCGGAACGACCGCTGGACATGCAAAATCACCTGCCGGCTACGCCGGAAACACTTGGCGAACACTCCGGAATCACCTGCCGGGCATGCCGGAACCACCTCTCAGATAAGCCAGAACCACGTGCCAATGACCCCGGAAGCACCTGCCGAGCACGCCGGAACCACCTGCTCGACTCGCCAGAACCACCTGCCGGACACGCAAAAATCACCTGCCGGCTACGCCACAACCAGTTGGGGAACACTTCGGAATCACCTGCCGGGCTTGCTGGAACCACCTGCCGGTCATGCCAAAATCACCTGCCAACTACGCCAGTACCACTTGGCGGACACTGTGGAAACACCTGTCGCGCCGGCCGGAACCACATCTCACACGTGCCAGAACCATGTGCATGAGATGCTGGAACCACACCCCGAACAGATGGAAAACACCTGCCAGACCCGTCTGAACAACCTGCCGAGCACGCCAGAGCCACCTGCTCGACTCGCCGGAACCACCTACCTGACATGCCAAAATCACCAGCCCGGTATGCCAGAACCACTTGGCGGACACTCCGGAATCATCTGCCGGACATGCCGGAACCAGCTCTCAGACACACCAGAACCACGTGCCGGAGACGCCGGAAGCACCTGCCGAGCATGCCGGAGCCACCTGCTCGACTCGCCAGAAACACCTGCCGGACACGCCAAAATCACCTGCCGGGTACGCCAGAACCACCTGGCGGACACTCCGAAATCACCTGTCGCGCATGCCGGAACCACCTCTCAGACGTGCCGGAAGCACGTGCCGGACACGCCCGAATCACCTAGCGGACAGACCGGAACCACCTGCCGAGCACGCCGGAGCCAGCTGTTCGACTGGCTGGAACCACCTGCCGGACAGGCCAATATTAACTGCTGGCTATGCCAAAAGCACCTGGGGGACAGTCCAGGATCACCTGCCAGCCATGGCGGAACCACCTCTCACACGTACCAGAACCACCTGCCGGAGAAGCTGGAAACACGTCCTGGACAGTCTGGAACCACCTGCCGACCAAGCCTGAACCACCGGCCAAGCACAACGGAACAACCTGCCAGACACGCCAAAATCACCTGCGTGTTATGCCAGAACCACTTGGAGGACTCTCTGGGATGACCTGCCGGGCATGTCGGAACCACCTCTCAGACGTGCCAGAACCATGTGGCGGACAGTCCGGAATCACCTGTTGGGCATGCGCAACCACCTCTGAGACGTACCAGAACCACATGCCGTGCAGGCTGGAACCACCTACCGGACAGACCGGAATCACCTTTCGGGCATGCCGGAACCACCTGTCAGATGTGCCAGAAACACGTGCCGGAGACGCCGGAAGCACCTGCCAAGCACGTTGGAACCACCTGCTCAGCTCGCCTGAACCACCTGCCGGACATGCCAAAATCACCTGCCGACTATGCCAGAACCGCTTGGCGAACACTCCGGAATCACTTGCCGGGCATGCAGGAACCACCTCTCAGACATGCCAGAACCCCGTGCCAATGACCCCGGAAGCACCAGCCGAGCACGCCGGAACCACCTGCTCAACTCGCCTGAACCACCTGCCGGACACGCCAAAATCACCTGCCCGCTACACCAGCACCACTTCGGGGACAAGCCGGAATCACGTGAGGGGCATGCCGGCACAGCCTCTCAGACTGAACCTCGTGCCGGACACCACAGAACCACCTGCCGGACAGACCGGAACCACCTGCCGGACACGCCGGAACCACCGGCTCGACCCGCCGGAACGACCGCTGGACATGCAAAATCACCTGCCGGCTACGCCGGAAACACTTGGCGAACACTCCGGAATCACCTGCCGGGCATGCCGGAACCACCTCTCAGATAAGCCAGAACCACGTGCCAATGACCCCGGAAGCACCTGCCGAGCACGCCGGAACCACCTGCTCGACTCGCCAGAACCACCTGCCGGACACGCAAAAATCACCTGCCGGCTACGCCACAACCAGTTGGGGAACACTTCGGAATCACCTGCCGGGCTTGCTGGAACCACCTGCCGGTCATGACAAAATCACTTGCCAACTACGCCAGTACCACTTGGCGGACACTGTGGAAACACCTGTCGCGCCGGCCGGAACCACATCTCACACGTGCCAGAACCATGTGCATGAGATGCTGGAACCACACCCCGAATAGACGGAAAACACCTGCCAGACCCGTCTGAACAACCTGCCGAAAACGCCGGAGCCACCTGCTCGACTCGCCGGAACCACCTACCTGACATGCCCAAATCACCAGCCGGGTATGCCAGAACCACTTGGCGGACACTCCGGAATCATCTGCCGGACATGCCGGAACCAGCTCTCAGACACACCAGAACCACGTGCCGGAGACGCCGGAAGCACCTGCCGAGCATGCCGGAGCCACCTGCTCGACTCGCCAGAAACACCTGCCGGACACGCCAATATCACCTGCCGGGGACGCCAGAACCACCTGGCGGACACTCCGAAATCACCTGCCGCGCATGCTGGAACCACCTCTCAGACGTGCCGGAAGCACGTGCCAGACACGCCGGAAACACCTAGCGGACAGACCGGAACCACCTGCCGAGCACGCCGGAGCCACCTGTTCGACTGGCTGGAACCACCTGCCAGACAGGCCAATATTAACTGCTGGCTATGCCAGAACCACCTGGGGGACAGTCTGGGATCACCTGCCAGCCATGGCGGAACCACCTCTCACACGTACCAGATCCACCTGCCGGAGAAGCTGGAAACACGTCCTGGACAGTCTGGAACCACCTGCCGGCCAAGCCTGAACCACCTGCCAAGCACAACGGAACAACCTGCCAGACACGCCAAAATCACCTGCGTGTTATGCCAGAACCACTTGGAGGACTCTCTGGGATGACCTGCCGGGCATGCCGGAACCACCTCTCAGACGTGCCAGAACCATGTGGCGGACAGTCCGGAATCACCTGTTGGGCATGCGCAACCACCTCTGAGACGTACCAGAACCACATGCCGTGCAGGCTGGAACCACCTACCGGACAGACTGGAATCACCTTTCGGGCATGCCGGAACCACCTGTCAGATGTGCCAGAAACACGTGCCGGAGACGCCGGAAGCACCTGCCGAGCACGTTGGAACCACCTGCTCAGCTCGCCTGAACCACCTGCCGGACATGCCAAAATCACCTGCCGACTATGCCAGAACCGCTTGGCGAACACTCCGGAATCACTTGCCGGGCATGCAGGAACCACCTCTCAGACATGCCAGAACCCCGTGCCAATGACCCCGGAAGCACCAGCCGAGCACGCAGGAACCACCTGCTCGACTCGCCAGAACCACCTGCTGGACACGCCAAAATCACCTGCCCGCTACACCAGCACCACTTCGGGGACAAGCCGGAATCACGTGAGGGGCATGCCGGCACAGCCTCTCAGACTGAACCTCGTGCCGGACACCACAGAACCACCTGCCGGACAGACCGGAACCACCTGCCGGACACGCCGGAACCACCGGCTCGACCCGCCGGAACGACCGCTGGACATGCAAAATCACCTGCCGGCTACGCCGGAAACACTTGGCGAACACTCCGGAATCACCTGCCGGGCATGCCGGAACCACCTCTCAGATATGCCAGAACCACGTGCCAATGACCCCGGAAGCACCTGCCGAGCACGCCGGAACCACCTGCTCGACTCGCCAGAACCACCTGCCGGACACGCAAAAATCACCTGCCGGCTACGCCACAACCAGTTGGGGAACACTTCGGAATCACCTGCCGGGCTTGCTGGAACCACCTGCCGGTCATGCCAAAATCACCTGCCAACTACGCCAGTACCACTTGGCGGACACTGTGGAAACACCTGTCGCGCCGGCCGGAACCACATCTCACACGTGCCAGAACCATGTGCATGAGATGCTGGAACCACACCCCGAACAGACGGAAAACACCTGCCAGACCCGTCTGAACAACCTGCCGAGCACGCCAGAGCCACCTGCTCGACTCGCCGGAACCACCTACCTGACATGCCAAAATCACCAGCCCGGTATGCCAGAACCACTTGGCGGACACTCCGGAATCATCTGCCGGACATGCCGGAACCAGCTCTCAGACACACCAGAACCACGTGCCGGAGACGCCGGAAGCACCTGCCGAGCATGCCGGAGCCACCTGCTCGACTCGCCAGAAACACCTGCCGGACACGCCAAAATCACCTGCCGGGTACGCCAGAACCACCTGGCGGACACTCCGAAATCACCTGTCGCGCATGCCGGAACCAGCTCTCAGACGTGCCGGAAGCACGTGCCGGACACGCCGGAATCACCTAGCGGACAGACCGGAACCACCTGCCGAGCACGCCAGAGCCACCTGTTCGACTGGCTGGAACCACCTGCCGGACAGGCCAATATTAACTGCTGGCTATGCCAAAAGCACCTGGGGGACAGTCCGGGATCACCTGCCAGCCATGGCGGAACCACCTCTCACACGTACCAGAACCACCTGCCGGAGAAGCTGGAAACACGTCCTGGACAGTCTGGAACCACCTGCCGACCAAGCCTGAACCACCGGCCAAGCACAACGGAACAACCTGCCAGACACGCCAAAATCACCTGCGTGTTATGCCAGAACCACTTGGAGGACTCTCTGGGATGACCTGCCGGGCATGTCGGAACCACCTCTCAGACGTGCCAGAACCATGTGGCGGACAGTCCGGAATCACCTGTTGGGCATGCGCAACCACCTCTGAGACGTACCAGAACCACATGCCGTGCAGGCTGGAAACACCTACCGGACAGACCGGAATCACCTTTCGGGCATGCCGGAACCACCTGTCAGATGTGCCAGAAACACGTGCCGGAGACGCCGGAAGCACCTGCCAAGCACGTTGGAACCACCTGCTCAGCTCGCCTGAACCACCTGCCGGACATGCCAAAATCACCTGCTGACTATGCCAGAACCGCTTGGCGAACACTCCGGAATCACTTGCCGGGCATGCAGGAACCACCTCTCAGACATGCCAGAACCCCGTGCCAATGACCCCGGAAGCACCAGCCGAGCACGCCGGAACCACCTGCTCAACTCGCCTGAACCACCTGCCGGACACGCCAAAATCACCTGCCCGCTACACCAGCACCACTTCGGGGACAAGCCGGAATCACGTGAGGGGCATGCCGGCACAGCCTCTCAGACTGAACCTCGTGCCGGACACCACAGAACCACCTGCCGGACAGACCGGAACCACCTGCCGGACACGCCGGAACCACCGGCTCGACCCGCCGGAACGACCGCTGGACATGCAAAATCACCTGCCGGCTACGCCGGAAACACTTGGCGAACACTCCGGAATCACCTGCCGGGCATGCCGGAACCACCTCTCAGATAAGCCAGAACCACGTGCCAATGACCCCGGAAGCACCTGCCGAGCACGCCGGAACCACCTGCTCGACTCGCCAGAACCACCTGCCGGACACGCAAAAATCACCTGCCGGCTACGCCACAACCAGTTGGGGAACACTTCGGAATCACCTGCCGGGCTTGCTGGAACCACCTGCCGGTCATGCCAAAATCACCTGCCAACTACGCCAGTACCACTTGGCGGACACTGTGGAAACACCTGTCGCGCCGGCCGGAACCACATCTCACACGTGCCAGAACCATGTGCATGAGATGCTGGAACCACACCCCGAACAGACGGAAAACACCTGCCAGACCCGTCTGAACAACCTGCCGAGCACGCCAGAGCCACCTGCTCGACTCGCCGGAACCACCTACCTGACATGCCAAAATCACCAGCCCGGTATGCCAGAACCACTTGGCGGACACTCCGGAATCATCTGCCGGACATGCCGGAACCAGCTCTCAGACACACCAGAACCACGTGCCGGAGACGCCGGAAGCACCTGCCGAGCATGCCGGAGCCACCTGCTCGACTCGCCAGAAACACCTGCCGGACACGCCAAAATCACCTGCCGGGTACGCCAGAACCACCTGGCGGACACTCCGAAATCACCTGTCGCGCATGCCGGAACCAGCTCTCAGACGTGCCGGAAGCACGTGCCGGACACGCCGGAATCACCTAGCGGACAGACCGGAACCACCTGCCGAGCACGCCAGAGCCACCTGTTCGACTGGCTGGAACCACCTGCCGGACAGGCCAATATTAACTGCTGGCTATGCCAAAAGCACCTGGGGGACAGTCCGGGATCACCTGCCAGCCATGGCGGAACCACCTCTCACACGTACCAGAACCACCTGCCGGAGAAGCTGGAAACACGTCCTGGACAGTCTGGAACCACCTGCCGACCAAGCCTGAACCACCGGCCAAGCACAACGGAACAACCTGCCAGACACGCCAAAATCACCTGCGTGTTATGCCAGAACCACTTGGAGGACTCTCTGGGATGACCTGCCGGGCATGTCGGAACCACCTCTCAGACGTGCCAGAACCATGTGGCGGACAGTCCGGAATCACCTGTTGGGCATGCGCAACCACCTCTGAGACGTACCAGAACCACATGCCGTGCAGGCTGGAACCACCTACCGGACAGACCGGAATCACCTTTCGGGCATGCCGGAACCACCTGTCAGATGTGCCAGAAACACGTGCCGGAGACGCCGGAAGCACCTGCCAAGCACGTTGGAACCACCTGCTCAACTCGCCTGAACCACCTGCCGGACATGCCAAAATCACCTGCCGACTATGCCAGAACCACTTGGCGAACACTCCGGAATCACTTGCCGGGCATGCAGGAACCACCTCTCAAACATGCCAGAACCCCGTGCCAATGACCCCGGAAGCACCAGCCGAGCACGCCGGAACCACCTGCTCAACTCGCCTGAACCACCTGCCGGACACGCCAAAATCACCTGCCCGCTACACCAGCACCACTTCGGGGACAAGCCGGAATCACGTGAGGGGCATGCCGGCACAGCCTCTCAGACTGAACCTCGTGCCGGACACCACAGAACCACCTGCCGGACAGACCGGAACCACCTGCCGGACACGCCGGAACCACCGGCTCGACCCGCCGGAACGACCGCTGGACATGCAAAATCACCTGCCGGCTACGCCGGAAACACTTGGCGAACACTCCGGAATCACCTGCCGGGCATGCCGGAACCACCTCTCAGATAAGCCAGAACCACGTGCCAATGACCCCGGAAGCACCTGCCGAGCACGCCGGAACCACCTGCTCGACTCGCCAGAACCACCTGCCGGACACGCAAAAATCACCTGCCGGCTACGCCACAACCAGTTGGGGAACACTTCGGAATCACCTGCCGGGCTTGCTGGAACCACCTGCCGGTCATGACAAAATCACCTGCCAACTACGCCAGTACCACTTGGCGGACACTGTGGAAACACCTGTCGCGCCAGCCGGAACCACATCTCACACGTGCCAGAACCATGTGCATGAGATGCTGGAACCACACCCCGTATAGACGGAAAACACCTGCCAGACCCGTCTGAACAACCTGCCGAAAACGCCGGAGCCACCTGCTCGACTCGCCGGAACCACCTACCTGACATGCCCAAATCACCAGCCGGGTATGCCAGAACCACTTGGCGGACACTCCGGAATCATCTGCCGGACATGCCGGAACCAGCTCTCAGACACACCAGAACCACGTGCCGGAGACGCCGGAAGCACCTGCCGAGCATGCCGGAGCCACCTGCTCGACTCGCCAGAAACACCTGCCGGACACGCCAAAATCACCTGCCGGGTACGCCAGAACCACCTGGCGGACACTCCGAAATCACCTGTCGCGCATGCCGGAACCAGCTCTCAGACGTGCCGGAAGCACGTGCCGGACACGCCGGAATCACCTAGCGGACAGACCGGAACCACCTGCCGAGCACGCCAGAGCCACCTGTTCGACTGGCTGGAACCACCTGCCGGACAGGCCAATATTAACTGCTGGCTATGCCAAAAGCACCTGGGGGACAGTCCGGGATCCCCTGCCAGCCATGGCGGAACCACCTCTCACACGTACCAGAACCACCTGCCGGAGAAGCTGGAAACACGTCCTGGACAGTCTGGAACCACCTGCCGACCAAGCCTGAACCACCGGCCAAGCACAACGGAACAACCTGCCAGACACGCCAAAATCACCTGCGTGTTATGCCAGAACCACTTGGAGGACTCTCTGGGATGACCTGCCGGGCATGTCGGAACCACCTCTCAGACGTGCCAGAACCATGTGGCGGACAGTCCGGAATCACCTGTTGGGCATGCGCAACCACCTCTGAGACGTACCAGAACCACATGCCGTGCAGGCTGGAACCACCTACCGGACAGACCGGAATCACCTTTCGGGCATGCCGGAACCACCTGTCAGATGTGCCAGAAACACGTGCCGGAGACGCCGGAAGCACCTGCCAAGCACGTTGGAACCACCCGCTCAACTCGCATGAACCACCTGCCGGACATGCCAAAATCACCTGCCGACTATGCCAGAACCACTTGGCGAACACTCCGGAATCACTTGCCGGGCATGCAGGAACCACCTCTCAGACATGCCAGAACCCCGTGCCAATGACCCCGGAAGCACCAGCCGAGCACGCCGGAACCACCTGCTCAACTCGCCTGAACCACCTGCCGGATACGCCAAAATCACCTGCCCGCTACACCAGCACCATTTCGGGGACAAGCCAGAATCACGTGAGGGGCATGCCAGCACAGCCTCTCAGACTGAACCTCATGCCGGACACCACAGAACCACCTGCCGGACAGACCGGAACCACCTGC
Source organism: Equus caballus (assembly GCF_041296265.1). Taxonomy (NCBI): domain Eukaryota; kingdom Metazoa; phylum Chordata; class Mammalia; order Perissodactyla; family Equidae; genus Equus; species Equus caballus. The sequence goes on from NC_091710.1 coordinate 4,684,012, forward strand.
CGGACACGCCGGAACCACCGGCTCGACCCGCCGGAACGACCGCTGGACATGCAAAATCACCTGCCGGCTACGCCGGAAACACTTGGCGAACACTCCGGAATCACTTGCCGGGCATGCCGGAACCACCTCTCAGATATGCCAGAACCACGTGCCAATGACCCCGGAAGCACCTGCCGAGCACGCCGGAACCACCTGCTCGACTCGCCGAACCACATGCCGGACAGGCAAAAATCACCTGCCAGCTACGCCACAACCAGTTGGGGAACACTTCGGAATCACCTGCCGGCCTTGCTGGAACCACCTGCCGGTCATGCCAAAATCACCTGCCAACTACGCCAGTACCACTTGGCGGACACTGTGGAAACACCTGTCGGGCCGGCCGGAACCACATCTCACACGTGCCAGAACCATGTGCATGAGATGCTGGAACCACACCCCGAACAGACGGAAAACACCTGCCAGACCCGTCTGAACAACCTGCCGAGCACGCCGGAGCCACCTGCTCGACTCGCCGGAACCACCTACCTGACATGCCCAAATCACCAGCCGGGTATGCCAGAACCACTTGGCGGACACTCCGGAATCATCTGCCGGACATGCCGGAACCAGCTCTCAGACACACCAGAACCACGTGCCGGAGACGCCGGAAGCACCTGCCGAGCATGCCGGAGCCACCTGCTCGACTCGCCAGAAACACCTGCCGGACACGCCAAAATCACCTGCCGGGTACGCCAGAACCACCTGGCGGACACTCCGAAATCACCTGCCGCGCATGCCGGAACCACCTCTCAGACGTGCCGGAAGCACGTGCCGGACACGCCGGAATCACCTAGCGGACAGACCGGAACCACCTGCCGAGCACGCCGGAGCCACCTGTTCGACTGGCTGGAGCCACCTGCCGGACAGGCCAATATCAACTGCTGGCTATGCCAGAACCACCTGGGGGACAGTCCGGGATCACCTGCCAGCCATGGCGGAACCACCTCTCACACGTACCAGAACCACCTGCCGGAGAAGCTGGAAACACGTCCTGGACAGACTGGAACCACGTGACGGCCATGCCTGAACCACCTGCCGAGCACGGTCGAACCACCTGCCGGACACGCCAAAATCACCTGCGGGCTACGCCAGAACCACTTGGACGACTCTCCGAAATGACCTGCTGGGCATGTTGGAACCACCTCTCAGACGTACCAGAACCACCTGCCGGAGAAGCTGGAAACACGTCCTGGACAGTCTGGAACCACCTGCCGGCCAAGCCTGAACCACCTGCCAAGCACAACGGAACAACCTGCCAGACACGCCAAAATCACCTGCGTGTTATGCCAGAACCACTTGGAGGACTCTCTGGGATGACCTGCCGGGCATGCCGGAACCACCTCTCAGACGTGCCAGAAGCACGTGGCGGACAGTCCGGAATCACCTGTTGGGCATACGCAACCACCTCTGAGACGTACCAGAACCACGTGCCGTGCACGCCGGAACCACCTACCGGACAGACCGGAATCAACTTTTGGGCATGCCGGAACCACCAGTCAGATGTGCCAGAAACACGTGCCGGAGACGCCGGAAGCACCTGCCGAGCACGTCGCAACCACCAGCTCAACTAGCCTGAACCACCTGCCGGACACGCCAAAATCACCTGCCCGCTACACCAGCACCACTTCGGGGACAAGCCGGAATCACGTGAGGGGCATGCCGGCACAGCCTCTCAGACTGAACCTCGTGCCGGACACCACAGAACCACCTGCCGGACAGACCGGAACCACCTGCCGGACACGCCGGAACCACCGGCTCGACCCGCCGGAACGACCGCTGGACATGCAAAATCACCTGCCGGCTACGCCGGAAACACTTGGCGAACACTCCGGAATCACCTGCCGGGCATGCCGGAACCACCTCTCAGATAAGCCAGAACCACGTGCCAATGACCCCGGAAGCACCTGCCGAGCACGCCGGAACCACCTGCTCGACTCGCCAGAACCACCTGCCGGACACGCAAAAATCACCTGCCAGCTACGCCACAACCAGTTGGGGAACACTTCGGAATCACCTGCCGGGCTTGCTGGAACCACCTGCCGGTCATGCCAAAATCACCTGCCAACTACGCCAGTACCACTTGGCGGACACTGTGGAAACACCTGTCGGGCCGGCCGGAACCACATCTCACACGTGCCAGAACCATGTGCATGAGATGCTGGAACCACACCCCGAACAGACGGAAAACACCTGCCAGACCCGTCTGAACAAGCTGCCGAGCAGGCCGGAGCCACCTGCTCGACTCGCCGGAACCACCTACCTGACATGCCCAAATCACCAGCCGGGTATGCCAGAACCACTTGGCGGACACTCCGGAATCATCTGCCGGACATGCCGGAACCAGCTCTCAGACACACCAGAACCACGTGCCGGAGACGCCGGAAGCACCTGCCGAGCATGCCGGAGCCACCTGCTCGACTCGCCAGAAACACCTGCCGGACACGCCAAAATCACCTGCCGGGTACGCCAGAACCACCTGGCGGACACTCCGAAATCACCTGTCGCGCATGCCGGAACCACCTCTCAGACGTGCCGGAAGCACGTGCCGGACACGCCGGAAACACCTACCGGACAGACCGGAACCACCTGCCGAGCACGCCGGAGCCACCTGTTCGACTGGCTGGAACCACCTGCCGGACAGGCCAATATTAACTGCTGGCTATGCCAGAACCACCTGGGGGACAGTCCGGGATCACCTGCCAGCCATGGCGGAACCACCTCTCACACGTACCAGAACCACCTGCCGGAGAAGCTGGAAACACGTCCTCGACAGTCTGGAACCACCTGCCGGCCAAGCCTGAACCACCTGCCAAGCACAACGGAACAACCTGCCAGACACGCCAAAATCACCTGCGTGTTATGCCAGAACCACTTGGAGGACTCTCTGGGATGACCTGCCGGGCATGCCGGAACCACCTCTCAGACGTGCCAGAACCATGTGGCGGACAGTCCGGAATCACCTGTTGGGCATGCGCAACCACCTCTGAGACGTACCAGAACCACATGCCGTGCAGGCTGGAACCACCTACCGGACACACCGGAATCACCTTTCGGGCATGCCGGAACCACCTGTCAGATGTGCCAGAAACACGTGTCGGAGACGCCGGAAGCACCTGCCAAGCACGTTGGAAGCACCTGCTCAACTCGCCTGAACCACCTGCCGGACATGCCAAAATCACCTGCCGACTATGCCAGAACCACTTGGCGAACACTCCGGAATCACTTGCCGGGCATGCAGGAACCACCTCTCAGACATGCCAGAACCCCGTGCCCATGACCCCGGAAGCACCAGCCGAGCACGCCGGAACCACCTGCTCAACTCGCCTGAACCACATGCCGGATACGCAAAAATCACCTGCCCGCTACACCAGCACCACTTCGGGGACAAGCCGGAATCACGTGAGGGGCATGCCTGCACAGCCTCTCAGACTGAACCTCGTGCCGGACACCACAGAACCACCTGCCGGACAGACCGGAACCACCTGCCGGACACGCCGGAACCACCGGCTCGACCCGCCGGAACGACCGCTGGACATGCAAAATCACCTGCCGGCTACACCGGAAACACTTGGCGAACACTCCGGAATCACCTGCCGGGCATGCCGGAACCACATCTCAGATATGCCAGAACCACGTGCCAATGACCCCGGAAGCACCTGCCGAGCACGCCGGAACCACCTGCTCGACTCGCCAGAACCACCTGCCGGACACGCAAAAATCACCTGCCGGCTACGCCACAACCATTTGGGGAACACTTCGGAATCACCTGCCGGGCTTGCTGGAACCACCTGCCGGTCATGCCAAAATCACCTGCCAACTACGCCAGTACCACTTGGCGGACACTGTGGAAACACCTGTCGGGCCGGCCGGAACCACATCTCACACGTGCCAGAACCATGTGCATGAGATGCTGGAACCACACCCCGAACAGACGGAAAACACCTGCCAGACCCGTCTGAACAAGCTGCCGAGCACGCCGGAGCCACCTGCTCGACTCGCCGGAACCACCTACCTGACATGCCCAAATCACCAGCCGGGTATGCCAGAACCACTTGGCGGACACTCCGGAATCATCTGCCGGACATGCCGGAACCAGCTCTCAGACACACCAGAACCACGTGCCGGAGACGCCGGAAGCACCTGCCGAGCATGCCGGAGCCACCTGCTCGACTCGCCAGAAACACCTGCCGGACACGCCAAAATCACCTGCCGGGTACGCCAGAACCACCTGGCGGACACTCCGAAATCACCTGTCGCGCATGCCGGAACCACCTCTCAGACGTGCCGGAAGCACGTGCCGGACACGCCGGAAACACCTACCGGACAGACCGGAACCACCTGCCGAGCACGCCGGAGCCAGCTGTTCGACTGGCTGGAACCACCTGCCGGACAGGCCAATATTAACTGCTGGCTATGCCAGAACCACCTGGGGGACAGTCCGGGATCACCTGCCAGCCATGGCGGAACCACCTCTCACACGTACCAGAACCACCTGCCGGAGAAGCTGGAAACACGTCCTCGACAGTCTGGAACCACCTGCCGGCCAAGCCTGAACCACCTGCCAAGCACAACGGAACAACCTGCCAGACACGCCAAAATCACCTGCGTGTTATGCCAGAACCACTTGGAGGACTCTCTGGGATGACCTGCCGGGCATGCCGGAACCACCTCTCAGACGTGCCAGAACCATGTGGCGGACAGTCCGGAATCACCTGTTGGGCATGCGCAACCACCTCTGAGACGTACCAGAACCACATGCCGTGCAGGCTGGAACCACCTGCCGGACAGACCGGAATCACCTTTCGGGCATGCCGGAACCACCTGTCAGATGTGCCAGAAACACGTGCCGGAGACGCCGGAAGCACCTGCCGAGCACGTAGCAACCACCTGCTCAACTCGCCTGAACCGCCTGCCGGACACGCCAAAATCACCTGCCCGCTACAGCAGCACCACTTCGGGGACAAGCCGGAATCACGTGAGGGGCATGCCGGCACAGCCTCTCAGACTGAACCTCGTGCCGGACACCACAGAACCACCTGCCGGACAGACCGGAACCACCTGCCGGACACGCCGGAACCACCGGCTTGACCCGCCGGAACGACCGCTGGACATGCAAAATCACCTGCCGGCTACGCCGGAAACACTTGGCGAACATTCCGGAATCACCTGCCGGGCATGCCGGAACCACCTCTCAGATAAGCCAGAACCACGTGCCAATGATCCCGGAAGCACCTGCCGAGCACGCCGGAGCCACCTGCTCGACTCGCCAGAACCACCTGCCGGACACGCAAAAATCACCTGCCGGCTACGCCACAACCAGTTGGGGAACACTTCGGAATCACCTGCTGGGCTTGCTGGAACCACCTGCCGGTCATGCCAAAATCACCTGCCAACTACGCCAGTACCACTTGGCGGACACTGTGGAAACACCTGTCGGGCCGGCAGGAACCACATCTCACACGTGCCAGAACCATGTGCATGAGATGCTGGAACCACACCCCGAACAGACGGAAAACACCTGCCAGACCCGTCTGAACAACCGGCCGAGCACGCCAGAGCCACCTGCTCGACTCGCCAGAAACACCTGCCGGACACGCCAAAATCACCTGCCGGGTACGCCAGAACCACCTGGCGGACACTCCGAAATCACCTGCCGCGCATGCTGGAACCACCACTCAGACGTGCCGGAAGCACGTGCCGGACACGCCGGAAACAACTACCGGACAGACCGGAACCACCTGCCGAGCACGCCGGAGCCACCTGTTCGACTGGCTGGAACCACCTGCCGGACAGGCCAATATTAACTGCTGGCTATGCCAGAACCACCTGGGGGACAGTCCGGGATCACCTGCCAGCCATGGCGGAACCACCTCTCACACGTACCAGAACCACCTGCCGGAGAAGCTGGAAACACGTCCTGGACAGTCTGGAACCACCTGCCGGCCAAGCCTGAACCACCTGCCAAGCACAACGGAACAACCTGCCAGACACGCCAAAATCACCTGCGTGTTATGCCAGAACCACTTGGAGGACTCTCTGGGATGACCTGCCGGGCATGCCGGAACCACCTCTCAGACGTGCCAGAACCATGTGGCGGACAGTCCGGAATCACCTGTTGGGCATGCGCAACCACCTCTGAGACGTACCAGAACCACATGCCGTGCAGGCTGGAACCACCTACCGGACAGACCGGAATCACCTTTCGGGCATGCCGGAACCACCTGTCAGATGTGCCAGAAACACGTGTCGGAGACGCCGGAAGCACCTGCCAAGCACGTTGGAACCACCTGCTCAACTCGCCTGAACCACCTGCCGGACATGCCAAAATCACCTGCCGACTATGCCAGAACCACTTGGCGAACACTCCGGAATCAGTTGCCGGGCATGCAGGAACCACCTCTCAGACATGCCAGAACCCCGTGCCCATGACCCCAGAAGCACCAGCCGAGCACGCCGGAACCACCTGCTCAACTCGCCTGAACCACCTGCCGGACACACCAAAATCACCTGCCCGCTACACCAGCACCACTTCGGGGACAAGCCGGAATCACGTGAGGGGCATGCCGGCACAGCCTCTCAGACTGAACCTCGTGCCGGACACCACAGAACCACCTGCCGGACAGACCGGAACCACCTGCCGGACACGCCGGAACCACTGGCTCGACCCGCCGGAAGGACCGCTGGACATGCAAAATCACCTGCCGGCTACGCCGGAAACACTTGGCGAACACTCCGGAATCACCTGCCGGGCATGCCGGAACCACCTCTCAGATATGCCAGAACCACGTGCCAATGACCCCGGAAGCACCTGCCAAGCACGCCGGAACCACCTGCTCGACTCGCCAGAACCACCTGCCGGACACGCAAAAATCACCTGCCGGCTACGCCACAACCAGTTGGGGAACACTTCGGAATCACCTGCCGGGCTTGCTGGAACCGCCTGCCGGTCAGGCCAAAATCACCTGCCAACTACGCCAGTACCACTTGGCGGACACTGTGGAAACACCTGTCGGGCCAGCCAGAACAACATCTCACACGTGCCAGAACCATGTGCATGAGATGCTGGAACCACACCCCGAATAGACGGAAAACACCTGCCAGACCCGTCTGAACAACCTGCCGAGCACGCCGGAGCCACCTGCTCGACTCGCCGGAACCACCTACCTGACATGCCCAAATCACCAGCCGGGTATGCCAGAACCACTTGGCGGACACTCCAGAATCATCTGCCGGACATGCCGGAACCAGCTCTCAGACACACCAGAACCACGTGCCGGAGACGCCGGAAGCACCTGCCGAGCATGCCGGAGCCACCTGCTCGACTCGCCAGAAACACCTGCCGGACACGCCAAAATCACCTGCCGGGTACGCCAGAACCACCTGGCGGACACTCCGAAATCACCTGCCGCGCATGCCGGAACCGACTCTCAGACGTGCCGGAAGCACATGCCGGACACGCCGGAAACACCTACCGGACAGACCGGAACCACCTGCCGAGCACGCCGGAGCCACCTGTTCGACTGGCTGGAACCACCTGCCGGACAGGCCAATATTAACTGCTGGCTATGCCAGAACCATCTGGGGGACAGTCCGGAATCACCTGCCAGCCATGGCGGAACCATCTCTCACACGTACCAGAACCACCTGCCGGAGAAGCTGGAAACACGTCCTGGACAGACTGGAACCACGTGACGGCCATGCCTGAACCACCTGCCGAGCATGGCGGAACCACCTGCCGGACACGTCAAAATCACCTGCGGGCTACGCCAGAACCACTTGGACGACTCTCCGAAATGACCTGCCGGGCATGTTGGAACCACCTCTCAGACGTGCCAGAAGCACGTGGCGGACAGTCCGGAATCACCTGTTGGGCATACGCAACCACCTCTGAGACGTACCAGAACCACGTGCCGTGCACGCCGGAACCACCTACCGGACAGACCGGAATCAAATTTTGGGCATGCCGGAACCACCAGTCAGATGTTCCAGAAACAGGTGCCGCAGACGCCGGAAGCACCTGCCGATCACGAAGCAACCACCTGCTCAACTCGCCTGAACCACCTGCCGGACACGCCAAAATCACCTGCCCGCTACACCAGCACCACTTCGGGGACAAGCCGGAATCACGTGAGGGGCATGCCGGCACAGCCTCTCAGACTGAACCTCGTGCCGGACACCACAGAACCACCTGCCGGACAGACCGGAACCACCTGCCGGACACGCCGGAACCACCGGCTCGACCCGCCGGAACGACCGCTGGACATGCAAAATCACCTGCCAGCTACGCCAGAAACACTTGGCGAACATTCCGGAATCACCTGCCGGGCATGCCGGAACCACCTCTCAGATAAGCCAGAACCACGTGCCAATGATCCCGGAAGCACCTGCCGAGCACGCCGGAGCCACCTGCTCGACACGCCAGAACCACCTGCCAGACACGCAAAAATCACCTGCCGGCTACGCCACAACCAGTTGGGGAACACTTCGGAATCACCTGCCGGGCTTGCTGGAACCACCTGCCGGTCATGCCAAAATCACCTGCCAACTACGCCAGTACCACTTGGCGGACACTGTGGAAACACCTGTCGGGCCGGCAGGAACCACATCTCACACGTGCCAGAACCATGTGCATGAGATGCTGGAACCACACCCCGAACAGACGGAAAACACCTGCCAGACCCGTCTGAACAACCTGCCGAGCACGCCAGAGCCACCTGCTCGACTCGCCAGAAACACCTGCCGGACACGCCAAAATCACCTGCCGGGTACGCCAGAACCACCTGGCGGACACTCCGAAATCACCTGCCGCGCATGCCGGAACCACCTCTCAGACGTGCCGGAAGCACGTGCCGGACACGCCGGAAACACCTAGCGGACAGACCGGAACCACCTGCCGAGCACGCCGGAGCCACCTGTTCGACTGGCTGGAACCACCTGCCGGACAGGCCAATATTAACTGCTGGCTATGCCAGAACCACCTGGGGGACAGTCCGGGATCACCTGCCAGCCATGGCGGAACCACCTCTCACACGTACCAGAACCACCTGCCGGAGAAGCTGGAAACACGTCCTCGACAGTCTGGAACCACCTGCCGGCCAAGCCTGAACCACCTGCCAAGCACAACGGAACAACCTGCCAGACACGCCAAAATCACCTGCGTGTTATGCCAGAACCACTTGGAGGACTCTCTGGGATGACCTGCCGGGCATGCCGGAACCACCTCTCAGACGTGCCAGAACCATGTGGCGGACAGTCCGGAATCACCTGTTGGGCATGCGCAACCACCTCTGAGACGTACCAGAACCACATGCCGTGCAGGCTGGAACCACCTACCGGACAGACCGGAATCACCTTTCGGGCATGCCGGAACCACCTGTCAGATGTGCCAGAAACACGTGCCGGAGACGCCGGAAGCACCTGCCAAGCACGTTGGAACCACCTGCTCAGCTCGCCTGAACCACCTGCCGGACATGCCAAAATCACCTGCCGACTATGCCAGAACCACTTGGCGAACACTCCGGAATCACTTGCCGGGCATGCAGGAACCACCTCTCAGACATGCCAGAACCCCGTGCCAATGACCCCGGAAGCACCAGCCGAGCACGCCGGAACCACCTGCTCAACTCGCCTGAACCACCTGCCGGACACGCCAAAATCACCTGCCCGCTACACCAGCACCACTTCGGGGACAAGCCGGAATCACGTGAGGGGCATGCCGGCACAGCCTCTCAGACTGAACCTCGTGCCGGACACCACAGAACCACCTGCCGGACAGACCGGAACCACCTGCCGGACACGCCGGAACCACCGGCTCGACCCGCCGGAACGACCGCTGGACATGCAAAATCACCTGCCGGCTACGCCGGAAACACTTGGCGAACACTCCGGAATCACCTGCCGGGCATGCCGGAACCACCTCTCAGATAAGCCAGAACCACGTGCCAATGACCCCGGAAGCACCTGCCGAGCACGCCGGAACCACCTGCTCGACTCGCCAGAACCACCTGCCGGACACGCAAAAATCACCTGCCGGCTACGCCACAACCAGTTGGGGAACACTTCGGAATCACCTGCCGGGCTTGCTGGAACCACCTGCCGGTCATGACAAAATCACCTGCCAACTACGCCAGTACCACTTGGCGGACACTGTGGAAACACCTGTCGCGCCGGCCGGAACCACATCTCACACGTGCCAGAACCATGTGCATGAGATGCTGGAACCACACCCCGAATAGACGGAAAACACCTGCCAGACCCGTCTGAACAACCTGCCGAAAACGCCGGAGCCACCTGCTCGACTCGCCGGAACCACCTACCTGACATGCCCAAATCACCAGCCGGGTATGCCAGAACCACTTGGCGGACACTCCGGAATCATCTGCCGGACATGCCGGAACCAGCTCTCAGACACACCAGAACCACGTGCCGGAGACGCCGGAAGCACCTGCCGAGCATGCCGGAGCCACCTGCTCGACTCGCCAGAAACACCTGCCGGACACGCCAATATCACCTGTCGGGTACGCCAGAACCACCTGGCGGACACTCCGAAATCACCTGCCGCGCATGCTGGAACCACCTCTCAGACGTGCCGGAAGCACGTGCCAGACACGCCGGAAACACCTAGCGGACAGACCGGAACCACCTGCCGAGCACGCCGGAGCCACCTGTTCGACTGGCTGGAACCACCTGCCGGACAGGCCAATATTAACTGCTGGCTATGCCAAAAGCACCTGGGGGACAGTCCGGGATCACCTGCCAGCCATGGCGGAACCACCTCTCACACGTACCAGAACCACCTGCCGGAGAAGCTGGAAACACGTCCTGGACAGTCTGGAACCACCTGCCGACCAAGCCTGAACCACCGGCCAAGCACAACGGAACAACCTGCCAGACACGCCAAAATCACCTGCGTGTTATGCCAGAACCACTTGGAGGACTCTCTGGGATGACCTGCCGGGCATGTCGGAACCACCTCTCAGACGTGCCAGAACCATGTGGCGGACAGTCCGGAATCACCTGTTGGGCATGCGCAACCACCTCTGAGACGTACCAGAACCACATGCCGTGCAGGCTGGAACCACCTACCGGACAGACCGGAATCACCTTTCGGGCATGCCGGAACCACCTGTCAGATGTGCCAGAAACACGTGCCGGAGACGCCGGAAGCACCTGCCAAGCACGTTGGAACCACCTGCTCAGCTCGCCTGAACCACCTGCCGGACATGCCAAAATCACCTGCCGACTATGCCAGAACCACTTGGCGAACACTCCGGAATCACTTGCCGGGCATGCAGGAACCACCTCTCAGACATGCCAGAACCCCGTGCCAATGACCCCGGAAGCACCAGCCGAGCACGCCGGAACCACCTGCTCAACTCGCCTGAACCACCTGCCGGACACGCCAAAATCACCTGCCCGCTACACCAGCACCACTTCGGGGACAAGCCGGAATCACGTGAGGGGCATGCCAGCACAGCCTCTCAGACTGAACCTCGTGCCGGACACCACAGAACCACCTGCCGGACAGACCGGAACCACCTGCCGGACACGCCGGAACCACCGGCTCGACCCGCCGGAACGACCGCTGGACATGCAAAATCACCTGCCGGCTACGCCGGAAACACTTGGCGAACACTCCGGAATCACCTGCCGGGCATGCCGGAACCACCTCTCAGATAAGCCAGAACCACGTGCCAATGACCCCGGAAGCACCTGCCGAGCACGCCGGAACCACCTGCTCGACTCGCCAGAACCACCTGCCGGACACGCAAAAATCACCTGCCGGCTACGCCACAACCAGTTGGGGAACACTTCGGAATCACCTGCCGGGCTTGCTGGAACCACCTGCCGGTCATGACAAAATCACCTGCCAACTACGCCAGTACCACTTGGCGGACACTGTGGAAACACCTGTCGCGCCGGCCGGAACCACATCTCACACGTGCCAGAACCATGTGCATGAGATGCTGGAACCACACCCCGAATAGACGGAAAACACCTGCCAGACCCGTCTGAACAACCTGCCGAAAACGCCGGAGCCACCTGCTCGACTCGCCGGAACCACCTACCTGACATGCCCAAATCACCAGCCGGGTATGCCAGAACCACTTGGCGGACACTCCGGAATCATCTGCCGGACATGCCGGAACCAGCTCTCAGACACACCAGAACCACGTGCCGGAGACGCCGGAAGCACCTGCCGAGCATGCCGGAGCCACCTGCTCGACTCGCCAGAAACACCTGCCGGACACGCCAATATCACCTGCGGGTACGCCAGAACCACCTGGCGGACACTCCGAAATCACCTGCCGCGCATGCTGGAACCACCTCTCAGACGTGCCGGAAGCACGTGCCAGACACGCCGGAAACACCTAGCGGACAGACCGGAACCACCTGCCGAGCACGCCGGAGCCACCTGTTCGACTGGCTGGAACCACCTGCCAGACAGGCCAATATTAACTGCTGGCTATGCCAGAACCACCTGGGGGACAGTCTGGGATCACCTGCCAGCCATGGCGGAACCACCTCTCACACGTACCAGAACCACCTGCCGGAGAAGCTGGAAACACGTCCTGGACAGTCTGGAACCACCTGCCGGCCAAGCCTGAACCACCTGCCAAGCACAACGGAACAACCTGCCAGACACGCCAAAATCACCTGCGTGTTATGCCAGAACCACTTGGAGGACTCTCTGGGATGACCTGCCGGGCATGCCGGAACCACCTCTCAGACGTGCCAGAACCATGTGGCGGACAGTCCGGAATCACCTGTTGGGCATGCGCAACCACCTCTGAGACGTACCAGAACCACATGCCGTGCAGGCTGGAACCACCTACCGGACAGACCGGAATCACCTTTCGGGCATGCCGGAACCACCTGTCAGATGTGCCAGAAACACGTGCCGGAGACGCCGGAAGCACCTGCCAAGCACGTTGGAACCACCTGCTCAACTCGCCTGAACCACCTGCCGGACATGCCAAAATCACCTGCCGACTATGCCAGAACCACTTGGCGAACACTCCGGAATCACTTGCCGGGCATGCAGGAACCACCTCTCAGACATGCCAGAACCCCGTGCCAATGACCCCGGAAGCACCAGCCGAGCACGCCGGAACCACCTGCTCAACTCGCCTGAACCAACTGCCGGACACGCCAAAATCACCTGCCCGCTACACCAGCACCACTTCGGGGACAAGCCTGAATCACGTGAGGGGCATGCCGGCACAGCCTCTCAGACTGAACCTCGTGCCGGACACCACAGAACCACCTGCCGGACAGACCGGAACCACCTGCCGGACACGCCGGAACCACCGGCTCGACCCGCCGGAACGACCGCTGGACATGCAAAATCACCTGCCGGCTACGCCGGAAACACTTGGCGAACACTCCGGAATCACCTGCCGGGCATGCCGGAACCACCTCTCAGATATGCCAGAACCACGTGCCAATGACCCTGGAAGCACCTGCCGAGCACGCCGGAACCACCTGCTCGACTCGCCAGAACCACCTGCCGGACACGCAAAAATCACCTGCCGGCTACGCCACAACCAGTTGGGGAACACTTCGGAATCACCTGCCGGGCTTGCTGGAACCAACTGCCGGTCATGCCAAAATCACCTGCCAACTACGCCAGTACCACTTGGCGGACACTGTGGAAACACCTGTTGGGCCGGCCGGAACCACATCTCAGACGTGCCAGAACCATGTGCATGAGCTGCAGGAACCACACCCCGAATAGACGGAAAACACCTGCCAGACCCGTCTGAACAACCTGCCGAGCACGCCGGAGCCACCTGCTCGACTCGCCGGAACCACCTACCTGACATGCCCAAATCACCAGCCGGGTATGCCAGAACCACTTGGCGGACACTCCGGAATCATCTGCCGGACATGCCGGAACCAGCTCTCAGACACACCAGAACCACGTGCCGGAGACGCCGGAAGCACCTGCCGAGCATGCCGGAGCCACCTGCTCGACTCGCCAGAAACACCTGCCGGACACGCCAAAATCACCTGCCGGGTACGCCAGAACCACCTGGCGGACACTCCGAAATCACCTGTCGCGCATGCCGGAACCAGCTCTCAGACGTGCCGGAAGCACGTGCCGGACACGCCAGAATCACCTAGCGGACAGACCGGAACCACCTGCCGAGCACGCCGGAGCCACCTGTTCGACTGGCTGGAACCACCTGCCGGACAGGCCAATATTAACTGCTGGCTATGCCAAAAGCACCTGGGGGACAGTCCGGGATCACCTGCCAGCCATGGCGGAACCACCTCTCACACGTACCAGAACCACCTGCCGGAGAAGCTGGAAACACGTCCTGGACAGTCTGGAACCACCTGCCGACCAAGCCTGAACCACCGGCCAAGCACAACGGAACAACCTGCCAGACACGCCAAAATCACCTGCGTGTTATGCCAGAACCACTTGGAGGACTCTCTGGGATGACCTGCCGGGCATGTTGGAACCACCTCTCAGACGTGCCAGAACCATGTGGCGGACAGTCCGGAATCACCTGTTGGGCATGCGCAACCACCTCTGAGACGTACCAGAACCACATGCCGTGCAGGCTGGAACCACCTACCGGACAGACCGGAATCACCTTTCGGGCATGCCGGAACCACCTGTCAGATGTGCCAGAAACACGTGCCGGAGACGCCGGAAGCACCTGCCAAGCACGTTGGAACCACCTGCTCAGCTCGCCTGAACCACCTGCCGGACATGCCAAAATCACCTGCCGACTATGCCAGAACCGCTTGGCGAACACTCCGGAATCACTTGCCGGGCATGCAGGAACCACCTCTCAGACATGCCAGAACCCCGTGCCAATGACCCCGGAAGCACCAGCCGAGCACGCCGGAACCACCTGCTCAACTCGCCTGAACCACCTGCCGGACACGCCAAAATCACCTGACCGCTACACCAGCACCACTTCGGGGACAAGCCGGAATCACGTGAGGGGCATGCCGGCACAGCCTCTCAGACTGAACCTCGTGCCGGACACCACAGAACCACCTGCCGGACAGACCGGAACCACCTGCCGGACACGCCGGAACCACCGGCTCGACCCGCCGGAACGACCGCTGGACATGCAAAATCACCTGCCGGCTACGCCGGAAACACTTGGCGAACACTCCGGAATCACCTGCCGGGCATGCCGGAACCACCTCTCAGATAAGCCAGAACCACGTGCCAATGACCCCGGAAGCACCTGCCGAGCACGCCGGAACCACCTGCTCGACTCGCCAGAACCACCTGCCGGACACGCAAAAATCACCTGCCGGCTACGCCACAACCAGTTGGGGAACACTTCGGAATCACCTGCCGGGCTTGCTGGAACCACCTGCCGGTCATGCCAAAATCACCTGCCAACTACGCCAGTACCACTTGGCGGACACTGTGGAAACACCTGTCGCGCCGGCCGGAACCACATCTCACACGTGCCAGAACCATGTGCATGAGATGCTGGAACCACACCCCGAACAGACGGAAAACACCTGCCAGACCCGTCTGAACAACCTGCCGAGCACGCCAGAGCCACCTGCTCGACTCGCCGGAACCACCTACCTGACATGCCAAAATCACCAGCCCGGTATGCCAGAACCACTTGGCGGACACTCCGGAATCATCTGCCGGACATGCCGGAACCAGCTCTCAGACACACCAGAACCACGTGCCGGAGACGCCGGAAGCACCTGCCGAGCATGCCGGAGCCACCTGCTCGACTCGCCAGAAACACCTGCCGGACACGCCAAAATCACCTGCCGGGTACGCCAGAACCACCTGGCGGACACTCCGAAATCACCTGTCGCGCATGCCGGAACCAGCTCTCAGACGTGCCGGAAGCACGTGCCGGACACGCCGGAATCACCTAGCGGACAGACCGGAACCACCTGCCGAGCACGCCAGAGCCACCTGTTCGACTGGCTGGAACCACCTGCCGGACAGGCCAATATTAACTGCTGATTATGCCAAAAGCACCTGGGGGACAGTCCGGGATCACCTGCCAGCCATGGCGGAACCACCTCTCACACGTACCAGAACCACCTGCCGGAGAAGCTGGAAACACGTCCTGGACAGTCTGGAACCACCTGCCGACCAAGCCTGAACCACCGGCCAAGCACAACGGAACAACCTGCCAGACACGCCAAAATCACCTGCGTGTTATGCCAGAACCACTTGGAGGACTCTCTGGGATGACCTGCCGGGCATGTCGGAACCACCTCTCAGACGTGCCAGAACCATGTGGCGGACAGTCCGGAATCACCTGTTGGGCATGCGCAACCACCTCTGAGACGTACCAGAACCACATGCCGTGCAGGCTGGAACCACCTACCGGACAGACCGGAATCACCTTTCGGGCATGCCGGAACCACCTGTCAGATGTGCCAGAAACACGTGCCGGAGACGCCGGAAGCACCTGCCAAGCACGTTGGAACCACCTGCTCAACTCGCCTGAACCACCTGCCGGACATGCCAAAATCACCTGCCGACTATGCCAGAACCACTTGGCGAACACTCCGGAATCACTTGCCGGGCATGCAGGAACCACCTCTCAGACATGCCAGAACCCCGTGCCAATGACCCCGGAAGCACCAGCCGAGCACGCCGGAACCACATGCTCAACTCGCCTGAACCACCTGCCGGACACGCCAAAATCACCTGCCCGCTACACCAGCACCACTTCGGGGACAAGCCGGAATCACGTGAGGGGCATGCCGGCACAGCCTCTCAGACTGAACCTCGTGCCGGACACCACAGAACCACCTGCCGGACAGACCGGAACCACCTGCCGGACACGCCGGAACCACCGGCTCGACCCGCCGGAACGACCGCTGGACATGCAAAATCACCTGCCGGCTACGCCGGAAACACTTGGCGAACACTCCGGAATCACCTGCCGGGCATGCCGGAACCACCTCTCAGATAAGCCAGAACCACGTGCCAATGACCCCGGAAGCACCTGCCGAGCACGCCGGAACCACCTGCTCGACTCGCCAGAACCACCTGCCGGACACGCAAAAATCACCTGCCGGCTACGCCACAACCAGTTGGGGAACACTTCGGAATCACCTGCCGGGCTTGCTGGAACCACCTGCCGGTCATGACAAAATCACCTGCCAACTACGCCAGTACCACTTGGCGGACACTGTGGAAACACCTGTCGCGCCAGCCGGAACCACATCTCACACGTGCCAGAACCATGTGCATGAGATGCTGGAACCACACCCCGAATAGACGGAAAACACCTGCCAGACCCGTCTGAACAACCTGCCGAAAACGCCGGAGCCACCTGCTCGACTCGCCGGAACCACCTACCTGACATGCCCAAATCACCAGCCGGGTATGCCAGAACCACTTGGCGGACACTCCGGAATCATCTGCCGGACATGCCGGAACCAGCTCTCAGACACACCAGAACCACGTGCCGGAGACGCCGGAAGCACCTGCCGAGCATGCCGGAGCCACCTGCTCGACTCGCCAGAAACACCTGCCGGACACGCCAATATCACCTGCCGGGTACGCCAGAACCACCTGGCGGACACTCCGAAATCACCTGCCGCGCATGCTGGAACCACCTCTCAGACGTGCCGGAAGCACGTGCCAGACACGCCGGAAACACCTAGCGGACAGACCGGAACCACCTGCCGAGCACGCCGGAGCCACCTGTTCGACTGGCTGGAACCACCTGCCAGACAGGCCAATATTAACTGCTGGCTATGCCAGAACCACCTGGGGGACAGTCTGGGATCACCTGCCAGCCATGGCGGAACCACCTCTCACACGTACCAGAACCACCTGCCGGAGAAGCTGGAAACACGTCCTGGACAGTCTGGAACCACCTGCCGGCCAAGCCTGAACCGCCTGCCAAGCACAACGGAACAACCTGCCAGACACGCCAAAATCACCTGCGTGTTATGCCAGAACCACTTGGAGGACTCTCTGGGATGACCTGCCGGGCATGCCGGAACCACCTCTCAGACGTGCCAGAACCATGTGGCGGACAGTCCGGAATCACCTGTTGGGCATGCGCAACCACCTCTGAGACGTACCAGAACCACATGCCGTGCAGGCTGGAACCACCTACCGGACAGACCGGAATCACCTTTCGGGCATGCCGGAACCACCTGTCAGATGTGCCAGAAACACGTGCCGGAGACGCCGGAAGCACCTGCCAAGCACGTTGGAACCACCTGCTCAACTCGCCTGAACCACCTGCCGGACATGCCAAAATCACCTGCCGACTATGCCAGAACCACTTGGCGAACACTCCGGAATCACTTGCCGGGCATGCAGGAACCACCTCTCAGACATGCCAGAACCCCGTGCCAATGACCCCGGAAGCACCAGCCGAGCACGCCGGAACCACCTGCTCAACTCGCCTGAACCAACTGCCGGACACGCCAAAATCACCTGCCCGCTACACCAGCACCACTTCGGGGACAAGCCGGAATCACGTGAGGGGCATGCCGGCACAGCCTCTCAGACTGAACCTCGTGCCGGACACCACAGAACCACCTGCCGGACAGACCGGAACCACCTGCCGGACACGCCGGAACCACCGGCTCGACCCGCCGGAACGACCGCTGGACATGCAAAATCACCTGCCGGCTACGCCGGAAACACTTGGCGAACACTCCGGAATCACCTGCCGGGCATGCCGGAACCACCTCTCAGATAAGCCAGAACCACGTGCCAATGACCCCGGAAGCACCTGCCGAGCACGCCGGAACCACCTGCTTGACTCGCCAGAACCACCTGCCGGACACGCAAAAATCACCTGCCGGCTACGCCACAACCAGTTGGGGAACACTTCGGAATCACCTGCCGGGCTTGCTGGAACCACGTGCCGGTCATGCCAAAATCACCTGCCAACTACGCCAGTACCACTTGGCGGACACTGTGGAAACACCTGTCGCGCCGGCCGGAACCACATCTCACACGTGCCAGAACCATGTGCATGAGATGCTGGAACCACACCCCGAACAGACGGAAAACACCTGCCAGACCCGTCTGAACAACCTGCCGAGCACGCCAGAGCCACCTGCTCGACTCGCCGGAACCACCTACCTGACATGCCAAAATCACCAGCCCGGTATGCCAGAACCACTTGGCGGACACTCCGGAATCATCTGCCGGACATGCCGGAACCAGCTCTCAGACACACCAGAATCACGTGCCGGAGACGCCGGAAGCACCTGCCGAGCATGCCGGAGCCACCTGCTCGACTCGCCAGAAACACCTGCCGGACACGCCAAAATCACCTGCCGGGTACGCCAGAACCACCTGGCGGACACTCCGAAATCACCTGTCGCGCATGCCGGAACCACCTCTCGGACGTGCCGGAAGCACGTGCTGGACACGCCGGAATCACCTAGCGGACAGACCGGAACCACCTGCCGAGCACGCCAGAGCCACCTGTTCGACTGGCTGGAACCACCTGCCGGACAGGCCAATATTAACTGCTGGCTATGCCAGAACCACCTTGGGGACAGTCCGGGATCACCTGCCAGCCATGGCGGAACCACCTCTCACACGTACCAGAACCACGTGCCGGAGAAGCTGGAAACACGTCCTGGACTGTCTGGAACCACATGCCGGCCAAGCCTGAACCACCTGCCAAGCACAACGGAACAACCTGCCAGACGCAAAAATCACCTGCGTGTTATGCCAGAACCACTTGGAGGACTCTCTGGGATGACCTGCCGGGCATGCCGGAACCACCTCTCAGACGTGCCAGAACCATGTGGCGGACAGTCCGGAATCACCTGTTGGGCATGCGCAACCACCTCTGAGACGTACCAGAACCACATGCCGTGCAGGCTGGAACCACCTACCGGACAGACCGGAATCACCTTTCGGGCATGCCGGAACCACCTGTCAGATGTGCCAGAAACACGTGCCGGAGACGCCGGAAGCACCTGCCAAGCACGTTGGAACCACCTGCTCAACTCGCATGAACCACCTGCCGGACATGCCAAAATCACCTGCCGACTATGCCAGAACCACTTGGCGAACACTCCGGAATCACTTGCCGGGCATGCAGGAACCACCTCTCAGACATGCCAGAACCCCGTGCCAATGACCCCGGAAGCACCAGCCGAGCACGCCGGAACCACCTGCTCAACTCGCCTGAACCACCTGCCGGATACGCCAAAATCACCTGCCCGCTACACCAGCACCATTTCGGGGACAAGCCAGAATCACGAGAGGGGCATGCCAGCACAGCCTCTCAGACTGAACCTCATGCCGGACACCACAGAAACACCTGCCGGACAGACCGGAACCACCTGCCGGACACGCCGGAACCACCGGCTCGACCCGCCGGAACGACCGCTGGACATGCAAAATCACCTGCCGGCTACGCCGGAAACACTTGGCGAACACTCCGGAATCACTTGCCGGGCATGCCGGAACCACCCCTCAGATATGCCAGAACCACGTGCCAATGACCCCGGAAGCACCTGCCGAGCACGCCGGAACCACCTGCTCGACTCGCCCGAACCACATGCCGGACAGGCAAAAATCACCTGCCAGCTACGCCACAACCAGTTGGGGAACACTTCGGAATCACCTGCCGGCCTTGCAGGAACCACCTGCCGGTCATGCCAAAATCACCTGCCAACTACGCCAGTACCACTTGGCGGACACTGTGGAAACACCTGTCGGGCCGGCCGGAACCACATCTCACACGTGCCAGAACCATGTGCATGAGATGCTGGAACCACACCCCGAACAGACGGAAAACACCTGCCAGACCCGTCTGAACAACCTGCCGAGCACGCCGGAGCCACCTGCTCGACTCGCCGGAACCACCTACCTGACATGCCCAAATCACCAGCCGGGTATGCCAGAACCACTTGGCGGACACTCCGGAATCATCTGCCGGACATGCCGGAACCAGCTCTCAGACACACCAGAACCACGTGCCGGAGACGCCGGAAGCACCTGCCGAGCATGCCGGAGCCACCTGCTCGACTCGCCAGAAACACCTGCCGGACACGCCAAAATCACCTGCCGGGTACGCCAGAACCACCTGGCGGACACTCCGAAATCACCTGCCGCGCATGCCGGAACCACCTCTCAGACGTGCCGGAAGCACGTGCCGGACACGCCGGAATCACCTAGCGGACAGACCGGAACCACCTGCCGAGCACGCCGGAGCCACCTGTTCGACTGGCTGGAGCCACCTGCCGGACAGGCCAATATCAACTGCTGGCTATGCCAGAACCACCTGGGGGACAGTCCGGGATCACCTGCCAGCCATGGCGGAACCACCTCTCACACGTACCAGAACCACCTGCCGGAGAAGCTGGAAACACGTCCTGGACAGACTGGAACCACGTGACGGCCATGCCTGAACCACCTGCCGAGCACAGTCGAACCACCTGCCGGACACGCCAAAATCACCTGCGGGCTACGCCAGAACCACTTGGACGACTCTCCGAAATGACCTGCTGGGCATGTTGGAACCACCTCTCAGACGTACCAGAACCACCTGCCGGAGAAGCTGGAAACACGTCCTGGACAGTCTGGAACCACCTGCCGGCCAAGCCTGAACCACCTGCCAAGCACAACGGAACAACCTGCCAGACACGCCAAAATCACCTGCGTGTTATGCCAGAACCACTTGGAGGAGTCTCTGGGATGACCTGCCGGGCATGCCGGAACCACCTCTCAGACGTGCCAGAAGCACGTGGCGGACAGTCCGGAATCACCTGTTGGGCATACGCAACCACCTCTGAGACGTACCAGAACCACGTGCCGTGCACGCCGGAACCACCTACCGGACAGACCGGAATCAACTTTTCGGCATGCCGGAACCACCAGTCAGATGTGCCAGAAACACGTGCCGGAGACGCCGGAAGCACCTGCCGAGCACGTCGCAACCACCTGCTCAACTCGCCTGAACCACCTGCCGGACACGCCAAAATCACCTGCCCGCTACACCAGCACCACTTCGGGGACAAGCCGGAATCACGTGAGGGGCATGCCGGCACAGCCTCTCAGACTGAACCTCGTGCCGGACACCACAGAACCACCTGCCGGACAGACCGGAACCACCTGCCGGACACGCCGGAACCACCGGCTCGACCCGCCGGAACGACCGCTGGACATGCAAAATCACCTGCCGGCTACGCCGGAAACACTTGGCGAACACTCCGGAATCACCTGCCGGGCATGCCGGAACCACCTCTCAGATAAGCCAGAACCACGTGCCAATGACCCCGGAAGCACCTGCCGAGCACGCCGGAACCACCTGCTCGACTCGCCAGAACCACCTGCCGGACACGCAAAAATCACCTGCCAGCTACGCCACAACCAGTTGGGGAACACTTCGGAATCACCTGCCGGGCTTGCTGGAACCACCTGCCGGTCATGCCAAAATCACCTGCCAACTATGCCAGTACCACTTGGCGGACACTGTGGAAACACCTGTCGGGCTGGCCGGAACCACATCTCACACGTGCCAGAACCATGTGCATGAGTTGCTGGAACCACACCCCGAAGAGACGGAAAACACCTGCCAGACCCGTCTGAACAACCTGCCGAGCACGCCGGAGCCACCTGCTCGACTCGCCGGAACCACCTACCTGACATGCCCAAATCACCAGCCGGGTATGCCAGAACCACTTGGCGGACACTCCGGAATCATCTGCCGGACATGCCGGAACCAGCTCTCAGACACACCAGAACCACGTGCCGGAGACGCCGGAAGCACCTGCCGAGCATGCCGGAGCCACCTGCTCGACTCGCCAGAAACACCTGCCGGACACGCCAAAATCACCTGCCGGGTACGCCAGAACCACCTGGCGGACACTCCAAAATCACCTGCCGCGCATGCTGGAACCACCTCTCAGACGTGCCGGAAGCACGTGCCGGACACGCCGGAAACACCTAGCGGACAGACCGGAACCACCTGCCGAGCACGCCGGAGCCACCTGTTCGACTGGCTGGAACCACCTGCCGGACAGGCCAATATTAACTGCTGGCTATGCCAGAACCACCTGGGGGACAGTCCGGGATCACCTGCCAGCCATGGCGGAACCACCTCTCACACGTACGAGAACCACCTGCCGGAGAAGCTGGAAACACGTCCTCGACAGTCTGGAACCACCTGCCGGCCAAGCCTGAACCACCTGCCAAGCACAACGGAACAACCTGCCAGACACGCCAAAATCACCTGCGTGTTATGCCAGAACCACTTGGAGGACTCTCTGGGATGACCTGCCGGGCATGCCGGAACCACCTCTCAGACGTGCCAGAACCATGTGGCGGACAGTCCGGAATCACCTGTTGGGCATGCGCAACCACCTCTGAGACGTACCAGAACCACATGCCGTGCAGGCTGGAACCACCTGCCGGACAGACCGGAATCACCTTTCGGGCATGGCGGAACCACCTGTCAGATGTGCCAGAAACACGTGCCGGAGACGCCGGAAGCACCTGCCGAGCACGTAGCAACCACCTGCTCAACTCGCCTGAACCGCCTGCCGGACACGCCAAAATCACCTGCCCGCTACACCAGCACCACTTCGGGGACAAGCCGGAATCACGTGAGGGGCATGCCGGCACAGCCTCTCAGACTGAACCTCGTGCCGGACACCACAGAACCACCTGCCGGACAGACCGGAACCACCTGCCGGACACGCCGGAACCACCGGCTCGACCCGCCGGAACGACCGCTGGACATGCAAAATCACCTGCCGGCTACGCCGGAAACACTTGGCGAACATTCCGGAATCACCTGCCGGGCATGCCGGACCCACCTCTCAGATAAGCCAGAACCACGTGCCAATGATCCCGGAAGCACCTGCCGAGCACGCCGGAGCCACCTGCTCGACTCGCCAGAACCACCTGCCGGACACGCAAAAATCACCTGCCGGCTACGCCACAACCAGTTGGGGAACACTTCGGAATCACCTGCTGGGCTTGCTGGAACCACCTGCCGGTCATGCCAAAATCACCTGCCAACTACGCCAGTACCACTTGGCGGACACTGTGGAAACACCTGTCGGGCCGGCAGGAACCACATCTCACACGTGCCAGAACCATGTGCATGAGATGCTGGAACCACACCACGAACAGACGGAAAACACCTGCCAGACCCGTCTGAACAACCTGCCGAGCACGCCAGAGCCACCTGCTCGACTCGCCAGAAACACCTGCCGGACACGCCAAAATCACCTGCCGGGTACGCCAGAACCACCTGGCGGACACTCCGAAATCACCTGCCGCGCATGCCGGAACCACCTCTCAGACGTGCCGGAAGCACGTGCCGGACACGCCGGAAACAACTACCGGACAGACCGGAACCACCTGCCGAGCACGCCGGAGCCACCTGTTCGACTGGCTGGAACCACCTGCCGGACAGGCCAATATTAACTGCTGGCTATGCCAGAACCACCTGGGGGACAGTCCGGGATCACCTGCCAGCCATGGCGGAACCACCTCTCACACGTACCAGAACCACCTGCCGGAGAAGCTGGAAACACGTCCTGGACAGTCTGGAACCACCTGCCGGCCAAGCCTGAACCACCTGCCAAGCACAACGGAACAACCTGCCAGACACGCCAAAATCACCTGCGTGTTATGCCAGAACCACTTGGAGGACTCTCTGGGATGACCTGCCGGGCATGCCGGAACCACCTCTCAGACGTGCCAGAACCATGTGGCGGACAGTCCGGAATCACCTGTTGGGCATGCGCAACCACCTCTGAGACGTACCAGAACCACATGCCGTGCAGGCTGGAACCACCTACCGGACAGACCGGAATCACCTTTCGGGCATGCCGGAACCACCTGTCAGATGTGCCAGAAACACGTGTCGGAGACGCCGGAAGCACCTGCCAAGCACGTTGGAACCACCTGCTCAACTCGCCTGAACCACCTGCCGGACATGCCAAAATCACCTGCCGACTATGCCAGAACCACTTGGCGAACACTCCGGAATCACTTGCCGGGCATGCAGGAACCACCTCTCAGACATGCCAGAACCCCGTGCCCATGTCCCCGGAAGCACCAGCCGAGCATGCCGGAACCACCTGCTCAACTCGCCTGAACCACCTGCCGGACACACCAAAATCACCTGCCCGCTACACCAGCACCACTTCGGGGACAAGCCGGAATCACGTGAGGGGCATGCCGGCACAGCCTCTCAGACTGAACCTCGTGCCGGACACCACAGAACCACCTGCCGGACAGACCGGAACCACCTGCCGGACACGCCGGAACCACTGGCTCGACCCGCCGGAAGGACCGCTGGACATGCAAAATCACCTGCCGGCTACGCCGGAAACACTTGGCGAACACTCCGGAATCACCTGCCGGGCATGCCGGAACCACCTCTCAGATATGCCAGAACCACGTGCCAATGACCCCGGAAGCACCTGCCAAGCACACCGGAACCACCTGCTCGACTCGCCAGAACCACCTGCCGGACACGCAAAAATCAGCTGCCGGCTACGCCACAACCAGTTGGGGAACACTTCGGAATCACCTGCCGGGCTTGCTGGAACCACCTGCCGGTCAGGCCAAAATCACCTGCCAACTACGCCAGTACCACTTGGCGGACACTGTGGAAACACCTGTCGGGCCAGCCAGAACAACACCTCACACGTGCCAGAACCATGTGCATGAGATGCTGGAACCACACCCCGAATAGACGGAAAACACCTGCCAGACCCGTCTGAACAACCTGCCGAGCACGCCGGAGCCACCTGCTCGACTCGCCGGAACCACCTACCTGACATGCCCAAATCACCAGCCGGGTATGCCAGAACCACTTGGCGGACACTCCAGAATCATCTGCCGGACATGCCGGAACCAGCTCTCAGACACACCAGAACCACGTGCCGGATACGCCGGAAGCACCTGCCGAGCATGCCGGAGCCACCTGCTCGACTCGCCAGAAACACCTGTTGGACACGCCAAAATCACCTGCCGGGTACGCCAGAACCACCTGGCGGACACTCCGAAATCACCTGCCGCGCATGCCGGAACCAACTCTCAGACGTGCCGGAAGCACATGCCGGACACGCCGGAAACACCTACCGGACAGACCGGAACCACCTGCCGAGCACGCCGGAGCCACCTGTTCGACTGGCTGGAACCACCTGCCGGACAGGCCAATATTAACTGCTGGCTATGCCAGAACCATCTGGGGGACAGTCCGGAATCACCTGCCAGCCATGGCGGAACCATCTCTCACACGTACCAGAACCACCTGCCGGAGAAGCTGGAAACACGTCCTGGACAGACTGGAACCACGTGACGGCCATGCCTGAACCACCTGCCGAGCATGGCGGAACCACCTGCCGGACACGCCAAAATCACCTGCGGGCTACGCCAGAACCACTTGGACGACTCTCCGAAATGACCTGCCGGGCATGTTGGAACCAACTCTCAGACGTGCCAGAAGCACGTGGCGGACAGTCCGGAATCACCTGTTGGGCATACGCAACCACCTCTGAGACGTACCAGAACCACGTGCCGTGCACGCCGGAACCACCTACCGGACAGACCGGAATCAAATTTTGGGCATGCCGGAACCACCAGTCAGATGTTCCAGAAACAGGTGCCGCAGACGCCGGAAGCACCTGCCGAGCACGTCGCAACCACCTGCTCAACTCGCCTGAACCACCTGCCGGACACGCCAAAATCACCTGCCCGCTACACCAGCACCACTTCGGGGACAAGCCGGAATCACGTGAGGGGCATGCCGGCACAGCCTCTCAGACTGAACCTCGTGCCGGACACCACAGAACCACCTGCCGGACAGACCGGAACCACCTGCCGGACACGCCGGAACCACCGGCTCGACCCGCCGGAACGACCGCTGGACATGCAAAATCACCTGCCGGCTACGCCAGAAACACTTGGCGAACATTCTGGAATCACCTGCCGGGCATGCCGGAACCACCTCTCAGATAAGCCAGAACCACGTGCCAATGATCCCGGAAGCACCTGCCGAGCACGCCGGAGCCACCTGCTCGACACGCCAGAACCACCTGCCGGACACGCAAAAATCACCTGCCGGCTACGCCACAACCAGTTGGGGAACACTTCGGAATCACCTGCCGGGCTTGCTGGAACCACCTGCCGGTCATGCCAAAATCACCTGCCAACTACGCCAGTACCACTTGGCGGACACTGTGGAAACACCTGTCGGGCCGGCAGGAACCACATCTCACACGTGCCAGAACCATGTGCATGAGATGCTGGAACCACACCCCGAACAGACGGAAAACACCAGCCAGACCCGTCTGAACAACCTGCCGAGCACGCCAGAGCCACCTGCTCGACTCGCCGGAACCACCTACCTGACATGCCAAAATCACCAGCCGGGTATGCCAGAACCACTTGGCGGACACTCCGGAATCATCTGCCGGACATGCCGGAACCAGCTCTCAGACACACCAGAACCACGTGCCGGAGACGCCGGAAGCACCTGCCGAGCATGCCGGAGCCACCTGCTCGACTCGCCAGAAACACCTGCCGGACAGGCCAAAATCACCTGCCGGGTACGCCAGAACCACCTGGCAGACACTCCGAAATCACCTGTCGCGCATGCCGGAACCACCTCTCAGACGTGCCGGAAGCACGTGCCGGACACGCCGGAAACACCTACCGGACAGACCGGAACCACCTGCCGAGCACGCCGGAGCCACCTGTTCGACTGGCTGGAACCACCTGCCGGTCAGGCCAATATTAACTGCTGGCTATGCCAGAACCACCTGGGGGACAGTCCGGGATCACCTGCCAGCCATGGCGGAACCACCTCTCACACGTACCAGAACCACCTGCCGGAGAAGCTGGAAACACGTCCTCGACAGTCTGGAACCACCTGCCGGCCAAGCCTGAACCACCTGCCAAGTACAACGGAACAACCTGCCAGACACGCCAAAATCACCTGCGTGTTATGCCAGAACCACTTGGAGGACTCTCTGGGATGACCTGCCGGGCATGCCGGAACCACCTCTCAGACGTGCCAGAACCATGTGGCGGACAGTCTGGAATCACCTGTTGGGCATGCGCAACCACCTCTGAGCCGTACAAGAACCACATGCCGTGCAGGCTGGAACCACCTACCGGACAGACCGGAATCACCTTTCGGGCATGCCGGAACCACCTGTCAGATGTGCCAGAAACACGTGCCGGAGACGCCGGAAGCACCTGCCAAGCACGTTGGAACCACCTGCACAGCTCGCCTGAACCACCTGCCGGACATGCCAAAATCACCTGCCGACTATGCCAGAAC
Organism: Equus caballus; assembly: GCF_041296265.1. Taxonomy (NCBI): domain Eukaryota; kingdom Metazoa; phylum Chordata; class Mammalia; order Perissodactyla; family Equidae; genus Equus; species Equus caballus. The sequence continues at coordinate 4,712,316 of NC_091710.1, forward strand.
CACTTGGCGAACACTCCGGAATCACTTGCCGGGCATGCAGGAACCACATCTCAGACATGCCAGAACCCCGTGCCAATGACCCCGGAAGCACCAGCCGAGCACGCCGGAACCACCTGCTCCACTCGCCTGAACGACCTGCCGGACACGCCAAAATCACCTGCCCGCTACACCAGCACCACTTCGGGGACAAGCCGGAATCACGTGAGGGGCATGCCGGCACAGCCTCTCAGACTGAACCTCGTGCTGGACACCACAGAACCACCTGCCGGGCAGACCGGAACCACCTGCCGGACACGCCGGAACCACCAGCTCGACCCGCAGGAACGACCGCGGGACATGCAAAATCACCTGCCGGCTACGCCGGAAACACTTGGCGAACACTCCGGAATCACCTGCCGGGCATGCCCGAACCACCTCTCAGATATGCCAGAACCACGTGCCAATGACCCCGGAAGCACCTGCCGAGCACCACGGAACCACCTGCTCGACTCGCCAGAACCACCTGCCGGACACGCAAAAATCACCTGCCGGCTACGCCACAACCAGTTGGGGAACACTTCGGAATCACCTGCCGGGCTTGCTGGAACCACCTGCCGGTCATGCCAAAATCACCTGCCAACTACGCCAGTACCACTTGGCGGACACTGTGGAAACACCTGTCGGGCCGGCAGGAACCACATCTCACACGTGCCAGAACCATGTGCATGAGATGCTGGAACCACACCCCGAACAGACGGAAAACACCTGCCAGACCCGTCTGAACAACCTGCCGAGCACGCCGGAGCCACCTGCTCGACTCGCCGGAACCACCTACCTGACATGCCCAAATCACCAGGCGGGTATGCCAGAACCACTTGGCGGACACTCCGGAATCATCTGCCGGACATGCCGGAACCAGCTCTCAGATACACCAGAACCACGTGCCGGAGACGCCGGAAGCACCTGCCGAGCATGCCGGAGCCACCTGCTCGACTCGCCAGAAACACCTGCCGGACACGCCAAAATCACCTACCGGGTACGCCAGAACCACCTGGCGGACACTCCGAAATCACCTGTCGCGCATGCCGGAACCACCTCTCAGACGTGCCGGAAGCACGTGCCGGACACGCCGGAATCACCTAGCGGACAGACCGGAACCACCTGCCGAGCACGCCGGAGCCACCTGTTCGACTGGCTGGAACCACCTGCCGGACAGGCCAATATTAACTGCTGGCTATGCCAGAACCACCTGGGGGACAGTCCGGGATCACCTGCCAGCCATGGCGGAACCACCTCTCACACGTACCAGAACCACCTGCCGGAGAAGCTGGAAACACGTCCTGGACAGTCTGGAACCACCTGCCGGCCAAGCCTGAACCACCTGCCAAGCACAACGGAACAACCTGCCAGACACGCCAAAATCACCTGCGTGTTATGCCAGAACCACTTGGAGGACTCTCTGGGATGACCTGCCGGGCATGCCGGAACCACCTCTCAGACGTGCCAGAACCATGTGGCGGACAGTCCGGAATCACCTGTTGGGCATGCGCAACCACCTCTGAGACGTACCAGAACCACATGCCGTGCAGGCTGGAACCACCTACCGGACAGACCGGAATCACCTTTCGGGCATGCCGGAACCACCTGTCAGATGTGCCAGAAACACGTGCCGGAGACGCCGGAAGCACCTGCCAAGCACGTTGGAATCACCTGCTCAACTCGCCTGAACCACCTGCCGGACATGCCAAAATCACCTGCCGACTATGCCAGAACCACTTGGCGAACACTCCGGAATCACTTGCCGGGCATGCAGGAACCACCTCTCAGACATGCCAGAACCCCGTGCCAATGACCCCGGAAGCACCAGCCGAGCACGCCGGAACCACCTGCTCAACTCGCCTGAACCACCTGCCGGACACGCCAAAATCACCTGCCCGCTACACCAGCACCACTTCGGGGACAAGCCGGAATCACGTGAGGGGCATGCCGGCACAGCCTCTCAGACTGAACCTCGTGCCGGACACCACAGAACCACCTGCCGGACAGACCGGAACCACCTGCCGGACACGCCGGAACCACCGGCTCGACCCGCCGGAACGACCGCTGGACATGCAAAATCACCTGCCGGCTACGCCGGAAACACTTGGCGAACACTCCGGAATCATCTGCCGGGCATGCCGGAACCACCTCTCAGATACGCCAGAACCACGTGCCAATGACCCCGGAAGCACCTGCCGAGCACGCCGGAACCACCTGCTCGACTCGCCAGAACCACCTGCCGGACACGCAAAAATCACCTGCCGGCTACGCCACAACCAGTTGGGGAACACTTCGGAATGACCTGCCGGGCTTGCTGGAACCACCTGCCGCTCATGCCAAAATCACATGCCAACTACGCCAGTACCACTTGGCGGACACTGTGGAAACACCTGTCGGGCCGGCAGGAACCACATCTCACACGTGCCAGAACCATGTGCATGAGATGCTGGAACCACACCCCGAACAGACGGAAAACACCTGCCAGACCCGTCTGAACAACCTGCCGAGCACGCCGGAGCCACCTGCTCGACTCGCCGGAACCACCTACCTGACATGCCAAAATCACCAGCCCGGTATGCCAGAACCACTTGGCGGACACTCCGGAATCATCTGCCGGACATGCCGGAACCAGCTCTAAGACACACCAGAACCACGTGCCGGAGACGCCGGAAGCACCTGCCGAGCATGCCGGAGCCACCTGCTCGACTCGCCAGAAACACCTGCCGGACACGCCAAAATCACCTGCCGGGTACGCCAGAACCACCTGGCGGACACTCCGAAATCACCTGCCGCGCATGCCGGAACCACCTCTCAGACGTGCCGGAAGCACGTGCCGGACACGCCGGAATCACCTAGCGGACAGACCGGAACCACCTGCCGAGCACGCCGGAGCCACCTGTTCGACTGGCTGGAACCACCTGCCGGACAGGCCAATATTAACTGCTGGCTATGCCAGAACCACCTGGGGGACAGTCCGGGATCACCTGCCAGCCATGGCGGAACCACCTCTCACGCGTACCAGAACCACCTGCCGGAGAAGCTGGAAACACGTCCTGGACAGTCTGGAACCACCTGCCGGCCAAGCCTGAACCACCTGCCAAGCACAACGGAACAACCTGCCAGACACGCCAAAATCACCTGCGTGTTATGCCAGAACCACTTGGAGGACTCTCTGGGATGACCTGCCGGGCATGCCGGAACCACCTCTCAGACGTGCCAGAACCATGTGGCGGACAGTCCGGAATCACCTGTTGGGCATGCGCAACCACCTCTGAGACGTACCAGAACCACATGCCGTGCAGGCTGGAACCACCTACCGGACAGACCGGAATCACCTTTCGGGCATGCCGGAACCACCTGTCAGATGTGCCAGAAACACGTGCCGGAGACGCCGGAAGCACCTGCCAAGCACGTTGGAACCACCTGCTCAACTCGCCTGAACCACCTGCCGGACATGCCAAAATCACCTGCCGACTATGCCAGAACCACTTGGCGAACACTCCGGAATCACTTGCCGGGCATGCAGGAACCACCTCTCAGACATGCCAGAACCCCGTGCCAATGACCCCGGAAGCACCAGCCGAGCACGCCGGAACCACCTGCTCAACTCGCCTGAACCACCTGCCGGACACGCCAAAATCACCTGCCCGCTACACCAGCACCACTTCGGGGACAAGCCGGAATCACGTGAGGGGCATGCCGGCACAGCCTCTCAGACTGAACCTCGTGCCGGACACCACAGAACCACCTGCCGGACAGACCGGAACCACCTGCCGGACACGCCGGAACCACCGGCTCGACCCGCCGGAACGACCGCTGGACATGCAAAATCACCTGCCTGCTACGCCGGAAACACTTGGCGAACACTCCGGAATCACCTGCCGGGCATGCCGGAACCACCTCTCAGATATGCCAGAACCACGTGCCAATGACCCCGGAAGCACCTGCCGAGCACGCCGGAACCACCTGCTCGACTCGCCAGAACCACCTGCCGGACACGCAAAAATCACCTGCCGGCTACGCCACAACCAGTTGGGGAAAACTTCGGAATCACCTGCCGGGCTTGCTGGAACCACCTGCCGGTAATGCCAAAATCACCTGCCATCTACGCCAGTACCACTTGGCGGACACTGTGGAAACACCTGTCGGGCCAGCCAGAACAACATCTCACACGTGCCAGAACCATGTGCATGAGATGCTGGAACCACACCCCGAACAGACGGAAAACACCTGCCAGACCCGTCTGAACAACCTGCCGAGCACGCCGGAGCCACCTGCTCGACTCGCCGGAACCACCTACCTGACATGCCCAAATCACCAGCCGGGTATGCCAGAACCACTTGGCGGACACTCCGGAATCATCTGCCGGACATGCCGGAACCAGCTCTCAGACACACCAGAACCACGTGCCGGAGACGCCGGAAGCACCTGCCGAGCATGCCGGAGCCACCTGCTCGACTCGCCAGAAACACCTGCCGGACACGCCAAAATCACCTGCCGGGTACGCCAGAACCACCTGGCGGACACTCCGAAATCACCTGTCGCGCATGCCGGAACCACCTCTCAGACGTGCCGGAAGCACGTGCCGGACACGCCGGAATCACCTAGCGGACAGACCGGAACCACCTGCCGAGCACGCCGGAGCCACCTGTTCGACTGGCTGGAACCACCTGCCGGACAGGCCAATATTAACTGCTGGCTATGCCAGAACCACCTGGGGGACAGTCCGGGATCACCTGCCAGCCATGGCGGAACCACCTCTCACACGTACCAGAACCACCTGCCGGAGAAGCTGGAAACACGTCCTCGACAGTCTGGAACCACCTGCCGGCCAAGCCTGAACCACCTGCCAAGCACAACGGAACAACCAGCCAGACACGCCAAAATCACCTGCATGTTATGCCAGAACCACTTGGAGGACTCTCTGGGATGACCTGCCGGGCATGCCGGAACCACCTCTCAGACGTGCCAGAACCATGTGGCGGACAGTCCGGAATCACCTGTTGGGCATGCGCAACCACCTCTGAGACGTACCAGAACCACATGCCGTGCAGGCTGGAACCACCTACCGGACAGACCGGAATCACCTTTCGGGCATGCCGGAACCACCTGTCAGATGTGCCAGAAACACGTGCCGGAGACGCCGGAAGCACCGGCCAAGCACGTTGGAACCACCTGCTCAACTCGCATGAACCACCTGCCGGACATGCCAAAATCACCTGCCGACTATGCCAGAACCACTTGGCGAACACTCCGGAATCACTTGCCGGGCATGCAGGAACCACCTCTCAGACATGCCAGAACCCCGTGCCAATGACCCCGGAAGCACCAGCCGAGCACGCCGGAACCACCTGCTCAACTCGCCTGAACCACCTGCCGGACACGCCAAAATCACCTGCCCGCTACACCAGCACCACTTCGGGGACAAGCCGGAATCACGTGAGGGGCATGCCGGCACAGCCTCTCAGACTGAACCTCGTGCCGGACACCACAGAACCACCTGCCGGACAGACCGGAACCACCTGCCGGACACGCCGGAACCACCGGCTCGACCCGCCGGAACGACCGCTGGACATGCAAAATCACCTGCCGGCTACGCCGGAAACACTTGGCGAACACTCCGGAATCACCTGCCGGGCATGCCGGAACCACCTCTCAGATATGCCAGAACCACGTGCCAATGACCCCGGAAGCACCTGCCGAGCACGCCGGAACCACCTGCTCGACTCGCCAGAACCACCTGCCGGACACGCAAAAATCACCTGCCGGCTACGCCACAACCAGTTGGGGAACACTTCGGAATCACCTGCCGGGCTTGCTGGAACCACCTGCCGGTCATGCCAAAATCACCTGCCAACTACGCCAGTACCACTTGGCGGACACTGTGGAAACACGTGTCGCGCCGGCCGGAACCACATCTCACACGTGCCAGAACCATGTGCATGAGATGCTGGAACCACACCCCGAAAAGACGGAAAACACCTGCCAGACCCGTCTGAACAACCTGCCGAGCATGCCAGAGCCACCTGCTCGACTCGCCGGAACCACCTACCTGACATGCCCAAATCACCAGCCGGGTATGCCAGAACCACTTGGCGGACACTCCGGAATCATCTGCCGGACATGCCGGAACCAGCTCTCAGACACACCAGAACCACGTGCCGGAGACGCCGGAAGCACCTGCCGAGCATGCCGGAGCCACCTGCTCAACACGCCAGAAACACCTGCCGGACACGCCAATATCACCTGCCGGGTACGCCAGAACCACCTGGCGGACACTCCGAAATCACCTGCCGTGCATGCTGGAACCACCTCTCAGACGTGCCGGAAGCACGTGCCGGACACGCCGGAAACACCTAGCGGACAGACCGGAACCACCTGCCGAGCACGCCGGAGCCACCTGTTCGACTGGCTGGAACCACCTGCCGGACAGGCCAATATCAACTGCTGGCTATGCCAGAACCACCTGGGGGACAGTCCGGGATCACCTGCCAGCCATGGCGGAACCACCTCTCACACGTACCAGAACCACCTGCCGGAGAAGCTGGAAACACGTCCTGGACAGTCTGGAACCACCTGCCGGCCAAGCCTGAACCACCTGCCAAGCACAACGGAACAACCTGCCAGACACGCCAAAATCACCTGCGTGTTATGCCAGAACCACTTGGAGGACTCTCTGGGATGACCTGCCGGGCATGCCGGAACCACCTCTCAGACGTGCCAGAACCATGTGGCGGACAGTCCGGAATCACCTGTTGGGCATGCGCAACCACCTCTGAGACGTACCAGAACCACATGCCGTGCAGGCTGGAACCACCTACCGGACAGACCGGAATCACCTTTCGGGCATGCCGGAACCACCTGTCAGATGTGCCAGAAACACGTGCCGGAGACGCCGGAAGCACCTGCCAAGCACGTTGGAACCACCTGCTCAACTCGCCTGAACCACCTGCCGGACATGCCAAAATCACCTGCCGACTATGCCAGAACCACTTGGCGAACACTCCGGAATCACTTGCCTGGCATGCAGGAACCACCTCTCAGACATGCCAGAACCCCGTGCCAATGACCCCGGAAGCACCAGCCGAGCACGCCGGAACCACCTGCTCAACTTGCCTGAACCACCTGCCGGACACGCCAAAATCACCTGCCCGCTACACCAGCACCACTTCGGGGACAAGCCGGAATCACGTGAGGGGCATGCCGGCACAGCCTCTCAGACTGAACCTCGTGCCGGACACCACAGAACCACCTGCCGGACAGACCGGAACCACCTGCCGGACACGCCGGAACCACCGGCTCGACCCGCCGGAACGACCGCTGGACATGCAAAATCACCTGCCGGCTACGCCGGAAACACTTGGCGAACACTCCGGAATCACCTGCCGGGCATGCCGGAACCACCTCTCAGATATGCCAGAACCACGTGCCAATGACCCCGGAAGCACCTGCCGAGCACGCCGGAACCACCTGCTCGACTCGCCAGAACCACCTGCCGGACACGCAAAAATCACCTGCCGGCTACGCCACAACCAGTTGGGGAACACTTCGGAATCACCTGCCGGGCATGCTGGAACCACCTGCCGGTCATGCCAAAATCACCTGTCAACTACGCCAGTACCACTTGGCGGACACTGTGGAAACACCTGTCGGGCCGGCCGGAACCACATCTCACACGTGCCAGAACCATGTGCATGAGATGCTGGAACCACACCCCGAAAAGACGGAAAACACCTGCCAGACCCGTCTGAACAACCTGCCGAGCATGCCAGAGCCACCTGCTCGACTCGCCGGAACCACCTACCTGACATGCCCAAATCACCAGCCGGGTATGCCAGAACCACTTGGCGGACACTCCGGAATCATCTGCCGGACATGCCGGAACCAGCTCTCAGACACACCAGAACCACGTGCCGGAGACGCCGGAAGCACCTGCCGAGCATGCCGGAGCCACCTGCTCGACTCGCCAGAAACACCTGCCGGACACGCCAAAATCACCTGCCGGGTACGCCAGAACCACCTGGCGGACACTCCGAAATCACCTGTCGCGCATGCCGGAACCACCTCTCAGACGTGCCGGAAGCACGTGCCGGACACGCCGGAATCACCTACCGGACAGACCGGAACCACCTGCCGAGCACGCCGGAGCCACCTGTTCGACTGGCTGGAACCACCTGCCGGACAGGCCAATATTAACTGCTGGCTATGCCAGAACCACCTGGGGGACAGTCCGGGATCACCTGCCAGCCATGGCGGAACCACCTCTCACACGTACCAGAACCACCTGCCGGAGAAGCTGGAAACACGTCCTCGACAGTCTGGAACCACCTGCCGGCCAAGCCTGAACCACCTGCCAAGCACAACGGAACAACCTGCCAGACACGCCAAAATCACCTGCGTGTTATGCCAGAACCACTTGGAGGACTCTCTGGGATGACCTGCCGGGCATGCCGGAACCACCTCTCAGACGTGCCAGAACCATGTGGCGGACAGTCCGGAATCACCTGTTGGGCATGCGCAACCACCTCTGAGACGTACCAGAACCACATGCCGTGCAGGCTGGAACCACCTACCGGACAGACCGGAATCACCTTTCGGGCATGCCGGAACCACCTGTCAGATGTGCCAGAAACACGTGCCGGAGACGCCGGAAGCACCTGCCAAGCACGTTGGAACCACCTGCTCAACTCGCCTGAACCACCTGCCGGACATGCCAAAATCACCTGCCGACTATGCCAGAACCACTTGGCGAACACTCCGGAATCACTTGCCGGGCATGCAGGAACCACCTCTCAGACATGCCAGAACCCCGTGCCAATGACCCCGGAAGCACCAGCCGAGCACGCCGGAACCACCTGCTCAACTCGCCTGAACCACCTGCCGGACACGCCAAAATCACCTGCCCGCTACACCAGCACCACTTCGGGGACAAGCCGGAATCACGTGAGGGGCATGCCGGCACAGCCTCTCAGACTGAACCTCGTGCCGGACACCACAGAACCACCTGCCGGACAGACCGGAACCACCTGCCGGACACGCCGGAACCACCGGCTCGACCCGCCGGAACGACCGCTGGACATGCAAAATCACCTGCCGGCTACGCCGGAAACACTTGGCGAACACTCCGGAATCACCTGCCGGGCATGCCGGAACCACCTCTCAGATAAGCCAGAACCACGTGCCAATGACCCCGGAAGCACCTGCCGAGCACGCCGGAACCACCTGCTCGACTCGCCAGAACCACCTGCCGGACACGCAAAAATCACCTGCCGGCTACGCCACAACCAGTTGGGGAACACTTCGGAATCACCTGCAGGGCTTGCTGGAACCACCTGCCGGTCATGCCAAAATCACCTGCCAACTACGCCAGTACCACTTGGCGGACACTGTGGAAACACCTGTTGGGCCGGCCGGAACCACATCTCAGACGTGCCAGAAACATGTGCATGACATGCAGGATCCACACCCCGAATAGACGGAAAACACCTGCCAGACCCGTCTGAACAACCTGCCGAAAACGCCGGAGCCACCTGCTCGACTCGCCGGAACCACCTACCTGACATGCCCAAATCACCAGCCGGGTATGCCAGAACCACTTGGCGGACACTCCGGAATCATCTGCCGGACATGCCGGAACCAGCTCTCAGACACACCAGAACCACGTGCCGGAGACGCCGGAAGCACCTGCCGAGCATGCCGGAGCCACCTGCTCGACTCGCCAGAAACACCTGCCGGACACGCCAATATCACCTGCCGGGTACGCCAGAACCACCTGGCGGACACTCCGAAATCACCTGCCGCGCATGCTGGAACCACCTCTCAGACGTGCCGGAAGCACGTGCCGGACACGCCGGAAACACCTAGCGGACAGACCGGAACCACCTGCCGAGCACGCCGGAGCCACCTGTTCGACTGGCTGGAACCACCTGCCGGACAGGCCAATATCAACTGCTGGCTATGCCAGAACCACCTGGGGAACAGTCCGGGATCACCTGCCAGCCATGGCGGAACCACCTCTCACACGTACCAGAACCACCTGCCGGAGAAGCTGGAAACACGTCCTGGACAGTCTGGAACCACCTGCCGGCCAAGCCTGAACCACCTGCCAAGCACAACGGAACAACCTGCCAGACACGCCAAAATCACCTGCGTGTTATGCCAGAACCACTTGGAGGACTCTCTGGGATGACCTGCCGGGCATGCCGGAACCACCTCTGCAACGTGCCAGAACCATGTGGCGGACAGTCCGGAATCACCTGTTGGGCATACGCAACCACCTCTGAGACGTACCAGAACCACTTGCCGTGCACGCCGGAACCACCTACCGGACAGACCGGAATCAAATTTTGGGCATGCCGGAACCACCTGTCAGATGTTCCAGAAACAGGTGCCGCAGACGCCGGAAGCACCTGCCGAGCACGTAGCAACCACCTGCTCAACTCGCCTGAACCACCTGCCGGACACGCCAAAATCACCTGCCCGCTACACCAGCACCACTTCGGGGACAAGCCGGAATCACGTGAGGGGCATGCCTGCACAGCCTCTCAGACTGAACCTCGTGCCGGACACCACAGAACCACCTGCCGGACAGACCGGAACCACCTGCCGGACACGCCGGAACCACCGGCTCGACCCGCCGGAACGACCGCTGGACATGCAAAATCACCTGCCGGCTACGCCAGAAAGACTTGGCGAACATTCCGGAATCACCTGCCGGGCATGCCGGAACCACCTCTCAGATAAGCCAGAACCACGTGCCAATGATCCCGGAAGCACCTGCCGAGCACGCCGTAGCCACCTGCTCGACACGCCAGAACCACCTGCCGGACACGCAAAAATCACCTGCCGGCTACGCCACAACCAGTTGGGGAACACTTCGGAATCACCTGCCGGGCTTGCTGGAACCACCTGCCGGTCATGCCAAAATCACCTGCCAACTACGCCAGTACCACTTGGCGGACACTGTGGAAACACCTGTCGGGCCGGCAGGAACCACATCTCACACGTGCCAGAACCATGTGCATGAGATGCTGGAACCACACCCCGAACAGACGGAAAACACCTGCCAGACCCGTCTGAACAACCTGCCGAGCACGCCAGAGCCACCTGCTCGACTCGCCAGAAACACCTGCCGGACACGCCAAAATCACCTGCCGGGTACGCCAGAACCACCTGGCGGACACTCCGAAATCACCTGCCGCGCATGCTGGAACCACCTCTCAGACGTGCCGGACACGCCGGAAACACCTAGCGGACAGACCGGAACCACCTGCCGAGCACGCCGGAGCCACCTGTTCGACTGGCTGGAACCACCTGCCGGACAGGCCAATATTAACTGCTGGCTATGCCAGAACCACCTGGGGGACAGTCCGGGATCACCTGCCAGCCATGGCGGAACCACCTCTCACACGTACCAGAACCACCTGCCGGAGAAGCTGGAAACACGTCCTGGACAGTCTGGAACCACCTGCCGGCCAAGCCTGAACCACCTGCCAAGCACAACGGAACCACCTGCCGGACATGCCAAAATCACCTGCCGACTATGCCAGAACCACTTGGCGAACACTCCGGAATCACTTGCCGGGCATGCAGGAACCACCTCTCAGACATGCCAGAACCCCGTGCCAATGACCCCGGAAGCACCAGCCGAGCACGCCGGAACCACCTGCTCAACTCGCCTGAACCACCTGCCGGACACGCCAAAATCACCTGCCCGCTACACCAGCACCACTTCGGGGACAAGCCGGAATCACGTGAGGGGCATGCCGGCACAGCCTCTCAGACTGAACCTCGTGCCGGACACCACAGAACCACCTGCCGGACAGACCGGAACCACCTGCCGGACACGCCGGAACCACCGGCTCGACCCGCCGGAACGACCGCTGGACATGCAAAATCACCTGCCGGCTACGCCGGAAACACTTGGCGAACATTCCGGAATCACCTGCCGGGCATGCCGGAACCACCTCTCAGATATGCCAGAACCACGTGCCAATGACCCCGGAAGCACCTGCCGAGCACGCTGGAACCACCTGCTCGACTCGCCAGAACCACCTGCCGGACACGCAAAAATCACCTGCCGGCTACACCAGCACCACTTCGGGGACAAGCCGGAATCACGTGAGGGGCATGCCGGCACAGCCTCTCAGACTGAACCTCGTGCCGGACACCACAGAACCACCTGCCGGACAGACCGGAACCACCTGCCGGCTACGCCACAACCAGTTGGGGAACACTTCGGAATCACCTGCCGGGCTTGCTGGAACCACCTGCCGGTCATGCCAAAATCACCTGCCAACTACGCCAGTACCACTTGGCGGACACTGTGGAAACACCTGTCGGGCCGGCCGGAACCACATCTCAGGCGTGCCAGAACCATGTGCATGAGAAATAGGAACCACACGCCGAATAGACGGAAAACACCTGCCAGACCCGTCTGAACAACCTGCCGAGCACGCCGGAGCCACCTGCTCGACTCGCCGGAACCACCTACCTGACATGCCAAAATCACCAGCCGGGTATGCCAGAACCACTTGGCGGACACTCCGGAATCATCTGCCGGACATGCCGGAACCAGCTCTCAGACACACCAGAACCACGTGCCGGAGACGCCGGAAGCACCTGCCGAGCATGCCGGAGCCACCTGCTCGACTCGCCAGAAACACCTGCCGGACACGCCAAAATCACCTGCCGGGTACGCCAGAACCACCTGGCAGACACTCCGAAATCACCTGTCGCGCATTCCGGAACCACCTCTCAGACGTGCCGGAAGCACGTGCCGGACACGCCGGAAACACCTACCGGACAGACCGGAACCACCTGCCGAGCACGCCGGAGCCACCTGTTCGACTGGCTGGAACCACCTGCCGGTCAGGCCAATATTAACTGCTGGCTATGCCAGAACCACCTGGGGGACAGTCCGGGATCACCTGCCAGCCATGGCGGAACCACCTCTCACACGTACCAGAACCACCTGCCGGAGAAGCTGGAAACACGTCCTCGACAGTCTGGAACCACCTGCCTGCCAAGCCTGAACCACCTGCCAAGTACAACGGAACAACCTGCCAGACACGCCAAAATCACCTGCGTGTTATGCCAGAACCACTTGGAGGACTCTCTGGGATGAACTGCCGGGCATGCCGGAACCACCTCTCAGACGTGCCAGAACCATGTGGCGGACAGTCCGGAATCACCTGTTGGGCATGCGCAACCACCTCTGAGACGTACCAGAACCACATGCCGTGCAGGCTGGAACCACCTACCAGACAGACCGGAATCACATTTCGGGCATGCCGGAACCACCTGTCAGATATGCCAGAAACACGTGTCGGAGACGCCGGAAGCACCTGCCAAGCACGTTGGAACCACCTGCTCAACTCGCCTGAACCACCTGCTGGACATGCCAAAATCACCTGCTGACTATGCCAGAACCACTTGGCGAACACTCCGGAATCACTTGCCGGGCATGCAGGAACCACCTCTCAGACATGCCAGAACCCCGTGCCCATGACCCCGGAAGCACCAGCCGAGCACGCCGGAACCACCTGCTCAACTCGCCTGAACCACATGACGGATACGCAAAAATCACCTGCCCGCTACACCAGCACCACTTCGGGGACAAGCCGGAATCACGTGAGGGGCATGCCTGCACAGCCTCTCAGACTGAACCTCGTGCCGGACACCACAGAACCACCTGCCGGACAGACCGGAACCATATGCAGGACACGCCGGAACCACCGGCTCGACCCGCCGGAACGACCGCTGGACATGCAAAATCACCTGCCGGCTACGCCGGAAACACTTGGCGAACACTCCGGAATCACCTGCCGGGCATGCCGGAACCACCTCTCAGATATGCCAGAACCACGTGCCAATGACCCCGGAAGCACCTGCCGAGCACGCCGGAACCACCTGCTCGACTCGCCAGAACCACCTGCCGGACACGCAAAAATCACCTGCCGGCTACGCCACAACCAGTTGGGGAACACTTCGGAATCACCTGCCGGGCTTGCTGGAACCACCTGCCGGTCATGCCAAAATCACCTGCCAACTACGCCAGTACCACTTGGCGGACACTGTGGAAACACCTGTCGGGCCGGCCGGAACCACATCTCAGTCGTGCCAGAACCATGTGCATGAGATGCTGGAACCACACCCCGAACAGACGGAAAACACCTGCCAGACCCGTCTGAACAACCTGCCGAGCACGCCGGAGCCACCTGCTCGACTCGCCGGAACCACCTACCTGACATGCCCAAATCACCAGCCGGGTATGCCAGAACCACTTGGCGGACACTCCGGAATCATCTGCCGGACATGCCGGAACCAGCTCTCAGACACACCAGAACCACGTGCCGGAGACGCCGGAAGCACCTGCCGAGCATGCCGGAGCCACCTGCTCGACTCGCCAGAAACACCTGCCGGACACGCCAAAATCACCTGCCGGGTACGCCAGAACCACCTGGCGGACACTCCGAAATCACCTGTCGCGCATGCCGGAACCACCTCTCAGACGTGCCGGAAGCACGTGCCGGACACGCCGCAATCACCTACCGGACAGACCGGAACCACCTGCCGAGCACGCCGGAGCCACCTGTTCGACTGGCTGGAACCACCTGCCGGACAGGCCAATATTAACTGCTGGCTATGCCAGAACCACCTGGGGGACAGTCCGGGATCACCTGCCAGCCATGGCGGAACCACCTCTCACACGTACCAGAACCACCTGCCGGAGAAGCTGGAAACACGTCCTGGACAGTCTGGAACCACCTGCCGGCCAAGCCTGAACCACCTGCCAAGCACAACGGAACAACCTGCCAGACACGCCAAAATCACCTGCGTGTTATGCCAGAACCACTTGGAGGACTCTCTGGGATGACCTGCCGGGCATGCCGGAACCACCTCTCAGACGTGCCAGAACCATGTGGCGGACAGTCCGGAATCACCTGTTGGGCATGCGCAACCACCTCTGAGACGTACCAGAACCACATGCCGTGCAGGCTGGAACCACCTACCGGACAGACCGGAATCACCTTTCGGGCATGCCGGAACCACCTGTCAGATGTGCCAGAAACACGTGTCGGAGACGCCGGAAGCACCTGCCAAGCACGTTGGAACCACCTGCTCAACTCGCCTGAACCACCTGCCGGACATGCCAAAATCACCTGCCGACTATGCCAGAACCACTTGGCGAACACTCCGGAATCACTTGCCGGGCATGCAGGAACCACCTCTCAGACATGCCAGAACCCCGTGCCAATGACCCCGGAAGCACCAGCCGAGCACGCCGGAACCACCTGCTCAACTCGCGTGAACCACCTGCCGGACACACCGAAATCACCTGCCCGCTACACCAGCACCACTTCGGGGACAAGCCGGAATCACGTGAGGGGCATGCCGGCACAGCCTCTCAGACTGAACCTCGTGCCGGACACCACAGAACCACCTGCCGGACACGCCGGAACCACCGGCTCGACCCGAAGGAACGACCGCGGGACATGCAAAATCACCTGCCGGATACGCCGGAAACACTTGGCGAACACTCCGGAATCACCTGCCGGGCATGCCCGAACCACCTCTCAGATATGCCAGAACCACGTGCCAATGACCCCGGAAGCACCTGCCGAGCACGCCGGAACCACCTGCTCGACTCGCCAGAACCACCTGCCGGACACGCATAAATCACCTGCCAGCTACGCCACAACCAGTTGGGGAACACTTCGGAATCACCTGCCGGGCTTGCTGGAACCACCTGCCGGTCATGCCAAAATCACCTGCCAACTACGCCAGTACCACTTGGCGGACACTGTGGAAACACCTGTCGGGCCGGCAGGAACCACATCTCAGACGTGCCAGAACCATGTGCATGAGATGCTGGAACCACACCCCGAACAGACGGAAAACACCTGCCAGACCCGTCTGAACAACCTGCCGAGCACGCCGGAGCCACCTGCTCGACTCGCCGGAACCACCTACCTGACATGCCCAAATCACCAGCCGGGTATGCCAGAACCACTTGGCGGACACTCCGGAATCATCTGCCGGACATGCCGGAACCAGCTCTCAGACACACCAGAACCACGTGCCGGAGACGCCGGAAGCACCTGCCGAGCATGCCGGAGCCACCTGCTCGACTCGCCAGAAACACCTGCCGGACACGCCAAAATCACCTGCCGGGTACGCCAGAACCACCTGGCGGACACTCCGAAATCACCTGTCGCGCATGCCGGAACCACCTCTCAGACGTGCCGGAAGCACGTGCCGGACACGCCGGAATCACCTACCGGACAGACCGGAACCACCTGCCGAGCACGCCGGAGCCACCTGTTCGACTGGCTGGAACCACCTGCCGAACAGGCCAATATTAACTGCTGGCTATGCCAGAACCACCTGGGGGACAGTCCGGGATCACCTGCCAGCCATGGCGGAACCACCTCTCACACGTACCAGAACCACCTGCCGGAGAAGCTGGAAACACGTCCTGGACAGTCTGGAACCACCTGCCGGCCAAGCCTGAACCACCTGCCAAGCACAACGGAACAACCTGCCAGACACGCCAAAATCACCTGCGTGTTATGCCAGAACCACTTGGAGGACTCTCTGGGATGACCTGCCGGGCATGCCGGAACCACCTCTCAGACGTGCCAGAACCATGTGGCGGACAGTCCGGAATCACCTGTTGGGCATGCGCAACCACCTCTGAGACGTACCAGAACCACATGCCGTGCAGGCTGAAACCACCTACCGGACAGACCGGAATCACCTTTCGGGCATGCCGGAACCACCTGTCAGATGTGCCAGAAACACGTGCCGGAGACGCCGGAAGCACCGGCCAAGCACGTTGGAACCACCTGCTCAACTCGCCTGAACCACCTGCCGGACATGCCAAAATCACCTGCCGACTATGCCAGAACCACTTGGCGAACACTCCGGAATCACTTGCCGGGCATGCAGGAACCACCTCTCAGACATGCCAGAACCCCGTGCCAATGACCCCGGAAGCACCAGCCGAGCACGCCGGAACCACCTGCTCAACTCGCCTGAACCACCTGCCGGATACGCCAAAATCACCTGCCCGCTACACCAGCACCATTTCGGGGACAAGCCAGAATCACGAGAGGGGCATGCCAGCACAGCCTCTCAGACTGAACCTCATGCCGGACACCACAGAACCACCTGCCGGACAGACCGGAACCACCTGCCGGACACGCCGGAACCACCGGCTCGACCCGCCGGAACGACCGCTGGACATGCAAAATCACCTGCCGGCTACGCCGGAAACACTTGGCGAACACTCCGGAATCACTTGCCGGGCATGCCGGAACCACCTCTCAGATATGCCAGAACCACGTGCCAATGACCCCGGAAGCACCTGCCGAGCACGCCGGAACCACCTGCTCGACTCGCCCGAACCAAATGCCGGACAGGCAAAAATCACCTGCCAGCTACGCCACAACCAGTTGGGGAACACTTCGGAATCACCTGCCGGCCTTGCAGGAACCACCTGCCGGTCATGCCAAAATCACCTGCCAACTACGCCAGTACCACTTGGCGGACACTGTGGAAACACCTGTCGGGCCGGCCGGAACCACATCTCACACGTGCCAGAACCATGTGCATGAGATGCTGGAACCACACCCCGAACAGACGGAAAACACCTGCCAGACCCGTCTGAACAACCTGCCGAGCACGCCGGAGCCACCTGCTCGACTCGCCGGAACCACCTACCTGACATGCCCAAATCACCAGCCGGGTATGCCAGAACCACTTGGCGGACACTCCGGAATCATCTGCCGGACATGCCGGAACCAGCTCTCAGACACACCAGAACCACGTGCCGGAGACGCCGGAAGCAGCTGCCGAGCATGCCGGAGCCACCTGCTCGACTCGCCAGAAACACCTGCCGGACACGCCAAAATCACCTGCCGGGTACGCCAGAACCACCTGGCGGACACTCCGAAATCACCTGCCGCGCATGCCGGAACCACCTCTCAGACGTGCCGGAAGCACGTGCCGGACACGCCGGAATCACCTAGCGGACAGACCGGAACCACCTGCCGAGCACGCCGGAGCCACCTGTTCGACTGGCTGGAGCCACCTGCCGGACAGGCCAATATCAACTGCTGGCTATGCCAGAACCACCTGGGGGACAGTCCGGGATCACCTGCCAGCCATGGCGGAACCACCTCTCACACGTACCAGAACCACCTGCCGGAGAAGCTGGAAACACGTCCTGGACAGACTGGAACCACGTGACGGCCATGCCTGAACCACCTGCCGAGCACAGTCGAACCACCTGCCGGACACGCCAAAATCACCTGCGGGCTACGCCAGAACCACTTGGACGACTCTCCGAAATGACCTGCTGGGCATGTTGGAACCACCTCTCAGACGTACCAGAACCACCTGCCGGAGAAGCTGGAAACACGTCCTGGACAGTCTGGAACCACCTGCCGGCCAAGCCTGAACCACCTGCCAAGCACAACGGAACAACCTGCCAGACACGCCAAAATCACCTGCGTGTTATGCCAGAACCACTTGGAGGAGTCTCTGGGATGACCTGCCGGGCATGCCGGAACCACCTCTCAGACGTGCCAGAAGCACGTGGCGGACAGTCCGGAATCACCTGTTGGGCATACGCAACCACCTCTGAGACGTACCAGAACCACGTGCCGTGCACGCCGGAACCACCTACCGGACAGACCGGAATCAACTTTTCGGCATGCCGGAACCACCAGTCAGATGTGCCAGAAACACGTGCCGGAGACGCCGGAAGCACCTGCCGAGCACGTCGCAACCACCTGCTCAACTCGCCTGAACCACCTGCCGGACACGCCAAAATCACCTGCCCGCTACACCAGCACCACTTCGGGGACAAGCCGGAATCACGTGAGGGGCATGCCGGCACAGCCTCTCAGACTGAACCTCGTGCCGGACACCACAGAACCACCTGCCGGACAGACCGGAACCACCTGCCGGACACGCCGGAACCACCGGCTCGACCCGCCGGAACGACCGCTGGACATGCAAAATCACCTGCCGGCTACGCCGGAAACACTTGGCGAACACTCCGGAATCACCTGCCGGGCATGCCGGAACCACCTCTCAGATAAGCCAGAACCACGTGCCAATGACCCCGGAAGCACCTGCCGAGCACGCCGGAACCACCTGCTCGACTCGCCAGAACCACCTGCCGGACACGCAAAAATCACCTGCCAGCTACGCCACAACCAGTTGGGGAACACTTCGGAATCACCTGCCGGGCTTGCTGGAACCACCTGCCGGTCATGCCAAAATCACCTGCCAACTATGCCAGTACCACTTGGCGGACACTGTGGAAACACCTGTCGGGCCGGCCGGAACCACATCTCACACGTGCCAGAACCATGTGCATGAGATGCTGGAACCACACCCCGAACAGACGGAAAACACCTGCCAGACCCGTCTGAACAACCTGCCGAGCACGCCGGAGCCACCTGCTCGACTCGCCGGAACCACCTACCTGACATGCCCAAATCACCAGCCGGGTATGCCAGAACCACTTGGCGGACACTCCGGAATCATCTGCCGGACATGCCGGAACCAGCTCTCAGACACACCAGAACCACGTGCCGGAGACGCCGGAAGCACCTGCCGAGCATGCCGGAGCCACCTGCTCGACTCGCCAGAAACACCTGCCGGACACGCCAAAATCACCTGCCGGGTACGCCAGAACCACCTGGCGGACACTCCAAAATCACCTGCCGCGCATGCTGGAACCACCTCTCAGACGTGCCGGAAGCACGTGCCGGACACGCCGGAAACACCTAGCGGACAGACCGGAACCACCTGCCGAGCACGCCGGAGCCACCTGTTCGACTGGCTGGAACCACCTGCCGGACAGGCCAATATTAACTGCTGGCTATGCCAGAACCACCTGGGGGACAGTCCGGGATCACCTGCCAGCCATGGCGGAACCACCTCTCACACGTACGAGAACCACCTGCCGGAGAAGCTGGAAACACGTCCTCGACAGTCTGGAACCACCTGCCGGCCAAGCCTGAACCACCTGCCAAGCACAACGGAACAACCTGCCAGACACGCCAAAATCACCTGCGTGTTATGCCAGAACCACTTGGAGGACTCTCTGGGATGACCTGCCGGGCATGCCGGAACCACCTCTCAGACGTGCCAGAACCATGTGGCGGACAGTCCGGAATCACCTGTTGGGCATGCGCAACCACCTCTGAGACGTACCAGAACCACATGCCGTGCAGGCTGGAACCACCTGCCGGACAGACCGGAATCACATTTCGGGCATGCCGGAACCACCTGTCAGATGTGCCAGAAACACGTGCCGGAGACGCCGGAAGCACCTGCCGAGCACGTAGCAACCACCTGCTCAACTCGCCTGAACCGCCTGCCGGACACGCCAAAATCACCTGCCCGCTACACCAGCACCACTTCGGGGACAAGCCGGAATCACGTGAGGGGCATGCCGGCACAGCCTCTCAGACTGAACCTCGTGCCGGACACCACAGAACCACCTGCCGGACAGACCGGAACCACCTGCCGGACACGCCGGAACCACCGGCTCGACCCGCCGGAACGACCGCTGGACATGCAAAATCACCTGCCGGCTACGCCGGAAACACTTGGCGAACATTCCGGAATCACCTGCCGGGCATGCCGGACCCACCTCTCAGATAAGCCAGAACCACGTGCCAATGATCCCGGAAGCACCTGCCGAGCACGCCGGAGCCACCTGCTCGACTCGCCAGAACCACCTGCCGGACACGCAAAAATCACCTGCCGGCTACGCCACAACCAGTTGGGGAACACTTCGGAATCACCTGCTGGGCTTGCTGGAACCACCTGCCGGTCATGCCAAAATCACCTGCCAACTACGCCAGTACCACTTGGCGGACACTGTGGAAACACCTGTCGGGCCGGCAGGAACCACATCTCACACGTGCCAGAACCATGTGCATGAGATGCTGGAACCACACCACGAACAGACGGAAAACACCTGCCAGACCCGTCTGAACAACCTGCCGAGCACGCCAGAGCCACCTGCTCGACTCGCCAGAAACACCTGCCGGACACGCCAAAATCACCTGCCGGGTACGCCAGAACCACCTGGCGGACACTCCGAAATCACCTGCCGCGCATGCTGGAACCACCTCTCAGACGTGCCGGAAGCACGTGCCGGACACGCCGGAAACAACTACCGGACAGACCGGAACCACCTGCCGAGCACGCCGGAGCCACCTGTTCGACTGGCTGGAACCACCTGCCGGACAGGCCAATATTAACTGCTGGCTATGCCAGAACCGCCTGGGGGACAGTCCGGGATCACCTGCCAGCCATGGCGGAACCACCTCTCACACGTACCAGAACCACCTGCCGGAGAAGCTGGAAACACGTCCTGGACAGTCTGGAACCACCTGCCGGCCAAGCCTGAACCACCTGCCAAGCACAACGGAACAACCTGCCAGACACGCCAAAATCACCTGCGTGTTATGCCAGAACCACTTGGAGGACTCTCTGGGATGACCTGCCGGGCATGCCGGAACCACCTCTCAGACGTGCCAGAACCATGTGGCGGACAGTCCGGAATCACCTGTTGGGCATGCGCAACCACCTCTGAGACGTACCAGAACCACATGCCGTGCAGGCTGGAACCACCTACCGGACAGACCGGAATCACCTTTCGGGCATGCCGGAACCACCTGTCAGATGTGCCAGAAACACGTGCCGGAGACGCCGGAAGCACCTGCCAAGCACGTTGGAACCACCTGCACAGCTCGCCTGAACCGCCTGCCGGACATGCCAAAATCACCTGCCGACTATGCCAGAACCACTTGGCGAACACTCCGGAATCACTTGCCGGGCATGCAGGAACCACATCTCAGACATGCCAGAACCCCATGCCAATGACCCCGGAAGCACCAGCCGAGCACGCCGGAACCACCTGCTCCACTCGCCTGAACGACCTGCCGGACACGCCAAAATCACCTGCCCGCTACACCAGCACCACTTCGGGGACAAGCCGGAATCACGTGAGGGGCATGCCGGCACAGCCTCTCAGACTGAACCTCGTGCCGGACACCACAGAACCACCTGCCGGGCAGACCGGAACCACCTGCCGGACACGCCGGAACCACCGGCTCGACCCGCAGGAACGACCGCGGGACATGCAAAATCACCTGCCGGCTACGCCGGAAACACTTGGCGAACACTCCGGAATCACCTGCCGGGCATGCCCGAACCACCTCTCAGATATGCCAGAACCACGTGCCAATGACCCCGGAAGCACCTGCCGAGCACCACGGAACCACCTGCTCGACTCGCCAGAACCACCTGCCGGACACGCAAAAATCACCTGCCGGCTACGCCACAACCAGTTGGGGAACACTTCGGAATCACCTGCCGGGCTTGCTGGAACCACCTGCCGGTCATGCCAAAATCACCTGCCAACTACGCCAGTACCACTTGGCGGACACTGTGGAAACACCTGTCGGGCCGGCAGGAACCACATCTCAGTCGTGCCAGAACCATGTGCATGAGATGCTGGAACCACACCCCGAACAGACGGAAAACACCTGCCAGACCCGTCTGAACAACCTGCCGAGCACGCCGGAGCCACCTGCTCGACTCGCCGGAACCACCTACCTGACATGCCCAAATCACCAGGCGGGTATGCCAGAACCACTTGGCGGACACTCCGGAATCATCTGCCGGACATGCCGGAACCAGCTCTCAGATACACCAGAACCACGTGCCGGAGACGCCGGAAGCACCTGCCGAGCATGCCGGAGCCACCTGCTCGACTCGCCAGAAACACCTGCCGGACACGCCAAAATCACCTACCGGGTACGCCAGAACCACCTGGCGGACACTCCGAAATCACCTGTCGCGCATGCCGGAACCACCTCTCAGACGTGCCGGAAGCACGTGCCGGACACGCCGGAATCACCTAGCGGACAGACCGGAACCACCTGCCGAGCACGCCGGAGCCACCTGTTCGACTGGCTGGAACCACCTGCCGGACAGGCCAATATTAACTGCTGGCTATGCCAGAACCACCTGGGGGACAGTCCGGGATCACCTGCCAGCCATGGCGGAACCACCTCTCACACGTACCAGAACCACCTGCCGGAGAAGCTGGAAACACGTCCTGGACAGTCTGGAACCACCTGCCGGCCAAGCCTGAACCACCTGCCAAGCACAACGGAACAACCTGCCAGACACGCCAAAATCACCTGCGTGTTATGCCAGAACCACTTGGAGGACTCTCTGGGATGACCTGCCGGGCATGCCGGAACCACCTCTCAGACGTGCCAGAACCATGTGGCGGACAGTCCGGAATCACCTGTTGGGCATGCGCAACCACCTCTGAGACGTACCAGAACCACATGCCGTGCAGGCTGGAACCACCTACCGGACAGACCGGAATCACCTTTCGGGCATGCCGGAACCACCTGTCAGATGTGCCAGAAACACGTGCCGGAGACGCCGGAAGCACCTGCCAAGCACGTTGGAATCACCTGCTCAACTCGCCTGAACCACCTGCCGGACATGCCAAAATCACCTGCCGACTATGCCAGAACCACTTGGCGAACACTCCGGAATCACTTGCCGGGCATGCAGGAACCACCTCTCAGACATGCCAGAACCCCGTGCCAATGACCCCGGAAGCACCAGCCGAGCACGCCGGAACCACCTGCTCAACTCGCCTGAACCACCTGCCGGACACGCCAAAATCACCTGCCCGCTACACCAGCACCACTTCGGGGACAAGCCGGAATCACGTGAGGGGCATGCCGGCACAGCCTCTCAGACTGAACCTCGTGCCGGACACCACAGAACCACCTGCCGGACAGACCGGAACCACCTGCCGGACACGCCGGAACCACCGGCTCGACCCGCCGGAACGACCGCTGGACATGCAAAATCACCTGCCGGCTACGCCGGAAACACTTGGCGAACACTCCGGAATCATCTGCCGGGCATGCCGGAACCACCTCTCAGATACGCCAGAACCACGTGCCAATGACCCCGGAAGCACCTGCCGAGCACGCCGGAACCACCTGCTCGACTCCCCAGAACCACCTGCCGGACACGCAAAAATCACCTGCCGGCTACGCCACAACCAGTTGGGGAACACTTCGGAATGACCTGCCGGGCTTGCTGGAACCACCTGCCGCTCATGCCAAAATCACATGCCAACTACGCCAGTACCACTTGGCGGACACTGTGGAAACACCTGTCGGGCCGGCAGGAACCACATCTCACACGTGCCAGAACCATGTGCATGAGATGCTGGAACCACACCCCGAACAGACGGAAAACACCTGCCAGACCCGTCTGAACAACCTGCCGAGCACGCCGGAGCCACCTGCTCGACTCGCCGGAACCACCTACCTGACATGCCCAAATCACCAGCCGGGTATGCCAGAACCACTTGGCGGACACTCCGGAATCATCTGCCGGACATGCCGGAACCAGCTCTAAGACACACCAGAACCACGTGCCGGAGACGCCGGAAGCACCTGCCGAGCATGCCGGAGCCACCTGCTCGACTCGCCAGAAACACCTGCCGGACACGCCAAAATCACCTGCCGGGTACGCCAGAACCACCTGGCGGACACTCCGAAATCACCTGCCGCGCATGCCGGAACCACCTCTCAGACGTGCCGGAAGCACGTGCCGGACACGCCGGAATCACCTAGCGGACAGACCGGAACCACCTGCCGAGCACGCCGGAGCCACCTGTTCGACTGGCTGGAACCACCTGCCGGACAGGCCAATATTAACTGCTGGCTATGCCAGAACCACCTGGGGGACAGTCCGGGATCACCTGCCAGCCATGGCGGAACCACCTCTCACGCGTACCAGAACCACCTGCCGGAGAAGCTGGAAACACGTCCTGGACAGTCTGGAACCACCTGCCGGCCAAGCCTGAACCACCTGCCAAGCACAACGGAACAACCTGCCAGACACGCCAAAATCACCTGCGTGTTATGCCAGAACCACTTGGAGGACTCTCTGGGATGACCTGCCGGGCATGCCGGAACCACCTCTCAGACGTGCCAGAACCATGTGGCGGACAGTCCGGAATCACCTGTTGGGCATGCGCAACCACCTCTGAGACGTACCAGAACCACATGCCGTGCAGGCTGGAACCACCTACCGGACAGACCGGAATCACCTTTCGGGCATGCCGGAACCACCTGTCAGATGTGCCAGAAACACGTGCCGGAGACGCCGGAAGCACCTGCCAAGCACGTTGGAACCACCTGCTCAACTCGCCTGAACCACCTGCCGGACATGCCAAAATCACCTGCCGACTATGCCAGAACCACTTGGCGAACACTCCGGAATCACTTGCCGGGCATGCAGGAACCACCTCTCAGACATGCCAGAACCCCGTGCCAATGACCCCGGAAGCACCAGCCGAGCACGCCGGAACCACCTGCTCAACTCGCGTGAACCACCTGCCGGACACGCCAAAATCACCTGCCCGCTACACCAGCACCACTTCGGGGACAAGCCGGAATCACGTGAGGGGCATGCCTGCACAGCCTCTCAGACTGAACCTCGTGCCGGACACCACAGAACCACCTGCCGGACAGACCGGAACCACCTGCCGGACACGCCGGAACCACCGGCTCGACCCGCCGGAACGACCGCTGGACATGCAAAATCACCTGCCTGCTACGCCGGAAACACTTGGCGAACACTCCGGAATCACCTGCCGGGCATGCCGGAACCACCTCTCAGATATGCCAGAACCACGTGCCAATGACCCCGGAAGCACCTGCCGAGCACGCCGGAACCACCTGCTCGACTCGCCAGAACCACCTGCCGGACACGCAAAAATCACCTGCCGGCTACGCCACAACCAGTTGGGGAACACTTCGGAATCACCTGCCGGGCTTGCTGGAACCACCTGCCGGTAATGCCAAAATCACCTGCCATCTACGCCAGTACCACTTGGCGGACACTGTGGAAACACCTGTCGGGCCAGCCAGAACAACATCTCACACGTGCCAGAACCATGTGCATGAGATGCTGGAACCACACCCCGAACAGACGGAAAACACCTGCCAGACCCGTCTGAACAACCTGCCGAGCACGCCGGAGCCACCTGCTCGACTCGCCGGAACCACCTACCTGACATGCCCAAATCACCAGCCGGGTATGCCAGAACCACTTGGCGGACACTCCGGAATCATCTGCCGGACATGCCGGAACCAGCTCTCAGACACACCAGAACCACGTGCCGGAGACGCCGGAAGCACCTGCCGAGCATGCCGGAGCCACCTGCTCGACTCGCCAGAAACACCTGCCGGACACGCCAAAATCACCTGCCGGGTACGCCAGAACCACCTGGCGGACACTCCGAAATCACCTGTCGCGCATGCCGGAACCACCTCTCAGACGTGCCGGAAGCACGTGCCGGACACGCCGGAATCACCTAGCGGACAGACCGGAACCACCTGCCGAGCACGCCGGAGCCACCTGTTCGACTGGCTGGAACCACCTGCCGGACAGGCCAATATTAACTGCTGGCTATGCCAGAACCACCTGGGGGACAGTCCGGGATCACCTGCCAGCCATGGCGGAACCACCTCTCACACGTACCAGAACCACCTGCCGGAGAAGCTGGAAACACGTCCTCGACAGTCTGGAACCACCTGCCGGCCAAGCCTGAACCACCTGCCAAGCACAACGGAACAACCTGCCAGACACGCCAAAATCACCTGCATGTTATGCCAGAACCACTTGGAGGACTCTCTGGGATGACCTGCCGGGCATGCCGGAACCACCTCTCAGACGTGCCAGAACCATGTGGCGGACAGTCCGGAATCACCTGTTGGGCATGCGCAACCACCTCTGAGACGTACCAGAACCACATGCCGTGCAGGCTGGAACCACCTACCGGACAGACCGGAATCACCTTTCGGGCATGCCGGAACCACCTGTCAGATGTGCCAGAAACACGTGCCGGAGACGCCGGAAGCACCGGCCAAGCACGTTGGAACCACCTGCTCAACTCGCATGAACCACCTGCCGGACATGCCAAAATCACCTGCCGACTATGCCAGAACCACTTGGCGAACACTCCGGAATCACTTGCCGGGCATGCAGGAACCACCTCTCAGACATGCCAGAACCCCGTGCCAATGACCCCGGAAGCACCAGCCGAGCACGCCGGAACCACCTGCTCAACTCGCCTGAACCACCTGCCGGACACGCCAAAATCACCTGCCCGCTACACCAGCACCACTTCGGGGACAAGCCGGAATCACGTGAGGGGCATGCCGGCACAGCCTCTCAGACTGAACCTCGTGCCGGACACCACAGAACCACCTGCCGGACAGACCGGAACCACCTGCCGGACACGCCGGAACCACCGGCTCGACCCGCCGGAACGACCGCTGGACATGCAAAATCACCTGCCGGCTACGCCGGAAACACTTGGCGAACACTCCGGAATCACCTGCCGGGCATGCCGGAACCACCTCTCAGATATGCCAGAACCACGTGCCAATGACCCCGGAAGCACCTGCCGAGCACGCCGGAACCACCTGCTCGACTCGCCAGAACCACCTGCCGGACACGCAAAAATCACCTGCCGGCTACGCCACAACCAGTTGGGGAACACTTCGGAATCACCTGCCGGGCTTGCTGGAACCACCTGCCGGTCATGCCAAAATCACCTGCCAACTACGCCAGTACCACTTGGCGGACACTGTGGAAACACGTGTCGCGCCGGCCGGAACCACATCTCACACGTGCCAGAACCATGTGCATGAGATGCTGGAACCACACCCCGAAAAGACGGAAAACACCTGCCAGACCCGTCTGAACAACCTGCCGAGCATGCCAGAGCCACCTGCTCGACTCGCCGGAACCACCTACCTGACATGCCCAAATCACCAGCCGGGTATGCCAGAACCACTTGGCGGACACTCCGGAATCATCTGCCGGACATGCCGGAACCAGCTCTCAGACACACCAGAACCACGTGCCGGAGACGCCGGAAGCACCTGCCGAGCATGCCGGAGCCACCTGCTCAACACGCCAGAAACACCTGCCGGACACGCCAATATCACCTGCCGGGTACGCCAGAACCACCTGGCGGACACTCCGAAATCACCTGCCGTGCATGCTGGAACCACCTCTCAGACGTGCCGGAAGCACGTGCCGGACACGCCGGAAACACCTAGCGGACAGACCGGAACCACCTGCCGAGCACGCCGGAGCCACCTGTTCGACTGGCTGGAACCACCTGCCGGACAGGCCAATATCAACTGCTGGCTATGCCAGAACCACCTGGGGGACAGTCCGGGATCACCTGCCAGCCATGGCGGAACCACCTCTCACACGTACCAGAACCACCTGCCGGAGAAGCTGGAAACACGTCCTGGACAGTCTGGAACCACCTGCCGGCCAAGCCTGAACCACCTGCCAAGCACAACGGAACAACCTGCCAGACACGCCAAAATCACCTGCGTGTTATGCCAGAACCACTTGGAGGACTCTCTGGGATGACCTGCCGGGCATGCCGGAACCACCTCTCAGACGTGCCAGAACCATGTGGCGGACAGTCCGGAATCACCTGTTGGGCATGCGCAACCACCTCTGAGACGTACCAGAACCACATGCCGTGCAGGCTGGAACCACCTACCGGACAGACCGGAATCACCTTTCGGGCATGCCGGAACCACCTGTCAGATGTGCCAGAAACACGTGCCGGAGACGCCGGAAGCACCTGCCAAGCACGTTGGAACCACCTGCTCAACTCGCCTGAACCACCTGCCGGACATGCCAAAATCACCTGCCGACTATGCCAGAACCACTTGGCGAACACTCCGGAATCACTTGCCTGGCATGCAGGAACCACCTCTCAGACATGCCAGAACCCCGTGCCAATGACCCCGGAAGCACCAGCCGAGCACGCCGGAACCACCTGCTCAACTCGCCTGAACCACCTGCCGGACACGCCAAAATCACCTGCCCGCTACACCAGCACCACTTCGGGGACAAGCCGGAATCACGTGAGGGGCATGCCGGCACAGCCTCTCAGACTGAACCTCGTGCCGGACACCACAGAACCACCTGCCGGACAGACCGGAACCACCTGCCGGACACGCCGGAACCACCGGCTCGACCCGCCGGAACGACCGCTGGACATGCAAAATCACCTGCCGGCTACGCTGGAAACACTTGGCGAACACTCCGGAATCACCTGCCGGGCATGCCGGAACCACCTCTCAGATATGCCAGAACCACGTGCCAATGACCCCGGAAGCACCTGCCGAGCACGCCGGAACCACCTGCTCGACTCGCCAGAACCACCTGCCGGACACGCAAAAATCACCTGCCGGCTACGCCACAACCAGTTGGGGAACACTTCGGAATCACCTGCCGGGCTTGCTGGAACCACCTGCCGGTCATGCCAAAATCACCTGTCAACTACGCCAGTACCACTTGGCGGACACTGTGGAAACACCTGTCGGGCCGGCCGGAACCACATCTCACACGTGCCAGAACCATGTGCATGAGATGCTGGAACCACACCCCGAAAAGACGGAAAACACCTGCCAGACCCGTCTGAACAACCTGCCGAGCATGCCAGAGCCACCTGCTCGACTCGCCGGAACCACCTACCTGACATGCCCAAATCACCAGCCGGGTATGCCAGAACCACTTGGCGGACACTCCGGAATCATCTGCCGGACATGCCGGAACCAGCTCTCAGACACACCAGAACCACGTGCCGGATACGCCGGAAGCACCTGCCGAGCATGCCGGAGCCACCTGCTCGACTCGCCAGAAACACCTGCCGGACACGCCAAAATCACCTGCCGGGTACGCCAGAACCACCTGGCGGACACTCCGAAATCACCTGTCGCGCATGCCGGAACCACCTCTCAGACGTGCCGGAAGCACGTGCCGGACACGCCGGAATCACCTACCGGACAGACCGGAACCACCTGCCGAGCACGCCGGAGCCACCTGTTCGACTGGCTGGAACCACCTGCCGGACAGGCCAATATTAACTGCTGGCTATGCCAGAACCACCTGGGGGACAGTCCGGGATCACCTGCCAGCCATGGCGGAACCACCTCTCACACGTACCAGAACCACCTGCCGGAGAAGCTGGAAACACGTCCTCGACAGTCTGGAACCACCTGCCGGCCAAGCCTGAACCACCTGCCAAGCACAACGGAACAACCTGCCAGACACGCCAAAATCACCTGCGTGTTATGCCAGAACCACTTGGAGGACTCTCTGGGATGACCTGCCGGGCATGCCGGAACCACCTCTCAGACGTGCCAGAACCATGTGGCGGACAGTCCGGAATCACCTGTTGGGCATGCGCAACCACCTCTGAGACGTACCAGAACCACATGCCGTGCAGGCTGGAACCACCTACCGGACAGACCGGAATCACCTTTCGGGCATGCCGGAACCACCTGTCAGATGTGCCAGAAACACGTGCCGGAGACGCCGGAAGCACCTGCCAAGCACGTTGGAACCACCTGCTCAACTCGCCTGAACCACCTGCCGGACATGCCAAAATCACCTGCCGACTATGCCAGAACCACTTGGCGAACACTCCGGAATCACTTGCCGGGCATGCAGGAACCACCTCTCAGACATGCCAGAACCCCGTGCCAATGACCCCGGAAGCACCAGCCGAGCACGCCGGAACCACCTGCTCAACTCGCCTGAACCACCTGCCGGACACGCCAAAATCACCTGCCCGCTACACCAGCACCACTTCGGGGACAAGCCGGAATCACGTGAGGGGCATGCCGGCACAGCCTCTCAGACTGAACCTCGTGCCGGACACCACAGAACCACCTGCCGGACAGACCGGAACCACCTGCCGGACACGCCGGAACCACCGGCTCGACCCGCCGGAACGACCGCTGGACATGCAAAATCACCTGCCGGCTACGCCGGAAACACTTGGCGAACACTCCGGAATCACCTGCCGGGCATGCCGGAACCACCTCTCAGATAAGCCAGAACCACGTGCCAATGACCCCGGAAGCACCTGCCGAGCACGCCGGAACCACCTGCTCGACTCGCCAGAACCACCTGCCGGACACGCAAAAATCACCTGCCGGCTACGCCACAACCAGTTGGGGAACACTTCGGAATCACCTGCCGGGCTTGCTGGAACCACCTGCCGGTCATGCCAAAATCACCTGCCAACTACGCCAGTACCACTTGGCGGACACTGTGGAAACACCTGTTGGGCCGGCCGGAACCACATCTCAGACGTGCCAGAAACATGTGCATGACATGCAGGATCCACACCCCGAATAGACGGAAAACACCTGCCAGACCCGTCTGAACAACCTGCCGAAAACGCCGGAGCCACCTGCTCGACTCGCCGGAACCA
Source organism: Equus caballus (assembly GCF_041296265.1). Taxonomy (NCBI): domain Eukaryota; kingdom Metazoa; phylum Chordata; class Mammalia; order Perissodactyla; family Equidae; genus Equus; species Equus caballus. The sequence goes on from NC_091710.1 coordinate 4,743,742, forward strand.
CCTACCTGACATGCCCAAATCACCAGCCGGGTATGCCAGAACCACTTGGCGGACACTCCGGAATCATCTGCCGGACATGCCGGAACCAGCTCTCAGACACACCAGAACCACGTGCCGGAGACGCCGGAAGCACCTGCCGAGCATGCCGGAGCCACCTGCTCGACTCGCCAGAAACACCTGCCGGACACGCCAATATCACCTGCCGGGTACGCCAGAACCACCTGGCGGACACTCCGAAATCACCTGCCGCGCATGCTGGAACCACCTCTCAGACGTGCCGGAAGCACGTGCCGGACACGCCGGAAACACCTAGCGGACAGACCGGAACCACCTGCCGAGCACGCCGGAGCCACCTGTTCGACTGGCTGGAACCACCTGCCGGACAGGCCAATATCAACTGCTGGCTATGCCAGAACCACCTGGGGGACAGTCCGGGATCACCTGCCAGCCATGGCGGAACCACCTCTCACACGTACCAGAACCACCTGCCGGAGAAGCTGGAAACACGTCCTGGACAGTCTGGAACCACCTGCCGGCCAAGCCTGAACCACCTGCCAAGCACAACGGAACAACCTGCCAGACACGCCAAAATCACCTGCGTGTTATGCCAGAACCACTTGGAGGACTCTCTGGGATGACCTGCCGGGCATGCCGGAACCACCTCTGCAACGTGCCAGAACCATGTGGCGGACAGTCCGGAATCACCTGTTGGGCATACGCAACCACCTCTGAGACGTACCAGAACCACTTGCCGTGCACGCCGGAACCACCTACCGGACAGACCGGAATCAAATTTTGGGCATGCCGGAACCACCTGTCAGATGTTCCAGAAACAGGTGCCGCAGACGCCGGAAGCACCTGCCGAGCACGTAGCAACCACCTGCTCAACTCGCCTGAACCACCTGCCGGACACGCCAAAATCACCTGCCCGCTACACCAGCACCACTTCGGGGACAAGCCGGAATCACGTGAGGGGCATGCCTGCACAGCCTCTCAGACTGAACCTCGTGCCGGACACCACAGAACCACCTGCCGGACAGACCGGAACCACCTGCCGGACACGCCGGAACCACCGGCTCGACCCGCCGGAACGACCGCTGGACATGCAAAATCACCTGCCGGCTACGCCAGAAAGACTTGGCGAACATTCCGGAATCACCTGCCGGGCATGCCGGAACCACCTCTCAGATAAGCCAGAACCACGTGCCAATGATCCCGGAAGCACCTGCCGAGCACGCCGTAGCCACCTGCTCGACACGCCAGAACCACCTGCCGGACACGCAAAAATCACCTGCCGGCTACGCCACAACCAGTTGGGGAACACTTCGGAATCACCTGCCGGGCTTGCTGGAACCACCTGCCGGTCATGCCAAAATCACCTGCCAACTACGCCAGTACCACTTGGCGGACACTGTGGAAACACCTGTCGGGCCGGCAGGAACCACATCTCACACGTGCCAGAACCATGTGCATGAGATGCTGGAACCACACCCCGAACAGACGGAAAACACCTGCCAGACCCGTCTGAACAACCTGCCGAGCACGCCAGAGCCACCTGCTCGACTCGCCAGAAACACCTGCCGGACACGCCAAAATCACCTGCCGGGTACGCCAGAACCACCTGGCGGACACTCCGAAATCACCTGCCGCGCATGCTGGAACCACCTCTCAGACGTGCCGGACACGCCGGAAACACCTAGCGGACAGACCGGAACCACCTGCCGAGCACGCCGGAGCCACCTGTTCGACTGGCTGGAACCACCTGCCGGACAGGCCAATATTAACTGCTGGCTATGCCAGAACCACCTGGGGGACAGTCCGGGATCACCTGCCAGCCATGGCGGAACCACCTCTCACACGTACCAGAACCACCTGCCGGAGAAGCTGGAAACACGTCCTGGACAGTCTGGAACCACCTGCCGGCCAAGCCTGAACCACCTGCCAAGCACAACGGAACCACCTGCCGGACATGCCAAAATCACCTGCCGACTATGCCAGAACCACTTGGCGAACACTCCGGAATCACTTGCCGGGCATGCAGGAACCACCTCTCAGACATGCCAGAACCCCGTGCCAATGACCCCGGAAGCACCAGCCGAGCACGCCGGAACCACCTGCTCAACTCGCCTGAACCACCTGCCGGACACGCCAAAATCACCTGCCCGCTACACCAGCACCACTTCGGGGACAAGCCGGAATCACGTGAGGGGCATGCCGGCACAGCCTCTCAGACTGAACCTCGTGCCGGACACCACAGAACCACCTGCCGGACAGACCGGAACCACCTGCCGGACACGCCGGAACCACCGGCTCGACCCGCCGGAACGACCGCTGGACATGCAAAATCACCTGCCGGCTACGCCGGAAACACTTGGCGAACATTCCGGAATCACCTGCCGGGCATGCCGGAACCACCTCTCAGATATGCCAGAACCACGTGCCAATGACCCCGGAAGCACCTGCCGAGCACGCTGGAACCACCTGCTCGACTCGCCAGAACCACCTGCCGGACACGCAAAAATCACCTGCCGGCTACACCAGCACCACTTCGGGGACAAGCCGGAATCACGTGAGGGGCATGCCGGCACAGCCTCTCAGACTGAACCTCGTGCCGGACACCACAGAACCACCTGCCGGACAGACCGGAACCACCTGCCGGCTACGCCACAACCAGTTGGGGAACACTTCGGAATCACCTGCCGGGCTTGCTGGAACCACCTGCCGGTCATGCCAAAATCACCTGCCAACTACGCCAGTACCACTTGGCGGACACTGTGGAAACACCTGTCGGGCCGGCCGGAACCACATCTCAGGCGTGCCAGAACCATGTGCATGAGAAATAGGAACCACACCCCGAATAGACGGAAAACACCTCCCAGACCCGTCTGAACAACCTGCCGAGCACGCCGGAGCCACCTGCTCGACTCGCCGGAACCACCTACCTGACATGCCAAAATCACCAGCCGGGTATGCCAGAACCACTTGGCGGACACTCCGGAATCATCTGCCGGACATGCCGGAACCAGCTCTCAGACACACCAGAACCACGTGCCGGAGACGCCGGAAGCACCTGCCGAGCATGCCGGAGCCACCTGCTCGACTCGCCAGAAACACCTGCCGGACACGCCAAAATCACCTGCCGGGTACGCCAGAACCACCTGGCAGACACTCCGAAATCACCTGTCGCGCATTCCGGAACCATCCCTCAGACGTGCCGGAAGCACGTGCCGGACACGCCGGAAACACCTACCGGACAGACCGGAACCACCTGCCGAGCACGCCGGAGCCACCTGTTCGACTGGCTGGAACCACCTGCCGGTCAGGCCAATATTAACTGCTGGCTATGCCAGAACCACCTGGGGGACAGTCCGGGATCACCTGCCAGCCATGGCGGAACCACCTCTCACACGTACCAGAACCACCTGCCGGAGAAGCTGGAAACACGTCCTCGACAGTCTGGAACCACCTGCCTGCCAAGCCTGAACCACCTGCCAAGTACAACGGAACAACCTGCCAGACACGCCAAAATCACCTGCGTGTTATGCCAGAACCACTTGGAGGACTCTCTGGGATGAACTGCCGGGCATGCCGGAACCACCTCTCAGACGTGCCAGAACCATGTGGCGGACAGTCCGGAATCACCTGTTGGGCATGCGCAACCACCTCTGAGACGTACCAGAACCACATGCCGTGCAGGCTGGAACCACCTACCGGACAGACCGGAATCACATTTCGGGCATGCCGGAACCACCTGTCAGATATGCCAGAAACACGTGTCGGAGACGCCGGAAGCACCTGCCAAGCACGTTGGAACCACCTGCTCAACTCGCCTGAACCACCTGCTGGACATGCCAAAATCACCTGCTGACTATGCCAGAACCACTTGGCGAACACTCCGGAATCACTTGCCGGGCATGCAGGAACCACCTCTCAGACATGCCAGAACCCCGTGCCCATGACCCCGGAAGCACCAGCCGAGCACGCCGGAACCACCTGCTCAACTCGCCTGAACCACATGACGGATACGCAAAAATCACCTGCCCGCTACACCAGCACCACTTCGGGGACAAGCCGGAATCACGTGAGGGGCATGCCTGCACAGCCTCTCAGACTGAACCTCGTGCCGGACACCACAGAACCACCTGCCGGACAGACCGGAACCATATGCAGGACACGCCGGAACCACCGGCTCGACCCGCCGGAACGACCGCTGGACATGCAAAATCACCTGCCGGCTACGCCGGAAACACTTGGCGAACACTCCGGAATCACCTGCCGGGCATGCCGGAACCACCTCTCAGATATGCCAGAACCACGTGCCAATGACCCCGGAAGCACCTGCCGAGCACGCCGGAACCACCTGCTCGACTCGCCAGAACCACCTGCCGGACACGCAAAAATCACCTGCCGGCTACGCCACAACCAGTTGGGGAACACTTCGGAATCACCTGCCGGGCTTGCTGGAACCACCTGCCGGTCATGCCAAAATCACCTGCCAACTACGCCAGTACCACTTGGCGGACACTGTGGAAACACCTGTCGGGCCGGCCGGAACCACATCTCAGTCGTGCCAGAACCATGTGCATGAGATGCTGGAACCACACCCCGAACAGACGGAAAACACCTGCCAGACCCGTCTGAACAACCTGCCGAGCACGCCGGAGCCACCTGCTCGACTCGCCGGAACCACCTACCTGACATGCCCAAATCACCAGCCGGGTATGCCAGAACCACTTGGCGGACACTCCGGAATCATCTGCCGGACATGCCGGAACCAGCTCTCAGACACACCAGAACCACGTGCCGGAGACGCCGGAAGCACCTGCCGAGCATGCCGGAGCCACCTGCTCGACTCGCCAGAAACACCTGCCGGACACGCCAAAATCACCTGCCGGGTACGCCAGAACCACCTGGCGGACACTCCGAAATCACCTGTCGCGCATGCCGGAACCACCTCTCAGACGTGCCGGAAGCACGTGCCGGACACGCCGCAATCACCTAGCGGACAGACCGGAACCACCTGCCGAGCACGCCGGAGCCACCTGTTCGACTGGCTGGAACCACCTGCCGGACAGGCCAATATTAACTGCTGGCTATGCCAGAACCACCTGGGGGACAGTCCGGGATCACCTGCCAGCCATGGCGGAACCACCTCTCACACGTACCAGAACCACCTGCCGGAGAAGCTGGAAACACGTCCTGGACAGTCTGGAACCACCTGCCGGCCAAGCCTGAACCACCTGCCAAGCACAACGGAACAACCTGCCAGACACGCCAAAATCACCTGCGTGTTATGCCAGAACCACTTGGAGGACTCTCTGGGATGACCTGCCGGGCATGCCGGAACCACCTCTCAGACGTGCCAGAACCATGTGGCGGACAGTCCGGAATCACCTGTTGGGCATGCGCAACCACATCTGAGACGTACCAGAACCACATGCCGTGCAGGCTGGAACCACCTACCGGACAGACCGGAATCACCTTTCGGGCATGCCGGAACCACCTGTCAGATGTGCCAGAAACACGTGCCGGAGACGCCGGAAGCACCTGCCAAGCACGTTGGAACCACCTGCTCAACTCGCCTGAACCACCTGCCGGACATGCCAAAATCACCTGCCGACTATGCCAGAACCACTTGGCGAACACTCCGGAATCACTTGCCGGGCATGCAGGAACCACCTCTCAGACATGCCAGAACCCCGTGCCAATGACCCCGGAAGCACCAGCCGAGCACGCCGGAACCACCTGCTCAACTCGCCTGAACCACCTGCCGGACACGCCAAAATCACCTGCCCGCTACACCAGCACCACTTCGGGGACAAGCCGGAATCACGTGAGGGGCATGCCGGCACAGCCTCTCAGACTGAACCTCGTGCCGGACACCACAGAACCACCTGCCGGACAGACCGGAACCACCTGCCGGACACGCCGGAACCACCGGCTCGACCCGAAGGAACGACCGCGGGACATGCAAAATCACCTGCCGGCTACGCCGGAAACACTTGGCGAACACTCCGGAATCACCTGCCGGGCATGCCCGAACCACCTCTCAGATATGCCAGAACCACGTGCCAATGACCCCGGAAGCACCTGCCGAGCACGCCGGAACCACCTGCTCGACTCGCCAGAACCACCTGCCGGACACGCATAAATCACCTGCCAGCTACGCCACAACCAGTTGGGGAACACTTCGGAATCACCTGCCGGGCTTGCTGGAACCACCTGCCGGTCATGCCAAAATCACCTGCCAACTACGCCAGTACCACTTGGCGGACACTGTGGAAACACCTGTCGGGCCGGCCGGAACCACATCTCACACGTGCCAGAACCATGTGCATGAGATGCTGGAACCACACCCCGAACAGACGGAAAACACCTGCCAGACCCGTCTGAACAACCTGCCGAGCACGCCGGAGCCACCTGCTCGACTCGCCGGAACCACCTACCTGACATGCCCAAATCACCAGCCGGGTATGCCAGAACCACTAGGCGGACACTCCGGAATCATCTGCCGGACATGCCGGAACCAGCTCTCAGACACACCAGAACCACGTGCCGGAGACGCCGGAAGCACCTGCCGAGCATGCCGGAGCCACCTGCTCGACTCGCCAGAAACACCTGCCGGACACGCCAAAATCACCTGCCGGGTACGCCAGAACCACCTGGCGGACACTCCGAAATCACCTGTCGCGCATGCCGGAACCACCTCTCAGACGTGCCGGAAGCACGTGCCGGACACGCCGGAATCACCTACCGGACAGACCGGAACCACCTGCCGAGCACGCCGGAGCCACCTGTTCGACTGGCTGGAACCACCTGCCGAACAGGCCAATATTAACTGCTGGCTATGCCAGAACCACCTGGGGGACAGTCCGGGATCACCTGCCAGCCATGGCGGAACCACCTCTCACACGTACCAGAACCACCTGCCGGAGAAGCTGGAAACACGTCCTGGACAGTCTGGAACCACCTGCCGGCCAAGCCTGAACCACCTGCCAAGCACAACGGAACAACCTGCCAGACACGCCAAAATCACCTGCGTGTTATGCCAGAACCACTTGGAGGACTCTCTGGGATGACCTGCCGGGCATGCCGGAACCACCTCTCAGACGTGCCAGAACCATGTGGCGGACAGTCCGGAATCACCTGTTGGGCATGCGCAACCACCTCTGAGACGTACCAGAACCACATGCCGTGCAGGCTGAAACCACCTACCGGACAGACCGGAATCACCTTTCGGGCATGCCGGAACCACCTGTCAGATGTGCCAGAAACACGTGCCGGAGACGCCGGAAGCACCGGCCAAGCACGTTGGAACCACCTGCTCAACTCGCCTGAACCACCTGCCGGACATGCCAAAATCACCTGCCGACTATGCCAGAACCACTTGGCGAACACTCCGGAATCACTTGCCGGGCATGCAGGAACCACCTCTCAGACATGCCAGAACCCCGTGCCAATGACCCCGGAAGCACCAGCCGAGCACGCCGGAACCGCCTGCTCAACTCGCCTGAACCACCTGCCGGACACACCAAAATCACCTGCCCGCTACACCAGCACCACTTCGGGGACAAGCCGGAATCACGTGAGGGGCATGCCGGCACAGCCTCTCAGACTGAACCTCGTGCCGGACACCACAGAACCACCTGCCGGGCAGACCGGAACCACCTGCCGGACACGCCGGAACCACCGGCTCGACCCGCCGGAACGACCGCTGGACATGCAAAATCACCTGCCGGCTACGCCGGAAACACTTGGCGAACACTCCGGAATCACCTGCCGGGCATGCCGGAACCACCTCTCAGATATGCCAGAACCACGTGCCAATGACCCCGGAAGCACCTGCTGAGCACGCCGGAACCACCTGCTCGACTCGCCAGAACCACCTGCCGGACACGCAAAAATCACCTGCCGGCTACGCCACAACCAGTTGGGGAACACTTCGGAATCACCTGCCGGGCTTGCTGGAACCACCTGCCGGTCATGCCAAAATCACCTGCCAACTACGCCAGTACCACTTGGCGGACACTGTGGAAACACCTGTCGGGCCGGCAGGAACCACATCTCACACGTGCCAGAACCATGTGCATGAGATGCTGGAACCACACCCCGAACAGACGGAAAACACCTGCCAGACCCGTCTGAACAACCTGCCGAGCACGCCGGAGCCACCTGCTCGACTCGCCGGAACCACCTACCTGACATGCCCAAATCACCAGCCGGGTATGCCAGAACCACTTGGCGGACACTCCGGAATCATCTGCCGGACATGCCGGAACCAGCTCTCAGACACACCAGAACCACGTGCCGGAGACGCCGGAAGCACCTGCCGAGCATGCCGGAGCCACCTGCTCGACTCGCCAGAAACACCTGCCGGACACGCCAAAATCACCTGCCGGGTACGCCAGAACCACCTGGCGGACACTCCGAAATCACCTGTCGCGCATGCCGGAACCACCTCTCAGACGTGCCGGAAGCACGTGCCGGACACGCCGGAATCACCTAGCGGACAGACCGGAACCACCTGCCGAGCACGCCGGAGCCACCTGTTCGACTGGCTGGAACCACCTGCCGGACAGGCCAATATTAACTGCTGGCTATGCCAGAACCACCTGGGGGACAGTCCGGGATCACCTGCCAGCCATGGCGGAACCACCTCTCACACGTACCAGAACCACCTGCCGGAGAAGCTGGAAACACGTCCTCGACAGTCTGGAACCACCTGCCGGCCAAGCCTGAACCACCTGCCAAGCACAACGGAACAACCTGCCAGACACGCCAAAATCACCTGCGTGTTATGCCAGAACCACTTGGAGGACTCTCTGGGATGACCTGCCGGGCATGCCGGAACCACCTCTCAGACGTGCCAGAACCATGTGGCGGACAGTCCGGAATCACCTGTTGGGCATGCGCAACCACCTCTGAGACGTACCAGAACCACATGCCGTGCAGGCTGGAACCACCTACCGGACAGACCGGAATCACCTTTCGGGCATGCCGGAACCACCTGTCAGATGTGCCAGAAACACGTGCCGGAGACGCCGGAAGCACCTGCCAAGCACGTTGGAACCACCTGCTCAACTCGCCTGAACCACCTGCCGGACATGCCAAAATCACCTGCCGACTATGCCAGAACCACTTGGCGAACACTCCGGAATCACTTGCCGGGCATGCAGGAACCACATCTCAGACATGCCAGAACCCCGTGCCAATGACCCCGGAAGCACCAGCCGAGCACGCCGGAACCACCTGCTCAACTCGCCTGAACGACCTGCCGGACACGCCGAAATCACCTGCCCGCTACACCAGCACCACTTCGGGGACAAGCCGGAATCACGTGAGGGGCATGCCTGCACAGCCTCTCAGACTGAACCTCGTGCCGGACACCACAGAACCACCTGCCGGACAGACCGGAACCACCTGCCGGACACGCCGGAACCACCGGCTCGACCCGCCGGAACGACCGCTGGACATGCAAAATCACCTGCCGGCTACGCCGGAAACACTTGGCGAACACTCCGGAATCATCTGCCGGGCATGCCGGAACCACCTCTCAGATATGCCAGAACCACGTGCCAATGACCCCGGAAGCACCTGCCGAGCACGCCGGAACCACCTGCTCGACTCGCCAGAACCACCTGCCGGACACGCAAAAATCACCTGCCGGCTACGCCACAACCAGTTGGGGAACACTTCGGAATCACCTGCCGGGCTTGCTGGAACCACCTGCCGGTCATGCCAAAATCACCTGCCAACTACGCCAGTACCACTTGGCGGACACTGTGGAAACACCTGTCGGGCCGGCCGGAACCACATCTCACACGTGCCAGAACCATGTGCATGAGATGCTGGAACCACACCCCGAACAGACGGAAAACACCTGCCAGACCCGTCTGAACAACCTGCCGAGCACGCCGGAGCCACCTGCTCGACTCGCCAGAAACACCTGTCGGACACGCCAAAATCACCTGCCGGGCATGCCGGAACCACCTCTCAGATATGCCAGAACCACGTGCCAATGACCCTGGAAGCACCTGCCGAGCACGCCGGAACCACCTGCTCGACTCGGCAGAACCACCTGCCGGACACGCCAAAATCACCTGCCCGCTACACCAGCACCACTTCGGGGACAAGCCGGAATCACGTGAGGGGCATGCCGGCACAGCCTCTCAGACTGAACCTCGTGCCGGACACCACAGAACCACCTGCCGGACAGACCGGAACCACCTGCCGGACACGCCGGAACCACCGGCTCGACCCGCCGGAACGACCGCTGGACATGCAAAATCACCTGCCGGCTACGCCGGAAACACTTGGCGAACACTCCGGAATCACCTGCCGGGCATGCCGGAACCACCTCTCAGATATGCCAGAACCACGTGCCAATGACCCTGGAAGCACCTGCCGACCATGCCGGAACCACCTGCTCGACTCGCCAGAACCACCTGCCGGACACGCAAAAATCACCTGCCGGCTACGCCACAACCAGTTGGGGAACACTTCGGAATCACCTGCCGGGTTTGCTGGAACCACCTGCCGGTCATGCCAAAATCACCTGCCAACTACGCCAGTACCACTTGGCGGACACTGTGGAAACACCTGTCGGGCCGGCCGGAACCACATCTCAGACGTGCCAGAACCATGTGCATGAGATGCAGGAACCACACCCCGAATAGACGGAAAACACCTGCCAGACCCGTCTGAACAAACTGCCGAGCACGCCGGAGCCACCTGCTCGACTCGCCGGAACCACCTACCTGACATGCCCAAATCACCAGCCGGGTATGCCAGAACCACTTGGCGGACACTCCGGAATCATCTGCCGGACATGCCGGAACCAGCTCTCAGACACACCAGAACCACGTGCCGGAGACGCCGGAAGCAACTGCCGAGCATGCCGGAGCCACCTGCTCGACTCGCCAGAAACACCTGCCGGACACGCCAAAATCACCTGCCGGGTACGCCAGAACCACCTGGCGGACACTCCGAAATCACCTGTCGCGCATGCCGGAACCACCTCTCAGACGTGCCGGAAGCACGTGCCGGACACGCCGGAAACACCTACCGGACAGACCGGAACCACCTGCCGAGCACGCCGGAGCCACCTGTTCGACTGGCTGGAACCACCTGCCGGACAGGCCAATATTAACTGCTGGCTATGCCAGAACCACCTGGGGGACAGTCCGGGATCACCTGCCAGCCATGGCGGAACCACCTCTCACACGTACCAGAACCACCTGCCGGAGAAGCTGGAAACACGTCCTGGACAGTCTGGAACCACCTGCCGGCCAAGCCTGAACCACCTGCCAAGCACAACGGAACAACCTGCCAGACACGCCAAAATCACCTGCGTGTTATGCCAGAACCACTTGGAGGACTCTCTGGGATGACCTGCCGGGCATGCCGGAACCACCTCTCAGACGTGCCAGAACCATGTGGCGGACAGTCCGGAATCACCTGTTGGGCATGCGCAACCACCTCTGAGACGTACCAGAACCACATGCCGTGCAGGCTGGAACCACCTACCGGACAGACCGGAATCACCTTTCGGGCATGCCGGAACCACCTGTCAGATGTGCCAGAAACACGTGTCGGAGACGCCGGAAGCACCTGCCAAGCACGTTGGAACCACCTGCTCAACTCGCCTGAACCACCTGCCGGACATGCCAAAATCACCTGCCGACTATGCCAGAACCACTTGGCGAACACTCCGGAATCACTTGCCGGGCATGCAGGAACCACCTCTCAGACATGCCAGAACCCCGTGCCCATGACCCCGGAAGCACCAGCCGAGCATCCCGGAACCACCTGCTCAACTCGCCTGAACCACATGCCGGATACGCAAAAATCACCTGCCCGCTACACCAGCACCACTTCGGGGACAAGCCGGAATCACGTGAGGGGCATGCCTGCACAGCCTCTCAGACTGAACCTCGTGCCGGACACCACAGAACCACCTGCCGGACAGACCGGAACCACCTGCCGGACACGCCGGAACCACCGGCTCGACCCGCCGGAACGACCGCTGGACATGCAAAATCACCTGCCGGCTACGCCGGAAACACTTGGCGAACACTCCGGAATCACCTGCCGGGCATGCCGGAACCACCTCTCAGATATGCCAGAACCACGTGCCAATGACCCTGGAAGCACCTGCCGACCATGCCGGAACCACCTGCTCGACTCGCCAGAACCACCTGCCGGACACGCAAAAATCACCTGCCGGCTACGCCACAACCAGTTGGGGAACACTTCGGAATCACCTGCCGGGTTTGCTGGAACCACCTGCCGGTCATGCCAAAATCACCTGCCAACTACGCCAGTACCACTTGGCGGACACTGTGGAAACACCTGTCGGGCCGGCCGGAACCACATCTCAGACGTGCCAGAACCATGTGCATGAGATGCAGGAACCACACCCCGAATAGACGGAAAACACCTGCCAGACCCGTCTGAACAAACTGCCGAGCACGCCGGAGCCACCTGCTCGACTCGCCGGAACCACCTACCTGACATGCCCAAATCACCAGCCGGGTATGCCAGAACCACTTGGCGGACACTCCGGAATCATCTGCCGGACATGCCGGAACCAGCTCTCAGACACACCAGAACCACGTGCCGGAGACGCCGGAAGCAACTGCCGAGCATGCCGGAGCCACCTGCTCGACTCGCCAGAAACACCTGCCGGACACGCCAAAATCACCTGCCGGGTACGCCAGAACCACCTGGCGGACACTCCGAAATCACCTGTCGCGCATGCCGGAACCACCTCTCAGACGTGCTGGAAGCACGTGCCGGACACGCCGGAAACACCTACCGGACAGACCGGAACCACCTGCCGAGCACGCCGGAGCCACCTGTTCGACTGGCTGGAACCACCTGCCGGACAGGCCAATATTAACTGCTGGCTATGCCAGAACCACCTGGGGGACAGTCCGGGATCACCTGCCAGCCATGGCGGAACCACCTCTCACACGTACCAGAACCACCTGCCGGAGAAGCTGGAAACACGTCCTGGACAGTCTGGAACCACCTGCCGGCCAAGCCTGAACCACCTGCCAAGCACAACGGAACAACCTGCCAGACACGCCAAAATCACCTGCGTGTTATGCCAGAACCACTTGGAGGACTCTCTGGGATGACCTGCCGGGCATGCCGGAACCACCTCTCAGACGTGCCAGAACCATGTGGCGGACAGTCCGGAATCACCTGTTGGGCATGCGCAACCACCTCTGAGACGTACCAGAACCACATGCCGTGCAGGCTGGAACCACCTACCGGACAGACCGGAATCACCTTTCGGGCATGCCGGAACCACCTGTCAGATGTGCCAGAAACACGTGTCGGAGACGCCGGAAGCACCTGCCAAGCACGTTGGAACCACCTGCTCAACTCGCCTGAACCACCTGCCGGACATGCCAAAATCACCTGCCGACTATGCCAGAACCACTTGGCGAACACTCCGGAATCACTTGCCGGGCATGCAGGAACCACCTCTCAGACATGCCAGAACCCCGTGCCCATGACCCCGGAAGCACCAGCCGAGCATCCCGGAACCACCTGCTCAACTCGCCTGAACCACATGCCGGATACGCAAAAATCACCTGCCCGCTACACCAGCACCACTTCGGGGACAAGCCGGAATCACGTGAGGGGCATGCCTGCACAGCCTCTCAGACTGAACCTCGTGCCGGACACCACAGAACCACCTGCCGGACAGACCGGAACCACCTGCCGGACACGCCGGAACCACCGGCTCGACCCGCCGGAACGACCGCTGGACATGCAAAATCACCTGCCGGCTACGCCGGAAACACTTGGCGAACACTCCGGAATCATCTGCCGGGCATGCCGGAACCACCTCTCAGATATGCCAGAACCACGTGCCAATGACCCCGGAAGCACCTGCCGAGCACGCCGGAACCACCTGCTCGACTCGCCAGAACCACCTGCCGGACACGCAAAAATCACCTGCCGGCTACGCCACAACCAGTTGGGGAACACTTCGGAATCACCTGCCGGGCTTGCTGGAACCACCTGCCGGTCATGCCAAAATCACCTGCCAACAACGCCAGTACCACTTGGCGGACACTGTGGAAACACCTGTCGGGCCGGCCGGAACCACATCTCACACGTGCCAGAACCATGTGCATGAGATGCTGGAACCACACCCCGAACAGACGGAAAACACCTGCCAGACCCGTCTGAACAACCTGCCGAGCACGCCGGAGCCACCTGCTCGACTCGCCGGAACCACCTATCTGACATGCCCAAATCACCAGCCGGGTATGCCAGAACCACTTGGCGGACACTCCGGAATCATCTGCCGGACATGCCGGAACCAGCTCTCAGACACAGCAGAACCACATGCCGGAGACGCCGGAAGCACCTGCCGAGCATGCCGGAGCCACCTGCTCGACTCGCCAGAAACACCTGCCGGACACGCCAAAATCACCTGCCGGGTACGCCAGAACCACCTGGCGGACACTCCGAAATCACCTGTCGCGCATGCCGGAACCACCTCTCAGACGTGCCGGAAGCACGTGCCGGACACGCTGGAATCACCTAGCGGACAGACCGGAACCACCTGCCGAGCACGCCGGAGCCACCTGTTCGACTGGCTGGAACCACCTGCCGGACAGGCCAATATTAACTGCTGGCTATGCCAGAACCACCTGGGGGACAGTCCGGGATCACCTGCCAGCCATGGCGGAACCACCTCTCACATGTACCAGAACCACCTGCCGGAGAAGCTGGAAACACGTCCTGGACAGTCTGGAACCACCTGCCGGCCAAGCCTGAACCACCTGCCAAGCACAACGGAACAACCTGCCAGACACGCCAAAATCACCTGCGTGTTATGCCAGAACCACTTGGAGGACTCTCTGGGATGACCTGCCGGGCATGCCGGAACCACCTCTCAGACGTGCCAGAACCATGTGGCGGACAGTCCGGAATCACCTGTTGGGCATGCGCAACCACCTCTGAGACGTACCAGAACCACATGCCGTGCAGGCTGGAACCACCTGCCGGACAGACCGGAATCACCTTTCGGGCATGCCGGAACCACCTGTCAGATGTGCCAGAAACACGTGCCGGAGACGCCGGAAGCACCTGCCAAGCACGTTGGAACCACCTGCTCAACTCGCCTGAACCACCTGCCGGACATGCCAAAATCACCTGCCGACTATGCCAGAACCACTTGGCGAACACTCCGGAATCACTTGCCGGGCATGCAGGAACCACCTCTCCGACATGCCAGAACCCCGTGCCAATGACACCGGAAGCACCAGCCGAGCACGCCGGAACCACCTGCTCAACTCGCCTGAACCACCTGCCGGACACGCCAAAATCACCTGCCCGCTACACCAGCACCACTTCGGGGACAAGCCGGAATCACGTGAGGGGCATGCCGGCACAGCCTCTCAGACTGAACCTCGTGCCGGACACCACAGAACCACCTGCCGGACAGACCGGAACCACCTGCCGGACACGCCGGAACCACCGGCTCGACCCGCCGGAACGACCGCTGGACATGCAAAATCACCTGCCGGCTACGCCGGAAACACTTGGCGAACACTCCGGAATCACCTGCCGGGCATGCCGGAACCACCTCTCAGATATGCCAGAACCACGTGCCAATGACCCTGGAAGCACCTGCCGACCATGCCGGAACCACCTGCTCGACTCGCCAGAACCACCTGCCGGACACGCAAAAATCACCTGCCGGCTACGCCACAACCAGTTGGGGAACACTTCGGAATCACCTGCCGGGCTTGCTGGAACCACCAGCCGGTCATGCCAAAATCACCTGCCAACTACGCCAGTACCACTTGGCGGACACTGTGGAAACACCTGTCGGGCCGGCCGGAACCACATCTCACACGTGCCAGAACCATGTGCATGAGATGCTGGAACCACACCCCGAACAGACGGAAAACACCTGCCAGACCCGTCTGAACAACCTGCCGAGCACGCCGGAGCCACCTGCTCGACTCGCCGGAACCACCTACCTGACAAGCCCAAATCACCAGCCGGGTATGCCAGAACCACTTGGCGGACACTCCGGAATCATCTGCCGGACATGCCGGAACCAGCTCTCAGACACACCAGAACCACGTGCCGGAGACGCCGGAAGCACCTGCCGAGCATGCCGGAGCCACCTGCTCAACTCGCCAGAAACACCTGCCGGACACGCCAAAATCACCTGCCGGGTACGCCAGAACCACCTGGCGGACACTCCGAAATCACCTGCCGCGCATGCCGGAACCACCTCTCAGACGTGCCGGAAGCACATGCCGGACACGCCGGAAACACCTACCGGACAGACCGGAACCACCTGCCGAGCACGCCGGAGCCACCTGTTCGACTGGCTGGAACCACCTGCCGGACAGGCCAATATTAACTGCTGGCTATGCCAGAACCATCTGGGGGACAGTCCGGAATCACCTGCCAGCCATGGCGGAACCATCTCTCACACGTACCAGAACCACCTGCCGGAGAAGCTGGAAACACGTCCTGGACAGACTGGAACCACGTGACGGCCATGCCTGAACCACCTGCCGAGCATGGCGGAACCACCTGCCGGACACGCCAAAATCACCTGCGGGCTACGCCAGAACCACTTGGACGACTCTCCGAAATGACCTGCCGGGCATGTTGGAACCAACTCTCAGACGTGCCAGAAGCACGTGGCGGACAGTCCGGAATCACCTGTTGGGCATACGCAACCACCTCTGAGACGTACCAGAACCACGTGCCGTGCACGCCGGAACCACCTACCGGACAGACCGGAATCAAATTTTGGGCATGCCGGAACCACCAGTCAGATGTTCCAGAAACAGGTGCCGCAGACGCCGGAAGCACCTGCCGAGCACGTAGCAACCACCTGCTCAACTCGCCTGAACCACCTGCCGGACACGCCAAAATCACCTGCCCGCTACACCAGCACCACTTCGGGGACAAGCCGGAATCACGTGAGGGGCATGCCGGCACAGCCTCTCAGACTGAACCTCGTGCCGGACACCACAGAACCACCTGCCGGACAGACCGGAACCACCTGCCGGACACGCCGGAACCACCGGCTCGACCCGCCGGAACGACCGCTGGACATGCAAAATCACCTGCCGGCTACGCCGGAAACACTTGGCGAACACTCCGGAATCACCTGCCGGGCATGCCGGAACCACCTCTCAGATATGCCAGAACCACGTGCCAATGACCCTGGAAGCACCTGCCGACCATGCCGGAACCACCTGCTCGACTCGCCAGAACCACCTGCCGGACACGCAAAAATCACCTGCCGGCTACGCCACAACCAGTTGGGGAACACTTCGGAATCACCTGCCGGGTTTGCTGGAACCACCTGCCGGTCATGCCAAAATCACCTGCCAACTACGCCAGTACCACTTGGCGGACACTGTGGAAACACCTGTCGGGCCGGCCGGAACCACATCTCAGACGTGCCAGAACCATGTGCATGAGATGCAGGAACCACACCCCGAATAGACGGAAAACACCTGCCAGACCCGTCTGAACAAACTGCCGAGCACGCCGGAGCCACCTGCTCGACTCGCCGGAACCACCTACCTGACATGCCCAAATCACCAGCCGGGTATGCCAGAACCACTTGGCGGACACTCCGGAATCATCTGCCGGACATGCCGGAACCAGCTCTCAGACACACCAGAACCACGTGCCGGAGACGCCGGAAGCAACTGCCGAGCATGCCGGAGCCACCTGCTCGACTCGCCAGAAACACCTGCCGGACACGCCAAAATCACCTGCCGGGTACGCCAGAACCACCTGGCGGACACTCCGAAATCACCTGTCGCGCATGCCGGAACCACCTCTCAGACGTGCTGGAAGCACGTGCCGGACACGCCGGAAACACCTACCGGACAGACCGGAACCACCTGCCGAGCACGCCGGAGCCACCTGTTCGACTGGCTGGAACCACCTGCCGGACAGGCCAATATTAACTGCTGGCTATGCCAGAACCACCTGGGGGACAGTCCGGGATCACCTGCCAGCCATGGCGGAACCACCTCTCACACGTACCAGAACCACCTGCCGGAGAAGCTGGAAACACGTCCTGGACAGTCTGGAACCACCTGCCGGCCAAGCCTGAACCACCTGCCAAGCACAACGGAACAACCTGCCAGACACGCCAAAATCACCTGCGTGTTATGCCAGAACCACTTGGAGGACTCTCTGGGATGACCTGCCGGGCATGCCGGAACCACCTCTCAGACGTGCCAGAACCATGTGGCGGACAGTCCGGAATCACCTGTTGGGCATGCGCAACCACCTCTGAGACGTACCAGAACCACATGCCGTGCAGGCTGGAACCACCTACCGGACAGACCGGAATCACCTTTCGGGCATGCCGGAACCACCTGTCAGATGTGCCAGAAACACGTGTCGGAGACGCCGGAAGCACCTGCCAAGCACGTTGGAACCACCTGCTCAACTCGCCTGAACCACCTGCCGGACATGCCAAAATCACCTGCCGACTATGCCAGAACCACTTGGCGAACACTCCGGAATCACTTGCCGGGCATGCAGGAACCACCTCTCAGACATGCCAGAACCCCGTGCCCATGACCCCGGAAGCACCAGCCGAGCATCCCGGAACCACCTGCTCAACTCGCCTGAACCACATGCCGGATACGCAAAAATCACCTGCCCGCTACACCAGCACCACTTCGGGGACAAGCCGGAATCACGTGAGGGGCATGCCTGCACAGCCTCTCAGACTGAACCTCGTGCCGGACACCACAGAACCACCTGCCGGACAGACCGGAACCACCTGCCGGACACGCCGGAACCACCGGCTCGACCCGCCGGAACGACCGCTGGACATGCAAAATCACCTGCCGGCTACGCCGGAAACACTTGGCGAACACTCCGGAATCATCTGCCGGGCATGCCGGAACCACCTCTCAGATATGCCAGAACCACGTGCCAATGACCCCGGAAGCACCTGCCGAGCACGCCGGAACCACCTGCTCGACTCGCCAGAACCACCTGCCGGACACGCAAAAATCACCTGCCGGCTACGCCACAACCAGTTGGGGAACACTTCGGAATCACCTGCCGGGCTTGCTGGAACCACCTGCCGGTCATGCCAAAATCACCTGCCAACAACGCCAGTACCACTTGGCGGACACTGTGGAAACACCTGTCGGGCCGGCCGGAACCACATCTCACACGTGCCAGAACCATGTGCATGAGATGCTGGAACCACACCCCGAACAGACGGAAAACACCTGCCAGACCCGTCTGAACAACCTGCCGAGCACGCCGGAGCCACCTGCTCGACTCGCCGGAACCACCTATCTGACATGCCCAAATCACCAGCCGGGTATGCCAGAACCACTTGGCGGACACTCCGGAATCATCTGCCGGACATGCCGGAACCAGCTCTCAGACACAGCAGAACCACATGCCGGAGACGCCGGAAGCACCTGCCGAGCATGCCGGAGCCACCTGCTCGACTCGCCAGAAACACCTGCCGGACACGCCAAAATCACCTGCCGGGTACGCCAGAACCACCTGGCGGACACTCCGAAATCACCTGTCGCGCATGCCGGAACCACCTCTCAGACGTGCCGGAAGCACGTGCCGGACACGCTGGAATCACCTAGCGGACAGACCGGAACCACCTGCCGAGCACGCCGGAGCCACCTGTTCGACTGGCTGGAACCACCTGCCGGACAGGCCAATATTAACTGCTGGCTATGCCAGAACCACCTGGGGGACAGTCCGGGATCACCTGCCAGCCATGGCGGAACCACCTCTCACATGTACCAGAACCACCTGCCGGAGAAGCTGGAAACACGTCCTGGACAGTCTGGAACCACCTGCCGGCCAAGCCTGAACCACCTGCCAAGCACAACGGAACAACCTGCCAGACACGCCAAAATCACCTGCGTGTTATGCCAGAACCACTTGGAGGACTCTCTGGGATGACCTGCCGGGCATGCCGGAACCACCTCTCAGACGTGCCAGAACCATGTGGCGGACAGTCCGGAATCACCTGTTGGGCATGCGCAACCACCTCTGAGACGTACCAGAACCACATGCCGTGCAGGCTGGAACCACCTGCCGGACAGACCGGAATCACCTTTCGGGCATGCCGGAACCACCTGTCAGATGTGCCAGAAACACGTGCCGGAGACGCCGGAAGCACCTGCCAAGCACGTTGGAACCACCTGCTCAACTCGCCTGAACCACCTGCCGGACATGCCAAAATCACCTGCCGACTATGCCAGAACCACTTGGCGAACACTCCGGAATCACTTGCCGGGCATGCAGGAACCACCTCTCCGACATGCCAGAACCCCGTGCCAATGACACCGGAAGCACCAGCCGAGCACGCCGGAACCACCTGCTCAACTCGCCTGAACCACCTGCCGGACACGCCAAAATCACCTGCCCGCTACACCAGCACCACTTCGGGGACAAGCCGGAATCACGTGAGGGGCATGCCGGCACAGCCTCTCAGACTGAACCTCGTGCCGGACACCACAGAACCACCTGCCGGACAGACCGGAACCACCTGCCGGACACGCCGGAACCACCGGCTCGACCCGCCGGAACGACCGCTGGACATGCAAAATCACCTGCCGGCTACGCCGGAAACACTTGGCGAACACTCCGGAATCACCTGCCGGGCATGCCGGAACCACCTCTCAGATATGCCAGAACCACGTGCCAATGACCCTGGAAGCACCTGCCGACCATGCCGGAACCACCTGCTCGACTCGCCAGAACCACCTGCCGGACACGCAAAAATCACCTGCCGGCTACGCCACAACCAGTTGGGGAACACTTCGGAATCACCTGCCGGGCTTGCTGGAACCACCAGCCGGTCATGCCAAAATCACCTGCCAACTACGCCAGTACCACTTGGCGGACACTGTGGAAACACCTGTCGGGCCGGCCGGAACCACATCTCACACGTGCCAGAACCATGTGCATGAGATGCTGGAACCACACCCCGAACAGACGGAAAACACCTGCCAGACCCGTCTGAACAACCTGCCGAGCACGCCGGAGCCACCTGCTCGACTCGCCGGAACCACCTACCTGACAAGCCCAAATCACCAGCCGGGTATGCCAGAACCACTTGGCGGACACTCCGGAATCATCTGCCGGACATGCCGGAACCAGCTCTCAGACACACCAGAACCACGTGCCGGAGACGCCGGAAGCACCTGCCGAGCATGCCGGAGCCACCTGCTCAACTCGCCAGAAACACCTGCCGGACACGCCAAAATCACCTGCCGGGTACGCCAGAACCACCTGGCGGACACTCCGAAATCACCTGCCGCGCATGCCGGAACCACCTCTCAGACGTGCCGGAAGCACATGCCGGACACGCCGGAAACACCTACCGGACAGACCGGAACCACCTGCCGAGCACGCCGGAGCCACCTGTTCGACTGGCTGGAACCACCTGCCGGACAGGCCAATATTAACTGCTGGCTATGCCAGAACCATCTGGGGGACAGTCCGGAATCACCTGCCAGCCATGGCGGAACCATCTCTCACACGTACCAGAACCACCTGCCGGAGAAGCTGGAAACACGTCCTGGACAGACTGGAACCACGTGACGGCCATGCCTGAACCACCTGCCGAGCATGGCGGAACCACCTGCCGGACACGCCAAAATCACCTGCGGGCTACGCCAGAACCACTTGGACGACTCTCCGAAATGACCTGCCGGGCATGTTGGAACCAACTCTCAGACGTGCCAGAAGCACGTGGCGGACAGTCCGGAATCACCTGTTGGGCATACGCAACCACCTCTGAGACGTACCAGAACCACGTGCCGTGCACGCCGGAACCACCTACCGGACAGACCGGAATCAAATTTTGGGCATGCCGGAACCACCAGTCAGATGTTCCAGAAACAGGTGCCGCAGACGCCGGAAGCACCTGCCGAGCACGTAGCAACCACCTGCTCAACTCGCCTGAACCACCTGCCGGACACGCCAAAATCACCTGCCCGCTACACCAGCACCACTTCGGGGACAAGCCGGAATCACGTGAGGGGCATGCCGGCACAGCCTCTCAGACTGAACCTCGTGCCGGACACCACAGAACCACCTGCCGGACAGACCGGAACCACCTGCCGGACACGCCGGAACCACCGGCTCGACCCGCCGGAACGACCGCTGGACATGCAAAATCACCTGCCGGCTACGCCAGAAAGACTTGGCGAACATTCCGGAATCACCTGCCGGGCATGCCGGAACCACCTCTCAGATAAGCCAGAACCACGTGCCAATGATCCCGGAAGCACCTGCCGAGCACGCCGGAGCCACCTGCTCGACACGCCAGAACCACCTGCCGGACACGCAAAAATCACCTGCCGGCTACGCCACAACCAGTTGGGGAACACTTCGGAATCACCTGCCGGGCTTGCTGGAACCACCTGCCGGTCATGCCAAAATCACCTGCCAACTACGCCAGTACCACTTGGCGGACACTGTGGAAACACCTGTCGGGCCGGCAGGAACCACATCTCACACGTGCCAGAACCATGTGCATGAGATGCTGGAACCACACCCCGAACAGACGGAAAACACCTGCCAGACCCGTCTGAACAACCTGCCGAGCACGCCAGAGCCACCTGCTCGACTCGCCAGAAACACCTGCCGGACACGCCAAAATCACCTGCCGGGTACGCCAGAACCACCTGGCGGACACTCCGAAATCACCTGCCGCGCATGCTGGAACCACCTCTCAGACGTGCCGGAAGCACGTGCCGGACACGCCGGAAACACCTAGCGGACAGACCGGAACCACCTGCCGAGCACGCCGGAGCCACCTGTTCGACTGGCTGGAACCACCTGCCGGACAGGCCAATATTAACTGCTGGCTATGCCAGAACCACCTGGGGGACAGTCCGGGATCACCTGCCAGCCATGGCGGAACCACCTCTCACACGTACCAGAACCACCTGCCGGAGAAGCTGGAAACACGTCCTCGACAGTCTGGAACCACCTGCCGGCCAAGCCTGAACCACCTGCCAAGCACAACGGAACAACCTGCCCGACACGCCAAAATCACCTGCGTGTTATGCCAGAACCACTTGGAGGACTCTCTGGGATGACCTGCCGGGCATGCCGGAACCACCTCTCAGACGTGCCAGAACCATGTGGCGGACAGTCCGGAATCACCTGTTGGGCATGCGCAACCACCTCTGAGACGTACCAGAACCACATGCCGTGCAGGCTGGAACCACCTGCCGGACAGACCGGAATCACCTTTCGGGCATGCCGGAACCACCTGTCAGATGTGCCAGAAACACGTGCCGGAGACGCCGGAAGCACCTGCCAAGCACGTTGGAACCACCTGCTCAACTCGCCTGAACCACCTGCCGGACATGCCAAAATCACCTGCCGACTATGCCAGAACCACTTGGCGAACACTCCGGAATCACTTGCCGGGCATGCAGGAACCACCTCTCCGACATGCCAGAACCCCGTGCCAATGACACCGGAAGCACCAGCCGAGCACGCCGGAACCACCTGCTCAACTCGCCTGAACCACCTGCCGGACACGCCAAAATCACCTGCCCGCTACACCAGCACCACTTCGGGGACAAGCCGGAATCACGTGAGGGGCATGCCGGCACAGCCTCTCAGACTGAACCTCGTGCCGGACACCACAGAACCACCTGCCGGACAGACCGGAACCACCTGCCGGACACGCCGGAACCACCGGCTCGACCCGCCGGAACGACCGCTGGACATGCAAAATCACCTGCCGGCTACGCCGGAAACACTTGGTGAACACTCCGGAATCACCTGCCGGGCATGCCGGAACCACCTCTCAGATATGCCAGAACCACGTGCCAATGACCCCGGAAGCACCTGCCGAGCACGCCGGAACCACCTGCTCGACTCGCCAGAACCACCTGCCGGACACGCAAAAATCACCTGCCGGCTACGCCACAACCAGTTGGGGAACACTTCGGAATCACCTGCCGGGCTTGCTGGAACCACCTGCCGGTCATGCCAAAATCACCTGCCAACTACGCCAGTACCACTTGGCGGACACTGTGGAAACACCTGTCGGGCCGGCTGGAACCACATCTCAGACGTGCCAGAACCATGTGCATGAGAAATAGGAACCACACCCCGAATAGACGGAAAACACCTGCCAGACCCGTCTGAACAACCTGCCGAGCACGCCGGAGCCACCTGCTCGACTCGCCGGAACCACCTACCTGACATGCCAAAATCACCAGCCGGGTATGCCAGAACCACTTGGCGGACACTCCGGAATCATCTGCCGGACATGCCGGAACCAGCTCTCAGACACACCAGAACCACGTGCCGGAGACGCCGGAAGCACATGCCGAGCATGCCGGAGCCACCTGCTCGACTCGCCAGAAACACCTGCCGGACAGGCCAAAATCACCTGCCGGGTACGCCAGAACCACCTGGCAGACACTCCGAAATCACCTGTCGCGCATGCCGGAACCACCTCTCAGACGTGCCGGAAGCACGTGCCGGACACGCCGGAAACACCTACCGGACAGACCGGAACCACCTGCCGAGCACGCCGGAGCCACCTGTTCGACTGGCTGGAACCACCTGCCGGTCAGGCCAATATTAACTGCTGGCTATGCCAGAACCATCTGGGGGACAGTCCGGAATCACCTGCCAGCCATGGCGGAACCATCTCTCACACGTACCAGAACCACCTGCCGGAGAAGCTGGAAACACGTCCTGGACAGACTGGAACCACGTGACGGCCATGCCTGAACCACCTGCCGAGCATGGCGGAACCACCTGCCGGACACGCCAAAATCACCTGCGGGCTACGCCAGAACCACTTGGACGACTCTCCGAAATGACCTGCCGGGCATGTTGGAACCAACTCTCAGACGTGCCAGAAGCACGTGGCGGACAGTCCGGAATCACCTGTTGGGCATACGCAACCACCTCTGAGACGTACCAGAACCACGTGCCGTGCACGCCGGAACCACCTACCGGACAGACCGGAATCAAATTTTGGGCATGCCGGAACCACCAGTCAGATGTTCCAGAAACAGGTGCCGCAGACGCCGGAAGCACCTGCCGAGCACGTAGCAACCACCTGCTCAACTCGCCTGAACCACCTGCCGGACACGCCAAAATCACCTGCCCGCTACACCAGCACCACTTCGGGGACAAGCCGGAATCACGTGAGGGGCATGCCTGCACAGCGTCTCAGACTGAACCTCGTGCCGGACACCACAGAACCACCTGCCGGACAGACCGGAACCACCTGCCGGACACGCCGGAACCACCGGCTCGACCCGCCGGAACGACCGCTGGACATGCAAAATCACCTGCCGGCTACGCCAGAAACACTTGGCGAACATTCCGGAATCACCTGCCGGGCATGCCGGAACCACCTCTCAGATAAGCCAGAACCACGTGCCAATGATCCCGGAAGCACCTGCCGAGCACGCCGGAGCCACCTGCTCGACACGCCAGAACCACCTGCCGGACACGCAAAAATCACCTGCCGGCTACGCCACAACCAGTTGGGGAACACTTCGGAATCACCTGCCGGGCTTGCTGGAACCACCTGCCGGTCATGCCAAAATCACCTGCCAACTACGCCAGTACCACTTGGCGGACACTGTGGAAACACCTGTCGGGCCGGCAGGAACCACATCTCACACGTGCCAGAACCATGTGCATGAGATGCTGGAACCACACCCCGAACAGACGGAAAACACCTGCCAGACCCGTCTGAACAACCTGCCGAGCACGCCAGAGCCACCTGCTCGACTCGCCAGAAACACCTGCCGGACACGCCAAAATCACCTGCCGGGTACGCCAGAACCACCTGGCGGACACTCCGAAATCACCTGCCGCGCATGCTGGAACCACCTCTCAGACGTGCCGGACACGCCGGAAACACCTAGCGGACAGACCGGAACCACCTGCCGAGCACGCCGGAGCCACCTGTTCGACTGGCTGGAACCACCTGCCGGACAGGCCAATATTAACTGCTGGCTATGCCAGAACCACCTGGGGGACAGTCCGGGATCACCTGCCAGCCATGGCGGAACCACCTCTCACACGTACCAGAACCACCTGCCGGAGAAGCTGGAAACACGTCCTCGACAGTCTGGAACCACCTGCCTGCCAAGCCTGAACCACCTGCCAAGTACAACGGAACAACCTGCCAGACACGCCAAAATCACCTGCGTGTTATGCCAGAACCACTTGGAGGACTCTCTGGGATGACCTGCCGTGCATGCCGGAACCACCTCTCAGACGTGCCAGAACCATGTGGCGGACAGTCCGGAATCACCTGTTGGGCATGCGCAACCACCTCTGAGACGTACCAGAACCACATGCCGTGCAGGCTGGAACCACCTACCGGACAGACCGGAATCGACTTTCGGGCATGCCGGAACCACCTGTCAGATGTGCCAGAAACACGTGTCGGAGACGCCGGAAGCACCTGCCAAGCACGTTGGAACCACCTGCTCAACTCGCCTGAACCACCTGCTGGACATGCCAAAATCACCTGCCGACTATGCCAGAACCACTTGGCGAACACTCCGGAATCACTTGCCGGGCATGCAGGAACCACCTCTCAGACATGCCAGAACCCCGTGCCCATGACCCCGGAAGCACCAGCCGAGCACGCCGGAACCACCTGCTCAACTCGCCTGAACCACATGACGGATACGCAAAAATCACCTGCCCGCTACACCAGCACCACTTCGGGGACAAGCCGGAATCACGTGAGGGGCTTGCCTGCACAGCCTCTCAGACTGAACCTCGTGCCGGACACCACAGAACCACCTGCCGGACAGACCGGAACCATCTGCAGGACACGCCGGAACCACCGGCTCGACCCGCCGGAACGACCGCTGGACATGCAAAATCACCTGCCGGCTACGCCGGAAACACTTGGCGAACACTCCGGAATCACCTGCCGGGCATGCCGGAACCACCTCTCAGATATGCCAGAACCACGTGCCAATGACCCCGGAAGCACCTGCCGAGCACGCCGGAACCACCTGCTCGACTCGCCAGAACCACCTGCCGGACACGCAAAAATCACCTGCCGCCTACGCCACAACCAGTTGGGGAACACTTCGGAATCACCTGCCGGGCTTGCTGGAACCACCTGCCGGTCATGCCAAAATCACCTGCCAACTACGCCAGTACCACTTGGCGGACACTGTGGAAACACCTGTCGGGCCGGCCGGAACCACATCTCAGACGTGCCAGAACCATGTGCATGAGATGCTGGAACCACACCCCGAACAGACGGAAAACACCTGCCAGACCCGTCTGAACAACCTGCCGAGCACGCCGGAGTCACCTGCTCGACTCGCCGGAACCACCTACCTGACATGCCCAAATCACCAGCCGGGTATGCCAGAACCACTTGGCGGACACTCCGGAATCATCTGCCGGACATGCCGGAACCAGCTCTCAGACACACCAGAACCACGTGCCGGAGACGCCGGAAGCACCTGCTGAGCATGCCGGAGCCACCTGCTCGACTCGCCAGAAACACCTGCCGGACACGCCAAAATCACCTGCCGGGTACGCCAGAACCACCTGGCGGACACTCCGAAATCACCTGTCGCGCATGCCGGAACCACCTCTCAGACGTGCCGGAAGCACGTGCCGGACACGCCGGAATCACCTACCGGACAGACCGGAACCACCTGCCGAGCACGCCGGAGCCACCTGTTCGACTGGCTGGAACCACCTGCCGGACAGGCCAATATTAACTGCTGGCTATGCCAGAACCACCTGGGGGACAGTCCGGGATCACCTGCCAGCCATGGCGGAACCACCTCTCACACGTACCAGAACCACCTGCCGGAGAAGCTGGAAACACGTCCTCGACAGTCTGGAACCACCTGCCGGCCAAGCCTGAACCACCTGCCAAGCACAACGGAACAACATGCCAGACACGCCAAAATCACCTGCGTGTTATGCCAGAACCACTTGGAGGACTCTCTGGGATGACCTGCCGGGCATGCCGGAACCACCTCTCAGACGTGCCAGAACCATGTGGCGGACAGTCCGGAATCACCTGTTGGGCATGCGCAACCACCTCTGAGACGTACCAGAACCACATGCCGTGGAGGCTGGAACCACCTACCGGACAGACCGGAATCACCTTTCGGGCATGCCGGAACCACCTGTCAGATGTGCCAGAAACACGTGCCGGAGACGCCGGAAGCACCTGCCAAGCACGTTGGAACCACCTGCTCAACTCGCCTGAACCACCTGCCGGACATGCCAAAATCACCTGCCGACTATGCCAGAACCACTTGGCGAACACTCCGGAATCACTTGCCGGGCATGCAGGAACCACCTCTCAGACATGCCAGAACCCCGTGCCAATGACCCCGGAAGCACCAGCCGAGCACGCCGGAACCACCTGCTCAACTCGCCTGAACCACCTGCCGGACACACCGAAATCACCTGCCCGCTACACCAGCACCACTTCGGGGACAAGCCGGAATCACGTGAGGGGCATGCCGGCACAGCCTCTCAGACTGAACCTCGTGCCGGACACCACAGAACCACCTGCCGGACAGACCGGAACCACCTGCCGGACACGCCGGAACCACCGGCTCGACCCGCAGGAACGACCGCGGGACATGCAAAATCACCTGCCGGCTACGCCGGAAACACTTGGCGAACACTCCGGAATCACCTGCCGGGCATGCCGGAACCACCTCTCAGATATGCCAGAACCACGTGCCAATGACCCCGGAAGCACCTGCCGAGCACGCCGGAACCACCTGCTCGACTCGCCAGAACCACCTGCCGGACACGCAAAAATCACCTGCCGGCTACGCCACAACCAGTTGGGGAACACTTCGGAATCACCTGCCGGGCTTGCTGGAACCACCTGCCGGTCATGCCAAAATCACCTGCCAACTACGCCAGTACCACTTGGCGGACACTGTGGAAACACCTGTCGGGCCGGCCGGAACCACATCTCAGACGTGCCAGAACCATGTGCATGAGATGCTGGAACCACACCCCGAACAGACGGAAAACACCTGCCAGACCCGTCTGAACAACCTGCCGAGCACGCCGGAGCCACCTGCTCGACTCGCCGGAACCACCTACCTGACATGCCCAAATCACCAGCCGGGTATGCCAGAACCACTTGGCGGACACTCCGGAATCATCTGCCGGACATGCCGGAACCAGCTCTCAGACACACCAGAACCACGTGCCGGAGACGCCGGAAGCACCTGCTGAGCATGCCGGAGCCACCTGCTCGACTCGCCAGAAACACCTGCCGGACACGCCAAAATCACCTGCCGGGTACGCCAGAACCACCTGGCGGACACTCCGAAATCACCTGTCGCGCATGCCGGAACCACCTCTCAGACGTGCCGGAAGCACGTGCCGGACACGCCGGAATCACCTACCGGACAGACCGGAACCACCTGCCGAGCACGCCGGAGCCACCTGTTCGACTGGCTGGAACCACCTGCCGGACAGGCCAATATTAACTGCTGGCTATGCCAGAACCACCTGGGGGACAGTCCGGGATCACCTGCCAGCCATGGCGGAACCACCTCTCACACGTACCAGAACCACCTGCCGGAGAAGCTGGAAACACGTCCTCGACAGTCTGGAACCACCTGCCGGCCAAGCCTGAACCACCTGCCAAGCACAACGGAACAACATGCCAGACACGCCAAAATCACCTGCGTGTTATGCCAGAACCACTTGGAGGACTCTCTGGGATGACCTGCCGGGCATGCCGGAACCACCTCTCAGACGTGCCAGAACCATGTGGCGGACAGTCCGGAATCACCTGTTGGGCATGCGCAACCACCTCTGAGACGTACCAGAACCACATGCCGTGGAGGCTGGAACCACCTACCGGACAGACCGGAATCACCTTTCGGGCATGCCGGAACCACCTGTCAGATGTGCCAGAAACACGTGCCGGAGACGCCGGAAGCACCTGCCAAGCACGTTGGAACCACCTGCTCAACTCGCCTGAACCACCTGCCGGACATGCCAAAATCACCTGCCGACTATGCCAGAACCACTTGGCGAACACTCCGGAATCACTTGCCGGGCATGCAGGAACCACCTCTCAGACATGCCAGAACCCCGTGCCAATGACCCCGGAAGCACCAGCCGAGCACGCCGGAACCACCTGCTCAACTCGCCTGAACCACCTGCCGGACACACCGAAATCACCTGCCCGCTACACCAGCACCACTTCGGGGACAAGCCGGAATCACGTGAGGGGCATGCCGGCACAGCCTCTCAGACTGAACCTCGTGCCGGACACCACAGAACCACCTGCCGGACAGACCGGAACCACCTGCCGGACACGCCGGAACCACCGGCTCGACCCGCAGGAACGACCGCGGGACATGCAAAATCACCTGCCGGCTACGCTGGAAACACTTGGCGAACACTCCGGAATCACCTGCCGGGCATGCCGGAACCACCTCTCAGATATGCCAGAACCACGTGCCAATGACCCCGGAAGCACCTGCCGAGCACGCCGGAACCACCTGCTCGACTCGCCAGAACCACCTGCCGGACACGCAAAAATCAGCTGCCGGCTACGCCACAACCAGTTGGGGAACACTTCGGAATCACCTGCCGGGCTTGCTGGAACCACCTGCCGGTCATGCCAAAATCACCTGCCAACTACGCCAGTACCACTTGGCGGACACTGTGGAAACACCTGTCGGGCCGGCCGGAACCACATCTCAGACGTGCCAGAACCATGTGCATGAGATGCTGGAACCACACCCCGAACAGACGGAAAACACCTGCCAGACCCGTCTGAACAACCTGCCGAGCACGCCGGAGCCACCTGCTCGACTCGCCGGAACCACCTACCTGACATGCCCAAATCACCAGCCTGGTATGCCAGAACCACTTGGCGGACACTCCGGAATCATCTGCCGGACATGCCGGAACCAGCTCTCAGACACACCAGAACCACGTGCCGGAGACGCCGGAAGCACCTGCCGAGCATGCCGGAGCCACCTGCTCGACTCGCCAGAAACACCTGCCGGACACGCCAAAATCACCTGCCGGGTACGCCAGAACCACCTGGCGGACACTCCGAAATCACCTGTCGCGCATGCCGGAACCACCTCTCAGACGTGCCGGAAGCACGTGCCGGACACGCCGGAATCACCTACCGGACAGACCGGAACCACCTGCCGAGCACGCCGGAGCCACCTGTTCGACTGGCTGGAACCACCTGCCGGACAGGCCAATATTAACTGCTGGCTATGCCAGAACCACCTGGGGGACAGTCCGGGATCACCTGCCAGCCATGGCGGAACCACCTCTCACACGTACCAGAACCACCTGCCGGAGAAGCTGGAAACACGTCCTGGACAGTCTGGAACCACCTGCCGGCCAAGCCTGAACCACCTGCCAAGCACAACGGAACAACCTGCCAGACACGCCAAAATCAACTGCGTGTTATGCCAGAACCACTTGGAGGACTCTCTGGGATGACCTGCCGGGCATGCCGGAACCACCACTCAGACGGGCCAGAACCATGTGGCGGACAGTCCGGAATCACCTGTTGGGCATGCGCAACCACCTCTGAGACGTACCAGAACCACATGCCGTGCAGGCTGGAACCACCTACCGGACAGACCGGAATCACCTTTCGGGCATGCCGGAACCACCTGTCAGATGTGCCAGAAACACGTGCCGGAGACGCCGGAAGCACCGGCCAAGCACGTTGGAACCACCTGCTCAACTCGCATGAACCACCTGCCGGACATGCCAAAATCACCTGCCGACTATGCCAGAACCACTTGGCGAACACTCCGGAATCACTTGCCGGGCATGCAGGAACCACCTCTCAGACATGCCAGAACCCCGTGCCAATGACCCCGGAAGCACCAGCCGAGCACGCCGGAACCACCTGCTCAACTCGCCTGAACCACCTGCCGGACACACCAAAATCACCTGCCCGCTACACCAGCACCACTTCGGGGACAAGCCGGAATCACGTGAGGGGCATGCCGGCACAGCCTCTCAGACTGAACCTCGTGCCGGACACCACAGAACCACCTGCCGGACAGACCGGAACCACCTGCCGGACACGCCGGAACCACCGGCTCGACCCGCCGGAACGACCGCTGGACATGCAAAATCACCTGCCGGCTACGCCGGAAACACTTGGCGAACACTCCGGAATCACCTGCCGGGCATGCCGGAACCACCTCTCAGATATGCCAGAACCACGTGCCAATGACCCCGGAAGCACCTGCTGAGCACGCCGGAACCACCAGCTCGACTCGCCAGAACCACCTGCCGGACACGCAAAAATCACCTGCCGGCTACGCCACAACCAGTTGGGGAACACTTCGGAATCACCTGCCGGGCTTGCTGGAACCACCTGCCGGTCATGCCAAAATCACCTGCCAACTACGCCAGTACCACTTGGCGGACACTGTGGAAACACCTGTCGGGCCGGCAGGAACCACATCTCACACGTGCCAGAACCATGTGCATGAGATGCTGGAACCACACCCCGAACAGACGGAAAACACCTGCCAGACCCGTCTGAACAACCTGCCGAGCACGCCGGAGCCACCTGCTCGACTCGCCGGAACCACCTACCTGACATGCCCAAATCACCAGCCGGGTATGCCAGAACCACTTGGCGGACACTCCGGAATCATCTGCCGGACATGCCGGAACCAGCTCTCAGACACACCAGAACCACGTGCCGGAGACGCCGGAAGCACCTGCCGAGCATGCCGGAGCCACCTGCTCGACTCGCCAGAAACACCTGCCGGACAAGCCAAAATCACCTGCCGGGTACGCCAGAACCACCTGGCGGACACTCCGAAATCACCTGTCGCGCATGCCGGAACCACCTCTCAGACGTGCCGGAAGCACGTGCCGGACACGCCGGAATCACCTAGCGGACAGACCGGAACCACCTGCCGAGCACGCCGGAGCCACCTGTTCGACTGGCTGGAACCACCTGCCGGACAGGCCAATATTAACTGCTGGCTATGCCAGAACCACCTGGGGGACAGTCCGGGATCACCTGCCAGCCATGGCGGAACCACCTCTCACACGTACCAGAACCACCTGCCGGAGAAGCTGGAAACACGTCCTCGACAGTCTGGAACCACCTGCCGGCCAAGCCTGAACCACCTGCCAAGCACAACGGAACAACCTGCCAGACACGCCAAAATCACCTGCGTGTTATGCCAGAACCACTTGGAGGACTCTCTGGGATGACCTGCCGGGCATGCCGGAACCACCTCTCAGACGTGCCAGAACCATGTGGCGGACAGTCCGGAATCACCTGTTGGGCATGCGCAACCACCTCTGAGACGTACCAGAACCACATGCCGTGCAGGCTGGAACCACCTACCGGACAGACCGGAATCACCTTTCGGGCATGCCGGAACCACCTGTCAGATGTGCCAGAAACACGTGCCGGAGACGCCGGAAGCACCGGCCAAGCACGTTGGAACCACCTGCTCAACTCGCATGAACCACCTGCCGGACATGCCAAAATCACCTGCCGACTATGCCAGAACCACTTGGCGAACACTCCGGAATCACTTGCCGGGCATGCAGGAACCACCTCTCAGACATGCCAGAACCCCGTGCCAATGACCCCGGAAGCACCAGCCGAGCACGCCGGAACCACCTGCTCAACTCGCCTGAACCACCTGCCGGACACACCAAAATCACCTGCCCGCTACACCAGCACCACTTCGGGGACAAGCCGGAATCACGTGAGGGGCATGCCGGCACAGCCTCTCAGACTGAACCTCGTGCCGGACACCACAGAACCACCTGCCGGACAGACCGGAACCACCTGCCGGACACGCCGGAACCACCGGCTCGACCCGCCGGAACGACCGCTGGACATGCAAAATCACCTGCCGGCTACGCCGGAAACACTTGGCGAACACTCCGGAATCACCTGCCGGGCATGCCGGAACCACCTCTCAGATATGCCAGAACCACGTGCCAATGACCCCGGAAGCACCTGCCGAGCACGCCGGAACCACCAGCTCGACTCGCCAGAACCACCTGCCGGACACGCAAAAATCACCTGCCGGCTACGCCACAACCAGTTGGGGAACACTTCGGAATCACCTGCCGGGCTTGCTGGAACCACCTGCCGGTCATGCCAAAATCACCTGCCAACTACGCCAGTACCACTTGGCGGACACTGTGGAAACACCTGTCGGGCCGGCAGGAACCACATCTCACACGTGCCAGAACCATGTGCATGAGATGCTGGAACCACACCCCGAACAGACGGAAAACACCTGCCAGACCCGTCTGAACAACCTGCCGAGCACGCCGGAGCCACCTGCTCGACTCGCCGGAACCACCTACCTGACATGCCCAAATCACCAGCCGGGTATGCCAGAACCACTTGGCGGACACTCCGGAATCATCTGCCGGACATGCCGGAACCAGCTCTCAGACACACCAGAACCACGTGCCGGAGACGCCGGAAGCACCTGCCGAGCATGCCGGAGCCACCTGCTCGACTCGCCAGAAACACCTGCCGGACAAGCCAAAATCACCTGCCGGGTACGCCAGAACCACCTGGCGGACACTCCGAAATCACCTGTCGCGCATGCCGGAACCACCTCTCAGACGTGCCGGAAGCACGTGCCGGACACGCCGGAATCACCTAGCGGACAGACCGGAACCACCTGCCGAGCACGCCGGAGCCACCTGTTCGACTGGCTGGAACCACCTGCCGGACAGGCCAATATTAACTGCTGGCTATGCCAGAACCACCTGGGGGACAGTCCGGGATCACCTGCCAGCCATGGCGGAACCACCTCTCACACGTACCAGAACCACCTGCCGGAGAAGCTGGAAACACGTCCTCGACAGTCTGGAACCACCTGCCGGCCAAGCCTGAACCACCTGCCAAGCACAACGGAACAACCTGCCAGACACGCCAAAATCACCTGCGTGTTATGCCAGAACCACTTGGAGGACTCTCTGGGATGACCTGCCGGGCATGCCGGAACCACCTCTCAGACGTGCCAGAACCATGTGGCGGACAGTCCGGAATCACCTGTTGGGCATGCGCAACCACCTCTGAGACGTACCAGAACCACATGCCGTGCAGGCTGGAACCACCTACCGGACAGACCGGAATCACCTTTCGGGCATGCCGGAACCACCTGTCAGATGTGCCAGAAACACGTGCCGGAGACGCCGGAAGCACCTGCCAAGCACGTTGGAACCACCTGCTCAACTCGCCTGAACCACCTGCCAGACATGCCAAAATCACCTGCCGACTATGCCAGAACCACTTGGCGAACACTCCGGAATCACTTGCCGGGCATGCAGGAACCACCTCTCAGATATGCCAGAACCCCGTGCCAATGACCCCGGAAGCATCAGCCGAGCACGCCGGAACCACCTGCTCAACTCGCCTGAACCACCTGCCGGACACGCCAAAATCACCTGCCCGCTACACCAGCACCACTTCGGGGACAAGCCGGAATCACGTGAGGGGCATGCCGGCACAGCCTCTCAGACTGAACCTCGTGCCGGACACCACAGAACCACCTGCCGGACAGACCGGAACCACCTGCCGGTCACGCCGGAACCACCGGCTCGACCCGCCGGAACGACCGCTGGACATGCAAAATCACCTGCCGGCTACGCCGGAAACACTTGGCGAACACTCCGGAATCACCTGCCGGGCATGCCGGAACCACCTCTCAGATAAGCCAGAACCACGTGCCAATGACCCCGGAAGCACCTGCCGAGCACGCCGGAACCACCTGCTCGACTCGCCAGAACCACCTGCCGGACACGCAAAAATCAGCTGCCGGCTACGCCACAACCAGTTGGGGAACACTTCGGAATCACCTGCCGGGTTTGCTGGAACCACCTGCCGGTCATGCCAAAATCACCTGCCAACTACGCCAGTACCACTTGGCGGACACTGTGGAAACACCTGTCGGGCTGGCCGGAACCACATCTCACACGTTCCAGAACCATGTGCATGAGATGCTGGAACCACACCACGAACAGACGGAAAACACCTGCCAGACCCGTCTGAACAACCTGCCGAGCACGCCGGAGCCACTTGCTCGACTCGCCGGAACCACCTACCTGACATGCCCAAATCACCAGCCGGGTATGCCAGAACCACTTGGCGGACACTCCGGAATCATCTGCCGGACATGCCGGAACCAGCTCTCAGACACACCAGAACCACGTGCCGGAGACGCCGGAAGCACCTGCCGAGCATGCCGGAGCCACCTGCTCGACTCGCCAGAAACACCTGCCGGACACGCCAAAATCACCTGCCGGGTACGCCAGAACCACCTGGCGGACACTCCGAAATCACCTGCCGCGCATGCCGGAACCACCTCTCAGACGTGCCGGAAGCACGTGCCAGACACGCCGGAAACACCTACCGGACAGACCGGAACCACCTGCCGAGCACGCCGGAGCCACCTGTTCGACTGGCTGGAACCACCTGCCGGACAGGCCAATATTAACTGCTGGCTATGCCAGAACCATCTGGGGGACAGTCCGGAATCACCTGCCAGCCATGGCGGAACCATCTCTCACACGTACCAGAACCACCTGCCGGAGAAGCTGGAAACACGTCCTGGACAGACTGGAACCACGTGACGGCCATGCCTGAACCACCTGCCGAGCATGGCGGAACCACCTGCCGGACACGCCAAAATCACCTGCGGGCTACGCCAGAACCACTTGGACGACTCTCCGAAACGACCTGCCGGGCATGTTGGAACCACCTCTCAGACGTGCCAGAAGCACGTGGCGGACAGTCCGGAATCACCTGTTGGGCATACGCAACCACCTCTGAGACGTACCAGAACCACGTGCCGTGCACGCCGGAACCACCTACCAGACAGACCGGAATCAACTTTTGGGCATGCCGGAACCACCAGTCAGATGTGCCAGAAACACGTGCCGGAGACGCCGGAAGCACCTGCCGAGCACGTCGCAACCACCTGCTCAACTCGCCTGAACCACCTGCCGGACATGCCAAAATCACCTGCCGACTATGCCAGAACCACTTGGCGAACACTCCGGAATCACTTGCCGGGCATGCAGGAACCACCTCTCAGATATGCCAGAACCCCGTGCCAATGACCCCGGAAGCACCAGCCGAGCACGCCGGAACCACCTGCTCAACTCGCCTGAACCACCTGCCGGACACGCCAAAATCACCTGCCCGCTACACCAGCACCACTTCGGGGACAAGCCGGAATCACGTGAGGGGAATGCCGGCACAGCCTCTCAGACTGAACCTCGTGCCAGACACCACAGAACCACCTGCCGGACAGACCGGAACCACCTGCCGGTCACGCCGGAACCACCGGCTCGACCCGCCGGAACGACCGCTGGACATGCAAAATCACCTGCCGCCTACGCCGGAAACACTTGGCGAACACTCCGGAATCACCTGCCGGGCATGCCGGAACCACCTCTCAGATAAGCCAGAACCACGTGCCAATGACCCCGGAAGCACCTACCGAGCATGCCGGAACCACCTGCTCGACTCGCCAGAACCACCTGCCGGACACGCAAAAATCACCTGCCGGCTACGCCACAACCAGTTGGGGAACACTTCGGAATCACCTGCCAGGCTTGCTGGAACCACCTGCCGGTCATGCCAAAATGGCCTGCCAACTACGCCAGTACCACTTGGCGGACACTGTGGAAACACCTGTCGGGCTGGACGGAACCACATCTCACACGTTCCCTAACCATGTGCATGAGATGCTGGAACCACACCCCGAACAGACGGAAAACACCTGCCAGACCCGTCTGAACAACCTGCCGAGCACGCCGGAGCCACCTGCTCGACTCGCCGGAACCACCTACCTGACATGCCCAAATCACCAGCCTGGTATGCCAGAACGACTTGGCGGACACTCCGGAATCATCTGCCGGACATGCCGGAACCAGCTCTCAGACACACCAGAACCACGTGCCGGAGACGCCGGAAGCACCTGCCGAGCATGCCGGAGCCACCTGCTCGACTCGCCAGAAACACCTGCCGGACACGCCAAAATCACCTGCCGGGTACGCCAGAACCACCTGGCGGACACTCCGAAATCACCTGTCGCGCATGCCGGAACCACCTCTCAGACGTGCCGGAAGCACGTGCCGGACACGCCGCAATCACCTACCGGACAGACCGGAACCACCTGCCGAGCACGCCGGAGCCACCTGTTCGACTGGCTGGAACCACCTGCCGGACAGGCCAATATTAACTGCTGGCTATGCCAGAACCACCTGGGGGACAGTCCGGGATCACCTGCCAGCCATGGCGGAACCAACTCTCACACGTACCAGAACCACCTGCCGGAGAAGCTGGAAACACGTCCTGGACAGTCTGGAACCACCTGCCGGCCAAGCCTGAACCACCTGCCAAGCACAACGGAACAACCTGCCAGACACGCCAAAATCAACTGCGTGTTATGCCAGAACCACTTGGAGGACTCTCTGGGATGACCTGCCGGGCATGCCGGAACCACCTCTCAGACGTGCCAGAACCATGTGGCGGACAGTCCGGAATCACCTGTTGGGCATGCGCAACCACCTCTGAGACGTACCAGAACCACATGCCGTGCAGGCTGGAACCACCTACCGGACAGACCGGAATCACCTTTCGGGCATGCCGGAACCACCTGTCAGATGTGCCAGAAACACGTGCCGGAGACGCCGGAAGCACCGGCCAAGCACGTTGGAACCACCTGCTCAACTCGCCTGAACCACCTGCCGGACATGCCAAAATCACCTGCCGACTATGCCAGAACCACTTGGCGAACACTCCGGAATCACTTGCCGGGCATGCAGGAACCACCTCTCAGATATGCCAGAACCCCGTGCCAATGACCCCGGAAGCATCAGCCGAGCACGCCGGAACCACCTGCTCAACTCGCCTGAACCACCTGCCGGACACGCCAAAATCACCTGCCCGCTACACCAGCACCACTTCGGGGACAAGCCGGAATCACGTGAGGGGCATGCCGGCACAGCCTCTCAGACTGAACCTCGTGCCGGACACCACAGAACCACCTGCCGGACAGACCGGAACCACCTGCCGGTCACGCCGGAACCACCGGCTCGACCCGCCGGAACGACCGCTGGACATGCAAAATCACCTGCCGGCTACGCCGGAAACACTTGGCGAACACTCCGGAATCACCTGCCGGGCATGCCGGAACCACCTCTCAGATAAGCCAGAACCACGTGCCAATGACCCCGGAAGCACCTGCCGAGCACGCCGGAACCACCTGCTCGACTCGCCAGAACCACCTGCCGGACACGCAAAAATCAGCTGCCGGCTACGCCACAACCAGTTGGGGAACACTTCGGAATCACCTGCCGGGCTTGCTGGAACCACCTGCCGGTCATGCCAAAATCACCTGCCAACTACGCCAGTACCAATTGGCGGACACTGTGGAAACACCTGTCGGGCTGGCCGGAACCACATCTCACACGTTCCAGAACCATGTGCATGAGATGCTGGAACCACACCACGAACAGACGGAAAACACCTGCCAGACCCGTCTGAACAACCTGCCGAGCACGCCGGAGCCACTTGCTCGACTCGCCGGAACCACCTACCTGACATGCCCAAATCACCAGCCGGGTATGCCAGAACCACTTGGCGGACACTCCGGAATCATCTGCCGGACATGCCGGAGCCAGCTCTCAGACACACCAGAACCACGTGCCGGAGACGCCGGAAGCACCTGCCGAGCATGCCGGAGCCACCTGCTCGACTCCCCAGAAACACCTGCCGGACACGCCAAAATCACCTGCCGGGTACGCCAGAACCACCTGGCGGACACTCCGAAATCACCTGCCGCGCATGCCGGAACCACCTCTCAGACGTGCCGGAAGCACGTGCCAGACACGCCGGAAACACCTACCGGACAGACCGGAACCACCTGCCGAACACGCCGGAGCCACCTGTTCGACTGGCTGGAACCACCTGCCGGACAGGCCAATATTAACTGCTGGCTATGCCAGAACCATCTGGGGGACAGTCCGGAATCACCTGCCAGCCATGGCGGAACCATCTCTCACACGTACCAGAACCACCTGCCGGAGAAGCTGGAAACACGTCCTGGACAGACTGGAACCACGTGACGGCCATGCCTGAACCACCTGCCGAGCATGGCGGAACCACCTGCCGGACACGCCAAAATCACCTGCGGGCTACGCCAGAACCACTTGGACGACTCTCCGAAACGACCTGCCGGGCATGTTGGAACCACCTCTCAGACGTGCCAGAAGCACGTGGCGGACAGTCCGGAATCACCTGTTGGGCATACGCAACCACCTCTGAGACGTACCAGAACCACGTGCCGTGCACGCCGGAACCACCTACCAGACAGACCGGAATCAACTTTTGGGCATGCCGGAACCACCAGTCAGATGTGCCAGAAACACGTGCCGGAGACGCCGGAAGCACCTGCCGAGCACGTCGCAACCACCTGCTCAACTCGCCTGAACCACCTGCCGGACATGCCAAAATCACCTGCCGACTATGCCAGAACCACTTGGCGAACACTCCGGAATCACTTGCCGGGCATGCAGGAACCACCTCTCAGATATGCCAGAACCCCGTGCCAATGACCCCGGAAGCACCAGCCGAGCACGCCGGAACCACCTGCTCAACTCGCCTGAACCACCTGCCGGACACGCCAAAATCACCTGCCCGCTACACCAGCACCACTTCGGGGACA
Organism: Equus caballus; assembly: GCF_041296265.1. Lineage (NCBI taxonomy): Eukaryota > Metazoa > Chordata > Mammalia > Perissodactyla > Equidae > Equus > Equus caballus. Next base: position 4,784,517 of record NC_091710.1, read on the forward strand.
AGCCGGAATCACGTGAGGGGCATGCCGGCACAGCCTCTCAGACTGAACCTCGTGCCAGACACCACAGAACCACCTGCCGGACAGACCGGAACCACCTGCCGGTCACGCCGGAACCACCGGCTCGACCCGCCGGAACGACCGCTGGACATGCAAAATCACCTGCCGCCTACGCCGGAAACACTTGGCGAACACTCCGGAATCACCTGCCGGGCATGCCGGAACCACCTCTCAGATAAGCCAGAACCACGTGCCAATGACCCCGGAAGCACCTACCGAGCATGCCGGAACCACCTGCTCGACTCGCCAGAACCACCTGCCGGACACGCAAAAATCACCTGCCGGCTACGCCACAACCAGTTGGGGAACACTTCGGAATCACCTGCCAGGCTTGCTGGAACCACCTGCCGGTCATGCCAAAATGGCCTGCCAACTACGCCAGTACCACTTGGCGGACACTGTGGAAACACCTGTCGGGCTGGACGGAACCACATCTCACACGTTCCCTAACCATGTGCATGAGATGCTGGAACCACACCCCGAACAGACGGAAAACACCTGCCAGACCCGTCTGAACAACCTGCCGAGCACGCCGGAGCCACCTGCTCGACTCGCCGGAACCACCTACCTGACATGCCCAAATCACCAGCCGGGTATGCCAGAACCACTTGGCGGACACTCCGGAATCATCTGCCGGACATGCCGGAACCACCTCTCAGACACACCAGAACCACGTGCCGGAGACGCCGGAAGCACCTGCCGAGCATGCCGGAGCCACCTGCTCGACTCGCCAGAAACACCTGCCGGACACGCCAAAATCACCTGCCGGGTACGCCAGAACCACCTGGCGGACACTCCGAAATCACCTGCCGCGCATGCCGGAACCACCTCTCAGACGTGCCGGAAGCACGTGCCAGACACGCCGGAAACACATACCGGACAGGCTGGAACCACCTGCCCAGCACGCCGGAGCCACCTGTTCGACTGGCTGGAACCACCTGCCGGACAGGCCAATATTAACTGCTGGCTATGCCAGAACCATCTGGGGGATAGTCCGGAATCACCTGCCAGCCATGGCGGAACCATCTCTCACACGTACCAGAACCACTTGCCGGAGAAGCTGGAAACACGTCCCGGACAGACTGGAACCACGTGACGGCCATGCCTGAACCACCTGCCGAGCATGGCGGAACCACCTGCCGGACACGCCAAAATCACCTGCGGGCTACGCCAGAACCACTTGGACGACTCTCCGAAATGACCTGCCGGGCATGTTGGAACCACCTCTCAGACGTGCCAGAAGCACGTGGCGGACAGTCCGGAATCACCTGTTGGGCATACGCAACCACCTCTGAGACGTACCAGAACCACGTGCCGTGCACGCCGGAACCACCTACCGGACAGACCGGAATCAACTTTTGGGCATGCCGGAACCACCAGTCAGATGTGCCAGAAACACGTGCCGGAGACGCCGGAAGCACCTGCCGAGCACGTCGCAACCACCTGCTCAACTCGCCTGAACCACCTGCCGGACACGCCAAAATCACCTGCCCGCTACACCAGCACCACTTCGGGGACAAGCCGGAATCACGTGAGGGGCATGCCGGCACAGCCTCTCAGACTGAACCTCGTGCCGGACACCACAGAACCACCTGCCGGACAGACCGGAACCACCTGCCGGACACGCCGGAACCACCGGCTCGACCCGCCGGAACGACCGCTGGACATGCAAAATCACCTGCCGGCTACGCCGGAAACACTTGGCGAACACTCCGGAATCACCTGCCGGGCATGCCGGAACCACCTCTCAGATATGCCAGAACCACGTGCCAATGACCCTGGAAGCACCTGCCGACCACGCCGGAACCACCTGCTCGACTCGGCAGAACCACCTGCCGGACACGCAAAAATCACCTGCCGGCTACGCCACAACCAGTTGGGGAACACTTCGGAATCACCTGCCGGGCTTGCTGGAACCACCTGCCGGTCATGCCAAAATCACCTGCCAACTACGCCAGTACCACTTGGCGGACACTGTGGAAACAACTGTTGGGCCGGCCGGAACCACATCTCAGACGTGCCAGAACCATGTGCATGAGATTCAGGAACCACACCCCGAATAGACGGATAACACCTGCCAGACCCGTCTGAACAACCTGCCGAGCAAGCCAGAGCCACCTGCTCGACTCGCCGGAACCACCTACCTGACATGCCCAAATCACCAGCCGGGTATGCCAGAACCACTTGGCGGACACTCCGGAATCATCTGCCGGACATGCCGGAACCAGCTCTCAGACACACCAGAACCACGTGCCGGAGACGCCGGAAGCACCTGCCGAGCATGCCGGAGCCACCTGCTCGACTCGCCAGAAACACCTGCCGGACACGCCAAAATCACCTGCCGGGTACGCCAGAACCACCTGGCGGACACTCCGAAATCACCTGTCGCGCATGCCGGAACCACCTCTCAGACGTGCCGGAAGCACGTGCCGGACACGCCGGAAACACCTAGCGGACAGACCGGAACCACCTGCCGAGCACGCCGGGGCCACCTGTTCGACTGGCTGGAACCACCTGCCGGACAGGCCAATATTAACTGCTGGCTATGCCAGAACCACCTGGGGGACAGTCCGGGATCACCTGCCAGCCATGGCGGAACCACCTCTCACACGTACCAGAACCACCTGCCGGAGAAGCTGGAAACACGTCCTCGACAGTCTGGAACCACCTGCCGGCCAAGCCTGAACCACCTGCCAAGCACAACGGAACAACCTGCCAGACACGCCAAAATCACCTGCGTGTTATGCCAGAACCACTTGGAGGACTCTCTGGGATGACCTGCCGGGCATGCCGGAACCACCTCTCAGACGTGCCAGAACCATGTGGCGGACAGTCCGGAATCACCTGTTGGGCATGCGCAACCACCTCTGAGACGTACCAGAGCCACATGCCGTGCAGGCTGGAACCACCTACCGGACAGACCGGAATCACCTTTCGGGCATGCCGGAACCACCTGTCAGATGTGCCAGAAACACGTGCCGGAGACGCCGGAAGCACCTGCCAAGCACGTTGGAACCACCTGCTCAACTCGCCTGAACCACCTGCCGGACATGCCAAAATCACCTGCCGACTATGCCAGAACCACTTGGCGAACACTCCGGAATCACTTGCCGGGCATGCAGGAACCACCTCTCAGACATGCCAGAACCCCGTGCCCATGACCCCGGAAGCACCAGCCGAGCACGCCGGAACCACCTGCTCAACTCGCCTGAACCACATGCCGGATACGCAAAAATCACCTGCCCGCTACACCAGCACCACTTCGGGGACAAGCCGGAATCACGTGAGGGGCATGCCTGCACAGCCTCTCAGACTGAACCTCGTGCCGGACACCACAGAACCACCTGCCGGACAGACCGGAACCACCTGCCGGACACGCCGGAACCACCGGCTCGACCCGCCGGAACGACCGCTGGACAGGCAAAATCACCTGCCGGCTACGCCGGAAACACTTGGCGAACACTCCGGAATCACCTGCCGGGCATGCCGGAACCACCTCTCAGATATGCCAGAACCACGTGCCAATGACCCTGGAAGCACCTGCCGAGCACGCCGGAACCACCTGCTCGACTCGCCAGAACCACCTGCCGGACACGCAAAAATCACCTGCCGGCTACGCCACAACCAGTTGGGGAACACTTCGGAATCACCTGCCGGGCTTGCTGGAACCACCTGCCGGTCATGCCAAAATCACCTGCCAACTACGCCAGTACCACTTGGCGGACACTGTCTAAACACCTGTCGGGCCGGCCGGAACCACATCTCACACGTGCCAGAACCATGTGCATGAGATGCTGGAACCACACCCCGAACAGACGGAAAACACCTGCCAGACCCGTCTGAACAACCTGCCGAGCACGCCGGAGCCACCTGCTCGACTCGCCGGAACCACCTACCTGACATGCCCAAATCACCAGCCGGGTATGCCAGAACCACTTGGCGGACACTCCGGAATCATCTGCCGGACATGCCGGAACCAGCTCTCAGACACACCAGAACCACGTGCCGGAGACGCCGGAAGCACCTGCCGAGCATGCCGGAGCCACCTGCTTGACTCGCCAGAAACACCTGCCGGACACGCCAAAATCACCTGCCGGGTACGCCAGAACCACCTGGCGGACACTCCGAAATCACCTGTCGCGCATGCCGGAACCACCTCTCAGACGTGCCGGAAGCACGTGCCGGACACGCCGGAATCACCTAGCGGACAGACCGGAACCACCTGCCGAGCACGCCGGAGCCACCTGTTCGACTGGCTGGAACCACCTGCCGGACAGGCCAATATTAACTGCTGGCTATGCCAGAACCACCTGGGGGACAGTCCGGGATCACCTGCCAGCCATGGCGGAACCACCTCTCACACGTACCAGAACCACCTGCCGGAGAAGCTGGAAACACGTCCTGGACAGTCTGGAACCACCTGCCGGCCAAGCCTGAACCACCTGCCAAGCACAACGGAACAACCTGCCAGACACGCCAAAATCACCTGCGTGTTATGCCAGAACCACTTGGAGGACTCTCTGGGATGACCTGCCGGGCATGCCGGAACCACCTCTCAGACGTGCCAGAACCATGTGGCGGACAGTCCGGAATCACCTGTTGGGCATGCGCAACCACCTCTGAGCCGTACCAGAACCACATGCCGTGCAGGCTGGAACCACCTACCGGACAGACCGGAATCACCTTTCGGGCATGCCGGAACCACCTGTCAGATGTGCCAGAAACACGTGCCAGAGACGCCGGAAGCACCTGCCAAGCACGTTGGAACCACCTGCTCAACTCGCCTGAACCACCTGCCGGACATGCCAAAATCACCTGCCGACTATGCCAGAACCACTTGGCGAACACTCCGGAATCACTTGCCGGGCATGCAGGAACCACCTCTCAGACATGCCAGAACCCCGTGCGCATGACCCCGGAAGCACCAGCCGAGCACGCCGGAACCACCTGCTCAACTCGCCTGAACCACATGCCGGATACGCAAAAATCACCTGTCCGCTACACCAGCACCACTTCGGGGACAAGCCGGAATCACGTGAGGGGCATGCCTGCACAGCCTCTCAGACTGAACCTCGTGCCGGACACCACAGAACCACCTGCCGGACAGACCGGAACCACCTGCCGGACACGCCGGAACCACCGGCTCGACCCGCCGGAACGACCGCTGGACATGCAAAATCACCTGCCGGCTACGCCGGAAACACTTGGCGAACACTCCGGAATCACCTGCCGGGCATGCCGGAACCACCTCTCAGATATGCCAGAACCACGTGCCTATGACCCCGGAAGCACCTGCCGAGCACGCCGGAACCACCTGCTCGACTCGGCAGAACCACCTGCCGGACACGCAAAAATCACCTGCCGGCTACGCCACAACCAGTTGGGGAACACTTCGGAATCACCTGCCGGGCTTGCTGGAACCACCTGCCGGTCATGCCAAAATCACCTGCCAACTACGCCAGTACCACTTGGCGGACACTGTGGAAACACCTGTCGGGCCGGCAGGAACCACATCTCACACGTGCCAGAACCATGTGCATGAGATGCTGGAACCACACCCCGAACAGACGGAAAACACCTGCCAGACCCGTCTGAACAACCTGCCGAGCACGCCGGAGCCACCTGCTCGACTCGCCGGAACCACCTACCTGACATGCCCAAATCACCAGCCGGGTATGCCAGAACCACTTGGCGGACACTCCGGAATCATCTGCCGGACATGCCGGAACCAGCTCTCAGACACACCAGAACCACGTGCCGGAGACGCCGGAAGCACCTGCCGAGCATGCCGGAGCCACCTGCTCGACTCGCCAGAAACACCTGCCGGACACGCCAAAATCACCTGCCGGGTACGCCAGAACCACCTGGCGGACACTCCGAAATCACCTGTCGCGCATGCCGGAACCACCTCTCAGACGTGCCGGAAGCACGTGCCGGACACGCCGGAATCACCTAGCGGACAGACCGGAACCACCTGCCGAGCACGCCGGAGCCACCTGTTCGACTGGCTGGAACCCCCTGCCGGACAGGCCAATATTAACTGCTGGCTATGCCAGAACCACCTGGGGGACAGTCCGGGATCACCTGCCAGCCATGGCGGAACCACCTCTCACACGTACCAGAACCACCTGCCGGAGAAGCTGGAAACACGTCCTGGACAGTCTGGAACCACCTGCCGGCCAAGCCTGAACCACCTGCCAAGCACAACGGAACAACCTGCCAGACACGCCAAAATCACCTGCGTGTTATGCCAGAACCACTTGGAGGACTCTCTGGGATGACCTGCCGGGCATGCCGGAACCACCTCTCAGACGTGCCAGAACCATGTGGCGGACAGTCCGGAATCACCTGTTGGGCATGCGCAACCACCTCTGAGCCGTACCAGAACCACATGCCGTGCAGGCTGGAACCACCTACCGGACAGACCGGAATCACCTTTCGGGCATGCCGGAACCACCTGTCAGATGTGCCAGAAACACGTGCCGGAGACGCCGGAAGCACCTGCCAAGCACGTTGGAACCACCTGCTCAACTCGCCTGAACCACCTGCCGGACATGCCAAAATCACCTGCCGACTATGCCAGAACCACTTGGCGAACACTCCGGAATCACTTGCCGGGCATGCAGGAACCACCTCTCAGACATGCCAGAACCCCGTGCGCATGACCCCGGAAGCACCAGCCGAGCACGCCGGAACCACCTGCTCAACTCGCCTGAACCACATGCCGGATACGCAAAAATCACCTGTCCGCTACACCAGCACCACTTCGGGGACAAGCCGGAATCACGTGAGGGGCATGCCTGCACAGCCTCTCAGACTGAACCTCGTGCCGGACACCACAGAACCACCTGCCGGACAGACCGGAACCACCTGCCGGACACGCCGGAACCACCGGCTCGACCCGCCGGAACGACCGCTGGACATGCAAAATCACCTGCCGGCTACGCCGGAAACACTTGGCGAACACTCCGGAATCACCTGCCGGGCATGCCGGAACCACCTCTCAGATATGCCAGAACCACGTGCCAATGACCCCGGAAGCACCTGCCGAGCACGCCGGAACCACCTGCTCGACTCGGCAGAACCACCTGCCGGACACGCAAAAATCACCTGCCGGCTACGCCACAACCAGTTGGGGAACACTTCGGAATCACCTGCCGGGCTTGCTGGAACCACCTGCCGGTCATGCCAAAATCACCTGCCAACTACGCCAGTACCACTTGGCAGACACTGTGGAAACACCTGTCGGGCCGGCAGGAACCACATCTCACACGTGCCAGAACCATGTGCATGAGATGCTGGAACCACACCCCGAACAGACGGAAAACACCTGCCAGACCCGTCTGAACAACCTGCCGAGCACGCCGGAGCCACCTGCTCGACTCGCCGGAACCACCTAACTGACATGCCAAAATCACCAGCCGGGTATGCCAGAACCACTTGGCGGACACTCCGGAATCATCTGCCGGACATGCCGGAACCAGCTCTCAGACACACCAGAACCACGTGCCGGAGACGCCGGAAGCACCTGCCGAGCATGCCGGAGCCACCTGCTCGACTCGCCAGAAACACCTGCCGGACACGCCAAAATCACCTGCCGGGTACGCCAGAACCACCTGGCGGACACTCCGAAATCACCTGTCGCGCATGCCGGAACCACCTCTCAGACGTGCCGGAAGCACGTGCCGGACACGCCGGAATCACCTAGCGGACAGACCGGAACCACCTGCCGAGCACGCCGGAGCCACCTGTTCGACTGGCTGGAACCCCCTGCCGGACAGGCCAATATTAACTGCTGGCTATGCCAGAACCACCTGGGGGACAGTCCGGGATCACCTGCCAGCCATGGCGGAACCACCTCTCACACGTACCAGAACCACCTGCCGGAGAAGATGGAAACACGTCCTCGACAGTCTGGAACCACCTGCCGGCCAAGCCTGAACCACCTGCCAAGCACAACGGAACAACCTGCCAGACACGCCAAAATCACCTGCGTGTTATGCCAGAACCACTTGGAGGACTCTCTGGGATGACCTGCCGGGCATGCCGGAACCACCTCTCAGACGTGCCAGAACCATGTGGCGGACAGTCCGGAATCACCTGTTGGGCATGCGCAACCACCTCTGAGACGTACCAGAACCACATGCCGTGCAGGCTGGAACCACCTACCGGACAGACCGGAATCACCTTTCGGGCATGCCGGAACCACCTGTCAGATGTGCCAGAAACACGTGCCGGAGACGCCGGAAGCACCTGCCAAGCACGTTGGAACCACCTGCTCAACTCGCCTGAACCACCTGCCGGACATGCCAAAATCACCTGCCGACTATGCCAGAACCACTTGGCGAACACTCCGGAATCACTTGCCGGGCATGCAGGAACCACCTCTCAGACATGCCAGAACCCCGTGCCCATGACCCCGGAAGCACCAGCCGAGCACGCCGGAACCACCTGCTCAACTCGCCTGAACCACATGCCGGACACGCAAAAATCACCTGCCCGCTACACCAGCACCACTTCGGGGACAAGCCGGAATCACGTGAGGGGCATGCCGGCACAGCCTCTCAGACTGAACCTCGTGCCGGACACCACAGAACCACCTGCCGGACAGACCGGAACCACCTGCCGGACACACCGGAACCACCGGCTCGACCCGCCGGAACGACCGCTGGACATGCAAAATCACCTGCCGGCTACGCCGGAAACACTTGGCGAACACTCCGGAATCACCTGCCGGGCATGCCGGAACCACCTCTCAGATATGCCAGAACCACGTGCCAATGACCCCGGAAGCACCTGCCGAGCACGCCGGAACCACCTGCTCGACTCGGCAGAACCACCTGCCGGACACGCAAAAATCACCTGCCGGCTACGCCACAACCAGTTGGGGAACACTTCGGAATCACCTGCCGGGCTTGCTGGAACCACCTGCCGGTCATGCCAAAATCACCTGCCAACTACGCCAGTACCACTTGGCGGACACTGTGGAAACACCTGTCGGGCCGGCAGGAACCACATCTCACACGTGCCAGAACCATGTGCATGAGATGCTGGAACCACACCCCGAACAGACGGAAAACACCTGCCAGACCCGTCTGAACAACCTGCCGAGCACGCCGGAGCCACCTGCTCGACTCGCCGGAACCACCTACCTGACATGCCCAAATCACCAGCCGGGTATGCCAGAACCACTTGGCGGACACTCCGGAATCATCTGCCGGACATGCCGGAACCAGCTCTCAGACACACCAGAACCACGTGCCGGAGACGCCGGAAGCACCTGCCGAGCATGCCGGAGCCACCTGCTCGACTCGCCAGAAACACCTGCCGGACACGCCAAAATCACCTGCCGGGTACGCCAGAACCACCTGGCGGACACTACGAAATCACCTGTCACGCATGCCGGAACCCCCTCTCAGACGTGCCGGAAGCACGTGCCGGACACGCCGGAATCACCTAGCGGACAGACCGGAACCACCTGCCGAGCACGCCGGAGCCACCTGTTCGACTGGCTGGAACCACCTGCCGGACAGGCCAATATCAACTGCTGGCTATGCCAGAACCACCTGGGGGACGGTCCGGAATCACCTGCCAGCCATGACGGAACCACCTCTCAGACATACCAGAAACACCTGCCGGAGAAGCTGGAAACACGTCCTGGACAGTCTGGAACCACCTGCCGGCCAAGCCTGAACCACCTGCCAAGCACAACGGAACAACCTGCCAGACACGCCAAAATCACCTGCGTGTTATGCCAGAACCACTTGGAGGACTCTCTGGGATGACCTGCCGGGCATGCCGGAACCACCTCTCAGACGTGCCAGAACCATGTGGCGGACAGTCCGGAATCACCTGTTGGGCATGCGCAACCACCTCTGAGACGTACCAGAACCACATGCCGTGCAGGCTGGAACCACCTACCGGACAGACCGGAATCACCTTTCGGGCATGCCGGAACCACCTGTCAGATGTGCCAGAAACACGTGCCGGAGACGCCGGAAGCACCTGCCAAGCACGTTGGAACCACCTGCTCAACTCGCCTGAACCACCTGCCGGACATGCCAAAATCACCTGCCGACTATGCCAGAACCACTTGGCGAGCACTCCGGAATCACTTGCCGGGCATGCAGGAACCACCTCTCAGACATGCCAGAACCCCGTGCCAATGACCCCGGAAGCACCAGCCGAGCACGCCGGAACCACCTGCTCGACTCGCCAGAACCACCTGCCGATCACGCAAAAATCACCTGCCGGCTACGCCACAACCAGTTGGTGAACACTTTGGAATCACCTGCCAGGCTTGCTGGAACCACCTGGCAGTCATGCCAAAATCACCTGCCAACTACGCCAGAACCGCTTGGCGGACACTGCGGAAACACCTGTCGGGCCGGCTGGAACCACATCTCAGACGTGCCAGAAACGTGTTCATGAGATGCTGGAACCACACCCCGAACAGACGGATACCACCTGCCAGAACCGCCTGAACCACCTGCTGAGCACGCCCGAACCACCTGCTCGACTCACCGATACCACCTCCCTGACACGCCAAAATGACCTGCTGGGTATGCCAGAACCACTTGGCGGACACTCCGGAATCATCTGCCGGACATGCCGGAACCAGCTCTCAGACACACCAGAACCAAGTGCCGGAGACGCCGGAAGCACCTGCCGAGCATGCCGGAGCCACCTGCTCGACTCGCCAGAAACACCTGCCGGACACGCCAAAATCGCCTGCCGGGTACGCCAGAACCACCTGGCGGACACTCCGGAATCGCCTGCCGCGCCTGCCGGAACCACCTCTCAGACGTGCCGGAAGCACGTGCCAGACACGCCGGAATCACCTACCGGACAGACCGGAACCACCTGCCAAGAACGCCGGAGCCACCTGTTCGACTCGCTGGAACCACCGGCTGGTCAGGACAATATCAACTGCTGGCTATGCCAGAACCACCTGGGGGACAGTCCGGGATCACCTGCCAGCCATGGCGGAACCACCTCTCAGACGTACCAGAACCACCTGCCGGAGAAGCTGGAAACACGTCCTGGACAGACTGGAACCACGTGACGGCCATGCCTGAACCACCTGCCGAGCACGGCGGAACCACCTGCCGGACACGCCAAAATCACCTGCGGGCTACGCCAGAACCACTTGGACGACTCTCCGAAATGACCTGCCGGGCATGTTGGAACCACCTCTCAGACGTGCCAGAAGCACGTGGCGGACAGTCCGGAATCACCTGTTGGGCATACGCAACCACCTCTGACACGTACCAGAACCACGTGCAATGCACGCTGGAACCAGCTACCGGACAGACCGCAATCAACTCTTGGGCATGCCGGAACCACCAGTCAGATGTGCCAGAAACACGTGCCGGAGACGCCGGAAGCACCTGTCGAGCACGTCGCAACCACCTGCTCAACTCGCCTGAACCACCTGCCGGACATGCCAAAATCACCTGCCCGCTACACCAGCACCACTTCGGGGACAAGCCGGAATCACGTGAGGGGCATGCCGGCACAGCTTCTCAGACTGAACCTCGTGCCGGAACAACAGAACCACCTGCCGGACAGACCGGAACCACCTGCCGGACACGCCGGAACCACCGGCTCGACCTGCCGGAACGACCGCTGGACATGCAAAATCACCTGCCGGCTACGCCAGAAAAACTTGGCGAACACTCCGGAATCACCTGCCGGGCATGCCGGAACCACCTCTCAGATATGCCAGAACCACGTGCCAATGACACCGGAAGCACCTGCCGAGCACGCCGGAACCACCTGCTTGACTCACCAGAACCACCTGCCGGACACGCAAAAATCAACTGCCGGCTACGCCACAAGCAGTTGGGGAACACTTCGGAATCACTGCCGGGCTTGCTGGAACCAACTGCCGGTCATGCCAAAATCACCTGCCAACTACGCCAGTACCACTTGGCGGACACTGTGGAAACACCTGTCGGGCCGGCCGGAACCACATCTCAGACGTGCCAGAACCATGTGCATGAGATGCTGGAACCACACCCCGAACAGACGGAAAACACCTGCCAGACCCGTCTGAACAACCTGCCGAGCACGCCGGAGCCACCTGCTCGACTCGCCGGAACCACCTGCCTGACATGCCCAAATCACCAGCCGGGTATGCCAGAACCACTTGGCGGACACTCCGGAATCATCTGCCGGACATGCCGGAACCAGCTCTCAGACACACCAGAACCACGTGCCGGAGACGCCGGAAGCACCTGCCGAGCATGCCGGAGCCACCTGCTCGACTCGCCAGAAACACCTGCCGGACACGCCAAAATCACCTGCCGGGTACGCCAGAACCACCTGGCGGACACTCCGAAACCACCTGTCGCGCATGCCGGAACCACCTCTCAGACGTGCCGGAAGCACGTGCCGGACACGCCGGAATCACCTACCGGACAGACCGGAACCACCTGCCGAGCACGCCGGAGCCACCTGTTCGACTCGCTGGAACCACCTGCCGGACAGGCCAATATCAACTGCTGGCTATGCCAGAACCTCCTGGGGGATGGTCCGGAATCACCTGCCAGCCATGGCGGAACCACCTCTCAGACGTACCAGAACCACCTGCCGGAGAAGCTGGAAACACGTCCTGGACAGTCTGGAACCCCCTGCCGGCCAAGCCTGAACCACCTGCCAAGCACAACGGAACAACCTGCCAGACACGCCAAAATCACCTGCATGTTATGCCAGAACCACTTGGAGGACTCTCTGGGATGACCTGCCGGGCATGCCGGAACCACCTCTCAGACGTGCCAGAACCATGTGGCGGACAGTCCGGAATCACCTGTTGGGCATGCGCAACCACCTCTGAGACGTACCAGAACCACATGCCGTGCAGGCTGGAACCACCTACCGGACAGACCGGAATCACCTTTCGGGCATGCCGGAACCACCTGTCAGATGTGCCAGAAACACGTGCCGGAGACGCCGGAAGCACCTGCCAAGCACGTTGGAACCACCTGCTCAACTCGCCTGAACCACCTGCCGGACATGCCAAAATCACCTGCCGACTATGCCAGAACCACTTGGCGAACACTCCGGAATCACCTGCCGGGCATGCAGGAACCACCTCTCAGACATGCCAGAACCCCGTGCCAATGACCCCGGAAGCACCAGCCGAGCACGCCGGAACCACCTGCTCGACTCGCCAGAACCACCTGCCGATCACGCAAAAATCACCTTCCGGCTACGCCACAACCAGTTGGTGAACACTTTGGAATCACCTGCCAGGCTTGCTGGAACCACCTGCCAGTCATGCCAAAATCACCTGCCAACTAGGCCAGAACCGCTTGGCGGACACTGCGGAAACACCTGTCGGGCCGGCTGGAACCACATCTCAGACGTGCCAGAAACGTGTTCATGAGATGCTGGAACCACACCCCGAACAGACGGATACCACCTGCCAGAACTGCCTGAACCACCTGCTGAGCACGCCGGAACCACCTGCTCTACTCACCGGTACCACCTCCCTGACACGCCAAAATCGCCTGCTGGGTATGCCAGAACAACTTGGCGGACACTCCGGAATCATCTGCCGGACATGCCGGAACCAGCTCTCAGACACACCAGAACCAAGTGCCGGAGACGCCGGAAGCACCTGCCGAGCATGCCGGAGCCACCTGCTCGACTCGCCAGAAACACCTGCCGGACACGCCAAAATCACCTGCCGGGTACGCCAGAACCACCTGGCGGACACTCCGAAACCACCTGTCGCGCATGCCGGAACCACCTCTCAGACGTGCCGGAAGCACGTGCCGGACACGCCGGAATCACCTACCGGACAGACCGGAACCACCTGCCGAGCACGCCGGAGCCACCTGTTCGACTCGCTGGAACCACCTGCCGGACAGGCCAATATCAACTGCTGGCTATGCCAGAACCACCTGGGGGATGGTCCGGAATCACCTGCCAGCCATGGCGGAACCACCTCTCAGACGTACCAGAACCACCTGCCGGAGAAGCTGGAAACACGTCCTGGACAGTCTGGAACCCCCTGCCGGCCAAGCCTGAACCACCTGCCAAGCACAACGGAACAACCTGCCAGACACGCCAAAATCACCTGCGTGTTATGCCAGAACCACTTGGAGGACTCTCTGGGATGACCTGCCGGGCATGCCGGAACCACCTCTCAGACGTGCCAGAACCATGTGGCGGACAGTCCGGAATCACCTTTTGGGCATGCGCAACCACCTCTGAGACGTACCAGAACCACATGCCGTGCAGGCTGGAACCACCTACCGGACAGACCGGAATCACCTTTCGGGCATGCCGGAACCACCTGTCAGATGTGCCAGAAACACGTGCCGGAGACGCCGGAAGCACCTGCCAAGCACGTTGGAACCACCTGCTCAACTCGCCTGAACCACCTGCCGGACATGCCAAAATCACCTGCCGACTATGCCAGAACCACTTGGCGAACACTCCGGAATCACCTGCCGGGCATGCAGGAACCACCTCTCAGACATGCCAGAACCCCGTGCCAATGACCCCGGAAGCACCAGCCGAGCACGCCGCAACCACCTGCTCGACTCGCCAGAACCACCTGCCGATCACGCAAAAATCACCTGCCGGCTACGCCACAACCAGTTGGTGAACACTTTGGAATCACCTGCCAGGCTTGCTGGAACCACCTGCCAGTCATGCCAAAATCACCTGCCAACTACGCCAGAACCGCTTGGCGGACACTGCGGAAACACCTGTCGGGCCGGCTGGAACCACATCTCAGACGTGCCAGAAACGTGTTCATGAGATGCTGGAACCACACCCCGAACAGACGGATACCACCTGCCAGAACCGCCTGAACCACCTGCTGAGCACGCCGGAACCACCTGCTCGACTCACCGGTACCACCTCCCTGACACGCCAAAATCACCTGCTGGGTATGCCAGAACCACTTGGCGGACACTCCGGAATCATCTGCCGGACATGCCGGAACCAGCTCTCAGACACACCAGAACCACGTGCCGGAGACACCGGAAGCACCTGCCGAGCATGCCGGAGCCACCTGCTCGACTCGCCAGAAACACCTGCCGGACACGACAAAATCACCTGCCGGGTACGCCAGAACCACCTGGCGGACACTCCGAAACCACCTGTCGCGCATGCCGGAACCACCTCTTAGACGTGCCGGAAGCACGTGCCGGACACGCCTGAATCACCTACCGGACAGACCGGAACCACCTGCCGAGCACGCCGGAGCCACCTGTTCGACTGGCTGGAACCACCTGCCGGACAGGCCAATATCAACTGCTGGCTATGCCAGAACCACCTGGGGGACGGTCCGGAATCACCTGCCAGCCATGGCGGAACCACCTCTCACACGTACCAGAACCACCTGCCGGAGAAGCTGGAAACACGTCCTGGACAGTCTGGAACCACCTGCCGGCCAAGCCTGAACCACCTGCCAAGCACAACGGAACAACCTGCCAGACACGCCAAAATCACCTGCGTGTTATGCCAGAACCACTTGGAGGACTCTCTGGGATGACCTGCCGGGCATGCCGGAACCACCTCTCAGACGTGCCAGAACCATGTGGCGGACAGTCCGGAATCACCTGTTGGGCATGCGCAACCACCTCTGAGACGTACCAGAACCACATGCCGTGCAGGCTGGAACCACCTACCGGACAGACCGGAATCACCTTTCGGGCATGCCGGAACCACCTGTCAGATGTGCCAGAAACACGTGCCGGAGACGCCGGAAGCACCTGCCAAGCACGTCGGAACCACCTGCTCAACTCGCCTGAACCACCTGCCGGACATGCCAAAATCACCTGCCGACTATGCCAGAACCACTTGGCGAACACTCCGGAATCACTTGCCGGGCATGCAGGAACCACCTCTCAGACATGCCAGAACCCCGTGCCAATGACCCCGGAAGCACCAGCCGAGCACGCCGGAACCACCTGCTCGACTCGCCAGAACCACCTGCCGATCACGCAAAAATCACCTTCCGGCTACGCCACAACCAGTTGGTGAACACTTTGGAATCACCTGCCAGGCTTGCTGGAACCACCTGCCAGTCATGCCAAAATCACCTGCCAACTACGCCAGAACCGCTTGGCGGACACTGCGGAAACACCTGTCGGGCCGGCTGGAACCACATCTCAGACGTGCCAGAAACGTGTTCATGAGATGTTGGAACCACACCCCGAACAGACGGATACCACCTGCCAGAACCGCCTGAACCACCTGCTGAGCACGCCTGAACCACCTGCTCGACTCACCGGTACCACCTCCCTGACACGCCAAAATCACCTGCTGGGTATGCCAGAACCACTTGGCGGACACTCCGGAATCATCTGCCGGACATGCCGGAACCAGCTCTCAGACACACCAGAACCACGTAGCGGAGATGCCGGAAGCACCTGCCGACTATGCCGGAGCCACCTGCTCGACTCGCCAGAAACACCTGCCGGACACGCCAAAATCTCCTGCCGGGTATGCCAGAACCACCTGGCGGACACTCCGAAACCACCTGCCGCGCATGCCGGAACCACCTCTCAGACGTGCCGGAAGCACCTGCTGGACACACCAGAAACACCTACCGGACAGACCGGAACCACCTGCCAAGAACGCCGGAGCCACCTGTTCGACTCGCTGGAACCACCTGCCGGACAGGCCAATATCAACTGCTGGCTATGCCAGAACCACCTGGGGGACAGTCCGGGATCACCTGCCAGCCATGGCGGAACCACCTCTCAGACGTACCAGAACCACCTGCCGGAGAAGCTGGAAACACGTCCTGGACAGACTGGAACCACGTGACGGCCATGCCTGAACCACCTGCCGAGCATGGCGGAACAACCTGCCAGACACGCCAAAATCACCTGCGTGTTATGCCAGAACCACTTGGAGGACTCTCTGGGATGACCTGCCGGGCATGCCGGAACCACCTCTCAGACGTGCCAGAACCATGTGGCGGACAGTCCGGAATCACCTGTTGGGCATGCGCAACCACCTCTGAGACGTACCAGAACCACATGCCGTGCAGGCTGGAACCACCTACCGGACAGACCGGAATCACCTTTCGGGCATGCCGGAACCACCTGTCAGATGTGCCAGAAACACGTGCCGGAGACGCCGGAAGCACCTGCCAAGCACGTTGGAACCACCTGCTCAACTCGCCTGAACCACCTGCCGGACATGCCAAAATCACCTGCCGACTATGCCAGAACCACTTGGCGAACACTCCGGAATCACTTGCCGGGCATGCAGGAACCACCTCTCAGACATGCCAGAACCCCGTGCCAATGACCCCGGAAGCACCAGCCGAGCACGCCGGAACCACCTGCTCAACTCGCCTGAACCACATGCCGGATACGCAAAAATCACCTGCCCGCTACACCAGCACCACTTCGGGGACAAGCCGGAATCACGTGAGGGGCATGCCTGCACAGCCTCTCAGACTGAACCTCGTGCCGGACACCACAGAACCACCTGCCGGACAGACCGGAACCACCTGCCGGTCACGCCGGAACCACCGGCTCGACCCGCCGGAACGACCGCTGGACATGCAAAATCACCTGCCGGCTACGCCGGAAACACTTGGCGAACACTCCGGAATCACCTGCCGGGCATGCCGGAACCACCTCTCAGATATGCCAGAACCACGTGCCAATGATCCCGGAAGCACCTGCCGAGCACGCCGGAACCACCTGCTCGACTCGCCAGAACCACCTGCCGGACACGCAAAAATCACCTGCCGGCTACGCCACAACCAGTTGGGGAACACTTCGGAATCACCTGCCGGGCTTGCTGGAACCACCTGCCGGTCATGCCAAAATCACCTGCCAACTACGCCAGTACCACTTGGCGGACACTGTGGAAACACCTGTCGGGCCGGCCGGAACCACATCTCACACGTGCCAGAACCATGTGCATGAGATGCTGGAACCACACCCCGAACAGACGGAAAACACCTGCCAGACCCGTCTGAACAACCTGCCGAGCACGCCGGAGCCACCTGCTCGACTCGCCGGAACCACCTACCTGACATGCCCAAATCACCAGCCGGGTATGCCAGAACCACTTGGCGGACACTCCGGAATCATCTGCCGGACATGCCGGAACCAGCTCTCAGACACACCAGAACCACGTGCCGGAGACGCCGGAAGCACCTGCCGAGCATGCCGGAGCCACCTGCTCGACTCGCCAGAAACACCTGCCGGACACGCCAAAATCACCTGCCGGGTACGCCAGAACCACCTGGCGGACACTCCGAAATCACCTGTCGCGCATGCCGGAACCACCTCTCAGACGTGCCGGAAGCACGTGCCGGACACGCCGGAATCACCTAGCGGACAGACCGGAACCACCTGCCGAGCACGCCAGAGCCACCTGTTCGACTGGCTGGAAACATCTGCCGGACAGGCCAATATTAACTGCTGGCTATCCCAAAACCACCTGGGGGACGGTCCGGGACCACCTGCCAGCCATGGCGGAACCACCTCTCACACGTACCAGAACCACCTGCCGGAGAAGCTGGAAACACGTCCTGGACAGTCTGGAACCACCTGCCGACCAAGCCTGAACCACCTGCCAAGCACAACGGAACAACCTGCCAGACACGCCAAAATCACCTGCGTGTTATGCCAGAACCACTTGGAGGACTCTCTGGGATGACCTGCCGGGCATGCCGGAACCACCTCTCAGACGTGCCAGAACCATGTGGCGGACAGTCCGGAATCACCTGTTGGGCATGCGCAACCACCTCTGAGACGTACCAGAACCACATGCCGTGCAGGCTGGAACCACCTACCGGACAGACCGGAATCACCTTTCGGGCATGCCGGAACCACCTGTCAGATGTGCCAGAAACACGTGCCGGAGACGCCGGAAGCACCTGCCAAGCACGTTGGAACCACCTGCTCAACTCGCCTGAACCACCTGCCGGACATGCCAAAATCACCTGCCGACTATGCCAGAACCACTTGGCGAACACTCCGGAATCACTTGCCGGGCATGCAGGAACCACCTCTCAGACATGCCAGAACCCCGTGCCAATGACCCCGGAAGCACCAGCCGAGCACGCCGGAACCACCTGCTCAACTCGCCTGAACCACATGCCGGATACGCAAAAATCACCTGCCCGCTACACCAGCACCACTTCGGGGACAAGCCGGAATCACGTGAGGGGCATGCCTGCACAGCCTCTCAGACTGAACCTCGTGCCGGACACCACAGAACCACCTGCCGGACAGACCGGAACCACCTGCCGGTCACGCCGGAACCACCGGCTCGACCCGCCGGAACGACCGCTGGACATGCAAAATCACCTGCCGGCTACGCCGGAAACACTTGGCGAACACTCCGGAATCACCTGCCGGGCATGCCGGAACCACCTCTCAGATATGCCAGAACCACGTGCCAATGACCCCGGAAGCACCTGCCGAGCACGCCGGAACCACCTGCTCGACTCGCCAGAACCACCTGCCGGACACGCAAAAATCACCTGCCGGCTACGCCACAACCAGTTGGGGAACACTTCGGAATCACCTGCCGGGCTTGCTGGAACCACCTGCCGGTCATGCCATAATCACCTGCCAACTACGCCAGTACCACTTGGCGGACACTGTGGAAACACCTGTCGGGCCGGCCGGAGCCACATCTCAGACGTGCCAGAACCATGTGCATGAGATGCTGGAACCACACCCCGAACAGACGGAAAACACCTGCCAGACCCGTCTGAACAACCTGCCGAGCACGCCGGAGCCACCTGCTCGACTCGCCGGAACCACCTACCTGACATGCCCAAATCACCAGCCGGGTATGCCAGAACCACTTGGCGGACACTCCGGAATCATCTGCCGGACATGCCGGAACCAGCTCTCAGACACACCAGAACCACGTGCCGGAGACGCCGGAAGCACCTGCCGAGCATGCCGGAGCCACCTGCTCGACTCGCCAGAAACACCTGCCGGACACGCCAAAATCACCTGCCGGGTACGCCAGAACCACCTGGCGGACACTCCGAAATCACCTGTCGCGCATGCCGGAACCACCTCTCAGACGTGCCGGAAGCACGTGCCGGACACGCCGGAATCACCTAGCGGACAGACCGGAACCACCTGCCGAGCACGCCAGAGCCACCTGTTCGACTGGCTGGAACCATCTGCCGGACAGGCCAATATTAACTGCTGGCTATCCCAAAACCACCTGGGGGACAGTCCGGGATCACCTGCCAGCCATGGCGGAACCACCTCTCATACATACCAGAACCACCTGCCGGAGAAGCTGGAAACACGTCCTGGACAGTCTGGAACCACCTGCCGACCAAGCCTGAACCACCTGCCAAGCACAACGGAACAACCTGCCAGACACGCCAAAATCACCTGCGTGTTATGCCAGAACCACTTGGAGGACTCTCTGGGATGACCTGCCGGGCATGCCGGAACCACCTCTCAGACGTGCCAGAACCATGTGGCGGACAGTCCGGAATCACCTGTTGGGCATGCGCAACCACCTCTGAGACGTACCAGAACCACATGCCGTGCAGGCTGGAACCACCTACCGGACAGACCGGAATCACCTTTCGGGCATGCCGGAACCACCTGTCAGATGTGCCAGAAACACGTGCCGGAGACGCCGGAAGCACCTGCCAAGCACGTTGGAACCACCTGCTCAACTCGCCTGAACCACCTGCCGGACATGCCAAAATCACCTGCCGACTATGCCAGAACCACTTGGCGAACACTCCAGAATCACTTGCCGGGCATGCAGGAACCACCTCTCAGACATGCCAGAACCCCGTGCCAATGACCCCGGAAGCACCAGCCGAGCACGCCGGAACCACCTGCTCAACTCGCCTGAACCACATGCCGGATACGCCAAAATCACCTGCCCGCTACACCAGCACCACTTCGGGGACAAGCCGGAATCACGTGAGGGGCATGCCTGCACAGCCTCTCAGACTGAACCTCGTGCCGGACACCACAGAACCACCTGCCGGACAGACCGGAACCACCTGCCGGTCACGCCGGAACCACCGGCTCGACCCGCCGGAACGACCGCTGGACATGCAAAATCACCTGCCGGCTACGCCGGAAACACTTGGCGAACACTCCGGAATCACCTGCCGGGCATGCCGGAACCACCTCTCAGATATGCCAGAACCACGTGCCAATGACCCCGGAAGCACCTGCCGAGCACGCCGGAACCACCTGCTCGACTCGCCAGAACCACCTGCCGGACACGCAAAAATCACCTGCCGGCTACGCCACAACCAGTTGGGGAACACTTCGGAATCACCTGCCGGGCTTGCTGGAACCACCTGCCGGTCATGCCAAAATCACCTGCCAACTACGCCAGTACCACTTGGCGGACACTGTGGAAACACCTGTCGGGCCGGCAGGAACCACATCTCAGACGTGCCAGAACCATGTGCATGAGATGCTGGAACCACACCCCGAACAGACGGAAAACACCTGCCAGACCCGTCTGAACAACCTGCCGAGCACGCCGGAGCCACCTGCTCGACTCGCCGGAACCACCTACCTGACATGCCCAAATCACCAGCCGGGTATGCCAGAACCACTTGGCGGACACTCCGGAATCATCTGCCGGACATGCCGGAACCAGCTCTCAGACACACCAGAACCACGTGCCGGAGACGCCGGAAGCACCTGCCGAGCATGCCGGAGCCACCTGCTCGACTCGCCAGAAACACCTGCCGGACACGCCAAAATCACCTGCCGGGTACGCCAGAACCACCTGGCGGACACTCCGAAATCACCTGCAGCGCGTGCTGGAACCACCTCTCAGACGTGCCGGAAGCACGTGCCGGACACGCCGGAAACACCTAGCGGACAGACCGGAACCACCTGCCGAGCACGCCAGAGCCACCTGTTCGACTGGCTGGAACCACCTGCCGGACAGGCCAATATTAACTGCTGGCTATGCCAGAACCACCTGGGGGACAGTCCGGGATCACCTGCCAGCCATGGCGGAACCACCTCTCACACGTACCAGAACCACCTGCCGGAGAAGCTGGAAACACGTCCTGGACAGTCTGGAACCACCTGCCGGCCAAGCCTGAACCACCTGCCAAGCACAACGGAACAACCTGCCAGACACGCCAAAATCACCTGCGTGTTATGCCAGAACCACTTGGAGGACTCTCTGGGATGACCTGCCGGGCATGCCGGAACCACCTCTCAGACGTGCCAGAACCATGTGGCGGACAGTCCGGAATCACCTGTTGGGCATGCGCAACCACCTCTGAGCCGTACCAGAACCACATGCCGTGCAGGCTGGAACCACCTACCGGACAGACCGGAATCACCTTTCGGGCATGCCGGAACCACCTGTCAGATGTGCCAGAATCACGTGCCGGAGACGCCGGAAGCACCTGCCAAGCACGTTGGAACCACCTGCTCAACTCGCCTGAACCACCTGCCGGACATGCCAAAATCACCTGCCGACTATGCCAGAACCACTTGGCGAACACTCCGGAATCACTTGCCGGGCATGCAGGAACCACATCTCAGACATGCCAGAACCCCGTGCCAATGACCCCGGAAGCACCAGCCGAGCACGCCGGAACCACCTGCTCAACTCGCCTGAACCACCTGCCGGACACGCCAAAATCACCTGCCCGCTACACCAGCACCACTTCGGGGACAAGCCGGAATCACGTGAGGGGCATGCCGGCACAGCCTCTCAGACTGAACCTCGTGCCGGACACCACAGAACCACCTGCCGGACAGACCGGAACCACCTGCCGGACACGCCGGAACCACCGGCTCGACCCGCCGGAATGACCGCTGGACATGCAAAATCACCTGCCGGCTACGCCGGAAACACTTGGCGAACACTCCGGAATCACCTGCCGGGCATGCCGGAACCACCTCTCAGATATGCCAGAACCACGTGCCAATGATCCCGGAAGCACCTGCCGAGCACGCCGGAACCACCTGCTCGACTCGCCAGAACCACCTGCCGGACACGCAAAAATCACCTGCCGGCTACGCCACAACCAGTTGGGGAACACTTCGGAATCACCTGCCGGGCTTGCTGGAACCACCTGCCGGTCATGCCAAAATCACCTGCCAACTACGCCAGTACCACTTGGCGGACACTGTGGAAACACCTGTCGGGCCGGCCGGAACCACATCTCACACGTGCCAGAACCATGTGCATGAGATGCTGGAACCACACCCCGAACAGACGGAAAACACCTGCCAGACCCGTCTGAACAACCTGCCGAGCACGCCGGAGCCACCTGCTCGACTCGCCGGAACCACCTACCTGACATGCCCAAATCACCAGCCGGGTATGCCAGAACCACTTGGCGGACACTCCGGAATCATCTGCCGGACATGCCGGAACCAGCTCTCAGACACACCAGAACCACGTGCCGGAGACGCCGGAAGCACCTGCCGAGCATGCCGGAGCCACCTGCTCGACTCGCCAGAAACACCTGCCGGACACGCCAAAATCACCTGCCGGGTACGCCAGAACCACCTGGCGGACACTCCGAAATCACCTGCCGCGCATGCTGGAACCACCTCTCAGACGTGCCGGAAGCACGTGCCGGACACGCCGGAAACACCTAGCGGACAGACCGGAACCACCTGCCGAGCACGCCGGAGCCACCTGTTCGACTGGCTGGAACCACCTGCCGGACAGGCCAATATTAACTGCTGGCTATGCCAGAACCACCTGGGGGACAGTCCGGGATCACCTGCCAGCCATGGCGGAACCACCTCTCACACGTACCAGAACCACCTGCCGGAGAAGCTGGAAACACGTCCTGGACAGTCTGGAACCACCTGCCGGCCAAGCCTGAACCACCTGCCAAGCACAACGGAACAACCTGCCAGACACGCCAAAATCACCTGCGTGTTATGCCAGAACCACTTGGAGGACTCTCTGGGATGACCTGCCGGGCATGCCGGAACCACCTCTCAGACGTGCCAGAACCATGTGGCGGACAGTCCGGAATCACCTGTTGGGCATGCGCAACCACCTCTGAGACGTACCAGAACCACATGCCGTGCAGGCTGGAACCACCTACCGGACAGACCGGAATCACCTTTCGGGCATGCCGGAACCACCTGTCAGATGTGCCAGAAACACGTGCCGGAGACGCCGGAAGCACCTGCCAAGCACGTTGGAACCACCTGCTCAACTCGCCTGAACCACCTGCCGGACATGCCAAAATCACCTGCCGACTATGCCAGAACCACTTGGCGAACACTCCGGAATCACTTGCCGGGCATGCAGGAACCTCATCTCAGACATGCCAGAACCCCGTGCCAATGACCCCGGAAGCACCAGCCGAGCACGCCGGAACCACCTGCTCAACTCGCCTGAACCACCTGTCGGACACGCCAACATCACCTGCCCGCTACACCAGCACCACTTCGGGGACAAGCCGGAATCACGTGAGGGGCATGCCGGCACAGCCTCTCAGACTGAACCTCGTGCCAGACACCACAGAACCACCTGCCGGACAGACCGGAACCACCTGCCGGACACGCCGGAACCACCGGCTCGACCCGCCGGAACGACCGCTGGACATGCAAAATCACCTGCCGGCTACGCCGGAAACACTTGGTGAACACTCCGGAATCACCTGCCGGGCATGCCGGAACCACCTCTCAGATATGCCAGAACCACGTGCCAATGACCCCGGAAGCACCTGCCGAGCACGCCGGAAGCACCTGCTCGACTCGCCAGAACCACCTGCCGGACACGCAAAAATCACCTGCCGGCTACGCCACAACCAGTTGGGGAACACTTCGGAATCACCTGCCGGGCTTGCTGGAACCACCTGCCGGTCATGCCAAAATCACCTGCCAACTACGCCAGTACCACTTGGCGGACACTGTGGAAACACCTGTCGGGCCGGCCGGAACCACATCTCACACGTGCCAGAACCATGTGCATGAGATGCTGGAACCACACCCCGAACAGACGGAAAACACCTGCCAGACCCGTCTGAACAACCTGCCGAGCACGCCGGAGCCACCTGCTCGACTCGCCGGAACCACCTACCTGACATGCCCAAATCACCAGCCGGGTATGCCAGAACCACTTGGCGGACACTCCGGAATCATCTGCCGGACATGCCGGAACCAGCTCTCAGACACACCAGAACCACGTGCCGGAGACGCCGGAAGCACCTGCCGAGCATGCCGGAGCCACCTGCTCGACTCGCCAGAAACACCTGCCGGACCCGGCAAAATCACCTGCCGGGTACGCCAGAACCACCTGGCGGACACTCCGAAATCACCTGCCGCGCGTGCTGGAACCACCTCTCAGACGTGCCGGAAGCACGTGCCGGACACGCCGGAAACACCTAGCGGACAGACCGGAACCACCTGCCGAGCACGCCAGAGCCACCTGTTCGACTGGCTGGAACCACCTGCCGGACAGGCCAATATTAACTGCTGGCTATGCCAGAACCACCTGGGGGACAGTCCGGGATCACCTGCCAGCCATGGCGGAACCACCTCTCACACGTACCAGAACCACCTGCCGGAGAAGCTGGAAACACGTCCTGGACAGTCTGGAACCACCTGCCGGCCAAGCCTGAACCACCTGCCAAGCACAACGGAACAACCTGCCAGACACGCCAAAATCACCTGCGTGTTATGCCAGAACCACTTGGAGGACTCTCTGGGATGACCTGCCGGGCATGCCGGAACCACCTCTCAGACGTGCCAGAACCATGTGGCGGACAGTCCGGAATCACCTGTTGGGCATGCGCAACCACCTCTGAGACGTACCAGAACCACATGCCGTGCAGGCTGGAACCACCTACCGGACAGACCGGAATCACCTTTCGGGCATGCCGGAACCACCTGTCAGATGTGCCAGAAACACGTGCCGGAGACGCCGGAAGCACCTGCCAAGCACGTTGGAACCACCTGCTCAACTCGCCTGAACCACCTGCCGGACATGCCAAAATCACCTGCCGACTATGCCAGAACCACTTGGCGAACACTCCGGAATCACTTGCCGGGCATGCAGGAACCACATCTCAGACATGCCAGAACCCCGTGCCAATGACCCCGGAAGCACCAGCCGAGCACGCCGGAACCACCTGCTCAACTCGCCTGAACCACCTGCCGGACACGCCAAAATCACCTGCCCGCTACACCAGCACCACTTCGGGGACAAGCCGGAATCACGTGAGGGGCATGCCGGCACAGCCTCTCAGACTGAACCTCGTGCCGGACACCACAGAACCACCTGCCGGACAGACCGGAACCACCTGCCGGACACGCCGGAACCACCGGCTCGACCCGCCGGAACGACCGCTGGACATGCAAAATCACCTGCCGGCTACGCCGGAAACACTTGGCGAACACTCCGGAATCACCTGCCGGGCATGCCGGAACCACCTCTCAGATATGCCAGAACCACGTGCCAATGACCCCGGAAGCACCTGCCGAGCACGCCGGAAGCACCTGCTCGACTCGCCAGAACCACCTGCCGGACACGCAAAAATCACCTGCCGGCTACGCCACAAGCAGTTGGGGAACACTTCGGAATCACCTGCCGGGCTTGCTGGAACCACCTGCCGGTCATGCCAAAATCACCTGCCAACTACGCCAGTACCACTTGGCGGACACTGTGGAAACACCTGTCGGGCCGGCCGGAACCACATCTCACACGTGCCAGAACCATGTGCATGAGATGCTGGAACCACACCCCGAACAGACGGAAAACACCTGCCAGACCCGTCTGAACAACCTGCCGAGCACGCCGGAGCCACCTGCTCGACTCGCCGGAACCACCTACCTGACATGCCCAAATCACCAGCCGGGTATGCCAGAACCACTTGGCGGACACTCCGGAATCATCTGCCGGACATGCCGGAACCAGCTCTCAGACACACCAGAACCACGTGCCGGAGACGCCGGAAGCACCTGCCGAGCATGCCGGAGCCACCTGCTCGACTCGCCAGAAACACCTGCCGGACACGCCAAAATCACCTGCCGGGTACGCCAGAACCACCTGGCGGACACTCCGAAATCACCTGCCGCGCATGCCGGAACCACCTCTCAGACGTGCCGGAAGCACATGCCGGACACGCCGGAATCACCTACCGGACAGACCGGAACCACCTGCCGAGCACGCCGGAGCCACCTGTTCGACTCGCTGGAACCACCTGCCGGACAGGCCAATATCAACTGCTGGCTATGCCAGAACCACCTGGGGGATGGTCCGGAATCGCCTGCCAGCCATGGCGGAACCACCTCTCAGACGTACCAGAACCACCTGCCGGAGAAGCTGGAAACACGTCCTGGACAGTCTGGAACCCCCTGCCGGCCAAGCCTGAACCACCTGCCAAGCACAACGGAACAACCTGCCAGACACGCCAAAATCACCTGCGTGTTATGCCAGAACCACTTGGAGGACTCTCTGGGATGACCTGCCGGGCATGCCGGAACCACCTCTCAGACGTGCCAGAACCATGTGGCGGACAGTCCGGAATCACCTTTTGGGCATGCGCAACCACCTCTGAGACGTACCAGAAGCACATGCCGTGCAGGCTGGAACCACCTACCGGACAGACCGGAATCACCTTTCGGGCATGCCGGAACCACCTGTCAGATGTGCCAGAAACACGTGCCGGAGACGCCGGAAGCACCTGCCAAGCACGTTGGAACCACCTGCTCAACTCGCCTGAACCACCTGCCGGACATGCCAAAATCACCTGCCGACTATGCCAGAACCACTTGGCGAACACTCCGGAATCACCTGCCGGGCATGCAGGAACCACCTCTCAGACATGCCAGAACCCCGTGCCAATGACCCCGGAAGCACCAGCCGAGCACGCCGGAACCACCTGCTCGACTCGCCAGAACCACCTGCCGATCACGCAAAAATCACCTGCCGGCTACGCCACAACCAGTTGGTGAACACTTTGGAATCACCTGCCAGGCTTGCTGGAACCACCTGCCAGTCATGCCAAAATCACCTGCCAACTACGCCAGAACCGCTTGGCGGACACTGCGGAAACACCTGTCGGGCCGGCTGGAACCACATCTCAGACGTGCCAGAAACGTGTTCATGAGATGCTGGAACCACACCCCGAACAGACGGATACCACCTGCCAGAACCGCCTGAACCACCTGCTGAGCACGCCGGAACCACCTGCTCTACTCACCGGTACCACCTCCCTGACACGCCAAAATCACCTGCTGGGTATGCCAGAACAACTTGGCGGACACTCCGGAATCATCTGCCGGACATGCCGGAACCAGCTCTCAGACACACCAGAACCAAGTGCCGGAGACGCCCGAAGCACCTGCCGAGCATGCCGGAGCCACCTGCTCGACTCGCCAGAAACACCTGCCGGACACGCCAAAATCACCTGCCGGGTACGCCAGAACCACCTGGCGGACACTCCGGAATCGCCTGCCGCGCCTGCCGGAATCACCTCTCACACGTGCCGGAAGCACGTGCCAGACACGCCGGAAACACCTACCGGACAGACCGGAACCACCTGCCAAGAACGCCGGAGCCACCTGTTCGACTCGCTGGAACCACCTGCCGGACAGGCCAATATCAACTGCTGGCTATGCCAGAACGACCTGGGGGACAGTCCGGGATCACCTGCCAGCCATGGCGGAACCACCTCTCACACGTACCAGAAACACCTGCCGGAGAAGCTGGAAACATGTCCTGGACAGACTGGAACCACGTGACGGCCATGCCTGAACCACCTGCCGAGCACGGCGGAACCACCTGCCGGACACGCCAAAATCACCTGCGGGCTACGCCAGAACCACTTGGACGACTCTCCGAAATGACCCGCCGGGCATGTTGGAACCACCTCTCAGACGTGCCAGAAGCACGTGGCGGACAGTCCGGAATCACCTGTTGGGCATACGCAACCACCTCTGAGACGTACCAGAACCACGTGCCGTGCACGCCGGAACCACCTACCGGACAGACCGGAATCAACTTTTGGGCATGCCGGAACCACCAGTCAGATGTGCCAGAAACACGTGCCGGAGACGCCGGAAGCACCTGCCGAGCACGTCGCAACCACCTGCTCAACTCGCCTGAACCACCTGCCGGACACGACAAAATCACCTGCCCGCTACACCAGCACCACTTCGGGTACAAGCCGGAATCACGTGAGGGGCATGCCGGCACAGCCTCTCAGACTCAACCTCGTGCCGGACACCAAAGAACCACCTGCCGGACAGACCGGAACCACCTGCCGGACACGCCGGAACCACCGGCTCGACCCGCCGGAACGACCGCTGGACATGCAAAATCACCTGCCAGCTACGCCGGAAACACTTGGCGAACACTCCGGAATCACTTGCCGGGCATGCAGGAACCACCTCTCAGACATGCCAGAACCCCGTGCCAATGACCCCGGAAGCACCAGCCGAGCACGCCGGAACCACCTGCTCGACTCGCCAGAACCACCTGCCGATCACGCAAAAATCACCTGCCGGCTACGCCACAACCAGTTGGTGAACACTTTGGAATCACCTGCCGGGCTTGCTGGAACCACCTGCCAGTCATGCCAAAATCACCTGCCAACTACGCCAGAACCGCTTGGCGGACACTGCGGAAACACCTGTCGGGCCGGCTGGAACCACATCTCAGACGTGCCAGAAACGTGTTCATGAGATGCTGGAACCACACCCCGAACAGACGGATACCACCTGCCAGAACCGCCTGAACCACCTGCTGAGCACGCCAGAACCACCTGCTCGACTCACCGGTACCACCTCCCTGACACGCCAAAATCACCTGTTGGGTATGCCAGAACCACTTGGCGGACACTCCGGAATCATCTGCCGGACATGCCAGAACCAGCTCTCAGACACACCAGAACCAAGTGCCGGAGACGCCGGAAGCACCTGCCGAGCATGCCGGAGCCACCTGCTCGACTCGCCAGAAACACCTGCCGGACACGCCAAAATCACCTGCCGGGTACGCCAGAACCACCTGGCGGACACTACGGAATCACATGCCGTGCATGCTGGAACCACCTCTCAGACGTGCCGGAAGCACGTGCCAGACACGCCGGAAACACCTCCCGGACAGACCGGAACCACCTGCCAAGAACGCCGGAGCCACCTGTTCGACTCGCTGGAATCACCTGCCGGACAGTCCAATAACTGCTGGCTATGCCAGAACCACCTGGGGGACAGTCCGGGATCACCTGCCAGCCATGGCGGAACCACCTCTCAGACGTACCAGAACCACCTGCCGGAGAAGCTGGAAACACGTCCTGGACAGACTGGAACCACGTGACGGCCATGCCTGAACCACCTGCCTAGCACGGCGGAACCACCTGCCGGACACGCCAAAATCACCTGCGGGCTACGCCAGAACCACTTGGACGACTCTCCGAAATGACCTGCCGGGCATGATGGAACCACCTCTCAGACGTGCCAGAAGCACGTGGCGGAGAGTCCGGAATCACCTGTTGGGCATACGCAACCACCTCTGAGACGGACCAGAACCACGTGCCGTGCACGCCGGAACCACCTACCGGACAGACCGGAATCAACTTTTGGGCATGCCAGAACCACCAGTCAGGTGTGCCGGAAACACCTGCCGGAGAAGCCGGAAGCACCTGCCAAGCACGTCGCAACCACCTGCTCAACTCGCCTGAACCACCTGCCGGACACGCCAAAATCACCTGCCTGCTACACCAGCACCACTTCGGGGACAAGCCGGAATCACGTGAGGGGCATGCCGGCACAGCCTCTCAGACTGAACCTCGTGCCGGACACCACAGAACCACCTTCCGGACAGACCGGAACCACCTGCCGGACACGCCGGAACCACCGGCTCGACCCGCCAGAACGACCACTGGACATGCAAAATCACCTGCCGGCTACGCCGGAAACACTTGGCGAACACTCCGGAATCACCTGCCGGGCATGCCGTAACCACCTCTCAGATATGCCAGAACCACGTGCCAATGACCCCGGAAGCAAATGCCGAGCACTCCGGAACCACCTGCTCGACTCGCCAGAACCACCTGCCGGACACGCAAAAATCTCCTGCTGGCTACGCCACAACCAGTTGGGGAACACTTCGGAATCACCTGCCGGGATTGCTGGAACCAGCTGCCGGTCATGCCAAAATCTCCTGCCAACTACGCCAGTCCCACTTGGCGGACACTGTGGAAACACCTGTCGGGCCGTCCGGAACCACATCTCACACGTGGCAGAACCATGTGCATGAGATGCTGGAACCACACCCCGAACAGACGGAAAACACCTGCCAGACCCGTCTGAACAACCTGCCGAGCACGCCGGAGCCACCTGCTCGACTCGCCAGAACCACCTACCTGACATGCCCAAATCACCAGCCGGGTATGCCAGAACCACTTGGCGGACACTCCGGAATCATCTGCCGGACATGCCGGAACCACCTCTCAGACACACCAGAACCACGTGCCGGAGACGCCGGAATCACCTACCGGACAGACCGGAACCACCTGCCGAGCACGCCGGAGCCACCTGTTCGACTCGCTGGAACCACCTGCCGGACAGGCCAGTATCAACTGCTGGCTATGCCAGAACCACCTGGGGGACGGTCCGGAATCACCTGCCAGCCATGGCGGAACCACCTCTCAGACGTACCAGAACCACCTGCCGGAGAACCTGGAAACACGTCCTGGACAGTCTGGAACCACCTGCCGTCCAAGCCTGAACCACCTGACAAGCACAACGGAACAACCTGCCAGACACGCCAAAATCACCTGCGTGTTATGCCAGAACCACTTGGAGGACTCTCTGGGATGACCTGCCGGGCATGCCGGAACCACCTCTCAGACGTGCCAGAACCATGTGGCGGACAGTCCGGAATCACCTGTTGGGCATGCGCAACCACCTCTGAGACGTACCAGAACCACATGCCGTGCAGGCTGGAACCACCTACCGGACAGACCGGAATCCCCTTTCGGGCATGCCGGAACCACCTGTCAGATGTGCCAGAAACACGTGCCGGAGACGCCGGAAGCACCTGCCAAGCACGTTGGAACCACCTTCTCACTCGCCTGAACCACCTGCCGGACATGCCAAAATGACCTGCCGACTATGCCAGAACCACTTGTCGAACACTCCGGAATCACTTGCCGGGCATGCAGGAACCACCTCTCAGAAATGCCAGAACCCCGTGCCAATGACCCCGGAAGCACCAGCCGAGCACGCCGGAACCACCTGCTCGACTCGCCAGAACCACCTGCCGATCACGCAAAAATCACCTGCCGGCTACGCCACAACCAGTTGGTGAACACTTTGGAATCACCTGCCAGGCTTGCTGGAACCACCTGCCAGTCATGCCAAAATCACCTGCCACCTACGCCAGAACCGATTGGCGGACACTGCGGAAACACCTGTCGGGCCAGCTGGAACCACATCTCAGACGTGCCAGAAACGTGTTCATGAGATGCTGGAACCACACCCGAACAGACGGATACCACCTGCCAGAACCGCCTGAACCACCTGCTGAGCACGCCGGAACCACCTGCTCGACTCACCGGTACCACCTCCCTGACACGCCAAAATCACCTGCTGTGTATGCCAGAACCACTTGGCGGACACTCCGGAATCATCTGCCGGACATGCCGGAACCAGCTCTCAGACACACCAGAACCAAGTGCCGGAGACGCCGGAAGCACCTGCCGAGCATGCCGGAGCCACCTGCTCGACTCGCCAGAAACACCTGCCGGACACGCCAAAATCACCTGCGGGCTACGCCAGAACCACTTGGACGACTCTCCGAAATGACCTGCCGGGCATGTTGGAACCACCTCTCAGACGTGCCAGAAGCACGTGGCGGACAGTCCGGAATCACCTGTTGGGCATACGCAACCACCTCTGAGACGCACCAGAACCACGTGCCGTGCACGCCGGAACCACCTACCGGACAGACCGGAATCAACTCTGGGGCATGCCGGAACCACCAGTCAGATGTGCCAGAAACACGTGCCGGAGACGCCGGAAGCACCTGCCGAACACGTCGCAACCACCTGCTCAACTCGCCTGAACCACCTGCCGGACACGCCAAAATCACCTGCCCGCTACACCAGAACCACTTGGGGGACACGCCGGAATCACGTGAAGGGCTTTCCGGCACAACCTCACAGACGTGCCAGAACCTCCTGCCGGACACCTCAGAACCACCTGCCAGACAGACTGCAACCACCTGCCGGACACGCGGGAACCACCGGCTAGACCCGCCGGAACCACTGCCAGACATGCAAAATCACCTGCCGGCTACACCAGAACCACTTGGCAAACACTCCGGAATCACCTGCCGGGCATGCTGGAACCACCTCTCAGACATGCCAGAACTACGTGCCAATGACACCAGAAGCACCTGCCGAGCATGCCGGAACCACCTGCTCGACTCGCCAGAACCACCTGCCAGTCATGCAAAAATCACCTGCCGGCTTCGCCACAACCAGTTGGTGAACACTTCTCCATCACCTGCCGGGCTTGCTGGAACCACCTGCCGGTCATGTCAAAATCACCTGCCAACTACGCCAGAACCACTTGTCGACACTGCGGAAACACCTGTCGGGCCGGCCAGAACTACATCTCAGACGTGCCAGAACCTTGTGCGTGTGATGCCGGAACCACACCCCGAACAGACGGAGACCACCTGCCAGACCCGCCTGAACCACCTGCCGAGCACGCCGGAGCCACCTGTTCGACTCACCGGAAGCACATGCCAGACAGGCCAAAATCAACAGCTGGCTATGCGAGAACCATCTGGCGGACAGTCCGGAATCACCTGCCGGGCATGCAGGAACCACCTCTCAGATGTAACGGAACCACGAGCCGGACACGCTGGAACCACGTCCTGGACAGACTGGAACCACCTGCCGAGCACTCCGGAACCACCTGCTCGTCTCGCACGACCCAGGTGCTGGACACGCCAAAATGAACTTTCAGCTACACCAGAACCACTTACCCGAAACTCCAGAATCACCTGCCTGGCATGCCAGAACCAACTCTCACACGTTCCAGAAGCACGTGCCGGACATGCCGGAACGACCTATTGGACAGAACGGAACCACCTGCCAGACACGCCGGAACCACCTGCTGAACACGCCACAGCCACCTGCTCGACTCGCCGGATCCACCGGCCGGACAGGCCAATATCAACTGCTGGCTATGCCAGAACCACCTGGGGGACAGTCCGGAATCACCTGCCAGCCATGGTGGAACCACCTCTCACACGTACAAGAACCACGTGCCGGACAAGCTGGAAACACTTACTGGACAGACTGGAACCACCTGCCGGCCACGCCTGAACCACCTGCCGAGCACGATGGAACCACCTGCCGGACACGCCAAAATCAGCTGCGGGCTACACCAGAACCACTTGCAGAACTCTCCGGGATGACCTGCCGGGCATGCTGGAACCACCTCTCAGACGTACCAGAAGCACGTGGCGGACACCCCAGCACCACCTTGCCGGACAGACCGCAACCACCTGCCGGACACGCCGGAACCACCGGCTCGACCAGCTGGAACCACCGCCGGACATACAAAATCACCTGCCGGCTACGCCAGAACCACTTGGCGAACACTCCGGAATCACCTGCCGGGCATGCGGGAACCAGCTCTCAGACATGCCAGAACCACGTGCCAATGACCCCGCAAGCACCTGCCGAGCACGCCGGAACCACCTGCTCGACTCGCCAGTACCACCTGCCGGACACGCCAAAATCACCTGCCGGCTACGCCACAGCCACTCGGCAGACACTCCGGTATCAGCTGCCGGGCATGCCGGAACCACCTCTCAGAGGTGCCAGAACCACATGCCGGAGAGACTGGAAGCAACTGCCGAACTCGCCGGAAACACCTGCTGGACATGCCGGAACCACCTGCCTGACAGTCCAAAATCATACGCCGGCTATGCCAAAACCACTTGGTGGACACTCCAGAATCACCTGGAGGGCATGCCGGAACCACGTCATGGACAGACTGCAAACACCTGCCAGACACGCCGGAACCACCTGCTCGACTCGCCAGAACCACCTGCCGGACACGCCAAAATCACCTGCCGGCTACGCCACAACCACTCGGCAGAGACTCCGGAACCACCTCCAGGACAGACCGGAATCACCTGCCGGACACGCCGGGACCACCTGCTTGACTCGCCAGAACCACCTGCCGGACAAGCCAAAATCACCAGCCGGCTACTCCACAACCACTTGTCGGACACTCCAGAATCACCTGCCGGGCATGTTGGAACCACCTCTCAGAGGTGCCACAACAACATGCTGGAGACTGCGGAAGCACCTGCTGAGAATGCCGGAAGTTCCTGATCCACTCCACAGAACCACCTGCTGGACACGCCAAAATCACCTGCCGGCTACGCCACAACCAGTTGGTGAACACTTCGGAATCAACTGCCGGGCTTGCTGGAAGCACCTGCCGGTCACGCCAATATCACCTGCCAGCTACGCCAGAACCGCTTGGCGGACACTCCGGAAACACCTGTCGGGCCTGCCAGAACCACATCTCAGACGTGCCAGAACCATGTGCCCGAGATGCCGGAACCACACCCCGAACAGACTGAAACCACCTGCCAGACCCGCCTGAACCACCTGCCGAGCACACTGGAACCACCTGCTCGACTCGCCGGAACCACCTAGCTGACATGCAAAAACCACCGGCCGGGTATGCCAGAACCACTTGGTGGTCACTCCGGAATCATCTGCCAGACATGCCAGAAGCAGCTATCAGACACACCAGAACAACCGGCCGGAGACGCCAGAAGCACCTGCTGAGCATGCCTGAGCCACCTGCTCGACTCCCAAGAAACACCTGCCAGACGCGCCAAAGTCACCTGCCTACTACACCAGAAGCACTTGGCAGACAAGCCGGAATCACGTGAAGGGCATGCCGTCACAATCTCTCAGACGTGCCAGAACCTCGTGCCGGACACCCCAGAACACCCTGCCGGACAGACCGGAACCACCTGCCGGACACGCCGGAACCACCGGCGCGACTCGCCGGAACCACCCCCGGACATGCAAAATCACCTGCCGGCTACACCAGAAACACTTGGTGAACACACCGGAATCACCTGCCGGGCATGTCGGAAGCACCTCTCAGACATGTCAGAACCACGTGCAAAGGACACCGGAAGCACCTGCCGAGCACGCCGGAACCACCTGCCGGACACGCCAAAATCACCTGCCAGGTATGCCAGAACCACTTTGTGGACACTCCGAAATCATCTGCCGGATATGCCAGAAGCAGCTCTCAGACACACCAGAACCACATGCCGGACACGCCGGAAGCACCTGCTGAGCATGCCTGAGCCACCTGCTCGACTCACAAGAAACACCTGCCGGACATGCCAACATCACCTGCCGAGTACGCCAGAACCACTTGGCGGACACTCCGGAATCACAGGTCGGGCATGCCGGAACCACCTCTCAGACTTGCCAGAACCATGTTCCGGACACGCCGGTACCACCTGCCGAGTATGCCGGAACCACCTGATCCACTCCCGAGGACCACCTGCTGGACACGCCAAAATCACCTGCTGGCTACGCCAGAACCACTCGGCAGACACTCCGGAATAACCTGCCGGGCATGCCGGAACCACCTCTTAGACATGCCAGAAGGACGTGTCGGACACGCCGGAAACACCTACCGGACAGACCGGAACCACCTGCTTGACATCCCGGAACCACCTGCTGAGCACGCCGGAGCCGCCTGCTCGATAGGCCGGAACCACCTGCCAGACAGGCCAAAATCAACAGCTGGCTATGCTAGAACCACCTGGCGGACAGTCCAAAATCACCTGCCTGGCATGCAGGAACCACCTCTCAGACGTAACAGAATCACGTTCCGGACACGCTGCAACCACATCCTGGACAGACTGGAACCACCTGCCGAGCTCGCCGGAACCACCTGCTCGACTGGCAGGACAATCGTGCCGGACACGCCAAAAGGAACTGCCGGCTACACCAGAACCACTTAACCGACACTCCAGAATCACCTGCCTGGCATGCCTGAACCACCTCTCAGACGTGCCAGAAGCACGTGCCGGACATGCCGGAACGACCTACGGGACAGACCGGAACCACCTGCCTGACATGCCGGAACCACCTGCCGAGCACGCCAGAGCCACCTGCTCCCCTTGCCGGAACCACCTGCCAGACAGGCCAAAATCAACAGCTGGCTGTGCGAGAACCACCTGGGGGACAGTCCGGAATCACCTGCCAGCCATGGCGGAACCACCTCTCAGACGTACCAGAACCACCTGCCGGAGAACCTGGAAACACGTCCTGGACAGTCTGGAACCACCTGCCGGCCAAGCCTGAACCACCTGCCAAGCACAACGGAACAACCTGCCAGACACGCCAAAATCACCTGCGTGTTATGCCAGAACCACTTGGAGGACTCTCTGGGATGACCTGCCGGGCATGCCGGAACCACCTCTCAGACGTGCCAGAAGCACGTGGCGGACAGTCCGGAATCACCTGTTGGGCATGCGCAACCACCTCTGAGACGTACCAGAACCACATGCCGTGCAGGCTGGAACCACCTACCGGACAGACCGGAATCCCCTTTCGGGCATGCCGGAACCACCTGTCAGATGTGCCAGAAACACGTGTCGGAGACGCCGGAAGCACCTGCCAAGCACGTTGGAACCACCTGCTCAACTCGCCTGAACCACCTGCCGGACATGCCAAAATCACCTGCCGACTACGCCAGAACCACTTGGCGAACACTCCGGAATCACCTGCTGCGCATTCCGGAACCACCTCTCAGACGTGCCGGAAGCACGTGCCAGACACGCCGGAAACACATACCGGACAGACCGGAACCACCTGCCAAGAACGCCGGAAACACCTGCTCGACTCGCCAGAACCACCTGCCGGACACGCAAAAATCACCTGCCGGCTACGCCACAACCAGTTGGGGAACACTTCGGAATCACCTGCCGGGCTTGCTGGAACCACCTGCCGGTCATGCCAAAATCACCTGCCAACTACGCCAGTACCACTTGGCGGACACTGTGGAAACACCTGTCGGGCCGGCCGGAACCACATCTCACACGTGCCAGAACCATGTGCATGAGATGCTGGAACCACACCCTGAACAGACGGAAAACACCTGCCAGACCCGTCTGAACATCCTGCCGAGCACGCCGGAGCCACCTGCTCGACTCGCCGGAACCACCTAACTGACATGCCAAAATCACCAGCCGGGTATGCCAGAACCACTTGGCGGACACTCCGGAATCATCTGCCGGACATGCCGGAACCAGCTCTCAGACACACCAGAACCACGTGCCGGAGACGCCGGAAGCACCTGCCGAGCATGCCGGAGCCACCTGCTCGACTCGCCAGAAACACCTGCCGGACACGCCAAAATCACCTGCTGGATACGCCAGAACCACCTGGCAGAAACTCCGAAACCACCTGTCGCGCATGCCGGAACCACCTCTCAGACGTGCCGGAAGCACGTGCCGGACACGCCGGAATCACCTACCGGACAGACCGGAACCACCTGCCGAGCACGCCGGAGCCACCTGTTCGACTCGCTGGAACCACCTGCCGGACAGGCCAATATCAACTGCTGGCTATGCCAGAACCACCTGGGGGACGGTCCGGAATCACCTGCCAGCCATGGCGGAACCACCTCTCAGACGTACCAGAACCACCTGCCGGAGAAGCTGGAAACACGTCCTGGACAGTCTGGAACCACCTGCCGGCCAAGCCTGAACCACCTGCCAAGCACAACGGAACAACCTGCCAGACACGCCAAAATCACCTGCGTGTTATGCCAGAACCACTTGGAGGACTCTCTGGGATGACCTGCCGGGCATGCCGGAACCACCTCTCAGAAGTGCCAGAACCATGTGGCGGACAGTCCGGAATCACCTGTTGGGCATGCGCAACCACCTCTGAGACGTACCAGAACCACATGCCGTGCAGGCTGGAACCACCTACCGGACAGACCGGAATCACCTTTCGGGCATGCCGGAACCACCTGTCAGATGTGCCAGAAACACGTGCCAGAGACGCCGGAAGCACCTGCCAAGCACGTTGGAACCACCTGCTCAACTCGCATGAACCACCTGCCGGACATGCCAAAATCACCTGCAGACTATGCCAGAACCACTTGGCGAACACTCCGGAATCACTTGCCGGGCATGCAGGAACCACCTCTCAGACATGCCAGAACCCCGTGCCAATGACCCCGGAAGCACCAGCCGAGCACTCCGGAACCACCTGCTCGACTCGCCAGAACCACCTGCCGATCACGCAAAAGTCACCTGCCGGCTACGCCACAACCAGTTGGTGAACACTTTGGAATCACCTGCCAGGCTTGCTGGAACCACCTGCCAGTCATGCCAAAATCACCTGCCAACTACGCCAGAACCGCTTGGCGGACACTGCGGAAACACCTGTCGGGCCGGCTGGAACCACATCTCAGACGTGCCAGAAACGTGTTCATGAGATGCTGGAACCACACCCCGAACAGACGGATACCACCTGCCAGAACCGCCTGAACCACCTGCTGAGCACGCCGGAACCACCTGCTCGACTCACCGGTACCACCTCCCTGACACGCCAAAATCACCTGCTGGGTATGCCAGAACCACTTGGCGGACACTCCGGAATCATCTGCCGGACATGCCGGAACCAGCTCTCAGACACACCAGAACCAAGTGCCGGAGACGCCGGAAGCACCTGCCGAGCATGCCGGAGCCACCTGCTCGACTCGCCAGAAACACCTGCCGGACACGCCAAAATCACCTGCCGGGTACGCCAGAACCACCTGGCGGACACTCCGGAATCACCTGTCGCGCATGACGGAACCACCTCTCAGACGTGCCGGAAGCACGTGCCAGACACGCCGGAAACACCTACCGGACAGACCGGAACCACCTGCCAAGAACGCCGGAGCCACCTGTTCGACTCGCTGGAACCACCTGCCGGACAGGCCAATATCAACTGCTGGCTATGCCAGAAACACCTGGGGGACAGTCCGGGATCACCTGCCAGCCATGGCGGAACCACCTCTCAGACGTACCAGAACCACCTGCCGGAGAAGCTGGAAACACGTCCTGGACAGACTGGAATCACGTGACGGCCATGCCTGAACCACCTGCCGAGCTCGGCGGAACCACCTGCCGGACACGCCAAAATCACCTGCGGGCTACGCCAGAACCACTTGGACGACTCTCCGAAATGACCTGCCGGGCATGTTGGAACCACCTCTCAGACGTGCCAGAAGCACGTGGCGGACAGTCCGGAATCACCTGTTGGGCATACGCAACCACCTCTGAGACGCACCAGAACCACGTGCCGTGCACGCCGGAACCACCTACCGGACAGACCGGAATCAACTCTTGGGCATGCCGGAACCACCAGTCAGATGTGCCAGAAACACGTGCCGGAGACGCCGGAAGCACCTGCCGAACACGTCGCAACCACCTGCTCAACTCGCCTGAACCACCTGCCGGACACGCCAAAATCACCTGCCCGCTACACCAGAACCACTTGGGGGACACGCCGGAATCACGTGAAGGGCTTTCCGGCACAACCTCACAGACGTGCCAGAACCTCCTGCCGGACACCTCAGAACCACCTGCCAGACAGACTGCAACCACCTGCCGGACACGCGGGAACCACCGGCTAGACCCGCCGGAACCACTGCCAGACATGCAAAATCACCTGCCGGCTACACCAGAACCACTTGGCAAACACTCCGGAATCACCTGCCGGGCATGCCGGAACCACCTCTCAGACATGCCAGAACTACGTGCCAATGACACCAGAAGCACCTGCCGAGCATGCCGGAACCACCTGCTCGACTCGCCAGAACCACCTGCCAGTCATGCAAAAATCACCTGCCGGCTTCGCCACAACCAGTTGGTGAACACTTCTCCATCACCTGCCGGGCTTGCTGGAACCACCTGCCGGTCATGTCAAAATCACCTGCCAACTACGCCAGAACCACTTGTCGACACTGCGGAAACACCTGTCGGGCCGGCCAGAACTACATCTCAGACGTGCCAGAACCTTGTGCGTGTGATGCCGGAACCACACCCCGAACAGACGGAGACCACCTGCCAGACCCGCCTGAACCACCTGCCGAGCACGCCGGAGCCACCTGTTCGACTCACCGGAAGCACATGCCAGACAGGCCAAAATCAACAGCTGGCTATGCGAGAACCATCTGGCGGACAGTCCGGAATCACCTGCCGGGCATGCAGGAACCACCTCTCAGATGTAACGGAACCACGAGCCGGACACGCTGGAACCACGTCCTGGACAGACTGGAACCACCTGCCGAGCACTCCGGAACCACCTGCTCGACTCGCACGACCCAGGTGCTGGACACGCCAAAATGAACTTTCAGCTACACCAGAACCACTTACCCGAAACTCCAGAATCACCTGCCTGGCATGCCAGAACCAACTCTCACACGTTCCAGAAGCACGTGCCGGACATGCCGGAACGACCTATTGGACAGAACGGAACCACCTGCCAGACACGCCGGAACCACCTGCTGAACACGCCACAGCCACCTGCTCGACTCGCCAGATCCACCGGCCGGACAGGCCAATATCAACTGCTGGCTATGCCAGAACCACCTGGGGGACAGTCCGGAATCACCTGCCAGCCATGGTGGAACCACCTCTCACACGTACAAGAACCACGTGCCGGACAAGCTGGAAACACTTACTGGACAGACTGGAACCACCTGCCGGCCACGCCTGAACCACCTGCCGAGCACGATGGAACCACCTGCCGGACACGCCAAAATCACCTGCGGGCTACACCAGAACCACTTGCAGAACTCTCCGGGATGACCTGCCGGGCATGCTGGAACCACCTCTCAGACGTACCAGAAGCACGTGGCGGACACCCCAGCACCACCTTGCCGGACAGACCGCAACCACCTGCCGGACACGCCGGAACCACCGGCTCGACCAGCTGGAACCACCGCCGGACATACAAAATCACCTGCCGGCTACGCCAGAACCACTTGGCGAACACTCCGGAATCACCTGCCGGGCATGCGGGAACCAGCTCTCAGACATGCCAGAACCACGTGCCAATGACCCCGCAAGCACCTGCCGAGCACGCCGGAACCACCTGCTCGACTCGCCAGTACCACCTGCCGGACACGCCAAAATCACCTGCCGGCTACGCCACAGCCACTCGGCAGACACTCCGGTATCAGCTGCCGGGCATGCCGGAACCACCTCTCAGAGGTGCCAGAACCACATGCCGGAGAGACTGGAAGCAACTGCCGAACTCGCCGGAAACACCTGCTGGACATGCCGGAACCACCTGCCTGACAGTCCAAAATCATACGCCGGCTATGCCAAAACCACTTGGTGGACACTCCAGAATCACCTGGAGGGCATGCCGGAACCACGTCATGGACAGACTGCAAACACCTGCCAGACACGCCGGAACCACCTGCTCGACTCGCCAGAACCACCTGCCGGACACGCCAAAATCACCTGCCGGCTACGCCACAACCACTCGGCAGAGACTCCGGAACCACCTCCAGGACAGACCGGAATCACCTGCCGGACACGCCGGGACCACCTGCTTGACTCGCCAGAACCACCTGCCGGACAAGCCAAAATCACCAGCCGGCTACTCCACAACCACTTGTCGGACACTCCAGAATCACCTGCCGGGCATGTTGGAACCACCTCTCAGAGGTGCCACAACAACATGCTGGAGACTGCGGAAGCACCTGCTGAGAATGCCGGAAGTTCCTGATCCACTCCACAGAACCACCTGCTGGACACGCCAAAATCACCTGCCGGCTACGCCACAACCAGTTGGTGAACACTTCGGAATCAACTGCCGGGCTTGCTGGAAGCACCTGCCGGTCACGCCAATATCACCTGCCAGCTACGCCAGAACCGCTTGGCGGACACTCCGGAAACACCTGTCGGGCCTGCCAGAACCACATCTCAGACGTGCCAGAACCATGTGCCCGAGATGCCGGAACCACACCCCGAACAGACTGAAACCACCTGCCAGACCCGCCTGAACCACCTGCCGAGCACACTGGAACCACCTGCTCGACTTGCCGGAACCACCTACCTGACACGCAAAAACCACCGGCCGGGTATGCCAGAACCACTTGGTGGTCACTCCGGAATCATCTGCCAGACATGCCAGAAGCAGCTATCAGACACACCAGAACAACCGGCCGGAGACGCCAGAAGCACCTGCTGAGCATGCCTGAGCCACCTGCTCGACTCCCAAGAAACACCTGCCAGACGCGCCAAAGTCACCTGCCTACTACACCAGAAGCACTTGGCAGACAAGCCGGAATCACGTGAAGGGCATGCCGTCACAATCTCTCAGACGTGCCAGAACCTCGTGCCGGACACCCCAGAACACCCTGCCGGACAGACCGGAACCACCTGCCGGACACGCCGGAACCACCGGCGCGACTCGCCGGAACCACCCCCGGACATGCAAAATCACCTGCCGGCTACACCAGAAACACTTGGTGAACACACCGGAATCACCTGCCGGGCATGTCGGAAGCACCTCTCAGACATGTCAGAACCACGTGCAAAGGACACCGGAAGCACCTGCCGAGCACGCCAGAACCACCTGCCGGACACGCCAAAATCACCTGCCAGGTATGCCAGAACCACTTTGTGGACACTCCGAAATCATCTGCCGGATATGCCAGAAGCAGCTCTCAGACACACCAGAACCACATGCCGGACACGCCGGAAGCACCTGCTGAGCATGCCTGAGCCACCTGCTCGACTCACAAGAAACACCTGCCGGACACGCCAACATCACCTGCCGAGTACGCCAGAACCACTTGGCGGACACTCCGGAATCACAGGTCGGGCATGCCGGAACCACCTCTCAGACTTGCCAGAACCATGTTCCGGACACGCCGGTACCACCTGCCGAGTATGCCGGAACCACCTGATCCACTCCCGAGGACCACCTGCTGGACACGCCAAAATCACCTGCTGGCTACGCCAGAACCACTCGGCAGACACTCCGGAATAACCTGCCGGGCATGCCGGAACCACCTCTTAGACATGCCAGAAGGACGTGTCGGACACGCCGGAAACACCTACCGGACATACCGG
Organism: Equus caballus; assembly: GCF_041296265.1. Lineage (NCBI taxonomy): Eukaryota > Metazoa > Chordata > Mammalia > Perissodactyla > Equidae > Equus > Equus caballus. The sequence goes on from NC_091710.1 coordinate 4,828,683, forward strand.
AACCACCTGCTTGACATCCCGGAACCACCTGCTGAGCACGCCGGAGCCGCCTGCTCGATAGGCCGGAACCACCTGCCAGACAGGCCAAAATCAACAGCTGGCTATGCTAGAACCATCTGGCGGACAGTCCAAAATCACCTGCCTGGCATGCAGGAACCACCTCTCAGACGTAACAGAATCACGTTCCGGACACGCTGCAACCACATCCTGGACAGACTGGAACCACCTGCCGAGCTCGCCGGAACCACCTGCTCGACTGGCAGGACAATCGTGCCGGACACGCCAAAAGGAACTGCCGGCTACACCAGAACCACTTAACCGACACTCCAGAATCACCTGCCTGGCATGCCTGAACCACCTCTCAGACGTGCCAGAAGCACGTGCCGGACATGCCGGAACGACCTACGGGACAGACCGGAACCACCTGCCTGACATGCCGGAACCACCTGCCGAGCACGCCAGAGCCACCTGCTCCCCTTGCCGGAACCACCTGCCAGAGAGGCCAAAATCAACAGCTGGCTGTGCGAGAACCACCTGGGGGACAGTCCGGAATCACCTGCCAGCCATGGCGGAACCACCTCTCAGACGTACCAGAACCACCTGCCGGAGAACCTGGAAACACGTCCTGGACAGTCTGGAACCACCTGCCGGCCAAGCCTGAACCACCTGCCAAGCACAACGGAACAACCTGCCAGACACGCCAAAATCACCTGCGTGTTATGCCAGAACCACTTGGAGGACTCTCTGGGATGACCTGCCGGGCATGCCGGAACCACCTCTCAGACGTGCCAGAAGCACGTGGCGGACAGTCCGGAATCACCTGTTGGGCATGCGCAACCACCTCTGAGACGTACCAGAACCACATGCCGTGCAGGCTGGAACCACCTACCGGACAGACCGGAATCCCCTTTCGGGCATGCCGGAACCACCTGTCAGATGTGCCAGAAACACGTGTCGGAGACGCCGGAAGCACCTGCCAAGCACGTTGGAACCACCTGCTCAACTCGCCTGAACCACCTGCCGGACATGCCAAAATCACCTGCCGACTACGCCAGAACCACTTGGCGAACACTCCGGAATCACCTGCTGCGCATGCCGGAACCACCTCTCAGACGTGCCGGAAGCACGTGCCAGACACGCCGGAAACACATACCGGACAGACCGGAACCACCTGCCAAGAACGCCGGAAACACCTGCTCGACTCGCCAGAACCACCTGCCGGACACGCAAAAATCACCTGCCGGCTACGCCACAACCAGTTGGGGAACACTTCGGAATCACCTGCCGGGCTTGCTGGAACCACCTGCCGGTCATGCCAAAATCACCTGCCAACTACGCCAGTACCACTTGGCGGACACTGTGGAAACACCTGTCGGGCCGGCCGGAACCACATCTCACACGTGCCAGAACCATGTGCATGAGATGCTGGAACCACACCCTGAACAGACGGAAAACACCTGCCAGACCCGTCTGAACATCCTGCCGAGCACGCCGGAGCCACCTGCTCGACTCGCCGGAACCACCTAACTGACATGCCAAAATCACCAGCCGGGTATGCCAGAACCACTTGGCGGACACTCCGGAATCATCTGCCGGACATGCCGGAACCAGCTCTCAGACACACCAGAACCACGTGCCGGAGACGCCGGAAGCACCTGCCGAGCATGCCGGAGCCACCTGCTCGACTCGCCAGAAACACCTGCCGGACACGCCAAAATCACCTGCTGGATACGCCAGAACCACCTGGCAGAAACTCCGAAACCACCTGTCGCGCATGCCGGAACCACCTCTCAGACGTGCCGGAAGCACGTGCCGGACACGCCGGAATCACCTACCGGACAGACCGGAACCACCTGCCGAGCACGCCGGAGCCACCTGTTCGACTCGCTGGAACCACCTGCCGGACAGGCCAATATCAACTGCTGGCTATGCCAGAACCACCTGGGGGACGGTCCGGAATCACCTGCCAGCCATGGCGGAACCACCTCTCAGACGTACCAGAACCACCTGCCGGAGAAGCTGGAAACACGTCCTGGACAGTCTGGAACCACCTGCCGGCCAAGCCTGAACCACCTGCCAAGCACAACGGAACAACCTGCCAGACACGCCAAAATCACCTGCGTGTTATGCCAGAACCACTTGGAGGACTCTCTGGGATGACCTGCCGGGCATGCCGGAACCACCTCTCAGAAGTGCCAGAACCATGTGGCGGACAGTCCGGAATCACCTGTTGGGCATGCGCAACCACCTCTGAGACGTACCAGAACCACATGCCGTGCAGGCTGGAACCACCTACCGGACAGACCGGAATCACCTTTCGGGCATGCCGGAACCACCTGTCAGATGTGCCAGAAACACGTGCCAGAGACGCCGGAAGCACCTGCCAAGCACGTTGGAACCACCTGCTCAACTCGCATGAACCACCTGCCGGACATGCCAAAATCACCTGCAGACTATGCCAGAACCACTTGGCGAACACTCCGGAATCACTTGCCGGGCATGCAGGAACCACCTCTCAGACATGCCAGAACCCCGTGCCAATGACCCCGGAAGCACCAGCCGAGCACTCCGGAACCACCTGCTCGACTCGCCAGAACCACCTGCCGATCACGCAAAAGTCACCTGCCGGCTACGCCACAACCAGTTGGTGAACACTTTGGAATCACCTGCCAGGCTTGCTGGAACCACCTGCCAGTCATGCCAAAATCACCTGCCAACTACGCCAGAACCGCTTGGCGGACACTGCGGAAACACCTGTCGGGCCGGCTGGAACCACATCTCAGACGTGCCAGAAACGTGTTCATGAGATGCTGGACCCACACCCCGAACAGACGGATACCACCTGCCAGAACCGCCTGAACCACCTGCTGAGCACGCCGGAACCACCTGCTCGACTCACCGGTACCACCTCCCTGACACGCCAAAATCACCTGCTGGGTATGCCAGAACCACTTGGCGGACACTCCGGAATCATCTGCCGGACATGCCGGAACCAGCTCTCAGACACACCAGAACCAAGTGCCGGAGACGCCGGAAGCACCTGCCGAGCATGCCGGAGCCACCTGCTCGACTCGCCAGAAACACCTGCCGGACACGCCAAAATCACCTGCCGGGTACGCCAGAACCACCTGGCGGACACTCCGGAATCACCTGTCGCGCATGACGGAACCACCTCTCAGACGTGCCGGAAGCACGTGCCAGACACGCCGGAAACACCTACCGGACAGACCGGAACCACCTGCCAAGAACGCCGGAGCCACCTGTTCGACTCGCTGGAACCACCTGCCGGACAGGCCAATATCAACTGCTGGCTATGCCAGAAACACCTGGGGGACAGTCCGGGATCACCTGCCAGCCATGGCGGAACCACCTCTCAGACGTACCAGAACCACCTGCCGGAGAAGCTGGAAACACGTCCTGGACAGACTGGAATCACGTGACGGCCATGCCTGAACCACCTGCCGAGCTCGGCGGAACCACCTGCCGGACACGCCAAAATCACCTGCGGGCTACGCCAGAACCACTTGGACGACTCTCCGAAATGACCTGCCGGGCATGTTGGAACCACCTCTCAGACGTGCCAGAAGCACGTGGCGGACAGTCCGGAATCACCTGTTGGGCATACGCAACCACCTCTGAGACGCACCAGAACCACGTGCCGTGCACGCCGGAACCACCTACCGGACAGACCGGAATCAACTCTTGGGCATGCCGGAACCACCAGTCAGATGTGCCAGAAACACGTGCCGGAGACGCCGGAAGCACCTGCCGAACACGTCGCAACCACCTGCTCAACTCGCCTGAACCACCTGCCGGACACGCCAAAATCACCTGCCCGCTACACCAGAACCACTTGGGGGACACGCCGGAATCACGTGAAGGGCTTTCCGGCACAACCTCACAGACGTGCCAGAACCTCCTGCCGGACACCTCAGAACCACCTGCCAGACAGACTGCAACCACCTGCCGGACACGCGGGAACCACCGGCTAGACCCGCCGGAACCACTGCCAGACATGCAAAATCACCTGCCGGCTACACCAGAACCACTTGGCAAACACTCCGGAATCACCTGCCGGGCATGCCGGAACCACCTCTCAGACATGCCAGAACTACGTGCCAATGACACCAGAAGCACCTGCCGAGCATGCCGGAACCACCTGCTCGACTCGCCAGAACCACCTGCCAGTCATGCAAAAATCACCTGCCGGCTTCGCCACAACCAGTTGGTGAACACTTCTCCATCACCTGCCGGGCTTGCTGGAACCACCTGCCGGTCATGTCAAAATCACCTGCCAACTACGCCAGAACCACTTGTCGACACTGCGGAAACACCTGTCGGGCCGGCCAGAACTACATCTCAGACGTGCCAGAACCTTGTGCGTGTGATGCCGGAACCACACCCCGAACAGACGGAGACCACCTGCCAGACCCGCCTGAACCACCTGCCGAGCACGCCGGAGCCACCTGTTCGACTCACCGGAAGCACATGCCAGACAGGCCAAAATCAACAGCTGGCTATGCGAGAACCATCTGGCGGACAGTCCGGAATCACCTGCCGGGCATGCAGGAACCACCTCTCAGATGTAACGGAACCACGAGCCGGACACGCTGGAACCACGTCCTGGACAGACTGGAACCACCTGCCGAGCACTCCGGAACCACCTGCTCGACTCGCACGACCCAGGTGCTGGACACGCCAAAATGAACTTTCAGCTACACCAGAACCACTTACCCGAAACTCCAGAATCACCTGCCTGGCATGCCAGAACCAACTCTCACACGTTCCAGAAGCACGTGCGGGACATGCCGGAACGACCTATTGGACAGAACGGAACCACCTGCCAGACACGCCGGAACCACCTGCTGAACACGCCACAGCCACCTGCTCGACTCGCCAGATCCACCGGCCGGACAGGCCAATATCAACTGCTGGCTATGCCAGAACCACCTGGGGGACAGTCCGGAATCACCTGCCAGCCATGGTGGAACCACCTCTCACACGTACAAGAACCACGTGCCGGACAAGCTGGAAACACTTACTGGACAGACTGGAACCACCTGCCGGCCACGCCTGAACCACCTGCCGAGCACGATGGAACCACCTGCCGGACACGCCAAAATCAGCTGCGGGCTACACCAGAACCACTTGCAGAACTCTCCGGGATGACCTGCCGGGCATGCTGGAACCACCTCTCAGACGTACCAGAAGCACGTGGCGGACACCCCAGCACCACCTTGCCGGACAGACCGCAACCACCTGCCGGACACGCCGGAACCACCGGCTCGACCAGCTGGAACCACCGCCGGACATACAAAATCACCTGCCGGCTACGCCAGAACCACTTGGCGAACACTCCGGAATCACCTGCCGGGCATGCGGGAACCAGCTCTCAGACATGCCAGAACCACGTGCCAATGACCCCGCAAGCACCTGCCGAGCACGCCGGAACCACCTGCTCGACTCGCCAGTACCACCTGCCGGACACGCCAAAATCACCTGCCGGCTACGCCACAGCCACTCGGCAGACACTCCGGTATCAGCTGCCGGGCATGCCGGAACCACCTCTCAGAGGTGCCAGAACCACATGCCGGAGAGACTGGAAGCAACTGCCGAACTCGCCGGAAACACCTGCTGGACATGCCGGAACCACCTGCCTGACAGTCCAAAATCATACGCCGGCTATGCCAAAACCACTTGGTGGACACTCCAGAATCACCTGGAGGGCATGCCGGAACCACGTCATGGACAGACTGCAAACACCTGCCAGACACGCCGGAACCACCTGCTCGACTCGCCAGAACCACCTGCCGGACACGCCAAAATCACCTGCCGGCTACGCCACAACCACTCGGCAGAGACTCCGGAACCACCTCCAGGACAGACCGGAATCACCTGCCGGACACGCCGGGACCACCTGCTTGACTCGCCAGAACCACCTGCCGGACAAGCCAAAATCACCAGCCGGCTACTCCACAACCACTTGTCGGACACTCCAGAATCACCTGCCGGGCATGTTGGAACCACCTCTCAGAGGTGCCACAACAACATGCTGGAGACTGCGGAAGCACCTGCTGAGAATGCCGGAAGTTCCTGATCCACTCCACAGAACCACCTGCTGGACACGCCAAAATCACCTGCCGGCTACGCCACAACCAGTTGGTGAACACTTCGGAATCAACTGCCGGGCTTGCTGGAAGCACCTGCCGGTCACGCCAATATCACCTGCCAGCTACGCCAGAACCGCTTGGCGGACACTCCGGAAACACCTGTCGGGCCTGCCAGAACCACATCTCAGACGTGCCAGAACCATGTGCCCGAGATGCCGGAACCACACCCCGAACAGACTGAAACCACCTGCCAGACCCGCCTGAACCACCTGCCGAGCACACTGGAACCACCTGCTCGACTTGCCGGAACCACCTACCTGACACGCAAAAACCACCGGCCGGGTATGCCAGAACCACTTGGTGGTCACTCCGGAATCATCTGCCAGACATGCCAGAAGCAGCTATCAGACACACCAGAACAACCGGCCGGAGACGCCAGAAGCACCTGCTGAGCATGCCTGAGCCACCTGCTCGACTCCCAAGAAACACCTGCCAGACGCGCCAAAGTCACCTGCCTACTACACCAGAAGCACTTGGCAGACAAGCCGGAATCACGTGAAGGGCATGCCGTCACAATCTCTCAGACGTGCCAGAACCTCGTGCCGGACACCCCAGAACACCCTGCCGGACAGACCGGAACCACCTGCCGGACACGCCGGAACCACCGGCGCGACTCGCCGGAACCACCCCCGGACATGCAAAATCACCTGCCGGCTACACCAGAAACACTTGGTGAACACACCGGAATCACCTGCCGGGCATGTCGGAAGCACCTCTCAGACATGTCAGAACCACGTGCAAAGGACACCGGAAGCACCTGCCGAGCACGCCAGAACCACCTGCCGGACACGCCAAAATCACCTGCCAGGTATGCCAGAACCACTTTGTGGACACTCCGAAATCATCTGCCGGATATGCCAGAAGCAGCTCTCAGACACACCAGAACCACATGCCGGACACGCCGGAAGCACCTGCTGAGCATGCCTGAGCCACCTGCTCGACTCACAAGAAACACCTGCCGGACACGCCAACATCACCTGCCGAGTACGCCAGAACCACTTGGCGGACACTCCGGAATCACAGGTCGGGCATGCCGGAACCACCTCTCAGACTTGCCAGAACCATGTTCCGGACACGCCGGTACCACCTGCCGAGTATGCCGGAACCACCTGATCCACTCCCGAGGACCACCTGCTGGACACGCCAAAATCACCTGCTGGCTACGCCAGAACCACTCGGCAGACACTCCGGAATAACCTGCCGGGCATGCCGGAACCACCTCTTAGACATGCCAGAAGGACGTGTCGGACACGCCGGAAACACCTACCGGACAGACCGGAACCACCTGCTTGACATCCCGGAACCACCTGCTGAGCACGCCGGAGCCGCCTGCTCGATAGGCCGGAACCACCTGCCAGACAGGCCAAAATCAACAGCTGGCTATGCTAGAACCATCTGGCGGACAGTCCAAAATCACCTGCCTGGCATGCAGGAACCACCTCTCAGACGTAACAGAATCACGTTCCGGACACGCTGCAACCACATCCTGGACAGACTGGAACCACCTGCCGAGCTCGCCGGAACCACCTGCTCGACTGGCAGGACAATCGTGCCGGACACGCCAAAAGGAACTGCCGGCTACACCAGAACCACTTAACCGACACTCCAGAATCACCTGCCTGGCATGCCTGAACCACCTCTCAGACGTGCCAGAAGCACGTGCCGGACATGCCGGAACGACCTACGGGACAGACCGGAACCACCTGCCTGACATGCCGGAACCACCTGCCGAGCACGCCAGAGCCACCTGCTCCCCTTGCCGGAACCACCTGCCAGAGAGGCCAAAATCAACAGCTGGCTGTGCGAGAACCACCTGGGGGACAGTCCGGAATCACCTGCCAGCCATGGCGGAACCACCTCTCAGACGTACCAGAACCACCTGCCGGAGAACCTGGAAACACGTCCTGGACAGTCTGGAACCACCTGCCGGCCAAGCCTGAACCACCTGCCAAGCACAACGGAACAACCTGCCAGACACGCCAAAATCACCTGCGTGTTATGCCAGAACCACTTGGAGGACTCTCTGGGATGACCTGCCGGGCATGTTGGAACCACCTCTCAGACGTGCCAGAACCAGGTGGCGGACAGTCCGGAATCACCTGTTGGGCATGCGCAACCACCTCTGAGACGTACCAGAACCACATGCCGTGCAGGCTGGAACCACCTACCGGACAGACCGGAATCACCTTTCGGGCATGCCGGAACCACCTGTCAGATGTGCCAGAAACACGTGTCGGAGACGCCGGAAGCACCAGCCAAGCACGTTGGAACCACCTGCTCAACTCGCCTGAACCACCTGCCGGACATGCCAAAATCACCTGCCGACTACGCCAGAACCACTTGGCGAACACTCCGGAATCACCTGCTGCGCATGCCGGAACCACCTCTCAGACGTGCCGGAAGCACGTGCCAGACACGCCGGAAACACATACCGGACAGACCGGAACCACCTGCCAAGAACGCCGGAAACACCTGCTCGACTCGCCAGAACCACCTGCCGGACACGCAAAAATCACCTGCCGGCTACGCCACAACCAGTTGGGGAACACTTCGGAATCACCTGCCGGGCTTGCTGGAACCACCTGCCGGTCATGCCAAAATCACCTGCCAACTACGCCAGTACCACTTGGCGGACACTGTGGAAACACCTGTCGGGCCGGCCGGAACCACATCTCACACGTGCCAGAACCATGTGCATGAGATGCTGGAACCACACCCTGAACAGACGGAAAACACCTGCCAGACCCGTCTGAACATCCTGCCGAGCACGCCGGAGCCACCTGCTCGACTCGCCGGAACCACCTAACTGACATGCCAAAATCACCAGCCGGGTATGCCAGAACCACTTGGCGGACACTCCGGAATCATCTGCCGGACATGCCGGAACCAGCTCTCAGACACACCAGAACCACGTGCCGGAGACGCCGGAAGCACCTGCCGAGCATGCCGGAGCCACCTGCTCGACTCGCCAGAAACACCTGCCGGACACGCCAAAATCACCTGCTGGATACGCCAGAACCACCTGGCAGAAACTCCGAAACCACCTGTCGCGCATGCCGGAACCACCTCTCAGACGTGCCGGAAGCACGTGCCGGACACGCCGGAATCACCTACCGGACAGACCGGAACCACCTGCCGAGCACGCCGGAGCCACCTGTTCGACTCGCTGGAACCACCTGCCGGACAGGCCAATATCAACTGCTGGCTATGCCAGAACCACCTGGGGGACGGTCCGGAATCACCTGCCAGCCATGGCGGAACCACCTCTCAGACGTACCAGAACCACCTGCCGGAGAAGCTGGAAACACGTCCTGGACAGTCTGGAACCACCTGCCGGCCAAGCCTGAACCACCTGCCAAGCACAACGGAACAACCTGCCAGACACGCCAAAATCACCTGCGTGTTATGCCAGAACCACTTGGAGGACTCTCTGGGATGACCTGCCGGGCATGCCGGAACCACCTCTCAGAAGTGCCAGAACCATGTGGCGGACAGTCCGGAATCACCTGTTGGGCATGCGCAACCACCTCTGAGACGTACCAGAACCACATGCCGTGCAGGCTGGAACCACCTACCGGACAGACCGGAATCACCTTTCGGGCATGCCGGAACCACCTGTCAGATGTGCCAGAAACACGTGCCAGAGACGCCGGAAGCACCTGCCAAGCACGTTGGAACCACCTGCTCAACTCGCATGAACCACCTGCCGGACATGCCAAAATCACCTGCAGACTATGCCAGAACCACTTGGCGAACACTCCGGAATCACTTGCCGGGCATGCAGGAACCACCTCTCAGACATGCCAGAACCCCGTGCCAATGACCCCGGAAGCACCAGCCGAGCACTCCGGAACCACCTGCTCGACTCGCCAGAACCACCTGCCGATCACGCAAAAGTCACCTGCCGGCTACGCCACAACCAGTTGGTGAACACTTTGGAATCACCTGCCAGGCTTGCTGGAACCACCTGCCAGTCATGCCAAAATCACCTGCCAACTACGCCAGAACCGCTTGGCGGACACTGCGGAAACACCTGTCGGGCCGGCTGGAACCACATCTCAGACGTGCCAGAAACGTGTTCATGAGATGCTGGAACCACACCCCGAACAGACGGATACCACCTGCCAGAACCGCCTGAACCACCTGCTGAGCACGCCGGAACCACCTGCTCGACTCACCGGTACCACCTCCCTGACACGCCAAAATCACCTGCTGGGTATGCCAGAACCACTTGGCGGACACTCCGGAATCATCTGCCGGACATGCCGGAACCAGCTCTCAGACACACCAGAACCAAGTGCCGGAGACGCCGGAAGCACCTGCCGAGCATGCCGGAGCCACCTGCTCGACTCGCCAGAAACACCTGCCGGACACGCCAAAATCACCTGCCGGGTACGCCAGAACCACCTGGCGGACACTCCGGAATCACCTGTCGCGCATGACGGAACCACCTCTCAGACGTGCCGGAAGCACGTGCCAGACACGCCGGAAACACCTACCGGACAGACCGGAACCACCTGCCAAGAACGCCGGAGCCACCTGTTCGACTCGCTGGAACCACCTGCCGGACAGGCCAATATCAACTGCTGGCTATGCCAGAAACACCTGGGGGACAGTCCGGGATCACCTGCCAGCCATGGCGGAACCACCTCTCAGACGTACCAGAACCACCTGCCGGAGAAGCTGGAAACACGTCCTGGACAGACTGGAATCACGTGACGGCCATGCCTGAACCACCTGCCGAGCTCGGCGGAACCACCTGCCGGACACGCCAAAATCACCTGCGGGCTACGCCAGAACCACTTGGACGACTCTCCGAAATGACCTGCCGGGCATGTTGGAACCACCTCTCAGACGTGCCAGAAGCACGTGGCGGACAGTCCGGAATCACCTGTTGGGCATACGCAACCACCTCTGAGACGCACCAGAACCACGTGCCGTGCACGCCGGAACCACCTACCGGACAGACCGGAATCAACTCTTGGGCATGCCGGAACCACCAGTCAGATGTGCCAGAAACACGTGCCGGAGACGCCGGAAGCACCTGCCGAACACGTCGCAACCACCTGCTCAACTCGCCTGAACCACCTGCCGGACACGCCAAAATCACCTGCCCGCTACACCAGAACCACTTGGGGGACACGCCGGAATCACGTGAAGGGCTTTCCGGCACAACCTCACAGACGTGCCAGAACCTCCTGCCGGACACCTCAGAACCACCTGCCAGACAGACTGCAACCACCTGCCGGACACGCGGGAACCACCGGCTAGACCCGCCGGAACCACTGCCAGACATGCAAAATCACCTGCCGGCTACACCAGAACCACTTGGCAAACACTCCGGAATCACCTGCCGGGCATGCCGGAACCACCTCTCAGACATGCCAGAACTACGTGCCAATGACACCAGAAGCACCTGCCGAGCATGCCGGAACCACCTGCTCGACTCGCCAGAACCACCTGCCAGTCATGCAAAAATCACCTGCCGGCTTCGCCACAACCAGTTGGTGAACACTTCTCCATCACCTGCCGGGCTTGCTGGAACCACCTGCCGGTCATGTCAAAATCACCTGCCAACTACGCCAGAACCACTTGTCGACACTGCGGAAACACCTGTCGGGCCGGCCAGAACTACATCTCAGACGTGCCAGAACCTTGTGCGTGTGATGCCGGAACCACACCCCGAACAGACGGAGACCACCTGCCAGACCCGCCTGAACCACCTGCCGAGCACGCCGGAGCCACCTGTTCGACTCACCGGAAGCACATGCCAGACAGGCCAAAATCAACAGCTGGCTATGCGAGAACCATCTGGCGGACAGTCCGGAATCACCTGCCGGGCATGCAGGAACCACCTCTCAGATGTAACGGAACCACGAGCCGGACACGCTGGAACCACGTCCTGGACAGACTGGAACCACCTGCCGAGCACTCCGGAACCACCTGCTCGACTCGCACGACCCAGGTGCTGGACACGCCAAAATGAACTTTCAGCTACACCAGAACCACTTACCCGAAACTCCAGAATCACCTGCCTGGCATGCCAGAACCAACTCTCACACGTTCCAGAAGCACGTGCCGGACATGCCGGAACGACCTATTGGACAGAACGGAACCACCTGCCAGACACGCCGGAACCACCTGCTGAACACGCCACAGCCACCTGCTCGACTCGCCAGATCCACCGGCCGGACAGGCCAATATCAACTGCTGGCTATGCCAGAACCACCTGGGGGACAGTCCGGAATCACCTGCCAGCCATGGTGGAACCACCTCTCACACGTACAAGAACCACGTGCCGGACAAGCTGGAAACACTTACTGGACAGACTGGAACCACCTGCCGGCCACGCCTGAACCACCTGCCGAGCACGATGGAACCACCTGCCGGACACGCCAAAATCAGCTGCGGGCTACACCAGAACCACTTGCAGAACTCTCCGGGATGACCTGCCGGGCATGCTGGAACCACCTCTCAGACGTACCAGAAGCACGTGGCGGACACCCCAGCACCACCTTGCCGGACAGACCGCAACCACCTGCCGGACACGCCGGAACCACCGGCTCGACCAGCTGGAACCACCGCCGGACATACAAAATCACCTGCCGGCTACGCCAGAACCACTTGGCGAACACTCCGGAATCACCTGCCGGGCATGCGGGAACCAGCTCTCAGACATGCCAGAACCACGTGCCAATGACCCCGCAAGCACCTGCCGAGCACGCCGGAACCACCTGCTCGACTCGCCAGTACCACCTGCCGGACACGCCAAAATCACCTGCCGGCTACGCCACAGCCACTCGGCAGACACTCCGGTATCAGCTGCCGGGCATGCCGGAACCACCTCTCAGAGGTGCCAGAACCACATGCCGGAGAGACTGGAAGCAACTGCCGAACTCGCCGGAAACACCTGCTGGACATGCCGGAACCACCTGCCTGACAGTCCAAAATCATACGCCGGCTATGCCAAAACCACTTGGTGGACACTCCAGAATCACCTGGAGGGCATGCCGGAACCACGTCATGGACAGACTGCAAACACCTGCCAGACACGCCGGAACCACCTGCTCGACTCGCCAGAACCACCTGCCGGACACGCCAAAATCACCTGCCGGCTACGCCACAACCACTCGGCAGAGACTCCGGAACCACCTCCAGGACAGACCGGAATCACCTGCCGGACACGCCGGGACCACCTGCTTGACTCGCCAGAACCACCTGCCGGACAAGCCAAAATCACCAGCCGGCTACTCCACAACCACTTGTCGGACACTCCAGAATCACCTGCCGGGCATGTTGGAACCACCTCTCAGAGGTGCCACAACAACATGCTGGAGACTGCGGAAGCACCTGCTGAGAATGCCGGAAGTTCCTGATCCACTCCACAGAACCACCTGCTGGACACGCCAAAATCACCTGCCGGCTACGCCACAACCAGTTGGTGAACACTTCGGAATCAACTGCCGGGCTTGCTGGAAGCACCTGCCGGTCACGCCAATATCACCTGCCAGCTACGCCAGAACCGCTTGGCGGACACTCCGGAAACACCTGTCGGGCCTGCCAGAACCACATCTCAGACGTGCCAGAACCATGTGCCCGAGATGCCGGAACCACACCCCGAACAGACTGAAACCACCTGCCAGACCCGCCTGAACCACCTGCCGAGCACACTGGAACCACCTGCTCGACTTGCCGGAACCACCTACCTGACACGCAAAAACCACCGGCCGGGTATGCCAGAACCACTTGGTGGTCACTCCGGAATCATCTGCCAGACATGCCAGAAGCAGCTATCAGACACACCAGAACAACCGGCCGGAGACGCCAGAAGCACCTGCTGAGCATGCCTGAGCCACCTGCTCGACTCCCAAGAAACACCTGCCAGACGCGCCAAAGTCACCTGCCTACTACACCAGAAGCACTTGGCAGACAAGCCGGAATCACGTGAAGGGCATGCCGTCACAATCTCTCAGACGTGCCAGAACCTCGTGCCGGACACCCCAGAACACCCTGCCGGACAGACCGGAACCACCTGCCGGACACGCCGGAACCACCGGCGCGACTCGCCGGAACCACCCCCGGACATGCAAAATCACCTGCCGGCTACACCAGAAACACTTGGTGAACACACCGGAATCACCTGCCGGGCATGTCGGAAGCACCTCTCAGACATGTCAGAACCACGTGCAAAGGACACCGGAAGCACCTGCCGAGCACGCCGGAACCACCTGCCGGACACGCCAAAATCACCTGCCAGGTATGCCAGAACCACTTTGTGGACACTCCGAAATCATCTGCCGGATATGCCAGAAGCAGCTCTCAGACACACCAGAACCACATGCCGGACACGCCGGAAGCACCTGCTGAGCATGCCTGAGCCACCTGCTCGACTCACAAGAAACACCTGCCGGACACGCCAACATCACCTGCCGAGTACGCCAGAACCACTTGGCGGACACTCCGGAATCACAGGTCGGGCATGCCGGAACCACCTCTCAGACTTGCCAGAACCATGTTCCGGACACGCCGGTACCACCTGCCGAGTATGCCGGAACCACCTGATCCACTCCCGAGGACCACCTGCTGGACACGCCAAAATCACCTGCTGGCTACGCCAGAACCACTCGGCAGACACTCCGGAATAACCTGCCGGGCATGCCGGAACCACCTCTTAGACATGCCAGAAGGACGTGTCGGACACGCCGGAAACACCTACCGGACAGACCGGAACCACCTGCTTGACATCCCGGAACCACCTGCTGAGCACGCCGGAGCCGCCTGCTCGATAGGCCGGAACCACCTGCCAGACAGGCCAAAATCAACAGCTGGCTATGCTAGAACCATCTGGCGGACAGTCCAAAATCACCTGCCTGGCATGCAGGAACCACCTCTCAGACGTAACAGAATCACGTTCCGGACACGCTGCAACCACATCCTGGACAGACTGGAACCACCTTCCGAGCTCGCCGGAACCACCTGCTCGACTGGCAGGACAATCGTGCCGGACACGCCAAAAGGAACTGCCGGCTACACCAGAACCACTTAACCGACACTCCAGAATCACCTGCCTGGCATGCCTGAACCACCTCTCAGACGTGCCAGAAGCACGTGCCGGACATGCCGGAACGACCTACGGGACAGACCGGAACCACCTGCCTGACATGCCGGAACCACCTGCCGAGCACGCCAGAGCCACCTGCTCCCCTTGCCGGAACCACCTGCCAGAGAGGCCAAAATCAACAGCTGGCTGTGCGAGAACCACCTGGGGGACAGTCCGGAATCACCTGCCAGCCATGGCGGAACCACCTCTCAGACGTACCAGAACCACCTGCCGGAGAACCTGGAAACACGTCCTGGACAGTCTGGAACCACCTGCCGGCCAAGCCTGAACCACCTGCCAAGCACAACGGAACAACCTGCCAGACACGCCAAAATCACCTGCGTGTTATGCCAGAACCACTTGGAGGACTCTCCGGGATGACCTGCCGGGCATGTTGGAACCACCTCTCAGACGTGCCAGAACCAGGTGGCGGACAGTCCGGAATCACCTGTTGGGCATGCGCAACCACCTCTGAGACGTACCAGAACCACATGCCGTGCAGGCTGGAACCACCTACCGGACAGACCGGAATCACCTTTCGGGCATGCCGGAACCACCTGTCAGATGTGCCAGAAACACGTGTCGGAGACGCCGGAAGCACCAGCCAAGCACGTTGGAACCACCTGCTCAACTCGCCTGAACCACCTGCCGGACATGCCAAAATCACCTGCCGACTACGCCAGAACCACTTGGCGAACACTCCGGAATCACCTGCTGCGCATGCCGGAACCACCTCTCAGACGTGCCGGAAGCACGTGCCAGACACGCCGGAAACACATACCGGACAGACCGGAACCACCTGCCAAGAACGCCGGAAACACCTGCTCGACTCGCCAGAACCACCTGCCGGACACGCAAAAATCACCTGCCGGCTACGCCACAACCAGTTGGGGAACACTTCGGAATCACCTGCCGGGCTTGCTGGAACCACCTGCCGGTCATGCCAAAATCACCTGCCAACTACGCCAGTACCACTTGGCGGACACTGTGGAAACACCTGTCGGGCCGGCCGGAACCACATCTCACACGTGCCAGAACCATGTGCATGAGATGCTGGAACCACAACCCAAACAGACGGAAAACACCTGCCAGACCCGTCTGAACAACCTGCCGAGCACGCCGGAGCCACCTGCTCGACTCGCCGGAACCAACTACCTGACATGCCCAAATCACCAGCCGGGTATGCCAGAACCACTTGGCGGACACTCCGGAATCATCTGCCGGACATGCCGGAACCAGCTCTCAGACACACCAGAACCACGTGCCGGAGACGCCGGAAGCACCTGCCGAGCATGCCGGAGCCACCTGCTCGACTCGCCAGAAACACCTGCCGGACACGCCAAAATCACCTGCCGGGTACGCCAGAACCACCTGGCGGACAGTCCGAAATCACCTGTCGCGCATGCCGGAACCACCTCTCAGACATGCCAGAACCACGTGCCAATGACCCCGGAAGCACCAGCCGAGCACTCTGGAACCACCTGCTCGACTCGCCAGAACCACCTGCCAGTCATGCAAAAATCACCTGCCGGCTTCGCCACAACCAGTTGGTGAACACTTCTCCATCACCTGCCGGGCTTGCTGGAACCACCTGCCGGTCATGTCAAAATCACCTGCCAACTACGCCAGAACCACTTGTCGACACTGCGGAAACACCTGTCGGGCCGGCCAGAACTACATCTCAGACGTGCCAGAACCTTGTGCGTGTGATGCCGGAACCACACCCCGAACAGACGGAGACCACCTGCCAGACCCGCCTGAACCACCTGCCGAGCACGCCGGAGCCACCTGTTCGACTCACCGGAAGCACATGCCAGACAGGCCAAAATCAACAGCTGGCTATGCGAGAACCATCTGGCGGACAGTCCGGAATCACCTGCCGGGCATGCAGGAACCACCTCTCAGATGTAACGGAACCACGAGCCGGACACGCTGGAACCACGTCCTGGACAGACTGGAACCACCTGCCGAGCACTCCGGAACCACCTGCTCGACTCGCACGACCCAGGTGCTGGACACGCCAAAATGAACTTTCAGCTACACCAGAACCACTTACCCGAAACTCCAGAATCACCTGCCTGGCATGCCAGAACCAACTCTCACACGTTCCAGAAGCACGTGCCGGACATGCCGGAACGACCTATTGGACAGAACGGAACCACCTGCCAGACACGCCGGAACCACCTGCTGAACACGCCACAGCCACCTGCTCGACTCGCCGGATCCACCGGCCGGACAGGCCAATATCAACTGCTGGCTATGCCAGAACCACCTGGGGGACAGTCCGGAATCACCTGCCAGCCATGGTGGAACCACCTCTCACACGTACAAGAACCACGTGCCGGACAAGCTGGAAACACTTACTGGACAGACTGGAACCACCTGCCGGCCACGCCTGAACCACCTGCCGAGCACGATGGAACCACCTGCCGGACACGCCAAAATCAGCTGCGGGCTACACCAGAACCACTTGCAGAACTCTCCGGGATGACCTGCCGGGCATGCTGGAACCACCTCTCAGACGTACCAGAAGCACGTGGCGGACACCCCAGCACCACCTTGCCGGACAGACCGCAACCACCTGCCGGACACGCCGGAACCACCGGCTCGACCAGCTGGAACCACCGCCGGACATACAAAATCACCTGCCGGCTACGCCAGAACCACTTGGCGAACACTCCGGAATCACCTGCCGGGCATGCGGGAACCAGCTCTCAGACATGCCAGAACCACGTGCCAATGACCCCGCAAGCACCTGCCGAGCACGCCGGAACCACCTGCTCGACTCGCCAGTACCACCTGCCGGACACGCCAAAATCACCTGCCGGCTACGCCACAGCCACTCGGCAGACACTCCGGTATCAGCTGCCGGGCATGCCGGAACCACCTCTCAGAGGTGCCAGAACCACATGCCGGAGAGACTGGAAGCAACTGCCGAACTCGCCGGAAACACCTGCTGGACATGCCGGAACCACCTGCCTGACAGTCCAAAATCATATGCCGGCTATGCCAAAACCACTTGGTGGACACTCCAGAATCACCTGGAGGGCATGCCGGAACCACGTCATGGACAGACTGCAAACACCTGCCAGACACGCCGGAACCACCTGCTCGACTCGCCAGAACCACCTGCCGGACACGCCAAAATCACCTGCCGGCTACGCCACAACCACTCGGCAGAGACTCCGGAACCACCTCCAGGACAGACCGGAATCACCTGCCGGACACGCCGGGACCACCTGCTTGACTCGCCAGAACCACCTGCCGGACAAGCCAAAATCACCAGCCGGCTACTCCACAACCACTTGTCGGACACTCCAGAATCACCTGCCGGGCATGTTGGAACCACCTCTCAGAGGTGCCACAACAACATGCTGGAGACTGCGGAAGCACCTGCTGAGAATGCCGGAAGTTCCTGATCCACTCCACAGAACCACCTGCTGGACACGCCAAAATCACCTGCCGGCTACGCCACAACCAGTTGGTGAACACTTCGGAATCAACTGCCGGGCTTGCTGGAAGCACCTGCCGGTCACGCCAATATCACCTGCCAGCTACGCCAGAACCGCTTGGCGGACACTCCGGAAACACCTGTCGGGCCTGCCAGAACCACATCTCAGACGTGCCAGAACCATGTGCCCGAGATGCCGGAACCACACCCCGAACAGACTGAAACCACCTGCCAGACCCGCCTGAACCACCTGCCGAGCACACTGGAACCACCTGCTCGACTTGCCGGAACCACCTACCTGACACGCAAAAACCACCGGCCGGGTATGCCAGAACCACTTGGTGGTCACTCCGGAATCATCTGCCAGACATGCCAGAAGCAGCTATCAGACACACCAGAACAACCGGCCGGAGACGCCAGAAGCACCTGCTGAGCATGCCTGAGCCACCTGCTCGACTCCCAAGAAACACCTGCCAGACGCGCCAAAGTCACCTGCCTACTACACCAGAAGCACTTGGCAGACAAGCCGGAATCACGTGAAGGGCATGCCGTCACAATCTCTCAGACGTGCCAGAACCTCGTGCCGGACACCCCAGAACACCCTGCCGGACAGACCGGAACCACCTGCCGGACACGCCGGAACCACCGGCGCGACTCGCCGGAACCACCCCCGGACATGCAAAATCACCTGCCGGCTACACCAGAAACACTTGGTGAACACACCGGAATCACCTGCCGGGCATGTCGGAAGCACCTCTCAGACATGTCAGAACCACGTGCAAAGGACACCGGAAGCACCTGCCGAGCACGCCAGAACCACCTGCCGGACACGCCAAAATCACCTGCCAGGTATGCCAGAACCACTTTGTGGACACTCCGAAATCATCTGCCGGATATGCCAGAAGCAGCTCTCAGACACCCCAGAACCACATGCCGGACACGCCGGAAGCACCTGCTGAGCATGCCTGAGCCACCTGCTCGACTCACAAGAAACACCTGCCGGACACGCCAACATCACCTGCCGAGTACGCCAGAACCACTTGGCGGACACTCCGGAATCACAGGTCGGGCATGCCGGAACCACCTCTCAGACTTGCCAGAACCATGTTCCGGACACACCGGTACCACCTGCCGAGTATGCCGGAACCACCTGATCCACTCCCGAGGACCACCTGCTGGACACGCCAAAATCACCTGCTGGCTACGCCAGAACCACTCGGCAGACACTCCGGAATAACCTGCCGGGCATGCCGGAACCACCTCTTAGACATGCCAGAAGGACGTGTCGGACACGCCGGAAACACCTACCGGACAGACCGGAACCACCTGCTTGACATCCCGGAACCACCTGCTGAGCACGCCGGAGCCGCCTGCTCGATAGGCCGGAACCACCTGCCAGACAGGCCAAAATCAACAGCTGGCTATGCTAGAACCACCTGGCGGACAGTCCAAAATCACCTGCCTGGCATGCAGGAACCACCTCTCAGACGTAACAGAATCACGTTCCGGACACGCTGCAACCACATCCTGGACAGACTGGAACCACCTGCCGAGCTCGCCGGAACCACCTGCTCGACTGGCAGGACAATCGTGCCGGACACGCCAAAAGGAACTGCCGGCTACACCAGAACCACATAACCGACACTCAAGAATCACCTGCCTGGCATGCCTGAACCACCTCTCAGACGTGCCAGAAGCACGTGCCGGACATGCCGGAACGACCTACGGGACAGACCGGAACCACCTGCCTGACATGCCGGAACCACCTGCCGAGCACGCCAGAGCCACCTGCTCCCCTTGCCGGAACCACCTGCCAGACAGGCCAAAATCAACAGCTGGCTGTGCGAGAACCACCTTGGGGACAGTCCGGAATCACCTGCCAGCCATGGCGGAACCACCTCTCAGACGTGCCGGAAGCACGTGCCGGACACGCCGGAATCACCTACCGGACAGACCGGAACCACCTGCCGAGGACGCCGGAGCCACCTGTTCGACTCGCTGGAACCACCTGCCGGACAGGCCAATATCAACTGCTGGCTATGCCAGAACCACCTGGGGGACGGTCCGGAATCACCTGCCAGCCATGGCGGAACCACCTCTCAGACGTACCAGAACCACATGCCGGAGAAGCTGGAAACACGTCCTGGACAGTCTGGAACCACCTGCCGGCCAAGCCTGAACCACCTGCCAAGCACAACGGAACAACCTGCCAGACATGCCAAAATCACCTGCGTGTTATGCCAGAACCACTCGGAGGACTCTCTGGGATGACCTGCCGGGCATGCCGGAACCACCTCTCAGACGTGCGAGAACCAGGTGGCGGACAGTCCGGAATCACCTGTTGGGCATGCGCAACCACCTCTGAGACGTACCAGAACCACATGCCGTGCAGGCTGCAACCACCTACCGGACAGACCGGAATCACCTTTCGGGCATGCCGGAACCACCTGTCAGATGTGCCAGAAACACGTGCCGGAGACGCCGGAAGCACCTGCCAAGCACGTTGGAACCACCTGCTCAACTCGCCTGAACCACCTGCCGGACATGCCAAAATCACCTGCCGACTACGCCAGAACCACTTGGCGAACACTCCGGAATCACTTGCCGGGCATGCAGGAACCACCTCTCAGACATGCGAGAACCCCGTGCCAATGACCCCGGAAGCACCAGCCGAGCACGCCGGAACCACCTGCTCGACTCGCCAGAACCACCTGCTGATCACGCAAAAGTCACCTGCCGGCTACGCCACAACCAGTTGGTGAACACTTTGGAATCACCTGCCAGGCTTGCTGGAACCACCTGCCAGTCATGCCAAAATCACCTGCCAACTACGCCAGAACCGCTTGGCGGACACTGCGGAAACACCTGTCGGGCCGGCTGGAACCACATCTCAGACGTGCCAGAAACTTGTTCATGAGATGCTGGAACCACACCGCGAACAGACGGATACCACCTGCCAGAACCGCCTGAACCACCTGCTGAGCACGCCGGAACCACCTGCTCGACTCACCGGTACCACCTCCCTGACACGCCAAAATCACCTGCTGGGTATGCCAGAACCACTTGGCGGACACTCCGCAATCATCTGCCGGACATGCCGGAACCAGCTCTCAGACACACCAGAACCAAGTGCCGGAGACGCCGGAAGCACCTGCCGAGCAAGCCGGAGCCACCTGCTCGACTCGCCAGAAACACCTGCCGGACACGCCAAAATCACCTGCTGGGTACGCCAGAACCACCTGGCGGACACTACGGAATCACCTGCCGCGCATGCCGGAACCACCTCTCAGACGTGCCGGAAGCACGTGCCAGACACGCCGGAAACACCTAACGGACAGACCGGAACCACCTGCCAAGAACGCCAGAGCCACCTGTTCGACTCGCTGGAACCACCTGCCGGACAGGCCAATATCAACTGCTGGCTATGCCAGAACCACCTGGGGGCAGTCCGGGATCACCTGCCAGCCATGGCGGAACCACCTCTCAGACGTACCAGAACCACCTGCCGGAGAAGCTGGAAACACGTCCTGGACAGACTGGAACCACGTGACGGCCATGCCTGAACCACCTGCTGAGCACGGCGGAACCACCTGCCGGACACGCCAAAATCACCTGCGGGCTACGCCAGAACCACTTGGACGACTCTCCGAAATGACCTGCCGGGCATGTTGGAACCACCTCTCAGACGTGCCAGAAGCACGTGGCGGACAGTCCGGAATCAACTGTTGGGCATACGCAACCACCTCTGAGACGTACCAGAACCACGTGCCATGCACGCCGGAACCACCTACCGGACAGACCGGAATCAACTTTTGGGCATGCCGGAACCACCAGTCAGATGTGCCAGAAACACGTGCCGGAGACGCCGGAAGAACCTGCCGAGCACGTCGCAACCACCTGCCGGACACGCCAAAATCACCTGCCCGCTACACCAGCACCACTTCGGGTACAAGCCGGAATCACGTGAGGGGCATACCGGCACAGCATCTCAGACTGAACCTCGTGCCGGACACCACAGAACCACCTGCCGGACAGACCGGAACCACCTGCCGGACACGCCGGAACCACCGGCTCGACCCGCCGGGACGACCGCTGGACATGCAAAATCACCTGACGGCTATGCCGGAAACACTTGGCGAACACTCTGGAATCACCTTCCGGGCATGCCGGAACCACCTGTCAGATATGCCAGAACCACGTGCCAATGAACCTGGAAGCACCTGCCGAGCACGCCTGAACCACCTGCTCGACTCGCCAGAACCACCTGTCAGACACGCAAAAATCACCTGCCGGCTACGCCACAACCAGTTGGGGAACACTTCGGAATCACCTGCCGGGCTTGCTGGAACCACCTGCCGGTCATGCCAAAATCACCTGCCAACTACTCCAGTACCACTTGGCGGACACTGTGGAAACACCTGTCGGGCCGGCCGGAACCACATCTCAGACGTGCCAGAACCATGTGCATGAGATGCTGGAACCACACCCCGAACAGACGGAAAACACCTGCCAGACCCGTCTGAACAACCTGCCGAGCACGCCGGAGCCACCTGCTCGACTCGCCGGAACCACCTACCTGACATGCCCAAATCACCAGCCGGGTATGCCAGAACCACTTGGCGGACACTCCGGAATCATCTGCCGGACATGCCGGAACCAGCTCTCAGACACACCAGAACCACGTGCCGGAGACGCCGGAAGCACCTGCCGAGCATGCCGGAGCCACCTGCTCGACTCGCCAGAAACACCTGCCGGACACGCCAAAATCACCTGCCGGGTACGCCAGAACCACCTGGCGCACACTCCGAAATCACCTGTCGCGCATGCCGGAACCACCTCTCAGACGTGCCGGAAGCACATGCCGGACACGCCGGAATCACCTACCGGACAGACCGGAACCACCTGCCGAGCACGCCGGAGCCACCTGTTCGACTCGCTGGAACCACCTGCCGGACAGGCCAATATCAACTGCTGGCTATTGCAGAACCACCTGGGGGATGGTCCGGAATCGCGTGCCAGCCATGGCGGAACCACCTCTCAGACATACCAGAACCACCTGCCGGAGAAGCTGGAAACACGTCCTGGACAGTCTGGAACCACCTGCCGGCCAAGCCTGAACCACCTGCCAAGCACAGCGGAACAACCTGCCAGACACCCAAAAGTCACCTGCGTGTTATGCCAGAACCACTCGGAGGACTCTCTGGGATGACCTGCCGGGCATGCCGGAACCACCTCTCAGACGTGCCAGAACCATGTGGCCGACAGTCCGGAATCACCTGTTGGGCATGCGCAACCACCTCTGAGACGTACCAGAACCACATGCCGTGCAGGCTGGAACCACCTACCGGACAGACCTGAATCACCTTTCGGGCATGCCGGAACCACCTGTCACATGTGCCAGGAACACGTGCCGGAGACGCCGGAAGCACCTGCCAATCACATTGGAACCACCTGCTCAACTCGCCTGAACCACCTGCCGGACATGCCAAAATCACCTGCCGACGATGCCAGAACCACTTGGCGAACACTCCGGAATCACTTGCCGGGCATGCAGGAACCACCTCTCAGACATGCCAGAACCACGTGCCAATGACCCCGGAAGCACCAGCCGAGCACGGCGGAACCACATTCTCGACTCGCCAGAACCACCTGCCGATCACGCAAAAATCGCCTGCCGGCTACGCCACAACCAGTTGGTGAACACTTTGGAATCACCTGCCAGGCTTGCTGGAACCACCTGCCAGTCATGCCAAAATCACCTGCCAACTACGCCAGAACCGCTTGGCGGACACTGCGGAAACACCTGTCGGGCCGGCTGGAACCACATCTCAGACGTGCCAGAAACGTGTTCATGAGATGCTGGAACCACACCCCGAACAGACGGATACCACCTGCCAGAACCGCCTGAACCACCTGCTGAGCACGCCGGAACCACCTGCTCGACTCACCGGTACCACCTCCCTGACACGCCAAAATGACCTGCTGGGTATGCCAGAACCACTTGGCGGACACTCCGGAATCATCTGCCGGACATGCCGGAACCAGCTCTCAGACACACCAGAACCAAGTGCCGGAGACGCCGGAAGCACCTGCCGAGCATGCCGGAGCCACCTGCTCGACTCGCCAGAAACACCTGCCGGACACGCCAAAATCACCTGCCGGGTACGCCAGAACCACCTGGCGGACACTCCGGAATCGCCTGCCGCGCCTGCCGGAACCACCTCTCAGACGTGCCGGAAGCACGTGCCAGACACGCCGGAAACACCTACCGGACAGACCGGAACCACCTGCCAAGAACGCCGGAGCCACCTGTTCGACTCGCTGGAACCACCTGCCGGACAGGACAATATCAACTGCTGGCTATGCCAGAACCACCTGGGGGACAGTCCGGGATCACCTGCCAGCCATGGCGGAACCACCTCTCAGACGTACCAGAACCGCCTGCCGGAGAAGCTGGAAACACGTCCTGGACAGACTGGAACCACGTGACGGGCATGCCTGAACCACCTGCCGAGCACGGTGGAACCACCTGCCGGACACGCCAAAATCACAGGCGGGCTACGCCAGAACCACTTGGACGACTCTCCGAAATGACCCGCCGGGCATGTTGGAACCACCTCTCAGACGTGCCAGAAGCACGTGGCGGACAGTCCGGAATCACCTGTTGGGCATGCGCAACCACCTCTGAGACGTACCAGAACCACATGCCGTGCAGGCTGGAACCACCTACCGGACAGACCGGAATCACCTTTCGGGCATGCCGGAACCACCTGTCAGATGTGCCAGAAACACGTGTCGGAGACGCCGGAAGCACCAGCCAAGCACGTTGGAACCACATGCTCAACTCGCCTGAACCACCTGCCGGACATGCCAAAATCACCTGCCGACTACGCCAGAACCACTTGGCGAACACTCCGGAATCACCTGCTGCGCATGCCGGAACCACCTCTCAGACGTGCCGGAAGCACGTGCCAGACACGCCGGAAACACATACCGGACAGACCGGAACCACCTGCCAAGAACGCCGGAAACACCTGCTCGACTCGCCAGAACCACCTGCCGGACACGCAAAAATCACCTGCCGGCTACGCCACAACCAGTTGGGGAACACTTCGGAATCACCTGCCGGGCTTGCTGGAACCACCTGCCGGTCATGCCAAAATCACCTGCCAACTACGCCAGTACCACTTGGCGGACACTGTGGAAACACCTGTCGGGCCGGCCGGAACCACATCTCACACGTGCCAGAACCATGTGCATGAGATGCTGGAACCACAACCCGAACAGACGGAAAACACCTGCCAGACCCGTCTGAACAACCTGCCGAGCACGCCGGAGCCACCTGCTCGACTCGCCGGAACCACCTACCTGACATGCCCAAATCACCAGCCGGGTATGCCAGAACCACTTGGCGGACACTCCGGAATCATCTGCCGGACATGCCGGAACCAGCTCTCAGACACACCAGAACCACGTGCCGGAGACGCCGGAAGCACCTGCCGAGCATGCCGGAGCCACCTGCTCGACTCGCCAGAAACACCTGCCGGACACGCCAAAATCACCTGCCGGGTACGCCAGAACCACCTGGCGGACAGTCCGAAATCACCTGTCGCGCATGCCGGAACCACCTCTCAGACGTGCCGGAAGCACGTGCCGGACACGCCGGAATCACCTACCGGACAGACCGGAACCACCTGCCGAGCACGCCGGAGCCACCTGTTCGACTCGCTGGAACCACCTGCCGGACAAGCCAGTATTAACTGCTGGCTATGCCAGAACCCCCTGGGGGACGCTCCAGAATCACCTGCCAGCCATGGCGGAACCACCTCTCAGACGTACAAGAACCACCTGCCGGAGAAGCTGGAAACACGTCCTGGACAGTCTGGAACCACCTGCCGGCCAAGCCTGAACCACCTGCCAAGCACAACGGAACAACCTGCCAGACACGCCAAAATCACCTGCGTGTTATGCCAGAGCCACTTGGAGGACTCTCTGGGATGACCTGCCGGGCATGCCGGAACCACCTCTCAGACGTGCCAGAACCACCTGCCGGACACGCAAATATCACCTGCCGGCTACGCCACAACCAGTTGGGGAACACTTCGGAATCACCTGCCGGGCTTGCTGGAACCACCTGCCGGTCATGCCAAAATCACCTGCTAACTACGCCAGTACCACTTGGCGGACACTGTGGAAACACCTGTCGGGCCGGCCGGAACCACATCTCAGACGTGCCAGAACCATGTGCATGAGCTGCTGGAACCACACCCCGAACAGACGGAAAACACCTGCCAGACCCGTCTGAACAACCTGCTGAGCACGCCGGAGCCACCTGCTCGACTCGCCGGAACCACCTACCTGACATGCCAAAATCACCAGCCGGGTATGCCAGAACCACTTGGCGGACACTCCGGAATCATCTGCCGGACATGCCGGAACCAGCTCTCAGACACACCAGAACCACGTGCCGGAGACGCCGGAAGCACCTGCCAAGCATGCCGGAGCCACCTGCTCGACTCGCCAGAAACACCTGCCGGACACGCCAAAATCACCTGCCGGGTACGCCAGAACCACCTGGAAGACACTCCGAAACCACCTGTCGCGCATGACGGAACCACCTCTCAGACGTGCCGGAAGCACGTGCCGGACAGGCCGGAAACACCTACCGGACAGACCGGAACCACCTGCCGAGCACGCCGGAGCCACCTGTTCGACTCGCTGGAACCACCTGCCGGACAGGCCAATATCAACTGCTGGCTATGCCAGAACCACCTGGGGGACAGTCCGGGATCACCTGCCAGCCATGGCGGAACCACCTCTCAGACGTACCAGAACCGCCTGCCGGAGAAGCTGGAAACACGTCCTGGACAGACTGGAACCACGTGACGGCCATGCCTGAACCACCTGCCGAGCACGGCGGAACCACCTGCCGGACACGCCAAAATCACAGGCGGGCTACGCCAGAACCACTTGGACGACTCTCCGAAATGACCCGCCGGGCATGTTGGAACCACCTCTCAGACGTGCCAGAAGCACGTGGCGGACAGTCCGGAATCCCCTGTTGGGCATACGCAAACACCTCTGAGACGTACCAGAACCACGTGCCGTGCACACCGGAACCACCTACCGGACAGACCGGAATCAACTCTTGGGCATGCCGGAACCACCAGTCAGATGTGCCAGAAACACGTGCCGGAGACGCCGGAAGCACCTGCCGAGCACGTCGCAAGCACCTGCTCAACTCGCCTGAACCACCTGCCGGACACGCCAAAATCACCTGCCCGCTACAAAAGCACCACTTCGGGGACAAGCCGGAATCACGTGAGGGGCATGCCGGCACAGCCTCTCAGACTGCACCTCGTGCCGGACACCACAGAACCACCTGCCGGACAGACCGGAACCACCTGCCGGACACGCCGGAACCACCGGCGCGACTCGCCGGAACCACCCCCGGACATGCAAAATCACCTGCCGGCTACACCAGAAACACTTGGTGAACACACCGGAATCACCTGCCGGGCATGTCGGAAGCACCTCTCAGACATGTCAGAACCACGTGCAAAGGACACCGGAAGCACCTGCCGAGCACGCCAGAACCACCTGCCGGACACGCCAAAATCACCTGCCAGGTATGCCAGAACCACTTTGTGGACACTCCGAAATCATCTGCCGGATATGCCAGAAGCAGCTCTCAGACACCCCAGAACCACATGCCGGACACGCCGGAAGCACCTGCTGAGCATGCCTGAGCCACCTGCTCGACTCACAAGAAACACCTGCCGGACACGCCAACATCACCTGCCGAGTACGCCAGAACCACTTGGCGGACACTCCGGAATCACAGGTCGGGCATGCCGGAACCACCTCTCAGTCTTGCCAGAACCATGTTCCGGACACGCCGGTACCACCTGCCGAGTATGCCGGAACCACCTGATCCACTCCCGAGGACCACCTGCTGGACACGCCAAAATCACCTGCTGGCTACGCCAGAACCACTCGGCAGACACTCCGGAATAACCTGCCGGGCATGCCGGAACCACCTCTTAGACATGCCAGAAGGACGTGTCGGACACGCCGGAAACACCTACCGGACAGACCGGAACCACCTGCTTGACATCCCGGAACCACCTGCTAAGCACGCCGGAGCCGCCTGCTCGATAGGCCGGAACCACCTGCCAGACAGGCCAAAATCAACAGCTGGCTATGCTAGAACCACCTGGCGGACAGTCCAAAATCACCTGCCTGGCATGCAGGAACCACCTCTCAGACGTAACAGAATCACGTTCCGGACACGCTGCAACCACATCCTGGACAGACTGGAACCACCTGCCGAGCTCGCCGGAACCACCTGCTCGACTGGCAGGACAATCGTGCCGGACACGCCAAAAGGAACTGCCGGCTACACCAGAACCACATAACCGACACTCAAGAATCACCTGCCTGGCATGCCTGAACCACCTCTCAGACGTGCCAGAAGCACGTGCCGGACATGCCGGAACGACCTACGGGACAGACCGGAACCACCTGCCTGACATGCCGGAACCACCTGCCGAGCACGCCAGAGCCACCTGCTCCCCTTGCCGGAACCACCTGCCAGACAGGCCAAAATCAACAGCTGGCTGTGCGAGAACCACCTTGGGGACAGTCCGGAATCACCTGCCAGCCATGGCGGAACCACCTCTCAGACGTGCCGGAAGCACGTGCCGGACACGCCGGAATCACCTACCGGACAGACCGGAACCACCTGCCGAGGACGCCGGAGCCACCTGTTCGACTCGCTGGAACCACCTGCCGGACAGGCCAATATCAACTGCTGGCTATGCCAGAACCACCTGGGGGACGGTCCGGAATCACCTGCCAGCCATGGCGGAACCACCTCTCAGACGTACCAGAACCACATGCCGGAGAAGCTGGAAACACGTCCTGGACAGTCTGGAACCACCTGCCGGCCAAGCCTGAACCACCTGCCAAGCACAACGGAACAACCTGCCAGACATGCCAAAATCACCTGCGTGTTATGCCAGAACCACTCGGAGGACTCTCTGGGATGACCTGCCGGGCATGCCGGAACCACCTCTCAGACGTGCGAGAACCAGGTGGCGGACAGTCCGGAATCACCTGTTGGGCATGCGCAACCACCTCTGAGACGTACCAGAACCACATGCCGTGCAGGCTGCAACCACCTACCGGACAGACCGGAATCACCTTTCGGGCATGCCGGAACCACCTGTCAGATGTGCCAGAAACACGTGCCGGAGACGCCGGAAGCACCTGCCAAGCACGTTGGAACCACCTGCTCAACTCGCCTGAACCACCTGCCGGACATGCCAAAATCACCTGCCGACTACGCCAGAACCACTTGGCGAACACTCCGGAATCACTTGCCGGGCATGCAGGAACCACCTCTCAGACATGCGAGAACCCCGTGCCAATGACCCCGGAAGCACCAGCCGAGCACGCCGGAACCACCTGCTCGACTCGCCAGAACCACCTGCTGATCACGCAAAAGTCACCTGCCGGCTACGCCACAACCAGTTGGTGAACACTTTGGAATCACCTGCCAGGCTTGCTGGAACCACCTGCCAGTCATGCCAAAATCACCTGCCAACTACGCCAGAACCGCTTGGCGGACACTGCGGAAACACCTGTCGGGCCGGCTGGAACCACATCTCAGACGTGCCAGAAACTTGTTCATGAGATGCTGGAACCACACCGCGAACAGACGGATACCACCTGCCAGAACCGCCTGAACCACCTGCTGAGCACGCCGGAACCACCTGCTCGACTCACCGGTACCACCTCCCTGACACGCCAAAATCACCTGCTGGGTATGCCAGAACCACTTGGCGGACACTCCGGAATCATCTGCCGGACATGCCGGAACCAGCTCTCAGACACACCAGAACCAAGTGCCGGAGACGCCGGAAGCACCTGCCGAGCAAGCCGGAGCCACCTGCTCGACTCGCCAGAAACACCTGCCGGACACGCCAAAATCACCTGCTGGGTACGCCAGAACCACCTGGCGGACACTACGGAATCACCTGCCGCGCATGCCGGAACCACCTCTCAGACGTGCCGGAAGCACGTGCCAGACACGCCGGAAACACCTAACGGACAGACCGGAACCACCTGCCAAGAACGCCAGAGCCACCTGTTCGACTCGCTGGAACCACCTGCCGGACAGGCCAATATCAACTGCTGGCTATGCCAGAACCACCTGGGGGCAGTCCGGGATCACCTGCCAGCCATGGCGGAACCACCTCTCAGACGTACCAGAACCACCTGCCGGAGAAGCTGGAAACACGTCCTGGACAGACTGGAACCACGTGACGGCCATGCCTGAACCACCTGCCGAGCACGGCGGAACCACCTGCCGGACACGCCAAAATCACCTGCGGGCTACGCCAGAACCACTTGGACGACTCTCCGAAATGACCTGCCGGGCATGTTGGAACCACCTCTCAGACGTGCCAGAAGCACGTGGCGGACAGTCCGGAATCAACTGTTGGGCATACGCAACCACCTCTGAGACGTACCAGAACCACGTGCCATGCACGCCGGAACCACCTACCGGACAGACCGGAATCAACTTTTGGGCATGCCGGAACCACCAGTCAGATGTGCCAGAAACACGTGCCGGAGACGCCGGAAGAACCTGCCGAGCACGTCGCAACCACCTGCTCAACTCGCCTCAACCACCTGCCGGACACGCCAAAATCACCTGCCCGCTACACCAGCACCACTTCGGGTACAAGCCGGAATCACGTGAGGGGCATACCGGCACAGCATCTCAGACTGAACCTCGTGCCGGACACCACAGAACCACCTGCCGGACAGACCGGAACCACCTGCCGGACACGCCGGAACCACCGGCTCGACCCGCCGGGACGACCGCTGGACATGCAAAATCACCTGACGGCTATGCCGGAAACACTTGGCGAACACTCTGGAATCACCTTCCGGGCATGCCAGAACCACCTGTCAGATATGCCAGAACCACGTGCCAATGAACCCGGAAGCACCTGCCGAGCACGCCTGAACCACCTGCTCGACTCGCCAGAACCACCTGTCAGACACGCAAAAATCACCTGCCGGCTACGCCACAACCAGTTGGGGAACACTTCGGAATCACCTGCCGGGCTTGCTGGAACCACCTGCCGGTCATGCCAAAATCACCTGCCAACTACTCCAGTACCACTTGGCGGACACTGTGGAAACACCTGTCGGGCCGGCCGGAACCACATCTCAGACGTGCCAGAACCATGTGCATGAGATGCTGGAACCACACCCCGAACAGACGGAAAACACCTGCCAGACCCGTCTGAACAACCTGCCGAGCATGCCGGAGCCACCTGCTCGACTCGCCGGAACCACCTACCTGACATGCCCAAATCACCAGCCGGGTATGCCAGAACCACTTGGCGGACACTCCGGAATCATCTGCCGGACATGCCGGAACCAGCTCTCAGACACACCAGAACCACGTGCCGGAGACGCCGGAAGCACCTGCCGAGCATGCCGGAGCCACCTGCTCGACTCGCCAGAAACACCTGCCGGACACGCCAAAATCACCTGCCGGGTACGCCAGAACCACCTGGCGCACACTCCGAAATCACCTGTCGCGCATGCCGGAACCACCTCTCAGACGTGCCGGAAGCACGTGCCGGACACGCCGGAATCACCTACCGGACAGACCGGAACCACCTGCCGAGCACGCCGGAGCCACCTGTTCGACTCGCTGGAACCACCTGCCGGACAGGCCAATATCAACTGCTGGCTATTGCAGAACCACCTGGGGGATGGTCCGGAATCGCGTGCCAGCCATGGCGGAACCACCTCTCAGACATACCAGAACCACCTGCCGGAGAAGCTGGAAACACGTCCTGGACAGTCTGGAACCACCTGCCGGCCAAGCCTGAACCACCTGCCAAGCACAGCGGAACAACCTGCCAGACACCCAAAAGTCACCTGCGTGTTATGCCAGAACCACTCGGAGGACTCTCTGGGATGACCTGCCGGGCATGCCGGAACCACCTCTCAGACGTGCCAGAACCATGTGGCCGACAGTCCGGAATCACCTGTTGGGCATGCGCAACCACCTCTGAGACGTACCAGAACCACATGCCGTGCAGGCTGGAACCACCTACCGGACAGACCTGAATCACCTTTCGGGCATGCCGGAACCACCTGTCACATGTGCCAGGAACACGTGCCGGAGACGCCGGAAGCACCTGCCAATCACATTGGAACCACCTGCTCAACTCGCCTGAACCACCTGCCGGACATGCCAAAATCACCTGCCGACGATGCCAGAACCACTTGGCGAACACTCCGGAATCACTTGCCGGGCATGCAGGAACCACCTCTCAGACATGCCAGAACCCCGTGCCAATGACCCCGGAAGCACCAGCCGAGCACGCCGGAACCACATTCTCGACTCGCCAGAACCACCTGCCGATCACGCAAAAATCACCTGCCGGCTACGCCACAACCAGTTGGTGAACACTTTGGAATCACCTGCCAGGCTTGCTGGAACCACCTGCCAGTCATGCCAAAATCACCTGCCAACTACGCCAGAACCGCTTGGCGGACACTGCGGAAACACCTGTCGGGCCGGCTGGAACCACATCTCAGACGTGCCAGAAACGTGTTCATGAGATGCTGGAACCACACCCCGAACAGACGGATACCACCTGCCAGAACCGCCTGAACCACCTGCTGAGCACGCCGGAACCACCTGCTCGACTCACCGGTACCACCTCCCTGACACGCCAAAATCACCTGCTGGGTATGCCAGAACCACTTGGCGGACACTCCGGAATCATCTGCCGGACATGCCGGAACCAGCTCTCAGACACACCAGAACCAAGTGCCGGAGACGCCGGAAGCACCTGCCGAGCATGCCGGAGCCACCTGCTCGACTCGCCAGAAACACCTGCCGGACACGCCAAAATCACCTGCCGGGTACGCCAGAACCACCTGGCGGACACTCCGGAATCGCCTGCCGCGCCTGCCGGAACCACCTCTCAGACGTGCCGGAAGCACGTGCCAGACACGCCGGAAACACCTACCGGACAGACCGGAACCACCTGCCAAGAACGCCGGAGCCACCTGTTCGACTCGCTGGAACCACCTGCCGGACAGGACAATATCAACTGCTGGCTATGCCAGAACCACCTGGGGGACAGTCCGGGATCACCTGCCAGCCATGGCGGAACCACCTCTCAGACGTACCAGAACCGCCTGCCGGAGAAGCTGGAAACACGTCCTGGACAGACTGGAACCACGTGACGGCCATGCCTGAACCACCTGCCGAGCACGGCGGAACCACCTGCCGGACACGCCAAAATCACAGGCGGGCTACGCCAGAACCACTTGGACGACTCTCCGAAATGACCCGCCGGGCATGTTGGAACCACCTCTCAGACGTGCCAGAAGCACGTGGCGGACAGTCCGGAATCCCCTGTTGGGCATACGCAAACACCTCTGAGACGTACCAGAACCACGTGCCGTGCACACCGGAACCACCTACCGGACAGACCGGAATCAACTCTTGGGCATGCCGGAACCACCAGTCAGATGTGCCAGAAACACGTGCCGGAGACGCCGGAAGCACCTGCCGAGCACGTCGCAAGCACCTGCTCAACTCGCCTGAACCACCTGCCGGACACGCCAAAATCACCTGCCCGCTACAAAAGCACCACTTCGGGGACAAGCCGGAATCACGTGAGGGGCATGCCGGCACAGCCTCTCAGACTGCACCTCGTGCCGGACACCACAGAACCACCTGCCGGACAGACCGGAACCACCTGCCGGACACGCCGGAACCACCGGCTCGACCCGCCGGAACGACCGCTGGACATGCAAAATCACCTGCCGGCTACGCCGGAAACACTTGGCGAACACTCCGGAATCACCTGCCGGGCATGCCGGAACCACCTCTCAGATATGCCAGAACCACGTGCCAATGACCCCGGAAGCACCTGCCGAGCACGCCGGAACCACCTGCTCGACTCGCCAGAACCACCTGCCGGACACGCAAAAATCACCTGCCGGCTACGCCACAACCAGTTGGGGAACACTTCGGAATCACCTGCCGGGCTTGCTGGAACCACCTGCCGGTCATGCCAAAATCACCTGCCAACTACGCCAGTACCACTTGGCGGACACTGTGGAAACACCTGTCGGGCCGGCCGGAACCACATCTCAGACGTGCCAGAACCCGGTGCATGAGATGCTGGAACCACACCCCGAAGAGACGGAAAACACCTGCCAGACCCGTCTGAACAACCTGCCGAGCACACCGGAGCCACCTGCTCGACTCGCCGGAACCACCTACCTGACATGCCCAAATCACCAGCCGGGTATGCCAGAACCACTTGGCGGACACTCCGGAATCATCTGCTGGACATGCCGGAACCAGCTCTCAGACACACCAGAACCACGTGCCGGAGACGCCGGAAGCACCTGCCGAGCATGCCGGAGCCACCTGCTCGACTCGCTGGAACCACCTGCCGGACAGGCCAATATCAACTGCTGGCTATTGCAGAACCACCTGGGGGATGGTCCGGAATCGCGTGCCAGCCATGGCGGAACCACCTCTCAGACATACCAGAACCACCTGCCGGAGAAGCTGGAAACACGTCCTGGACAGTCTGGAACCACCTGCCGGCCAAGCCTGAACCACCTGCCAAGCACAGCGGAACAACCTGCCAGACACCCAAAAGTCACCTGCGTGTTATGCCAGAACCACTCGGAGGACTCTCTGGGATGACCTGCCGGGCATGCCGGAACCACCTCTCAGACGTGCCAGAACCATGTGGCCGACAGTCCGGAATCACCTGTTGGGCATGCGCAACCACCTCTGAGACGTACCAGAACCACATGCCGTGCAGGCTGGAACCACCTACCGGACAGACCTGAATCACCTTTCGGGCATGCCGGAACCACCTGTCACATGTGCCAGGAACACGTGCCGGAGACGCCGGAAGCACCTGCCAATCACATTGGAACCACCTGCTCAACTCGCCTGAACCACCTGCCGGACATGCCAAAATCACCTGCCGACGATGCCAGAACCACTTGGCGAACACTCCGGAATCACTTGCCGGGCATGCAGGAACCACCTCTCAGACATGCCAGAACCCCGTGCCAATGACCCCGGAAGCACCAGCCGAGCACGCCGGAACCACATTCTCGACTCGCCAGAACCACCTGCCGATCACGCAAAAATCACCTGCCGGCTACGCCACAACCAGTTGGTGAACACTTTGGAATCACCTGCCAGGCTTGCTGGAACCACCTGCCAGTCATGCCAAAATCACCTGCCAACTACGCCAGAACCGCTTGGCGGACACTGCGGAAACACCTGTCGGGCCGGCTGGAACCACATCTCAGACGTGCCAGAAACGTGTTCATGAGATGCTGGAACCACACCCCGAACAGACGGATACCACCTGCCAGAACCGCCTGAACCACCTGCTGAGCACGCCGGAACCACCTGCTCGACTCACCGGTACCACCTCCCTGACACGCCAAAATGACCTGCTGGGTATGCCAGAACCACTTGGCGGACACTCCGGAATCATCTGCCGGACATGCCGGAACCAGCTCTCAGACACACCAGAACCAAGTGCCGGAGACGCCGGAAGCACCTGCCGAGCATGCCGGAGCCACCTGCTCGACTCGCCAGAAACACCTGCCGGACACGCCAAAATCACCTGCCGGGTACGCCAGAACCACCTGGCGGACACTCCGGAATCGCCTGCCGCGCCTTCCGGAACCACCTCTCAGACGTGCCGGAAGCACGTGCCAGACACGCCGGAAACACCTACCGGACAGACCGGAACCACCTGCCAAGAACGCCGGAGCCACCTGTTCGACTCGCTGGAACCACCTGCCGGACAGGACAATATCAACTGCTGGCTATGCCAGAACCACCTGGGGGACAGTCCGGGATCACCTGCCAGCCATGGCGGAACCACCTCTCAGACGTACCAGAACCGCCTGCCGGAGAAGCTGGAAACACGTCCTGGACAGACTGGAACCACGTGACGGCCATGCCTGAACCACCTGCCGAGCACGGCGGAACCACCTGCCGGACACGCCAAAATCACAGGCGGGCTACGCCAGAACCACTTGGACGACTCTCCGAAATGACCCGCCGGGCATGTTGGAACCACCTCTCAGACGTGCCAGAAGCACGTGGCGGACAGTCCGGAATCACCTGTTGGGCATATGCAACCACCTCTGAGACGTACCAGAACCACGTGCCGTGCACACCGGAACCACCTACCGGACAGACCGGAATCAACTCTTGGGCATGCCGGAACCACCAGTCAGATGTGCCAGAAACACGTGCCGGAGACGCCGGAAGCACCTGCCGAGCACGTCGCAACCACCTGCTCAACTCGCCTGAACCACCTGCCGGACACGCCAAAATCACCTGCCCGCTACAAAAGCACCACTTCGGGGACAAGCCGGAATCACGTGAGGGGCATGCCGGCACAGCCTCTCAGACTGCACCTCGTGCCGGACACCACAGAACCACCTGCCGGACAGACCGGAACCACCTGCCGGACACGCCGGAACCACCGGCTCGACCCGCCGGAACGACCGCTGGACATGCAAAATCACCTGCCGGCTACGCCGGAAACACTTGGCGAACACTCCGGAATCACCTGCCGGGCATGCCGGAACCACCTCTCAGATATGCCAGAACCACGTGCCAATGACCCCGGAAGCACCAGCCGAGCACGCCGGAACCACCTGCTCGACTCGCCAGAACCACCTGCCGGACACGCAAAAATCACCTGCCGGCTACGCCACAACCAGTTGGGGAACACTTCGGAATCACCTGCCGGGCTTGCTGGAACCACCTGCCGGTCATGCCAAAATCACCTGCCAACTACGCCAGTACCACTTGGCGGACACTGTGGAAACACCTGTCGGGCCGGCCGGAACCACATCTCAGACGTGCCAGAACCATGTGCATGAGATGCTGGAAGTACACCCCGAACAGACGGAAAACACCTGCCAGACCCGTCTGAACAACCTGCCGAGCACACCGGAGCCACCTGCTCGACTCGCCGGAACCACCTACCTGACATGCCCAAATCACCAGCCGGGTATGCCAGAACCACTTGGCGGACACTCCGGAATCATCTGCCGGACATGCCGGAACCAGCTCTCAGACACACCAGAACCACGTGCCGGAGACGCCGGAAGCACCTGCCGAGCATGCCGGAGCCACCTGCTCGACTCGCCAGAAACACCTGCCGGACACGCCAAAATCACCTGCCGGGTACGCCAGAACCACCTGGCGCACACTCCGAAATCACCTGTCGCGCATGCCGGAACCACCTCTCAGACGTGCCGGAAGCACGTGCCGGACACGCCGGAATCACCTACCGGACAGACCGGAACCACCTGCCGAGCACGCCGGAGCCACCTGTTCGACTCGCTGGAACCACCTGCTGGACAGGCCAATATCAACTGCTGGCTATTGCAGAACCACCTGGGGGATGGTCCGGAATCGCGTGCCAGCCATGGCGGAACCACCTCTCAGACATACCAGAACCACCTGGCGGAGAAGCTGGAAACACGTCCTGGACAGTCTGGAACCACCTGCCGGCCAAGCCTGAACCACCTGCCAAGCACAGCGGAACAACCTGCCAGACACGCCAAAATCACCTGCGTGTTATGCCAGAACCACTCGGAGGACTCTCTGGGATGACCTGCCGGGCATGCCGGAACCACCTCTCAGACGTGCCAGAACCATGTGGCCGACAGTCCGGAATCACATGTTGGGCATGCGCAACCACCTCTGAGACGTACCAGAACCACATGCCGTGCATGCTGGAACCACCTACCGGACAGACCGGAATCACCTTTCGGGCATGCCGGAACCACCTGTCACATGTGCCAGAAACACGTGCCGGAGACGCCGGAAGCACCTGCCAAGCACATTGGAACCACCTGCTCAACTCGCCTGAACCACCTGCCGGACATGCCAAAATCACCTGCCGACGATGCCAGAACCACTTGGCGAACACTCCGGAATCACTTGCCGGGCATGCAGGAACCACCTCTCAGACATGCCAGAACCCCGTGCCAATGACCCCGGAAGCACCAGCCGAGCACGCCGGAACCACCTGCTCGACTCGCCAGAAACACCTGCCGGACACGCCAAAATCACCTGCCGGGTATGCCAGAACCACCTGGCGGACACTACGGAATCACCTGCCGCGCATGCCGGAACCACCTCTCAGACGTACCGGAAGCACCTGCCAGACACGCCGGAAACACCTTCGGACAGACCGGAACCACCTGCCAAGAACGCCGGAGCCACCTGTTCGACTCGCTGGAACCACCTGCCGGACAGGCCAATATCAACTGCTGGCTATGCCAGAACCACCTGGGGGACAGTCCGGGATCACCTGCCAGCCATGGCGGAACCACCTCTCAGACGTACCAGAACCACATGCCGGAGAAGCTGGAAACACGTCCTGGACAGACTGGAACCACGTGACGGCCATGCCTGAACCACCTGCCGAGCACGGCGGAACCACCTGCCGGACACGCCAAAATCACCTGCGGGCCACGCCAGAACCACTTGGACGACTCTCCTTAATGACCTGCCGGGCATGTTGGAACCACCTCTCAGACGTGCCAGAAGCACGTGGCGGACAGTCCGGAATCACCTGTTGGGCATACGCAACCACCTCTGAAACGTACCAGAACCACGTGCCGTGCACGCCGGAACCACCTACCGGACAGACCGGAATCAACTCTTGGGCATGCCGGAACCACCAGTCAGATGTGCCAGAAACACGTGCCGGAGACGCCGGAAGCACCTGCCGAGCACGTCGCAACCACCTGCTCAACTCGCCTGAACCACCTGCCGGACACGCCAAAATCACCTGCCCGCTACACCAGCACCACTTCGGGGACAAGCCGGAATCACGTGAGGGGCATGCCAGCACAACCTCTCAGACTGAACCTCGTGCCGGACACCACAGAACCACCTTCCGGACAGACCGGAACCACCTGCCGGACACGCCGGGACCACCGGCTCGACCCGCCGGAACGACCGCTGGACATGCAAAATCACCTGCCGGCTACGCCGGAAACACTTGGCGAACACTCCGGAATCACCTGCCGGGCATGCCGGAACCACCTCTCAGATATGCCAGAACCACGTGCCAATGACCCCGGAAGCACCTGCCGAGCACGCCGGAACCACCTGCTCGACTCGCCAGAACCAACTGCCGGACACACAAAAATCACCAGCCGGCTACGCCACAACCAGTTGGGGAACACTTCGGAATCACCTGCCGGGCTTGCTGGAACCACCTGCCGGTCATGCCAAAATCACCTGCCAACTACGCCAGTACCACTTGGCGGACACTGTGGAAACACCTGTCGGGCCGGCCGGAACCACATCTCAGACGTGCCAGAACCATGTGCATGAGATGCTGGAACCACACCCAGAACAGACGGAAAACACCTGCCAGACCCGTCTGAAAAACCTGCCGAGCACGCCTGAGACACCTGCTCGACTCGCCGGAACCAAATACCTGACATGCCCAAATCACCAGCCGGGTATGCCAGAACCACTTGGCGGACACTCCGGAATCATCTGCCGGACATGCCGGAACCAGCTCTCAGACACACCAGAACCACGTGCCGGAGACGCCGGAAGCACCTGCCGAGCATGCCGGAGCCACCTGCTCGACTCGCCAGAAGCACCTGCCGGACACGCCAAAATCACCTGCCGGGTACGCCAGAACAAACTGGCGGACACTCCGAAATCACCTGTCGCGCATGCCGGAACCACCTCTCAGACGTGCCGGAAGCACGTGCCGGACACGCCGGAATCACCTACCGGACAGACCGGAACCACATGCCGAGCACGCCGGAGACACCTGTTCGACTCGCTGGAACCACCTGCCGGACATGCCAATATCAACTGCTGGCTATGCCAGAACCACCTGGGGGACAGTCCGGAATCGCCTGTCAGCCATGGCGGAACCACCTCTCAGACGTACCAGAACCACCTGCCGGAGAAGCTGGAAACACGTCCTGGACAGTCTGGAACCACCTGCCGGCCAAGCCTGAACCACCTGCCAAGCACAACGGAAAAACCTGCCAGACACGCCAAAATCACCTGCGTGTTATGCCAGAACCACTTGGAGGACTCTCTGGGATGACCTGCCGGGCATGCCGGAACCACCTCTCAGACGTGCCAGAACCAGGTGGCGGACAGTCCGGAATCACCTGTTGGGCATGCGCAACCACCTCTGAGACGTACCAGAACCACATGCCGTGCAGGCTGGAACCACCTACCGGACAGACCGGAATCACCTTTCGGGCATGCCGGAACCAC
Organism: Equus caballus; assembly: GCF_041296265.1. Lineage (NCBI taxonomy): Eukaryota > Metazoa > Chordata > Mammalia > Perissodactyla > Equidae > Equus > Equus caballus. The sequence continues at coordinate 4,869,791 of NC_091710.1, forward strand.
CTGTCAGATGTGCCAGAAACACGTGCCGGAGACTCCAGAAGCACCTGCCAAGCACGTTGGAACCACCTGCTCAACTCGCCTGAACCACCTGCCGGACATGCCAAAATCACCTGCCGACTATGCCAGAACCACTTGGCGAACACTCCGGAATCACTTGCCGGGCATGCAGGAACCACCTCTCAGACATGCCAGAACCCCGTGCCAATGACCCGGGAACCACCAGCAGAGCACTTCGGAACCACCTGCTCGACTCGCCAGAACCACCTGCCGATCACGCAAAAATCACCTGCTGGCTACGCCACAACCAGTTGGTGAAAACTTTGGAATCACCTGCCAGGCTTGCTGGAACCACCTGCCAGTCATGCCAAAATCACCTGCCAACTACGCCAGAACCGCTTGGCGGACACTGCGGAAACACCTGTCGGGCCGGCTGGAACCACATCTCAGACGTGCCAGAAACGTGTTCATGAGATGCTGGAACCACACCCCGAACAGACGGATACCACCTGCCAGAACCGCCTGAACCACCTGCTGAGCACGCCGGAACCACCTGCTCGACTCACCGGTACCACCTCCCTGACACGCCAAAATGACCTGCTGGGTATGCCAGAACCACTTGTCGGACACTCCGGAATCATCTGCCGGACATGCCGGAACCAGCTCTCAGACACACCAGAACCAAGTGCCGGAGACGCCGGAAGCACCTGCCGAGCATGCCGGAGCCACCTGCTCTACTCGCCAGAAACACCTGCCGGACACGCCAAAATCACCTGCCGGGTATGCCAGAACCACCTGGCGGACACTACGGAATCACCTGCTGCGCATGCCGGAAACACTTCTCAGACGTGCCGGAAGCACGTGCCAGACACGCCGGAAACACCTACCGGACAGACCGGAACCACCTGCCAAGAACGCCGGAGCCACCTGTTCGACTCGCTGGAACCACCTGCCGGACAGGCCAATATCAACTGCTGGCTATGCCAGAAACACCTGGGGGACAGTCCGGGATCACCTGCCAGCCATGGCGGAACCACCTCTCAGACGTACCAGAACCACCTGCCGGAGAAGCTGGAAACACGTCCTGGACAGACTGGAATCACGTGACGGCCATGCCTGAACCACCTGCCGAGCTCGGCGGAACCACCTGCCGGACACGCCAAAATCACCTGCGGGCTACGCCAGAACCACTTGGACGACTCTCCGAAATGACCTGCCGGGCATGTTGGAACCACCTCTCAGACGTGCCAGAAGCACGTGGCGGACAGTCCGGAATCACCTGTTGGGCATACGCAACCACCTCTGAGACGTACCAGAACCACGTGCCGTGCACGCCGGAACCACCTACCGGACAGACCGGAATCAACTTTTGGGCATGCCGGAACCAACAGTCAGATGTGCCAGAAACACGTGCCGGAGACGCCGGAAGCACCTGCCGAGCACGTCGCAACCACCTGCTCAACTCGCCTGAACCACCTGCCGGACACGCCAAAATCACCTGCCCGCTACAGCAGCACCACTTCGGGGACAAGCCGGAATCACGTGAGGGGCATGCCGGCACAGCCTCTCAGACTGAACCTCGTGCCGGACACCACAGAACCACCTGCCGGACAGACCGGAACCACCTGCCGGGCTCGCCGGAACCACCGGCTCGACCCGCCGGAACGACCGCTGGACATGCAAAATCACCTGCCGGCTACGCCGGAAACACTTGGCGAACACTCCGGAATCACCTGCCGGGCATGCGGGAACCACCTCTCAGACATGCCAGAACCCCGTGCCAATGACCCCGGTAGCACCAGCCTAGCGCGCCTGAACCACCTGCTCGACTCGCCAGAACCACCTGCCGATCACGCAAAAATCACCTGCCGGCTACGCCACAACCAGTTGGTGAACACTTTGGAATCACCTGCCAGGCTTGCTGGAACCACCTGCCGGTCATGCCAAAATCACCTGCCAACTACGCCAGTACCACTTGGCGGACACTGTGGAAACACCTGTCGGGCCGGCCGGAACCACATCTCACACGTGCCAGAACCATGTGCATGAGATGCTGGAACCACACCCCGAACAGACGGAAAACACCTGCCAGACCCGTCTGAACAACCTGCCGAGCACGCCGGAGCCACCTGCTCGACTCGCCGGAACCACCTACCTGACACGCCCAAATCACCAGCCGGGTATGCCAGAACCACTTGGCGGACACTCCGGAATCATCTGCCGGACATGCCGGAACCAGCTCTCAGACACACCAGAACCACGTGCCGGAGACGCCGGAAGCACCTCCCGAGCATGCCGGAGCCACCTGCTCGACTCGCCAGAAACACCTGCCGGACACGCCAAAATCACCTGCCGGGTACACCAGAACCACCTGGCGGACACTCCGAAATCACCTGTCGCGAATGCCGGAACCACCTCTCAGACGTGCCGGGAGCACGTGCCGGACACGCCGGAATCACCTACCGGACAGACCGGAACCACCTGCCGAGCACGCCGGAGCCACCTGTTCGACTCGTTGGAACCACCTGCCGGACAGTCCAATATCAACTGCTGGCTATGCCAGAACCACCTGGGGGACGGTCCGGAATCGCCTGCCAGCCATGGCGGACCAAGCTCTCAGACGTACCAGAACCACCTGAAGGAGAAGCTGGAAACACGTCCTGGACAGTCTGGAACCACCTGCCGGCCAAGCCTGAACCACCTGCCAAGCACAACTGAACAACCCGCCAGACACGCCAAAATCACCTGCGTGTTATGCCAGAACCAGTTGGAGGACTCTCTGGGATGACCTGCCGGGCATGCCGGAACCACCTCTCAGACGTGCCGGAAGCACGTGCCAGACACGCCGGAAACACCTACCGGACAGACCGGAACCACCTGCCAAGAACGCCGGAGCCACCTGTTCGACTCGCTGGAACCACCTGCCGGACAGGACAATATCAACTGCTGGCTATGCCAGAACCACCTGGGGGACAGTCCGGGATCACCTGCCAGCCATGGCGGAACCACCTTTCAGACGTACCAGAACCACCTGCCGGAGAAGCTGGAAACACGTCCTGGACAGACTGGAAATACGTGACGGCCATGCCTGAACCACCTGCCGAGCACGGCGGAACCATCTGCCGGACACGCCAAAATCACCTGCGGGCTACGCCAGAACCACTTGGACGACTCTCCGAAATGACCTGCCGGGCATGTTGGAACCACCTCTCAGACGTGCCAGAAGCACGTGGCGGACAGTCCGGAATCCCCTGTTGGGCATACGCAACCACCTCTGAGACGTACCAGAACCACATGCCGTGCACGCCGGAACCACCTACCGGACAGACCGGAATCAACTTTTGGGCATGCCGGAACCACCAGTCAGATGTGCCAGAAACACGTGCCGGAGACGCCGGAAGCACCTGCCGAGCACGTCGCAACCACCTGCTCAACTCGCCTGAACAACCTGCCGGACATGCCAAAATCACCTGCCCGCTACACCAGCACCACTTCGGGGACAAGCCGCAATCACGTGAGGGGCATGCCGGCACAGCCTCTCAGACTGAACCTCGTGCCGGACACCACAGAACCACCTGCCGGACAGACCGGAACCACCTGCCGGACACGCCGCAACCACCGGCTAGACCCGCCGGAACGACCGCTGGACATGCAAAATCACCTGCCGGCTACGCCGGAAACACTTGGCGAACACTCCGGAATCACCTGCCGGGCATGCCGGAACCACCTCTCAGATATGCCAGAACCACATGCCAATGACCCCGGAAGCACCTGCCGAGCACGCCGGAACCACCTGCTCGACTCGCCAGAACCACCTGCCGGACACGCAAAAATCACCTGCCGGCTACGCCACAACCAGTTGGGGAACACTTCGGAATCACCTGCCGGGCTTGCTGGAACCACCTGCCGGTCATGCCAAAATCACCTGCCAACTACGCCAGTACCACTTGGCGGGCACTGTGGAAACACCTGTCGGGCCGGCCGGAACCACATCTCAGACGTGCCAGAACCAAGTGCATGAGATGCTGGAACCACACCCCGAACAGATGGAAAACACCTGCCAGACCCGTCTGAACAACCTGCCGAGCACGCCGGAGCCACCTGCTCGACTCGCCGGAACCACCTACCTGACATGCCAAAATCACCAGCCGGGTATGGCAGAACCACTTGGCGGACACTCCGGAATCATCTGCCGGGCATGCCGGAACCACCTCTCAAACGTGCCGGAAGCACGTGCCAGACACGCCGGAATCACCTACCGGACAGACCGGAACCACCTGCCGAGCACGCCGGAGCCACCTGTTCGACTCGCTGGAACCACCTGCCGGACAGGCCAATATCAACTGCTGGCTATGCCAGAACCACCTGGGGGACAGTCCGGAATCGCCTGTAAGCCATGGCGGAACCACCTCTCAGACGTACCAGAACCACCTGCCGGAGAAGCTGGAAACACGTCCTGGACAGTCTGGAACCACCTGCCGGCCAAGCCTGAACCACCTGCTAAGCACAACGGAACAACCTGCCAGACACGCCAAAATCACCTGCGTGTTATGCCAGAACCACTTGGAGGACTCTCTGGGATGACCTGCCGGGCATGCCGGAACCACCTCTCAGACGTGCCAGAACCATGTGGCGGACAGTCCGGAATCACCTGTTGGGCATGCGCAACCACCTCTGAGATGTACCAGAACCACATGCCGTGCAGGCTGGAACCACCTACCGGACAGACCGGAATCACCTTTCGGGCATGCCGGAACCACCTGTCACATGTGCCAGAAACACGTGCCGGAGACGCCGGAAGCACCTGCCAATCACATTGGAACCACCTGCTCAACTCGCCTGAACCACCTGCCGGACATGCCAAAATCACCTGCCGACGATGCCAGAACCACTTGGCGAAAACTCCGGAATCACCTGCCTGGCATGCCAGAACCACCTCTCAGACATGCCAGAACCACGTGCCAATGACACCAGAAGCACCTGCCTAGCATGCCGGAACCACCTGCTCGACTCGCCGGAACCACCTACCTGACACGCAAAAACCACCGGCCGTGTATACCAGAACCACTTGGTGGTCACTCCAGAATCATCTGCCAGACATGCCAGAAGCAGCTCTGAGACACACCAGAACAACCTGCCGGAGACGTCGGAAGCACCTGCTGAGCATGCCTGAGCCACCTGCTCGACTCTCAAGAAACACCTGCCAGAGGCGCCAAAATCACCTGCCTCCTACACCAGAAGCACTTGGCAGACAAGCCGGAATCACGTGAAGGGCATGCCATCACAATCTCTCAGACGTGCCAGAACCTCGTGCCGGAAACCCCAGAACACCCTGCCGGACAGACCGGAACCACCTGCCGGACACGCCGGAACCACCGGCTCGACCCGCCGGAACGACCGCTGGACATGCAAAATCACCTGCCGGCTACGCCGGAAACACTTGGCGAACACTCCGGAATCACCTGCCGGGCATGCCGGAACCACCTCTCAGATATGCCAGAACCACGTGCCAATGACCCCGGAAGCACCTGCCGAGCACGCCGGAACCACCTGCTCGACTCGCCAGAACCACCTGCCGGACACGCAAAAATCACCTGCCGGCTACGCCACAACCAGTTGGGGAACACTTCGGAATCACCTGCCGGGCTTGCTGGAACCACCTGCCGGTCATGCCAAAATCACCTGCCAACTACGCCAGTACCACTTGGCGGACACTGTGGAAACACCTGTCGGGCCGGCAGGAACCACATCTCACACGTGCCAGAACCATGTGCATGAGATGCTGGAACCACACCCCGAACAGACGGAAAACACCTGCCAGACCCGTCTGAACAACCTGCCGAGCACGCCGGAGCCACCTGCTCGACTCGCCGGAACCACCTACCTGACATGCCCAAATCACCAGCCGGGTATGCCAGAACCACTTGGCGGACACTCCGGAATCATCTGCCGGACATGCCGGAACCAGCTCTCAGACACACCAGAACCACGTGCCGGAGACGCCGGAAGCACCTGCCGAGCATGCCGGAGCCACCTGCTCGACTCGCCAGAAACACCTGCCGGACACGCCAAAATCACCTGCCGGGTACGCCAGAACCACCTGGCGGACACTCCGAAATCACCTGTCGCGCATGCCGGAACCACCTCTCAGACGTGCCGGAAGCACGTGCCGGACACGCCGGAATCACCTACCGGACAGACCGGAACCACCTGCCGAGCACGCCGGAGCCACCTGTTCGACTGGCTGGAACCACCTGCCGGACAGGCCAATATTAACTGCTGGCTATGCCAGAACCACCTGGGGGACAGTCCGGGATCACCTGCCAGCCATGGCGGAACCACCTCTCACACGTACCAGAACCACCTGCCGGAGAAGCTGGAAACACGTCCTGGACAGTCTGGAACCACCTGCCGGCCAAGCCTGAACCACCTGCCAAGCACAACGGAACAACCTGCCAGACACGCCAAAATCACCTGCGTGTTATGCCAGAACCACTTGGAGGACTCTCTGGGATGACCTGCCGGGCATGCCGGAACCACCTCTCAGACGTGCCAGAACCATGTGGCGGACAGTCCGGAATCACCTGTTGGGCATGCGCAACCACCTCTGAGCCGTACCAGAACCACATGCCGTGCAAGCTGGAACCACCTGCCGGACAGACCGGAATCACCTTTCGGGCATGCCGGAACCACCTGTCAGATGTGCCAGAAACACGTGCCGGAGACGCCGGAAACACCGGCCAAGCACGTAGCAACCACCTGCTCAACTCGCCTGAACCGCCTGCCGGACACGCCAAAATCACCTGCCCGCTACACCAGCACCACTTCGGGGACAAGCCGGAATCACGTGAGGGGCATGCCGGCACAGCCTCTCAGACTGAACCTCGTGCCGGACACCACAGAACCACCTGCCGGACAGACCGGAACCACCTGCCGGACACGCCGGAACCACCGGCTCGACCCGCCGGAACGACCGCTGGACATGCAAAATCACCTGCCGGCTACGCCGGAAACACTTGGCGAACACTCCGGAATCACCTGCCGGGCATGCCGGAACCACCTCTCAGATATGCCAGAACCACGTGCCAATGACCCCGGAAGCACCTGCCGAGCACCACGGAACCACCTGCTCGACTCGCCAGAACCACCTGCTGGACACGCAAAAATCACCTGCCGGCTACGCCACAACCAGTTGGGGAACACTTCGGAATCACCTGCCGGGCTTGCTGGAACCACCTGCCGGTCATGACAAAATCACCTGCCAACTACGACAGTACCACTTGGCGGACACTGTGGAAACACCTGTCGGGCCGGCCGGAACCACATCTCAGACGTGCCAGAACCATGTGCATGAGAAATAGGAACCACACCCCGAATAGACGGAAAACACCTGCCAGACCCGTCTGAACAACCTGCCGAGCACGCCGGAGCCACCTGCTCGACTCGCCGGAACCACCTACCTGACATGCCCAAATCACCAGCCGGGTATGCCAGAACCACTTGGCGGACACTCCGGAATCATCTGCCGGACATGCCGGAACCAGCTCTCAGACACACCAGAACCACGTGCCGGAGACGCCGGAAGCACCTGCCGAGCATGCCGGAGTCCCTGCTCGACTCGCCAGAAACACCTGCCGGACACGCCAAAATCACCTGCCGGGTACGCCAGAACCACCTGGCGGACACTCCAAAATCACCTGCCGCGCATGCTGGAACCACCTCTCAGTCGTGCCGGAAGCACGTGCCGGACACGCCGGAAACACCTACCGGACAGACCGGAACCACCTGCCGAGCACGCCGGAGCCACCTGTTCGACTGGCTGGAACCACCTGCCGGACAGGCCAATATTAACTGCTGGCTATGCCAGAACCACCTGGGGGACAGTCCGGGATCACCTGCCAGCCATGGCGGAACCACCTCTCACACATACCAGAACCACCTGCCGGAGAAGCTGGAAACACGTCCTCGACAGTCTGGAACCACCTGCCGGCCAAGCCTGAACCACCTGCCAAGCACAACGGAACAACCTGCCAGACACGCCAAAATCACCTGCGTGTTATGCCAGAACCACTTGGAGGACTCTCTGGGATGACCTGCCGGGCATGCCGGAACCACCTCTCAGACGTGCCAGAACCATGTGGCGGACAGTCCGGAATCACCTGTTGGGCATGCGCAACCACCTCTGAGACGTACCAGAACCACATGCCGTGCAGGCTGGAACCACCTGCCGGACAGACCGGAATCACCTTTCGGGCATGCCGGAACCACCTGTCAGATGTGCCAGAAACACGTGCCGGAGACGCCGGAAGCACCTGCCGAGCACGTAGCAACCACCTGCTCAACTCGCCTGAACCGCCTGCCGGACACGCCAAAATCACCTGCCCGCTACACCAGCACCACTTCGGGGACAAGCCGGAATCACGTGAGGGGCATGCCGGCACAGCCTCTCAGACTGAACCTCGTGCCGGACACCACAGAACCACCTGCCGGACAGACCGGAACCACCTGCCGGACACGCCGGAACCACCGGCTCGACCCGCCGGAACGACTGCTGGACATGCAAAATCACCTGCCGGCTACGCCGGAAACACTTGGCGAACATTCCGGAATCACCTGCCGGGCATGCGGGAACCACCTCTCAGACATGCCAGAACCCCGTGCCAATGACCCCGGTAGCACCAGCCTAGCGCGCCTGAACCACCTGCTCGACTCGCCAGAACCACCTGCCGATCACGCAAAAATCACCTGCCGGCTACGCCACAACCAGTTGGTGAACACTTTGGAATCACCTGCCAGGCTTGCTGGAACCACCTGCCGGTCATGCCAAAATCACCTGCCAACTACGCCAGTACCACTTGGCGGACACTGTGGAAACACCTGTCGGGCCGGCCGGAACCACATCTCACACGTGCCAGAACCATGTGCATGAGATGCTGGAACCACACCCCGAACAGACGGAAAACACCTGCCAGACCCGTCTGAACAACCTGCCGAGCACGCCGGAGCCACCTGCTCGACTCGCCGGAACCACCTACCTGACACGCCCAAATCACCAGCCGGGTATGCCAGAACCACTTGGCGGACACTCCGGAATCATCTGCCGGACATGCCGGAACCAGCTCTCAGACACACCAGAACCACGTGCCGGAGACGCCGGAAGCACCTCCCGAGCATGCCGGAGCCACCTGCTCGACTCGCCAGAAACACCTGCCGGACACGCCAAAATCACCTGCCGGGTACACCAGAACCACCTGGCGGACACTCCGAAATCACCTGTCGCGAATGCCGGAACCACCTCTCAGACGTGCCGGGAGCACGTGCCGGACACGCCGGAATCACCTACCGGACAGACCGGAACCACCTGCCGAGCACGCCGGAGCCACCTGTTCGACTCGTTGGAACCACCTGCCGGACAGTCCAATATCAACTGCTGGCTATGCCAGAACCACCTGGGGGACGGTCCGGAATCGCCTGCCAGCCATGGCGGACCAAGCTCTCAGACGTACCAGAACCACCTGAAGGAGAAGCTGGAAACACGTCCTGGACAGTCTGGAACCACCTGCCGGCCAAGCCTGAACCACCTGCCAAGCACAACTGAACAACCCGCCAGACACGCCAAAATCACCTGCGTGTTATGCCAGAACCAGTTGGAGGACTCTCTGGGATGACCTGCCGGGCATGCCGGAACCACCTCTCAGACGTGCCGGAAGCACGTGCCAGACACGCCGGAAACACCTACCGGACAGACCGGAACCACCTGCCAAGAACGCCGGAGCCACCTGTTCGACTCGCTGGAACCACCTGCCGGACAGGACAATATCAACTGCTGGCTATGCCAGAACCACCTGGGGGACAGTCCGGGATCACCTGCCAGCCATGGCGGAACCACCTTTCAGACGTACCAGAACCACCTGCCGGAGAAGCTGGAAACACGTCCTGGACAGACTGGAAATACGTGACGGCCATGCCTGAACCACCTGCCGAGCACGGCGGAACCATCTGCCGGACACGCCAAAATCACCTGCGGGCTACGCCAGAACCACTTGGACGACTCTCCGAAATGACCTGCCGGGCATGTTGGAACCACCTCTCAGACGTGCCAGAAGCACGTGGCGGACAGTCCGGAATCCCCTGTTGGGCATACGCAACCACCTCTGAGACGTACCAGAACCACATGCCGTGCACGCCGGAACCACCTACCGGACAGACCGGAATCAACTTTTGGGCATGCCGGAACCACCAGTCAGATGTGCCAGAAACACGTGCCGGAGACGCCGGAAGCACCTGCCGAGCACGTCGCAACCACCTGCTCAACTCGCCTGAACAACCTGCCGGACATGCCAAAATCACCTGCCCGCTACACCAGCACCACTTCGGGGACAAGCCGCAATCACGTGAGGGGCATGCCGGCACAGCCTCTCAGACTGAACCTCGTGCCGGACACCACAGAACCACCTGCCGGACAGACCGGAACCACCTGCCGGACACGCCGCAACCACCGGCTAGACCCGCCGGAACGACCGCTGGACATGCAAAATCACCTGCCGGCTACGCCGGAAACACTTGGCGAACACTCCGGAATCACCTGCCGGGCATGCCGGAACCACCTCTCAGATATGCCAGAACCACATGCCAATGACCCCGGAAGCACCTGCCGAGCACGCCGGAACCACCTGCTCGACTCGCCAGAACCACCTGCCGGACACGCAAAAATCACCTGCCGGCTACGCCACAACCAGTTGGGGAACACTTCGGAATCACCTGCCGGGCTTGCTGGAACCACCTGCCGGTCATGCCAAAATCACCTGCCAACTACGCCAGTACCACTTGGCGGGCACTGTGGAAACACCTGTCGGGCCGGCCGGAACCACATCTCAGACGTGCCAGAACCAAGTGCATGAGATGCTGGAACCACACCCCGAACAGATGGAAAACACCTGCCAGACCCGTCTGAACAACCTGCCGAGCACGCCGGAGCCACCTGCTCGACTCGCCGGAACCACCTACCTGACATGCCAAAATCACCAGCCGGGTATGGCAGAACCACTTGGCGGACACTCCGGAATCATCTGCCGGGCATGCCGGAACCACCTCTCAAACGTGCCGGAAGCACGTGCCAGACACGCCGGAATCACCTACCGGACAGACCGGAACCACCTGCCGAGCACGCCGGAGCCACCTGTTCGACTCGCTGGAACCACCTGCCGGACAGGCCAATATCAACTGCTGGCTATGCCAGAACCACCTGGGGGACAGTCCGGAATCGCCTGTAAGCCATGGCGGAACCACCTCTCAGACGTACCAGAACCACCTGCCGGAGAAGCTGGAAACACGTCCTGGACAGTCTGGAACCACCTGCCGGCCAAGCCTGAACCACCTGCTAAGCACAACGGAACAACCTGCCAGACACGCCAAAATCACCTGCGTGTTATGCCAGAACCACTTGGAGGACTCTCTGGGATGACCTGCCGGGCATGCCGGAACCACCTCTCAGACGTGCCAGAACCATGTGGCGGACAGTCCGGAATCACCTGTTGGGCATGCGCAACCACCTCTGAGATGTACCAGAACCACATGCCGTGCAGGCTGGAACCACCTACCGGACAGACCGGAATCACCTTTCGGGCATGCCGGAACCACCTGTCACATGTGCCAGAAACACGTGCCGGAGACGCCGGAAGCACCTGCCAATCACATTGGAACCACCTGCTCAACTCGCCTGAACCACCTGCCGGACATGCCAAAATCACCTGCCGACGATGCCAGAACCACTTGGCGAAAACTCCGGAATCACCTGCCTGGCATGCCAGAACCACCTCTCAGACATGCCAGAACCACGTGCCAATGACACCAGAAGCACCTGCCTAGCATGCCGGAACCACCTGCTCGACTCGCCGGAACCACCTACCTGACACGCAAAAACCACCGGCCGTGTATACCAGAACCACTTGGTGGTCACTCCAGAATCATCTGCCAGACATGCCAGAAGCAGCTCTGAGACACACCAGAACAACCTGCCGGAGACGTCGGAAGCACCTGCTGAGCATGCCTGAGCCACCTGCTCGACTCTCAAGAAACACCTGCCAGACGCGCCAAAATCACCTGCCTCCTACACCAGAAGCACTTGGCAGACAAGCCGGAATCACGTGAAGGGCATGCCATCACAATCTCTCAGACGTGCCAGAACCTCGTGCCGGACACCCCAGAACACCCTGCCGGACAGACCGGAACCACCTGCCGGACACGCCGGAACCACCGGCTCGACCCGCCGGAACGACCGCTGGACATGCAAAATCACCTGCCGGCTACGCCGGAAACACTTGGCGAACACTCCGGAATCACCTGCCGGGCATGCCGGAACCACCTCTCAGATATGCCAGAACCACGTGACAATGACCCCGGAAGCACCTGCCGAGCACGCCGGAACCACCTGCTCGACTCGCCAGAACCACCTGCCGGACACGCAAAAATCACCTGCCGGCTACGCCACAACCAGTTGGGGAACACTTCGGAATCACCTGCCGGGCTTGCTGGAACCACCTGCCGGTCATGCCAAAATCACCTGCCAACTACGCCAGTACCACTTGGCGGACACTGTGGAAACACCTGTCGGGCCGGCAGGAACCACATCTCACACGTGCCAGAACCATGTGCATGAGATGCTGGAACCACACCCCGAACAGACGGAAAACACCTGCCAGACCCGTCTGAACAACCTGCCGAGCACGCCGGAGCCACCTGCTCGACTCGCCGGAACCACCTACCTGACATGCCCAAATCACCAGCCGGGTATGCCAGAACCACTTGGCGGACACTCCGGAATCATCTGCCGGACATGCCGGAACCAGCTCTCAGACAGACCAGAACCACGTGCCGGAGACGCCGGAAGCACCTGCCGAGCATGCCGGAGCCACCTGCTCGACTCGCCAGAAACACCTGCCGGACACGCCAAAATCACCTGCCGGGTACGCCAGAACCACCTGGCGGACACTCCGAAATCACCTGTCGCGCATGCCGGAACCACCTCTCAGACGTGCCGGAAGCACGTGCCGGACACGCCGGAATCACCTACCGGACAGACCGGAACCACCTGCCGAGCACGCCGGAGCCACCTGTTCGACTGGCTGGAACCACCTGCCGGACAGGCCAATATTAACTGCTGGCTATGCCAGAACCACCTGGGGGACAGTCCGGGATCACCTGCCAGCCATGGCGGAACCACCTCTCACACGTACCAGAACCACCTGCCGGAGAAGCTGGAAACACGTCCTGGACAGTCTGGAACCACCTGCCGGCCAAGCCTGAACCACCTGCCAAGCACAACGGAACAACCTGCCAGACACGCCAAAATCACCTGCGTGTTATGCCAGAACCACTTGGAGGACTCTCTGGGATGACCTGCCGGGCATGCCGGAACCACCTCTCAGACGTGCCAGAACCATGTGGCGGACAGTCCGGAATCACCTGTTGGGCATGCGCAACCACCTCTGAGCCGTACCAGAACCACATGCCGTGCAAGCTGGAACCACCTGCCGGACAGACCGGAATCACCTTTCGGGCATGCCGGAACCACCTGTCAGATGTGCCAGAAACACGTGCCGGAGACGCCGGAAACACCGGCCAAGCACGTAGCAACCACCTGCTCAACTCGCCTGAACCGCCTGCCGGACACGCCAAAATCACCTGCCCGCTACACCAGCACCACTTCGGGGACAAGCCGGAATCACGTGAGGGGCATGCCGGCACAGCCTCTCAGACTGAACCTCGTGCCGGACACCACAGAACCACCTGCCGGACAGACCGGAACCACCTGCCGGACACGCCGGAACCACCGGCTCGACCCGCCGGAACGACCGCTGGACATGCAAAATCACCTGCCGGCTACGCCGGAAACACTTGGCGAACACTCCGGAATCACCTGCCGGGCATGCCGGAACCACCTCTCAGATATGCCAGAACCACGTGCCAATGACCCCGGAAGCACCTGCCGAGCACCACGGAACCACCTGCTCGACTCGCCAGAACCACCTGCTGGACACGCAAAAATCACCTGCCGGCTACGCCACAACCAGTTGGGGAACACTTCGGAATCACCTGCCGGGCTTGCTGGAACCACCTGCCGGTCATGACAAAATCACCTGCCAACTACGACAGTACCACTTGGCGGACACTGTGGAAACACCTGTCGGGCCGGCCGGAACCACATCTCAGACGTGCCAGAACCATGTGCATGAGAAATAGGAACCACACCCCGAATAGACGGAAAACACCTGCCAGACCCGTCTGAACAACCTGCCGAGCACGCCGGAGCCACCTGCTCGACTCGCCGGAACCACCTACCTGACATGCCCAAATCACCAGCCGGGTATGCCAGAACCACTTGGCGGACACTCCGGAATCATCTGCCGGACATGCCGGAACCAGCTCTCAGACACACCAGAACCACGTGCCGGAGACGCCGGAAGCACCTGCCGAGCATGCCGGAGTCCCTGCTCGACTCGCCAGAAACACCTGCCGGACACGCCAAAATCACCTGCCGGGTACGCCAGAACCACCTGGCGGACACTCCAAAATCACCTGCCGCGCATGCTGGAACCACCTCTCAGTCGTGCCGGAAGCACGTGCCGGACACGCCGGAAACACCTACCGGACAGACCGGAATCACCTGCCGAGCACGCCGGAGCCACCTGTTCGACTGGCTGGAACCACCTGCCGGACAGGCCAATATTAACTGCTGGCTATGCCAGAACCACCTGGGGGACAGTCCGGGATCACCTGCCAGCCATGGCGGAACCACCTCTCACACATACCAGAACCACCTGCCGGAGAAGCTGGAAACACGTCCTCGACAGTCTGGAACCACCTGCCGGCCAAGCCTGAACCACCTGCCAAGCACAACGGAATAACCTGCCAGACACGCCAAAATCAACTGCGTGTTATGCCAGAACCACTTGGAGGACTCTCTGGGATGACCTGCCGCTCATGCCTGAACCACCTCTGAGACGTGCCAGAACCATGTGGTGGACAGTCCGGAATCACCTGTTGGGCATGCGCAACCACCTCTGAGACGTACCAGAACCACATGCCGTGCAGGCCGGAACCACCTACCGGACAGACCGGAATCACCTTTCGGGCATGCAGGAACCACCTGTCAGATGTGCCAGAATCACGTGCCGGAGACGCCGCAAGCACCTGCTGAGCACGTAGCAACCACCTGCTCAACTCGCCTGAACCACCTGCCGGACACGCCACAATCACCTGCCCGCTACACCAGCACCACTTCGGGGACAAGCCGGAATCACGTGAGGGGCATGCCGGCACAGCCTCTCAGACTGAACCTCGTGCCGGACACCACAGAACCACCTGCCGGACAGACCGGAACCACCTGCCGGACACGCCGGAACCACCGGCTCGACCCGCCGGAACGACTGCTGGACATGCAAAATCACCTGCCGGCTACGCCGGAAACACTTGGCGAACATTCCGGAATCACCTGCCGGGCATGCCGGAACCACCTCTCAGATAAGCCAGAACCACGTGCCAATGATCCCGGAAGCACCTGCCGAGCACGCCGGAGCCACCTGCTCGACACGCCAGAACCACCTGCCGGACACGCAAAAATCACCTGCCGGCTACGCCACAACCAGTTGGGGAACACTTCGGAATCACCTGCCGGGCTTGCTGGAACCACCTGCCGGTCATGCCAAAATCACCTGCCAACTACGCCAGTACCACTTGGCGGACACTGTGGAAACACCTGTCGGGCCGGCAGGAACCACATCTCACACGTGCCAGAACCATGTGCATGAGATGCTGGAACCACACCCCGAACAGACGGAAAACACCTGCCAGACCCGTCTGAACAACCTGCCGAGCACGCCAGAGCCACCTGCTTGACTCGCCAGAAACTCCTGCCGGACACGCCAAAATCACCTGCCGGGTACGCCAGAACCACCTGGCGGACACTCCGAAATCACCTGCCGCGCATGCTGGAACCACCTCTCAGACGTGCCGGAAGCACGTGCCGGACACGCCGGAAACACCTCGCGGACGGACCGGAACCACCTGCCGAGCACGCCGGAGCCACCTGTTCGACTGGCTGGAACCACCTGCCGGACAGGCCAATATTAACTGCTGGCTATGCCAGAACCACCTGGGGGACAGTCCGGGATCACCTGCCAGCCATGGCGGAACCACCTCTCACACGTACCAGAACCACCTGCCGGAGAAGCTGGAAACACGTCCTCGACAGTCTGGAACCACCTGCCGGCCAAGCCTGAACCACCTGCCAAGCACAACGGAACAACCTGCCAGACACGCCAAAATCACCTGCGTGTTATGCCAGAACCACTTGGAGGACTCTCTGGGATGACCTGCCGGGCATGCCGGAACCACCTCTCAGACGTGCCAGAACCATGTGGCGGACAGTCCGGAATCACCTGTTGGGCATGCGCAACCACCTCTGAGACGTACCAGAACCACATGCCGTGCAGGCTGGAACCACCTACCGGACAGACCGGAATCACCTTTCGGGCATGCCGGAACCACCTGTCAGATGTGCCAGAAACACGTGCCGGAGACGCCGGAAGCACCTGCCAAGCACGTTGGAACCACCTGCTCAACTCGCCTGAACCACCTGCCGGACATGCCAAAATCACCTGCCGACTATGCCAGAACCACTTGGCGAACACTCCGGAATCACTTGCCGGGCATGCAGGAACCACCTCTCAGACATGCCAGAACCCCGTGCCAATGACCCCGGAAGCACCAGCCGAGCACGCCGGAACCACCTGCTCAACTCGCCTGAACCACCTGCCGGACACGCCAAAATCACCTGCCCGCTACACCAGCACCACTTCGGGGACAAGCCGGAATCACGTGAGGGGCATGCCGGCACAGCCTCTCAGACTGAACCTCGTGCCGGACACCACAGAACCACCTGCCGGACAGACCGGAACCACCTGCCGGACACGCCGGAACCACCGGCTCGACCCGCCGGAACGACCGCTGGACATGCAAAATCACCTGCCGGCTACGCCGGAAACACTTGGCGAACACTCCGGAATCACCTGCCGGGCATGCCGGAACCACCTCTCAGATATGCCAGAACCACGTGCCAATGACCCCGGAAGCACCTGCCGAGCACGCCGGAACCACCTGCTCGACTCGCCAGAACCACCTGCCGGACACGCAAAAATCACCTGCCGGCTACGCCACAACCAGTTGGGGAACACTTCGGAATCACCTGCCGGGCTTGCTGGAACCACCTGCCGGTCATGCCAAAATCACCTGCCAACTACGCCAGTACCACTTGGCGGACACTGTGGAAACACCTGTCGGGCCGGCCGGAACCACATCTCAGACGTGCCAGAACCATGTGCATGAGAAATAGGAACCACACCCCGAATAGACGGAAAACACCTGCCAGACCCGTCTGAACAACCTGCCGAACACGCCGGAGCCACCTGCTCGACTCGCCGGAACCACCTACCTGACATGCCAAAATCACCAGCCGGGTATGCCAGAACCACTTGGCGGACACTCCGGAATCATCTGCCGGACATGCCGGAACCAGCTCTCAGACACACCAGAACCACGTGCCGGAGACGCCGGAAGCACCTGCCGAGCATGCCGGAGCCACCTGCTCGACTCGCCAGAAACACCTGCCGGACAGGCCAAAATCACCTGCCGGGTACGCCAGAACCACCTGGCAGACACTCCGAAATCACCTGTCGCGCATGCCGGAACCACCTCTCAGACGTGCCGGAAGCACGTGCCGGACACGCCGGAAACACCTACCGGACAGACCGGAACCACCTGCCGAGCACGCCGGAGCCACCTGTTCGACTGGCTGGAACCACCTGCCGGTCAGGCCAATATTAACTGCTGGCTATGCCAGAACCATCTGGGGGACAGTCCGGAATCACCTGCCAGCCATGGTGGAACCATCTCTCACACGTACCAGAACCACCTGCCGGAGAAGCTGGAAACACGTCCTGGACAGACTGGAACCACGTGACGGCCATGCCTGAACCACCTGCCGAGCATGGCGGAACCACCTGCCGGACACGCCAAAATCACCTGCGGGCTACGCCAGAACCACTTGGACGACTCTCCGAAATGACCTGCTGGGCATGTTGGAACCAACTCTCAGACGTGCCAGA
Organism: Equus caballus; assembly: GCF_041296265.1. NCBI lineage: Eukaryota > Metazoa > Chordata > Mammalia > Perissodactyla > Equidae > Equus > Equus caballus. Next base: position 4,887,952 of record NC_091710.1, read on the forward strand.
AGCACGTGGCGGACAGTCCGGAATCACCTGTTGGGCATACGCAACCACCTCTGAGACGTACCAGAACCACGTGCCGTGCACGCCGGAACCACCTACCGGACAGACCGGAATCAAATTTTGGGCATGCCGGAACCACCAGTCAGATGTTCCAGAAACAGGTGCCGCAGACGCCGGAAGCACCTGCCGAGCACGTAGCAACCACCTGCTCAACTCGCCTGAACCACCTGCCGGACACGCCAAAATCACCTGCCCGCTACACCAGCACCACTTCGGGGACAAGCCGGAATCACGTGAGGGGCATGCCGGCACAGCCTCTCAGACTGAACCTCGTGCCGGACACCACAGAACCACCTGCCGGACAGACCGGAACCACCTGCCGGACACGCCGGAACCACCGGCTCGACCCGCAGGAACGACCGCTGGACATGCAAAATCACCTGCCGGCTACGCCAGAAACACTTGGCGAACATTCCGGAATCACCTGCCGGGCATGCCGGAACCACCTCTCAGATAAGCCAGAACCACGTGCCAATGATCCCGGAAGCACCTGCCGAGCACGCCGGAGCCACCTGCTCGACACGCCAGAACCACCTGCCGGACACGCAAAAATCACCTGCCGGCTACGCCACAACCAGTTGGGGAACACTTCGGAATCACCTGCCGGGCTTGCTGGAACCACCTGCCGGTCATGCCAAAATCACCTGCCAACTACGCCAGTACCACTTGGCGGACACTGTGGAAACACCTGTCGGGCCGGCAGGAACCACATCTCACACGTGCCAGAACCATGTGCATGAGATGCTGGAACCACACCCCGAACAGACGGAAAACACCTGCCAGACCCGTCTGAACAACCTGCCGAGCACGCCAGAGCCACCTGCTCGACTCGCCAGAAACACCTGCCGGACACGCCAAAATCACCTGCCGGGTACGCCAGAACCACCTGGCGGACACTCCGAAATCACCTGCCGCGCATGCTGGAACCACCTCTCAGACGTGCCGGAAGCACGTGCCGGACACGCCGGAAACACCTAGCGGACAGACCGGAACCACCTGCCGAGCACGCCGGAGCCACCTGTTCGACTGGCTGGAACCACCTGCCGGACAGGCCAATATTAACTGCTGGCTATGCCAGAACCACCTGGGGGACAGTCCGGGATCACCTGCCAGCCATGGCGGAACCACCTCTCACACGTACCAGAACCACCTGCCGGAGAAGCTGGAAACACGTCCTCGACAGTCTGGAACCACCTGCCGGCCAAGCCTGAACCACCTGCCAAGCACAACGGAACAACCTGCCAGACACGCCAAAATCACCTGCGTGTTATGCCAGAACCACTTGGAGGACTCTCTGGGATGACCTGCCGGGCATGCCGGAACCACCTCTCAGACGTGCCAGAACCATGTGGCGGACAGTCCGGAATCACCTGTTGGGCATGCGCAACCACCTCTGAGACGTACCAGAACCACATGCCGTGCAGGCTGGAACCACCTACCGGACAGACCGGAATCACCTTTCGGGCATGCCGGAACCACCTGTCAGATGTGCCAGAAACACGTGCCGGAGACGCCGGAAGCACCTGCCAAGCACGTTGGAACCACCTGCTCAACTCGCCTGAACCACCTGCCGGACATGCCAAAATCACCTGCCGACTATGCCAGAACCACTTGGCGAACACTCCGGAATCACTTGCCGGGCATGCAGGAACCACATCTCAGACATGCCAGAACCCCGTGCCAATGACCCCGGAAGCACCAGCCGAGCACGCCGGAACCACCTGCTCAACTCGCCTGAACCACCTGCCGGACACGCCAAAATCACCTGCCCGCTACACCAGCACCACTTCGGGGACAAGCCGGAATCACATGAGGGGCATGCCGGCACAGCCTCTCAGACTGAACCTCGTGCCAGACACCACAGAACCACCTGCTGGACAGACCGGAACCACCTGCCGGACACGCCGGAACCACCGGCTCGACCCGCCGGAACGACCGCTGGACATGCAAAATCACCTGCCGGCTACGCCGGAAACACTTGGCGAACACTCCGGAATCACCTGCCGGGCATGCCGGAACCACCTCTCAGATATGCCAGAACCACGTGCCAATGACCCCGGAAGCACCTGCCGAGCACGCCGGAACCACCTGCTCGACTCGCCAGAACCACCTGCCGGACACGCAAAAATCACCTGCCGGCTACGCCACAACCAGTTGGGGAACACTTCGGAATCACCTGCCGGGCTTGCTGGAACCACCTGCCGGTCATGCCAAAATCACCTGCCAACTACGCCAGTACCACTTGGCGGACACTGTGGAAACACCTGTCGGGCCGGCCGGAACCACATCTCAGACGTGCCAGAACCATGTGCATGAGAAATAGGAACCACACCCCGAATAGACGGAAAACACCTGCCAGACCCGTCTGAACAACCTGCCGAGCACGCCGGAGCCACCTGCTCGACTCGCCGGAACCACCTACCTGACATGCCAAAATCACCAGCCGGGTATGCCAGAACCACTTGGCGGACACTCCGGAATCATCTGCCGGACATGCCGGAACCAGCTCTCAGACACACCAGAACCACGTGCCGGAGACGCCGGAAGCACCTGCCGAGCATGCCGGAACCACCTGCTCGACTCGCCAGAAACACCTGCCGGACAGGCCAAAATCACCTGCCGGGTACGCCAGAACCACCTGGCAGACACTCCGAAATCACCTGTCGCGCATGCCGGAACCACCTCTCAGACGTGCCGGAAGCACGTGCCGGACACGCCGGAAACACCTACCGGACAGACCGGAACCACCTGCCGAGCACGCCGGAGCCACCTGTTCGACTGGCTGGAACCACCTGCCGGTCAGGCCAATATTAACTGCTGGCTATGCCAGAACCATCTGGGGGACAGTCCGGAATCACCTGCCAGCCATGGCGGAACCATCTCTCACACGTACCAGAACCACCTGCCGGAGAAGCTGGAAACACGTCCTGGACAGACTGGAACCACGTGACGGCCATGCCTGAACCACCTGCCGAGCATGGCGGAACCACCTGCCGGACACGCCAAAATCACCTGCGGGCTACGCCAGAACCACTTGGACGACTCTCCGAAATGACCTGCCGGGCATGTTGGAACCAACTCTCAGACGTGCCAGAAGCACGTGGCGGACAGTCCGGAATCACCTGTTGGGCATACGCAACCACCTCTGAGACGTACCAGAACCACGTGCCGTGCACGCCGGAACCACCTACCGGACAGACCGGAATCAAATTTTGGGCATGCCGGAACCACCAGTCAGATGTTCCAGAAACAGGTGCCGCAGACGCCGGAAGCACCAGCCGAGCACGTAGCAACCACCTGCTCAACTCGCCTGAACCACCTGCCGGACACGCCAAAATCACCTGCCCGCTACACCAGCACCACTTCGGGGACAAGCCGGAATCACGTGAGGGGCATGCCGGCACAGCCTCTCAGACTGAACCTCGTGCCGGACACCACAGAACCACCTGCCGGACAGACCGGAACCACCTGCCGGACACGCCGGAACCACCGGCTCGACCCGCAGGAACGACCGCTGGACATGCAAAATCACCTGCCGGCTACGCCAGAAACACTTGGCGAACATTCCGGAATCACCTGCCGGGCATGCCGGAACCACCTCTCAGATAAGCCAGAACCACGTGCCAATGATCCCGGAAGCACCTGCCGAGCACGCCGGAGCCACCTGCTCGACACGCCAGAACCACCTGCCGGACACGCAAAAATCACCTGCCGGCTACGCCACAACCAGTTGGGGAACACTTCAGAATCACCTGCCGGGCTTGCTGGAACCACCTGCCGGTCATGCCAAAATCACCTGCCAACTACGCCAGTACCACTTGGCGGACACTGTGGAAACACCTGTCGGGCCGGCAGGAACCACATCTCACACGTGCCAGAACCATGTGCATGAGATGCTGGAACCACACCCCGAACAGACGGAAAACACCTGCCAGACCCGTCTGAACAACCTGCCGAGCACGCCAGAGCCACCTGCTCGACTCGCCAGAAACACCTGCCGGACACGCCAAAATCACCTGCCGGGTATGCCAGAACCACCTGGCGGACACTCCGAAATCACCTGCCGCGCATGCTGGAACCACCTCTCAGACGTGCCGGAAGCACGTGCCGGACACGCCGGAAACACCTAGCGGACAGACCGGAACCACCTGCCGAGCACGCCGGAGCCACCTGTTCGACTGGCTGGAACCACCTGCCGGACAGGCCAATATTAACTGCTGGCTATGCCAGAACCACCTGGGGGACAGTCCGGGATCACCTGCCAGCCATGGCGGAACCACCTCTCACACGTACCAGAACCACCTGCCAGAGAAGCTGGAAACACGTCCTCGACAGTCTGGAACCACCTGCCGGCCAAGCCTGAACCACCTGCCAAGCACAACGGAACAACCTGCCAGACACGCCAAAATCACCTGCGTGTTATGCCAGAACCACTTGGAGGACTCTCTGGGATGACCTGCCGGGCATGCCGGAACCACCTCTCAGACGTGCCAGAACCATGTGGCGGACAGTCCGGAATCACCTGTTGGGCATGCGCAACCACCTCTGAGACGTACCAGAACCACATGCCGTGCAGGCTGGAACCACCTACCGGACAGACCGGAATCACCTTTCGGGCATGCCGGAACCACCTGTCAGATGTGCCAGAAACACGTGCCGGAGACGCCGGAAGCACCTGCCAAGCACGTTGGAACCACCTGCTCAACTCGCCTGAACCACCTGCCGGACATGCCAAAATCACCTGCCGACTATGCCAGAACCACTTGGCGAACACTCCGGAATCACTTGCCGGGCATGCAGGAACCACATCTCAGACATGCCAGAACCCCGTGCCAATGACCCCGGAAGCACCAGCCGAGCACGCCGGAACCACCTGCTCAACTCGCCTGAACCACCTGCCGGACACGCCAAAATCACCTGCCCGCTACACCAGCACCACTTCGGGGACAAGCCGGAATCACATGAGGGGCATGCCGGCACAGCCTCTCAGACTGAACCTCGTGCCAGACACCACAGAACCACCTGCCGGACAGACCGGAACCACCTGCCGGACACGCCGGAACCACCGGCTCGACCCGCCGGAACGACCGCTGGACATGCAAAATCACCTGCCGGCTACGCCGGAAACACTTGGTGAACACTCCGGAATCACCTGCCGGGCATGCCGGAACCACCTCTCAGATATGCCAGAACCACGTGCCAATGACCCCGGAAGCACCTGCCGAGCACGCCGGAACCACCTGCTCGACTCGCCAGAACCACCTGCCGGACACGCAAAAATCACCTGCCGGCTACGCCACAACCAGTTGGGGAACACTTCGGAATCACCTGCCGGGCTTGCTGGAACCACCTGCCGGTCATGCCAAAATCACCTGCCAACTACGCCAGTACCACTTGGCGGACACTGTGAAAACACCTGTCGGGCCGGCCGGAACCACATCTCAGACGTGCCAGAACCATGTGCATGAGAAATAGGAACCACACCCCGAATAGACGGAAAACACCTGCCAGACCCGTCTGAACAACCTGCCGAGCACGCCGGAGCCACCTGCTCGACTCGCCGGAACCACCTACCTGACATGCCCAAATCACCAGCCGGGTATGCCAGAACCACTTGGCGGACACTCCGGAATCATCTGCCGGACATGCCGGAACCAGCTCTCAGACACACCAGAACCACGTGCCGGAGACGCCGGAAGCACCTGCCGAGCATGCCGGAGCCACCTGCTCGACTCGCCAGAAACACCTGCCGGACACGCCAAAATCACCTGCCGGGTACGCCAGAACCACCTGGCGGACACTCCGAAATCACCTGTCGCGCATGCCGGAACCACCTCTCAGACGTGCCGGAAGCACGTGCCGGACACGCCGGAATCACCTAGCGGACAGACCGGAACCACCTGCCGAGCACGCCGGAGCCACCTGTTCGACTGGCTGGAACCACCTGCCGGACAGGCCAATATTAACTGCTGGCTATGCCAGAACCACCTGGGGGACAGTCCGGGATCACCTGCCAGCCATGGCGGAACCACCTCTCACACGTACCAGAACCACCTGCCGGAGAAGCTGGAAACACGTCCTGGACAGTCTGGAACCACCTGCCGGCCAAGCCTGAACCACCTGCCAAGCACAACGGAACAACCTGCCAGACACGCCAAAATCACCTGCGTGTTATGCCAGAACCACTTGGAGGACTCTCTGGGATGACCTGCCGGGCATGCCGGAACCACCTCTCAGACGTGCCAGAACCATGTGGCGGACAGTCCGGAATCACCTGTTGGGCATGCGCAACCACCTCTGAGACGTACCAGAACCACATGCCGTGCAGGCTGGAACCACCTACCGGACAGACCGGAATCACCTTTCGGGCATGCCGGAACCACCTGTCAGATGTGCCAGAAACACGTGCCGGAGACGCCGGAAGCACCTGCCAAACACGTTGGAACCACCTGCTCAACTCGCCTGAACCACCTGCCGGACATGCCAAAATCACCTGCCGACTATGCCAGAACCACTTGGCGAACACTCCGGAATCACTTGCCGGGCATGCAGGAACCACCCCTCAGACATGCCAGAACCCCGTGCCAATGACCCCGGAAGCACCAGCCGAGCACGCCGGAACCACCTGCTCAACTCGCCTGAACCACCTGCCGGACACGCCAAAATCACCTGCCCGCTACACCAGCACCACTTCGGGGACAAGCCGGAATCACGTGAGGGGCATGCCGGCACAGCCTCTCAGACTGAACCTCGTGCCGGACACCACAGAACCACCTGCCGGACAGACCGGAACCACCTGCCGGACACGCCGGAACCACCGGCTCGACCCGCCGGAACGACCGCTGGACATGCAAAATCACCTGCCGGCTACGCCGGAAACACTTGGCGAACACTCCGGAATCACCTGAGGGGCATGCCGGAACCACCTCTCAGATATGCCAGAACCACGTGCCAATGACCCCGGAAGCACCTGCCGAGCACGCCGGAACCACCTGCTCGACTCGCCAGAACCACCTGCCGGACACGCAAAAATCACCTGCCGGCTACGCCACAACCAGTTGGGGAACACTTCGGAATCACCTGCCGGGCTTGCTGGAACCACCTGCCGGTCATGCCAAAATCACCTGCCAACTACGCCAGTACCACTTGGCGGACACTGTGGAAACACCTGTCGGGCCGGCAGGAACCACATCTCACACGTGCCAGAACCATGTGCATGAGATGCTGGAACCACACCCCGAACAGACGGAAAACACCTGCCAGACCCGTCTGAACAACCTGCCGAGCACGCCGGAGCCACCTGCTCGACTCGCCGGAACCACCTACCTGACATGCCCAAATCACCAGCCGGGTATGCCAGAACCACTTGGCGGACACTCCGGAATCATCTGCCGGACATGCCGGAACCAGCTCTCAGACACACCAGAACCACGTGCCGGAGACGCCGGAATCACCTGCCGAGCATGCCGGAGCCACCTGCTCGACTCGCCAGAAACACCTGCCGGACACGCCAAAATCACCTGCCGGGTACGCCAGAACCACCTGGCGGACACTCCGAAATCACCTGCCGCGCATGCTGGAACCACCTCTCAGACGTGCCGGAAGCACGTGCCGGACACGCTGGAATCACCTAGCGGACAGACCGGAACCACCTGCCGAGCACGCCGGAGCCACCTGTTCGACTGGCTGGAACCACCTGCCGGACAGGCCAATATTAACTGCTGGCTATGCCAGAACCACCTGGGGGACAGTCCGGGATCACCTGCCAGCCATGGCGGAACCACCTCTCACACGTACCAGAACCACCTGCCGGAGAAGCTGGAAACACGTCCTCGACAGTCTGGAACCACCTGCCGGCCAAGCCTGAACCACCTGCCAAGCACAACGGAACAACCTGCCAGACACGCCAAAATCACCTGCGTGTTATGCCAGAACCACTTGGAGGACTCTCTGGGATGACCTGCCGGGCATGCCGGAACCACCTCTCAGACGTGCCAGAACCATGTGGCGGACAGTCCGGAATCACCTGTTGGGCATGCGCAACCACCTCTGAGACGTACCAGAACCACATGCCGTGCAGGCTGGAACCACCTACCGGACAGACCGGAATCATCTTTCGGGCATGCCGGAACCACCTGTCAGATGTGCCAGAAACACGTGCCGGAGACGCCGGAAGCACCTGCCAAGCACGTTGGAACCACCTGCTCAACTCGCCTGAACCACCTGCCGGACATGCCAAAATCACCTGCCGACTATGCCAGAACCACTTGGCGAACACTCCGGAATCGCTTGCCGGGCATGCAGGAACCACCTCTCAGACATGCCAGAACCCCGTGCCAATGACCCCGGAAGCACCAGCCGAGCACGCCGGAACCACCTGCTCAACTCGCCTGAACCACCTGCCGGACACGCCAAAATCACCTGCCCGCTACACCAGCACCACTTCGGGGACAAGCCGGAATCACGTGAGGGGCATGCCGGCACAGCCTCTCAGACTGAACCTCGTGCCGGACACCACAGAACCACCTGCCGGACAGACCGGAACCACCTGCCGGACACGCCGGAACCACCGGCTCGACCCGCCGGAACGACCGCTGGACATGCAAAATCACCTGCCGGCTACGCCGGAAACACTTGGCGAACACTCCGGAATCACCTGCCGGGCATGCCGGAACCACCTCTCAGATATGCCAGAACCACGTGCCAATGACCCCGGAAGCACCTGCCGAGCACGCCGGAACCACCTGCTCGACTCGCCAGAACCACCTGCCGGACACGCAAAAATCACCTGCCGGCTACGCCACAACCAGTTGGGGAACACTTCGGAATCACCTGCCGGGCTTGCTGGAACCACCTGCCGGTCATGCCAAAATCACCTGCCAACTACGCCAGTACCACTTGGCGGACACTGTGGAAACACCTGTCGCGCCGGCCGGAACCACATCTCACACGTGCCAGAACCATGTGCATGAGATGCTGGAACCACACCCCGAACAGACGGAAAACACCTGCCAGACCCGTCTGAACAACCTGCCGAGCACGCCGGAGCCACCTGCTCGACTCGCCGGAACCACCTACCTGACATGCCCAAATCACCAGCCGGGTATGCCAGAACCACGTGGCGGACACTCCGGAATCATCTGCCGGACATGCCGGAACCAGCTCTCAGACACACCAGAACCACGTGCCGGAGACGCCGGAAGCACCTGCCGAGCATGCCGGAGCCACCTGCTCGACTCGCCAGAAACACCTGCCGGACACGCCAAAATCACCTGCCGGGTACGCCAGAACCACCTGGCGGACACTCCGAAATCACCTGTCGCGCATGCCGGAACCACCTCTCAGACGTGCCGGAAGCACGTGCCGGACACGCCGCAATCACCTACCGGACAGACCGGAACCACCTGCCGAGCACGCCGGAGCCACCTGTTCGACTGGCTGGAACCACCTGCCGGACAGGCCAATATTAACTGCTGGCTATGCCAGAACCACCTGGGGGACAGTCCGGGATCACCTGCCAGCCATGGCGGAACCACCTCTCACACGTACCAGAACCACCTGCCGGAGAAGCTGGAAACACGTCCTGGACAGTCTGGAACCACCTGCCGGCCAAGCCTGAACCACCTGCCAAGCACAACGGAACAACCTGCCAGACACGCCAAAATCACCTGCGTGTTATGCCAGAACCACTTGGAGGACTCTCTGGGATGACCTGCCGGGCATGCCGGAACCACCTCTCAGACGTGCCAGAACCATGTGGCGGACAGTCCGGAATCACCTGTTGGGCATGCGCAACCACCTCTGAGACGTACCAGAACCACATGCCGTGCAGGCTGGAACCACCTACCGGACAGACCGGAATCACCTTTCGGGCATGCCGGAACCACCTGTCAGATGTGCCAGAACCACGTGCCAATGACCCTGGAAGCACCTTCCGAGCACGCCGGAACCACCTGCTCGACTCGCCAGAACCACCTGCCGGACACGCAAAAATCACCTGCCGGCTACGCCACAACCAGTTGGGGAACACTTCGGAATCACCTGCCGGGCTTGCTGGAACCACCTGCCGGTCATCCCAAAATCACCTGCCAACTACGCCAGGACCACTTGGCGGACACTGTCGAAACACCTGTCGGGCCGGCCAGAACAACATCTCACACGTGTCAGAACCATGTGCATGAGATGCTGGAACCACACCCCGAACAGACGGAAAACACCTGCCAGACCCGTCTGAACAACCTGCCGAGCACGCCGGAGCCACCTGCTCGACTCGCCGGAACCACCTACCTGACATGCCCAAATCTCCAGCCGGGTATGCCAGAACCACTTGGCGGACACTCCGGAATCATCTGCCGGACATGCCGGAACCAGCTCTCATACACACCAGAACCACGTGCCGGAGACGCCGGAAGCACCTGCCGAGCATGCCGGAGCCACCTGCTCGACTCGCCAGAAACACCTGCCGGACACGCCAAAATCACCTGCCGGGTACGCCAGAACCACCTGGCGGACACTCCGAAATCACCTGCCACGCATGCCGGAACCACCTCTCAGACGTGCCGGAAGCACATGCCAGACACGCCGGAAACACCTACCGGACAGACCGGAACCACCTGCCGAGCACGCCGGAGCCACCTGTTCGACTGGCTGGAACCACCTGCCGGACAGGCCAATATTAACTGCTGGCTATGCCAGAACCATCTGGGGGACAGTCCGGAATCACCTGCCAGCCATGGCGGAACCATCTCTCACACGTACCAGAACCACCTGCCGGAGAAGCTGGAAACACGTCCTGGACAGACTGGAACCACGTGACGGCCATGCCTGAACCACCTGCCGAGCATGGCGGAACCACCTGCCGGACACGCCAAAATCACCTGCGGGCTACGCCAGAACCACTTGGACGACTCTCCGAAATGACCTGCCGGGCATGTTGGAACCACCTCTCAGACGTGCCAGAAGCACGTGGCGGACAGTCCGGAATCACCTGTTGGGCATACGCAACCACCTCTGAGACGTACCAGAACCACGTGCCGTGCACGCCGGAACCACCTACCTGACAGACCGGAATCAACTTTTGGGCATGCCGGAACCACCAGTCAGATGTGCCAGAAACACGTGCCGGAGACGCCGGAAGCACCTGCCGAGCACGTCGCAACCACCTGCTCAACTCGCCTGAACCACCTGCCGGACACGCCAAAATCACCTGCCCGCTACACCAGCACCACTTCGGGGACAAGCCGGAATCACGTGAGGGGCATGCCGGCACAGCCTCTCAGACTGAACCTCGTGCTGGACACCACAGAACCACCTGCCGGACAGACCGGAACCACCTGCCGGACACGCCGGAACCACCGGCTCGACCCGCCGGAACGACCGCTGGACATGCAAAATCACCTGCCGGCTACGCCGGAAACACTTGCCGAACACTCCGGAATCACCTGCCGGGCATGCCGGAACCACCTCTCAGATAAGCCAGAACCACGTGCCAATGACCCCGGAAGCACCTGCCGAGCACGCCGGAACCACCTGCTCGACTCGCCAGAACCACCTGCCGGACACGCAAAAATCACCTGCCGGCTACGCCACAACCAGTTGGGGAACACTTCGGAATCACCTGCCGGGCTTGCTGGAACCACCTGCCGGTCATCCCAAAATCACCTGCCAACTACGCCAGGACCACTTGGCGGACACTGTCGAAACACCTGTCGGGCCGGCCGGAACCACATCTCACACGTGCCAGAACCATGTGCATGAGATGCTGGAACCACACCCCGAACAGACGGAAAACACCTGCCAGACCCGTCTGAACAACGTGCCGAGCACGCCAGAGCCACCTGCTCGACTCGCCGGAACCACCTACCTGACATGCCCAAATCACCAGCCGGGTATGCCAGAACCACTTGGCGGACACTCCGGAATCATCTGCCGGACATGCCGGAACCAGCTCTCAGACACACCAGAACCACGTGCCGGAGACGCCGGAAGCACCTGCCGAGCATGCCGGAGCCACCTGCTCGACTCGCCAGAAACACCTGCCGGACACGCCAAAATCACCTGCCGGGTACGCCAGAACCACCTGGCGGACACTCCGAAATCACCTGTCGCGCATGCCGGAACCACCTCTCAGACGTGCCGGAAGCACGTGCCGGACACGCCAGAATCACCTACCGGACAGACCGGAACCACCTGCCGAGCACGCCGGAGCCACCTGTTCGACTGGCTGGAACCACCTGCCGGACAGGCCAATATTAACTGCTGGCTATGCCAGAACCACCTGGGGGACAGTCCGGGATCACCTGCCAGCCATGGCGGAACCACCTCTCACACGTACCAGAACCACCTGCCGGAGAAGCTGGAAACACGTCCTGGACAGTCTGGAACCACCTGCCGGCCAAGCCTGAACCACCTGCCAAGCACAACGGAAAAACCTGCCAGACACGCCAAAATCACCTGCGTGTTATGCCAGAACCACTTGGAGGACTCTCTGGGATGACCTGCCGGGCATGCCGGAACCACCTCTCAGACGTGCCAGAACCAGGTGGCGGACAGTCCGGAATCACCTGTTGGGCATGCGCAACCACCTCTGAGACGTACCAGAACCACATGCCGTGCAGGCTGGAACCACCTACCGGACAGACCGGAATCACCTTTCGGGCATGCCGGAACCACCTGTCAGATGTGCCAGAAACACGTGCCGGAGACTCCAGAAGCACCTGCCAAGCACGTTGGAACCACCTGCTCAACTCGCCTGAACCACCTGCCGGACATGCCAAAATCACCTGCCGACTATGCCAGAACCACTTGGCGAACACTCCGGAATCACTTGCCGGGCATGCAGGAACCACCTCTCAGACATGCCAGAACCCCGTGCCAATGACCCCGGAACCACCAGCAGAGCACTTCGGAACCACCTGCTCGACTCGCCAGAACCACCTGCCGATCACGCAAAAATCACCTGCTGGCTACGCCACAACCAGTTGGTGAAAACTTTGGAATCACCTGCCAGGCTTGCTGGAACCACCTGCCAGTCATGCCAAAATCACCTGCCAACTACGCCAGAACCGCTTGGCGGACACTGCGGAAACACCTGTCGGGCCGGCTGGAACCACATCTCAGACGTGCCAGAAACGTGTTCATGAGATGCTGGAACCACACCCCGAACAGACGGATACCACCTGCCAGAACCGCCTGAACCACCTGCTGAGCACGCCGGAACCACCTGCTCGACTCACCGGTACCACCTCCCTGACACGCCAAAATGACCTGCTGGGTATGCCAGAACCACTTGGCGGACACTCCGGAATCATCTGCCGGACATGCCGGAACCAGCTCTCAGACACACCAGAACCAAGTGCCGGAGACGCCGGAAGCACCTGCCGAGCATGCCGGAGCCACCTGCTCTACTCGCCAGAAACACCTGCCGGACACGCCAAAATCACCTGCCGGGTATGCCAGAACCACCTGGCGGACACTACGGAATCACCTGCTGCGCATGCCGGAAACACTTCTCAGACGTGCCGGAAGCACGTGCCAGACACGCCGGAAACACCTACCGGACAGACCGGAACCACCTGCCAAGAACGCCGGAGCCACCTGTTCGACTCGCTGGAACCACCTGCCGGACAGGCCAATATCAACTGCTGGCTATGCCAGAAACACCTGGGGGACAGTCCGGGATCACCTGCCAGCCATGGCGGAACCACCTCTCAGACGTACCAGAACCACCTGCCGGAGAAGCTGGAAACACGTCCTGGACAGACTGGAATCACGTGACGGCCATGCCTGAACCACCTGCCGAGCTCGGCGGAACCACCTGCCGGACACGCCAAAATCACCTGCGGGCTACGCCAGAACCACTTGGACGACTCTCCGAAATGACCTGCCGGGCATGTTGGAACCACCTCTCAGACGTGCCAGAAGCACGTGGCGGACAGTCCGGAATCACCTGTTGGGCATACGCAACCACCTCTGAGACGTACCAGAACCACGTGCCGTGCACGTCGGAACCACCTACCGGACAGACCGGAATCAACTTTTGGGCATGCCGGAACCAACAGTCAGATGTGCCAGAAACACGTGCCGGAGACGCCGGAAGCACCTGCCGAGCACGTCGCAACCACCTGCTCAACTCGCCTGAACCACCTGCCGGACACGCCAAAATCACCTGCCCGCTACAGCAGCACCACTTCGGGGACAAGCCGGAATCACGTGAGGGGCATGCCGGCACAGCCTCTCAGACTGAACCTCGTGCCGGACACCACAGAACCACCTGCCGGACAGACCGGAACCACCTGCCGGGCTCGCCGGAACCACCGGCTCGACCCGCCGGAACGACCGCTGGACATGCAAAATCACCTGCCGGCTACGCCGGAAACACTTGGCGAACACTCCGGAATCACCTGCCGGGCATGCGGGAACCACCTCTCAGACATGCCAGAACCCCGTGCCAATGACCCCGGTAGCACCAGCCTAGCGCGCCTGAACCACCTGCTCGACTCGCCAGAACCACCTGCCGATCACGCAAAAATCACCTGCCGGCTACGCCACAACCAGTTGGTGAACACTTTGGAATCACCTGCCAGGCTTGCTGGAACCACCTGCCGGTCATGCCAAAATCACCTGCCAACTACGCCAGTACCACTTGGCGGACACTGTGGAAACACCTGTCGGGCCGGCCGGAACCACATCTCACACGTGCCAGAACCATGTGCATGAGATGCTGGAACCACACCCCGAACAGACATAAAACACCTGCCAGACCCGTCTGAACAACCTGCCGAGCACGCCGGAGCCACCTGCTCGACTCGCCGGAACCACCTACCTGACACGCCCAAATCACCAGCCGGGTATGCCAGAACCACTTGGCGGACACTCCGGAATCATCTGCCGGACATGCCGGAACCAGCTCTCAGACACACCAGAACCACGTGCCGGAGACGCCGGAAGCACCTCCCGAGCATGCCGGAGCCACCTGCTCGACTCGCCAGAAACACCTGCCGGACACGCCAAAATCACCTGCCGGGTACACCAGAACCACCTGGCGGACACTCCGAAATCACCTGTCGCGAATGCCGGAACCACCTCTCAGACGTGCCGGGAGCACGTGCCGGACACGCCGGAATCACCTACCGGACAGACCGGAACCACCTGCCGAGCACGCCGGAGCCACCTGTTCGACTCGTTGGAACCACCTGCCGGACAGTCCAATATCAACTGCTGGCTATGCCAGAACCACCTGGGGGACGGTCCGGAATCGCCTGCCAGCCATGGCGGACCAAGCTCTCAGACGTACCAGAACCACCTGAAGGAGAAGCTGGAAACACGTCCTGGACAGTCTGGAACCACCTGCCGGCCAAGCCTGAACCACCTGCCAAGCACAACTGAACAACCCGCCAGACACGCCAAAATCACCTGCGTGTTATGCCAGAACCAGTTGGAGGACTCTCTGGGATGACCTGCCGGGCATGCCGGAACCACCTCTCAGACGTGCCGGAAGCACGTGCCAGACACGCCGGAAACACCTACCGGACAGACCGGAACCACCTGCCAAGAACGCCGGAGCCACCTGTTCGACTCGCTGGAACCACCTGCCGGACAGGACAATATCAACTGCTGGCTATGCCAGAACCACCTGGGGGACAGTCCGGGATCACCTGCCAGCCATGGCGGAACCACCTTTCAGACGTACCAGAACCACCTGCCGGAGAAGCTGGAAACACGTCCTGGACAGACTGGAAATACGTGACGGCCATGCCTGAACCACCTGCCGAGCACGGCGGAACCATCTGCCGGACACGCCAAAATCACCTGCGGGCTACGCCAGAACCACTTGGACGACTCTCCGAAATGACCTGCCGGGCATGTTGGAACCACCTCTCAGACGTGCCAGAAGCACGTGGCGGACAGTCCGGAATCCCCTGTTGGGCATACGCAACCACCTCTGAGACGTACCAGAACCACATGCCGTGCACGCCGGAACCACCTACCGGACAGACCGGAATCAACTTTTGGGCATGCCGGAACCACCAGTCAGATGTGCCAGAAACACGTGCCGGAGACGCCGGAAGCACCTGCCGAGCACGTCGCAACCACCTGCTCAACTCGCCTGAACAACCTGCCGGACATGCCAAAATCACCTGCCCGCTACACCAGCACCACTTCGGGGACAAGCCGCAATCACGTGAGGGGCATGCCGGCACAGCCTCTCAGACTGAACCTCGTGCCGGACACCACAGAACCACCTGCCGGACAGACCGGAACCACCTGCCGGACACGCCGCAACCACCGGCTAGACCCGCCGGAACGACCGCTGGACATGCAAAATCACCTGCCGGCTACGCCGGAAACACTTGGCGAACACTCCGGAATCACCTGCCGGGCATGCCGGAACCACCTCTCAGATATGCCAGAACCACATGCCAATGACCCCGGAAGCACCTGCCGAGCACGCCGGAACCACCTGCTCGACTCGCCAGAACCACCTGCCGGACACGCAAAAATCACCTGCCGGCTACGCCACAACCAGTTGGGGAACACTTCGGAATCACCTGCCGGGCTTGCTGGAACCACCTGCCGGTCATGCCAAAATCACCTGCCAACTACGCCAGTACCACTTGGCGGGCACTGTGGAAACACCTGTCGGGCCGGCCGGAACCACATCTCAGACGTGCCAGAACCAAGTGCATGAGATGCTGGAACCACACCCCGAACAGATGGAAAACACCTGCCAGACCCGTCTGAACAACCTGCCGAGCACGCCGGAGCCACCTGCTCGACTCGCCGGAACCACCTACCTGACATGCCAAAATCACCAGCCGGGTATGGCAGAACCACTTGGCGGACACTCCGGAATCATCTGCCGGGCATGCCGGAACCACCTCTCAAACGTGCCGGAAGCACGTGCCAGACACGCCGGAATCACCTACCGGACAGACCGGAACCACCTGCCGAGCACGCCGGAGCCACCTGTTCGACTCGCTGGAACCACCTGCCGGACAGGCCAATATCAACTGCTGGCTATGCCAGAACCACCTGGGGGACAGTCCGGAATCGCCTGTAAGCCATGGCGGAACCACCTCTCAGACGTACCAGAACCACCTGCCGGAGAAGCTGGAAACACGTCCTGGACAGTCTGGAACCACCTGCCGGCCAAGCCTGAACCACCTGCTAAGCACAACGGAACAACCTGCCAGACACGCCAAAATCACCTGCGTGTTATGCCAGAACCACTTGGAGGACTCTCTGGGATGACCTGCCGGGCATGCCGGAACCACCTCTCAGACGTGCCAGAACCATGTGGCGGACAGTCCGGAATCACCTGTTGGGCATGCGCAACCACCTCTGAGATGTACCAGAACCACATGCCGTGCAGGCTGGAACCACCTACCGGACAGACCGGAATCACCTTTCGGGCATGCCGGAACCACCTGTCACATGTGCCAGAAACACGTGCCGGAGACGCCGGAAGCACCTGCCAATCACATTGGAACCACCTGCTCAACTCGCCTGAACCACCTGCCGGACATGCCAAAATCACCTGCCGACGATGCCAGAACCACTTGGCGAAAACTCCGGAATCACCTGCCTGGCATGCCAGAACCACCTCTCAGACATGCCAGAACCACGTGCCAATGACACCAGAAGCACCTGCCTAGCATGCCGGAACCACCTGCTCGACTCGCCGGAACCACCTACCTGACACGCAAAAACCACCGGCCGTGTATACCAGAACCACTTGGTGGTCACTCCAGAATCATCTGCCAGACATGCCAGAAGCAGCTCTGAGACACACCAGAACAACCTGCCGGAGACGTCGGAAGCACCTGCTGAGCATGCCTGAGCCACCTGCTCGACTCTCAAGAAACACCTGCCAGACGCGCCAAAATCACCTGCCTCCTACACCAGAAGCACTTGGCAGACAAGCCGGAATCACGTGAAGGGCATGCCATCACAATCTCTCAGACGTGCCAGAACCTCGTGCCGGACACCCCAGAACACCCTGCCGGACAGACCGGAACCACCTGCCGGACACGCCGGAACCACCGGCTCGACCCGCCGGAACGACCGCTGGACATGCAAAATCACCTGCCGGCTACGCCGGAAACACTTGGCGAACACTCCGGAATCACCTGCCGGGCATGCCGGAACCACCTCTCAGATATGCCAGAACCACGTGCCAATGACCCCGGAAGCACCTGCCGAGCACGCCGGAACCACCTGCTCGACTCGCCAGAACCACCTGCCGGACACGCAAAAATCACCTGCCGGCTACGCCACAACCAGTTGGGGAACACTTCGGAATCACCTGCCGGGCTTGCTGGAACCACCTGCCGGTCATGCCAAAATCACCTGCCAACTACGCCAGTACCACTTGGCGGACACTGTGGAAACACCTGTCGGGCCGGCAGGAACCACATCTCACACGTGCCAGAACCATGTGCATGAGATGCTGGAACCACACCCCGAACAGACGGAAAACACCTGCCAGACCCGTCTGAACAACCTGCCGAGCACGCCGGAGCCACCTGCTCGACTCGCCGGAACCACCTACCTGACATGCCCAAATCACCAGCCGGGTATGCCAGAACCACTTGGCGGACACTCCGGAATCATCTGCCGGACATGCCGGAACCAGCTCTCAGACAGACCAGAACCACGTGCCGGAGACGCCGGAAGCACCTGCCGAGCATGCCGGAGCCACCTGCTCGACTCGCCAGAAACACCTGCCGGACACGCCAAAATCACCTGCCGGGTACGCCAGAACCACCTGGCGGACACTCCGAAATCACCTGTCGCGCATGCCGGAACCACCTCTCAGACGTGCCGGAAGCACGTGCCGGACACGCCGGAATCACCTACCGGACAGACCGGAACCACCTGCCGAGCACGCCGGAGCCACCTGTTCGACTGGCTGGAACCACCTGCCGGACAGGCCAATATTAACTGCTGGCTATGCCAGAACCACCTGGGGGACAGTCCGGGATCACCTGCCAGCCATGGCGGAACCACCTCTCACACGTACCAGAACCACCTGCCGGAGAAGCTGGAAACACGTCCTGGACAGTCTGGAACCACCTGCCGGCCAAGCCTGAACCACCTGCCAAGCACAACGGAACAACCTGCCAGACACGCCAAAATCACCTGCGTGTTATGCCAGAACCACTTGGAGGACTCTCTGGGATGACCTGCCGGGCATGCCGGAACCACCTCTCAGACGTGCCAGAACCATGTGGCGGACAGTCCGGAATCACCTGTTGGGCATGCGCAACCACCTCTGAGCCGTACCAGAACCACATGCCGTGCAAGCTGGAACCACCTGCCGGACAGACCGGAATCACCTTTCGGGCATGCCGGAACCACCTGTCAGATGTGCCAGAAACACGTGCCGGAGACGCCGGAAACACCGGCCAAGCACGTAGCAACCACCTGCTCAACTCGCCTGAACCGCCTGCCGGACACGCCAAAATCACCTGCCCGCTACACCAGCACCACTTCGGGGACAAGCCGGAATCACGTGAGGGGCATGCCGGCACAGCCTCTCAGACTGAACCTCGTGCCGGACACCACAGAACCACCTGCCGGACAGACCGGAACCACCTGCCGGACACGCCGGAACCACCGGCTCGACCCGCCGGAACGACCGCTGGACATGCAAAATCACCTGCCGGCTACGCCGGAAACACTTGGCGAACACTCCGGAATCACCTGCCGGGCATGCCGGAACCACCTCTCAGATATGCCAGAACCACGTGCCAATGACCCCGGAAGCACCTGCCGAGCACCACGGAACCACCTGCTCGACTCGCCAGAACCACCTGCTGGACACGCAAAAATCACCTGCCGGCTACGCCACAACCAGTTGGGGAACACTTCGGAATCACCTGCCGGGCTTGCTGGAACCACCTGCCGGTCATGACAAAATCACCTGCCAACTACGACAGTACCACTTGGCGGACACTGTGGAAACACCTGTCGGGCCGGCCGGAACCACATCTCAGACGTGCCAGAACCATGTGCATGAGAAATAGGAACCACACCCCGAATAGACGGAAAACACCTGCCAGACCCGTCTGAACAACCTGCCGAGCACGCCGGAGCCACCTGCTCGACTCGCCGGAACCACCTACCTGACATGCCCAAATCACCAGCCGGGTATGCCAGAACCACTTGGCGGACACTCCGGAATCATCTGCCGGACATGCCGGAACCAGCTCTCAGACACACCAGAACCACGTGCCGGAGACGCCGGAAGCACCTGCCGAGCATGCCGGAGTCCCTGCTCGACTCGCCAGAAACACCTGCCGGACACGCCAAAATCACCTGCCGGGTACGCCAGAACCACCTGGCGGACACTCCAAAATCACCTGCCGCGCATGCTGGAACCACCTCTCAGTCGTGCCGGAAGCACGTGCCGGACACGCCGGAAACACCTACCGGACAGACCGGAACCACCTGCCGAGCACGCCGGAGCCACCTGTTCGACTGGCTGGAACCACCTGCCGGACAGGCCAATATTAACTGCTGGCTATGCCAGAACCACCTGGGGGACAGTCCGGGATCACCTGCCAGCCATGGCGGAACCACCTCTCACACATACCAGAACCACCTGCCGGAGAAGCTGGAAACACGTCCTCGACAGTCTGGAACCACCTGCCGGCCAAGCCTGAACCACCTGCCAAGCACAACGGAACAACCTGCCAGACACGCCAAAATCACCTGCGTGTTATGCCAGAACCACTTGGAGGACTCTCTGGGATGACCTGCCGGGCATGCCGGAACCACCTCTCAGACGTGCCAGAACCATGTGGCGGACAGTCCGGAATCACCTGTTGGGCATGCGCAACCACCTCTGAGACGTACCAGAACCACATGCCGTGCAGGCTGGAACCACCTGCCGGACAGACCGGAATCACCTTTCGGGCATGCCGGAACCACCTGTCAGATGTGCCAGAAACACGTGCCGGAGACGCCGGAAGCACCTGCCGAGCACGTAGCAACCACCTGCTCAACTCGCCTGAACCGCCTGCCGGACACGCCAAAATCACCTGCCCGCTACACCAGCACCACTTCGGGGACAAGCCGGAATCACGTGAGGGGCATGCCGGCACAGCCTCTCAGACTGAACCTCGTGCCGGACACCACAGAACCACCTGCCGGACAGACCGGAACCACCTGCCGGACACGCCGGAACCACCGGCTCGACCCGCCGGAACGACTGCTGGACATGCAAAATCACCTGCCGGCTACGCCGGAAACACTTGGCGAACATTCCGGAATCACCTGCCGGGCATGCCGGAACCACCTCTCAGATAAGCCAGAACCACGTGCCAATGATCCCGGAAGCACCTGCCGAGCACGCCGGAGCCACCTGCTCGACACGCCAGAACCACCTGCCGGACACGCAAAAATCACCTGCCGGCTACGCCACAACCAGTTGGGGAACACTTCGGAATCACCTGCCGGGCTTGCTGGAACCACCTGCCGGTCATGCCAAAATCACCTGCCAACTACGCCAGTACCACTTGGCGGACACTGTGGAAACACCTGTCGGGCCGGCAGGAACCACATCTCACACGTGCCAGAACCATGTGCATGAGATGCTGGAACCACACCCCGAACAGACGGAAAACACCTGCCAGACCCGTCTGAACAACCTGCCGAGCACGCCAGAGCCACCTGCTTGACTCGCCAGAAACTCCTGCCGGACACGCCAAAATCACCTGCCGGGTACGCCAGAACCACCTGGCGGACACTCCGAAATCACCTGCCGCGCATGCTGGAACCACCTCTCAGACGTGCCGGAAGCACGTGCCGGACACGCCGGAAACACCTAGCGGACAGACCGGAACCACCTGCCGAGCACGCCGGAGCCACCTGTTCGACTGGCTGGAACCACCTGCCGGACAGGCCAATATTAACTGCTGGCTATGCCAGAACCACCTGGGGGACAGTCCGGGATCACCTGCCAGCCATGGCGGAACCACCTCTCACACGTACCAGAACCACCTGCCGGAGAAGCTGGAAACACGTCCTCGACAGTCTGGAACCACCTGCCGGCCAAGCCTGAACCACCTGCCAAGCACAACGGAACAACCTGCCAGACACGCCAAAATCACCTGCGTGTTATGCCAGAACCACTTGGAGGACTCTCTGGGATGACCTGCCGGGCATGCCGGAACCACCTCTCAGACGTGCCGGAAGCACGTGCCAGACACGCCGGAAACACCTACCGGACAGACCGGAACCACCTGCCAAGAACGCCGGAGCCACCTGTTCGACTCGCTGGAACCACCTGCCGGACAGGCCAATATCAACTGCTGGCTATGCCAGAACCACCTGGGGGACAGTCCGGGATCACCTGCCAGCCATGGCGGAACCACCTTTCAGACGTACCAGAACCACCTGCCGGAGAAGCTGGAAACACGTCCTGGACAGACTGGAAATACGTGACGGCCATGCCTGAACCACCTGCCGAGCACGGCGGAACCATCTGCCGGACACGCCAAAATCACCTGCGGGCTACGCCAGAACCACTTGGACGACTCTCCGAAATGACCTGCCGGGCATGTTGGAACCACCTCTCAGACGTGCCAGAAGCACGTGGCGGACAGTCCGGAATCCCCTGTTGGGCATACGCAACCACCTCTGAGACGTACCAGAACCACGTGCCGTGCACGCCGGAACCACCTACCGGACAGACCGGAATCAACTTTTGGGCATGCCGGAACCACCTGTCAGATGTGCCAGAAACACGTGCCGGAGACGCCGGAAGCACCTGCCGAGCACGTCGCAACCACCTGCTCAACTCGCCTGAACAACCTGCCGGACATGCCAAAATCACCTGCCCGCTACACCAGCACCACTTCGGGGACAAGCCGCAATCACGTGAGGGGCATGCCGGCACAGCCTCTCAGACTGAACCTCGTGCCGGACACCACAGAACCACCTGCCGGACAGACCGGAACCACCTGCCGGACACGCCGCAACCACCGGCTAGACCCGCCGGAACGACCGCTGGACATGCAAAATCACCTGCCGGCTACGCCGGAAACACTTGGCGAACACTCCGGAATCACCTGCCGGGCATGCCGGAACCACCTCTCAGATATGCCAGAACCACATGCCAATGACCCCGGAAGCACCTGCCGAGCACGCCGGAACCACCTGCTCGACTCGCCAGAACCACCTGCCGGACACGCAAAAATCACCTGCCGGCTACGCCACAACCAGTTGGGGAACACTTCGGAATCACCTGCCGGGCTTGCTGGAACCACCTGCCGGTCATGCCAAAATCACCTGCCAACTACGCCAGTACCACTTGGCGGGCACTGTGGAAACACCTGTCGGGCCGGCCGGAACCACATCTCAGACGTGCCAGAACCAAGTGCATGAGATGCTGGAACCACACCCCGAACAGATGGAAAACACCTGCCAGACCCGTCTGAACAACCTGCCGAGCACGCCGGAGCCACCTGCTCGACTCGCCGGAACCACCTACCTGACATGCCAAAATCACCAGCCGGGTATGGCAGAACCACTTGGCGGACACTCCGGAATCATCTGCCGGGCATGCCGGAACCACCTCTCAAACGTGCCGGAAGCACGTGCCAGACACGCCGGAATCACCTACCGGACAGACCGGAACCACCTGCCGAGCACGCCGGAGCCACCTGTTCGACTCGCTGGAACCACCTGCCGGACAGGCCAATATCAACTGCTGGCTATGCCAGAACCACCTGGGGGACAGTCCGGAATCGCCTGTAAGCCATGGCGGAACCACCTCTCAGACGTACCAGAACCACCTGCCGGAGAAGCTGGAAACACGTCCTGGACAGTCTGGAACCACCTGCCGGCCAAGCCTGAACCACCTGCTAAGCACAACGGAACAACCTGCCAGACACGCCAAAATCACCTGCGTGTTATGCCAGAACCACTTGGAGGACTCTCTGGGATGACCTGCCGGGCATGCCGGAACCACCTCTCAGACGTGCCAGAACCATGTGGCGGACAGTCCGGAATCACCTGTTGGGCATGCGCAACCACCTCTGAGATGTACCAGAACCACATGCCGTGCAGGCTGGAACCACCTACCGGACAGACCGGAATCACCTTTCGGGCATGCCGGAACCACCTGTCACATGTGCCAGAAACACGTGCCGGAGACGCCGGAAGCACCTGCCAATCACATTGGAACCACCTGCTCAACTCGCCTGAACCACCTGCCGGACATGCCAAAATCACCTGCCGACGATGCCAGAACCACTTGGCGAAAACTCCGGAATCACCTGCCTGGCATGCCAGAACCACCTCTCAGACATGCCAGAACCACGTGCCAATGACACCAGAAGCACCTGCCTAGCATGCCGGAACCACCTGCTCGACTCGCCGGAACCACCTACCTGACACGCAAAAACCACCGGCCGTGTATACCAGAACCACTTGGTGGTCACTCCAGAATCATCTGCCAGACATGCCAGAAGCAGCTCTGAGACACACCAGAACAACCTGCCGGAGACGTCGGAAGCACCTGCTGAGCATGCCTGAGCCACCTGCTCGACTCTCAAGAAACACCTGCCAGACGCGCCAAAATCACCTGCCTCCTACACCAGAAGCACTTGGCAGACAAGCCGGAATCACGTGAAGGGCATGCCATCACAATCTCTCAGACGTGCCAGAACCTCGTGCCGGACACCCCAGAACACCCTGCCGGACAGACCGGAACCACCTGCCGGACACGCCGGAACCACCGGCTCGACCCGCCGGAACGACCGCTGGACATGCAAAATCACCTGCCGGCTACGCCGGAAACACTTGGCGAACACTCCGGAATCACCTGCCGGGCATGCCGGAACCACCTCTCAGATATGCCAGAACCACGTGCCAATGACCCCGGAAGCACCTGCCGAGCACGCCGGAACCACCTGCTCGACTCGCCAGAACCACCTGCCGGACACGCAAAAATCACCTGCCGGCTACGCCACAACCAGTTGGGGAACACTTCGGAATCACCTGCCGGGCTTGCTGGAACCACCTGCCGGTCATGCCAAAATCACCTGCCAACTACGCCAGTACCACTTGGCGGACACTGTGGAAACACCTGTCGGGCCGGCAGGAACCACATCTCACACGTGCCAGAACCATGTGCATGAGATGCTGGAACCACACCCCGAACAGACGGAAAACAACTGCCAGACCCGTCTGAACAACCTGCCGAGCACGCCGGAGCCACCTGCTCGACTCGCCGGAACCACCTACCTGACATGCCCAAATCACCAGCCGGGTATGCCAGAACCACTTGGCGGACACTCCGGAATCATCTGCCGGACATGCCGGAACCAGCTCTCAGACAGACCAGAACCACGTGCCGGAGACGCCGGAAGCACCTGCCGAGCATGCCGGAGCCACCTGCTCGACTCGCCAGAAACACCTGCCGGACACGCCAAAATCACCTGCCGGGTACGCCAGAACCACCTGGCGGACACTCCGAAATCACCTGTCGCGCATGCCGGAACCACCTCTCAGACGTGCCGGAAGCACGTGCCGGACACGCCGGAATCACCTACCGGACAGACCGGAACCACCTGCCGAGCACGCCGGAGCCACCTGTTCGACTGGCTGGAACCACCTGCCGGACAGGCCAATATTAACTGCTGGCTATGCCAGAACCACCTGGGGGACAGTCCGGGATCACCTGCCAGCCATGGCGGAACCACCTCTCACACGTACCAGAACCACCTGCCGGAGAAGCTGGAAACACGTCCTGGACAGTCTGGAACCACCTGCCGGCCAAGCCTGAACCACCTGCCAAGCACAACGGAACAACCTGCCAGACACGCCAAAATCACCTGCGTGTTATGCCAGAACCACTTGGAGGACTCTCTGGGATGACCTGCCGGGCATGCCGGAACCACCTCTCAGACGTGCCAGAACCATGTGGCGGACAGTCCGGAATCACCTGTTGGGCATGCGCAACCACCTCTGAGCCGTACCAGAACCACATGCCGTGCAAGCTGGAACCACCTGCCGGACAGACCGGAATCACCTTTCGGGCATGCCGGAACCACCTGTCAGATGTGCCAGAAACACGTGCCGGAGACGCCGGAAACACCGGCCAAGCACGTAGCAACCACCTGCTCAACTCGCCTGAACCGCCTGCCGGACACGCCAAAATCACCTGCCCGCTACACCAGCACCACTTCGGGGACAAGCCGGAATCACGTGAGGGGCATGCCGGCACAGCCTCTCAGACTGAACCTCGTGCCGGACACCACAGAACCACCTGCCGGACAGACCGGAACCACCTGCCGGACACGCCGGAACCACCGGCTCGACCCGCCGGAACGACCGCTGGACATGCAAAATCACCTGCCGGCTACGCCGGAAACACTTGGCGAACACTCCGGAATCACCTGCCGGGCATGCCGGAACCACCTCTCAGATATGCCAGAACCACGTGCCAATGACCCCGGAAGCACCTGCCGAGCACCACGGAACCACCTGCTCGACTCGCCAGAACCACCTGCTGGACACGCAAGAATCACCTGCCGGCTACGCCACAACCAGTTGGGGAACACTTCGGAATCACCTGCCGGGCTTGCTGGAACCACCTGCCGGTCATGACAAAATCACCTGCCAACTACGACAGTACCACTTGGCGGACACTGTGGAAACACCTGTCGGGCCGGCCGGAACCACATCTCAAACGTGCCAGAACCATGTGCATGAGAAATAGGAACCACACCCCGAATAGACGGAAAACACCTGCCAGACCCGTCTGAACAACCTGCCGAGCACGCCGGAGCCACCTGCTCGACTCGCCGGAACCACCTACCTGACATGCCCAAATCACCAGCCGGGTATGCCAGAACCACTTGGCGGACACTCCGGAATCATCTGCCGGACATGCCGGAACCAGCTCTCAGACACACCAGAACCACGTGCCGGAGACGCCGGAAGCACCTGCCGAGCATGCCGGAGTCCCTGCTCGACTCGCCAGAAACACCTGCCGGACACGCCAAAATCACCTGCCGGGTACGCCAGAACCACCTGGCGGACACTCCAAAATCACCTGCCGCGCATGCTGGAACCACCTCTCAGTCGTGCCGGAAGCACGTGCCGGACACGCCGGAAACACCTACCGGACAGACCGGAATCACCTGCCGAGCACGCCGGAGCCACCTGTTCGACTGGCTGGAACCACCTGCCGGACAGGCCAATATTAACTGCTGGCTATGCCAGAACCACCTGGGGGACAGTCCGGGATCACCTGCCAGCCATGGCGGAACCACCTCTCACACATACCAGAACCACCTGCCGGAGAAGCTGGAAACACGTCCTCGACAGTCTGGAACCACCTGCCGGCCAAGCCTGAACCACCTGCCAAGCACAACGGAACAACCTGCCAGACACGCCAAAATCACCTGCGTGTTATGCCAGAACCACTTGGAGGACTCTCTGGGATGACCTGCCGGGCATGCCGGAACCACCTCTCAGACGTGCCAGAACCATGTGGCGGACAGTCCGGAATCACCTGTTGGGCATGCGCAACCACCTCTGAGACGTACCAGAACCACATGCCGTGCAGGCTGGAACCACCTGCCGGACAGACCGGAATCACCTTTCGGGCATGCCGGAACCACCTGTCAGATGTGCCAGAAACACGTGCCGGAGACGCCGGAAGCACCTGCCGAGCACGTAGCAACCACCTGCTCAACTCGCCTGAACCGCCTGCCGGACACGCCAAAATCACCTGCCCGCTACACCAGCACCACTTCGGGGACAAGCCGGAATCACGTGAGGGGCATGCCGGCACAGCCTCTCAGACTGAACCTCGTGCCGGACACCACAGAACCACCTGCCGGACAGACCGGAACCACCTGCCGGACACGCCGGAACCACCGGCTCGACCCGCCGGAACGACTGCTGGACATGCAAAATCACCTGCCGGCTACGCCGGAAACACTTGGCGAACATTCCGGAATCACCTGCCGGGCATGCCGGAACCACCTCTCAGATAAGCCAGAACCACGTGCCAATGATCCCGGAAGCACCTGCCGAGCACGCCGGAGCCACCTGCTCGACACGCCAGAACCACCTGCCGGACACGCAAAAATCACCTGCCGGCTACGCCACAACCAGTTGGGGAACACTTCGGAATCACCTGCCGGGCTTGCTGGAACCACCTGCCGGTCATGCCAAAATCACCTGCCAACTACGCCAGTACCACTTGGCGGACACTGTGGAAACACCTGTCGGGCCGGCAGGAACCACATCTCACACGTGCCAGAACCATGTGCATGAGATGCTGGAACCACACCCCGAACAGACGGAAAACACCTGCCAGACCCGTCTGAACAACCTGCCGAGCACGCCAGAGCCACCTGCTTGACTCGCCAGAAACTCCTGCCGGACACGCCAAAATCACCTGCCGGGTACGCCAGAACCACCTGGCGGACACTCCGAAATCACCTGCCGCGCATGCTGGAACCACCTCTCAGACGTGCCGGAAGCACGTGCCGGACACGCCGGAAACACCTCGCGGACGGACCGGAACCACCTGCCGAGCACGCCGGAGCCACCTGTTCGACTGGCTGGAACCACCTGCCGGACAGGCCAATATTAACTGCTGGCTATGCCAGAACCACCTGGGGGACAGTCCGGGATCACCTGCCAGCCATGGCGGAACCACCTCTCACACGTACCAGAACCACCTGCCGGAGAAGCTGGAAACACGTCCTCGACAGTCTGGAACCACCTGCCGGCCAAGCCTGAACCACCTGCCAAGCACAACGGAACAACCTGCCAGACACGCCAAAATCACCTGCGTGTTATGCCAGAACCACTTGGAGGACTCTCTGGGATGACCTGCCGGGCATGCCGGAACCACCTCTCAGACGTGCCAGAACCATGTGGCGGACAGTCCGGAATCACCTGTTGGGCATGCGCAACCACCTCTGAGACGTACCAGAACCACATGCCGTGCAGGCTGGAACCACCTACCGGACAGACCGGAATCACCTTTCGGGCATGCCGGAACCACCTGTCAGATGTGCCAGAAACACGTGCCGGAGACGCCGGAAGCACCTGCCAAGCACGTTGGAACCACCTGCTCAACTCGCCTGAACCACCTGCCGGACATGCCAAAATCACCTGCCGACTATGCCAGAACCACTTGGCGAACACTCCGGAATCACTTGCCGGGCATGCAGGAACCACCTCTCAGACATGCCAGAACCCCGTGCCAATGACCCCGGAAGCACCAGCCGAGCACGCCGGAACCACCTGCTCAACTCGCCTGAACCACCTGCCGGACACGCCAAAATCACCTGCCCGCTACACCAGCACCACTTCGGGGACAAGCCGGAATCACGTGAGGGGCATGCCGGCACAGCCTCTCAGACTGAACCTCGTGCCGGACACCACAGAACCACCTGCCGGACAGACCGGAACCACCTGCCGGACACGCCGGAACCACCGGCTCGACCCGCCGGAACGACCGCTGGACATGCAAAATCACCTGCCGGCTACGCCGGAAACACTTGGCGAACACTCCGGAATCACCTGCCGGGCATGCCGGAACCACCTCTCAGATATGCCAGAACCACGTGCCAATGACCCCGGAAGCACCTGCCGAGCACGCCGGAACCACCTGCTCGACTCGCCAGAACCACCTGCCGGACACGCAAAAATCACCTGCCGGCTACGCCACAACCAGTTGGGGAACACTTCGGAATCACCTGCCGGGCTTGCTGGAACCACCTGCCGGTCATGCCAAAATCACCTGCCAACTACGCCAGTACCACTTGGCGGACACTGTGGAAACACCTGTCGGGCCGGCCGGAACCACATCTCAGACGTGCCAGAACCATGTGCATGAGAAATAGGAACCACACCCCGAATAGACGGAAAACACCTGCCAGACCCGTCTGAACAACCTGCCGAGCACGCCGGAGCCACCTGCTCGACTCGCCGGAACCACCTACCTGACATGCCAAAATCACCAGCCGGGTATGCCAGAACCACTTGGCGGACACTCCGGAATCATCTGCCGGACATGCCGGAACCAGCTCTCAGACACACCAGAACCACGTGCCGGAGACGCCGGAAGCACCTGCCGAGCATGCCGGAGCCACCTGCTCGACTCGCCAGAAACACCTGCCGGACAGGCCAAAATCACCTGCCGGGTACGCCAGAACCACCTGGCAGACACTCCGAAATCACCTGTCGCGCATGCCGGAACCACCTCTCAGACGTGCCGGAAGCACGTGCCGGACACGCCGGAAACACCTACCGGACAGACCGGAACCACCTGCCGAGCACGCCGGAGCCACCTGTTCGACTGGCTGGAACCACCTGCCGGTCAGGCCAATATTAACTGCTGGCTATGCCAGAACCATCTGGGGGACAGTCCGGAATCACCTGCCAGCCATGGTGGAACCATCTCTCACACGTACCAGAACCACCTGCCGGAGAAGCTGGAAACACGTCCTGGACAGACTGGAACCACGTGACGGCCATGCCTGAACCACCTGCCGAGCATGGCGGAACCACCTGCCGGACACGCCAAAATCACCTGCGGGCTACGCCAGAACCACTTGGACGACTCTCCGAAATGACCTGCTGGGCATGTTGGAACCAACTCTCAGACGTGCCAGAAGCACGTGGCGGACAGTCCGGAATCACCTGTTGGGCATACGCAACCACCTCTGAGACGTACCAGAACCACGTGCCGTGCACGCCGGAACCACCTACCGGACAGACCGGAATCAAATTTTGGGCATGCCGGAACCACCAGTCAGATGTTCCAGAAACAGGTGCCGCAGACGCCGGAAGCACCTGCCGAGCACGTCGCAACCACCTGCTCAACTCGCCTGAACCACCTGCCGGACACGCCAAAATCACCTGCCCGCTACACCAGCACCACTTCGGGGACAAGCCGGAATCACGTGAGGGGCATGCCGGCACAGCCTCTCAGACTGAACCTCGTGCCGGACACCACAGAACCACCTGCCGGACAGACCGGAACCACCTGCCGGACACGCCGGAACCACCGGCTCGACCCGCCGGAACGACCGCTGGACATGCAAAATCACCTGCCGGCTACGCCAGAAACACTTGGCGAACATTCCGGAATCACCTGCCGGGCATGCCGGAACCACCTCTCAGATAAGCCAGAACCACGTGCCAATGATCCCGGAAGCACCTGCCGAGCACGCCGGAGCCACCTGCTCGACACGCCAGAACCACCTGCCGGACACGCAAAAATCACCTGCCGGCTACGCCACAACCAGTTGGGGAACACTTCGGAATCACCTGCCGGGCTTGCTGGAACCACCTGCCGGTCATGCCAAAATCACCTGCCAACTACGCCAGTACCACTTGGCGGACACTGTGGAAACACCTGTCGGGCCGGCAGGAACCACATCTCACACGTGCCAGAACCATGTGCATGAGATGCTGGAACCACACCCCGAACAGACGGAAAACACCTGCCAGACCCGTCTGAACAACCTGCCGAGCACGCCAGAGCCACCTGCTCGACTCGCCAGAAACACCTGCCGGACACGCCAAAATCACCTGCCGGGTACGCCAGAACCACCTGGCGGACACTCCGAAATCACCTGCCGCGCATGCTGGAACCACCTCTCAGACGTGCCGGAAGCACGTGCCGGACACGCCGGAAACACCTAGCGGACAGACCGGAACCACCTGCCGAGCACGCCGGAGCCACCTGTTCGACTGGCTGGAACCACCTGCCGGACAGGCCAATATTAACTGCTGGCTATGCCAGAACCACCTGGGGGACAGTCCGGGATCACCTGCCAGCCATGGCGGAACCACCTCTCACACGTACCAGAACCACCTGCCGGAGAAGCTGGAAACACGTCCTCGACAGTCTGGAACCACCTGCCGGCCAAGCCTGAACCACCTGCCAAGCACAACGGAACAACCTGCCAGACACGCCAAAATCACCTGCGTGTTATGCCAGAACCACTTGGAGGACTCTCTGGGATGACCTGCCGGGCATGCCGGAACCACCTCTCAGACGTGCCAGAACCATGTGGCGGACAGTCCGGAATCACCTGTTGGGCATGCGCAACCACCTCTGAGACGTACCAGAACCACATGCCGTGCAGGCTGGAACCACCTACCGGACAGACCGGAATCACCTTTCGGGCATGCCGGAACCACCTGTCAGATGTGCCAGAAACACGTGCCGGAGACGCCGGAAGCACCTGCCAAGCACGTTGGAACCACCTGCTCAACTCGCCTGAACCACCTGCCGGACATGCCAAAATCACCTGCCGACTATGCCAGAACCACTTGGCGAACACTCCGGAATCACTTGCCGGGCATGCAGGAACCACATCTCAGACATGCCAGAACCCCGTGCCAATGACCCCGGAAGCACCAGCCGAGCACGCCGGAACCACCTGCTCAACTCGCCTGAACCACCTGCCGGACACGCCAAAATCACCTGCCCGCTACACCAGCACCACTTCGGGGACAAGCCGGAATCACATGAGGGGCATGCCGGCACAGCCTCTCAGACTGAACCTCGTGCCAGACACCACAGAACCACCTGCTGGACAGACCGGAACCACCTGCCGGACACGCCGGAACCACCGGCTCGACCCGCCGGAACGACCGCTGGACATGCAAAATCACCTGCCGGCTACGCCGGAAACACTTGGTGAACACTCCGGAATCACCTGCCGGGCATGCCGGAACCACCTCTCAGATATGCCAGAACCACGTGCCAATGACCCCGGAAGCACCTGCCGAGCACGCCGGAACCACCTGCTCGACTCGCCAGAACCACCTGCCGGACACGCAAAAATCACCTGCCGGCTACGCCACAACCAGTTGGGGAACACTTCGGAATCACCTGCCGGGCTTGCTGGAACCACCTGCCGGTCATGCCAAAATCACCTGCCAACTACGCCAGTACCACTTGGCGGACACTGTGGAAACACCTGTCGGGCCGGCCGGAACCACATCTCAGACGTGCCAGAACCATGTGCATGAGAAATAGGAACCACACCCCGAATAGACGGAAAACACCTGCCAGACCCGTCTGAACAACCTGCCGAGCACGCCGGAGCCACCTGCTCGACTCGCGGGAACCACCTACCTGACATGCCAAAATCACCAGCCGGGTATGCCAGAACCACTTGGCGGACACTCCGGAATCATCTGCCGGACATGCCGGAACCAGCTCTCAGACACACCAGAACCACGTGCCGGAGACGCCGGAAGCACCTGCCGAGCATGCCGGAGCCACCTGCTCGACTCGCCAGAAACACCTGCCGGACAGGCCAAAATCACCTGCCGGGTACGCCAGAACCACCTGGCAGACACTCCGAAATCACCTGTCGCGCATGCCGGAACCACCTCTCAGACGTGCCGGAAGCACGTGCCGGACACGCCGGAAACACCTACCGGACAGACCGGAACCACCTGCCGAGCACGCCGGAGCCACCTGTTCGACTGGCTGGAACCACCTGCCGGTCAGGCCAATATTAACTGCTGGCTATGCCAGAACCATCTGGGGGACAGTCCGGAATCACCTGCCAGCCATGGCGGAACCATCTCTCACACGTACCAGAACCACCTGCCGGAGAAGCTGGAAACACGTCCTGGACAGACTGGAACCACGTGACGGCCATGCCTGAACCACCTGCCGAGCATGGCGGAACCACCTGCCGGACACGCCAAAATCACCTGCGGGCTACGCCAGAACCACTTGGACGACTCTCCGAAATGACCTGCCGGGCATGTTGGAACCAACTCTCAGACGTGCCAGAAGCACGTGGCGGACAGTCCGGAATCACCTGTTGGGCATACGCAACCACCTCTGAGACGTACCAGAACCACGTGCCGTGCACGCCGGAACCACCTACCGGACAGACCGGAATCAAATTTTGGGCATGCCGGAACCACCAGTCAGATGTTCGAGAAACAGGTGCCGCAGACGCCGGAAGCACCTGCCGAGCACGTCGCAACCACCTGCTCAACTCGCCTGAACCACCTGCCGGACACGCCAAAATCACCTGCCCGCTACACCAGCACCACTTCGGGGACAAGCCGGAATCACGTGAGGGGCATGCCGGCACAGCCTCTCAGACTGAACCTCGTGCCGGACACCACAGAACCACCTGCCGGACAGACCGGAACCACCTGCCGGACACGCCGGAACCACCGGCTCGACCCGCCGGAACGACCGCTGGACATGCAAAATCACCTGCCGGCTACGCCAGAAACACTTGGCGAACATTCCGGAATCACCTGCCGGGCATGCCGGAACCACCTCTCAGATAAGCCAGAACCACGTGCCAATGATCCCGGAAGCACCTGCCGAGCACGCCGGAGCCACCTGCTCGACACGCCAGAACCACCTGCCGGACACGCAAAAATCACCTGCCGGCTACGCCACAACCAGTTGGGGAACACTTCGGAATCACCTGCCGGGCTTGCTGGAACCACCTGCCGGTCATGCCAAAATCACCTGCCAACTACGCCAGTACCACTTGGCGGACACTGTGGAAACACCTGTCGGGCCGGCAGGAACCACATCTCACACGTGCCAGAACCATGTGCATGAGATGCTGGAACCACACCCCGAACAGACGGAAAACACCTGCCAGACCCGTCTGAACAACCTGCCGAGCACGCCAGAGCCACCTGCTCGACTCGCCAGAAACACCTGCCGGACACGCCAAAATCACCTGCCGGGTACGCCAGAACCACCTGGCGGACACTCCGAAATCACCTGCCGCGCATGCTGGAACCACCTCTCAGACGTGCCGGAAGCACGTGCCGGACACGCCGGAAACACCTAGCGGACAGACCGGAACCACCTGCCGAGCACGCCGGAGCCACCTGTTCGACTGGCTGGAACCACCTGCCGGACAGGCCAATATTAACTGCTGGCTATGCCAGAACCACCTGGGGGACAGTCCGGGATCACCTGCCAGCCATGGCGGAACCACCTCTCACACGTACCAGAACCACCTGCCGGAGAAGCTGGAAACACGTCCTCGACAGTCTGGAAACACCTGCCGGCCAAGCCTGAACCACCTGCCAAGCACAACGGAACAACCTGCCAGACACGCCAAAATCACCTGCGTGTTATGCCAGAACCACTTGGAGGACTCTCTGGGATGACCTGCCGGGCATGCCGGAACCACCTCTCAGACGTGCCAGAACCATGTGGCGGACAGTCCGGAATCACCTGTTGGGCATGCGCAACCACCTCTGAGACGTACCAGAACCACATGCCGTGCAGGCTGGAACCACCTACCGGACAGACCGGAATCACCTTTCGGGCATGCCGGAACCACCTGTCAGATGTGCCAGAAACACGTGCCGGAGACGCCGGAAGCACCTGCCAAGCACGTTGGAACCACCTGCTCAACTCGCCTGAACCACCTGCCGGACATGCCAAAATCACCTGCCGACTATGCCAGAACCACTTGGCGAACACTCCGGAATCACTTGCCGGGCATGCAGGAACCACATCTCAGACATGCCAGAACCCCGTGCCAATGACCCCGGAAGCACCAGCCGAGCACGCCGGAACCACCTGCTCAACTCGCCTGAACCACCTGCCGGACACGCCAAAATCACCTGCCCGCTACACCAGCACCACTTCGGGGACAAGCCGGAATCACATGAGGGGCATGCCGGCACAGCCTCTCAGACTGAACCTCGTGCCAGACACCACAGAACCACCTGCTGGACAGACCGGAACCACCTGCCGGACACGCCGGAACCACCGGCTCGACCCGCCGGAACGACCGCTGGACATGCAAAATCACCTGCCGGCTACGCCGGAAACACTTGGTGAACACTCCGGAATCACCTGCCGGGCATGCCGGAACCACCTCTCAGATATGCCAGAACCACGTGCCAATGACCCCGTAAGCACCTGCCGAGCACGCCGGAACCACCTGCTCGACTCGCCAGAACCACCTGCCGGACACGCAAAAATCACCTGCCGGCTACGCCACAACCAGTTGGGGAACACTTCGGAATCACCTGCCGGGCTTGCTGGAACCACCTGCCGGTCATGCCAAAATCACCTGCCAACTACGCCAGTACCACTTGGCGGACACTGTGGAAACACCTGTCGGGCCGGCCGGAACCACATCTCAGACGTGCCAGAACCATGTGCATGAGAAATAGGAACCACACCCCGAATAGACGGAAAACACCTGCCAGACCCGTCTGAACAACCTGCCGAGCACGCCGGAGCCACCTGCTCGACTCGCGGGAACCACCTACCTGACATGCCAAAATCACCAGCCGGGTATGCCAGAACCACTTGGCGGACACTCCGGAATCATCTGCCGGACATGCCGGAACCAGCTCTCAGACACACCAGAACCACGTGCCGGAGACGCCGGAAGCACCTGCCGAGCATGCCGGAGCCACCTGCTCGACTCGCCAGAAACACCTGCCGGACAGGCCAAAATCACCTGCCGGGTACGCCAGAACCACCTGGCAGACACTCCGAAATCACCTGTCGCGCATGCCGGAACCACCTCTCAGACGTGCCGGAAGCACGTGCCGGACACGCCGGAAACACCTACCGGACAGACCGGAACCACCTGCCGAGCACGCCGGAGCCACCTGTTCGACTGGCTGGAACCACCTGCCGGTCAGGCCAATATTAACTGCTGGCTATGCCAGAACCATCTGGGGGACAGTCCGGAATCACCTGCCAGCCATGGCGGAACCATCTCTCACACGTACCAGAACCACCTGCCGGAGAAGCTGGAAACACGTCCTGGACAGACTGGAACCACGTGACGGCCATGCCTGAACCACCTGCCGAGCATGGCGGAACCACCTGCCGGACACGCCAAAATCACCTGCGGGCTACGCCAGAACCACTTGGACGACTCTCCGAAATGACCTGCCGGGCATGTTGGAACCAACTCTCAGACGTGCCAGAAGCACGTGGCGGACAGTCCGGAATCACCTGTTGGGCATACGCAACCACCTCTGAGACGTACCAGAACCACGTGCCGTGCACGCCGGAACCACCTACCGGACAGACCGGAATCAAATTTTGGGCATGCCGGAACCACCAGTCAGATGTTCCAGAAACAGGTGCCGCAGACGCCGGAAGCACCTGCCGAGCACGTAGCAACCACCTGCTCAACTCGCCTGAACCACCTGCCGGACACGCCAAAATCACCTGCCCGCTACACCAGCACCACTTCGGGGACAAGCCGGAATCACGTGAGGGGCATGCCGGCACAGCCTCTCAGACTGAACCTCGTGCCGGACACCACAGAACCACCTGCCGGACAGACCGGAACCACCTGCCGGACACGCCGGAACCACCGGCTCGACCCGCCGGAACGACCGCTGGACATGCAAAATCACCTGCCGGCTACGCCAGAAACACTTGGCGAACATTCCGGAATCACCTGCCGGGCATGCCGGAACCACCTCTCAGATAAGCCAGAACCACGTGCCAATGATCCCGGAAGCACCTGCCGAGCACGCCGGAGCCACCTGCTCGACACGCCAGAACCACCTGCCGGACACGCAAAAATCACCTGCCGGCTACGCCACAACCAGTTGGGGAACACTTCGGAATCACCTGCCGGGCTTGCTGGAACCACCTGCCGGTCATGCCAAAATCACCTGCCAACTACGCCAGTACCACTTGGCGGACACTGTGGAAACACCTGTCGGGCCGGCAGGAACCACATCTCACACGTGCCAGAACCATGTGCATGAGATGCTGGAACCACACCCCGAACAGACGGAAAACACCTGCCAGACCCGTCTGAACAACCTGCCGAGCACGCCAGAGCCACCTGCTCGACTCGCCAGAAACACCTGCCGGACACGCCAAAATCACCTGCCGGGTACGCCAGAACCACCTGGCGGACACTCCGAAATCACCTGCCGCGCATGCTGGAACCACCTCTCAGACGTGCCGGAAGCACGTGCCGGACACGCCGGAAACACCTAGCGGACAGACCGGAACCACCTGCCGAGCACGCCGGAGCCACCTGTTCGACTGGCTGGAACCACCTGCCGGACAGGCCAATATTAACTGCTGGCTATGCCAGAACCACCTGGGGGACAGTCCGGGATCACCTGCCAGCCATGGCGGAACCACCTCTCACACGTACCAGAACCACCTGCCGGAGAAGCTGGAAACACATCCTCGACAGTCTGGAACCACCTGCCGGCCAAGCCTGAACCACCTGCCAAGCACAACGGAACAACCTGCCAGACACGCCAAAATCACCTGCGTGTTATGCCAGAACCACTTGGAGGACTCTCTGGGATGACCTGCCGGGCATGCCGGAACCACCTCTCAGACGTGCCAGAACCATGTGGCGGACAGTCCGGAATCACCTGTTGGGCATGCGCAACCACCTCTGAGACGTACCAGAACCACATGCCGTGCAGGCTGGAACCACCTACCGGACAGACCGGAATCACCTTTCGGGCATGCCGGAACCACCTGTCAGATGTGCCAGAAACACGTGCCGGAGACGCCGGAAGCACCTGCCAAGCACGTTGGAACCACCTGCTCAACTCGCCTGAACCACCTGCCGGACATGCCAAAATCACCTGCCGACTATGCCAGAACCACTTGGCGAACACTCCGGAATCACTTGCCGGGCATGCAGGAACCACATCTCAGACATGCCAGAACCCCGTGCCAATGACCCCGGAAGCACCAGCCGAGCACGCCGGAACCACCTGCTCAACTCGCCTGAACCACCTGCCGGACACGCCAAAATCACCTGCCCGCTACACCAGCACCACTTCGGGGACAAGCCGGAATCACGTGAGGGGCATGCCTGCACAGCCTCTCAGACTGAACCTCGTGCCAGGCACCACAGAACCACCTGCCGGACAGACCGGAACCACCTGCCGGACACGCCGGAACCACCGGCTCGACCCGCCGGAACGACCGCTGGACATGCAAAATCACCTGCCGGCTACGCCGGAAACACTTGGTGAACACTCCGGAATCACCTGCCGGGCATGCCGGAACCACCTCTCAGATATGCCAGAACCACGTGCCAATGACCCCGGAAGCACCTGCCGAGCACGCCGGAACCACCTGCTCGACTCGCCAGAACCACCTGCCGGACACGCAAAAATCACCTGCCGGCTACGCCACAACCAGTTGGGGAACACTTCGGAATCACCTGCCGGGCTTGCTGGAACCACCTGCCGGTCATGCCAAAATCACCTGCCAACTACGCCAGTACCACTTGGCGGACACTGTGGAAACACCTGTCGGGCCGGCCGGAACCACATCTCAGACGTGCCAGAACCATGTGCATGAGAAATAGGAACCACACCCCGAATAGACGGAAAACACCTGCCAGACCCGTCTGAACAACCTGCCGAGCACGCCGGAGCCACCTGCTCGACTCGCCGGAACCACCTACCTGACATGCCAAAATCACCAGCCGGGTATGCCAGAACCACTTGGCGGACACTCCGGAATCATCTGCCGGACATGCCGGAACCAGCTCTCAGACACACCAGAACCACGTGCCGGAGACGCCGGAAGCACCTGCCGAGCATGCCGGAACCACCTGCTCGACTCGCCAGAAACACCTGCCGGACAGGCCAAAATCACCTGCCGGGTACGCCAGAACCACCTGGCAGACACTCCGAAATCACCTGTCGCGCATGCCGGAACCACCTCTCAGACGTGCCGGAAGCACGTGCCGGACACGCCGGAAACACCTACCGGACAGACCGGAACCACCTGCCGAGCACGCCGGAGCCACCTGTTCGACTGGCTGGAACCACCTGCCGGTCAGGCCAATATTAACTGCTGGCTATGCCAGAACCATCTGGGGGACAGTCCGGAATCACCTGCCAGCCATGGCGGAACCATCTCTCACACGTACCAGAACCACCTGCCGGAGAAGCTGGAAACACGTCCTGGACAGACTGGAACCACGTGACGGCCATGCCTGAACCACCTGCCGAGCATGGCGGAACCACCTGCCGGACACGCCAAAATCACCTGCGGGCTACGCCAGAACCACTTGGACGACTCTCCGAAATGACCTGCCGGGCATGTTGGAACCAACTCTCAGACGTGCCAGAAGCACGTGGCGGACAGTCCGGAATCACCTGTTGGGCATACGCAACCACCTCTGAGACGTACCAGAACCACGTGCCGTGCACGCCGGAACCACCTACCGGACAGACCGGAATCAAATTTTGGGCATGCCGGAACCACCAGTCAGATGTTCCAGAAACAGGTGCCGCAGACGCCGGAAGCACCTGCCGAGCACGTAGCAACCACCTGCTCAACTCGCCTGAACCACCTGCCGGACACGCCAAAATCACCTGCCCGCTACACCAGCACCACTTCGGGGACAAGCCGGAATCACGTGAGGGGCATGCCGGCACAGCCTCTCAGACTGAACCTCGTGCCGGACACCACAGAACCACCTGCCGGACAGACCGGAACCACCTGCCGGACACGCCGGAACCACCGGCTCGACCCGCAGGAACGACCGCTGGACATGCAAAATCACCTGCCGGCTACGCCGGAAACACTTGGCGAACACTCCGGAATCACCTGCCGGGCATGCCGGAACCACCTCTCAGATATGCCAGAACCACGTGCCAATGACCCCGGAAGCACCTGCCGAGCACGCCGGAACCACCTGCTCGACTCGCCAGAACCACCTGCCGGACACGCAAAAATCACCTGCCGGCTACGCCACAACCAGTTGGGGAACACTTCGGAATCACCTGCCGGGCTTGCTGGAACCACCTGCCGGTCATGCCAAAATCACCTGCCAACTACGCCAGTACCACTTGGCGGACACTGTGAAAACACCTGTCGGGCCGGCCGGAACCACATCTCAGACGTGCCAGAACCATGTGCATGAGAAATAGGAACCACACCCCGAATAGACGGAAAACACCTGCCAGACCCGTCTGAACAACCTGCCGAGCACGCCGGAGCCACCTGCTCGACTCGCCGGAACCACCTACCTGACATGCCCAAATCACCAGCCGGGTATGCCAGAACCACTTGGCGGACACTCCGGAATCATCTGCCGGACATGCCGGAACCAGCTCTCAGACACACCAGAACCACGTGCCGGAGACGCCGGAAGCACCTGCCGAGCATGCCGGAGCCACCTGCTCGACTCGCCAGAAACACCTGCCGGACACGCCAAAATCACCTGCCGGGTACGCCAGAACCACCTGGCGGACACTCCGAAATCACCTGTCGCGCATGCCGGAACCACCTCTCAGACGTGCCGGAAGCACGTGCCGGACACGCCGGAATCACCTAGCGGACAGACCGGAACCACCTGCCGAGCACGCCGGAGCCACCTGTTCGACTGGCTGGAACCACCTGCCGGACAGGCCAATATTAACTGCTGGCTATGCCAGAACCACCTGGGGGACAGTCCGGGATCACCTGCCAGCCATGGCGGAACCACCTCTCACACGTACCAGAACCACCTGCCGGAGAAGCTGGAAACACGTCCTGGACAGTCTGGAACCACCTGCCGGCCAAGCCTGAACCACCTGCCAAGCACAACGGAACAACCTGCCAGACACGCCAAAATCACCTGCGTGTTATGCCAGAACCACTTGGAGGACTCTCTGGGATGACCTGCCGGGCATGCCGGAACCACCTCTCAGACGTGCCAGAACCATGTGGCGGACAGTCCGGAATCACCTGTTGGGCATGCGCAACCACCTCTGAGACGTACCAGAACCACATGCCGTGCAGGCTGGAACCACCTACCGGACAGACCGGAATCACCTTTCGGGCATGCCGGAACCACCTGTCAGATGTGCCAGAAACACGTGCCGGAGACGCCGGAAGCACCTGCCAAACACGTTGGAACCACCTGCTCAACTCGCCTGAACCACCTGCCGGACATGCCAAAATCACCTGCCGACTATGCCAGAACCACTTGGCGAACACTCCGGAATCACTTGCCGGGCATGCAGGAACCACCCCTCAGACATGCCAGAACCCCGTGCCAATGACCCCGGAAGCACCAGCCGAGCACGCCGGAACCACCTGCTCAACTCGCCTGAACCACCTGCCGGACACGCCAAAATCACCTGCCCGCTACACCAGCACCACTTCGGGGACAAGCCGGAATCACGTGAGGGGCATGCCGGCACAGCCTCTCAGACTGAACCTCGTGCCGGACACCACAGAACCACCTGCCGGACAGACCGGAACCACCTGCCGGACACGCCGGAACCACCGGCTCGACCCGCCGGAACGACCGCTGGACATGCAAAATCACCTGCCGGCTACGCCGGAAACACTTGGCGAACACTCCGGAATCACCTGAGGGGCATGCCGGAACCACCTCTCAGATATGCCAGAACCACGTGCCAATGACCCCGGAAGCACCTGCCGAGCACGCCGGAACCACCTGCTCGACTCGCCAGAACCACCTGCTGGACACGCAAAAATCACCTGCCGGCTACGCCACAACCAGTTGGGGAACACTTCGGAATCACCTGCCGGGCTTGCTGGAACCACCTGCCGGTCATGCCAAAATCACCTGCCAACTACGCCAGTACCACTTGGCGGACACTGTGGAAACACCTGTCGGGCCGGCAGGAACCACATCTCACACGTGCCAGAACCATGTGCATGAGATGCTGGAACCACACCCCGAACAGACGGAAAACACCTGCCAGACCCGTCTGAACAACCTGCCGAGCACGCCGGAGCCACCTGCTCGACTCGCCGGAACCACCTACCTGACATGCCCAAATCACCAGCCGGGTATGCCAGAACCACTTGGCGGACACTCCGGAATCATCTGCCGGACATGCCGGAACCAGCTCTCAGACACACCAGAACCACGTGCCGGAGACGCCGGAATCACCTGCCGAGCATGCCGGAGCCACCTGCTCGACTCGCCAGAAACACCTGCCGGACACGCCAAAATCACCTGCCGGGTACGCCAGAACCACCTGGCGGACACTCCGAAATCACCTGTCGCGCATGCCGGAACCACCTCTCAGACGTGCCGGAAGCACGTGCCGGACACGCTGGAATCACCTAGCGGACAGACCGGAACCACCTGCCGAGCACGCCGGAGCCACCTGTTCGACTGGCTGGAACCACCTGCCGGACAGGCCAATATTAACTGCTGGCTATGCCAGAACCACCTGGGGGACAGTCCGGGATCACCTGCCAGCCATGGCGGAACCACCTCTCACACGTACCAGAACCACCTGCCGGAGAAGCTGGAAACACGTCCTGGACAGTCTGGAACCACCTGCCGGCCAAGCCTGAACCACCTGCCAAGCACAACGGAACAACCTGCCAGACACGCCAAAATCACCTGCGTGTTATGCCAGAACCACTTGGAGGACTCTCTGGGATGACCTGCCGGGCATGCCGGAACCACCTCTCAGACGTGCCAGAACCATGTGGCGGACAGTCCGGAATCACCTGTTGGGCATGCGCAACCACCTCTGAGACGTACCAGAACCACATGCCGTGCAGGCTGGAACCACCTACCGGACAGACCGGAATCATCTTTCGGGCATGCCGGAACCACCTGTCAGATGTGCCAGAAACACGTGCCGGAGACGCCGGAAGCACCTGCCAAGCACGTTGGAACCACCTGCTCAACTCGCCTGAACCACCTGCCGGACATGCCAAAATCACCTGCCGACTATGCCAGAACCACTTGGCGAACACTCCGGAATCGCTTGCCGGGCATGCAGGAACCACCTCTCAGACATGCCAGAACCCCGTGCCAATGACCCCGGAAGCACCAGCCGAGCACGCCGGAACCACCTGCTCAACTCGCCTGAACCACCTGCCGGACACGCCAAAATCACCTGCCCGCTACACCAGCACCACTTCGGGGACAAGCCGGAATCACGTGAGGGGCATGCCGGCACAGCCTCTCAGACTGAACCTCGTGCCGGACACCACAGAACCACCTGCCGGACAGACCGGAACCACCTGCCGGACACGCCGGAACCACCGGCTCGACCCGCCGGAACGACCGCTGGACATGCAAAATCACCTGCCGGCTACGCCGGAAACACTTGGCGAACACTCCGGAATCACCTGCCGGGCATGCCGGAACCACCTCTCAGATATGCCAGAACCACGTGCCAATGACCCCGGAAGCACCTGCCGAGCACGCCGGAACCACCTGCTCGACTCGCCAGAACCACCTGCCGGACACGCAAAAATCACCTGCCGGCTACGCCACAACCAGTTGGGGAACACTTCGGAATCACCTGCCGGGCTTGCTGGAACCACCTGCCGGTCATGCCAAAATCACCTGC
The DNA here is from genome assembly GCF_041296265.1 of Equus caballus. Classification (NCBI taxonomy): domain Eukaryota; kingdom Metazoa; phylum Chordata; class Mammalia; order Perissodactyla; family Equidae; genus Equus; species Equus caballus. The sequence continues at coordinate 4,932,331 of NC_091710.1, forward strand.
CAACTACGCCAGTACCACTTGGCGGACACTGTGGAAACACCTGTCGCGCCGGCCGGAACCACATCTCACACGTGCCAGAACCATGTGCATGAGATGCTGGAACCACACCCCGAACAGACGGAAAACACCTGCCAGACCCGTCTGAACAACCTGCCGAGCACGCCGGAGCCACCTGCTCGACTCGCCGGAACCACCTACCTGACATGCCCAAATCACCAGCCGGGTATGCCAGAACCACGTGGCGGACACTCCGGAATCATCTGCCGGACATGCCGGAACCAGCTCTCAGACACACCAGAACCACGTGCCGGAGACGCCGGAAGCACCTGCCGAGCATGCCGGAGCCACCTGCTCGACTCCCCAGAAACACCTGCCGGACACGCCAAAATCACCTGCCGGGTACGCCAGAACCACCTGGCGGACACTCCGAAATCACCTGTCGCGCATGCCGGAACCACCTCTCAGACGTGCCGGAAGCACGTGCCGGACACGCCGCAATCACCTACCGGACAGACCGGAACCACCTGCCGAGCACGCCGGAGCCACCTGTTCGACTGGCTGGAACCACCTGCCGGACAGGCCAATATTAACTGCTGGCTATGCCAGAACCACCTGGGGGACAGTCCGGGATCACCTGCCAGCCATGGCGGAACCACCTCTCACACGTACCAGAACCACCTGCCGGAGAAGCTGGAAACACGTCCTGGACAGTCTGGAACCACCTGCCGGCCAAGCCTGAACCACCTGCCAAGCACAACGGAACAACCTGCCAGACACGCCAAAATCACCTGCGTGTTATGCCAGAACCACTTGGAGGACTCTCTGGGATGACCTGCCGGGCATGCCGGAACCACCTCTCAGACGTGCCAGAACCATGTGGCGGACAGTCCGGAATCACCTGTTGGGCATGCGCAACCACCTCTGAGACGTACCAGAACCACATGCCGTGCAGGCTGGAACCACCTACCGGACAGACCGGAATCACCTTTCGGGCATGCCGGAACCACCTGTCAGATGTGCCAGAACCACGTGCCAATGACCCCGGAAGCACCTGCCGAGCACGCCGGAACCACCTGCTCGACTCGCCAGAACCACCTGCCGGACACGCAAAAATCACCTGCCGGCTACGCCACAACCAGTTGGGGAACACTTCGGAATCACCTGCCGGGCTTGCTGGAACCACCTGCCGGTCATCCCAAAATCACCTGCCAACTACGCCAGGACCACTTGGCGGACACTGTCGAAACACCTGTCGGGCCGGCCAGAACAACATCTCACACGTGTCAGAACCATGTGCATGAGATGCTGGAACCACACCCCGAACAGACGGAAAACACCTGCCAGACCCGTCTGAACAACCTGCCGAGCACGCCGGAGCCACCTGCTCGACTCGCCGGAACCACCTACCTGACATGCCCAAATCACCAGCCGGGTATGCCAGAACCACTTGGCGGACACTCCGGAATCATCTGCCGGACATGCCGGAACCAGCTCTCATACACACCAGAACCACGTGCCGGAGACGCCGGAAGCACCTGCCGAGCATGCCGGAGCCACCTGCTCGACTCGCCAGAAACACCTGCCGGACACGCCAAAATCACCTGCCGGGTACGCCAGAACCACCTGGCGGACACTCCGAAATCACCTGCCACGCATGCCGGAACCACCTCTCAGACGTGCCGGAAGCACATGCCAGACACGCCGGAAACACCTACCGGACAGACCGGAACCACCTGCCGAGCACGCCGGAGCCACCTGTTCGACTGGCTGGAACCACCTTCCGGACAGGCCAATATTAACTGCTGGCTATGCCAGAACCATCTGGGGGACAGTCCGGAATCACCTGCCAGCCATGGCGGAACCATCTCTCACACGTACCAGAACCACCTGCCGGAGAAGCTGGAAACACGTCCTGGACAGACTGGAACCACGTGACGGCCATGCCTGAACCACCTGCCGAGCATGGCGGAACCACCTGCCGGACACGCCAAAATCACCTGCGGGCTACGCCAGAACCACTTGGACGACTCTCCGAAATGACCTGCCGGGCATGTTGGAACCACCTCTCAGACGTGCCAGAAGCACGTGGCGGACAGTCCGGAATCACCTGTTGGGCATACGCAACCACCTCTGAGACGTACCAGAACCACGTGCCGTGCACGCCGGAACCACCTACCTGACAGACCGGAATCAACTTTTGGGCATGCCGGAACCACCAGTCAGATGTGCCAGAAACACGTGCCGGAGACGCCGGAAGCACCTGCCGAGCACGTCGCAACCACCTGCTCAACTCGCCTGAACCACCTGCCGGACACGCCAAAATCACCTGCCCGCTACACCAGCACCACTTCGGGGACAAGCCGGAATCACGTGAGGGGCATGCCGGCACAGCCTCTCAGACTGAACCTCGTGCCGGACACCACAGAACCACCTGCCGGACAGACCGGAACCACCTGCCGGACACGCCGGAACCACCGGCTCGACCCGCCGGAACGACCGCTGGACATGCAAAATCACCTGCCGGCTACGCCGGAAACACTTGCCGAACACTCCGGAATCACCTGCCGGGCATGCCGGAACCACCTCTCAGATAAGCCAGAACCACGTGCCAATGACCCCGGAAGCACCTGCCGAGCACGCCGGAACCACCTGCTCGACTCGCCAGAACCACCTGCCGGACACGCAAAAATCACCTGCCGGCTACGCCACAACCAGTTGGGGAACACTTCGGAATCACCTGCCGGGCTTGCTGGAACCACCTGCCGGTCATCCCAAAATCACCTGCCAACTACGCCAGGACCACTTGGCGGACACTGTCGAAACACCTGTCGGGCCGGCCGGAACCACATCTCACACGTGCCAGAACCATGTGCATGAGATGCTGGAACCACACCCCGAACAGACGGAAAACACCTGCCAGACCCGTCTGAACAACGTGCCGAGCACGCCAGAGCCACCTGCTCGACTCGCCGGAACCACCTACCTGACATGCCCAAATCACCAGCCGGGTATGCCAGAACCACTTGGCGGACACTCCGGAATCATCTGCCGGACATGCCGGAACCAGCTCTCAGACACACCAGAACCACGTGCCGGAGACGCCGGAAGCACCTGCCGAGCATGCCGGAGCCACCTGCTCGACTCGCCAGAAACACCTGCCGGACACGCCAAAATCACCTGCCGGGTACGCCAGAACCACCTGGCGGACACTCCGAAATCACCTGTCGCGCATGCCGGAACCACCTCTCAGACGTGCCGGAAGCACGTGCCGGACACGCCAGAATCACCTACCGGACAGACCGGAACCACCTGCCGAGCACGCCGGAGCCACCTGTTCGACTGGCTGGAACCACCTGCCGGACAGGCCAATATTAACTGCTGGCTATGCCAGAACCACCTGGGGGACAGTCCGGGATCACCTGCCAGCCATGGCGGAACCACCTCTCACACGTACCAGAACCACCTGCCGGAGAAGCTGGAAACACGTCCTGGACAGTCTGGAACCACCTGCCGGCCAAGCCTGAACCACCTGCCAAGCACAACGGAACAACCTGCCAGACACGCCAAAATCACCTGCGTGTTATGCCAGAACCACTTGGAGGACTCTCTGGGATGACCTGCCGGGCATGCCGGAACCACCTCTCAGACGTGCCAGAACCATGTGGCGGACAGTCCGGAATCACCTGTTGGGCATGCGCAACCACCTCTGAGACGTACCAGAACCACATGCCGTGCAGGCTGGAACCACCTACCGGACAGACCGGAATCACCTTTCGGGCATGCCGGAACCACCTGTCAGATGTGCCAGAAACACGTGCCGGAGACGCCGGAAGCACCGGCCAAGCACGTTGGAACCACCTGCTCAACTCGCCTGAACCACCTGCCGGACATGCCAAAATCACCTGCCGACTATGCCAGAACCACTTGGCGAACACTCCGGAATCACTTGCCGGGCATGCAGGAACCACCTCTCAGACATGCCAGAACCCCGTGCCAATGACCCCGGAAGCACCAGCCGAGCACGCCGGAACCACCTGCTCAACTCGCCTGAACCACCTGCCGGACACGCCAAAATCACCTGCCCGCTACACCAGCACCACTTCGGGGACAAGCCGGAATCACGTGAGGGGCATGCCGGCACAGCCTCTCAGACTGAACCTCGTGCCGGACACCACAGAACCACCTGCCGGACAGACCGGAACCACCTGCCGGACACGCCGGAACCACCGGCTCGACCCGCCGGAACGACCGCTGGACATGCAAAATCACCTGCCGGCTACGCCGGAAACACTTGACGAACACTCCGGAATCACCTGCCGGGCATGCCGGAACCACCTCTCAGATAAGCCAGAACCACGTGCCAATGACCCCGGAAGCACCTGCCGAGCACGCCGGAACCACCTGCTCGAATCGCCAGAACCACCTGCTGGACACGCAAAAATCACCTGCCGGCTACGCCACAACCAGTTGGGGAACACTTCGGAATCACCTGCCGGGCTTGCTGGAACCACCTGCCGGTCATGCCAAAATCACCTGCCAACTACGCCAGTACCACTTGGCGGACACTGTGGAAACACCTGTTGGGCCGGCCGGAACCACATCTCACACGTGCCAGAACCATGTGCATGAGCTGCAGGAACCACACCCCGAATAGACGGAAAACACCTGCCAGACCCGTCTGAACAACCTGCCGAGCACGCCGGAGCCACCTGCTCGACTCGCCGGAACCACCTACCTGACATGCCCAAATCACCAGCCGGGTATGCCAGAACCACTTGGCGGACACTCCGGAATCATCTGCCGGACATGCCGGAACCAGCTCTCAGACACACCAGAACCACGTGCCGGAGACGCCGGAAGCACCTGCCGAGCATGCCAGAGCCACCTGCTCGACTCGCCAGAAACACCTGCCGGACACGCCAAAATCACCTGCCGGGTACGCCAGAACCACCTGGCGGACACTCCGAAATCACCTGTCGCGCATGCCGGAACCACCTCTCAGACGTGCCGGAAGCACGTGCCGGACACGCCGGAATCACCTAGCGGACAGACCGGAACCACCTGCCGAGCACGCCAGAGCCACCTGTTCGACTGGCTGGAACCACCTGCCGGACAGGCCAATATTAACTGCTGGCTATGCCAAAAGCACCTGGGGGACAGTCCGGGATCACCTGCCAGCCATGGCGGAACCACCTCTCAGACGTACCAGAACCACCTGCCAGAGAAGCTGGAAACACGTCCTGGACAGTCTGGAACCACCTGCCGACCAAGCCTGAACCACCGGCCAAGCACAACGGAACAACCTGCCAGACACGCCAAAATCACCTGCGTGTTATGCCAGAACCACTTGGAGGACTCTCTGGGATGACCTGCCGGGCATGTCGGAACCACCTCTCAGACGTGCCAGAACCATGTGGCGGACAGTCCGGAATCACCTGTTGGGCATGCGCAACCACCTCTGAGACGTACCAGAACCACATGCCGTGCAGGCTGGAACCACCTACCGGACAGACCGGAATCACCTTTCGGGCATGCCGGAACCACCTGTCAGATGTGCCAGAAACACGTGCCGGAGACGCCGGAAGCACCTGCCAAGCACGTTGGAACCACCTGCTCAGCTCGCCTGAACCACCTGCCGGACATGCCAAAATCACCTGCCGACTATGCCAGAACCACTTGGCGAACACTCCGGAATCACTTGCCGGGCATGCAGGAACCACCTCTCAGACATGCCAGAACCCCGTGCCAATGACCCCGGAAGCACCAGCCGAGCACGCCGGAACCACCTGCTCAACTCGCCTGAACCACCTGCCGGACACGCCAAAATCACCTGCCCGCTACACCAGCACCACTTCGGGGACAAGCCGGAATCACGTGAGGGGCATGCCGGCACAGCCTCTCAGACTGAACCTCGTGCCGGACACCACAGAACCACCTGCCGGACAGACCGGAACCACCTGCCGGACACGCCGGAACCACCGGCTCGACCCGCCGGAACGACCGCTGGACATGCAAAATCACCTGCCGGCTACGCCGGAAACACTTGGCGAACACTCCGGAATCACCTGCCGGGCATGCCGGAACCACCTCTCAGATAAGCCAGAACCACGTGCCAATGACCCCGGAAGCACCTGCCGAGCACGCCGGAACCACCTGCTCGACTCGCCAGAACCACCTGCCGGACACGCAAAAATCACCTGCCGGCTACGCCACAACCAGTTGGGGAACACTTCGGAATCACCTGCCGGGCTTGCTGGAACCACCTGCCGGTCATGCCAAAATCACCTGCCAACTACGCCAGTACCACTTGGCGGACACTGTGGAAACACCTGTTGGGCCGGCCGGAACCACATCTCAGACGTGCCAGAACCATGTGCATGAGCTGCAGGAACCACACCCCGAATAGACGGAAAACACCTGCCAGACCCGTCTGAACAACCTGCCGAGCACGCCGGAGCCACCTGCTCGACTCGCCGGAACCACCTACCTGACATGCCCAAATCACCAGCCGGGTATGCCAGAACCACTTGGCGGACACTCCGGAATCATCTGCCGGACATGCCGGAACCAGCTCTCAGACACACCAGAACCACGTGCCGGAGACGCCGGAAGCACCTGCCGAGCATGCCAGAGCCACCTGCTCGACTCGCCAGAAACACCTGCCGGACACGCCAAAATCACCTGCCGGGTACGCCAGAACCACCTGGCGGACACTCCGAAATCACCTGTCGCGCATGCCGGAACCACCTCTCAGACGTGCCGGAAGCACGTGCCGGACACGCCGGAATCACCTAGCGGACAGACCGGAACCACCTGCCGAGCACGCCAGAGCCACCTGTTCGACTGGCTGGAACCACCTGCCGGACAGGCCAATATTAACTGCTGGCTATGCCAAAAGCACCTGGGGGACAGTCCGGGATCACCTGCCAGCCATGGCGGAACCACCTCTCAGACGTACCAGAACCACCTGCCGGAGAAGCTGGAAACACGTCCTGGACAGTCTGGAACCACCTGCCGACCAAGCCTGAACCACCGGCCAAGCACAACGGAACAACCTGCCAGACACGCCAAAATCACCTGCGTGTTATGCCAGAACCACTTGGAGGACTCTCTGGGATGACCTGCCGGGCATGTCGGAACCACCTCTCAGACGTGCCAGAACCATGTGGCGGACAGTCCGGAATCACCTGTTGGGCATGCGCAACCACCTCTGAGACGTACCAGAACCACATGCCGTGCAGGCTGGAACCACCTACCGGACAGACCGGAATCACCTTTCGGGCATGCCGGAACCACCTGTCAGATGTGCCAGAAACACGTGCCGGAGACGCCGGAAGCACCGGCCAAGCACGTTGGAACCACCTGCTCAGCTCGCCTGAACCACCTGCCGGACATGCCAAAATCACCTGCCGACTATGCCAGAACCACTTGGCGAACACTCCGGAATCACTTGCCGGGCATGCAGGAACCACCTCTCAGACATGCCAGAACCCCGTGCCAATGACCCCGGAAGCACCAGCCGAGCACGCCGGAACCACCTGCTCAACTCGCCTGAACCACCTGCCGGACACGCCAAAATCACCTGCCCGCTACACCAGCACCACTTCGGGGACAAGCCGGAATCACGTGAGGGGCATGCCGGCACAGCCTCTCAGACTGAACCTCGTGCCGGACACCACAGAACCACCTGCCGGACAGACCGGAACCACCTGCCGGACACGCCGGAACCACCGGCTCGACCCGCCGGAACGACCGCTGGACATGCAAAATCACCTGCCGGCTACGCCGGAAACACTTGGCGAACACTCCGGAATCACCTGCCGGGCATGCCGGAACCACCTCTCAGATAAGCCAGAACCACGTGCCAATGACCCCGGAAGCACCTGCCGAGCACGCCGGAACCACCTGCTCGACTCGCCAGAACCACCTGCCGGACACGCAAAAATCACCTGCCGGCTACGCCACAACCAGTTGGGGAACACTTCGGAATCACCTGCCGGGCTTGCTGGAACCACCTGCCGGTCATGCCAAAATCACCTGCCAACTACGCCAGTACCACTTGGCGGACACTGTGGAAACACCTGTCGCGCCGGCCGGAACCACATCTCACACGTGCCAGAACCATGTGCATGAGATGCTGGAACCACACCCCGAACAGATGGAAAACACCTGCCAGACCCGTCTGAACAACCTGCCGAGCACGCCAGAGCCACCTGCTCGACTCGCCGGAACCACCTACCTGACATGCCAAAATCACCAGCCCGGTATGCCAGAACCACTTGGCGGACACTCCGGAATCATCTGCCGGACATGCCGGAACCAGCTCTCAGACACACCAGAACCACGTGCCGGAGACGCCGGAAGCACCTGCCGAGCATGCCGGAGCCACCTGCTCGACTCGCCAGAAACACCTGCCGGACACGCCAAAATCACCTGCCGGGTACGCCAGAACCACCTGGCGGACACTCCGAAATCACCTGTCGCGCATGCCGGAACCACCTCTCAGACGTGCCGGAAGCACGTGCCGGACACGCCGGAATCACCTAGCGGACAGACCGGAACCACCTGCCGAGCACGCCGGAGCCACCTGTTCGACTGGCTGGAACCACCTGCCGGACAGGCCAATATTAACTGCTGGCTATGCCAAAAGCGCCTGGGGGACAGTCCGGGATCACCTGCCAGCCATGGCGGAACCACCTCTCACACGTACCAGAACCACCTGCCGGAGAAGCTGGAAACACGTCCTGGACAGTCTGGAACCACCTGCCGACCAAGCCTGAACCACCGGCCAAGCACAACGGAACAACCTGCCAGACACGCCAAAATCACCTGCGTGTTATGCCAGAACCACTTGGAGGACTCTCTGGGATGACCTGCCGGGCATGTCGGAACCACCTCTCAGACGTGCCAGAACCATGTGGCGGACAGTCCGGAATCACCTGTTGGGCATGCGCAACCACCTCTGAGACGTACCAGAACCACATGCCGTGCAGGCTGGAACCACCTACCGGACAGACCGGAATCACCTTTCGGGCATGCCGGAACCACCTGTCAGATGTGCCAGAAACACGTGCCGGAGACGCCGGAAGCACCTGCCAAGCACGTTGGAACCACCTGCTCAGCTCGCCTGAACCACCTGCCGGACATGCCAAAATCACCTGCCGACTATGCCAGAACCACTTGGCGAACACTCCGGAATCACTTGCCGGGCATGCAGGAACCACCTCTCAGACATGCCAGAACCCCGTGCCAATGACCCCGGAAGCACCAGCCGAGCACGCCGGAACCACCTGCTCAACTCGCCTGAACCACCTGCCGGACACGCCAAAATCACCTGCCCGCTACACCAGCACCACTTCGGGGACAAGCCGGAATCACGTGAGGGGCATGCCGGCACAGCCTCTCAGACTGAACCTCGTGCCGGACACCACAGAACCACCTGCCGGACAGACCGGAACCACCTGCCGGACACGCCGGAACCACCGGCTCGACCCGCCGGAACGACCGCTGGACATGCAAAATCACCTGCCGGCTACGCCGGAAACACTTGGCGAACACTCCGGAATCACCTGCCGGGCATGCCGGAACCACCTCTCAGATAAGCCAGAACCACGTGCCAATGACCCCGGAAGCACCTGCCGAGCACGCCGGAACCACCTGCTCGACTCGCCAGAACCACCTGCCGGACACGCAAAAATCACCTGCCGGCTACGCCACAACCAGTTGGGGAACACTTCGGAATCACCTGCCGGGCTTGCTGGAACCACCTGCCGGTCATGCCAAAATCACCTGCCAACTACGCCAGTACCACTTGGCGGACACTGTGGAAACACCTGTCGCGCCGGCCGGAACCACATCTCACACGTGCCAGAACCATGTGCATGAGATGCTGGAACCACACCCCGAATAGACGGAAAACACCTGCCAGACCCGTCTGAACAACCTGCCGAAAACGCCGGAGCCACCTGCTCGACTCGCCGGAACCACCTACCTGACATGCCCAAATCACCAGCCGGGTATGCCAGAACCACTTGGCGGACACTCCGGAATCATCTGCCGGACATGCCGGAACCAGCTCTCAGACACACCAGAACCACGTGCCGGAGACGCCGGAAGCACCTGCCGAGCATGCCGGAGCCACCTGCTCGACTCGCCAGAAACACCTTCCGGACACGCCAATATCACCTGCCGGGTACGCCAGAACCACCTGGCGGACACTCCGAAATCACCTGCCGCGCATGCTGGAACCACCTCTCAGACGTGCCGGAAGCACGTGCCAGACACGCCGGAAACACCTAGCGGACAGACCGGAACCACCTGCCGAGCACGCCGGAGCCACCTGTTCGACTGGCTGGAACCACCTGCCAGACAGGCCAATATTAACTGCTGGCTATGCCAGAACCACCTGGGGGACAGTCTGGGATCACTTGCCAGCCATGGCGGAACCACCTCTCACACGTACCAGAACCACCTGCCGGAGAAGCTGGAAACACGTCCTGGACAGTCTGGAACCACCTGCCGGCCAAGCCTGAACCACCTGCCAAGCACAACGGAACAACCTGCCAGACACGCCAAAATCACCTGCGTGTTATGCCAGAACCACTTGGAGGACTCTCTGGGATGACCTGCCGGGCATGCCGGAACCACCTCTCAGACGTGCCAGAACCATGTGGCGGACAGTCCGGAATCACCTGTTGGGCATGCGCAACCACCTCTGAGACGTACCAGAACCACATGCCGTGCAGGCTGGAACCACCTACCGGACAAACCGGAATCACCTTTCGGGCATGCCGGAACCACCTGTCAGATGTGCCAGAAACACGTGCCGGAGACGCCGGAAGCACCTGCCAAGCACGTTGGAACCACCTGCTCAGCTCGCCTGAACCACCTGCCGGACATGCCAAAATCACCTGCCGACTATGCCAGAACCGCTTGGCGAACACTCCGGAATCACCTGCCGGGCATGCCGGAACCACCTCTCAGATATGCCAGAACCACGTGCCAATGACCCCGGAAGCACCTGCCAAGCACGTTGGAACCACCTGCTCAACTCGCCTGAACCACCTGCCGGACATGCCAAAATCACCTGCCGACTATGCCAGAACCACTTGGCGAACACTCCGGAATCACTTGCCGGGCATGCAGGAACCACCTCTCAGACATGCCAGAACCCCGTGCCAATGACCCCGGAAGCACCAGCCGAGCACGCCGGAACCACCTGCTCAACTCGCCTGAACCACCTGCCGGACACGCCAAAATCACCTGCCCGCTACACCAGCACCACTTCGGGGACAAGCCGGAATCACGTGAGGGGCATGCCGGCACAGCCTCTCAGACTGAACCTCGTGCCGGACACCACAGAACCACCTGCCGGACAGACCGGAACCACCTGCCGGACACGCCGGAACCACCGGCTCGACCCGCCGGAACGACCGCTGGACATGCAAAATCACCTGCCGGCTACGCCGGAAACACTTGACGAACACTCCGGAATCACCTGCCGGGCATGCCGGAACCACCTCTCAGATAAGCCAGAACCACGTGCCAATGACCCCGGAAGCACCTGCCGAGCACGCCGGAACCACCTGCTCGAATCGCCAGAACCACCTGCCGGACACGCAAAAATCACCTGCCGGCTACGCCACAACCAGTTGGGGAACACTTCGGAATCACCTGCCGGGCTTGCTGGAACCACCTGCCGGTCATGCCAAAATCACCTGCCAACTACGCCAGTACCACTTGGCGGACACTGTGGAAACACCTGTTGGGCCGGCCGGAACCACATCTCAGACGTGCCAGAACCATGTGCATGAGCTGCAGGAACCACACCCCGAATAGACGGAAAACACCTGCCAGACCCGTCTGAACAACCTGCCGAGCACGCCGGAGCCACCTGCTCGACTCGCCGGAACCACCTACCTGACATGCCCAAATCACCAGCCGGGTATGCCAGAACCACTTGGCGGACACTCCGGAATCATCTGCCGGACATGCCGGAACCAGCTCTCAGACACACCAGAACCACGTGCCGGAGACGCCGGAAGCACCTGCCGAGCATGCCAGAGCCACCTGCTCGACTCGCCAGAAACACCTGCCGGACACGCCAAAATCACCTGCCGGGTACGCCAGAACCACCTGGCGGACACTCCGAAATCACCTGTCGCGCATGCCGGAACCACCTCTCAGACGTGCCGGAAGCACGTGCCGGACACGCCGGAATCACCTAGCGGACAGACCGGAACCACCTGCCGAGCACGCCAGAGCCACCTGTTCGACTGGCTGGAACCACCTGCCGGACAGGCCAATATTAACTGCTGGCTATGCCAAAAGCACCTGGGGGACAGTCCGGGATCACCTGCCAGCCATGGCGGAACCACCTCTCAGACGTACCAGAACCACCTGCCGGAGAAGCTGGAAACACGTCCTGGACAGTCTGGAACCACCTGCCGACCAAGCCTGAACCACCGGCCAAGCACAACGGAACAACCTGCCAGACACGCCAAAATCACCTGCGTGTTATGCCAGAACCACTTGGAGGACTCTCTGGGATGACCTGCCGGGCATGTCGGAACCACCTCTCAGACGTGCCAGAACCATGTGGCGGACAGTCCGGAATCACCTGTTGGGCATGCGCAACCACCTCTGAGACGTACCAGAACCACATGCCGTGCAGGCTGGAACCACCTACCGGACAGACCGGAATCACCTTTCGGGCATGCCGGAACCACCTGTCAGATGTGCCAGAAACACGTGCCGGAGACGCCGGAAGCACCTGCCAAGCACGTTGGAACCACCTGCTCAGCTCGCCTGAACCACCTGCCGGACATGCCAAAATCACCTGCCGACTATGCCAGAACCACTTGGCGAACACTCCGGAATCACTTGCCGGGCATGCAGGAACCACCTCTCAGACATGCCAGAACCCCGTGCCAATGACCCCGGAAGCACCAGCCGAGCACGCCGGAACCACCTGCTCAACTCGCCTGAACCACCTGCCGGACACGCCAAAATCACCTGCCCGCTACACCAGCACCACTTCGGGGACAAGCCGGAATCACGTGAGGGGCATGCCGGCACAGCCTCTCAGACTGAACCTCGTGCCGGACACCACAGAACCACCTGCCGGACAGACCGGAACCACCTGCCGGACACGCCGGAACCACCGGCTCGACCCGCCGGAACGACCGCTGGACATGCAAAATCACCTGCCGGCTACGCCGGAAACACTTGGCGAACACTCCGGAATCACCTGCCGGGCATGCCGGAACCACCTCTCAGATAAGCCAGAACCACGTGCCAATGACCCCGGAAGCACCTGCCGAGCACGCCGGAACCACCTGCTCGACTCGCCAGAACCACCTGCCGGACACGCAAAAATCACCTGCCGGCTACGCCACAACCAGTTGGGGAACACTTCGGAATCACCTGCCGGGCTTGCTGGAACCACCTGCCGGTCATGCCAAAATCACCTGCCAACTACGCCAGTACCACTTGGCGGACACTGTGGAAACACCTGTCGCGCCGGCCGGAACCACATCTCACACGTGCCAGAACCATGTGCATGAGATGCTGGAACCACACCCCGAACAGATGGAAAACACCTGCCAGACCCGTCTGAACAACCTGCCGAGCACGCCAGAGCCACCTGCTCGACTCGCCGGAACCACCTACCTGACATGCCAAAATCACCAGCCCGGTATGCCAGAACCACTTGGCGGACACTCCGGAATCATCTGCCGGACATGCCGGAACCAGCTCTCAGACACACCAGAACCACGTGCCGGAGACGCCGGAAGCACCTGCCGAGCATGCCGGAGCCACCTGCTCGACTCGCCAGAAACACCTGCCGGACACGCCAAAATCACCTGCCGGGTACGCCAGAACCACCTGGCGGACACTCCGAAATCACCTGTCGCGCATGCCGGAACCACCTCTCAGACGTGCCGGAAGCACGTGCCGGACACGCCGGAATCACCTAGCGGACAGACCGGAACCACCTGCCGAGCACGCCGGAGCCACCTGTTCGACTGGCTGGAACCACCTGCCGGACAGGCCAATATTAACTGCTGGCTATGCCAAAAGCACCTGGGGGACAGTCCGGGATCACCTGCCAGCCATGGCGGAACCACCTCTCACACGTACCAGAACCACCTGCCGGAGAAGCTGGAAACACGTCCTGGACAGTCTGGAACCACCTGCCGACCAAGCCTGAACCACCGGCCAAGCACAACGGAACAACCTGCCAGACACGCCAAAATCACCTGCGTGTTATGCCAGAACCACTTGGAGGACTCTCTGGGATGACCTGCCGGGCATGTCGGAACCACCTCTCAGACGTGCCAGAACCATGTGTCGGACAGTCCGGAATCACCTGTTGGGCATGCGCAACCACCTCTGAGACGTACCAGAACCACATGCCGTGCAGGCTGGAACCACCTACCGGACAGACCGGAATCACCTTTCGGGCATGCCGGAACCACCTGTCAGATGTGCCAGAAACACGCGCTGGAGACGCCGGAAGCACCTGCCAAGCACGTCGGAACCACCTGCTCAACTCGCATGAACCACCTGCCGGACATGCCAAAATCACCTGCCGACTATGCCAGAACCACTTGGCGAAAACTCCGGAAACACTTGCCGGGCATGCAGGAACCACCTCTCAGACATGCCAGAACCCCGTGCCAATGACCCCGGAAGCACCAGCCGAGCACGCCGGAACCACCTGCTCAACTCGCCTGAACCACCTGCCGGACACGCCAAAATCACCTGCCCGCTACACCAGCACCACTTCGGGGACAAGCCGGAATCACGTGAGGGGCATGCCGGCACAGCCTCTCAGACTGAACCTCATGCCGGACACCACAGAACCACCTGCCGGACAGACCGGAACCACCTGCCGGACACGCCGGAACCACCGGCTCGACCCGCCGGAACGACCGCTGGACATGCAAAATCACCTGCCGGCTACGCCGGAAACACTTGGCGAACACTCCGGAATCACCTGCCGGGCATGCCGGAACCACCTCTCAGATATGCCAGAACCACGTGCCAATGACCCCGGAAGCACCTGCCGAGCACGCCGGAACCACCTGCTCGACTCGCCAGAACCACCTGCCGGACACGCAAAAATCACCTGCCGGCTACGCCACAACCAGTTGGGGAACACTTCGGAATCACCTGCCGGGCTTGCTGGAACCACCTGCCGGTCATGCCAAAATCACCTGCCAACTACGCCAGTACCACTTGGCGGACACTGTGGAAACACCTGTCGGGCCGGCCGGAACCACATCTCACACGTGCCAGAACCATGTGCATGAGATGCTGGAACCACACCCCGAACAGACGGAAAACACCTGCCAGACCCGTCTGAACAACCTGCCGAGCACGCCGGAGCCACCTGCTCGACTCGCCGGAACCACCTACCTGACATGCCAAAATCACCAGCCGGGTATGCCAGAACCACTTGGCGGACACTCCGGAATCATCTGCCGGACATGCCGGAACCAGCTCTCAGACACACCAGAACCACGTGCCGGAGACGCCGGAATCACCTGCCGAGCATGCCGGAGCCACCTGCTCGACTCGCCAGAAACACCTGCCGGACACGCCAAAATCACCTGCCGGGTACGCAAGAACCACCTGGCGGACACTCCGAAATCACCTGTCGCGCATGCCGGAACCACCTCTCAGACGTGCCGGAAGCACGTGCCGGACACGCTGGAATCACCTAGCGGACAGACCGGAACCACCTGCCGAGCACGCCGGAGCCACCTGTTCGACTGGCTGGAACCACCTGCCGGACAGGCCAATATTAACTGCTGGCTATGCCAGAACCACCTGGGGGACAGTCCGGGATCACCTGCCAGCCATGGCGGAACCACCTCTCACACGTACCAGAACCACCTGCCGGAGAAGCTGGAAACACGTCCTGGACAGTCTGGAACCACCTGCCGGCCAAGCCTGAACCACCTGCCAAGCACAACGGAACAACCTGCCAGACACGCCAAAATCACCTGCGTGTTATGCCAGAACCACTTGGAGGACTCTCTGGGATGACCTGCCGGGCATGCCGGAACCACCTCTCAGACGTGCCAGAACCATGTGGCGGACAGTCCGGAATCACCTGTTGGGCATGCGCAACCACCTCTGAGACGTACCAGAACCACATGCCGTGCAGGCTGGAACCACCTACCGGACAGACCGGAATCATCTTTCGGGCATGCCGGAACCACCTGTCAGATGTGCCAGAAACACGTGCCGGAGACGCCGGAAGCACCTGCCAAGCACGTTGGAACCACCTGCTCAACTCGCCTGAACCACCTGCCGGACATGCCAAAATCACCTGCCGACTATGCCAGAACCACTTGGCGAACACTCCGGAATCACTTGCCGGGCATGCAGGAACCACCTCTCAGACATGCCAGAACCCCGTGCCAATGACCCCGGAAGCACCAGCCGAGCACGCCGGAACCACCTGCTCAACTCGCCTGAACCACCTGCCGGACACGCCAAAATCACCTGCCCGCTACACCAGCACCACTTCGGGGACAAGCCGGAATCACGTGAGGGGCATGCCGGCACAGCCTCTCAGACTGAACCTCGTGCCGGACACCACAGAACCACCTGCCGGACAGACCGGAACCACCTGCCGGACACGCCGGAACCACCGGCTCGACCCGCCGGAACGACCGCTGGACATGCAAAATCACCTGCCGGCTACGCCGGAAACACTTGGCGAACACTCCGGAATCACCTGCCGGGCATGCCGGAACCACCTCTCAGATATGCCAGAACCACGTGCCAATGACCCCGGAAGCACCTGCCGAGCACGCCGGAACCACCTGCTCGACTCGCCAGAACCACCTGCCGGACACGCAAAAATCACCTGCCGGCTACGCCACAACCAGTTGGGGAACACTTCGGAATCACCTGCCGGGCTTGCTGGAACCACCTGCCGGTCATGCCAAAATCACCTGCCAACTACGCCAGTACCACTTGGCGGACACTGTGGAAACACCTGTCGCGCCGGCCGGAACCACATCTCACACGTGCCAGAACCATGTGCATGAGATGCTGGAACCACACCCCGAACAGACGGAAAACACCTGCCAGACCCGTCTGAACAACCTGCCGAGCACGCCGGAGCCACCTGCTCGACTCGCCGGAACCACCTACCTGACATGCCCAAATCACCAGCCGGGTATGCCAGAACCACGTGGCGGACACTCCGGAATCATCTGCCGGACATGCCGGAACCAGCTCTCAGACACACCAGAACCACGTGCCGGAGACGCCGGAAGCACCTGCCGAGCATGCCGGAGCCACCTGCTCGACTCCCCAGAAACACCTGCCGGACACGCCAAAATCACCTGCCGGGTACGCCAGAACCACCTGGCGGACACTCCGAAATCACCTGTCGCGCATGCCGGAACCACCTCTCAGACGTGCCGGAAGCACGTGCCGGACACGCCGCAATCACCTACCGGACAGACCGGAACCACCTGCCGAGCACGCCGGAGCCACCTGTTCGACTGGCTGGAACCACCTGCCGGACAGGCCAATATTAACTGCTGGCTATGCCAGAACCACCTGGGGGACAGTCCGGGATCACCTGCCAGCCATGGCGGAACCACCTCTCAGACGTACCAGAACCACCTGCCGGAGAAGCTGGAAACACGTCCTGGACAGTCTGGAACCACCTGCCGGCCAAGCCTGAACCACCTGCCAAGCACAACGGAACAACCTGCCAGACACGCCAAAATCACCTGCGTGTTATGCCAGAACCACTTGGAGGACTCTCTGGGATGACCTGCCGGGCATGCCGGAACCACCTCTCAGACGTGCCAGAACCATGTGGCGGACAGTCCGGAATCACCTGTTGGGCATGCGCAACCACCTCTGAGACGTACCAGAACCACATGCCGTGCAGGCTGGAACCACCTACCGGACAGACCGGAATCACCTTTCGGGCATGCCGGAACCACCTGTCAGATGTGCCAGAACCACGTGCCAATGACCCTGGAAGCACCTTCCGAGCACGCCGGAACCACCTGCTCGACTCGCCAGAACCACCTGCCGGACACGCAAAAATCACCTGCCGGCTACGCCACAACCAGTTGGGGAACACTTCGGAATCACCTGCCGGGCTTGCTGGAACCACCTGCCGGTCATCCCAAAATCACCTGCCAACTACGCCAGGACCACTTGGCGGACACTGTCGAAACACCTGTCGGGCCGGCCAGAACAACATCTCACACGTGTCAGAACCATGTGCATGAGATGCTGGAACCACACCCCGAACAGACGGAAAACACCTGCCAGACCCGTCTGAACAACCTGCCGAGCACGCCGGAGCCACCTGCTCGACTCGCCGGAACCACCTACCTGACATGCCCAAATCACCAGCCGGGTATGCCAGAACCACTTGGCGGACACTCCGGAATCATCTGCCGGACATGCCGGAACCAGCTCTCATACACACCAGAACCACGTGCCGGAGACGCCGGAAGCACCTGCCGAGCATGCCGGAGCCACCTGCTCGACTCGCCAGAAACACCTGCCGGACACGCCAAAATCACCTGCCGGGTACGCCAGAACCACCTGGCGGACACTCCGAAATCACCTGCCACGCATGCCGGAACCACCTCTCAGACGTGCCGGAAGCACATGCCAGACACGCCGGAAACACCTACCGGACAGACCGGAACCACCTGCCGAGCACGCCGGAGCCACCTGTTCGACTGGCTGGAACCACCTGCCGGACAGGCCAATATTAACTGCTGGCTATGCCAGAACCATCTGGGGGACAGTCCGGAATCACCTGCCAGCCATGGCGGAACCATCTCTCACACGTACCAGAACCACCTGCCGGAGAAGCTGGAAACACGTCCTGGACATACTGGAACCACGTGACGGCCATGCCTGAACCACCTGCCGAGCATGGCGGAACCACCTGCCGGACACGCCAAAATCACCTGCGGGCTACGCCAGAACCACTTGGACGACTCTCCGAAATGACCTGCCGGGCATGTTGGAACCACCTCTCAGACGTGCCAGAAGCACGTGGCGGACAGTCCGGAATCACCTGTTGGGCATACGCAACCACCTCTGAGACGTACCAGAACCACGTGCCGTGCACGCCGGAACCACCTACCTGACAGACCGGAATCAACTTTTGGGCATGCCGGAACCACCAGTCAGATGTGCCAGAAACACGTGCCGGAGACGCCGGAAGCACCTGCCGAGCACGTCGCAACCACCTGCTCAACTCGCCTGAACCACCTGCCGGACACGCCAAAATCACCTGCCCGCTACACCAGCACCACTTCGGGGACAAGCCGGAATCACGTGAGGGGCATGCCGGCACAGCCTCTCAGACTGAACCTCGTGCCGGACACCACAGAACCACCTGCCGGACAGACCGGAACCACCTGCCGGACACGCCGGAACCACCGGCTCGACCCGCCGGAACGACCGCTGGACATGCAAAATCACCTGCCGGCTACGCCGGAAACACTTGACGAACACTCCGGAATCACCTGCCGGGCATGCCGGAACCACCTCTCAGATAAGCCAGAACCACGTGCCAATGACCCCGGAAGCACCTGCCGAGCACGCCGGAACCACCTGCTCGACTCGCCAGAACCACCTGCCGGACACGCAAAAATCACCTGCCGGCTACGCCACAACCAGTTGGGGAACACTTCGGAATCACCTGCCGGGCTTGCTGGAACCACCTGCCGGTCATCCCAAAATCACCTGCCAACTACGCCAGGACCACTTGGCGGACACTGTCGAAACACCTGTCGGGCCGGCCGGAACCACATCTCACACGTGCCAGAACCATGTGCATGAGATGCTGGAACCACACCCCGAACAGACGGAAAACACCTGCCAGACCCGTCTGAACAACGTGCCGAGCACGCCAGAGCCACCTGCTCGACTCGCCGGAACCACCTACCTGACATGCCCAAATCACCAGCCGGGTATGCCAGAACCACTTGGCGGACACTCCGGAATCATCTGCCGGACATGCCGGAACCAGCTCTCAGACACACCAGAACCACGTGCCGGAGACGCCGGAAGCACCTGCCGAGCATGCCGGAGCCACCTGCTCGACTCGCCAGAAACACCTGCCGGACACGCCAAAATCACCTGCCGGGTACGCCAGAACCACCTGGCGGACACTCCGAAATCACCTGTCGCGCATGCCGGAACCACCTCTCAGACGTGCCGGAAGCACGTGCCGGACACGCCAGAATCACCTACCGGACAGACCGGAACCACCTGCCGAGCACGCCGGAGCCACCTGTTCGACTGGCTGGAACCACCTGCCGGACAGGCCAATATTAACTGCTGGCTATGCCAGAACCACCTGGGGGACAGTCCGGGATCACCTGCCAGCCATGGCGGAACCACCTCTCACACGTACCAGAACCACCTGCCGGAGAAGCTGGAAACACGTCCTGGACAGTCTGGAACCACCTGCCGGCCAAGCCTGAACCACCTGCCAAGCACAACGGAACAACCTGCCAGACACGCCAAAATCACCTGCGTGTTATGCCAGAACCACTTGGAGGACTCTCTGGGATGACCTGCCGGGCATGCCGGAACCACCTCTCAGACGTGCCAGAACCATGTGGCGGACAGTCCGGAATCACCTGTTGGGCATGCGCAACCACCTCTGAGACGTACCAGAACCACATGCCGTGCAGGCTGGAACCACCTACCGGACAGACCGGAATCACCTTTCGGGCATGCCGGAACCACCTGTCAGATGTGCCAGAAACACGTGCCGGAGACGCCGGAAGCACCGGCCAAGCACGTTGGAACCACCTGCTCAACTCGCCTGAACCACCTGCCGGACATGCCAAAATCACCTGCCGACTATGCCAGAACCACTTGGCGAACACTCCGGAATCACTTGCCGGGCATGCAGGAACCACCTCTCAGACATGCCAGAACCCCGTGCCAATGACCCCGGAAGCACCAGCCGAGCACGCCGGAACCACCTGCTCAACTCGCCTGAACCACCTGCCGGACACGCCAAAATCACCTGCCCGCTACACCAGCACCACTTCGGGGACAAGCCGGAATCACGTGAGGGGCATGCCGGCACAGCCTCTCAGACTGAACCTCGTGCCGGACACCACAGAACCACCTGCCGGACAGACCGGAACCACCTGCCGGACACGCCGGAACCACCGGCTCGACCCGCCGGAACGACCGCTGGACATGCAAAATCACCTGCCGGCTACGCCGGAAACACTTGGCGAACACTCCGGAATCACCTGCCGGGCATGCCGGAACCACCTCTCAGATATGCCAGAACCACGTGCCAATGACCCCGGAAGCACCTGCCGAGCACGCCGGAACCACCTGCTCGACTCGCCAGAACCACCTGCCGGACACGCAAAAATCACCTGCCGGCTACGCCACAACCAGTTGGGGAACACTTCGGAATCACCTGCCGGGCTTGCTGGAACCACCTGCCGGTCATGCCAAAATCACCTGCCAACTACGCCAGTACCACTTGGCGGACACTGTGGAAACACCTGTCGCGCCGGCCGGAACCACATCTCACACGTGCCAGAACCATGTGCATGAGATGCTGGAACCACACCCCGAACAGACGGAAAACACCTGCCAGACCCGTCTGAACAACCTGCCGAGCACGCCGGAGCCACCTGCTCGACTCGCCGGAACCACCTACCTGACATGCCCAAATCACCAGCCGGGTATGCCAGAACCACGTGGCGGACACTCCGGAATCATCTGCCGGACATGCCGGAACCAGCTCTCAGACACACCAGAACCACGTGCCGGAGACGCCGGAAGCACCTGCCGAGCATGCCGGAGCCACCTGCTCGACTCCCCAGAAACACCTGCCGGACACGCCAAAATCACCTGCCGGGTACGCCAGAACCACCTGGCGGACACTCCGAAATCACCTGTCGCGCATGCCGGAACCACCTCTCAGACGTGCCGGAAGCACGTGCCGGACACGCCGCAATCACCTACCGGACAGACCGGAACCACCTGCCGAGCACGCCGGAGCCACCTGTTCGACTGGCTGGAACCACCTGCCGGACAGGCCAATATTAACTGCTGGCTATGCCAGAACCACCTGGGGGACAGTCCGGGATCACCTGCCAGCCATGGCGGAACCACCTCTCACACGTACCAGAACCACCTGCCGGAGAAGCTGGAAACACGTCCTGGACAGTCTGGAACCACCTGCCGGCCAAGCCTGAACCACCTGCCAAGCACAACGGAACAACCTGCCAGACACGCCAAAATCACCTGCGTGTTATGCCAGAACCACTTGGAGGACTCTCTGGGATGACCTGCCGGGCATGCCGGAACCACCTCTCAGACGTGCCAGAACCATGTGGCGGACAGTCCGGAATCACCTGTTGGGCATGCGCAACCACCTCTGAGACGTACCAGAACCACATGCCGTGCAGGCTGGAACCACCTACCGGACAGACCGGAATCACCTTTCGGGCATGCCGGAACCACCTGTCAGATGTGCCAGAACCACGTGCCAATGACCCTGGAAGCACCTTCCGAGCACGCCGGAACCACCTGCTCGACTCGCCAGAACCACCTGCCGGACACGCAAAAATCACCTGCCGGCTACGCCACAACCAGTTGGGGAACACTTCGGAATCACCTGCCGGGCTTGCTGGAACCACCTGCCGGTCATCCCAAAATCACCTGCCAACTACGCCAGGACCACTTGGCGGACACTGTCGAAACACCTGTCGGGCCGGCCAGAACAACATCTCACACGTGTCAGAACCATGTGCATGAGATGCTGGAACCACACCCCGAACAGACGGAAAACACCTGCCAGACCCGTCTGAACAACCTGCCGAGCACGCCGGAGCCACCTGCTCGACTCGCCGGAACCACCTACCTGACATGCCCAAATCACCAGCCGGGTATGCCAGAACCACTTGGCGGACACTCCGGAATCATCTGCCGGACATGCCGGAACCAGCTCTCATACACACCAGAACCACGTGCCGGAGACGCCGGAAGCACCTGCCGAGCATGCCGGAGCCACCTGCTCGACTCGCCAGAAACACCTGCCGGACACGCCAAAATCACCTGCCGGGTACGCCAGAACCACCTGGCGGACACTCCGAAATCACCTGCCACGCATGCCGGAACCACCTCTCAGACGTGCCGGAAGCACATGCCAGACACGCCGGAAACACCTACCGGACAGACCGGAACCACCTGCCGAGCACGCCGGAGCCACCTGTTCGACTGGCTGGAACCACCTGCCGGACAGGCCAATATTAACTGCTGGCTATGCCAGAACCATCTGGGGGACAGTCCGGAATCACCTGCCAGCCATGGCGGAACCATCTCTCACACGTACCAGAACCACCTGCCGGAGAAGCTGGAAACACGTCCTGGACAGACTGGAACCACGTGACGGCCATGCCTGAACCACCTGCCGAGCATGGCGGAACCACCTGCCGGACACGCCAAAATCACCTGCGGGCTACGCCAGAACCACTTGGACGACTCTCCGAAATGACCTGCCGGGCATGTTGGAACCACCTCTCAGACGTGCCAGAAGCACGTGGCGGACAGTCCGGAATCACCTGTTGGGCATACGCAACCACCTCTGAGACGTACCAGAACCACGTGCCGTGCACGCCGGAACCACCTACCTGACAGACCGGAATCAACTTTTGGGCATGCCGGAACCACCAGTCAGATGTGCCAGAAACACGTGCCGGAGACGCCGGAAGCACCTGCCGAGCACGTCGCAACCACCTGCTCAACTCGCCTGAACCACCTGCCGGACACGCCAAAATCACCTGCCCGCTACACCAGCACCACTTCGGGGACAAGCCGGAATCACGTGAGGGGCATGCCGGCACAGCCTCTCAGACTGAACCTCGTGCCGGACACCACAGAACCACCTGCCGGACAGACCGGAACCACCTGCCGGACACGCCGGAACCACCGGCTCGACCCGCCGGAACGACCGCTGGACATGCAAAATCACCTGCCGGCTACGCCGGAAACACTTGACGAACACTCCGGAATCACCTGCCGGGCATGCCGGAACCACCTCTCAGATAAGCCAGAACCACGTGCCAATGACCCCGGAAGCACCTGCCGAGCACGCCGGAACCACCTGCTCGACTCGCCAGAACCACCTGCCGGACACGCAAAAATCACCTGCCGGCTACGCCACAACCAGTTGGGGAACACTTCGGAATCACCTGCCGGGCTTGCTGGAACCACCTGCCGGTCATCCCAAAATCACCTGCCAACTACGCCAGGACCACTTGGCGGACACTGTCGAAACACCTGTCGGGCCGGCCGGAACCACATCTCACACGTGCCAGAACCATGTGCATGAGATGCTGGAACCACACCCCGAACAGACGGAAAACACCTGCCAGACCCGTCTGAACAACGTGCCGAGCACGCCAGAGCCACCTGCTCGACTCGCCGGAACCACCTACCTGACATGCCCAAATCACCAGCCGGGTATGCCAGAACCACTTGGCGGACACTCCGGAATCATCTGCCGGACATGCCGGAACCAGCTCTCAGACACACCAGAACCACGTGCCGGAGACGCCGGAAGCACCTGCCGAGCATGCCGGAGCCACCTGCTCGACTCGCCGGAAACACCTGCCGGACACGCCAAAATCACCTGCGGGGTACGCCAGAACCACCTGGCGGACACTCCGAAACCACCTGTCGCGCATGCCAGAACCACCTCTCAGACGTGCCGGAAGCACGTGCCGGACACGCCAGAATCACCTACCGGACAGACCGGAACCACCTGCCGAGCACGCCGGAGCCACCTGTTCGACTGGCTGGAACCACCTGCCGGACAGGCCAATATTAACTGCTGGCTATGCCAGAACCACCTGGGGGACAGTCCGGGATCACCTGCCAGCCATGGCGGAACCACCTCTCACACGTACCAGAACCACCTGCCGGAGAAGCTGGAAACACGTCCTGGACAGTCTGGAACCACCTGCCGGCCAAGCCTGAACCACCTGCCAAGCACAACGGAACAACCTGCCAGACACGCCAAAATCACCTGCGTGTTATGCCAGAACCACTTGGAGGACTCTCTGGGATGACCTGCCGGGCATGCCGGAACCACCTCTCAGACGTGCCAGAACCATGTGGCGGACAGTCCGGAATCACCTGTTGGGCATGCGCAACCACCTCTGAGACGTACCAGAACCACATGCCGTGCAGGCTGGAACCACCTACCGGACAGACCGGAATCACCTTTCGGGCATGCCGGAACCACCTGTCAGATGTGCCAGAAACACGTGCCGGAGACGCCGGAAGCACCGGCCAAGCACGTTGGAACCACCTGCTCAACTCGCCTGAACCACCTGCCGGACATGCCAAAATCACCTGCCGACTATGCCAGAACCACTTGGCGAACACTCCGGAATCACTTGCCGGGCATGCAGGAACCACCTCTCAGACATGCCAGAACCCCGTGCCAATGACCCCGGAAGCACCAGCCGAGCACGCCGGAACCACCTGCTCAACTCGCCTGAACCACCTGCCGGACACGCCAAAATCACCTGCCCGCTACACCAGCACCACTTCGGGGACAAGCCGGAATCACGTGAGGGGCATGCCGGCACAGCCTCTCAGACTGAACCTCGTGCCGGACACCACAGAACCACCTGCCGGACAGACCGGAACCACCTGCCGGACACGCCGGAACCACCGGCTCGACCCGCCGGAACGACCGCTGGACATGCAAAATCACCTGCCGGCTACGCCGGAAACACTTGACGAACACTCCGGAATCACCTGCCGGGCATGCCGGAACCACCTCTCAGATAAGCCAGAACCACGTGCCAATGACCCCGGAAGCACCTGCCGAGCACGCCGGAACCACCTGCTCGAATCGCCAGAACCACCTGCCGGACACGCAAAAATCACCTGCCGGCTACGCCACAACCAGTTGGGGAACACTTCGGAATCACCTGCCGGGCTTGCTGGAACCACCTGCCGGTCATGCCAAAATCACCTGCCAACTACGCCAGTACCACTTGGCGGACACTGTGGAAACACCTGTTGGGCCGGCCGGAACCACATCTCAGACGTGCCAGAACCATGTGCATGAGCTGCAGGAACCACACCCCGAATAGACGGAAAACACCTGCCAGACCCGTCTGAACAACCTGCCGAGCACGCCGGAGCCACCTGCTCGACTCGCCGGAACCACCTACCTGACATGCCCAAATCACCAGCCGGGTATGCCAGAACCACTTGGCGGACACTCCGGAATCATCTGCCGGACATGCCGGAACCAGCTCTCAGACACACCAGAACCACGTGCCGGAGACGCCGGAAGCACCTGCCGAGCATGCCAGAGCCACCTGCTCGACTCGCCAGAAACACCTGCCGGACACGCCAAAATCACCTGCCGGGTACGCCAGAACCACCTGGCGGACACTCCGAAATCACCTGTCGCGCATGCCGGAACCACCTCTCAGACGTGCCGGAAGCACGTGCCGGACACGCCGGAATCACCTAGCGGACAGACCGGAACCACCTGCCGAGCACGCCAGAGCCACCTGTTCGACTGGCTGGAACCACCTGCCGGACAGGCCAATATTAACTGCTGGCTATGCCAAAAGCACCTGGGGGACAGTCCGGGATCACCTGCCAGCCATGGCGGAACCACCTCTCACACGTACCAGAACCACCTGCCGGAGAAGCTGGAAACACGTCCTGGACAGTCTGGAACCACCTGCCGACCAAGCCTGAACCACCGGCCAAGCACAACGGAACAACCTGCCAGACACGCCAAAATCACCTGCGTGTTATGCCAGAACCACTTGGAGGACTCTCTGGGATGACCTGCCGGGCATGTCGGAACCACCTCTCAGACGTGCCAGAACCATGTGGCGGACAGTCCGGAATCACCTGTTGGGCATGCGCAACCACCTCTGAGACGTACCAGAACCACATGCCGTGCAGGCTGGAACCACCTACCGGACAGACCGGAATCACCTTTCGGGCATGCCGGAACCACCTGTCAGATGTGCCAGAAACACGTGCCGGAGACGCCGGAAGCACCTGCCAAGCACGTTGGAACCACCTGCTCAGCTCGCCTGAACCACCTGCCGGACATGCCAAAATCACCTGCCGACTATGCCAGAACCACTTGGCGAACACTCCGGAATCACTTGCCGGGCATGCAGGAACCACCTCTCAGACATGCCAGAACCCCGTGCCAATGACCCCGGAAGCACCAGCCGAGCACGCCGGAACCACCTGCTCAACTCGCCTGAACCACCTGCCGGACACGCCAAAATCACCTGCCCGCTACACCAGCACCACTTCGGGGACAAGCCGGAATCACGTGAGGGGCATGCCGGCACAGCCTCTCAGACTGAACCTCGTGCCGGACACCACAGAACCACCTGCCGGACAGACCGGAACCACCTGCCGGACACGCCGGAACCACCGGCTCGACCCGCCGGAACGACCGCTGGACATGCAAAATCACCTGCCGGCTACGCCGGAAACACTTGGCGAACACTCCGGAATCACCTGCCGGGCATGCCGGAACCACCTCTCAGATATGCCAGAACCACGTGCCAATGACCCTGGAAGCACCTGCCGAGCACGCCGGAACCACCTGCTCGACTCGCCAGAACCACCTGCCGGACACGCAAAAATCACCTGCCGGCTACGCCACAACCAGTTGGGGAACACTTCGGAATCACCTGCCGGGCTTGCTGGAACCAACAGCCGGTCATGCCAAAATCACCTGCCAACTACGCCAGTACCACTTGGCGGACACTGTGGAAACACCTGTTGGGCCGGCCGGAACCACATCTCACACGTGCCAGAACCATGTGCATGAGCTGCAGGAACCACACCCCGAACAGACGGAAAACACCTGCCAGACCCGTCTGAACAACCTGCCGAGCACGCCGGAGCCACCTGCTCGACTCGCCGGAACCACCTACCTGACATGCCCAAATCACCAGCCGGGTATGCCAGAACCACTTGGCGGACACTCCGGAATCATCTGCCGGACATGCCGGAACCAGCTCTCAGACACACCAGAACCACGTGCCGGAGACGCCGGAAGCACCTGCCGAGCATGCCGGAGCCACCTGCTCGACTCGCCAGAAACACCTGCCGGACACGCCAAAATCACCTGCCGGGTACGCCAGAACCACCTGGCGGACACTCCGAAATCACCTGTCGCGCATGCCGGAACCAGCTCTCAGACGTGCCGGAAGCACGTGCCGGACACGCCGGAATCACCTAGCGGACAGACCGGAACCACCTGCCGAGCACGCCAGAGCCACCTGTTCGACTGGCTGGAACCACCTGCCGGACAGGCCAATATTAACTGCTGGCTATGCCAAAAGCACCTGTGGGACAGTCCGGGATCACCTGCCAGCCATGGCGGAACCACCTCTCACACGTACCAGAACCACCTGCCGGAGAAGCTGGAAACACGTCCTGGACATTCTGGAACCACCTGCCGACCAAGCCTGAACCACCGGCCAAGCACAACGGAACAACCTGCCAGACACGCCAAAATCACCTGCGTGTTATGCCAGAACCACTTGGAGGACTCTCTGGGATGACCTGCCGGGCATGTCGGAACCACCTCTCAGACGTGCCAGAACCATGTGGCGGACAGTCCGGAATCACCTGTTGGGCATGCGCAACCACCTCTGAGACGTACCAGAACCACATGCCGTGCAGGCTGGAACCACCTACCGGACAGACCGGAATCACCTTTCGGGCATGCCGGAACCACCTGTCAGATGTGCCAGAAACACGTGCCGGAGACGCCGGAAGCACCTGCCAAGCACGTTGGAACCACCTGCTCAGCTCGCCTGAACCACCTGCCGGACATGCCAAAATCACCTGCCGACTATGCCAGAACCGCTTGGCGAACACTCCGGAATCACTTGCCGGGCATGCAGGAACCACCTCTCAGACATGCCAGAACCCCGTGCCAATGACCCCGGAAGCACCAGCCGAGCACGCCGGAACCACCTGCTCAACTCGCCTGAACCACCTGCCGGACACGCCAAAATCACCTGCCCGCTACACCAGCACCACTTCGGGGACAAGCCGGAATCACGTGAGGGGCATGCCGGCACAGCCTCTCAGACTGAACCTCGTGCCGGACACCACAGAACCACCTGCCGGACAGACCGGAACCACCTGCCGGACACGCCGGAACCACCGGCTCGACCCGCCGGAACGACCGCTGGACATGCAAAATCACCTGCCGGCTACGCCGGAAACACTTGGCGAACACTCCGGAATCACCTGCCGGGCATGCCGGAACCACCTCTCAGATAAGCCAGAACCACGTGCCAATGACCCCGGAAGCACCTGCCGAGCACGCCGGAACCACCTGCTCGACTCGCCAGAACCACCTGCCGGACACGCAAAAATCACCTGCCGGCTACGCCACAACCAGTTGGGGAACACTTCGGAATCACCTGCCGGGCTTGCTGGAACCACCTGCCGGTCATGCCAAAATCACCTGCCAACTACGCCAGTACCACTTGGCGGACACTGTGGAAACACCTGTCGCGCCGGCCGGAACCACATCTCACACGTGCCAGAACCATGTGCATGAGATGCTGGAACCACACCCCGAACAGATGGAAAACACCTGCCAGACCCGTCTGAACAACCTGCCGAGCACGCCAGAGCCACCTGCTCGACTCGCCGGAACCACCTACCTGACATGCCAAAATCACCAGCCCGGTATGCCAGAACCACTTGGCGGACACTCCGGAATCATCTGCCGGACATGCCGGAACCAGCTCTCAGACACACCAGAACCACGTGCCGGAGACGCCGGAAGCACCTGCCGAGCATGCCGGAGCCACCTGCTCGACTCGCCAGAAACACCTGCCGGACACGCCAAAATCACCTGCCGGGTACGCCAGAACCACCTGGGGGACACTCCGAAATCACCTGTCGCGCATGCCGGAACCACCTCTCAGACGTGCCGGAAGCACGTGCCGGACACGCCGGAATCACCTAGCGGACAGACCGGAACCACCTGCCGAGCACGCCGGAGCCACCTGTTCGACTGGCTGGAACCACCTGCCGGACAGGCCAATATTAACTGCTGGCTATGCCAAAAGCACCTGGGGGACAGTCCGGGATCACCTGCCAGCCATGGCGGAACCACCTCTCACACGTACCAGAACCACCTGCCGGAGAAGCTGGAAACACGTCCTGGACAGTCTGGAACCACCTGCCGCCCAAGCCTGAACCACCTGCCAAGCACAACGGAACAACCTGCCAGACACGCCAAAATCACCTGCGTGTTATGCCAGAACCACTTGGAGGACTCTCTGGGATGACCTGCCGGGCATGCCGGAACCACCTCTCAGACGTGCCAGAACCATGTGGCGGACAGTCCGGAATCACCTGTTGGGCATGCGCAACCACCTCTGAGACGTACCAGAACCACATGCCGTGCAGGCTGGAACCACCTACCGGACAGACCGGAATCACCTTTCGGGCATGCCGGAACCACCTGTCAGATGTGCCAGAAACACGTGCCGGAGACGCCGGAAGCACCTGCCAAGCACGTTGGAACCACCTGCTCAGCTCGCCTGAACCACCTGCCGGACATGCCAAAATCACCTGCCGACTATGCCAGAACCGCTTGGCGAACACTCCGGAATCACTTGCCGGGCATGCAGGAACCACCTCTCAGACATGCCAGAACCCCGTGCCAATGACCCCGGAAGCACCAGCCGAGCACGCCGGAACCACCTGCTCAACTCGCCTGAACCACCTGCCGGACACGCCAAAATCACCTGCCCGCTACACCAGCACCACTTCGGGGACAAGCCGGAATCACGTGAGGGGCATGCCGGCACAGCCTCTCAGACTGAACCTCGTGCCGGACACCACAGAACCACCTGCCGGACAGACCGGAACCACCTGCCGGACACGCCGGAACCACCGGCTCGACCCGCCGGAACGACCGCTGGACATGCAAAATCACCTGCCGGCTACGCCGGAAACACTTGGCGAACACTCCGGAATCACCTGCCGGGCATGCCGGAACCACCTCTCAGATAAGCCAGAACCACGTGCCAATGACCCCGGAAGCACCTGCCGAGCACGCCGGAACCACCTGCTCGACTCGCCAGAACCACCTGCCGGACACGCAAAAATCACCTGCCGGCTACGCCACAACCAGTTGGGGAACACTTCGGAATCACCTGCCGGGCTTGCTGGAACCACCTGCCGGTCATGCCAAAATCACCTGCCAACTACGCCAGTACCACTTGGCGGACACTGTGGAAACACCTGTCGCGCCGGCCGGAACCACATCTCACACGTGCCAGAACCATGTGCATGAGATGCTGGAACCACACCCCGAACAGACGGAAAACACCTGCCAGACCCGTCTGAACAACCTGCCGAGCACGCCAGAGCCACCTGCTCGACTCGCCGGAACCACCTACCTGACATGCCAAAATCACCAGCCCGGTATGCCAGAACCACTTGGCGGACACTCCGGAATCATCTGCCGGACATGCCGGAACCAGCTCTCAGACACACCAGAACCACGTGCCGGAGACGCCGGAAGCACCTGCCGAGCATGCCGGAGCCACCTGCTCGACTCGCCAGAAACACCTGCCGGACACGCCAAAATCACCTGCCGGGTACGCCAGAACCACCTGGCGGACACTCCGAAATCACCTGTCGCGCATACCGGAACCAGCTCTCAGACGTGCCGGAAGCACGTGCCGGACACGCCGGAATCACCTAGCGGACAGACCGGAACCACCTGCCGAGCACGCCGGAGCCACCTGTTCGACTGGCTGGAACCACCTGCCGGACAGGCCAATATTAACTGCTGGCTATGCCAAAAGCACCTGGGGGACAGTCCGGGATCACCTGCCAGCCATGGCGGAACCACCTCTCACACGTACCAGAACCACCTGCCGGAGAAGCTGGAAACACGTCCTGGACAGTCTGGAACCACCTGCCGACCAAGCCTGAACCACCGGCCAAGCACAACGGAACAACCTGCCAGACACGCCAAAATCACCTGCGTGTTATGCCAGAACCACTTGGAGGACTCTCTGGGATGACCTGCCGGGCATGTCGGAACCACCTCTCAGACGTGCCAGAACCATGTGGCGGACAGTCCGGAATCACCTGTTGGGCATGCGCAACCACCTCTGAGACGTACCAGAACCACATGCCGTGCAGGCTGGAACCACCTACCGGACAGACCGGAATCACCTTTCGGGCATGCCGGAACCACCTGTCAGATGTGCCAGAAACACGTGCCGGAGACGCCGGAAGCACCTGCCAAGCACGTTGGAACCACCTGCTCAGCTCGCCTGAACCACCTGCCGGACATGCCAAAATCACCTGCCGACTATGCCAGAACCGCTTGGCGAACACTCCGGAATCACTTGCCGGGCATGCAGGAACCACCTCTCAGACATGCCAGAACCCCGTGCCAATGACCCCGGAAGCACCAGCCGAGCACGCCGGAACCACCTGCTCAACTCGCCTGAACCACCTGCCGGACACGCCAAAATCACCTGCCCGCTACACCAGCACCACTTCGGGGACAAGCCGGAATCACGTGAGGGGCATGCCGGCACAGCCTCTCAGACTGAACCTCGTGCCGGACACCACAGAACCACCTGCCGGACAGACCGGAACCACCTGCCGGACACGCCGGAACCACCGGCTCGACCCGCCGGAACGACCGCTGGACATGCAAAATCACCTGCCGGCTACGCCGGAAACACTTGGCGAACACTCCGGAATCACCTGCCGGGCATGCCGGAACCACCTCTCAGATAAGCCAGAACCACGTGCCAATGACCCCGGAAGCACCTGCCGAGCACGCCGGAACCACCTGCTCGACTCGCCAGAACCACCTGCCGGACACGCAAAAATCACCTGCCGGCTACGCCACAACCAGTTGGGGAACACTTCGGAATCACCTGCCGGGCTTGCTGGAACCACCTGCCGGTCATGACAAAATCACCTGCCAACTACGCCAGTACCACTTGGCGGACACTGTGGAAACACCTGTCGCGCCGGCCGGAACCACATCTCACACGTGCCAGAACCATGTGCATGAGATGCTGGAACCACACCCCGAATAGACGGAAAACACCTGCCAGACCCGTCTGAACAACCTGCCGAAAACGCCGGAGCCACCTGCTCGACTCGCCGGAACCACCTACCTGACATGCCCAAATCACCAGCCGGGTATGCCAGAACCACTTGGCGGACACTCCGGAATCATCTGCCGGACATGCCGGAACCAGCTCTCAGACACACCAGAACCACGTGCCAGAGACGCCGGAAGCACCTGCCGAGCATGCCGGAGCCACCTGCTCGACTCGCCAGAAACACCTGCCGGACACGCCAATATCACCTGCCGGGTACGCCAGAACCACCTGGCGGACACTCCGAAATCACCTGCCGCGCATGCTGGAACCACCTCTCAGACGTGCCGGAAGCACGTGCCAGACACGCCGGAAACACCTAGCGGACAGACCGGAACCACCTGCCGAGCACGCCGGAGCCACCTGTTCGACTGGCTGGAACCACCTGCCAGACAGGCCAATATTAACTGCTGGCTATGCCAGAACCACCTGGGGGACAGTCTGGGATCACCTGCCAGCCATGGCGGAACCACCTCTCACACGTACCAGAACCACCTGCCGGAGAAGCTGGAAACACGTCCTGGACAGTCTGGAACCACCTGCCGGCCAAGCCTGAACCACCTGCCAAGCACAACGGAACAACCTGCCAGACACGCCAAAATCACCTGCGTGTTATGCCAGAACCACTTGGAGGACTCTCTGGGATGACCTGCCGGGCATGCCGGAACCACCTCTCAGACGTGCCAGAACCATGTGGCGGACAGTCCGGAATCACCTGTTGGGCATGCGCAACCACCTCTGAGACGTACCAGAACCACATGCCGTGCAGGCTGGAACCACCTACCGGACAGACCGGAATCACCTTTCGGGCATGCCGGAACCACCTGTCAGATGTGCCAGAAACACGTGCCGGAGACGCCGGAAGCACCTGCCAAGCACGTTGGAACCACCTGCTCAGCTCGCCTGAACCACCTGCCGGACATGCCAAAATCACCTGCCGACTATGCCAGAACCGCTTGGCGAACACTCCGGAATCACTTGCCGGGCATGCAGGAACCACCTCTCAGACATGCCAGAACCCCGTGCCAATGACCCCGGAAGCACCAGCCGAGCACGCCGGAACCACCTGCTCAACTCGCCTGAACCACCTGCCGGACACGCCAAAATCACCTGCCCGCTACACCAGCACCACTTCGGGGACAAGCCGGAATCACGTGAGGGGCATGCCGGCACAGCCTCTCAGACTGAACCTCGTGCCGGACACCACAGAACCACCTGCCGGACAGACCGGAACCACCTGCCGGACACGCCGGAACCACCGGCTCGACCCGCCGGAACGACCGCTGGACATGCAAAATCACCTGCCGGCTACGCCGGAAACACTTGGCGAACACTCCGGAATCACCTGCCGGGCATGCCGGAACCACCTCTCAGATAAGCCAGAACCACGTGCCAATGACCCCGGAAGCACCTGCCGAGCACGCCGGAACCACCTGCTCGACTCGCCAGAACCACCTGCCGGACACGCAAAAATCACCTGCCGGCTACGCCACAACCAGTTGGGGAACACTTCGGAATCACCTGCCGGGCTTGCTGGAACCACCTGCCGGTCATGCCAAAATCACCTGCCAACTACGCCAGTACCACTTGGCGGACACTGTGGAAACACCTGTCGCGCCGGCCGGAACCACATCTCACACGTGCCAGAACCATGTGCATGAGATGCTGGAACCACACCCCGAACAGACGGAAAACACCTGCCAGACCCGTCTGAACAACCTGCCGAGCACGCCAGAGCCACCTGCTCGACTCGCCGGAACCACCTACCTGACATGCCAAAATCACCAGCCCGGTATGCCAGAACCACTTGGCGGACACTCCGGAATCATCTGCCGGACATGCCGGAACCAGCTCTCAGACACACCAGAACCACGTGCCGGAGACGCCGGAAGCACCTGCCGAGCATGCCGGAGCCACCTGCTCGACTCGCCAGAAACACCTGCCGGACACGCCAAAATCACCTGCCGGGTACGCCAGAACCACCTGGCGGACACTCCGAAATCACCTGTCGCGCATGCCGGAACCAGCTCTCAGACGTGCCGGAAGCACGTGCCGGACACGCCGGAATCACCTAGCGGACAGACCGGAACCACCTGCCGAGCACGCCAGAGCCACCTGTTCGACTGGCTGGAACCACCTGCCGGACAGGCCAATATTAACTGCTGGCTATGCCAAAAGCACCTGGGGGACAGTCCGGGATCACCTGCCAGCCATGGCGGAACCACCTCTCACACGTACCAGAACCACCTGCCGGAGAAGCTGGAAACACGTCCTGGACAGTCTGGAACCACCTGCCGACCAAGCCTGAACCACCGGCCAAGCACAACGGAACAACCTGCCAGACACGCCAAAATCACCTGCGTGTTATGCCAGAACCACTTGGAGGACTCTCTGGGATGACCTGCCGGGCATGTCGGAACCACCTCTCAGACGTGCCAGAACCATGTGGCGGACAGTCCGGAATCACCTGTTGGGCATGCGCAACCACCTCTGAGACGTACCAGAACCACATGCCGTGCAGGCTGGAACCACCTACCGGACAGACCGGAATCACCTTTCGGGCATGCCGGAACCACCTGTCAGATGTGCCAGAAACACGTGCCGGAGACGCCGGAAGCACCTGCCAAGCACGTTGGAACCACCTGCTCAACTCGCATGAACCACCTGCCGGACATGCCAAAATCACCTGCCGACTATGCCAGAACCACTTGGCGAACACTCCGGAATCACTTGCCGGGCATGCAGGAACCACCTCTCAGACATGCCAGAACCCCGTGCCAATGACCCCGGAAGCACCAGCCGAGCACGCCGGAACCACCTGCTCAACTCGCCTGAACCACCTGCCGGACACGCCAAAATCACCTGCCCGCTACACCAGCACCACTTCGGGGACAAGCCGGAATCACGTGAGGGGCATGCCGGCACAGCCTCTCAGACTGAACCTCGTGCCGGACACCACAGAACCACCTGCCGGACAGACCGGAACCACCTGCCGGACACGCCGGAACCACCGGCTCGACCCGCCGGAACGACCGCTGGACATGCAAAATCACCTGCCGGCTACGCCGGAAACACTTGGCGAACACTCCGGAATCACCTGCCGGGCATGCCGGAACCACCTCTCAGATAAGCCAGAACCACGTGCCAATGACCCCGGAAGCACCTGCCGAGCACGCCGGAACCACCTGCTCGACTCGCCAGAACCACCTGCCGGACACGCAAAAATCACCTGCCGGCTACGCCACAACCAGTTGGGGAACACTTCGGAATCACCTGCCGGGCTTGCTGGAACCACCTGCCGGTCATGACAAAATCACCTGCCAACTACGCCAGTACCACTTGGCGGACACTGTGGAAACACCTGTCGCGCCAGCCGGAACCACATCTCACACGTGCCAGAACCATGTGCATGAGATGCTGGAACCACACCCCGAATAGACGGAAAACACCTGCCAGACCCGTCTGAACAACCTGCCGAAAACGCCGGAGCCACCTGCTCGACTCGCCGGAACCACCTACCTGACATGCCCAAATCACCAGCCGGGTATGCCAGAACCACTTGGCGGACACTCCGGAATCATCTGCCGGACATGCCGGAACCAGCTCTCAGACACACCAGAACCACGTGCCGGAGACGCCGGAAGCACCTGCCGAGCATGCCGGAGCCACCTGCTCGACTCGCCAGAAACACCTGCCGGACACGCCAAAATCACCTGCCGGGTACGCCAGAACCACCTGGCGCACACTCCGAAATCACCTGTCGCGCATGCCGGAACCACCTCTCAGACGTGCCGGAAGCACGTGCCGGACACGCCGGAATCACCTAGCGGACAGACCGGAACCACCTGCCGAGCACGCCAGAGCCACCTGTTCGACTGGCTGGAACCACCTGCCGGACAGGCCAATATTAACTGCTGGCTATGCCAAAAGCACCTGGGGGACAGTCCGGGATCACCTGCCAGCCATGGCGGAACCACCTCTCACACGTACCAGAACCACCTGCCGGAGAAGCTGGAAACACGTCCTGGACAGTCTGGAACCACCTGCCGACCAAGCCTGAACCACCGGCCAAGCACAACGGAACAACCTGCCAGACACGCCAAAATCACCTGCGTGTTATGCCAGAACCACTTGGAGGACTCTCTGGGATGACCTGCCGGGCATGTCGGAACCACCTCTCAGACGTGCCAGAACCATGTGGCGGACAGTCCGGAATCACCTGTTGGGCATGCGCAACCACCTCTGAGACGTACCAGAACCACATGCCGTGCAGGCTGGAACCACCTACCGGACAGACCGGAATCACCTTTCGGGCATGCCGGAACCACCTGTCAGATGTGCCAGAAACACGTGCCGGAGACGCCGGAAGCACCTGCCAAGCACGTTGGAACCACCTGCTCAACTCGCATGAACCACCTGCCGGACATGCCAAAATCACCTGCCGACTATGCCAGAACCACTTGGCGAACACTCCGGAATCACTTGCCGGGCATGCAGGAACCACCTCTCAGACATGCCAGAACCCCGTGCCAATGACCCCGGAAGCACCAGCCGAGCACGCCGGAACCACCTGCTCAACTCGCCTGAACCACCTGCCGGATACGCCAAAATCACCTGCCCGCTACACCAGCACCATTTCGGGGACAACCCAGAATCACGTGAGGGGCATGCCAGCACAGCCTCTCAGACTGAACCTCATGCCGGACACCACAGAACCACCTGCCGGACAGACCGGAACCACCTGCCGGACACGCCGGAACCACCGGCTCGACCCGCCGGAACGACCGCTGGACATGCAAAATCACCTGCCGGCTACGCCGGAAACACTTGGCGAACACTCCGGAATCACTTGCCGGGCATGCCGGAACCACCTCTCAGATATGCCAGAACCACGTGCCAATGACCCCGGAAGCACCTGCCGAGCACGCCGGAACCACCTGCTCGACTCGCCCGAACCACATGCCGGACAGGCAAAAATCACCTGCCAGCTACGCCACAACCAGTTGGGGAACACTTCGGAATCACCTGCCGGCCTTGCTGGAACCAC
Organism: Equus caballus; assembly: GCF_041296265.1. NCBI lineage: Eukaryota > Metazoa > Chordata > Mammalia > Perissodactyla > Equidae > Equus > Equus caballus. The sequence goes on from NC_091710.1 coordinate 4,970,620, forward strand.
CTGCCGGTCATGCCAAAATCACCTGCCAACTACGCCAGTACCACTTGGCGGACAATGTGGAAACACCTGTCGGGCCGGCCGGAACCACATCTCACACGTGCCAGAACCATGTGGATGAGATGCTGGAACCACACCCCGAACAGACGGAAAACACCTGCCAGACCCGTCTGAACAACCTGCCGAGCACGCCGGAGCCACCTGCTCGACTCGCCGGAACCACCTACCTGACATGCCCAAATCACCAGCCGGGTATGCCAGAACCACTTGGCGGACACTCCGGAATCATCTGCCGGACATGCCGGAACCAGCTCTCAGACACACCAGAACCACGTGCCGGAGACGCCGGAAGCACCTGCCGAGCATGCCGGAGCCACCTGCTCGACTCGCCAGAAACACCTGCCGGACACGCCAAAATCACCTGCCGGGTACGCCAGAACCACCTGGCGGACACTCCGAAATCACCTGCCGCGCATGCCGGAACCACCTCTCAGACGTGCCGGAAGCACGTGCCGGACACGCCGGAATCACCTAGCGGACAGACCGGAACCACCTGCCGAGCACGCCGGAGCCACCTGTTCGACTGGCTGGAGCCACCTGCCGGACAGGCCAATATCAACTGCTGGCTATGCCAGAACCACCTGGGGGACAGTCCGGGATCACCTGCCAGCCATGGCGGAACCACCTCTCACACGTACCAGAACCACCTGCCGGAGAAGCTGGAAACACGTCCTGGACAGACTGGAACCACGTGACGGCCATGCCTGAACCACCTGCCGAGCACGGTCGAACCACCTGCCGGACACGCCAAAATCACCTGCGGGCTACGCCAGAACCACTTGGACGACTCTCCGAAATGACCTGCTGGGCATGTTGGAACCACCTCTCAGACGTACCAGAACCACCTGCCGGAGAAGCTGGAAACACGTCCTGGACAGTCTGGAACCACCTGCCGGCCAAGCCTGAACCACCTGCCAAGCACAACGGAACAACCTGCCAGACACGCCAAAATCACCTGCGTGTTATGCCAGAACCACTTGGAGGACTCTCTGGGATGACCTGCCGGGCATGCCGGAACCACCTCTCAGACGTGCCAGAAGCACGTGGCGGACAGTCCGGAATCACCTGTTGGGCATACGCAACCACCTCTGAGACGTACCAGAACCACGTGCCGTGCACGCCGGAACCACCTACCGGACAGACCGGAATCAACTTTTGGGCATGCCGGAACCACCAGTCAGATGTGCCAGAAACACGTGCCGGAGACGCCGGAAGCACCTGCCGAGCACGTCGCAACCACCAGCTCAACTCGCCTGAACCACCTGCCGGACACGCCAAAATCACCTGCCCGCTACACCAGCACCACTTCGGGGACAAGCCGGAATCACGTGAGGGGCATGCCGGCACAGCCTCTCAGACTGAACCTCGTGCCAGACACCACAGAACCACCTGCCGGACAGACCGGAACCACCTGCCGGACACGCCGGAACCACCGGCTCGACCCGCCGGAACGACCGCTGGACATGCAAAATCACCTGCCGGCTACGCCGGAAACACTTGGCGAACACTCCGGAATCACCTGCCGGGCATGCCGGAACCACCTCTCAGACATGGCAGAACCACGTGCCAATGACCCCGGAAGCACCTGCCGATCACGCCAGAACCACCTGCCGGACACGCAAAAATCACCTGCCAGCTACGCCACAACCAGTTGGGGAGCACTTCAGAATCACCTTCTGGGCTTGCTGGAACCACCTGCCGGTCATGCCAAAATCACCTGCCAACTATGCCAGTACCACTTGGCGGACACTGTGGAAACACCTGTCGGGCCGGCCGGAACCACATCTCAGACGTGCCAGAACCATGTGCATGAGATGCTGGAACCACACCCCGAACAGACGGAAAACACCTGCCAGACCCGTCTGAACAACCTGCCGAGCACGCCGGAGCCACCTGCTCGACTCGCCGGAACCACCTGCCTGACATGCCCAAATCACCAGCCGGGTATGCCAGAACCACTTGGCGGACACTCCGGAATCATCTGCCGGACATGCCGGAACCAGCTCTCAGACACACCAGAACAACGTGCCGGAGACGCCGGAAGCACCTGCCGAGCATGCCGGAGCCACCTGCTCGACTCGCCAGAAACACCTGCCGGACACGCCAAAATCACCTGCCGGGTACGCCAGAACCACCTGGCGGACACTCCGAAATCACCTGTCGCGCATGCCGGAACCACCTCTCAGACGTGCCGGAAGCACGTGCCGGACACGCCGGAAACACCTACCGGACAGACCGGAACCACCTGCCGAGCACGCCGGAGCCACCTGTTCGACTGGCTGGAACCACCTGCCGGACAGGCCAATATTAACTGCTGGCTATGCCAGAACCACCTGGGGGACAGTCCGGGATCACCTGCCAGCCATGGCGGAACCACCTCTCACACGTACCAGAACCACCTGCCGGAGAAGCTGGAAACACGTCCTCGACAGTCTGGAACCACCTGCCGGCCAAGCCTGAACCACCTGCCAAGCACAACGGAACAACCTGCCAGACACGCCAAAATCACCTGCGTGTTATGCCAGAACCACTTGGAGGACTCTCTGGGATGACCTGCCGGGCATGCCGGAACCACCTCTCAGACGTGCCAGAACCATGTGGCGGACAGTCCGGAATCACCTGTTGGGCATGCGCAACCACCTCTGAGACGTACCAGAACCACATGCCGTGCAGGCTGGAACCACCTACCGGACACACCGGAATCACCTTTCGGGCATGCCGGAACCACCTGTCAGATGTGCCAGAAACACGTGTCGGAGACGCCGGAAGCACCTGCCAAGCACGTTGGAAGCACCTGCTCAACTCGCCTGAACCACCTGCCGGACATGCCAAAATCACCTGCCGACTATGCCAGAACCACTTGGCGAACACTCCGGAATCACTTGCCGGGCATGCAGGAACCACCTCTCAGACATGCCAGAACCCCGTGCCCATGACCCCGGAAGCACCAGCCGAGCACGCCGGAACCACCTGCTCAACTCGCCTGAACCACATGCCGGATACGCAAAAATCACCTGCCCGCTACACCAGCACCACTTCGGGGACAAGCCGGAATCACGTGAGGGGCATGCCTGCACAGCCTCTCAGACTGAACCTCGTGCCGGACACCACAGAACCACCTGCCGGACAGACCGGAACCACCTGCCGGACACGCCGGAACCACCGGCTCGACCCGCCGGAACGACCGCTGGACATGCAAAATCACCTGCCGGCTACACCGGAAACACTTGGCGAACACTCCGGAATCACCTGCCGGGCATGCCGGAACCACATCTCAGATATGCCAGAACCACGTGCCAATGACCCCGGAAGCACCTGCCGAGCACGCCGGAACCACCTGCTCGACTCGCCAGAACCACCTGCCGGACACGCAAAAATCACCTGCCGGCTACGCCACAACCAGTTGGGGAACACTTCGGAATCACCTGCCGGGCTTGCTGGAACCACCTGCCGGTCATGCCAAAATCACCTGCCAACTACGCCAGTACCACTTGGCGGACACTGTGGAAACACCTGTCGGGCCGGCCGGAACCACATCTCACACGTGCCAGAACCATGTGCATGAGATGCTGGAACCACACCCCGAACAGACGGAAAACACCTGCCAGACCCGTCTGAACAAGCTGCCGAGCACGCCGGAGCCACCTGCTCGACTCGCCGGAACCACCTACCTGACATGCCCAAATCACCAGCCGGGTATGCCAGAACCACTTGGCGGACACTCCGGAATCATCTGCCGGACATGCCGGAACCAGCTCTCAGACACACCAGAACCACGTGCCGGAGACGCCGGAAGCACCTGCCGAGCATGCCGGAGCCACCTGCTCGACTCGCCAGAAACACCTGCCGGACACGCCAAAATCACCTGCCGGGTACGCCAGAACCACCTGGCGGACACTCCGAAATCACCTGTCGCGCATGCCGGAACCACCTCTCAGACGTGCCGGAAGCACGTGCCGGACACGCCGGAAACACCTACCGGACAGACCGGAACCACCTGCCGAGCACGCCGGAGCCACCTGTTCGACTGGCTGGAACCACCTGCCGGACAGGCCAATATTAACTGCTGGCTATGCCAGAACCACCTGGGGGACAGTCCGGGATCACCTGCCAGCCATGGCGGAACCACCTCTCACACGTACCAGAACCACCTGCCGGAGAAGCTGGAAACACGTCCTGGACAGTCTGGAACCACCTGCCGGCCAAGCCTGAACCACCTGCCAAGCACAACGGAACAACCTGCCAGACACGCCAAAATCACCTGCGTGTTATGCCAGAACCACTTGGAGGACTCTCTGGGATGACCTGCCGGGCATGCCGGAACCACCTCTCAGACGTGCCAGAACCATGTGGCGGACAGTCCGGAATCACCTGTTGGGCATGCGCAACCACCTCTGAGACGTACCAGAACCACATGCCGTGCAGGCTGGAACCACCTGCCGGACAGACCGGAATCACCTTTCGGGCATGCCGGAACCACCTGTCAGATGTGCCAGAAACACGTGCCGGAGACGCCGGAAGCACCTGCCGAGCACGTAGCAACCACCTGCTCAACTCGCCTGAACCGCCTGCCGGACACGCCAAAATCACCTGCCCGCTACACCAGCACCACTTCGGGGACAAGCCGGAATCACGTGAGGGGCATGCCGGCACAGCCTCTCAGACTGAACCTCGTGCCGGACACCACAGAACCACCTGCCGGACAGACCGGAACCACCTGCCGGACACGCCGGAACCACCGGCTCGACCCGCCGGAACGACCGCTGGACATGCAAAATCACCTGCCGGCTACGCCGGAAACACTTGGCGAACATTCCGGAATCACCTGCCGGGCATGCCGGAACCACCTCTCAGATAAGCCAGAACCACGTGCCAATGATCCCGGAAGCACCTGCCGAGCACGCCGGAGCCACCTGCTCGACTCGCCAGAACCACCTGCCGGACACGCAAAAATCACCTGCCGGCTACGCCACAACCAGTTGGGGAACACTTCGGAATCACCTGCCGGGCTTGCTGGAACCACCTGCCGGTCATGCCAAAATCACCTGCCAACTACGCCAGTACCACTTGGCGGACACTGTGGAAACACCTGTCGGGCCGGCAGGAACCACATCTCACACGTGCCAGAACCATGTGCATGAGATGCTGGAACCACACCCCGAACAGACGGAAAACACCTGCCAGACCCGTCTGAACAACCTGCCGAGCACGCCAGAGCCACCTGCTCGACTCGCCAGAAACACCTGCCGGACACGCCAAAATCACCTGCCGGGTACGCCAGAACCACCTGGCGGACACTCCGAAATCACCTGCCGCGCATGCTGGAACCACCTCTCAGACGTGCCGGAAGCACGTGCCGGACACGCAGGAAACAACTACCGGACAGACCGGAACCACCTGCCGAGCACGCCGGAGCCACCTGTTCGACTGGCTGGAACCACCTGCCGGACAGGCCAATATTAACTGCTGGCTATGCCAGAACCACCTGGGGGACAGTCCGGGATCACCTGCCAGCCATGGCGGAACCACCTCTCACACGTACCAGAACCACCTGCCGGAGAAGCTGGAAACACGTCCTGGACAGTCTGGAACCACCTGCCGGCCAAGCCTGAACCACCTGCCAAGCACAACGGAACAACCTGCCAGACACGCCAAAATCACCTGCGTGTTATGCCAGAACCACTTGGAGGACTCTCTGGGATGACCTGCCGGGCATGCCGGAACCACCTCTCAGACGTGCCGGAAGCACGTGCCGGACACGCCGGAAACACCTAGCGGACAGACCGGAACCACCTGCCGAGCACGCCGGAGCCACCTGTTCGACTGGCTGGAACCACCTGCCGGACAGGCCAATATTAACTGCTGGCTATGCCAGAACCACCTGGGGGACAGTCCGGGATCACCTGCCAGCCATGGCGGAACCACCTCTCACACGTACCAGAACCACCTGCCGGAGAAGCTGGAAACACGTCCTCGACAGTCTGGAACCACCTGCCGGCCAAGCCTGAACCACCTGCCAAGCACAACGGAACAACCTGCCAGACACGCCAAAATCACCTGCGTGTTATGCCAGAACCACTTGGAGGACTCTCTGGGATGACCTGCCGGGCATGCCGGAACCACCTCTCAGACGTGCCAGAACCATGTGGCGGACAGTCCGGAATCACCTGTTGGGCATGCGCAACCACCTCTGAGACGTACCAGAACCACATGCCGTGCAGGCTGGAACCACCTACCGGACAGACCGGAATCACCTTTCGGGCATGCCGGAACCACCTGTCAGATGTGCCAGAAACACGTGCCGGAGACGCCGGAAGCACCTGCCAAGCACGTTGGAACCACCTGCTCAGCTCGCCTGAACCACCTGCCGGACATGCCAAAATCACCTGCCGACTATGCCAGAACCACTTGGCGAACACTCCGGAATCACTTGCCGGGCATGCAGGAACCACCTCTCAGACATGCCAGAACCCCGTGCCAATGACCCCGGAAGCACCAGCCGAGCACGCCGGAACCACCTGCTCAACTCGCCTGAACCACCTGCCGGACACGCCAAAATCACCTGCCCGCTACACCAGCACCACTTCGGGGACAAGCCGGAATCACGTGAGGGGCATGCCGGCACAGCCTCTCAGACTGAACCTCGTGCCGGACACCACAGAACCACCTGCCGGACAGACCGGAACCACCTGCCGGACACGCCGGAACCACCGGCTCGACCCGCCGGAACGACCGCTGGACATGCAAAATCACCTGCCGGCTACGCCGGAAACACTTGGCGAACACTCCGGAATCACCTGCCGGGCATGCCGGAACCACCTCTCAGATAAGCCAGAACCACGTGCCAATGACCCCGGAAGCACCTGCCGAGCACGCCGGAACCACCTGCTCGACTCGCCAGAACCACCTGCCGGACACGCAAAAATCACCTGCCGGCTACGCCACAACCAGTTGGGGAACACTTCGGAATCACCTGCCGGGCTTGCTGGAACCACCTGCCGGTCATGACAAAATCACCTGCCAACTACGCCAGTACCACTTGGCGGACACTGTGGAAACACCTGTCGCGCCGGCCGGAACCACATCTCACACGTGCCAGAACCATGTGCATGAGATGCTGGAACCACACCCCGAATAGACGGAAAACACCTGCCAGACCCGTCTGAACAACCTGCCGAAAACGCCGGAGCCACCTGCTCGACTCGCCGGAACCACCTACCTGACATGCCCAAATCACCAGCCGGGTATGCCAGAACCACTTGGCGGACACTCCGGAATCATCTGCCGGACATGCCGGAACCAGCTCTCAGACACACCAGAACCACGTGCCGGAGACGCCGGAAGCACCTGCCGAGCATGCCGGAGCCACCTGCTCGACTCGCCAGAAACACCTGCCGGACACGCCAATATCACCTGCCGGGTACGCCAGAACCACCTGGCGGACACTCCGAAATCACCTGCCGCGCATGCTGGAACCACCTCTCAGACGTGCCGGAAGCACGTGCCAGACACGCCGGAAACACCTAGCGGACAGACCGGAACCACCTGCCGAGCACGCCGGAGCCACCTGTTCGACTGGCTGGAACCACCTGCCAGACAGGCCAATATTAACTGCTGGCTATGCCAGAACCACCTGGGGGACAGTCTGGGATCACCTGCCAGCCATGGCGGAACCACCTCTCACACGTACCAGAACCACCTGCCGGAGAAGCTGGAAACACGTCCTGGACAGTCTGGAACCACCTGCCGGCCAAGCCTGAACCACCTGCCAAGCACAACGGAACAACCTGCCAGACACGCCAAAATCACCTGCGTGTTATGCCAGAACCACTTGGAGGACTCTCTGGGATGACCTGCCGGGCATGCCGGAACCACCTCTCAGACGTGCCAGAACCATGTGGCGGACAGTCCGGAATCACCTGTTGGGCATGCGCAACCACCTCTGAGACGTACCAGAACCACATGCCGTGCAGGCTGGAACCACCTACCGGACAGACCGGAATCACCTTTCGGGCATGCCGGAACCACCTGTCAGATGTGCCAGAAACACGTGCCGGAGACGCCGGAAGCACCTGCCAAGCACGTTGGAACCACCTGCTCAGCTCGCCTGAACCACCTGCCGGACATGCCAAAATCACCTGCCGACTATGCCAGAACCGCTTGGCGAACGCTCCGGAATCACTTGCCGGGCATGCAGGAACCACCTCTCAGACATGCCAGAACCCCGTGCCAATGACCCCGGAAGCACCAGCCGAGCACGCCGGAACCACCTGCTCAACTCGCCTGAACCACCTGCCGGACACGCCAAAATCACCTGCCCGCTACACCAGCACCACTTCGGGGACAAGCCGGAATCACGTGAGGGGCATGCCGGCACAGCCTCTCAGACTGAACCTCGTGCCGGACACCACAGAACCACCTGCCGGACAGACCGGAACCACCTGCCGGACACGCCGGAACCACCGGCTCGACCCGCCGGAACGACTGCTGGACATGCAAAATCACCTGCCGGCTACGCCGGAAACACTTGGCGAACACTCCGGAATCACCTGCCGGGCATGCCGGAACCACCTCTCAGATAAGCCAGAACCACGTGCCAATGACCCCGGAAGCACCTGCCGAGCACGCCGGAACCACCTGCTCGACTCGCCAGAACCACCTGCCGGACACGCAAAAATCACCTGCCGGCTACGCCACAACCAGTTGGGGAACACTTCGGAATCACCTGCCGGGCTTGCTGGAACCACCTGCCGGTCATGACAAAATCACCTGCCAACTACGCCAGTACCACTTGGCGGACACTGTGGAAACAACTGTCGCGCCGGCCGGAACCACATCTCACATGTGCCAGAACCATGTGCATGAGATGCTGGAACCACACCCCGAACAGACGGAAAACACCTGCCAGACCCGTCTGAACAACCTGCCGAGCACGCCAGAGCCACCTGCTCGACTCGCCGGAACCACCTACCTGACATGCCAAAATCACCAGCCCGGTATGCCAGAACCACTTGGCGGACACTCCGGAATCATCTGCCGGACATGCCAGAACCAGCTCTCAGACACACCAGAACCACGTGCCGGAGACGCCGGAAGCACCTGCCGAGCATGCCGGAGCCACCTGCTCGACTCGCCAGAAACACCTGCCGGACACGCCAAAATCACCTGCCGGGTACGCCAGAACCACCTGGCGGACACTCCGAAATCACCTGTCGCGCATGCCGGAACCAGCTCTCAGACGTGCCGGAAGCACGTGCCGGACACGCCGGAATCACCTAGCGGACAGACCGGAACCACCTGCCGAGCACGCCAGAGCCACCTGTTCGACTGGCTGGAACCACCTGCCGGACAGGCCAATATTAACTGCTGGCTATGCCAAAAGCACCTGGGGGACAGTCCGGGATCACCTGCCAGCCATGGCGGAACCACCTCTCACACGTACCAGAACCACCTGCCGGAGAAGCTGGAAACACGTCCTGGACAGTCTGGAACCACCTGCCGACCAAGCCTGAACCACCGGCCAAGCACAACGGAACAACCTGCCAGACACGCCAAAATCACCTGCGTGTTATGCCAGAACCACTTGGAGGACTCTCTGGGATGACCTGCCGGGCATGTCGGAACCACCTCTCAGACGTGCCAGAACCATGTGGCGGACAGTCCGGAATCACCTGTTGGGCATGCGCAACCACCTCTGAGACGTACCAGAACCACATGCCGTGCAGGCTGGAACCACCTACCGGACAGACCGGAATCACCTTTCGGGCATGCCGGAACCACCTGTCAGATGTGCCAGAAACACGTGCCGGAGACGCCGGAAGCACCTGCCAAGCACGTTGGAACCACCTGCTCAGCTCGCCTGAACCACCTGCCGGACATGCCAAAATCACCTGCCGACTATGCCAGAACCACTTGGCGAACGCTCCGGAATCACTTGCCGGGCATGCAGGAACCACCTCTCAGACATGCCAGAACCCCGTGCCAATGACCCCGGAAGCACCAGCCGAGCACGCCGGAACCACCTGCTCAACTCGCCTGAACCACCTGCCGGACACGCCAAAATCACCTGCCCGCTACACCAGCACCACTTCGGGGACAAGCCGGAATCACGTGAGGGGCATGCCGGCACAGCCTCTCAGACTGAACCTCGTGCCGGACACCACAGAACCACCTGCCGGACAGACCGGAACCACCTGCCGGACACGCCGGAACCACCGGCTCGACCCGCCGGAACGACCGCTGGACATGCAAAATCACCTGCCGGCTACGCCGGAAACACTTGGCGAACACTCCGGAATCACCTGCCGGGCATGCCGGAACCACCTCTCAGATAAGCCAGAACCACGTGCCAATAACCCCGGAAGCACCTGCCGAGCACGCCGGAACCACCTGCTCGACTCGCCAGAACCACCTGCCGGACACGCAAAAATCACCTGCCGGCTACGCCACAACCAGTTGGGGAACACTTCGGAATCACCTGCCGGGCTTGCTGGAACCACCTGCCGGTCATGCCAAAATCACCTGCCAACTACGCCAGTACCACTTGGCGGACACTGTGGAAACACCTGTCGCGCCGGCCGGAACCACATCTCACACGTGCCAGAACCATGTGCATGAGATGCTGGAACCACACCCCGAACAGACGGAAAACACCTGCCAGACCCGTCTGAACAACCTGCCGAGCACGCCAGAGCCACCTGCTCGACTCGCCGGAACCACCTACCTGACATGCCAAAATCACCAGCCCGGTATGCCAGAACCACTTGGCGGACACTCCGGAATCATCTGCCGGACATGCCGGAACCAGCTCTCAGACACACCAGAACCACGTGCCGGAGACGCCGGAAGCACCTGCCGAGCATGCCGGAGCCACCTGCTCGACTCGCCAGAAACACCTGCCGGACACGCCAAAATCACCTGCCGGGTACGCCAGAACCACCTGGCGGACACTCCGAAATCACCTGTCGCGCATGCCGGAACCAGCTCTCAGACGTGCCGGAAGCACGTGCCGGACACGCCGGAATCACCTAGCGGACAGACCGGAACCACCTGCCAAGCACGCCAGAGCCACCTGTTCGACTGGCTGGAACCACCTGCCGGACAGGCCAATATTAACTGCTGATTATGCCAAAAGCACCTGGGGGACAGTCCGGGATCACCTGCCAGCCATGGCGGAACCACCTCTCACACGTACCAGAACCACCTGCCGGAGAAGCTGGAAACACGTCCTGGACAGTCTGGAACCACCTGCCGACCAAGCCTGAACCACCGGCCAAGCACAACGGAACAACCTGCCAGACACGAAAAAATCACCTGCGTGTTATGCCAGAACCACTTGGAGGACTCTCTGGGATGACCTGCCGGGCATGTCGGAACCACCTCTCAGACGTGCCAGAACCATGTGGCGGACAGTCCGGAATCACCTGTTGGGCATGCGCAACCACCTCTGAGACGTACCAGAACCACATGCCGTGCAGGCTGGAACCACCTACCGGACAGACCGGAATCACCTTTCGGGCATGCCGGAACCACCTGTCAGATGTGCCAGAAACACGTGCCGGAGACGCCGGAAGCACCTGCCAAGCACGTTGGAACCACCTGCTCAACTCGCCTGAACCACCTGCCGGACATGCCAAAATCACCTGCCGACTATGCCAGAACCACTTGGCGAACACTCCGGAATCACTTGCCGGGCATGCAGCAACCACCTCTCAGACATGCCAGAACCCCGTGCCAATGACCCCGGAAGCACCAGCCGAGCACGCCGGAACCACATGCTCGACTCGCCAGAAACACCTGCCGGACACGCCAAAATCACCTCCCGGGTACGCCAGAACCACCTGGCGGACACTCCAAAATCACCTGCCGCGCATGCTGGAACCACCTCTCAGACGTGCCGGAAGCACGTGCCGAGCACGTAGCAACCACCTGCTCAACTCGCCTGAACCGCCTGCCGGACACGCCAAAATCACCTGCCCGCTACACCAGCACCACTTCGGGGACAAGCCGGAATCACGTGAGGGGCATGCCGGCACAGCCTCTCAGACTGAACCTCGTGCCGGACACCACAGAACCACCTGCCGGACAGACCGGAACCACCTGCCGGACACGCCGGAACCACCGGCTCGACCCGCCGGAACGACCGCTGGACATGCAAAATCACCTGCCGGCTACGCCGGAAACACTTGGCGAACATTCCGGAATCACCTGCCGGGCATGCCGGAACCACCTCTCAGATAAGCCAGAACCACGTGCCAATGATCCCGGAAGCACCTGCCGAGCACGCCGGAGCCACCTGCTCGACTCGCCAGAACCACCTGCCGGACACGCAAAAATCACCTGCCGGCTACGCCACAACCAGTTGGGGAACACTTCGGAATCACCTGCTGGGCTTGCTGGAACCACCTGCCGGTCATGCCAAAATCACCTGCCAACTACGCCAGTACCACTTGGCGGACACTGTGGAAACACCTGTCGCGCCGGCCGGAACCACATCTCACACGTGCCAGAACCATGTGCATGAGATGCTGGAACCACACCCCGAACAGACGGAAAACACCTGCCAGACCCGTCTGAACAACCTGCCGAGCACGCCAGAGCCACCTGCTCGACTCGCCAGAAACACCTGCCGGACACGCCAAAATCACCTGCCGGGTACGCCAGAACCACCTGGCGGACACTCCGAAATCACCTGCCGCGCATGCTGGAACCACCTCTCAGACGTGCCGGAAGCACGTGCCGGACACGCCGGAAACAACTACCGGACAGACCGGAACCACCTGCCGAGCACGCCGGAGCCACCTGTTCGACTGGCTGGAACCACCTGCCGGACAGGCCAATATTAACTGCTGGCTATGCCAGAACCACCTGGGGGACAGTCCGGGATCACCTGCCAGCCATGGCGGAACCACCTCTCACACGTACCAGAACCACCTGCCGGAGAAGCTGGAAACACGTCCTGGACAGTCTGGAACCACCTGCCGGCCAAGCCTGAACCACCGGCCAAGCACAACGGAACAACCTGCCAGACACGCCAAAATCACCTGCGTGTTATGCCAGAACCACTTGGAGGACTCTCTGGGATGACCTGCCGGGCATGCCGGAACCACCTCTCAGACGTGCCAGAACCATGTGGCGGACAGTCCGGAATCACCTGTTGGGCATGCGCAACCACCTCTGAGACGTACCAGAACCACATGCCGTGCAGGCTGGAACCACCTACCGGACAGACCGGAATCACCTTTCGGGCATGCCGGAACCACCTGTCAGATGTGCCAGAAACACGTGTCGGAGACGCCGGAAGCACCTGCCAAGCACGTTGGAACCACCTGCTCAACTCGCCTGAACCACCTGCCGGACATGCCAAAATCACCTGCCGACTATGCCAGAACCACTTGGCGAACACTCCGGAATCACTTGCCGGGCATGCAGGAACCACCTCTCAGACATGCCAGAACCCCGTGCCCATGACCCCGGAAGCACCAGCCGAGCATGCCGGAACCACCTGCTCAACTCGCCTGAACCACCTGCCGGACACACCAAAATCACCTGCCCGCTACACCAGCACCACTTCGGGGACAAGCCGGAATCACGTGAGGGGCATGCCGGCACAGCCTCTCAGACTGAACCTCGTGCCGGACACCACAGAACCACCTGCCGGACAGACCGGAACCACCTGCCGGACACGCCGGAACCACTGGCTCGACCCGCCGGAAGGACCGCTGGACATGCAAAATCACCTGCCGGCTACGCCGGAAACACTTGGCGAACACTCCGGAATCACCTGCCGGGCATGCCGGAACCACCTCTCAGATATGCCAGAACCACGTGCCAATGACCCCGGAAGCACCTGCCAAGCACACCGGAACCACCTGCTCGACTCGCCAGAACCACCTGCCGGACACGCAAAAATCACCTGCCGGCTACGCCACAACCAGTTGGGGAACACTTCGGAATCACCTGCCGGGCTTGCTGGAACCACCTGCCGGTCAGGCCAAAATCACCTGCCAACTACGCCAGTACCACTTGGCGGACACTGTGGAAACACCTGTCGGGCCAGCCAGAACAACATCTCACACGTGCCAGAACCATGTGCATGAGATGCTGGAACCACACCCCGAACAGACGGAAAACACCTGCCAGACCCGTCTGAACAACCTGCCGAGCACGCCGGAGCCACCTGCTCGACTCGCCGGAACCACCTACCTGACATGCCCAAATCACCAGCCGGGTATGCCAGAACCACTTGGCGGACACTCCAGAATCATCTGCCGGACATGCCGGAACCAGCTCTCAGACACACCAGAACCACGTGCCGGATACGCCGGAAGCACCTGCCGAGCATGCCGGAGCCACCTGCTCGACTCGCCAGAAACACCTGCCGGACACGCCAAAATCACCTGCCGGGTACGCCAGAACCACCTGGCGGACACTCCGAAATCACCTGCCGCGCATGCCGGAACCAACTCTCAGACGTGCCGGAAGCACATGCCGGACACGCCGGAAACACCTACCGGACAGACCGGAACCACCTGCCGAGCACGCCGGAGCCACCTGTTCGACTGGCTGGAACCACCTGCCGGACAGGCCAATATTAACTGCTGGCTATGCCAGAACCATCTGGGGGACAGTCCGGAATCACCTGCCAGCCATGGCGGAACCATCTCTCACACGTACCAGAACCACCTGCCGGAGAAGCTGGAAACACGTCCTGGACAGACTGGAACCACGTGACGGCCATGCCTGAACCACCTGCCGAGCATGGCGGAACCACCTGCCGGACACGCCAAAATCACCTGCGGGCTACGCCAGAACCACTTGGACGACTCTCCGAAATGACCTGCCGGGCATGTTGGAACCAACTCTCAGACGTGCCAGAAGCACGTGGCGGACAGTCCGGAATCACCTGTTGGGCATACGCAACCACCTCTGAGACGTACCAGAACCACGTGCCGTGCACGCCGGAACCACCTACCGGACAGACCGGAATCAAATTTTGGGCATGCCGGAACCACCAGTCAGATGTTCCAGAAACAGGTGCCGCAGACGCCGGAAGCACCTGCCGATCACGTAGCAACCACCTGCTCAACTCGCCTGAACCACCTGCCGGACACGCCAAAATCACCTGCCCGCTACACCAGCACCACTTCGGGGACAAGCCGGAATCACGTGAGGGGCATGCCGGCACAGCCTCTCAGACTGAACCTCGTGCCGGACACCACAGAACCACCTGCCGGACAGACCGGAACCACCTGCCGGACACGCCGGAACCACCGGCTCGACCCGCCGGAACGACCGCTGGACATGCAAAATCACCTGCCGGCTACGCCAGAAACACTTGGCGAACATTCCGGAATCACCTGCCGGGCATGCCGGAACCACCTCTCAGATAAGCCAGAACCACGTGCCAATGATCCCGGAAGCACCTGCCGAGCACGCCGGAGCCACCTGCTCGACACGCCAGAACCACCTGCCGGACACGCAAAAATCACATGCCGGCTACGCCACAACCAGTTGGGGAACACTTCGGAATCACCTGCCGGGCTTGCTGGAACCACCTGCCGGTCATGCCAAAATCACCTGCCAACTACGCCAGTACCACTTGGCGGACACTGTGGAAACACCTGTCTGGCCGGCAGGAACCACATCTCACACGTGCCAGAACCATGTGCATGAGATGCTGGAACCACACCCCGAACAGACGGAAAACACCTGCCAGACCCGTCTGAACAACCTGCCGAGCACGCCAGAGCCACCTGCTCGACTCGCCAGAAACACCTGCCGGACACGCCAAAATCACCTGCCGGGTACGCCAGAACCACCTGGCGGACACTCCGAAATCACCTGCCGCGCATGCTGGAACCACCTCTCAGACGTGCCGGAAGCACGTGCCGGACACGCCGGAAACAACTACCGGACAGACCGGAACCACCTGCCGAGCACGCCGGAGCCACCTGTTCGACTGGCTGGAACCACCTGCCGGACAGGCCAATATTAACTGCTGGCTATGCCAGAACCACCTGGGGGACAGTCCGGGATCACCTGCAAGCCATGGCGGAACCACCTCTCACGCGTACCAGAACCACCTGCCGGAGAAGCTGGAAACACGTCCTGGACAGTCTGGAACCACCTGCCGGCCAAGCCTGAACCACCTGCCAAGCACAACGGAACAACCTGCCAGACACGCCAAAATCACCTGCGTGTTATGCCAGAACCACTTGGAGGACTCTCTGGGATGACCTGCCGGGCATGCCGGAACCACCTCTCAGACGTGCCAGAACCATGTGGCGGACAGTCCGGAATCACCTGTTGGGCATGCGCAACCACCTCTGAGACGTACCAGAACCACATGCCGTGCAGGCTGGAACCACCTACCGGACAGACCGGAATCACCTTTCGGGCATGCCGGAACCACCTGTCAGATGTGCCAGAAACACGTGCCGGAGACGCCGGAAGCACCTGCCAAGCACGTTGGAACCACCTGCTCAACTCGCCTGAACCACCTGCCGGACATGCCAAAATCACCTGCCGACTATGCCAGAACCACTTGGCGAACACTCCGGAATCACTTGCCGGGCATGCAGGAACCACATCTCAGACATGCCAGAACCCCGTGCCAATGACCCCGGAAGCACCAGCCGAGCACGCCGGAACCACCTGCTCAACTCGCCTGAACAACCTGCCGGACACGCCAAAATCACCTGCCCGCTACACCAGCACCACTTCGGGGACAAGCCGGAATCACGTGAGGGGCATGCCGGCACAGCCTCTCAGACTGAACCTCGTGCCGGACACCACAGAACCACCTGCCGGACAGACCGGAACCACCTGCCGGACACGCCGGAACCACCGGCTCGACCCGCCGGAACGACCGCTGGACATGCAAAATCACCTGCCGGCTACGCCGGAAACACTTGGTGAACACTCCGGAATCACCTGCCGGGCATGCCGGAACCACCTCTCAGATATGCCAGAACCACGTGCCAATGACCCCGGAAGCACCTGCCGAGCACGCCGGAACCACCTGCTCGACTCGCCAGAACCACCTGCCGGACACGCAAAAATCACCTGCCGGCTACGCCACAACCAGTTGGGGAACACTTCAGAATCACCTGCCGGGCTTGCTGGAACCACCTGCCGGTCATGCCAAAATCACCTGCCAACTACGCCAGTACCACTTGGCGGACACTGTGGAAACACCTGTCGGGCCGGCCGGAACCACATCTCAGACGTGCCAGAACCATGTGCATGAGAAATAGGAACCACACCCCGAATAGACGGAAAACACCTGCCAGACCCGTCTGAACAACCTGCCGAGCACGCCGGAGCCACCTGCTCGACTCGCCGGAACCACCTACCTGACATGCCCAAATCACCAGCCGGGTATGCCAGAACCACGTGGCGGACACTCCGGAATCATCTGCCGGACATGCCGGAACCAGCTCTCAGACACACCAGAACCACGTGCCGGAGACGCCGGAAGCACCTGCCGAGCATGCCGGAGCCACCTGCTCGACTCGCCAGAAACACCTGCCGGACAGGCCAAAATCACCTGCCGGGTACGCCAGAACCACCTGGCAGACACTCCGAAATCACCTGTCGCGCATGCCGGAACCACCTCTCAGACGTGCCGGAAGCACGTGCCGGACACGCCGGAAACACCTACCGGACAGACCGGAACCACCTGCCGAGCACGCCGGAGCCACCTGTTCGACTGGCTGGAACCACCTGCCGGTCAGGCCAATATTAACTGCTGGCTATGCCAGAACCATCTGGGGGACAGTCCGGAATCACCTGCCAGCCATGGCGGAACCATCTCTCACACGTACCAGAACCACCTGCCGGAGAAGCTGGAAACACGTCCTGGACAGACTGGAACCACGTGACGGCCATGCCTGAACCACCTGCCGAGCATTGCGGAACCACCTGCCGGACACGCCAAAATCACCTGCGGGCTACGCCAGAACCACTTGGACGACTCTCCGAAATGACCTGCCGGGCATGTTGGAACCAACTCTCAGACGTGCCAGAAGCACGTGGCGGACAGTCCGGAATCACCTGTTGGGCATACGCAACCACCTCTGAGACGTACCAGAACCACGTGCCGTGCACGCCGGAACCACCTACCGGACAGACCGGAATCAAATTTTGGGCATGCCGGAACCACCAGTCAGATGTTCCAGAAACAGGTGCCGCAGACGCCGGAAGCACCTGCCGAGCACGTCGCAACCACCTGCTCAACTCGCCTGAACCACCTGCCGGACACGCCAAAATCACCTGCCCGCTACACCAGCACCACTTCGGGGACAAGCCGGAATCACGTGAGGGGCATGCCGGCACAGCCTCTCAGACTGAACCTCGTGCCGGACACCACAGAACCACCTGCCGGACAGACCGGAACCACCTGCCGGACACGCCGGAACCACCGGCTCGACCCGCCGGAACGACCGCTGGACATGCAAAATCACCTGCCGGCTACGCCAGAAACACTTGGCGAACATTCCGGAATCACCTGCCGGGCATGCCGGAACCACCTCTCAGATAAGCCAGAACCACGTGCCAATGATCCCGGAAGCACCTGCCGAGCACGCCGGAGCCACCTGCTCGACACGCCAGAACCACCTGCCGGACACGCAAAAATCACCTGCCGGCTACGCCACAACCAGTTGGGGAACACTTCGGAATCACCTGCCGGGCTTGCTGGAACCACCTGCCGGTCATGCCAAAATCACCTGCCAACTACGCCAGTACCACTTGGCGGACACTGTGGAAACACCTGTCGGGCCGGCAGGAACCACATCTCACACGTGCCAGAACCATGTGCATGAGATGCTGGAACCACACCCCGAACAGACGGAAAACACCTGCCAGACCCGTCTGAACAACCTGCCGAGCACGCCGGAGCCACCTGCTCGACTCGCCGGAACCACCTACCTGACCTGCCCAAATCACCAGGCGGGTATGCCAGAACCACTTGGCGGACACTCCGGAATCATCTGCCGGACATGCCGGAACCAGCTCTCAGACACACCAGAACCACGTGCCGGAGACGCCGGAAGCACCTGCCGAGCATGCCGGAGCCACCTGCTCGACTCGCCAGAAACACCTGCCGGACACGCCAAAATCACCTGCCGGGTACGCCAGAACCACCTGGCGGACACTCCGAAATCACCTGCCACGGATGCCGGAACCACCTCTCAGACGTGCCGGAAGCACGTGCCGGACACGCCGGAAACACCTACCGGACAGACCGGAACCACCTGCCGAGCACGCCGGAGCCACCTGTTCGACTGGCTGGAACCACCTGCCGGACAGGCCAATATTAACTGCTGGCTATGCCAGAACCACCTGGGGGACAGTCCGGGATCACCTGCCAGCCATGGCGGAACCACCTCTCACACGTACCAGAACCACCTGCCGGAGAAGCTGGAAACACGTCCTGGACAGTCTGGAACCACCTGCCGGCCAAGCCTGAACCACCTGCCAAGCACAACGGAACAACCTGCCAGACACGCCAAAATCACCTGCGTGTTATGCCAGAACCACTTGGAGGACTCTCTGGGATGACCTGCCGGGCATGCCGGAACCACCTCTCATACGTGCCAGAACCATGTGGCGGACAGTCCGGAATCACCTGTTGGGCATGCGCAACCACCTCTGAGACGTACCAGAACCACATGCCGTGCAGGCTGGAACCACCTACCGGACAGACCGGAATCACCTTTCGGGCATGCCGGAACCACCTGTCAGATGTGCCAGAAACACGTGCCGGAGACGCCGGAAGCACCTGCCATGCACGTTGGAATCACCTGCTCAACTCGCCTGAACCACCTGCCGGACATGCCAAAATCACCTGCCGACTATGCCAGAACCACTTGGCGAACACTCCGGAATCACTTGCCGGGCATGCAGGAACCACCTCTCAGACATGCCAGAACCCCGTGCCAATGACCCCGGAAGCACCAGCCGAGCACGCCGGAACCACCTGCTCAACTCGCCTGAACCACCTGCCGGACACGCCAAAATCACCTGCCCGCTACACCAGCACCACTTCGGGGACAAGCCGGAATCACGTGAGGGGCATGCCGGCACAGCCTCTCAGACTGAACCTCGTGCCGGACACCACAGAACCACCTGCCGGACAGACCGGAACCACCTGCCGGACACGCCGGAACCACCGGCTCGACCCGCCGGAACGACCGCTGGACATGCAAAATCACCTGCCGGCTACGCCGGAAACACTTGGCGAACACTCCGGAATCATCTGCCGGGCATGCCGGAACCACCTCTCAGATACGCCAGAACCACGTGCTAATGACCCCGGAAGCACCTGCCGAGCACGCCGGAACCACCTGCTCGACTCGCCAGAACCACCTGCCGGACACGCAAAAATCACCTGCCGGCTACGCCACAACCAGTTGGGGAACACTTCGGAATCACCTGCCGGGCTTGCTGGAACCACCTGCCGGTCATGCCAAAATCACCTGCCAACTACGCCAGTACCACTTGGCGGACACTGTGGAAACACCTGTCGGGCCGGCAGGAACCACATCTCACACGTGCCAGAACCATGTGCATGAGATGCTGGAACCACACCCCGAACAGACGGAAAACACCTGCCAGACCCGTCTGAACAACCTGCCGAGCACGCCGGAGCCACCTGCTCGACTCGCCGGAACCACCTACCTGACATGCCAAAATCACCAGCCGGGTATGCCAGAACCACTTGGCGGACACTCCGGAATCATCTGCCGGACATGCCGGAACCAGCTCTAAGACACACCAGAACCACGTGCCGGAGACGCCGGAAGCACCTGCCGAGCATGCCGGAGCCACCTGCTCGACTCGCCAGAAACACCTGCCGGACACGCCAAAATCACCTGCCGGGTACGCCAGAACCACCTGGCGGACACTCCGAAATCACCTGCCGCGCATGCCGGAACCACCTCTCAGACGTGCCGGAAGCACGTGCCGGACACGCCGGAATCACCTAGCGGACAGACCGGAACCACCTGCCGAGCACGCCGGAGCCACCTGTTCGACTGGCTGGAACCACCTGCCGGACAGGCCAATATTAACTGCTGGCTATGCCAGAACCACCTGGGGGACAGTCCGGGATCACCTGCCAGCCATGGCGGAACCACCTCTCACGCGTACCAGAACCACCTGCCGGAGAAGCTGGAAACACGTCCTGGACAGTCTGGAACCACCTGCCGGCCAAGCCTGAACCACCTGCCAAGCACAACGGAACAACCTGCCAGACACGCCAAAATCACCTGTGTGTTATGCCAGAACCACTTGGAGGACTCTCTGGGATGACCTGCCGGGCATGCCGGAACCACCTCTCAGACGTGCCAGAACCATGTGGCGGACAGTCCGGAATCACCTGTTGGGCATGCGCAACCACCTCTGAGACGTACCAGAACCACATGCCGTGCAGGCTGGAACCACCTACCGGACAGACCGGAATCACCTTTCGGGCATGCCGGAACCACCTGTCAGATGTGCCAGAAACACGTGCCGGAGACGCCGGAAGCACCTGCCAAGCACGTTGGAACCACCTGCTCAACTCGCCTGAACCACCTGCCGGACATGCCAAAATCACCTGCCGACTATGCCAGAACCACTTGGCGAACACTCCGGAATCACTTGCCGGGCATGCAGGAACCACCTCTCAGACATGCCAGAACCCCGTGCCAATGACCCCGGAAGCACCAGCCGAGCACGCCGGAACCACCTGCTCAACTCGCCTGAACCACCTGCCGGACACGCCAAAATCACCTGCCCGCTACACCAGCACCACTTCGGGGACAAGCCGGAATCACGTGAGGGGCATGCCGGCACAGCCTCTCAGACTGAACCTCGTGCCGGACACCACAGAACCACCTGCCGGACAGACCGGAACCACCTGCCGGACACGCCGGAACCACCGGCTCGACCCGCCGGAACGACCGCTGGACATGCAAAATCACCTGCCTGCTACGCCGGAAACACTTGGCGAACACTCCGGAATCACCTGCCGGGCATGCCGGAACCACCTCTCAGATATGCCAGAACCACGTGCCAATGACCCCGGAAGCACCTGCCGAGCACGCCGGAACCACCTGCTCGACTCGCCAGAACCACCTGCCGGACACGCAAAAATCACCTGCCGGCTACGCCACAACCAGTTGGGGAACACTTCGGAATCACCTGCCGGGCTTGCTGGAACCACCTGCCGGTAATGCCAAAATCACCTGCCATCTACGCCAGTACCACTTGGCGGACACTGTGGAAACACCTGTCGGGCCAGCCAGAACAACATCTCACACGTGCCAGAACCATGTGCATGAGATGCTGGAACCACACCCCGAACAGACGGAAAACACCTGCCAGACCCGTCTGAACAACCTGCCGAGCACGCCGGAGCCACCTGCTCGACTCGCCGGAACCACCTACCTGACATGCCCAAATCACCAGCCGGGTATGCCAGAACCACTTGGCGGACACTCCGGAATCATCTGCCGGACATGCCGGAACCAGCTCTCAGACACACCAGAACCACGTGCCGGAGACGCCGGAAGCACCTGCCGAGCATGCCGGAGCCACCTGCTCGACTCGCCAGAAACACCTGCCGGACACGCCAAAATCACCTGCCGGGTACGCCAGAACCACCTGGCGGACACTCCGAAATCACCTGTCGCGCATGCCGGAACCACCTCTCAGACGTGCCGGAAGCACGTGCCGGACACGCCGGAATCACCTAGCGGACAGACCGGAACCACCTGCCGAGCACGCCGGAGCCACCTGTTCGACTGGCTGGAACCACCTGCCGGACAGGCCAATATTAACTGCTGGCTATGCCAGAACCACCTGGGGGACAGTCCGGGATCACCTGCCAGCCATGGCGGAACCACCTCTCACACGTACCAGAACCACCTGCCGGAGAAGCTGGAAACACGTCCTCGACAGTCTGGAACCACCTGCCGGCCAAGCCTGAACCACCTGCCAAGCACAACGGAACAACCTGCCAGACACGCCAAAATCACCTGCATGTTATGCCAGAACCACTTGGAGGACTCTCTGGGATGACCTGCCGGGCATGCCGGAACCACCTCTCAGACGTGCCAGAACCATGTGGCGGACAGTCCGGAATCACCTGTTGGGCATGCGCAACCACCTCTGAGACGTACCAGAACCACATGCCGTGCAGGCTGGAACCACCTACCGGACAGACCGGAATCACCTTTCGGGCATGCCGGAACCACCTGTCAGATGTGCCAGAAACACGTGCCGGAGACGCCGGAAGCACCGGCCAAGCACGTTGGAACCACCTGCTCAACTCGCATGAACCACCTGCCGGACATGCCAAAATCACCTGCCGACTATGCCAGAACCACTTGGCGAACACTCCGGAATCACTTGCCGGGCATGCAGGAACCACCTCTCAGACATGCCAGAACCCCGTGCCAATGACCCCGGAAGCACCAGCCGAGCACGCCGGAACCACCTGCTCAACTCGCCTGAACCACCTGCCGGACACGCCAAAATCACCTGCCCGCTACACCAGCACCACTTCGGGGACAAGCCGGAATCACGTGAGGGGCATGCCGGCACAGCCTCTCAGACTGAACCTCGTGCCGGACACCACAGAACCACCTGCCGGACAGACCGGAACCACCTGCCGGACACGCCGGAACCACCGGCTCGACCCGCCGGAACGACCGCTGGACATGCAAAATCACCTGCCGGCTACGCCGGAAACACTTGGCGAACACTCCGGAATCACCTGCCGGGCATGCCGGAACCACCTCTCAGATATGCCAGAACCACGTGCCAATGACCCCGGAAGCACCTGCCGAGCACGCCGGAACCACCTGCTCGACTCGCCAGAACCACCTGCCGGACACGCAAAAATCACCTGCCGGCTACGCCACAACCAGTTGGGGAACACTTCGGAATCACCTGCCGGGCTTGCTGGAACCACCTGCCGGTCATGCCAAAATCACCTGCCAACTACGCCAGTACCACTTGGCGGACACTGTGGAAACACGTGTCGCGCCGGCCGGAACCACATCTCACACGTGCCAGAACCATGTGCATGAGATGCTGGAACCACACCCCGAAAAGACGGAAAACACCTGCCAGACCCGTCTGAACAACCTGCCGAGCATGCCAGAGCCACCTGCTCGACTCGCCGGAACCACCTACCTGACATGCCCAAATCACCAGCCGGGTATGCCAGAACCACTTGGCGGACACTCCGGAATCATCTGCCGGACATGCCGGAACCAGCTCTCAGACACACCAGAACCACGTGCCGGAGACGCCGGAAGCACCTGCCGAGCATGCCGGAGCCACCTGCTCAACTCGCCAGAAACACCTGCCGGACACGCCAATATCACCTGCCGGGTACGCCAGAACCACCTGGCGGACACTCCGAAATCACCTGCCGCGCATGCTGGAACCACCTCTCAGACGTGCCGGAAGCACGTGCCGGACACGCCGGAAACACCTAGCGGACAGACCGGAACCACCTGCCGAGCACGCCGGAGCCACCTGTTCGACTGGCTGGAACCACCTGCCGGACAGGCCAATATCAACTGCTGGCTATGCCAGAACCACCTGGGGGACAGTCCGGGATCACCTGCCAGCCATGGCGGAACCACCTCTCACACGTACCAGAACCACCTGCCGGAGAAGCTGGAAACACGTCCTGGACAGTCTGGAACCACCTGCCGGCCAAGCCTGAACCACCTGCCAAGCACAACGGAACAACCTGCCAGACACGCCAAAATCACCTGCGTGTTATGCCAGAACCACTTGGAGGACTCTCTGGGATGACCTGCCGGGCATGCCGGAACCACCTCTCAGACGTGCCAGAACCATGTGGCGGACAGTCCGGAATCACCTGTTGGGCATGCGCAACCACCTCTGAGACGTACCAGAACCACATGCCGTGCAGGCTGGAACCACCTACCGGACAGACCGGAATCACCTTTCGGGCATGCCGGAACCACCTGTCAGATGTGCCAGAAACACGTGCCGGAGACGCCGGAAGCACCTGCCAAGCACGTTGGAACCACCTGCTCAACTCGCCTGAACCACCTGCCGGACATGCCAATATCACCTGCCGACTATGCCAGAACCACTTGGCGAACACTCCGGAATCACTTGCCTGGCATGCAGGAACCACCTCTCAGACATGCCAGAACCCCGTGCCAATGACCCCGGAAGCACCAGCCGAGCACGCCGGAACCACCTGCTCAACTCGCCTGAACCACCTGCCGGACACGCCAAAATCACCTGCCCGCTACACCAGCACCACTTCGGGGACAAGCCGGAATCACGTGAGGGGCATGCCGGCACAGCCTCTCAGACTGAACCTCGTGCCGGACACCACAGAACCACCTGCCGGACAGACCGGAACCACCTGCCGGACACGCCGGAACCACCGGCTCGACCCGCCGGAACGACCGCTGGACATGCAAAATCACCTGCCGGCTACGCCGGAAACACTTGGCGAACACTCCGGAATCACCTGCCGGGCATGCCGGAACCACCTCTCAGATATGCCAGAACCACGTGCCAATGACCCCGGAAGCACCTGCCGAGCACGCCGGAACCACCTGCTCGACTCGCCAGAACCACCTGCCGGACACGCAAAAATCACCTGCCGGCTACGCCACAACCAGTTGGGGAACACTTCGGAATCACCTGCCGGGCTTGCTGGAACCACCTGCCGGTCATGCCAAAATCACCTGTCAACTACGCCAGTACCACTTGGCGGACACTGTGGAAACACCTGTCGGGCCGGCCGGAAGAACATCTCACACGTGCCAGAACCATGTGCATGAGATGCTGGAACCACACCCCGAAAAGACGGAAAACACCTGCCAGACCCGTCTGAACAACCTGCCGAGCATGCCAGAGCCACCTGCTCGACTCGCCGGAACCACCTACCTGACATGCCCAAATCACCAGCCGGGTATGCCAGAACCACTTGGCGGACACTCCGGAATCATCTGCCGGACATGCCGGAACCAGCTCTCAGACACACCAGAACCACGTGCCGGAGACGCCGGAAGCACCTGCCGAGCATGCCGGAGCCACCTGCTCGACTCGCCAGAAACACCTGCCGGACACGCCAAAATCACCTGCCGGGTACGCCAGAACCACCTGGCGGACACTCCGAAATCACCTGTCGCGCATGCCGGAACCACCTCTCAGACGTGCCGGAAGCACGTGCCGGACACGCCGGAATCACCTAGCGGACAGACCGGAACCACCTGCCGAGCACGCCGGAGCCACCTGTTCGACTGGCTGGAACCACCTGCCGGACAGGCCAATATTAACTGCTGGCTATGCCAGAACCACCTGGGGGACAGTCCGGGATCACCTGCCAGCCATGGCGGAACCACCTCTCACACGTACCAGAACCACCTGCCGGAGAAGCTGGAAACACGTCCTCGACAGTCTGGAACCACCTGCCGGCCAAGCCTGAACCACCTGCCAAGCACAACGGAACAACCTGCCAGACACGCCAAAATCACCTGCGTGTTATGCCAGAACCACTTGGAGGACTCTCTGGGATGACCTGCCGGGCATGCCGGAACCACCTCTCAGACGTGCCAGAACCATGTGGCGGACAGTCCGGAATCACCTGTTGGGCATGCGCAACCACCTCTGAGACGTACCAGAACCACATGCCGTGCAGGCTGGAACCACCTACCGGACAGACCGGAATCACCTTTCGGGCATGCCGGAACCACCTGTCAGATGTGCCAGAAACACGTGCCGGAGACGCCGGAAGCACCTGCCAAGCACGTTGGAACCACCTGCTCAACTCGCCTGAACCACCTGCCGGACATGCCAAAATCACCTGCCGACTATGCCAGAACCACTTGGCGAACACTCCGGAATCACTTGCCGGGCATGCAGGAACCACCTCTCAGACATGCCAGAACCCCGTGCCAATGACCCCGGAAGCACCAGCCGAGCACGCCGGAACCACCTGCTCAACTCGCCTGAACCACCTGCCGGACACGCCAAAATCACCTGCCCGCTACACCAGCACCACTTCGGGGACAAGCCGGAATCACGTGAGGGGCATGCCGGCACAGCCTCTCAGACTGAACCTCGTGCCGGACACCACAGAACCACCTGCCGGACAGACCGGAACCACCTGCCGGACACGCCGGAACCACCGGCTCGACCCGCCGGAACGACCGCTGGACATGCAAAATCACCTGCCGGCTACGCCGGAAACACTTGGCGAACACTCCGGAATCACCTGCCGGGCATGCCGGAACCACCTCTCAGATAAGCCAGAACCACGTGCCAATGACCCCGGAAGCACCTGCCGAGCACGCCGGAACCACCTGCTCGACTCGCCAGAACCACCTGCCGGACACGCAAAAATCACCTGCCGGCTACGCCACAACCAGTTGGGGAACACTTCGGAATCACCTGCCGGGCTTGCTGGAACCACCTGCCGGTCATGCCAAAATCACCTGCCAACTACGCCAGTACCACTTGGCGGACACTGTGGAAACACCTGTCGGGCCGGCCGGAACCACATCTCAGACGTGCCAGAAACATGTGCATGACATGCAGGATCCACACCCCGAATAGACGGAAAACACCTGCCAGACCCGTCTGAACAACCTGCCGAAAACGCCGGAGCCACCTGCTCGACTCGCCGGAACCACCTACCTGACATGCCCAAATCACCAGCCGGGTATGCCAGAACCACTTGGCGGACACTCCGGAATCATCTGCCGGACATGCCGGAACCAGCTCTCAGACACACCAGAACCACGTGCCGGAGACGCCGGAAGCACCTGCCGAGCATGCCGGAGCCACCTGCTCGACTCGCCAGAAACACCTGCCGGACACGCCAATATCACCTGCCGGGTACGCCAGAACCACCTGGCGGACACTCCGAAATCACCTGCCGCGCATGCTGGAACCACCTCTCAGACGTGCCGGAAGCACGTGCCGGACACGCCGGAAACACCTAGCGGACAGACCGGAACCACCTGCCGAGCACGCCGGAGCCACCTGTTCGACTGGCTGGAACCACCTGCCGGACAGGCCAATATCAACTGCTGGCTATGCCAGAACCACCTGGGGGACAGTCCGGGATCACCTGCCAGCCATGGCGGAACCACCTCTCACACGTACCAGAACCACCTGCCGGAGAAGCTGGAAACACGTCCTGGACAGTCTGGAACCACCTGCCGGCCAAGCCTGAACCACCTGCCAAGCACAACGGAACAACCTGCCAGACACGCCAAAATCACCTGCGTGTTATGCCAGAACCACTTGGAGGACTCTCTGGGATGACCTGCCGGGCATGCCGGAACCACCTCTGCAACGTGCCAGAACCATGTGGCGGACAGTCCGGAATCACCTGTTGGGCATACGCAACCACCTCTGAGACGTACCAGAACCACATGCCGTGCACGCCGGAACCACCTACCGGACAGACCGGAATCAAATTTTGGGCATGCCGGAACCACCTGTCAGATGTTCCAGAAACAGGTGCCGCAGACGCCGGAAGCACCTGCCGAGCACGTAGCAACCACCTGCTCAACTCGCCTGAACCACCTGCCGGACACGCCAAAATCACCTGCCCGCTACACCAGCACCACTTCGGGGACAAGCCGGAATCACGTGAGGGGCATGCCTGCACAGCCTCTCAGACTGAACCTCGTGCCGGACACCACAGAACCACCTGCCGGACAGACCGGAACCACCAGCCGGACACGCCGGAACCACCGGCTCGACCCGCCGGAACGACCGCTGGACATGCAAAATCACCTGCCGGCTACGCCAGAAAGACTTGGCGAACATTCCGGAATCACCTGCCGGGCATGCCGGAACCACCTCTCAGATAAGCCAGAACCACGTGCCAATGATCCCGGAACCACCTGCCGAGCACGCCGGAGCCACCTGCTCGACACGCCAGAACCACCTGCCGGACACGCAAAAATCACCTGCCGGCTACGCCACAACCAGTTGGGGAACACTTCGGAATCACCTGCCGGGCTTGCTGGAACCACCTGCCGGTCATGCCAAAATCACCTGCCAACTACGACAGTACCACTTGGCGGACACTGTGGAAACACCTGTCGGGCCGGCAGGAACCACATCTCACACGTGCCAGAACCATGTGCATGAGATGCTGGAACCACACCCCGAACAGACGGAAAACACCTGCCAGACCCGTCTGAACAACCTGCCGAGCACGCCAGAGCCACCTGCTCGACTCGCCAGAAACACCTGCCGGACACGCCAAAATCACCTGCCGGGTACGCCAGAACCACCTGGCGGACACTCCGAAATCACCTGCCGCGCATGCTGGAACCACCTCTCAGACGTGCCGGACACGCCGGAAACACCTAGCGGACAGACCGGAACCACCTGCCGAGCACGCCGGAGCCACCTGTTCGACTGGCTGGAACCACCTGCCGGACAGGCCAATATTAACTGCTGGCTATGCCAGAACCACCTGGGGGACAGTCCGGGATCACCTGCCAGCCATGGCGGAACCACCTCTCACACGTACCAGAACCACCTGCCGGAGAAGCTGGAAACACGTCCTGGACAGTCTGGAACCACCTGCCGGCCAAGCCTGAACCACCTGCCAAGCACAACGGAACCACCTGCCGGACATGCCAAAATCACCTGCCGACTATGCCAGAACCACTTGGCGAACACTCCGGAATCACTTGCCGGGCATGCAGGAACCACCTCTCAGACATGCCAGAACCCCGTGCCAATGACCCCGGAAGCACCAGCCGAGCACGCCGGAACCAACTGCTCAACTCGCCTGAACCACCTGCCGGACACGCCAAAATCACCTGCCCGCTACACCAGCACCACTTCGGGGACAAGCCGGAATCACGTGAGGGGCATGCCGGCACAGCCTCTCAGACTGAACCTCGTGCCGGACACCACAGAACCACCTGCCGGACAGACCGGAACCACCTGCCGGACACGCCGGAACCACCGGCTCGACCCGCCGGAACGACCGCTGGACATGCAAAATCACCTGCCGGCTACGCCGGAAACACTTGGCGAACATTCCGGAATCACCTGCCGGGCATGCCGGAACCACCTCTCAGATATGCCAGAACCACGTGCCAATGACCCCGGAAGCACCTGCCGAGCACGCCGGAACCACCTGCTCGACTCGCCAGAACCACCTGCCGGACACGCAAAAATCACCTGCCGGCTACACCAGCACCACTTCGGGGACAAGCCGGAATCACGTGAGGGGCATGCCGGCACAGCCTCTCAGACTGAACCTCGTGCCGGACACCACAGAACCACCTGCCGGACAGACCGGAACCACCTGCCGGCTACGCCACAACCAGTTGGGGAACACTTCGGAATCACCTGCCGGGCTTGCTGGAACCACCTGCCGGTCATGCCAAAATCACCTGCCAACTACGCCAGTACCACTTGGCGGACACTGTGGAAACACCTGTCGGGCCGGCCGGAACCACATCTCAGGCGTGCCAGAACCATGTGCATGAGAAATAGGAACCACACCCCGAATAGACGGAAAACACCTGCCAGACCCGTCTGAACAACCTGCCGAGCACGCCGGAGCCACCTGCTCGACTCGCCGGAACCACCTACCTGACATGCCAAAATCACCAGCCGGGTATGCCAGAACCACTTGGCGGACACTCCGGAATCATCTGCCGGACATGCCGGAACCAGCTCTCAGACACACCAGAACCACGTGCCGGAGACGCCGGAAGCACCTGCCGAGCATGCCGGAGCCACCTGCTCGACTCGCCAGAAACACCTGCCGGACACGCCAAAATCACCTGCCGGGTACGCCAGAACCACCTGGCGGACACTCCGAAATCACCTGTCGCGCATGCCGGAACCACCTCTCAGACGTGCCGGAAGCACGTGCCGGACACGCCGCAATCACCTACCGGACAGACCGGAACCACCTGCCGAGCACGCCGGAGCCACCTGTTCGACTGGCTGGAACCACCTGCCGGACAGGCCAATATTAACTGCTGGCTATGCCAGAACCACCTGGGGGACAGTCCGGGATCACCTGCCAGCCATGGCGGAACCACCTCTCACACGTACCAGAACCACCTGCCGGAGAAGCTGGAAACACGTCCTGGACAGTCTGGAACCACCTGCCGGCCAAGCCTGAACCACCTGCCAAGCACAACGGAACAACCTGCCAGACACGCCAAAATCACCTGCGTGTTATGCCAGAACCACTTGGAGGACTCTCTGGGATGACCTGCCGGGCATGCCGGAACCACCTCTCAGACGTGCCAGAACCATGTGGCGGACAGTCCGGAATCACCTGTTGGGCATGCGCAACCACCTCTGAGACGTACCAGAACCACATGCCGTGCAGGCTGGAACCACCTACCGGACAGACCGGAATCACCTTTCGGGCATGCCGGAACCACCTGTCAGATGTGCCAGAAACACGTGCCGGAGACGCCGGAAGCACCTGCCAAGCACGTTGGAACCACCTGCTCAACTCGCCTGAACCACCTGCCGGACATGCCAAAATCACCTGCCGACTATGCCAGAACCACTTGGCGAACACTCCGGAATCACTTGCCGGGCATGCAGGAACCACCTCTCAGACATGCCAGAACCCCGTGCCAATGACCCCGGAAGCACCAGCCGAGCACGCTGGAACCACCTGCTCAACTCGCCTGAACCACCTGCCGGACACGCCAAAATCACCTGCCCGCTACACCAGCACCACTTCGGAGACAAGCCGGAATCACGTGAGGGGCATGCCGGCACAGCCTCTCAGACTGAACCTCGTGCCGGACACCACAGAACCACCTGCCGGACAGACCGGAACCACCTGCCGGACACGCCGGAACCACCGGCTCGACCCGAAGGAACGACCGCGGGACATGCAAAATCACCTGCCGGCTACGCCGGAAACACTTGGCGAACACTCCGGAATCACCTGCCGGGCATGCCCGAACCACCTCTCAGATATGCCAGAACCACGTGCCAATGACCCCGGAAGCACCTGCCGAGCACGCCGGAACCACCTGCTCGACTCGCCAGAACCACCTGCCGGACACGCAAAAATCACCTGCCAGCTACGCCACAACCAGTTGGGGAACACTTCGGAATCACCTGCCGGGCTTGCTGGAACCACCTGCCGGTCATGCCAAAATCACCTGCCAACTACGCCAGTACCACTTGGCGGACACTGTGGAAACACCTGTCGGGCCGGCCGGAACCACATCTCACACGTGCCAGAACCATGTGCATGAGATGCTGGAACCACACCCCGAACAGACGGAAAACACCTGCCAGACCCGTCTGAACAACCTGCCGAGCACGCCGGAGCCACCTGCTCGACTCGCCGGAACCACCTACCTGACATGCCCAAATCACCAGCCGGGTATGCCAGAACCACTTGGCGGACACTCCGGAATCATCTGCCGGACATGCCGGAACCAGCTCTCAGACACACCAGAACCACGTGCCGGAGACGCCGGAAGCACCTGCCGAGCATGCCGGAGCCACCTGCTCGACTCGCCAGAAACACCTGCCGGACACGCCAAAATCACCTGCCGGGTACGCCAGAACCACCTGGCGGACACTCCGAAATCACCTGTCGCGCATGCCGGAACCACCTCTCAGACGTGCCGGAAGCACGTGCCGGACACGCCGGAATCACCTACCGGACAGACCGGAACCACCTGCCGAGCACGCCGGAGCCACCTGTTCGACTGGCTGGAACCACCTGCCGAACAGGCCAATATTAACTGCTGGCTATGCCAGAACCACCTGGGGGACAGTCCGGGATCACCTGCCAGCCATGGCGGAACCACCTCTCACACGTACCAGAACCACCTGCCGGAGAAGCTGGAAACACGTCCTGGACAGTCTGGAACCACCTGCCGGCCAAGCCTGAACCACCTGCCAAGCACAACGGAACAACCTGCCAGACACGCCAAAATCACCTGCGTGTTATGCCAGAACCACTTGGAGGACTCTCTGGGATGACCTGCCGGGCATGCCGGAACCACCTCTCAGACGTGCCAGAACCATGTGGCGGACAGTCCGGAATCACCTGTTGGGCATGCGCAACCACCTCTGAGACGTACCAGAACCACATGCCGTGCAGGCTGAAACCACCTACCGGACAGACCGGAATCACCTTTCGGGCATGCCGGAACCACCTGTCAGATGTGCCAGAAACACGTGCCGGAGACGCCGGAAGCACCGGCCAAGCACGTTGGAACCACCTGCTCAACTCGCCTGAACCACCTGCCGGACATGCCAAAATCACCTGCCGACTATGCCAGAACCACTTGGCGAACACTCCGGAATCACTTGCCGGGCATGCAGGAACCACCTCTCAGACATGCCAGAACCCCGTGCCATTGACCCCGGAAGCACCAGCCGAGCACGCCGGAACCACCTGCTCAACTCGCCTGAACCACCTGCCGGACACACCAAAATCACCTGCCCGCTACACCAGCACCACTTCGGGGACAAGCCGGAATCACGTGAGGGGCATGCCGGCACAGCCTCTCAGACTGAACCTCGTGCCGGACACCACAGAACCACCTGCCGGGCAGACCGGAACCACCTGCCGGACACGCCGGAACCACCGGCTCGACCCGCCGGAACGACCGCTGGACATGCAAAATCACCTGCCGGCTACGCCGGAAACACTTGGCGAACACTCCGGAATCACCTGCCGGGCATGCCGGAACCACCTCTCAGATATGCCAGAACCACGTGCCAATGACCCCGGAAGCACCTGCTGAGCACGCCGGAACCACCTGCTCGACTCGCCAGAACCACCTGCCGGACACGCAAAAATCACCTGCCGGCTACGCCACAACCAGTTGGGGAACACTTCGGAATCACCTGCCGGGCTTGCTGGAACCACCTGCCGGTCATGCCAAAATCACCTGCCAACTACGCCAGTACCACTTGGCGGACACTGTGGAAACACCTGTCGGGCCGGCAGGAACCACATCTCACACGTGCCAGAACCATGTGCATGAGATGCTGGAACCACACCCCGAACAGACGGAAAACACCTGCCAGACCCGTCTGAACAACCTGCCGAGCACGCCGGAGCCACCTGCTCGACTCGCCGGAACCACCTACCTGACATGCCCAAATCACCAGCCGGGTATGCCAGAACCACTTGGCGGACACTCCGGAATCATCTGCCGGACATGCCGGAACCAGCTCTCAGACACACCAGAACCACGTGCCGGAGACGCCGGAAGCACCTGCCGAGCATGCCGGAGCCACCTGCTCGACTCGCCAGAAACACCTGCCGGACACGCCAAAATCACCTGCCGGGTACGCCAGAACCACCTGGCGGACACTCCGAAATCACCTGTCGCGCATGCCGGAACCACCTCTCAGACGTGCCGGAAGCACGTGCCGGACACGCCGGAATCACCTAGCGGACAGACCGGAACCACCTGCCGAGCACGCCGGAGCCACCTGTTCGACTGGCTGGAACCACCTGCCGGACAGGCCAATATTAACTGCTGGCTATGCCAGAACCACCTGGGGGACAGTACGGGATCACCTGCCAGCCATGGCGGAACCACCTCTCACACGTACCAGAACCACCTGCCGGAGAAGCTGGAAACACGTCCTGGACAGTCTGGAACCACCTGCCGGCCAAGCCTGAACCACCTGCCAAGCACAACGGAACAACCTGCCAGACACGCCAAAATCACCTGCGTGTTATGCCAGAACCACTTGGAGGACTCTCTGGGATGACCTGCCGGGCATGCCGGAACCACCTCTCAGACGTGCCAGAACCATGTGGCGGACAGTCCGGAATCACCTGTTGGGCATGCGCAACCACCTCTGAGACGTACCAGAACCACATGCCGTGCAGGCTGGAACCACCTACCGGACAGACCGGAATCACCTTTCGGGCATGCCGGAACCACCTGTCAGATGTGCCAGAAACACGTGCCGG
Organism: Equus caballus; assembly: GCF_041296265.1. Lineage (NCBI taxonomy): Eukaryota > Metazoa > Chordata > Mammalia > Perissodactyla > Equidae > Equus > Equus caballus. Next base: position 5,005,649 of record NC_091710.1, read on the forward strand.
AGACGCCGGAAGCACCTGCCAAGCACGTTGGAACCACCTGCTCAACTCGCCTGAACCACCTGCCGGACATGCCAAAATCACCTGCCGACTATGCCAGAACCACTTGGCGAACACTCCGGAATCACTTGCCGGGCATGCAGGAACCACATCTCAGACATGCCAGAACCCCGTGCCAATGACCCCGGAAGCACCAGCCGAGCACGCCGGAACCACCTGCTCAACTCGCCTGAACGACCTGCCGGACACGCCGAAATCACCTGCCCGCTACACCAGCACCACTTCGGGGACAAGCCGGAATCACGTGAGGGGCATGCCTGCACAGCCTCTCAGACTGAACCTCGTGCCGGACACCACAGAACCACCTGCCGGACAGACCGGAACCACCTGCCGGACACGCCGGAACCACCGGCTCGACCCGCCGGAACGACCGCTGGACATGCAAAATCACCTGCCGGCTACGCCGGAAACACTTGGCGAACACTCCGGAATCATCTGCCGGGCATGCCGGAACCACCTCTCAGATATGCCAGAACCACGTGCCAATGACCCCGGAAGCACCTGCCGAGCACGCCGGAACCACCTGCTCGACTCGCCAGAACCACCTGCCGGACACGCAAAAATCACCTGCCGGCTACGCCACAACCAGTTGGGGAACACTTCGGAATCACCTGCCGGGCTTGCTGGAACCACCTGCCGGTCATGCCAAAATCACCTGCCAACTACGCCAGTACCACTTGGCGGACACTGTGGAAACACCTGTCGGGCCGGCCGGAACCACATCTCACACGTGCCAGAACCATGTGCATGAGATGCTGGAACCACACCCCGAACAGACGGAAAACACCTGCCAGACCCGTCTGAACAACCTGCCGAGCACGCCGGAGCCACCTGCTCGACTCGCCAGAAACACCTGTCGGACACGCCAAAATCACCTGCCGGGCATGCCGGAACCACCTCTCAGATATGCCAGAACCACGTGCCAATGACCCGGGAAGCACCTGCCGAGCACGCCGGAACCACCTGCTCGACTCGGCAGAACCACCTGCCGGACACGCCAAAATCACCTGCCCGCTACACCAGCACCACTTCGGGGACAAGCCGGAATCACGTGAGGGGCATGCCGGCACAGCCTCTCAGACTGAACCTCGTGCCGGACACCACAGAACCACCTGCCGGACAGACCGGAACCACCTGCCGGACACGCCGGAACCACTGGCTCGACCCGCCGGAACGACCGCTGGACATGCAAAATCACCTGCCGGCTACGCCGGAAACACTTGGCGAACACTCCGGAATCACCTGCCGGGCATGCCGGAACCACCTCTCAGATATGCCAGAACCACGTGCCAATGACCCTGGAAGCACCTGCCGACCATGCCGGAACCACCTGCTCGACTCGCCAGAACCACCTGCCGGACACGCAAAAATCACCTGCCGGCTACGCCACAACCAGTTGGGGAACACTTCGGAATCACCTGCCGAGTTTGCTGGAACCACCTGCCGGTCATGCCAAAATCACCTGCCAACTACGCCAGTACCACTTGGCGGACACTGTGGAAACACCTGTCGGGCCGGCCGGAACCACATCTCAGACGTGCCAGAACCATGTGCATGAGATGCAGGAACCACACCCCGAATAGACGGAAAACACCTGCCAGACCCGTCTGAACAACCTGCCGAGCACGCCGGAGCCACCTGCTCGACTCGCCGGAACCACCTACCTGACATGCCCAAATCACCAGCCGGGTATGCCAGAACCACTTGGCGGACACTCCGGAATCATCTGCCGGACATGCCGGAACCAGCTCTCAGACACACCAGAACCACGTGCCGGAGACGCCGGAAGCAACTGCCGAGCATGCCGGAGCCACCTGCTCGACTCGCCAGAAACACCTGCCGGACACGCCAAAATCACCTGCCGGGTACGCCAGAACCACCTGGCGGACACTCCGAAATCACCTGTCGCGCATGCCGGAACCACCTCTCAGACGTGCCGGAAGCACGTGCCGGACACGCCGGAAACACCTACCGGACAGACCGGAACCACCTGCCGAGCACGCCGGAGCCACCTGTTCGACTGGCTGGAACCACCTGCCGGACAGGCCAATATTAACTGCTGGCTATGCCAGAACCACCTGGGGGACAGTCCGGGATCACCTGCCAGCCATGGCGGAACCACCTCTCACACGTACCAGAACCACCTGCCGGAGAAGCTGGAAACACGTCCTGGACAGTCTGGAACCACCTGCCGGCCAAGCCTGAACCACCTGCCAAGCACAACGGAACAACCTGCCAGACACGCCAAAATCACCTGCGTGTTATGCCAGAACCACTTGGAGGACTCTCTGGGATGACCTGCCGGGCATGCCGGAACCACCTCTCAGACGTGCCAGAACCATGTGGCGGACAGTCCGGAATCACCTGTTGGGCATGCGCAACCACCTCTGAGACGTACCAGAACCACATGCCGTGCAGGCTGGAACCACCTACCGGACAGACCGGAATCACCTTTCGGGCATGCCGGAACCACCTGTCAGATGTGCCAGAAACACGTGTCGGAGACGCCGGAAGCACCTGCCAAGCACGTTGGAACCACCTGCTCAACTCGCCTGAACCACCTGCCGGACATGCCAAAATCACCTGCCGACTATGCCAGAACCACTTGGCGAACACTCCGGAATCACTTGCCGGGCATGCAGGAACCACCTCTCAGATATGCCAGAACCCCGTGCCCATGACCCCGGAAGCACCAGCCGAGCATCCCGGAACCACCTGCTCAACTCGCCTGAACCACATGCCGGATACGCAAAAATCACCTGCCCGCTACACCAGCACCACTTCGGGGACAAGCCGGAATCACGTGAGGGGCATGCCTGCACAGCCTCTCAGACTGAACCTCGTGCCGGACACCACAGAACCACCTGCCGGACAGACCGGAACCACCTGCCGGACACGCCGGAACCACCGGCTCGACCCGCCGGAACGACCGCTGGACATGCAAAATCACCTGCCGGCTACGCCGGAAACACTTGGCGAACACTCCGGAATCATCTGCCGGGCATGCCGGAACCACCTCTCAGATATGCCAGAACCACGTGCCAATGACCCCGGAAGCACCTGCCGAGCACGCCGGAACCACCTGCTCGACTCGCCAGAACCACCTGCCGGACACGCAAAAATCACCTGCCGGCTACGCCACAACCAGTTGGGGAACACTTCGGAATCACCTGCCGGGCTTGCTGGAACCACCTGCCGGTCATGCCAAAATCACCTGCCAACTACGCCAGTACCACTTGGCGGACACTGTGGAAACACCTGTCGGGCCGGCCGGAACCACATCTCACACGTGCCAGAACCATGTGCATGAGATGCTGGAACCACACCCCGAACAGACGGAAAACACCTGCCAGACCCGTCTGAACAACCTGCCGAGCACGCCGGAGCCACCTGCTCGACTCGCAAGAAACACCTGTCGGACACGCCAAAATCACCTGCCGGGCATGCCGGAACCACCTCTCAGATATGCCAGAACCACGTGCCAATGACCCTGGAAGCACCTGCCGAGCACGCCGGAACCACCTGCTCGACTCGGCAGAACCACCTGCCGGACACGCCAAAATCACCTGCCCGCTACACCAGCACCACTTCGGGGACAAGCCGGAATCACGTGAGGGGCATGCCGGCACAGCCTCTCAGACTGAACCTCGTGCCGGACACCACAGAACCACCTGCCGGACAGACCGGAACCACCTGCCGGACACGCCGGAACCACCGGCTCGACCCGCCGGAACGACCGCTGGACATGCAAAATCACCTGCCGGCTACGCCGGAAACACTTGGCGAACACTCCGGAATCACCTGCCGGGCATGCCGGAACCACCTCTCAGATATGCCAGAACCACGTGCCAATGACCCTGGAAGCACCTGCCGACCATGCCGGAACCACCTGCTCGACTCGCCAGAACCACCTGCCGGACACGCAAAAATCACCTGCCGGCTACGCCACAACCAGTTGGGGAACACTTCGGAATCACCTGCCGGGTTTGCTGGAACCACCTGCCGGTCATGCCAAAATCACCTGCCAACTACGCCAGTACCACTTGGCGGACACTGTGGAAACACCTGTCGGGCCGGCCGGAACCACATCTCAGACGTGCCAGAACCATGTGCATGAGATGCAGGAACCACACCCCGAATAGACGGAAAACACCTGCCAGACCCGTCTGAACAAACTGCCGAGCACGCCGGAGCCACCTGCTCGACTCGCCGGAACCACCTACCTGACATGCCCAAATCACCAGCCGGGTATGCCAGAACCACTTGGCGGACACTCCGGAATCATCTGCCGGACATGCCGGAACCAGCTCTCAGACACACCAGAACCACGTGCCGGAGACGCCGGAAGCAACTGCCGAGCATGCCGGAGCCACCTGCTCGACTCGCCAGAAACACCTGCCGGACACGCCAAAATCACCTGCCGGGTACGCCAGAACCACCTGGCGGACACTCCGAAATCACCTGTCGCGCATGCCGGAACCACCTCTCAGACGTGCCGGAAGCACGTGCCGGACACGCCGGAAACACCTACCGGACAGACCGGAACCACCTGCCGAGCACGCCGGAGCCACCTGTTCGACTGGCTGGAACCACCTGCCGGACAGGCCAATATTAACTGCTGGCTATGCCAGAACCACCTGGGGGACAGTCCGGGATCACCTGCCAGCCATGGCGGAACCACCTCTCACACGTACCAGAACCACCTGCCGGAGAAGCTGGAAACACGTCCTGGACAGTCTGGAACCACCTGCCGGCCAAGCCTGAACCACCTGCCAAGCACAACGGAACAACCTGCCAGACACGCCAAAATCACCTGCGTGTTATGCCAGAACCACTTGGAGGACTCTCTGGGATGACCTGCCGGGCATGCCGGAACCACCTCTCAGACGTGCCAGAACCATGTGGCGGACAGTCCGGAATCACCTGTTGGGCATGCGCAACCACCTCTGAGACGTACCAGAACCACATGCCGTGCAGGCTGGAACCACCTACCGGACAGACCGGAATCACCTTTCGGGCATGCCGGAACCACCTGTCAGATGTGCCAGAAACACGTGTCGGAGACGCCGGAAGCACCTGCCAAGCACGTTGGAACCACCTGCTCAACTCGCCTGAACCACCTGCCGGACATGCCAAAATCACCTGCCGACTATGCCAGAACCACTTGGCGAACACTCCGGAATCACTTGCCGGGCATGCAGGAACCACCTCTCAGACATGCCAGAACCCCGTGCCCATGACCCCGGAAGCACCAGACGAGCATCCCGGAACCACCTGCTCAACTCGCCTGAACCACATGCCGGATACGCAAAAATCACCTGCCCGCTACACCAGCACCACTTCGGGGACAAGCCGGAATCACGTGAGGGGCATGCCTGCACAGCCTCTCAGACTGAACCTCGTGCCGGACACCACAGAACCACCTGCCGGACAGACCGGAACCACCTGCCGGACACGCCGGAACCACCGGCTCGACCCGCCGGAACGACCGCTGGACATGCAAAATCACCTGCCGGCTACGCCGGAAACACTTGGCGAACACTCCGGAATCATCTGCCGGGCATGCCGGAACCACCTCTCAGATATGCCAGAACCACGTGCCAATGACCCCGGAAGCACCTGCCGAGCACGCCGGAACCACCTGCTCGACTCGCCAGAACCACCTGCCGGACACGCAAAAATCACCTGCCGGCTACGCCACAACCAGTTGGGGAACACTTCGGAATCACCTGCCGGGCTTGCTGGAACCACCTGCCGGTCATGCCAAAATCACCTGCCAACTACGCCAGTACCACTTGGCGGACACTGTGGAAACACCTGTCGGGCCGGCCGGAACCACATCTCACACGTGCCAGAACCATGTGCATGAGATGCTGGAACCACACCCCGAACAGACGGAAAACACCTGCCAGACCCGTCTGAACAACCTGCCGAGCACGCCGGAGCCACCTGCTCGACTCGCCAGAAACACCTGTCGGACATGCCAAAATCACCTGCCGGGCATGCCGGAACCACCTCTCAGATATGCCAGAACCACGTGCCAATGACCATGGAAGCACCTGCCGAGCACGCCGGAACCACCTGCTCGACTCGGCAGAACCACCTGCCGGACACGCCAAAATCACCTGCCCGCTACACCAGCACCACTTCGGGGACAAGCCGGAATCACGTGAGGGGCATGCCGGCACAGCCTCTCAGACTGAACCTCGTGCCGGACACCACAGAACCACCTGCCGGACAGACCGGAACCACCTGCCGGACACGCCGGAACCACCGGCTCGACCCGCCGGAACGACCGCTGGACATGCAAAATCACCTGCCGGCTACGCCGGAAACACTTGGCGAACACTCCGGAATCACCTGCCGGGCATGCCGGAACCACCTCTCAGATATGCCAGAACCACGTGCCAATGACCCTGGAAGCACCTGCCGACCATGCCGGAACCACCTGCTCGACTCGCCAGAACCACCTGCCGGACACGCAAAAATCACCTGCCGGCTACGCCACAACCAGTTGGGGAACACTTCGGAATCACCTGCCGGGTTTGCTGGAACCACCTGCCGGTCATGCCAAAATCACCTGCCAACTACGCCAGTACCACTTGGCGGACACTGTGGAAACACCTGTCGGGCCGGCCGGAACCACATCTCAGACGTGCCAGAACCATGTGCATGAGATGCAGGAACCACACCCCGAATAGACGGAAAACACCTGCCAGACCCGTCTGAACAACCTGCCGAGCACGCCGGAGCCACCTGCTCGACTCGCCGGAACCACCTACCTGACATGCCCAAATCACCAGCCGGGTATGCCAGAACCACTTGGCGGACACTCCGGAATCATCTGCCGGACATGCCGGAACCAGCTCTCAGACACACCAGAACCACGTGCCGGAGACGCCGGAAGCAACTGCCGAGCATGCCGGAGCCACCTGCTCGACTCGCCAGAAACACCTGCCGGACACGCCAAAATCACCTGCCGGGTACGCCAGAACCACCTGGCGGACACTCCGAAATCACCTGTCGCGCATGCCGGAACCACCTCTCAGACGTGCCGGAAGCACGTGCCGGACACGCCGGAAACACCTACCGGACAGACCGGAACCACCTGCCGAGCACGCCGGAGCCACCTGTTCGACTGGCTGGAACCACCTGCCGGACAGGCCAATATTAACTGCTGGCTATGCCAGAACCACCTGGGGGACAGTCCGGGATCACCTGCCAGCCATGGCGGAACCACCTCTCACACGTACCAGAACCACCTGCCGGAGAAGCTGGAAACACGTCCTGGACAGTCTGGAACCACCTGCCGGCCAAGCCTGAACCACCTGCCAAGCACAACGGAACAACCTGCCAGACACGCCAAAATCACCTGCGTGTTATGCCAGAACCACTTGGAGGACTCTCTGGGATGACCTGCCGGGCATGCCGGAACCACCTCTCAGACGTGCCAGAACCATGTGGCGGACAGTCCGGAATCACCTGTTGGGCATGCGCAACCACCTCTGAGACGTACCAGAACCACATGCCGTGCAGGCTGGAACCACCTACCGGACAGACCGGAATCACCTTTCGGGCATGCCGGAACCACCTGTCAGATGTGCCAGAAACACGTGTCGGAGACGCCGGAAGCACCTGCCAAGCACGTTGGAACCACCTGCTCAACTCGCCTGAACCACCTGCCGGACATGCCAAAATCACCTGCCGACTATGCCAGAACCACTTGGCGAACACTCCGGAATCACTTGCCGGGCATGCAGGAACCACCTCTCAGACATGCCAGAACCCCGTGCCCATGACCCCGGAAGCACCAGCCGAGCATCCCGGAACCACCTGCTCAACTCGCCTGAACCACATGCCGGATACGCAAAAATCACCTGCCCGCTACACCAGCACCACTTCGGGGACAAGCCGGAATCACGTGAGGGGCATGCCGGCACAGCCTCTCAGACTGAACCTCGTGCCGGACACCACAGAACCACCTGCCGGACAGACCGGAACCACCTGCCGGACACGCCGGAACCACCGGCTCGACCCGCCGGAACGACCGCTGGACATGCAAAATCACCTGCCGGCTACGCCGGAAACACTTGGCGAACACTCCGGAATCACCTGCCGGGCATGCCGGAACCACCTCTCAGATATGCCAGAACCACGTGCCAATGACCCCGGAAGCACCTGCCGAGCACGCCGGAACCACCTGCTCGACTCGCCAGAACCACCTGCCGGACACGCAAAAATCACCTGCCGGCTACGCCACAACCAGTTGGGGAACACTTCGGAATCACCTGCCGGGCTTGCTGGAACCACCTGCCGGTCATGCCAAAATCACCTGCCAACTACGCCAGTACCACTTGGCGGACACTGTGGAAACACCTGTCGGGCCGGCCGGAACCACATCTCACACGTGCCAGAACCATGTGCATGAGATGCTGGAACCACACCCCGAACAGACGGAAAACACCTGCCAGACCCGTCTGAACAACCTGCCGAGCACGCCAGAGCCACCTGCTCGACTCGCCGGAACCACCTATCTGACATGCCCAAATCACCAGCCGGGTATGCCAGAACCACTTGGCGGACACTCCGGAATCATCTGCCGGACATGCCGGAACCAGCTCTCAGACACAGCAGAACCACATGCCGGAGACGCCGGAAGCACCTGCCGAGCATGCCGGAGCCACCTGCTCGACTCGCCAGAAACACCTGCCGGACACGCCAAAATCACCTGCCGGGTACGCCAGAACCACCTGGCGGACACTCCGAAATCACCTGTCGCGCATGCCGGAACCACCTCTCAGACGTGCCGGAAGCACGTGCCGGACACGCTGGAATCACCTAGCGGACAGACCGGAACCACCTGCCGAGCACGCCGGAGCCACCTGTTCGACTGGCTGGAACCACCTGCCGGACAGGCCAATATTAACTGCTGGCTATGCCAGAACCACCTGGGGGACAGTCCGGGATCACCTGCCAGCCATGGCGGAACCACCTCTCACATGTACCAGAACCACCTGCCGGAGAAGCTGGAAACACGTCCTGGACAGTCTGGAACCACCTGCCGGCCAAGCCTGAACCACCTGCCAAGCACAACGGAACAACCTGCCAGACACGCCAAAATCACCTGCGTGTTATGCCAGAACCACTTGGAGGACTCTCTGGGATGACCTGCCGGGCATGCCGGAACCACCTCTCAGACGTGCCAGAACCATGTGGCGGACAGTCCGGAATCACCTGTTGGGCATGCGCAACCACCTCTGAGACGTACCAGAACCACGTGCCGTGCACGCCGGAACCACCTACCGGACAGACCGGAATCAAATTTTGGGCATGCCGGAACCACCAGTCAGATGTTCCAGAAACAGGTGCCGCAGACGCCGGAAGCACCTGCCGAGCACGTAGCAACCACCTGCTCAACTCGCCTGAACCACCTGCCGGACACGCCAAAATCACCTGCCCGCTACACCAGCACCACTTCGGGGACAAGCCGGAATCACGTGAGGGGCATGCCGGCACAGCCTCTCAGACTGAACCTCGTGCCGGACACCACAGAACCACCTGCCGGACAGACCGGAACCACCTGCCGGACACGCCGGAACCACCGGCTCGACCCGCCGGAACGACCGCTGGACATGCAAAATCACCTGCCGGCTACGCCAGAAAGACTTGGCGAACATTCCGGAATCACCTGCCGGGCATGCCGGAACCACCTCTCAGATAAGCCAGAACCACGTGCCAATGATCCCGGAAGCACCTGCCGAGCACGCCGGAGCCACCTGCTCGACGCGCCAGAACCACCTGCCGGACACGCAAAAATCACCTGCCGGCTACGCCACAACCAGTTGGGGAACACTTCGGAATCACCTGCCGGGCTTGCTGGAACCACCTGCCGGTCATGCCAAAATCACCTGCCAACTACGACAGTACCACTTGGCGGACACTGTGGAAACACCTGTCGGGCCGGCAGGAACCACATCTCACACGTGCCAGAACCATGTGCATGAGATGCTGGAACCACACCCCGAACAGACGGAAAACACCTGCCAGACCCGTCTGAACAACCTGCCGAGCACGCCAGAGCCACCTGCTCGACTCACCAGAAACACCTGCCGGACACGCCAAAATCACCTGCCGGGTACGCCAGAACCACCTGGCGGACACTCCGAAATCACCTGCCGCGCATGCTGGAACCACCTCTCAGACGTGCCGGAAGCACGTGCCGGACACGCCGGAAACACCTAGCGGACAGACCGGAACCACCTGCCGAGCACGCCGGAGCCACCTGTTCGACTGGCTGGAACCACCTGCCGGACAGGCCAATATTAACTGCTGGCTATGCCAGAACCACCTGGGGGACAGTCCGGGATCACCTGCCAGCCATGGCGGAACCACCTCTCACACGTACCAGAACCACCTGCCGGAGAAGCTGGAAACACGTCCTCGACAGTCTGGAACCACCTGCCGGCCAAGCCTGAACCACCTGCCAAGCACAACGGAACAACCTGCCAGACACGCCAAAATCACCTGCGTGTTATGCCAGAACCACTTGGAGGACTCTCTGGGATGACCTGCCGGGCATGCCGGAACCACCTCTCAGACGTGCCAGAACCATGTGGCGGACAGTCCGGAATCACCTGTTGGGCATGCGCAACCACCTCTGAGACGTACCAGAACCACATGCCGTGCAGGCTGGAACCACCTACCGGACAGACCGGAATCACCTTTCGGGCATGCCGGAACCACCTGTCAGATGTGCCAGAAACACGTGCCGGAGACGCCGGAAGCACCTGCCAAGCACGTTGGAACCACCTGCTCAACTCGCCTGAACCACCTGCCGGACATGCCAAAATCACCTGTCGACTATGCCAGAACCACTTGGCGAACACTCCGGAATCACATGCCGGGCATGCAGGAACCACCTCTCAGACATGCCAGAACCCCGTGCCAATGACCCCGGAAGCACCAGCCGAGCACGCCGGAACCACCTGCTCAACTCGCCTGAACCACCTGCCGGACACACCGAAATCACCTGCCCGCTACACCAGCACCACTTCGGGGACAAGCCGGAATCACGTGAGGGGCATGCCGGCACAGCCTCTCAGACTGAACCTCGTGCCGGACACCACAGAACCACCTGCCGGACAGACCGGAACCACCTGCCGGACACGCCGGAACCACCGGCTCGACCCGCAGGAACGACCGCGGGACATGCAAAATCACCTGCCGGCTACGCCGGAAACACTTGGCGAACACTCCGGAATCACCTGCCGGGCATGCCCGAACCACCTCTCAGATATGCCAGAACCACGTGCCAATGACCCCGGAAGCACCTGCCGAGCACGCCGGAACCACCTGCTCGACTCGCCAGAACCACCTGCCGGACACGCAAAAATCACCTGCCGGCTACGCCACAACCAGTTGGGGAACACTTCGGAATCACCTGCCGGGCTTGCTGGAACCACCTGCCGGTCATGCCAAAATCACCTGCCAACTACGCCAGTACCACTTGGCGGACACTGTGGAAACACCTGTCGGGCCGGCCGGAACCACATCTCAGACGTGCCAGAACCATGTGCATGAGATGCTGGAACCACACCCCGAACAGACGGAAAACACCTGCCAGACCCGTCTGAACAACCTGCCGAGCACGCCGGAGACACCTGCTCGACTCGCCGGAACCACCTACCTGACATGCCCAAATCACCAGCCGGGTATGCCAGAACCACTTGGCGGACACTCCGGAATCATCTGCCGGACATGCCGGAACCAGCTCTCAGACACACCAGAACCACGTGCCGGAGACGCCGGAAGCACCTGCTGAGCATGCCGGAGCCACCTGCTCGACTCGCCAGAAACACCTGCCGGACACGCCAAAATCACCTGCCGGGTACGCCAGAACCACCTGGCGGACACTCCGAAATCACCTGTCGCGCATGCCGGAACCACCTCTCAGACGTGCCGGAAGCACGTGCCGGACACGCCGGAATCACCTACCGGAAAGACCGGAACCACCTGCCGAGCACGCCGGAGCCACCTGTTCGACTGGCTGGAACCACCTGCCGGACAGGCCAATATTAACTGCTGGCTATGCCAGAACCACCTGGGGGACAGTCCGGGATCACCTGCCAGCCATGGCGGAACCACCTCTCACACGTACCAGAACCACCTGCCGGAGAAGCTGGAAACACGTCCTCGACAGTCTGGAACCACCTGCCGGCCAAGCCTGAACCACCTGCCAAGCACAACGGAACAACATGCCAGACACGCCAAAATCACCTGCGTGTTATGCCAGAACCACTTGGAGGACTCTCTGGGATGACCTGCCGGGCATGCCGGAACCACCTCTCAGACGTGCCAGAACCATGTGGCGGACAGTCCGGAATCACCTGTTGGGCATGCGCAACCACCTCTGAGACGTACCAGAACCACATGCCGTGGAGGCTGGAACCACCTACCGGACAGACCGGAATCACCTTTCGGGCATGCCGGAACCACCTGTCAGATGTGCCAGAAACACGTGCCGGAGACGCCGGAAGCACCTGCCAAGCACGTTGGAACCACCTGCTCAACTCGCCTGAACCACCTGCCGGACATGCCAAAATCACCTGCCGACTATGCCAGAACCACTTGGCGAACACTCCGGAATCACTTGCCGGGCATGCAGGAACCACCTCTCAGACATGCCAGAACCCCGTGCCAATGACCCCGGAAGCACCAGCCGAGCACGCCGGAACCACCTGCTCAACTCGCCTGAACCACCTGCCGGACACACCGAAATCACCTGCCCGCTACACCAGCACCACTTCGGGGACAAGCCGGAATCACGTGAGGGGCATGCCGGCACAGCCTCTCAGACTGAACCTCGTGCCGGACACCACAGAACCACCTGCCGGACAGACCGGAACCACCTGCCGGACACGCCGGAACCACCGGCTCGACCCGCAGGAACGACCGCGGGACATGCAAAATCACCTGCCGGCTACGCCGGAAACACTTGGCGAACACTCCGGAATCACCTGCCGGGCATGCCCGAACCACCTCTCAGATATGCCAGAACCACGTGCCAATGACCCCGGAAGCACCTGCCGAGCACGCCGGAACCACCTGCTCGACTCGCCAGAACCACCTGCCGGACACGCAAAAATCACCTGCCGGCTACGCCACAACCAGTTGGGGAACACTTCGGAATCACCTGCCGGGCTTGCTGGAACCACCTGCCGGTCATGCCAAAATCACCTGCCAACTACGCCAGTACCACTTGGCGGACACTGTGGAAACACCTGTCGGGCCGGCCGGAACCACATCTCAGACGTGCCAGAACCATGTGCATGAGATGCTGGAACCACACCCCGAACAGACGGAAAACACCTGCCAGACCCATCTGAACAACCTGCCGAGCACGCCGGAGCCACCTGCTCGACTCGCCGGAACCACCTACCTGACATGCCCAAATCACCAGCCTGGTATGCCAGAACCACTTGGCGGACACTCCGGAATCATCTGCCGGACATGCCGGAACCAGCTCTCAGACACACCAGAACCACGTGCCGGAGACGCCGGAAGCACCTGCCGAGCATGCCGGAGCCACCTGCTCGACTCGCCAGAAACACCTGCCGGACACGCCAAAATCACCTGCCGGGTACGCCAGAACCACCTGGCGGACACTCCGAAATCACCTGTCGCGCATGCCGGAACCACCTCTCAGACGTGCCGGAAGCACGTGCCGGACACGCCGCAATCACCTACCGGACAGACCGGAACCACCTGCCGAGCACGCCGGAGCCACCTGTTCGACTGGCTGGAACCACCTGCCGGACAGGCCAATATTAACTGCTGGCTATGCCAGAACCACCTGGGGGACAGTCCGGGATCACCTGCCAGCCATGGCGGAACCACCTCTCACACGTACCAGAACCACCTGCCGGAGAAGCTGGAAACACGTCCTGGACAGTCTGGAACCACCTGCCGGCCAAGCCTGAACCACCTGCCAAGCACAACGGAACAACCTGCCAGACACGCCAAAATCAACTGCGTGTTATGCCAGAACCACTTGGAGGACTCTCTGGGATGACCTGCCGGGCATGCCGGAACCACCTCTCAGACGTGCCAGAACCATGTGGCGGACAGTCCGGAATCACCTGTTGGGCATGCGCAACCACCTCTGAGACGTACCAGAACCACATGCCGTGCAGGCTGGAACCACCTGCCGGACAGACCGGAATCACCTTTCGGGCATGCCGGAACCACCTGTCAGATGTGCCAGAAACACGTGCCGGAGACGCCGGAAGCACCGGCCAAGCACGTTGGAACCACCTGCTCAACTCGCATGAACCACCTGCCGGACATGCCAAAATCACCTGCCGACTATGCCAGAACCACTTGGCGAACACTCCGGAATCACTTGCCGGGCATGCAGGAACCACCTCTCAGACATGCCAGAACCCCGTGCCAATGACCCCGGAAGCACCAGCCGAGCACGCCGGAACCACCTGCTCAACTCGCCTGAACCACCTGCCGGACACGCCAAAATCACCTGCCCGCTACACCAGCACCACTTCGGGGACAAGCCGGAATCACGTGAGGGGCATGCCGGCACAGCCTCTCAGACTGAACCTCGTGCCGGACACCACAGAACCACCTGCCGGACAAACCGGAACCACCTGCCGGACACGCCGGAACCACCGGCTCGACCCGCCGGAACGACCGCTGGACATGCAAAATCACCTGCCGGCTACGCCGGAAACACTTGGCGAACACTCCGGAATCATCTGCCGGGCATGCCGGAACCACCTCTCAGATATGCCAGAACCACGTGCCAATGACCCCGGAAGCACCTGCCGAGCACGCCGGAACCACCTGCTCGACTCGCCAGAACCACCTGCCGGACACGCAAAAATCACCTGCCGGCTACGCCACAACCAGTTGGGGAACACTTCGGAATCACCTGCCGGGCTTGCTGGAACCACCTGCCGGTCATGCCAAAATCACCTGCCAACTACGCCAGTACCACTTGGCGGACACTGTGGAAACACCTGTCGGGCCGGCAGGAACCACATCTCACACGTGCCAGAACCATGTGCATGAGATGCTGGAACCACACCCCGAACAGACGGAAAACACCTGCCAGACCCGTCTGAACAACCTGCCGAGCACGCCGGAGCCACCTGCTCGACTCGCCGGAACCACCTACCTGACATGCCCAAATCACCAGCCGGGTATGCCAGAACCACTTGGCGGACACTCCGGAATCATCTGCCGGACATGCCGGAACCAGCTCTCAGACACACCAGAACCACGTGCCGGAGACGCCGGAAGCACCTGCCGAGCATGCCGGAGCCACCTGCTCGACTCGCCAGAAACACCTGCCGGACAAGCCAAAATCACCTGCCGGGTACGCCAGAACCACCTGGCGGACACTCCGAAATCACCTGTCGCGCATGCCGGAACCACCTCTCAGACGTGCCGGAAGCACGTGCCGGACACGCCGGAATCACCTAGCGGACAGACCGGAACCACCTGCCGAGCACGCCGGAGCCACCTGTTCGACTGGCTGGAACCACCTGCCGGACAGGCCAATATTAACTGCTGGCTATGCCAGAACCACCTGGGGGACAGTCCGGGATCACCTGCCAGCCATGGCGGAACCACCTCTCACACGTACCAGAACCACCTGCCGGAGAAGCTGGAAACACGTCCTCGACAGTCTGGAACCACCTGCCGGCCAAGCCTGAACCACCTGCCAAGCACAACGGAACAACCTGCCAGACACGCCAAAATCACCTGCGTGTTATGCCAGAACCACTTGGAGGACTCTCTGGGATGACCTGCCGGGCATGCCGGAACCACCTCTCAGACGTGCCAGAACCATGTGGCGGACAGTCCGGAATCACCTGTTGGGCATGCGCAACCACCTCTGAGACGTACCAGAACCACATGCCGTGCAGGCTGGAACCACCTACCGGACAGACCGGAATCACCTTTCGGGCATGCCGGAACCACCTGTCAGATGTGCCAGAAACACGTGCCGGAGACGCCGGAAGCACCTGCCAAGCACGTTGGAACCACCTGCTCAACTCGCCTGAACCACCTGCCAGACATGCCAAAATCACCTGCCGACTATGCCAGAACCACTTGGCGAACACTCCGGAATCACTTGCCGGGCATGCAGGAACCACCTCTCAGATATGCCAGAACCCCGTGCCAATGACCCCGGAAGCATCAGCCGAGCACGCCGGAACCACCTGCTCAACTCGCCTGAACCACCTGCCGGACACGCCAAAATCACCTGCCCGCTACACCAGCACCACTTCGGGGACAAGCCGGAATCACGTGAGGGGCATGCCGGCACAGCCTCTCAGACTGAACCTCGTGCCGGACACCACAGAACCACCTGCCGGACAGACCGGAACCACCTGCCGGTCACGCCGGAACCACCAGCTCGACCCGCCGGAACGACCGCTGGACATGCAAAATCACCTGCCGGCTACGCCGGAAACACTTGGCGAACACTCCGGAATCACCTGCCGGGCATGCCGGAACCACCTCTCAGATAAGCCAGAACCACGTGCCAATGACCCCGGAAGCACCTGCCGAGCACGCCGGAACCACCTGCTCGACTCGCCAGAACCACCTGCCGGACACGCAAAAATCACCTGCCGGCTACGCCACAACCAGTTGGGGAACACTTCGGAATCACCTGCCGGGCTTGCTGGAACCACCTGCCGGTCATGCCAAAATCACCTGCCAACTACGCCAGTACCACTTGGCGGACACTGTGGAAACACCTGTCGGGCTGGCCGGAACCACATCTCACACGTTCCAGAACCATGTGCATGAGATGCTGGAACCACACCCCGAACAGACGGAAAACACCTGCCAGACCCGTCTGAACAACCTGCCGAGCACGCCGGAGCCACTTGCTCGACTCGCCGGAACCACCTACCTGACATGCCCAAATCACCAGCCGGGTATGCCAGAACCACTTGGCGGACACTCCGGAATCATCTGCCGGACATGCCGGAACCAGCTCTCAGACACACCAGAACCACGTGCCGGAGACGCCGGAAGCACCTGCCGAGCATGCCGGAGCCACCTGTTCGACTGGCTGGAACCACCTGCCGGACAGGCCAATATTAACTGCTGGCTATGCCAGAACCATCTGGGGGACAGTCCGGAATCACCTGCCAGCCATGGCGGAACCATCTCTCACACGTACCAGAACCACCTGCCGGAGAAGCTGGAAACACGTCCTGGACAGACTGGAACCACGTGACGGCCATGCCTGAACCACCTGCCGAGCATGGCGGAACCACCTGCCGGACACGCCAAAATCACCTGCGGGCTACGCCAGAACCACTTGGACGACTCTCCGAAACGACCTGCCGGGCATGTTGGAACCACCTCTCAGACGAGCCAGAAGCACGTGGCGGACAGTCCGGAATCACCTGTTGGGCATACGCAACCACCTCTGAGACGTACCAGAACCACGTGCCGTGCACGCCGGAACCACCTACCAGACAGACCGGAATCAACTTTTGGGCATGCCGGAACCACCAGTCAGATGTGCCAGAAACACGTGCCGGAGACGCCGGAAGCACCTGCCGAGCACGTCGCAACCACCTGCTCAACTCGCCTGAACCACCTGCCGGACACGCCAAAATCACCTGCCCGCTACACCAGCACCACTTCGGGGACAAGCCAGAATCACGTGAGGGGCATGCCGGCACAGCCTCTCAGACTGAACCTCGTGCCGGACACCACAGAACCACCTGCCGGACAGACCGGAACCACCTGCCGGACACGCCGGAACCACCGGCTCGACCCGCCGGAACGACCGCTGGACATGCAAAATCACCTGCCGGCTACGCCGGAAACACTTGGCGAACACTCCGGAATCACCTGCCGGGCATACCGGAACCACCTCTCAGATATGCCAGAACCACGTGCCAATGACCCCGGAAGCACCTGCCGAGCACACCGGAACCACCTGCTCGGCTCGCCAGAACCACCTGCCGGACACGCAAAAATCACCTGCCGGCTACACCACAACCAGTTGGGCAACACTTCGGAATCACCTGCCGGGCTTGCTGGAACCACCTGCCGGTCATGCCAAAATCACCTGCCAACTACGCCAGTACCACTTGGCGGACACTGTGGAATCACCTGTCGGGCCGGCCGGAACCACATCTCACACGTGCCAGAACCATGTGCATGAGATGCTGGAACCACACCCCAAACAGACGGAAAACACCTGCCAGACCCGTCTGAACAACCTGCCGAGCACGCCGGAGCCACCTGCTCGACTCGCCGGAACCACCTGCCTGACATGCCAAAATCACCAGCCGGGTATGCCAGAACCACCTGGCGGACACTCCGAAATCACCTGTCGCGCATGCCGGAACCACCTCTCAGACGTGCCGGAAGCACGTGCCGGACACGCCGGAATCACCTACCGGACAGACCGGAACCACCTGCCGAGCACGCCGGAGCCACCTGTTCGACTGGCTGGAACCACCTGCCAGCTGCTATGCCAGAACCACCTGGGGGACAGTCCGGGATCACCTGCCAGCCATGGCGGAACCACCTCTCACGCCTACCAGAACCACCTGCCGGAGAAGCTGGAAACACGTCCTGGACAGTCTGGAACCACCTGCCGGCCAAGCGTGAACCACCTGCCAAGCACAACGGAACAACCTGCCAGACACGCCAAAATCACCTGCGTGTTATGCCAGAACCACTTGGAGGACTCTCTGGGATGACCTGCCGGGCATGCCGGAACCACCTCTCAGACGTGCCAGAACCATGTGGCGGACAGTCCAGAATCACCTGTTGGGCATGCGCAACCACCTCTGAGACGTACCAGAACCACATGCCGTGCAGGCTGGAACCACCTACCGGACAGACCGGAATCACCTTTCGGGCATGCCGGAACCACCTGTCAGATGTGCCAGAAACACGTGCCGGAGACGCCGGAAGCACCTGCCAAGCACGTTGGAACCACATGCTCAACTCGCCTGAACCACCTGCCGGACATGCCAAAATCACCTGCCGACTATGCCAGAACCACTTGGCGAACACTCCGGAATCACTTGCCGGGCATGCAGGAACCACCTCTCAGACATGCCAGAACCCCGTGCCAATGACCCCGGAAGCACCAGCCGAGCACGCCGGAACCACCTGCTCAACTCGCCTGAACCACCTGCCGGACACGCCAAAATCACCTGCCCGCTACACCAGCACCACTTCGGGGACAAGCCGGAATCACGTGAGGGGCATGCCGGCACAGCCTCTCAGACTGAACCTCGTGCCGGACACCACAGAACCACCTGCCGGACAAACCGGAACCACCTGCCGGACACGCCGGAACCACCGGCTCGACCCGCCGGAACGACCGCTGGACATGCAAAATCACCTGCCGGCTACGCCGGAAACACTTGGCGAACACTCCGGAATCACCTGCCGGGCATGCCGGAACCACCTCTCAGATATGCCAGAACCACGTGCCAATGACCCCGGAAGCACCTGCCGAGCACGCCGGAACCACCTGCTCGACTCGCCAGAACCACCTGCCGGACACGCAAAAATCACCTGCCGGCTACGCCACAACCAGTTGGGGAACACTTCGGAATCACCTGCCGGGCTTGCTGGAATCACCTGACGGTCATGCCATAATCACCTGCCAACTACGCCAGTACCACTTGGCGGACACTGTGGAAACACCTGTCGGGCCAGCCAGAACAACATCTCACACGTGCCAGAACCATGTGCATGAGATGCTGGAACCACACCCCGAACAGACGGAAAACACCTGCCAGACCCGTCTGAACAACCTGCCCAGCACGCCGGAGCCACCTGCTCGACTCGCCGGAACCACCTACCTGACATGCCCAAATCACCAGCCGGGTATGCCAAAACCACTTGGCGGACACTCCGGAATCATCTGCCGGACATGCCGGAACCACCTCTCAGACACACCAGAACCACGTGCCGGAGACGCCGGAAGCACCTGCCGAGCATGCCGGAGCCACCTGCTCGACTCGCCAGAAACACCTGCCGGACACGCCAAAATCACCTGCCGGGTACGCCAGAACCACCTGGCGGACACTCCGAAATCACCTGCCGCGCATGCCGGAACCACCTCTCAGACGTGCAGGAAGCACATCCCAGACACGCCGGAAACACCTACCGGACCGACCGGAACCACCTGCCGAGCACGCCGGAGCCACCTGTTCGACTGGCTGGAACCACCTGCCGGACAGGCCAATATTAACTGCTGGCTATGCCAGAACCACCTGGGGGACAGTCCGGGATCACCTGCCAGCCATGGCGGAACCACCTCTCACGCGTACCAGAACCACCTGCCGGAGAAGCTGGAAACACGTCCTGGACAGTCTGGAACCACCTGCCGGCCAAGCCTGAACCACCTGCCAAGCACAACGGAACAACCTGCCAGACACGCCAAAATCACCTGCGTGTTATGCCAGAACCACTTGGAGGACTCTCTGGGATGACCTGCCGGGCATGCCGGAACCACCTCTCAGACGTGCCAGAACCATGTGGCGGACAGTCCGGAATCACCTGTTGGGCATGCGCAACCACCTCTGAGACGTACCAGAACCACGTGCCGTGCACGCCGGAACCACCTACCAGACAGACCGGAATCAACTTTTGGGCATGCCGGAACCACCAGTCAGATGTGCCAGAAACACGTGCCGGAGACGCCGGAAGCACCTGCCGAGCACGTCGCAACCACCTGCTCAACTCGCCTGAACCACCTGCCGGACATGCCAAAATCACCTGCCGACTATGCCAGAACCACTTGGCGAACACTCCGGAATCACTTGCCGGGCATGCAGGAACCACCTCTCAGATATGCCAGAACCCCGTGCCAATGACCCCGGAAGCACCAGCCGAGCACGCCGGAACCACCTGCTCAACTCGCCTGAACCACCTGCCGGA
Source organism: Equus caballus (assembly GCF_041296265.1). Lineage (NCBI taxonomy): Eukaryota > Metazoa > Chordata > Mammalia > Perissodactyla > Equidae > Equus > Equus caballus. The sequence continues at coordinate 5,026,664 of NC_091710.1, forward strand.
CACGCCAAAATCACCTGCCCGCTACACCAGCACCACTTCGGGGACAAGCCGGAATCACGTGAGGGGCATGCCGGCACAGCCTCTCAGACTGAACCTCGTGCCAGACACCACAGAACCACCTGCCGGACAGACCGGAACCACCTGCCGGTCACGCCGGAACCACCGGCTCGACCCGCCGGAACGACCGCTGGACATGCAAAATCACCTGCCGGCTACGCCGGAAACACTTGGCGAACACTCCGGAATCACCTGCCGGGCATGCCGGAACCACCTCTCAGATAAGCCAGAACCACGTGCCAATGACCCCGGAAGCACCTACCGAGCATGCCGGAACCACCTGCTCGACTCGCCAGAACCACCTGCCGGACACGCAAAAATCACCTGCCGGCTACGCCACAACCAGTTGGGGAACACTTCGGAATCACCTGCCGGGCTTGCTGGAACCACCTGCCGGTCATGCCAAAATCACCTGCCAACTACGCCAGTACCACTTGGCGGACACTGTGGAAACACCTGTCGGGCTGGACGGAACCACATCTCACACGTTCCCTAACCATGTGCATGAGATGCTGGAACCACACCCCGAACAGACGGAAAACACCTGCCAGACCCGTCTGAACAACCTGCCGAGCACGCCGGAGCCACCTGCTCGACTCGCCGGAACCACCTACCTGACATGCCCAAATCACCAGCCGGGTATGCCAGAACCACTTGGCGGACACTCCGGAATCATCTGCCGGACATGCCGGAACCAGCTCTCAGACACACCAAAACCACGTGCCGGAGACGCCGGAAGCACCTGCCGAGCATGCCGGAGCCACCTGCTCGACTCGCCAGAAACACCTGCCGGACACGCCAAAATCACCTGCCGGGTACGCCAGAACCACCTGGCGGACACTCCGAAATCACCTGCCGCGCATGCCGGAACCACCTCTCAGACGTGCCGGAAGCACGTGCCAGACACGCCGGAAACACCTACCGGACAGACCGGAACCACCTGCCGAGCACGCCGGAGCCACCTGTTCGACTGGCTGGAACCACCTGCCGGACAGGCCAATATTAACTGCTGGCTATGCCAGAACCATCTGGGCGACAGTCCGGAATCACCTGCCAGCCATGGCGGAACCATCTCTCACACGTACCAGAACCACCTGCCGGAGAAGCTGGAAACACGTCCTGGACAGACTGGAACCACGTGACGGCCATGCCTGAACCACCTGCCGAGCATGGCGGAACCACCTGCCGGACACGCCAAAATCACCTGCGGGCTACGCCAGAACCACTTGGACGACTCTCCGAAATGACCTGCCGGGCATGTTGGAACCACCTCTCAGACGTGCCAGAAGCACGTGGCGGACAGTCCGGAATCACCTGTTGGGCATACGCAACCACCTCTGAGACGTACCAGAACCACGTGCCGTGCACGCCGGAACCACCTACCGGACAGACCGGAATCAACTTTTGGGCATGCCGGAACCACCAGTCAGATGTGCCAGAAACACGTGCCGGAGACGCCGGAAGCACCTGCCGAGCACGTCGCAACCACCTGCTCAACTCGCCTGAACCACCTGCCGGACACGCCAAAATCACCTGCCCGCTACACCAGCACCACTTCGGGGACAAGCCAGAATCACGTGAGGGGCATGCCGGCACAGCCTCTCAGACTGAACCTCGTGCCGGACACCACAGAACCACCTGCCGGACAGACCGGAACCACCTGCCGGACACGCCGGAACCACCGGCTCGACCCGCCGGAACGACCGCTGGACATGCAAAATCACCTGCCGGCTATGCCGGAAACACTTGGCGAACACTCCGGAATCACCTGCCGGGCATACCGGAACCACCTCTCAGATATGCCAGAACCACGTGCCAATGACCCCGGAAGCACCTGCCGAGCACACCGGAACCATCTGCTCGGCTCGCCAGAACCACCTGCCGGACACGCAAAAATCACCTGCCGGCTACACCACAACCAGTTGGGCAACACTTCGGAATCACCTGCCGGGCTTGCTGGAACCACCTGCCGGTCATGCCAAAATCACCTGCCAACTACGCCAGTACCACTTGGCGGACACTGTGGAATCACCTGTCGGGCCGGCCGGAACCACATCTCACACGTGCCAGAACCATGTGCATGAGATGCTGGAACCACACCCCAAACAGACGGAAAACACCTGCCAGACCCGTCTGAACAACCTGCCGAGCACGCCGGAGCCACCTGCTCGACTCGCCGGAACCACCTGCCTGACATGCCAAAATCACCAGCCGGGTATGCCAGAACCACCTGGCGGACACTCCGAAATCACCTGTCGCGCATGCCGGAACCACCTCTCAGACGTGCCGGAAGCACGTGCCGGACACGCCGGAATCACCTACCGGACAGACCGGAACCACCTGCCGAGCACGCCGGAGCCACCTGTTCGACTGGCTGGAACCACCTGCCAGCTGCTATGCCAGAACCACCTGGGGGACAGTCCGGGATCACCTGCCAGCCATGGCGGAACCACCTCTCACGCGTACCAGAACCACCTGCCGGAGAAGCTGGAAACACGTCCTGGACAGTCTGGAACCACCTGCCGGCCAAGCCTGAACCACCTGCCAAGCACAACGGAACAACCTGCCAGACACGCCAAAATCACCTGCGTGTTATGCCAGAACCACTTGGAGGACTCTCTGGGATGACCTGCCGGGCATGCCGGAACCACCTCTCAGACGTGCCAGAACCATGTGGCGGACAGTCCGGAATCACCTGTTGGGCATGCGCAACCACCTCTGAGACGTACCAGAACCACATGCCGTGCAGGCTGGAACCACCTACCGGACAGACCGGAATCACCTTTCGGGCATGCCGGAACCACCTGTCAGATGTGCCAGAAACACGTGCCGGAGACGCCGGAAGCACCTGCCAAGCACGTTGGAACCACATGCTCAACTCGCCTGAACCACCTGCCGGACATGCCAAAATCACCTGCCGACTATGCCAGAACCACTTGGCGAACACTCCGGAATCACTTGCCGGGCATGCAGGAACCACCTCTCAGACATGCCAGAACCCCGTGCCAATGACCCCGGAAGCACCAGCCGAGCACGCCGGAACCACCTGCTCAACTCGCCTGAACCACCTGCCGGACACGCCAAAATCACCTGCCCGCTACACCAGCACCACTTCGGGGACAAGCCGGAATCACGTGAGGGGCATGCCGGCACAGCCTCTCAGACTGAACCTCGTGCCGGACACCACAGAACCACCTGCCGGACAGACCGGAACCACCTGCCGGACACGCCGGAACCACCGGCTCGACCCGCCGGAACGACCGCTGGACATGCAAAATCACCTGCCGGCTACGCCGGAAACACTTGGCGAACACTCCGGAATCATCTGCCGGGCATGCCGGAACCACCTCTCAGATATGCCAGAACCACGTGCCAATGACCCCGGAAGCACCTGCCGAGCACGCCGGAACCACCTGCTCGACTCGCCAGAACCACCTGCCGGACACGCAAAAATCACCTGCCGGCTACGCCACAACCAGTTGGGGAACACTTCGGAATGACCTGCCGGGCTTGCTGGAACCACCTGCCGGTCATGCCAAAATCACCTGCCAACTACGCCAGTACCACTTGGCGGACACTGTGGAAACACCTGTCGGGCCGGCAGGAACCACATCTCACACGTGCCAGAAGCATGTGCATGAGATGCTGGAACCACACCCCGAACAGACGGAAAACACCTGCCAGACCCGTCTGAACAACCTGCCGAGCACGCCGGAGCCACCTGCTCGAGTCGCCGGAACCACCTACCTGACATGCCAAAATCACCAGCCGGGTATGCCAGAACCACTTGGCGGACACTCCGGAATCATCTGCCGGACATGCCGGAACCAGCTCTAAGACACACCAGAACCACGTGCCGGAGACGCCGGAAGCACCTGCCGAGCATGCCGGAGCCACCTGCTCGACTCGCCAGAAACACCTGCCGGACACGCCAAAATCACCTGCCGGGTACGCCAGAACCACCTGGCGGACACTCCGAAATCACCTGTCGCGCATGCCGGAACCACCTCTCAGACGTGCCGGAAGCACGTGCCGGACACGCCGGAATCACCTACCGGACAGACCGGAACCACCTGCCGAGCACGCCGGAGCCACCTGTTCGACTGGCTGGAACCACCTGCCGGACAGGCCAATATTAACTGCTGGCTATGCCAGAACCACCTGGGGGACAGTCCGGGATCACCTGCCAGCCATGGCGGAACCACCTCTCACGCGTACCAGAACCACCTGCCGGAGAAGCTGGAAACACGTCCTGGACAGTCTGGAACCACCTGCCGGCCAAGCCTGAACCACCTGCCAAGCACAACGGAACAACCTGCCAGACACGCCAAAATCACCTGCGTGTTATGCCAGAACCACTTGGAGGACTCTCTGGGATGACCTGCCGGGCATGCCGGAACCACCTCTCAGACGTGCCAGAACCATGTGGCGGACAGTCCGGAATCACCTGTTGGGCATGCGCAACCACCTCTGAGACGTACCAGAACCACATGCCGTGCAGGCTGGAACCACCTACCGGACAGACCGGAATCACATTTCGGGCATGCCGGAACCACCTGTCAGATGTGCCAGAAACACGTGCTGGAGACGCCGGAAGCACCTGCCAAGCACGTCGGAACCACCTGCTCAACTCGCATGAACCACCTGCCGGACATGCCAAAATCACCTGCCGACTATGCCAGAACCACTTGGCGAACACTCCGGAAACACTTGCCGGGCATGCAGGAACCACCTCTCAGACATGCCAGAACCCCGTGCCAATGACCCCGGAAGCACCAGCCGAGCACGCCGGAACCACCTGCTCAACTCGCCTGAACCACCTGCCGGACACGCCAAAATCACCTGCCCGCTACACCAGCACCACTTCGGGGACAAGCCGGAATCACGTGAGGGGCATGCCGGCACAGCCTCTCAGACTGAACCTCATGCCGGACACCACAGAACCACCTGCCGGACAGACCGGAACCACCTGCCGGACACGCCGGAACCACCGGCTCGACCCGCCGGAACGACCGCTGGACATGCAAAATCACCTGCCGGCTACGCCGGAAACACTTGGCGAACACTCCGGAATCACCTGCCGGGCATGCCGGAACCACCTCTCAGATATGCCAGAACCACGTGCCAATGACCCCGGAAGCACCTGCCGAGCACGCCGGAACCACCTGCTCGACTCGCCAGAACCACCTGCCGGACACGCAAAAATCACCTGCCGGCTACGCCACAACCAGTTGGGGAACACTTCGGAATCACCTGCCGGGCTTGCTGGAACCACCTGCCGGTCATGCCAAAATCACCTGCCAACTACGCCAGTACCACTTGGCGGACACTGTGGAAACACCTGTCGGGCCGGCCGGAACCACATCTCACACGTGCCAGAACCATGTGCATGAGATGCTGGAACCACACCCCGAACAGACGGAAAACACCTGCCAGACCCGTCTGAACAACCTGCCGAGCACGCCGGAGCCACCTGATCGACTCGCCGGAACCACCTACCTGACATGCCCAAATCACCAGCCGGGTATGCCAGAACCACTTGGCGGACACTCCGGAATCATCTGCCGGACATGCCGGAACCAGCTCTCAGACACACCAGAACCACGTGCCTGAGACGCCGGAATCACCTGCCGAGCATGCCGGAGCCACCTGCTCGACACGCCAGAAACACCTGCCGGACACGCCAAAATCACCTGCCGGGTACGCCAGAACCACCTGGCGGACACTCCGAAATCACCTGTCGCGCATGCCGGAACCACCTCTCAGACGTGCCGGAAGCACGTGCCGGACACGCCGGAATCACCTAGCGGACAGACCGGAACCACCTGCCGAGCACGCCGGAGCCACCTGTTCGACTGGCTGGAACCACCTGCCGGACAGGCCAATATTAACTGCTGGCTATGCCAGAACCACCTGGGGGACAGTCCGGGATCACCTGCCAGCCATGGCGGAACCACCTCTCACACGTACCAGAACCACCTGCCGGAGAAGCTGGAAACACGTCCTCGACAGTCTGGAACCACCTGCCGGCCAAGCCTGAACCACCTGCCAAGCACAACGGAACAACCTGCCAGACACGCCAAAATCACCTGCGTGTTATGCCAGAACCACTTGGAGGACTCTCTGGGATGACCTGCCGGGCATGCCGGAACCACCTCTCAGACGTGCCAGAACCATGTGGCGGACAGTCCGGAATCACCTGTTGGGCATGTGCAACCACCTCTGAGACGTACCAGAACCACATGCCGTGCAGGCTGGAACCACCTACCGGACAGACCGGAATCACCTTTCGGGCATGCCGGAACCACCTGTCAGATGTGCCAGAAACACGTGCCGGAGACGCCGGAAGCACCGGCCAAGCACGTTGGAACCACCTGCTCAACTCGCATGAACCACCTGCCGGACATGCCAAAATCACCTGCCGACTATGCCAGAACCACTTGGCGAACACTCCGGAATCACTTGCCGGGCATGCAGGAACCACCTCTCAGACATGCCAGAACCCCGTGCCAATGACCCCGGAAGCACCAGCCGAGCACGCCGGAACCACCTGCTCAACTCGCCTGAACCACCTGCCGGACACGCCAAAATCACCTGCCCGCTACACCAGCACCACTTCGCGGACAAGCCGGAATCACGTGAGGGGCATGCCGGCACAGCCTCTCAGACTGAACCTCGTGCCGGACACCACAGAACCACCTGCCAGACAGACCGGAACCACCTGCCGGACACGCCGGAACCACCGGCTCGACCCGCCGGAACGACCGCTGGACATGCAAAATCACCTGCCGGCTACGTCGGAAACACTTGGCGAACACTCCGGAATCACCTGCCGGGCATGCCGGAACCACCTCTCAGATATGCCAGAACCACGTGCCAATGACCCCGGAAGCACCTGCCGAGCACGCCGGAACCACCTGCTCGACTCGCCAGAACCACCTGCCGGACACGCAAAAATCACCTGCCGGCTACGCCACAACCAGTTGGGGAACACTTCGGAATCACCTGCCGGGCTTGCTGGAACCACCTGCCGGTCATGCCAAAATCACCTGCCAACTACGCCAGTACCACTTGGCGGACACTGTGGAAACACCTGTCGGGCCGGCCGGAACCACATCTCACACGTGCCAGAACCATGTGCATGAGATGCTGGAACCACACCCCGAACAGACGGAAAACACCTGCCAGACCCGTCTGAACAACCTGCCGAGCACGCCGGAGCCACCTGCTCGACTCGCCGGAACCACCTACCTGACATGCCCAAATCACCAGCCGGGTATGCCAGAACCACTTGGCGGACACTCCGGAATCATCTGCTGGACATGCCGGAACCAGCTCTCAGACACACCAGAACCACGTGCCGGAGACGCCGGAAGCACCTGCCGAGCATGCCGGAGCCACCTGCTCGACTCGCCAGAAACACCTGCCGGACACGCCAAAATCACCTGCCGGGTACGCCAGAACCACCTGGCGGACACTCCAAAATCACCTGTCGCGCATGCCGGAACCACCTCTCAGACGTGCCGGAAGCACGTGCCGGACACGCCGCAATCACCTAGCGGACAGACCGGAACCACCTGCCGAGCACGCCGGAGCCACCTGTTCGACTGGCTGGAACCACCTGCCGGACAGGCCAATATTAACTGCTGGCTATGCCAGAACCACCTGGGGGACAGTCCGGGATCACCTGCCAGCCATGGCGGAACCACCTCTCACACGTACCAGAACCACCTGCCGGAGAAGCTGGAAACACGTCCTGGACAGTCTGGAACCACCTGCCGGCCAAGCCTGAACCACCTGCCAAGCACAACGGAACAACCTGCCAGACACGCCAAAATCACCTGCGTGTTATGCCAGAACCACTTGGAGGACTCTCTGGGATGACCTGCCGGGCATGCCGGAACCACCTCTCAGACGTGCCAGAACCATGTGGCGGACAGTCCGGAATCACCTGTTGGGCATGCGCAACCACCTCTGAGACGTACCAGAACCACATGCCGTGCAGGCTGGAACCACCTACCGGACAGACCGGAATCACCTTTCGGGCATGCCGGAACCACCTGTCAGATGTGCCAGAAACACGTGCCGGAGACGCCGGAAACACCGGCCAAGCACGTTGGAACCACCTGCTCATCTCGCCTGAACCACCTGCCGGACATGCCAAAATCACCTGCCGACTATGCCAGAACCACTTGGCGAACACTCCGGAATCACTTGCTGGGCATGCAGGAACCGCCTCTCAGACATGCCAGAACCCCGTGCCAATGACCCCGGAAGCACCAGCCGAGCACGCCGGAACCACCTGCTCAACTCGCCTGAACCACCTGCCGGACACGCCAAAATCACCTGCCCGCTACACCAGCACCAGTTCGGGGACAAGCCGGAATCACGTGAGGGGCATGCCGGCACAGCCTCTCAGACTGAACCTCGTGCCGGACACCACAGAACCACCTGCCGGACAGACCGGAACCACCTGCCGGACACGCCGGAACCACCGGCTCGACCCGCCGGAACGACCGCTGGACATGCAAAATCACCTGCCGGCTACGCCGGAAACACTTGGCGAACACTCCGGAATCACCTGCCGGGCATGCCGGAACCACCTCTCAGATATGCCAGAACCACGTGCCAATGACCCCGGAAGCACCTGCCGAGCACGCCGGAACCACCTGCTCGACTCGCCAGAACCACCTGCCGGACACGCAAAAATCACCTGCCGGCTACGCCACAACCAGTTGGGGAACACTTCGGAATCACCTGCCGGGCTTGCTGGAACCACCTGCCGGTCATGCCAAAATCACCTGCCAACTACGCCAGTACCACTTGGCGGACACTGTGGAAACACCTGTCGGGCCGGCCGGAACCACATCTCACACGTGCCAGAACCATGTGCATGAGATGCTGGAACCACACCCCGAACAGACGGAAAACACCTGCCAGACCCGTCTGAACAACCTGCCGAGCACGCCGGAGCCACCTGCTCGACTCGCCGGAACCACATACCTGACATGCCCAAATCACCAGCCGGGTATGCCAGAACCACTTGGCGGACACTCCGGAATCATCTGCCGGACATGCCGGAACCAGCTCTCAGACACACCAGAACCACGTGCCGGAGACGCCGGAAGCACCTGCCGAGCATGCCGGAGCCACCTGCTCGACTTGCCAGAAACACCTGCCGGACACGCCAAAATCACCTGCCGGGTACGCCAGAACCACCTGGCGGACACTCCGAAATCACCTGTCGCGCATGCCGGAACCAACTCTCAGACGTGCCGGAAGCACGTGCCGGACACACCGGAATCACCTAGCGGACAGACCGGAACCACCTGCCGAGCACGCCGGAGCCACCTGTTCGACTGGCTGGAACCACCTGCCGGACAGGCCAATATTAACTGCTGGCTATGCCAGAACCACCTGGGGGACAGTCCGGGATCACCTGCCAGCCATGGCGGAACCACCTCTCACACGTACCAGAACCACCTGCCGGAGAAGCTGGAAACACGTCCTGGACAGTCTGGAACCACCTGCCGGCCAAGCCTGAACCACCTGCCAAGCACAACGGAACAACCTGCCAGACACGCCAAAATCACCTGCGTGTTATGCCAGAACCACTTGGAGGACTCTCTGGGATGACCTGCCGGGCATGCCGGAACCACCTCTCAGACGTGCCAGAATCATGTGGCGGACAGTCCGGAATCACCTGTTGGGCATGCGCAACCACCTCTGAGACGTACCAGAACCACATGCCGTGCAGGCTGGAACCACCTACCGGACAGACCGGAATCACCTTTCGGGCATGCCGGAACCACCTGTCAGATGTGCCAGAAACACGTGCCGGAGACGCCGGAAGCACCTGCCAAGCACGTCGGAACCACCTGCTCAACTCGCATGAACCACCTGCCGGACATGCCAAAATCACCTGCCGACTATGCCAGAACCACTTGGCGAACACTCCGGAAACACTTGCCAGGCATGCAGGAACCACCTATCAGACATGCCAGAACCCCGTGCCAATGACCCCGGAAGCACCAGCCGAGCACGCCGGAACCACCTGCTCAACTCGCCTGAACCACCTGCCGTACACGCCAAAATGACCTGCCCGCTACACCAGCACCACTTCGGGGACAAGCCGGAATCACGTGAGGGGCATGCCGGCACAGCCTCTCAGACTGAACCTCATGCCGGACACCACAGAACCACCTGCCGGACAGACCGGAACCACCTGCCGGACACGCTGGAACCACCGGCTCGACCCGCCGGAACGACCGCTGGACATGCAAAATCACCTGCCGGCTACGCCGGAAACACTTGGCGAACACTCCGGAATCACCTGCCGGGCATGCCGGAACCACCTCTCAGATATGCCAGAACCACGTGCCAATGACCCCGGAAGCACCTGCATAGCACGCCGGAACCACCTGCTCGACTCGCCAGAACCACCTGCCGGACACGCAAAAATCACCTGCCGGCTACGCCACAACCAGTTGGGGAACACTTCGGAATCACCTGCCGGGCTTGCTGGAACCACCTGCCGGTCATGCCAAAATCACCTGCCAACTACGCCAGTACCACTTGGCGGACACTGTGGAAACACCTGTTGGGCCGGCCGGAACCACATCTCACACGTGCCAGAACCATGTGCATGAGATGCTGGAACCACACCCCGAACAGACGGAAAACACCTGCCAGACCCGTCTGAACAACCTGCCGAGCACGCCGGAGCCACCTGCTCGACTCGCCGGAACCACCTACCTGACATGCCCAAATCACCAGCCGGGTATGCCAGAACCACTTGGCGGACACTCCGGAATCATCTGCCGGACATGCCGGAACCAGCTCTCAGACACACCAGAACCACGTGCCGGAGACGCCGGAATCACCTGCCGAGAATGCCGGAGCCACCTGCTCGACTCGCCAGAAACACCTGCCGGACACGCCAAAATCACCTGCCGGGTACGCCAGAACCACCTGGCGGACACTCCGAAATCACCTGTCGCGCATGCCGGAACCACCTCTCAGACGTGCCGGAAGCACGTGCCGGACACGCCGGAATCACCTAGCGGACAGACCGGAACCACCTGCCGAGCACGCCGGAGCCACCTGTTCGACTGGCTGGAACCACCTGCCGGACAGGCCAATATTAACTGCTGGCTATGCCAGAACCACCTGGGGGACAGTCCGGGATCACCTGCCAGCCATGGCGGAACCACCTCTCACACGTACCAGAACCACCTGCCGGAGAAGCTGGAAACACGTCCTGGACAGTCTGGAACCACCTGCCGGCCAAGCCTGAACCACCTGCCAAGCACAACGGAACAACCTGCCAGACACGCCAAAATCACCTGCGTGTTATGCCAGAACCACTTGGAGGACTCTCTGGGATGACCTCCGGGCATGCCGGAACCACCTCTCAGACGTGCCAGAACCATGTGGCGGACAGTCCGGAATCACCTGTTGGGCATGCGCAACCACCTCTGAGACGTACCAGAACCACATGCCGTGCAGGCTGGAACCACCTACCGGACAGACCGGAATCACCTTTCGGGCATGCCGGAACCACCTGTCAGATGTGCCAGAAACACGTGCCGGAGACGCCGGAAGCACCAGCCAAGCACGTCGGAACCACCTGCTCAACTCGCATGAACCACCTGCCGGACATGCCAAAATCACCTGCCGACTATGCCAGAACCACTTGGCGAACACTCCGGAATCACTTGCCGGGCATGCAGGAACCACCTCTCAGACATGCCAGAACCCCGTGCCAATGACCCCGGAAGCACCAGCCGAGCACGCCGGAACCACCTGCTCAACTCGCCTGAACCACCTGCCGGACACACCAAAATCACCTGTCCACTACACCAGCACCAATTCGGGGACAAGCCGGAATCACGTGAGGGGCATGCCGGCACAGCCTCTCAGACTGAACCTCGTGCCGGACACCACAGAACCACCTGCCGGACAGACCGGAACCACCTGCCGGACACGCCGGAACCACCGGCTCGACCCGCCGGAACGACCGCTTGACATGCAAAATCACCAGCCGGCTACGCCGGAAACACTTGGCGAACACTCCGGAATCACCTGCCGGGCATGCCGGAACCACCTCTCAGATATGCCAGAACCACGTGCCAATGACCCCGGAAGCACCTGCCGAGCACGCCGGAACCACCTGCTCGACTCGCCAGAACCACCTGCCGGACACGCAAAAATCACCTGCCGGCTACGCCACAACCAGTTGGGGAACACTTCGGAATCACCTGCCGGGCTTGCTGGAACCACCTGCCGGTCATGCCAAAATCACCTGCCAACTACGCCAGTACCACTTGGCGGACACTGTGGAAACACCTGTCGGGCCGGCCGGAACCACATCTCACACGTGCCAGAACCATGTGCATGAGATGCTGGAACCACACCCCGAACAGACGGAAAACACCTGCCAGACCCGTCTGAACAACCTGCCGAGCACGCCGGAGCCACCTGCTCGACTCGCCGGAACCACCTACCTGACATGCCCAAATCACCAGCCGGGTATGCCAGAACCACTTGGCGGACACTCCGGAATCACTTGCCGGGCATGCAGGAACCACCTCTCAGACATGCCAGAACCCCGTGCCAATGATCCCGGAAGCACCAGCCGAGCACGCCGGAACCACCTGCTCAACTCGCCTGAACCACCTGCCGGACACGCCAAAATCACCTGCCCGCTACACCAGCACCACTTCGGGGACAAGCCGGAATCACGTGAGGGGCATGCCGGCACAGCCTCTCAGACTGAACCTCGTGCCGGACACCACAGAACCACCTGCCGGACAGACCGGAACCACCTGCCGGACACGCCGGAACCACCGGCTCGACCCGCCGGAACGACCGCTTGACATGCAAAATCACCTGCCGGCTACGCCAGAAACACTTGGCGAACACTCCGGAATCACCTGCCGGGCATGCCGGAACCACCTCTCAGATATGCCAGAACCACGTGCCAATGACCCCGGAAGCACCTGCCGAGCACGCCGGAACCACCTGCTCGACTCGCCAGAACCACCTGCCGGACACGCAAAAATCAGCTGCCGGCTACGCCACAACCAGTTGGGGAACACTTCGGAATCACCTGCCGGGCTTGCTGGAACCACCTGCCGGTCATGCCAAAATCACCTGCCAACTACGCCAGTACCACTTGGCGGACACTGTGGAAACACCTGTCGGGCCGGCCGGAACCACATCTCACACGTGCCAGAACCATGTGCATGAGATGCTGGAACCACACCCCGAACAGACGGAAAACACCTGCCAGACCCGTCTGAACAACCTGCCGAGCACGCCGGAGCCACCTGCTCGACTCGCCGGAACCACATACCTGACATGCCCAAATCACCAGCCGGGTATGCCAGAACCACTTGGCGGACACTCCGGAATCATCTGCCGGACATGCCGGAACCAGCTCTCAGACACACCAGAACCACGTGCCGGAGACGCCGGAAGCACCTGCCGAGCATGCCGGAGCCACCTGCTCGACTCCCCAGAAACACCTGCCGGACACGCCAAAATCACCTGCCGGGTACGCCAGAACCACCTGGCGGACACTCCGAAATCACCTGTCGCGCATGCCGGAACCACCTCTCAGACGTGCCGGAAGCACGTGCCGGACACGCCGGAATCACCTAGCGGACAGACCGGAACCACCTGCAGAGCACGCCGGAGCCACCTGTTCGACTGGCTGGAACCACCTGCCGGACAGGCCAATATTAACTGCTGGCTATGCCAGAACCACCTGGGGGACAGTCCGGGATCACCTGCCAGCCATGGCGGAACCACCTCACACACGTACCAGAACCACCTGCCGGAGAAGCTGGAAACACGTCCTGGACAGTCTGGAACCACCTGCCGGCCAAGCCTGAACCACCTGCCAAGCACAACGGAACAACCTGCCAGACACGCCAAAATCACCTGCGTGTTATGCCAGAACCACTTGGAGGACTCTCTGGGATGACCTGCCGGGCATGCCGGAACCACCTCTCAGACGTGCCAGAACCATGTGGCGGACAGTCCGGAATCACCTGTTGGGCATGCGCAACCACCTCTGAGACGTACCAGAACCACATGCCGTGCAGGCTGGAACCACCTACCGGACAGACCGGAATCACCTTTCGGGCATGCCGGAACCACCTGTCAGATGTGCCAGGACACGTGCCGGAGACGCCGGAAGCACCGGCCAAGCATGTTGGAACCACCTGGTCAACTCGCCTGAACCACCTGCCGGACATGCCAAAATCACCTGCCGACTATGCCAGAACCACTTGGCGAACACTCCGGAATCACTTGCCGGGCATGCAGGAACCACCTCTCAGACATGCCAGATCCCCGTGCCAATGACCCCGGAAGCACCAGCCGAGCACGCCGGAACCACCTGCTCAACTCGCCTGAACCACCTGCCGGACACGCCAAAATCACCTGCCCGCTACACCAGCACCACTTCGTGGACAAGCCGGAATCACGTGAGGGGCATGCCGGCACAGCCTCTCAGACTGAACCTCGTGCCGGACACCACAGAACCACCTGCCGGACAGACTGGAACCACCTGCCGGACACGCCGCAAACACCGGCTCGACCCGCCGGAACGACCGCTGGACATGCAAAATCACCTGCCGGCTACGCCGGAAACACTTGGCGAACACTCCGGAATCACCTGCCGGGCCTGCCGGAACCACCTCTCAGATATGCCAGAACCACGTGCCAACGACCAGGAAGCACCTGCCGAGCACGCCGGAACCACCTGCTCGACTCGCCAGAACCACCTGCCGGACACGCAAAAATCACCTGCCGGCTACGCCACAACCAGTTGGGGAACACTTCGGAATCACCTGCCGGGCTTGCTGGAACCACCTGCCGGTCATGCCAAAATCACCTGCCAATTACGCCAGTACCACTTGGCGGACACTGTAGAAACACCTGTCGGGCCGGCCGGAACCACATCTCACACGTGCCAGAACCATGTGCATGAGATGCTGGAACCACACCCCGAACAGACGGAAAACAACTGCCAGACCCGTCTGAACAACCTGCCGAGCACGCCGGAGCCACCTGCTCGACTCGCCGGAACCACCTACCTGACATGCCCAAATCACCAGCCGGGTATGCCAGAACCACTTGGCGGACACTCCGGAATCATCTGCCGGACATGCCGGAACCAGCTCTCAGACACACCAGAACCACGTGCCGGAGACGCCGGAAGCACCTGCCGAGCATGCCGGAGCCACCTGCTCGACTCGCCAGAAACACCTGCCGGACACGCCAAAATCACCTGCGGGGTACGCCAGAACCACCTGGCGGACACTCCGAAATCACCTGTCGCGCATGCCGGAACCACCTCTCAGACGTGCCGGAAGCACGTGCCGGACACGCCGGAATCACCTACCGGACAGACCGGAACCACCTGCCGAGCACTCCGGAGCCACCTGTTCGACTGGCTGGAACCACCTGCCGGACAGGCCAATATTAACTGCTGGCTATGCCAGAACCATTTGGGGGACAGTCGGAATCACCTGCCAGCCATGGCGGAACCACCTCTCACACGTACCAGAACCACCTGCCGGAGAAGCTGGAAACACGTCCTGGACAGTCTGGAACCACCTGCCGGCCAAGCCTGAACCACCTGCCAAGCACAACGGAACAACCTGCCAGACACGCCAAAATCACCTGCGTGTTATGCCAGAACCACTTGGAGGACTCTCTGGGATGACCTGCCGGGCATGCCGGAACCACCTCTCAGACGTGCCAGAACCATGTGGCGGACAGTCCGGAATCACCTGTTGGGCATGCGCAACCACCTCTGAGACGTACCAGAACCACATGCCGTGCAGGCTGGAACCACCTACCGGACAGACCGGAATCACCTTTCGGGCATGCCGGAACCACCTGTCAGATGTGCCAGGACACGTGCCGGAGACGCCGGAAGCACCGGCCAAGCATGTTGGAACCACCTGCTCAACTCGCCTGAACCACCTGCCGGACATGCCAAAATCACCTGCCGACTATGCCAGAACCACTTGGCGAACACTCCGGAATCACTTGCCGGGCATGCAGGAACCACATCTCAGACATGCCAGAACCCCGTGCCAATGACCCCGGAAGCACCAGCCGAGCACGCCGGAACCACCTGCTCAACTCGCCTGAACCACCTGCCGGACACACCAAAATCACCTGCCCGCTACACCAGCACCACTTCGGGGACAAGCCGGAATCACGTGAGGGGCATGCCGGCACAGCCTCTCAGACTGAACCTCGTGCCGGACACCACAGAACCACCTGCCGGACAGACTGGAACCACCTGCCGGACACGCCGCAACCACCGGCTCGACCCGCCGGAACGACCGCTGGACATGCAAAATCACCTGCCGGCTACGCCGGAAACACTTGGCGAACACTCCGGAATCACCTGCCGGGCCTGCCGGAACCACCTCTCAGATATGCCAGAACCACGTGCCAACGACCCTGGCAGCACCTGCTGAGCACGCCGGTACCACCTGCTCGACTCGCCAGAACCACCTGCCGGACACGCAAAAATCACCTGCCGGCTACGCCACAACCAGTTGGGGAACACTTCGGAATCACCTGCCGGGCTTGCTGGAACCACCTGCCGGTCATGCCAAAATCACCTGCCAATTACGCCAGTACCACTTGGCGGACACTGTAGAAACACCTGTCGGGCCGGCCGGAACCACATCTCACACGTGCCAGAACCATGTGCATGAGATGCTGGAACCACACCCCGAACAGACGGAAAACACCTGCCAGACCCGTCTGAACAACCTGCCGAGCACGCCGGAGCCACCTGATCGACTCGCCGGAACCACCTACCTGACATGCCCAAATCACCAGCCGGGTATGCCAGAACCACTTGGCGGACACTCCGGAATCATCTGCCGGACATGCCGGAACCAGCTCTCAGACACACCAGAACCACGTGCCGGAGACGCCGGAAGCACCTGCCGAGCATGCCGGAGCCACCTGCTGGACTCGCCAGAAACACCTGCCGGACACGCCAAAATCACCTGCCGGGTACGCCAGAACCACCTGGCGGACACTCCGAAATCACCTGTCGCGCATGCCGGAACCACCTCTCAGACGTGCCGGAAGCACGTGCCGGACACGCCGGAATCACCTACCGGACAGACCGGAACCACCTGCCGAGCACTCCGGAGCCACCTGTTCGACTGGCTGGAACCACCTGCCGGACAGGCCAATATTAACTGCTGGCTATGCCAGAACCATCTGGGGGACAGTCGGAATCACCCGCCAGCCATGGCGGAACCACCTCTCACACGTACCAGAACCACCTGCCGGAGAAGCTGGAAACACATCCTGGACAGTCTGGAACCACCTGCCGACCAAGCCTGAACCACCTGCCAAGCACAACGGAACAACCTGCCAGACACGCCAAAATCACCTGCGTGTTATGCCAGAACCACTTGGAGGACTCTCTGGGATGACCTGCCGGGCATGCCGGAACCACCTCTCAGACGTGCCAGAACCATGTGGCGGACAGTCCGGAATCACCTGTTGGGCATGCGCAACCACCTCTGAGACGTACCAGAACCACATGCCGTGCAGGCTGGAACCACCTACCGGACAGACCGGAATCACCTTTCGGGCATGCCGGAACCACCTGTCAGATGTGCCAGAAACACGTGCCGGAGACGCCGGAAGCACCTGCCAAGCACGTTGGAACCACCTGCTCAACTTGCCTGAACCACCTGCCGGACATGCCAAAATCACCTGCCGACTATGCCAGAACCACTTGGCGAACACTCCGGAATCACTTGCCGGGCATGCAGGAACCACCTCTCAGACATGCCAGAACCCCGTGCCAATGACCCCGGAAGCACCAGCCGAGCACGCCGGAACCACCTGCTCAACTCGCCTGAACCACCTGCCGGACACGCCAAAATCACCTGCCCGCTACACCAGCACCACTTCGGGGACAAGCCGGAATCACCTGAGGGGCATGCCGGCACAGCCTCTCAGACTGAACCTCGTGCCGGACACCACAGAACCACCTGCCGGACAGACCGGAACCACCTGCCGGACACGCCGGAACCACCGGCTCGACCCGCCGGAACGACCGCTGGACATGCAAAATCACCTGCCGGCTACGCCGGAAACACTTGGCGAACACTCCGGAATCACCTGCCGGGCATGCCGGAACCACCTCTCAGATATGCCAGAACCACGTGCCAATGACCCCGGAAGCACCTGCCGAGCACGCCGGAACCACCTGCTCGACTCGCCAGAACCACCTGCCGGACATGCAAAAATCACCTGCCGGCTACGCCACAACCAGTTGGGGAACACTTCGGAATCACCTGCCGGGCTTGCTGGAACCACCTGCCGGTCATGCCAAAATCACCTGCCAACTACGCCACTACCACTTGGCGGACACTGTGGAAACACCTGTCGGGCCGGCCGGAACCACATCTCAGACGTGCCAGAAACATGTGCATGACATGCAGGATCCACACCCCGAATAGACGGAAAACACCTGCCAGACCCGTCTGAACAACCTGCCGAAAACGCCGGAGCCACCTGCTCGACTCGCCAGAACCACCTACCTGACATGCCCAAATCACCAGCCGGGTATGCCAGAACCACTTGGCGGACACTCCGGAATCATCTGCCGGACATGCCGGAACCAGCTCTCAGACACACCAGAACCACGTGCCGGAGACGCCGGAAGCACCTGCCGAGCATGCCGGAGCCACCTGCTCGACTCGCCAGAAACACCTGCCGGACACGCCAAAATCACCTGCCGGGTACGCCAGAACCACCTGGCGGACACTCCGAAATCACCTGTCGCGCATGCCGGAACCACCTCTCAGACGTGCCGGAAGCACGTGCCGGACACGCCGGAATCACCTAGCGGACAGACCGGAACCACCTGCCGAGCACGCCGGAGCCACCTGTTCGACTCGCTGGAACCACCTGCCGGACAGGCCAATATCAACTGCTGGCTATGCCGGAACCACCTGGGGGACAGTCCGGGATCACCTGCCAGCCATGGCGGAACCACATCTCAGACGTACCAGAACCACCTGCCGGAGAAGCTGGAAACACGTCCTGGACAGACTGGAACCACGTGACGGCCATGCCTGAACCACCTGCCGAGCACGGCGGAACCACCTGCCGGACACGCCAAAATCACCTGCGGGCTACGCCAGAACCACTTGGACGACTCTCCAAAATGACCTGCCGGGCATGTTGGAACCACCTCTCAGACGTGCCAGAAGCACGTGGCGGACAGTCCGGAATCACCTGTTGGGCATACGCAACCACCTCTGAGACGTACCAGAACCACGTGCCGTGCACGCCGGAACCACCTACCGGACAGACCGGAATCAACTTTTGGGCATGCCGGAACCACCAGTCAGATGTGCCAGAAACACGTGCCGGAGACGCCGGAAGCACCTGCCGAGCACGTCGCAACCACCTGCTCAACTCGCCTGAACCACCTGCCGGACATGCCAAAATCACCTGCCGACTATGCCAGAACCACTTGGCGAACACTCCGGAATCACTTGCCGGGCATGCAGGAACCACCTCTCAGACATGCCAGAACCCCGTGCCAATGACCCCGGAAGCACCAGCCGAGCACGCCGGAACCACCTGCTCAACTCGCCTGAACGACCTGCCGGACACGCCAAAATCACCTGCCCGCTACACCAGCACCACTTCGGGGACAAGCCGGAATCACGTGAGGGGCATGCCGGCACAGCCTCTCAGACTGAACCTCGTGCCGGACACCACAGAACCACCTGCCGGACAGACCGGAACCACCTGCCGGACACGCCGGAACCACCGGCTCGACCCGCCGGAACAACCACTGGACATGCAAAATCACCTGCCGGCTACGCAGGAAACACTTGGCGAACACTCCGGAATCACCTGCCGGGCATGCCGGAACCACCTCTCAGATATGCCAGAACCACGTGCCAATGACCCCGGAAGCACCTGCCGAGCACGCCGGAACCACCTGCTCGACTCGCCAGAACCACCTGCCGGACACGCAAAAATCACCTGCCAGCTACGCCACAACCAGTTGGGGAACACTTCGGAATCACCTGCCGGGCTTGCTGGAACCACCTGCCGGTCATGCCAAAATCACCTGCCAACTACGCCAGTACCACTTGGCGGACACTGTGGAAACACCTGTCGGGCCGGCCGGAACCACATCTCACACGTGCCAGAACCATGTGCATGAGATGCTGGAACCACACCCCGAACAGACGGAAAACACCTGCCAGACCCGTCTGAACAACCTGCCGAGCACGCCGGAGCCACCTGCTCGACTCGCCGGAACCACCTACCTGACATGCCCAAATCACCAGCCGGGTATGCCAGAACCACTTGGCGGACACTCCGGAATCATCTGCCGGACATGCCGGAACCAGCTCTCAGACACACCAGAACCACGTGCCGGACACGCCGGAATCACCTAGCGCACCACCGGAACCACCTGCCGAGCACGCCGGAGCCACCTGTTCGACTGGCTCTAACCACCTGCCGGACAGGCCAATATTAACTGCTGGCTATGCCAGAACCACCTGGGGGACGGTCCGGAATCACCTGCCAGCCATGGCGGACCCACCTCTCACACGTACCAGAACCACCTGCCGGAGAAGCTGGAAAAACGTCCTGGACAGTCTGGAACCACCTGCCGGCCAAGCCTGAACCACCTGCCAAGCACAACGGAACAACCTGCCAGACACGCCAAAATCACCTGCGTGTTATGCCAGAACCACTTGGAGGACTCTCTGGGATGACCTGCCGGGCATGCCGGAACCACCTCTCAGACGTGCCCGAACCATGTGGCGGACAGTCCGGAATCGCCTGTTGGGCATGCGCAACCACCTCTGAGACGTACCAGAACCACATGCCGTGCAGGCTGGAACCACCTACCGGACAGACCGGAATCTCCTTTCGGGCATGCCGGAACCACCTGTCAGATGTGCCAGAAACACGTGCCGGAGATGCCGGAAGCACCTGCCAAGCACGTTGGAACCACCTGCTCAACTCGCCTGAACCACCTGCCGGACATGCCAAAATCACCTACCGACTATGCCAGAACCACTTGGCGAACACTCCGGAATGACTTGCCGGGCATGCAGGAACCACCTCTCAGACATGCCAGAATCCCGTGCCAATGACCCCGGAAGCTCCAGCCGAGCACGCCAGAACCACCTGCTCAACTCGCCTGATCCACCTGCCGGACACGCCAAAATCACCTGCCCGCTACACCAGCACCACTTCGGGGACAAGCCAAAATCACGTGAGGGGCATGCCGGCACAGCCTCTCAGACTGAACCTCGTGCCGGACACCACAGAACCACCTGCCGGACAGACCGGAACCACCTGCCGGACACGCCGGAACCACCGGCTCGACCCGCCGGAACGACCGCTGGACATGCAAAATCACCTGCCGGCTACGCCGGAAACACTTGGCGAACACTCCGGAATCACTTGCCGGGCATGCAGGAACCACCTCTCAGACATGCCAGAACCCCGTGCCAATGACCCCGGAAGCACCAGCCGAGCACGCCAGAACCACCTGCTCGACTCGCCAGAACCACCTGCCGATCACGCAAAAATCACCTGCCGGCTACGCCACAACCAGTTGGTGAACACTTTGGAATCACCTGCCAGGCTTGCTGGAACCACCTGCCAGTCATGCCAAAATCACCTGCCAACTACGCCAGAACCGCTTGGCGGACACTGCGGAAACACCTGTCGGGCCGGCTGGAACCACATCTCAGACGTGCCAGAAACGTGTTCATGAGATGCTGGAACCACACCCCGAACAGACGGATACCACCTGCCAGAACCGCCTGAACCACCTGCTGAGCACGCCGGAACCATCTGCTCGACTCACCGGTACCACCTCCCTGACACGCCAAAATCACCTGCTGGGTATGCCAGAACCACTTGGCGGACACTCCGGAATCATCTGCCGGACATGCCGGAACCAGCTCTCAGACACACCAGAACCAAGTGCTGTAGACGCCGGAAGCACCTGCCGAGCATGCCGGAGCCACCTGCTCGACTCTCCAGAAACACCTGCCGGACACGCCAAAATCACCTGCCGGGTATGCCAGAACCACCTGGCGGACACTACGAAATTACCTGCCGCGCATGCTGGAACCACCTCTCATGTGCCGGAAGCACGTGCCAGACACGCCGGAAACACCGTCCGGACAGACCGGAACCACCTGCCAAGAACGCCAGAGCCACCTGTTCGACTCGCTGGAACCACCTGAAGGAGAGGCCAATATCAACTGCTGGCTATGCCAGAACCACCTGGGGGACAGTCCGGGATCACCTGCCAGCCATGGCGGAACCACCTCTCAGACGTACCAGAACCACCTGCCGGAGAAGCTGGAAACACGTCCTGGACAGACTGGAACCACGTGACGGCCATGCCTGAACCACCTGCCGAGCACGGCGGAACCACCTGCCGGAGACGCCAAAATCACCTGCGGGCTACGCCAGAACCACTTGGACGACTCTCCGAAATGACCTGCCGGGCATGTTGGAACTACCTCTCAGACGTGCCAGAAGCACGTGGCGGACAGTCCGGAATCACCTGTTGGGCATACGCAACCACCTCTGAGACGTACCAGAACCACGTGCCGTGCACGCCGGAACCACCTACCGGACAGACCGGAATCAACATTTGGGCATGCCGGAACCACCAGTCAGATGTGCCAGAAACACGTGCCAGAGACGCCGGAAGCACCTGCCGAGCACGTCGCAAGCACCTGCTCAACTCGCCTGAACCACCTGCCGGACACGCCAAAATCACCTGCCCGCTACACCAGCACCACTTCGGGGACAAGCCGGAATCACGTGAGGGGCATGCCGGCACAGCCTCTCAGACTGAACCTCGTGCCGGACACCACAGAACCACCTGCCGGACAGACCGGAACCACCTGCCGGACACGCCGGAACCACCGGCTTGACCCGCCGGAACGTCCGCTGGACATGCAAAATCACCTGACAGCTACGCCGGAAACACTTGGCGAACACTCCGGAATCACCTGCCGGGCATGCCGGAACCACCTCTCATATATGCCAGAACCACGTGCCAATGACCCCGGAAGCACCAGCCGAGCACGCCGGAACCACCTGCTCGACTCGCCAGAACCACCTGCCGGACACGCAAAAATCACCTGCCGGCTACGCCACAACCAGTTGGGGAACACTTCAGAATCACCTGCCGGGCTTGCTGGAACCACCTGCCGGTCATGCCAAAATCACCTGCCAACTACGCCAGTACCACTTGGCGGACACTGTGGAAACACCTGTCGGGCCGGCCGGAACCACATCTCAGACGTGCCAGAACCATGTGCATGAGATGCTGGAACCACACCCCCAACAGACGGAAAACACCTGCCAGACCCGTCTGAACAACATGCCGAGCACGCCGGAGCCACCTGCTCGACTCGCCGGAGCCACCTACCTGACATGCCCAAATCACCAGCCGGGTATGCCAGAACCACTTGGCGGACACTCCGGAATCATCTGCCGGACATGCCGGAACCAGCTCTCAGACACACCAGAACCACGTGCCGGAGACGCCGGAAGCACCTGCCGAGCATGCCGGAGCCACCTGCTCGACTCGCCAGAAACACCTGCCGGACACGCCAAAATCACCTGCCCTGTACGCCATAACCACCTGGCGGACACTCCGAAACCACCTGTCGCTCATGCCGGAGCCAACTCTCAGACGTGCTGGAAGCACGTGCCGGACACGCCGGAATCACCTACCGGACAGACCGGAACCACCTGCCGAGCACGCCGGAGCCACCTGTTCGACTCGCTGGAACCACCTGCCGGACAGGCCAATATCAACTGCTGGCTATGCCAGAACCACCTGGGGGACGGTCCGGAATCACCTGCCAGCCATGGCGGAACCACCTCTCAGACGTACCAGAAACACCTGCCGGAGAAGCTGGAAACACGTCCTGGACAGTCTGGAACCACCTGCCGGCCAAGCCTGAACCACCTGCCAAGCACAACGGAACAACCTGCCAGACTCGCCAAAATCACCTGCGTGTTATGCCAGAAACACTTGGAGGACTCTCTGGGATGACCTGCTGGGCATGCCGGAACCACCTCTCAGACGTGCCAGAACCATGTGGCGGAAAGTCCGGAATCACCTGTTGGGCATGCTCAACCACGTCTGAGACGTACCAGAACCACATGCCGTGCAGGCTGGAACCACCTACCGGACAGACCGGAATCACCTTTCGGGCATGCCGGAACCACCTGTCAGATGTGCCAGAAACACGTGCCGGAGACGCCGGAAGCACCTGCCAAGCACGTTGGAACCACCTGCTCAACTCGCCTGAACCACCTGCCGGACATGCCAAAATCACCTGCCGACTATGCCAGAACCACTTGGCGAACACTCCGGAATCAATTGCCGGGCATGCAGGAACCACCTCTCAGACATGCCAGAACCCCGTGCCAATGACCCCGGAAGCACCAGCCGAGCACGCCGGAACCACCTGCTCGACTCGCCAGAACCACCTGCCGATCACGCAAAAATCACCTGCCGGCTACGCCACAACCAGTTGGTGAACACTTTGGAATCACCTGCCAGGCTTGCTGGAACCACCTGCCAGTCATGCCAAAATCACCTGCCAACTACGCCAGAACCGCTTGGCGGACACTGCGGAAACACCTGTCGGGCCGGCTGGAACCACATCTCAGACGTGCCAGAAACGTGTTCATGAGATGCTGGAACCACACCCCGAACAGACGGATACCACCTGCCAGAACCGCCTGAACCACCTGCTGAGCACGCCGGAACCACCTGCTCGACTCACCGGTACCACCTCCCTGACACGCCAAAATCACCTGCTGGGTATGCCAGAACCACTTGGCGGACACTCCGGAATCATCTGCCGGACATGCCGGAACCAGCTCTCAGACACACCAGAACCACGTGCCGGAGACGCCGGAAGCACCTGCCGAGCATGCCGGAGCCACCTGCTGGACTCGCCAGAAACACCTGCCGGACACGCCAAAATCACCTGCCGGGTACGCCAGAACCACCTGGCGGACACTCCGAAACCACCTGTCACGCATGCCGGAACCACCTCTCAGACGTGCCGGAAGCACGTGCCGGACACGCCGGAATCACCTACCGGACAGACCGGAACCACCTGCCGAGCACGCCGGAGCCACCTGTTCGACTCGCTGGAACCACCTGCCGGACAGGCCAATATCAACTGCTGGCTATGCCAGAACCACCTGGGGGACGGTCCGGAATCACCTGCCAGCCATGGCGGAACCACCTCTCAGACGTACCAGAACCACCTGCCGGAGAAGCTGGAAACACGTCCTGTACAGTCTGGAACCACCTGCCGGCCAAGCCTGAACCACCTGCCAAGCACAACGAAACAACCTGCCAGACACGCCAAAATCACCTGCGTGTTATGCCAGAACCACTTGGAGGACTCTCTGGGATGACCAGCCGGGCATGCCGGAACCACCTCTCAGACGTGCCAGAACCATGTGGTGGACAGTCCGGAATCACCTGTTGGGCATACGCAACCACCTCTGACACGTACCAGAACCACGTGCCGTGCACGCCGGAACCACCTACCGGACAGACCGGAATCAACTTTTGGGCATGCCGGAACCACCAGTCAGATGTGCCAGAAACACGTGCCGGAGACGCCGGAAGCACCTGCCGAGCACGTCGCAAGCACCTGCTCAACTCGCCTGAACCACATGCCGGACACGTCAAAATCACCTGCCCGCTACACCAGCACCACTTCGGGGACAAGCCGGAATCACGTGAGGGGCATGCCGGCACAGCCTCTCAGACTGAACCTCGTGCCGGACACCACAGAACCACCTGCCGGACAGACCGGAACCACCTGCCGGACACGCCGCAACCACCGGCTCGACCCGCCGGAACGACCGCTGGACATGCAAAATCACCTGCCGGCTACACCGGAAACACTTGGCGAACACTCCGGAATCACCTGCCGGGCATGCCGGAACCACCTCTCAGATATGCCAGAACCACGGGCCAATGACCCCGGAAGCACCTGCCGAGCACGCCGGAACCACCTGTTCGACTCGCCAGAACCACCTGCCGGACACGCAAAAATCACCTGCCGGCTACGCCACAACCAGTTGGGGAACACTTCGGAATCACCTGCCGGGCTTGCTGGAACCACCTGCCGGTCATGCCAAAATCACCTGCCAACTACGCCAGTACCACTTGGCGGACACTGTGGAAACACCTGTCGGGCCGGCAGGAACCACATCTCACACGTGCCAGAACCATGTGCATGAGATGCTGGAACCACACCCCGAACAGACGGAAAACACCTGCCAGACACGTCTGAACAACCTGCCGAGCACGCCGGAGCCACCTGCTCGACTCGCCGGAACCACCTACCTGACATGCCCAAATCACCAGCCGGGTATGCCAGAACCACTTGGCGGACACTCCGGAATCATCTGCCGGACATGCCGGAACCAGCTCTCAGACACACCAGAACCACGTGCCGGAGACGCCGGAAGCACCTGCCGAGCATGCCGGAGCCACCTGCTCGACTCGCCAGAAACACCTGCCGGACACGCCAAAATCACCTGCCGGGTACGCCAGAACCACCTGGCGGACACTCCGAAATCACCTGTCGCGCATGCCGGAACCACCTCTCAGACGTGCCGGAAGCACGTGCCGGACACGCCGGAATCACCTACCGGACAGACCGGAACCACCTGCCGAGCACGCTGGAGCCACCTGTTCGACTCGCTGGAACCACCTGCCGGACAGGCCAATATCAACTGCTGGCTATGCCAGAACCACCTGGGGGACGGTCCGGAATCACCTGCCAGCCATGGCGGAACCACCTCTCAGACGTACCAGAACCACCTGCCGGAGAAGCTGGAAACACGTCCTGGACAGTCTGGAACCACCTGCCGGCCAAGCTTGAACCACCTGCCAAGCACAACGGAACAACCTGCCAGACACGCCAAAATCACCTGCGTGTTATGCCAGAACCACTTGGAGGACTCTCTGGGATGACCTGCCGGGCATGCCGGAACCACCTCTCAGACGTGCCCGAACCATGTGGCGGACAGTCCGGAATCACCTGTTGGGCATGCGCAACCACCTCTGAGACGTACCAGAACCACATGCCGTGCAGGCTGGAACCACCTACCGGACAGACCGGAATCACCTTTCGGGCATGCCGGAACCACCTGTCAGATGTGCCAGAAACACGTGCCGGAGATGCCGGAAGCACCTGCCAAGCAAGTCGCAACCACCTGCTCAACTCGCCTGAACCACCTGCCGGACATGCCAAAATCACCTGCCGACTATGCCAGAACCACTTGGCGAACACTCCGGAATCACTTGCCGGGCATGCAGGAACCACCTCTCAGACATGCCAGAACCCCGTGCCAATGACCCCGGAAGCACCAGCCGAGCACTCCGGAACCACCTGCTCGACTCGCCAGAACCACCTGCCGATCACGCAAAAATCACCTGCCGGCTACGCCACAACCAGTTGGTGAACACTTTGGAATCACCTGCCAGGCTTGCTGGAACCACCTGCCAGTCATGCCAAAATCACCTGCCAACTACGCCAGAACCGCTTGGCGGACACTGCGGAAACACCTGTCGGGCCGGCTGGAACCACATCTCAGACGTGCCAGAAACGTGTTCATGAGATGCTGGAACCACACCCCGAACAGACGGATACCACCTGCCAGAACCGCCTGAACCACCTGCTGAGCACGCCGGAACCACCTGCTCGACTCACCGGTACCACCTCCCTGACACGCCAAAATAACCTGCTGGGTATGCCAGAACCACTTGGCGGACACTCCGGAATCATCTGCCGGACATGCCGGAACCAGCTCTCAGACACACCAGAACCACGTGCCGGAGACGCCGGAAGCACCTGCCGAGCATGCCGGAGCCACCTGCTCGACTCGCCAGAAACACCTGCCGGACACGCCAAAATCACCTGCCGGGTACGCCAGAACCACCTGGCGGACACTCCGAAACCACCTGTCGCGCATGCCGGAACCACCTCTCAGACGTGCTGGAAGCACGTGCCGGACACGCCGGAATCACCTACCGGACAGACCGGAACCACCTGCCGAGCACGCCGGAGCCACCTGTTCGACTCGCTGGAACCACCTGCCGGACAGGCCAATATCAACTGCTGGCTATGCCAGAACCACCTGGGGGACGGTCCGGAATCACCTGCCAGCCATGGCGGAACCACCTCTCAGACGTACCAGAACCACCTGCCGGAGAAGCTGGAAACACGTCCTGTACAGTCTGGAACCACCTGCCGGCCAAGCCTGAACCACCTGCCAAGCACAACGGAACAACCTGCCAGACTCGCCAAAATCACCTGCGTGTTATGCCAGAACCACTTGGAGGACTCTCTGGGATGACCTGCCGGGCATGCCGGAACCACCTCTCAGACGTGCCAGAACCATGTGGTGGACAGTCCGGAATCACCTGTTGGGCATACGCAACCACCTCTGAGACGGACCAGAACCATGTGCCGTGCACGCCGGAACCACCTCCCGGACATACCGGAATCAACTTTTGGGCATGCCGGAACCACCTCTCAGACGTGCCGGAAGCACGTGCCGGACACGCCGGAATCACCTACCGGACAGACCGGAACCACCTGCCGAGCACTCCGGAGCCACCTGTTCGACTGGCTGGAACCACCTGCCGGACAGGCCAATATTAACTGCTGGCTATGCCAGAACCATTTGGGGGACAGTCGGAATCACCTGCCAGCCATGGCGGAACCACCTCTCACACGTACCAGAACCACCTGCCGGAGAAGCTGGAAACACGTCCTGGACAGTCTGGAACCACCTGCCGGCCAAGCCTGAACCACCTGCCAAGCACAACGGAACAACCTGCCAGACACGCCAAAATCACCTGCGTGTTATGCCAGAACCACTTGGAGGACACTCTGGGATGACCTGCCGGGCATGCCGGAACCACCTCTCAGACGTGCCAGAACCATGTGGCGGACAGTCCGGAATCACCTGTTGGGCATGCGCAACCACCTCTGAGACGTACCAGAACCACATGCCGTGCAGGCTGGAACCACCTACCGGACAGACCGGAATCACCTTTCGGGCATGCCGGAACCACCTGTCAGATGTGCCAGGACACGTGCCGGAGACGCCGGAAGCACCGGCCAAGCATGTTGGAACCACCTGCTCAACTCGCCTGAACCACCTGCCGGACATGCCAAAATCACCTGCCGACTATGCCAGAACCACTTGGCGAACACTCCGGAATCACTTGCCGGGCATGCAGGAACCACCTCTCAGACATGCCAGAACCCCGTGCCAATGACCCCGGAAGCACCAGCCGAGCACGCCGGAACCACCTGCTCAACTCGCCTGAACCACCTGCCGGACACGCCAAAATCACCTGCCCGCTACACCAGCACCACTTCGGGGACAAGCCGGAATCACGTGAGGGGCATGCCGGCACAGCCTCTCAGACTGAACCTCGTGCCGGACACCACAGAACCACCTGCCGGACAGACTGGAACCACCTGCCGGACACGCCGCAACCACCGGCTCGACCCGCCGGAACGACCGCTGGACATGCAAAATCACCTGCCGGCTACGCCGGAAACACTTGGCGAACACTCCGGAATCACCTGCCGGGCCTGCCGGAACCACCTCTCAGATATGCCAGAACCACGTGCCAACGACCCTGGAAGCACCTGCTGAGCACGCCGGTACCACCTGCTCGACTCGCCAGAACAACCTGCCGGACACGCAAAAATCACCTGCCGGCTACGCCACAACCAGTTGGGGAACACTTCGGAATCACCTGCCGGGCTTGCTGGAACCACCTGCCGGTCATGCCAAAATCACCTGCCAATTACGCCAGTACCACTTGGCGGACACTGTAGAAACACCTGTCGGGCCGGCCGGAACCACATCTCACACGTGCCAGAACCATGTGCATGAGATGCTGGAACCACACCCAGAACAGACGGAAAACACCTGCCAGACCCGTCTGAACAACCTGCCGAGCACGCCGGAGCCACCTGCTCGACTCGCCGGAACCACCTACCTGACATGCCCAAATCACCAGCCGGGTATGCCAGAACCACTTGGCGGACACTCCGGAATCATCTGCCGGACATGCCGGAACCAGCTCTCAGACACACCAGAACCACGTGCCGGAGACGCCGGAAGCACCTGCCGAGCATGCCGGAGCCACCTGCTGGACTCGCCAGAAACACCTGCCGGACACGCCAAAATCACCTGCCGGGTACGCCAGAACCACCTGGCGGACACTCCGAAATCACCTGTCGCGCATGCCGGAACCACCTCTCAGACGTGCCGGAAGCACGTGCCGGACACGCCGGAATCACCTAGCGGACAGACCGGAACCACCTGCCGAGCACGCCGGAGCCACCTGTTCGACTGGCTGGAACCACCTGCCTGACATGCCAAAATCAACAGCCGGGTATGCCAGAACCACTTGGCGGACACTCCGGAATCATCTGCCGTACATGCCGGATCCAGCTCTCAGACACACCAGAACCACCTGCCGGACACGCCGGAATCACCTAGCGGACCACCGGAACCACCTGCCGAGCACGCCGGAGTCACCTGTTCGACTGGCTGGAACCACCTGCCGGACAGGCCAATATCAACTGCTGGCTATGCCGGAACCACCTGGGGGACAGTCCGGGATCACCTGCCAGCCATGGCGGAACCACATCTCAGACGTACCAGAACCACCTGCCGGAGAAGCTGGAAACACGTCCTGGACAGACTGGAACCACGTGACGGCCATGCCTGAACCACCTGCCGAGCACGGCGGAACCACCTGCCGGACACGCCAAAATCACCTGCGGGCTACGCCAGAACCACTTGGACGACTCTCCAAAATGACCTGCCGGGCATGTTGGAACCACCTCTCAGACGTGCCAGAAGCACGTGGCGGACAGTCCGGAATCACCTGTTGGGCATACGCAACCACCTCTGAGACGTACCAGAACCACGTGCCGTGCACGCCGGAACCACCTACCGGACAGACCGGAATCAACTTTTGGGCATGCCGGAACCACCAGTCAGATGTGCCAGAAACACGTGCCGGAGACGCCGGAAGCACCTGCCGAGCACGTCGCAACCACCTGCTCAACTCGCCTGAACCACCTGCCGGACATGCCAAAATCACCTGCCGACTATGCCAGAACCACTTGGCGAACACTCCGGAATCACTTGCCGGGCATGCAGGAACCACCTCTCAGACATGCCAGAACCCCGTGCCAATGACCCCGGAAGCACCAGCCGAGCACGCCGGAACCACCTGCTCAACACGCCTGAACGACCTGCCGGACACGCCAAAATCACCTGCCCGCTACACCAGCACCACTTCGGGGACAAGCCGGAATCACGTGAGGGGCATGCCGGCACAGCCTCTCAGACTGAACCTCGTGCCGGACACCACAGAACCACCTGCCGGACAGACCGGAACCACCTGCCGGACACGCCGGAACCACCGGCTCGACCCGCCGGAACAACCACTGGACATGCAAAATCACCTGCCGGCTACGCAGGAAACACTTGGCGAACACTCCGGAATCACCTGCCGGGCATGCCGGAACCACCTCTCAGATATGCCAGAACCACGTGCCAATGTCCCCGGAAGCACCTGCCGAGCACGCCGGAACCACCTGCTCGACTCGCCAGAACCACCTGCCGGACACGCAAAAATCACCTGCCAGCTACGCCACAACCAGTTGGGGAACACTTCGGAATCACCTGCCGGGCTTGCTGGAACCACCTGCCGGTCATGCCAAAATCACCTGCCAACTACGCCAGTACCACTTGGCGGACACTGTGGAAACACCTGTCGGGCCGGCCGGAACCACATCTCACACGTGCCAGAACCATGTGCATGAGATGCTGGAACCACACCCCGAACAGACGGAAAACACCTGCCAGACCCGTCTGAACAACCTGCCGAGCACGCCGGAGCCACCTGCTCGACTCGCCGGAACCACCTACCTGACATGCCCAAATCACCAGCCGGGTATGCCAGAACCACTTGGCGGACACTCCGGAATCATCTGCCGGACATGCCGGAACCAGCTCTCAGACACACCAGAACCACGTGCCGGACACGCCGGAATCACCTAGCGCACCACCGGAACCACCTGCCGAGCACGCCGGAGCCACCTGTTCGACTGGCTCTAACCACCTGCCGGACAGGCCAATATTAACTGCTGGCTATGCCAGAACCACCTGGGGGACGGTCCGGAATCACCTGCCAGCCATGGCGGACCCACCTCTCACACGTACCAGAACCACCTGCCGGAGAAGCTGGAAAAACGTCCTGGACAGTCTGGAACCACCTGCCGGCCAAGCCTGAACCACCTGCCAAGCACAACGGAACAACCTGCCAGACACGCCAAAATCACCTGCGTGTTATGCCAGAACCACTTGGAGGACTCTCTGGGATGACCTGCCGGGCATGCCGGAACCACCTCTCAGACGTGCCCGAACCATGTGGCGGACAGTCCGGAATCGCCTGTTGGGCATGCGCAACCACCTCTGAGACGTACCAGAACCACATGCCGTGCAGGCTGGAACCACCTACCGGACAGACCGGAATCTCCTTTCGGGCATGCCGGAACCACCTGTCAGATGTGCCAGAAACACGTGCCGGAGATGCCGGAAGCACCTGCCAAGCACGTTGGAACCACCTGCTCAACTCGCCTGAACCACCTGCCGGACATGCCAAAATCACCTACCGACTATGCCAGAACCACTTGGCGAACACTCCGGAATGACTTGCCGGGCATGCAGGAACCACCTCTCAGACATGCCAGAATCCCGTGCCAATGACCCCGGAAGCTCCAGCCGAGCACGCCAGAACCACCTGCTCAACTCGCCTGATCCACCTGCCGGACACGCCAAAATCACCTGCCCGCTACACCAGCACCACTTCGGGGACAAGCCAAAATCACGTGAGGGGCATGCCGGCACAGCCTCTCAGACTGAACCTAGTGCCGGACACCACAGAACCACCTGCCGGACAGACCGGAACCACCTGCCGGACACGCCGGAACCACCGGCTCGACCCGCCGGAACGACCGCTGGACATGCAAAATCACCTGCCGGCTACGCCGGAAACACTTGGCGAACACTCCGGAATCACTTGCCGGGCATGCAGGAACCACCTCTCAGACATGCCAGAACCCCGTGCCAATGACCCCGGAAGCACCAGCCGAGCACGCCAGAACCACCTGCTCGACTCGCCAGAACCACCTGCCGATCACGCAAAAATCACCTGCCGGCTACGCCACAACCAGTTGGTGAACACTTTGGAATCACCTGCCAGGCTTGCTGGAACCACCTGCCAGTCATGCCAAAATCACCTGCCAACTACGCCAGAACCGCTTGGCGGACACTGCGGAAACACCTGTCGGGCCGGCTGGAACCACATCTCAGACGTGCCAGAAACGTGTTCATGAGATGCTGGAACCACACCCCGAACAGACGGATACCACCTGCCAGAACCGCCTGAACCACCTGCTGAGCACGCCGGAACCATCTGCTCGACTCACCGGTACCACCTCCCTGACACGCCAAAATCACCTGCTGGGTATGCCAGAACCACTTGGCGGACACTCCGGAATCATCTGCCGGACATGCCGGAACCAGCTCTCAGACACACCAGAACCAAGTGCTGTAGACGCCGGAAGCACCTGCCGAGCATGCCGGAGCCACCTGCTCGACTCTCCAGAAACACCTGCCGGACACGCCAAAATCACCTGCCGGGTATGCCAGAACCACCTGGCGGACACTACGAAATTACCTGCCGCGCATGCTGGAACCACCTCTCATGTGCCGGAAGCACGTGCCAGACACGTCGGAAACACCGTCCGGACAGACCGGAACCACCTGCCAAGAACGCCAGAGCCACCTGTTCGACTCGCTGGAACCACCTGAAGGAGAGGCCAATATCAACTGCTGGCTATGCCAGAACCACCTGGGGGACAGTCCGGGATCACCTGCCAGCCATGGCGGAACCACCTCTCAGACGTACCAGAACCACCTGCCGGAGAAGCTGGAAACACGTCCTGGACAGACTGGAACCACGTGACGGCCATGCCTGAACCACCTGCCGAGCACGGCGGAACCACCTGCCGGAGACGCCAAAATCACCTGCGGGCTACGCCAGAACCACTTGGACGACTCTCCGAAATGACCTGCCGGGCATGTTGGAACTACCTCTCAGACGTGCCAGAAGCACGTGGCGGACAGTCCGGAATCACCTGTTGGGCATACGCAACCACCTCTGAGACGTACCAGAACCACGTGCCGTGCACGCCGGAACCACCTACCGGACAGACCGGAATCAACATTTGGGCATGCCGGAACCACCAGTCAGATGTGCCAGAAACACGTGCCAGAGACGCCGGAAGCACCTGCCGAGCACGTCGCAAGCACCTGCTCAACTCGCCTGAACCACCTGCCGGACACGCCAAAATCACCTGCCCGCTACACCAGCACCACTTCGGGGACAAGCCGGAATCACGTGAGGGGCATGCCGGCACAGCCTCTCAGACTGAACCTCGTGCCGGACACCACAGAACCACCTGCCGGACAGACCGGAACCACCTGCCGGACACGCCGGAACCACCGGCTTGACCCGCCGGAACGTCCGCTGGACATGCAAAATCACCTGACAGCTACGCCGGAAACACTTGGCGAACACTCCGGAATCACCTGCCGGGCATGCCGGAACCACCTCTCAGATATGCCAGAACCACGTGCCAATGACCCCGGAAGCACCAGCCGAGCACGCCGGAACCACCTGCTCGACTCGCCAGAACCACCTGCCGGACACGCAAAAATCACCTGCCGGCTACGCCACAACCAGTTGGGGAACACTTCAGAATCACCTGCCGGGCTTGCTGGAACCACCTGCCGGTCATGCCAAAATCACCTGCCAACTACGCCAGTACCACTTGGCGGACACTGTGGAAACACCTGTCGGGCCGGCCGGAACCACATCTCAGACGTGCCAGAACCATGTGCATGAGATGCTGGAACCACACCCCCAACAGACGGAAAACACCTGCCAGACCCGTCTGAACAACATGCCGAGCACGCCGGAGCCACCTGCTCGACTCGCTGGAGCCACCTACCTGACATGCCCAAATCACCAGCCGGGTATGCCAGAACCACTTGGCGGACACTCCGGAATCATCTGCCGGACATGCCGGAACCAGCTCTCAGACACACCAGAACCACGTGCCGGAGACGCCGGAAGCACCTGCCGAGCATGCCGGAGCCACCTGCTCGACTCGCCAGAAACACCTGCCGGACACGCCAAAATCACCTGCCCTGTACGCCATAACCACCTGTCGGACACTCCGAAACCACCTGTCGCGCATGCCGGAGCCAACTCTCAGACGTGCTGGAAGCACGTGCCGGACACGCCGGAATCACCTACCGGACAGACCGGAACCACCTGCCGAGCACGCCGGAGCCACCTGTTCGACTCGCTGGAACCACCTGCCGGACAGGCCAATATCAACTGCTGGCTATGCCAGAACCACCTGGGGGACGGTCCGGAATCACCTGCCAGCCATGGCGGAACCACCTCTCAGACGTACCAGAAACACCTGCCGGAGAAGCTGGAAACACGTCCTGGACAGTCTGGAACCACCTGCCGGCCAAGCCTGAACCACCTGCCAAGCACAACGGAACAACCTGCCAGACTCGCCAAAATCACCTGCGTGTTATGCCAGAAACACTTGGAGGACTCTCTGGGATGACCTGCCGGGCATGCCGGAACCACCTCTCAGACGTGCCAGAACCATGTGGCGGACAGTCCGGAATCACCTGTTGGGCATGCTCAACCACGTCTGAGACGTACCAGAACCACATGCCGTGCAGGCTGGAACCACCTACCGGACAGACCGGAATCACCTTTCGGGCATGCCGGAACCACCTGTCAGATGTGCCAGAAACACGTGCCGGAGACGCCGGAAGCACCTGCCAAGCACGTTGGAACCACCTGCTCAACTCGCCTGAACCACCTGCCGGACATGCCAAAATCACCTGCCGACTATGCCAGAACCACTTGGCGAACACTCCGGAATCAATTGCCGGGCATGCAGGAACCACCTCTCAGACATGCCAGAACCCCGTGCCAATGACCCCGGAAGCACCAGCCGAGCACGCCGGAACCACCTGCTCGACTCGCCAGAACCACCTGCCGATCACGCAAAAATCACCTGCCGGCTACGCCACAACCAGTTGGTGAACACTTTGGAATCACCTGCCAGGCTTGCTGGAACCACCTGCCAGTCATGCCAAAATCACCTGCCAACTAGGCCAGAACCGCTTGGCGGACACTGCGGAAACACCTGTCGGGCCGGCTGGAACCACATCTCAGACGTGCCAGAAACGTGTTCATGAGATGCTGGAACCACACCCCGAACAGACGGATACCACCTGCCAGAACCGCCTGAACCACCTGCTGAGCACGCCGGAACCACCTGCTCGACTCACCGGTACCACCTCCCTGACACGCCAAAATCACCTGCTGGGTATGCCAGAACCACTTGGCGGACACTCCGGAATCATCTGCCGGACATGCCGGAACCAGCTCTCAGACACACCAGAACCACGTGCCGGAGACGCCGGAAGCACCTGCCGAGCATGCCGGAGCCACCTGCTCGACTCGCCAGAAACACCTGCCGGACACGCCAAAATCACCTGCCGGGTACGCCAGAACCACCTGGCGGACACTCCGAAACCACCTGTCACGCATGCCGGAACCACCTCTCAGACGTGCCGGAAGCACGTGCCGGACACGCCGGAATCACCTACCGGACAGACCGGAACCACCTGCCGAGCACGCCGGAGCCACCTGTTCGACTCGCTGGAACCACCTGCCGGACAGGCCAATATCAACTGCTGGCTATGCCAGAACCACCTGGGGGACGGTCCGGAATCACCTGCCAGCCATGGCGGAACCACCTCTCAGACGTACCAGAACCACCTGCCGGAGAAGCTGGAAACACGTCCTGTACAGTCTGGAACCACCTGCCGGCCAAGCCTGAACCACCTGCCAAGCACAACGGAACAACCTGCCAGACACGCCAAAATCACCTGCGTGTTATGCCAGAACCACTTGGAGGACTCTCTGGGATGACCAGCCGGGCATGCCGGAACCACCTCTCAGACGTGCCAGAACCATGTGGTGGACAGTCCGGAATCACCTGTTGGGCATACGCAACCACCTCTGACACGTACCAGAACCACGTGCCGTGCACGCCGGAACCACCTACCGGACAGACCGGAATCAACTTTTGGGCATGCCGGAACCACCAGTCAGATGTGCCAGAAACACGTGCCGGAGACGCCGGAAGCACCTGCCGAGCACGTCGCAAGCACCTGCTCAACTCGCCTGAACCACATGCCGGACACGCCAAAATCACCTGCCCGCTACACCAGCACCACTTCGGGGACAAGCCGGAATCACGTGAGGGGCATGCCGGCACAGCCTCTCAGACTGAACCTCGTGCCGGACACCACAGAACCACCTGCCGGACAGACCGGAACCACCTGCCGGACACGCCGGAACCACCGGCTCGACCCGCCGGAACGACCGCTGGACATGCAAAATCACCTGCCGGCTACACCGGAAACACTTGGCGAACACTCCGGAATCACCTGCCGGGCATGCCGGAACCACCTCTCAGATATGCCAGAACCACGGGCCAATGACCCCGGAAGCACCTGCCGAGCACGCCGGAACCACCTGTTCGACTCGCCAGAACCACCTGCCGGACACGCAAAAATCACCTGCCGGCTACGCCACAACCCGTTGGGGAACACTTCGGAATCACCTGCCGGGCTTGCTGGAACCACCTGCCAGTCATGCCAAAATCACCTGCCAACTACTCCAGAACCGCTTGGCGGACACTGCGGAAACACCTGTCGGGCCGGCTGGAACCACATCTCAGACGTGCCAGAACCATGTGCATGAGATGCTGGAACCATACCCCGAACAGACGGATACCAACTGCCAGAACCGCCTGAACCACCTGCTGAGCACGCCGGAACCACCTGCTCGAATCACCGGTACCACCTCCCTGACACGCCAAAATAACCTGCTGGGTATGCCAGAACCACTTGGCGGACACTCCGGAATCATCTGCCGGACATGACGGAACCAGCAATCAGACACACCAGAACCAAGTGCCGGAGAGGCCGGAAGCACCTGCCGAGCATGCCGGAGCCACCTGCTCGACTCGCCAGAAACACCTGCCGGACTCGCCAAAATCACCTGCCGGGTATGCCAGAACCACCTGGCGGACACTACGGAATCACCTGTCACGCATGCCGGAACCACCTCTCAGACGTGCCGGAAGCACGTGCCGGACACGCCGGAAACACCTACCGGACAGACCGGAACCACCTGCCAAGAACGCCGGAGCCACCTGTTCGACACGCTGGAACCACCTGCCGGACAGGCCAATATCAACTGCTGGCTATGCCAGAACCACCTGGGGGACAGTCCGGGATCACCTGCCAGCCATGGCGGAACCACCTCTCAGACGTACCAGAACCACCTGCCGGAGAAGCTGGAAACACGTCCTGGACAGACTGGAACCACGTGACGGCCGTGCCTGAACCACCTGCCGAGCACGGCTTAACCACCTGCCGGACACGCCAAAATCACCTGCGGGCTACGCCAGAACCACTTGGACGACTCTCCGAAATGACCTGCCGGGCATGTTGGAACTACCTCTCAGACGTGCCAGAAGCACGTGGCGGACAGTCCGGAATCACCTGTTGGGCATACGCAACCACCTCTGAGACGTACCAGAACCACGTGCCGTGCACGCCGGAACCACCTACCGGACAGACCGGAATCAACATTTGGGCATGCCGGAACCACCAGTCAGATGTGCCAGAAACACGTGCCAGAGACGCCGGAAGCACCTGCCGAGCACGTCGCAAGCACCTGCTCAACTCGCCTGAACCACCTGCCGGACACGCCAAAATCACCTGCCCGCTACACCAGCACCACTTCGGGGACAAGCCGGAATCACGTGAGGGGCATGCCGGCACAGCCTCTCAGACTGAACCTCGTGCCGGACACCACAGAACCACCTGCCGGACAGACCGGAACCACCTGCCGGACACGCCGGAACCACCGGCTTGACCCGCCGGAACGACCGCTGGACATGCAAAATCACCTGACAGCTACGCCGGAAACACTTGGCGAACACTCCGGAATCACCTGCCGGGCATGCCGGAACCACCTCTCAGATATGCCAGAACCACGTGCCAATGACCCCGGAAGCACCAGCCGAGCACGCCGGAACCACCTGCTCGACTCGCCAGAACCACCTGCCGGACACGCAAAAATCACCTGCCGGCTACGCCACAACCAGTTGGGGAACACTTCAGAATCACCTGCCGGGCTTGCTGGAACCACCTGCCGGTCATGCCAAAATCACCTGCCAACTACGCCAGTACCACTTGGCGGACACTGTGGAAACACCTGTCGGGCCGGCCGGAACCACATCTCACACGTGCCAGAACCATGTGCATGAGATGCTGGAACCACACCCCCAACAGACGGAAAACACCTGCCAGACCCGTCTGAACAACATGCCGAGCACGCCGGAGCCACCTGCTCGACTCGCCGGAGCCACCTACCTGACATGCCCAAATCACCAGCCGGGTATGCCAGAACCACTTGGCGGACACTCCGGAATCATCTGCCGGACATGCCGGAACCAGCTCTCAGACACACCAGAACCACGTGCCGGAGACGCCGGAAGCACCTGCCGAGCATGCCGGAGCCACCTGCTCTACTCGCCAGAAACACCTGCCGGACACGCCAAAATCACCTGCCCTGTACGCCATAACCACCTGGCGGACACTCCGAAACCACCTGTCGCGCATGCCGGAGCCAACTCTCAGACGTGCTGGAAGCACGTGCCGGACACGCCGGAATCACCTACCGGACAGACCGGAACCACCTGCCGAGCACGCCGGAGCCACCTGTTCGACTCGCTGGAACCACCTGCCGGACAGGCCAATATCAACTGCTGGCTATGCCAGAACCACCTGGGGGACGGTCCGGAATCACCTGCCAGCCATGGCGGAACCACCTCTCAGACGTACCAGAAACACCTGCCGGAGAAGCTGGAAACACGTCCTGGACAGTCTGGAACCACCTGCCGGCCAAGCCTGAACCACCTGCCAAGCACAACGGAACAACCTGCCAGACTCGCCAAAATCACCTGCGTGTTATGCCAGAAACACTTGGAGGACTCTCTGGGATGACCTGCTGGGCATGCCGGAACCACCTCTCAGACGTGCCAGAACCATGTGGCGGAAAGTCCGGAATCACCTGTTGGGCATGCTCAACCACGTCTGAGACGTACCAGAACCACATGCCGTGCAGTCTGGAACCACCTACCGGACAGACCGGAATCACCTTTCGGGCATGCCGGAACCACCTGTCAGATGTGCCAGAAACACGTGCCGGAGACGCCGGAAGCACCTGCCAAGCACGTTGGAACCACCTGCTCAACTCGCCTGATCCACCTCCCGGACATGCCAAAATCACCTGCCGACTATGCCAGAACCACTTGGCGAACACTCCGGAATCACTTGCCGGGCAT
The DNA here is from genome assembly GCF_041296265.1 of Equus caballus. Classification (NCBI taxonomy): domain Eukaryota; kingdom Metazoa; phylum Chordata; class Mammalia; order Perissodactyla; family Equidae; genus Equus; species Equus caballus. Next base: position 5,067,484 of record NC_091710.1, read on the forward strand.
GCAGGAACCACCTCTCAGACATGCCAGAACCCCGTGCCAATGACCCCGGAAGCACCAGCCGAGCACGCCGGAACCACCTGCTCGACTCGCCAGAACCACCTGCCGATCACGCAAAAATCACCTGCCGGCTACGCCACAACCAGTTGGTGAACACTTTGGAATCACCTGCCAGGCTTGCTGGAACCACCTGCCAGTCATGCCAAAATCACCTGCCAACTACGCCAGAACCGCTTGGCGGACACTGCGGAAACACCTGTCGGGCCGGCTGGAACCACATCTCAGACGTGCCAGAAACGTGTTCATGAGATGCTGGAACCACACCCCGAACAGACGGATACCACCTGCCAGAACCGCCTGAACCACCTGCTGAGCACGCCGGAACCACCTGCTCGACTCACCGGTACCACCTCCCTGACACGCCAAAATCACCTGCTGGGTATGCCAGAACCACTTGGCGGACACTCCGGAATCATCTGCCGGACATGCCGGAACCAGCTCTCAGACACACCAGAACCACGTGCCGGAGACGCCGGAAGCACCTGCCGAGCATGCCGGAGCCACCTGCTGGACTCGCCAGAAACACCTGCCGGACACGCCAAAATCACCTGCTGGGTACGCCAGAACCACCTGGCGGACACTCCGAAACCACCTGTCACGCATGCCGGAACCACCTCTCAGACGTGCCGGAAGCACGTGCCGGACACGCCGGAATCACCTACCGGACAGACCGGAACCACCTGCCGAGCACGCCGGAGCCACCTGTTCGACTCGCTGGAACCACCTGCCGGACAGGCCAATATCAACTGCTGGCTATGCCAGAACCACCTGGGGGACGGTCCGGAATCACCTGCCAGCCATGGCGGAACCACCTCTCAGACGTACCAGAACCACCTGCCGGAGAAGCTGGAAACACGTCCTGTACAGTCTGGAACCACCTGCCGGCCAAGCCTGAACCACCTGCCAAGCACAACGAAACAACCTGCCAGACACGCCAAAATCACCTGCGTGTTATGCCAGAACCACTTGGAGGACTCTCTGGGATGACCAGCCGGGCATGCCGGAACCACCTCTCAGACGTGCCAGAACCATGTGGTGGACAGTCCGGAATCACCTGTTGGGCATACGCAACCACCTCTGACACGTACCAGAACCACGTGCCGTGCACGCCGGAACCACCTACCGGACAGACCGGAATCAACTTTTGGGCATGCCGGAACCACCAGTCAGATGTGCCAGAAACACGTGCCGGAGACGCCGGAAGCACCTGCCGAGCACGTCGCAAGCACCTGCTCAACTCGCCTGAACCACATGCCGGACACGTCAAAATCACCTGCCCGCTACACCAGCACCACTTCGGGGACAAGCCGGAATCACGTGAGGGGCATGCCGGCACAGCCTCTCAGACTGAACCTCGTGCCGGACACCACAGAACCACCTGCCGGACAGACCGGAACCACCTGCCGGACACGCCGCAACCACCGGCTCGACCCGCCGGAACGACCGCTGGACATGCAAAATCACCTGCCGGCTACACCGGAAACACTTGGCGAACACTCCGGAATCACCTGCCGGGCATGCCGGAACCACCTCTCAGATATGCCAGAACCACGGGCCAATGACCCCGGAAGCACCTGCCGAGCACGCCGGAACCACCTGTTCGACTCGCCAGAACCACCTGCCGGACACGCAAAAATCACCTGCCGGCTACGCCACAACCAGTTGGGGAACACTTCGGAATCACCTGCCGGGCTTGCTGGAACCACCTGCCGGTCATGCCAAAATCACCTGCCAACTACGCCAGTACCACTTGGCGGACACTGTGGAAACACCTGTCGGGCCGGCAGGAACCACATCTCACACGTGCCAGAACCATGTGCATGAGATGCTGGAACCACACCCCGAACAGACGGAAAACACCTGCCAGACCCGTCTGAACAACCTGCCGAGCACGCCGGAGCCACCTGCTCGACTCGCCGGAACCACCTACCTGACATGCCCAAATCACCAGCCGGGTATGCCAGAACCACTTGGCGGACACTCCGGAATCATCTGCCGGACATGCCGGAACCAGCTCTCAGACACACCAGAACCACGTGCCGGAGACGCCGGAAGCACCTGCCGAGCATGCCGGAGCCACCTGCTCGACTCGCCAGAAACACCTGCCGGACACGCCAAAATCACCTGCCGGGTACGCCAGAACCACCTGGCGGACACTCCGAAATCACCTGTCGCGCATGCCGGAACCACCTCTCAGACGTGCCGGAAGCACGTGCCGGACACGCCGGAATCACCTACCGGACAGACCGGAACCACCTGCCGAGCACGCTGGAGCCACCTGTTCGACTCGCTGGAACCACCTGCCGGACAGGCCAATATCAACTGCTGGCTATGCCAGAACCACCTGGGGGACGGTCCGGAATCACCTGCCAGCCATGGCGGAACCACCTCTCAGACGTACCAGAACCACCTGCCGGAGAAGCTGGAAACACGTCCTGGACAGTCTGGAACCACCTGCCGGCCAAGCCTGAACCACCTGCCAAGCACAACGGAACAACCTGCCAGACACGCCAAAATCACCTGCGTGTTATGCCAGAACCACTTGGAGGACTCTCTGGGATGACCTGCCGGGCATGCCGGAACCACCTCTCAGACGTGCCCGAACCATGTGGCGGACAGTCCGGAATCACCTGTTGGGCATGCGCAACCACCTCTGAGACGTACCAGAACCACATGCCGTGCAGGCTGGAACCACCTACCGGACAGACCGGAATCACCTTTCGGGCATGCCGGAACCACCTGTCAGATGTGCCAGAAACACGTGCCGGAGATGCCGGAAGCACCTGCCAAGCAAGTCGCAACCACCTGCTCAACTCGCCTGAACCACCTGCCGGACATGCCAAAATCACCTGCCGACTATGCCAGAACCACTTGGCGAACACTCCGGAATCACTTGCCGGGCATGCAGGAACCACCTCTCAGACATGCCAGAACCCCGTGCCAATGACCCCGGAAGCACCAGCCGAGCACTCCGGAACCACCTGCTCGACTCGCCAGAACCACCTGCCGATCACGCAAAAATCACCTGCCGGCTACGCCACAACCAGTTGGTGAACACTTTGGAATCACCTGCCAGGCTTGCTGGAACCACCTGCCAGTCATGCCAAAATCACCTGCCAACTACGCCAGAACCGCTTGGCGGACACTGCGGAAACACCTGTCGGGCCGGCTGGAACCACATCTCAGACGTGCCAGAAACGTGTTCATGAGATGCTGGAACCACACCCCGAACAGACGGATACCACCTGCCAAAACCGCCTGAACCACCTGCTGAGCACGCCGGAACCACCTGCTCGACTCACCGGTACCACCTCCCTGACACGCCAAAATAACCTGCTGGGTATGCCAGAACCACTTGGCGGACACTCCGGAATCATCTGCCGGACATGCCGGAACCAGCTCTCAGACACACCAGAACCACGTGCCGGAGACGCCGGAAGCACCTGCCGAGCATGCCGGAGCCACCTGCTCGACTCGCCAGAAACACCTGCCGGACACGCCAAAATCACCTGCCGGGTACGCCAGAACCACCTGGCGGACACTCCGAAACCACCTGTCGCGCATGCCGGAACCACCTCTCAGACGTGCTGGAAGCACGTGCCGGACACGCCGGAATCACCTACCGGACAGACCGGAACCACCTGCCGAGCACGCCGGAGCCACCTGTTCGACTCGCTGGAACCACCTGCCGGACAGGCCAATATCAACTGCTGGCTATGCCAGAACCACCTGGGGGACGGTCCGGAATCACCTGCCAGCCATGGCGGAACCACCTCTCAGACGTACCAGAACCACCTGCCGGAGAAGCTGGAAACACGTCCTGTACAGTCTGGAACCACCTGCCGGCCAAGCCTGAACCACCTGCCAAGCACAACGGAACAACCTGCCAGACTCGCCAAAATCACCTGCGTGTTATGCCAGAACCACTTGGAGGACTCTCTGGGATGACCTGCCGGGCATGCCGGAACCACCTCTCAGACGTGCCAGAACCATGTGGTGGACAGTCCGGAATCACCTGTTGGGCATACGCAACCACCTCTGAGACGGACCAGAACCATGTGCCGTGCACGCCAGAACCACCTCCCGGACATACCGGAATCAACTTTTGGGCATGCCGGAACCACCAGTCAGATGTGCCAGAAACACGTGCCGGAGACGCCGGAAGCACCTGCCGAGCACGTCGCAAGCACCTGCTCAACTCGCCTGAACCACCTGCCGGACACGCCAAAATCACCTGCCTGCTACACCAGCACCACTTCGGGGACAAGCCGGAATCACGTGAGGGGCATGCCAGCACAGCCTCTCAGACTGAACCTCGTGCCGGACACCACAGAACCACCTGCCGGACAGACCGGAACCACCTGCCGGACACGCCGGAACCACCGGCTCGACCCGCCAGAACGACCGCTTGACATGCAAAATCACCTGCCGGCTACACCGGAAACACTTGGCGAACACTCCGGAATCACCTGCCGGGCATGCCGGAACCACCTCTCAGATATGCCAGAACCACGGGCCAATGACCCCGGAAGCCCCTGCCGAGCACGCCGGAACCACCTGCTCGACTCGCCAGAACCACCTGCCGGACACGCAAAAATCACCTGCCGGCTACGCTACAACCAGTTGGGGAACACTTCGGAATCACCTGCCGGGCTTGCTGGAACCACCTGCCGGTCATGCCAAAATCACCTGCCAACTACGCCAGAACCGCTTGGCGGACACTGTGGAAACACCTGTCGGGCCAGCAGGAACCACATCTCACACGTGCCAGAACCATGTGCATGAGATGCTGGAACCACACCCCGAACAGACGGAAAACACCTGCCAGACCCGTCTGAACAACCTGCCGAGCACGCCGGAGCCACCTGCTCGACTCGCCGGAACCACCTACCTGACATGCCCAAATCACCAGCCGGGTATGCCAGAACCACTTGGCGGACACTCCGGAATCATCTGCCGGACATGCCGGAACCAGCTCTCAGACACACCAGAACCACGTGCCGGAGACGCCGGAAGCACCTGCCGAGCATGCCAGAGCCACCTGCTCGACTCGCCAGAAACACCTGCCGGACACGCCAAAATCACCTGCGGGGTACCCCAGAACCACCTGGCGGACACTCCGAAACCACCTGTCGCGCATGCCGGAACCACATCTCAGACGTGCCGGAAGCACGTGCCGGACACGCCGGAATCACCTAGCGGACAGACCGGAACCACCTGCCGAGCACGCTGGAGCCACCTGTTCGACTCGCTGGAACCACCTGCCGGACAGGCCAATATCAACTGCTGGCTATGCCAGAACCACCTGGGGGACAGTCCGGAATCACCTGCCAGCCATGGCGGAACCACCTCTCAGACGAACCAGAACCACCTGCCGGAGAAGGTGGAAACACGTCCTGGACAGTCTGGAACCACCTGCCGGCCAAGCCTGAACCACCTGCCAAGCACAACGGAACAACCTGCCAGACACGCCAAAATCACCTGCGTGTTATGCCAGAACCACTTGGAGGACTCTCTGGGATGACCTGCCGGGCATGCCGGAACCACCTCTCAGACGTGCCAGAACCATGTGGCGGACAGTCCGGAATCACCTGTTGGGCATGCGCAACCACCTCTGAGATGTACCAGAACCACATGCCGTGCAGGCTGGAACCACCTACCGGACAGACCGGAATCACCTTTCGGGCATGCCGGAACCACCTGTCAGATGTGCCAGAAACACGTGCCGGAGATGCCGGAAGCACCTGCCAAGCACGTCGCAACCACCTGCTCAACTCGCCTGAACCACCTGCCGGACATGCCAAAATCACCTGCCGACTATGCCAGAACCACTTGGCGAACACTCCGGAATCACTTGCCGGGCATGCAGGAACCACCTCTCAGACATGCCAGAACCCCGTGCCAATGACCCCGGAAGCACCAGCCGAGCACGCCGGAACCACCTGCTCGACTCGCCAGAACCACCTGCCGATCACGCAAAAATCACCTGCCGGCTACGCCACAACCAGTTGGTGAACACTTTGGAATCACCTGCCAGGCTTGCTGGAACCACCTGCCAGTCATGCCAAAATCACCTGCCAACTACACCAGAACCGCTTGGCGGACACTGCGGAAACACCTGTCGGGCCGGCTGGAACCACATCTCAGACGTGCCAGAACCATGTGCATGAGATGCTGGAACCATACCCCGAACAGACGGATACCAACTGCCAGAACCGCCTGAACCACGTGCTGAGCACGCCGGAACCACCTGCTCGAATCACCGGTACCACCTCCCTGACACGCCAAAATAACCTGCTGGGTATGCCATAACCACTTGGCGGACACTCCGGGATCATCTGCCGGACATGACGGAACCAGCAATCAGACACACCAGAACCAAGTGCCGGAGACGCCGGAAGCACCTGCCGAGCATGCCGGAGCCACCTGCTCGACTCGCCAGAAACACCTGCCGGACTCGCCAAAATCACCTGCCGGGTATGCCAGAACCACCTGGCGCACACTACGGAATCACCTGTCACGCATGCCGGAACCACCTCTCAGACGTGCCGGAAGCACGTGCCGGACACGCCGGAAACACCTACCGGACAGACCGGAACCACCTGCCAAGAACGCCGGAGCCACCTGTTCGACACGCTGGAACCACCTGCCGGACAGGCCAATATCAACTGCTGGCTATGCCAGAACCACCTGGGGGACAGTCCGGGATCACCTGCCAGCCATGGCGGAACCACCTCTCAGACGTACCAGAACCACCTGCCGGAGAAGCTGGAAACACGTCCTGGACAGACTGGAACCACGTGACGGCCGTGCCTGAACCACCTGCCGAGCACGGCGGAACCACCTGCCGGACACGCCAAAATCACCTGCGGGCTACGCCAGAACCACTTGGACGACTCTCCGAAATGACCTGCCGGGCATGTTGGAACCACGTCTCAGACTGGCCAGAAGCACGTGGCGGACAGTCCGGAATCACCTGTTGGGCATACGCAACCACCTCTGAGACGTACCAGAACCACGTGCCGTGCACGCCGGAACCACCTACCGGACAGACCGGAATCAACTTTTGGGCATGCCGGAACCACCAGTCAGATGTGCCAGAAAAACGTGCCGGAGACGCCGGAAGCACTTGCCGAGCACGTCGCAACCACCTGCTCAACTCGCCTGAACCACTTGCCGGACATGCCAAAATCACCTGCCCGCTACACCAGCACCACTTCGGGGACAAGCCGGAATCACGTGAGGGGCATGCCGGCACAGCCTCTCAGACTGAACCTCGTGCCGGACACCACAGAACCACCTGCCGGACAGACCGGAACCACCTGCCGGACACGCCGGAACCACTGGCTCGACCCGCCGGAACGACTGCTGGACATGCAAAATCACCTGCCGGCTACGCCGGAAACACTTGGCGAACACTCCGGAATCACCTGCCGGGCATGCCGGAACCACCTGCTCGACTCGCCAGAACCACCTGCCGGACACGCAAAAATCACATGCCGGCTACGCCACAACCAGTTGGGGAACACTTCGGAATCACCTGCCGGGCTTGCTGGAACCACCTGCCGGTCATGCCAAAATCACCTGCCAACTACGCCAGTACCACTTGGCGGACACTGTGGAAACACCTGTCGGGCCGGCCGGAACCACATCTCAGACGTGCCAGAACCATGTGCATGAGATGCTGGAACCACACCCCGAACAGACGGAAAACACCTGCCAGACCCGTCTGAACAACCTGCCGAGCACGCCGGAGCCACCTGCTCGACTCGCCGGAACCACCTACCTGACATGCCCAAATCACCAGCCGGGTATGCCAGAACCACTTGGCGGACACTCCGGAATCATCTGCCGGACATGCCGGAACCAGCTCTCAGACACACCAGAACCACGTGCCGGAGACGCCGGAAGCACCTGCCGAGCATGCCGGAGCCACCTGCTCGACTCGCCAGAAACACCTGCCGGACACGCCAAAATCACCTGCGGGGTACGCCAGAACCACCTGGCGGACACTCCGAAACCACCTGTCGCGCATGCCGGAACCACCTCTCAGAAGTGCCGGAAGCACGTGCCGGACACGCCGGAATCACCTACCGGACAGACCGGAACCACCTGCCAAGCATGCCGCAGCCGCCTGTTCGACTCGCTGGAACCACCTGCCGGACAGGCCAATATAAACTGCTGGCTATGCCAGAACCACCTGGGGGACGGTCCGGAATCACCTGCCAGCCATGGCGGAACCACCTCTCAGACGTACCAGAACCACCTGCCAGAGAAGCTGGAAACACGTCCTGGACAGTCTGGAACCACCTGCCAGCCAAGCCTGAACCACCTGCCAAGCACAACGGAACAACCTGCCAGACACGCCAAAATCACCTGCGTGTTATGCCAGAACCACTTGGAGGACTCTCTCGGATGACCTGCCGGGCATGCCGGAACCACCTCTCAGACGTGCCAGAACCATGTGGCGGACAGTCCGGAATCACCTGTTGGGCATGCGCAACCACCTCTGAGACGTACCAGAACCACATGCCGTGCAGGCTGGAACCACCTACCGGACAGACCGGAATCACCTTTCGGGCATTCCGGAACCACCTGTCAGATGTGCCAGAAACACGTGCCGGAGATGCCGGAATCACCTGCCAAGCACGTTGGAACCACCTGCTCAACTCGCCTGAACCACCTGCCGGACATGCCAAAATCACCTGCCGACTATGCCAGAACCACTTGGCGAACACTCCGGAATCACTTGCCGGGCATGCAGGAACCACCTCTCAGACATGCCAGAACCCCGTGCCAATGACCCCGGAAGCACCAGCCGAGCACGCCGGAACCACCTGCTCGACTCGCCAGAACCACCTGCCGATCACGCAAAAATCACCTGCCGGCTACGCCACAACCAGTTGGTGAACACTTTGGAATCACCTGCCAGGCTTGCTGGAACCACCTGCCAGTCATGCCAAAATCACCTGCCAACTACGCCAGAACCGCTTGGCGGACACTGCGGAAACACCTGTCGGGCCGGCTGGAACCACATCTCAGACGTGCCAGAAACGTGTTCATGAGATGCTGGAACCACACCCCGAACAGACGGATACCACCTGCCAGAACCGCCTGAACCACCTGCTGAGCACGCCGGAACCATCTGCTCGACTCACCGGTACCACCTCCCTGACACGCCAAAATCACCTGCTGGGTATGCCAGAACCACTTGGCGGACACTCCGGAATCATCTGCCGGACATGCCGGAACCAGCTCTCAGACACACCAGAACCAAGTGCTGTAGACGCCGGAAGCACCTGCCGAGCATGCCGGAGCCACCTGCTCGACTCGCCAGAAACACCTGCCGGAAACGCCAAAATCACCTGCCGGGTATGCCAGAACCACCTGGCGGACACTACGAAATTACCTGCCGCGCATGCTGGAACCACCTCTCATGTGCCGGAAGCACGTGCCAGACACGCCGGAAACACCGTCCGGACAGACCGGAACCACCTGCCAAGAACGCCAGAGCCACCTGTTCGACTCGCTGGAACCACCTGAAGGAGAGGCCAATATCAACTGCTGGCTATGCCAGAACCACCTGGGGGACAGTCCGGGATCACCTGCCAGCCATGGCGGAACCACCTCTCAGACGTACCAGAACCACCTGCCGGAGAAGCTGGAAACACGTCCTGGACAGACTGGAACCACGTGACGGCCATGCCTGAACCACCTGCCGAGCACGGCGGAACCACCTGCCGGAGACGCCAAAATCACCTGCGGGCTACGCCAGAACCACTTGGACGACTCTCCGAAATGACCTGCCGGGCATGTTGGAACTACCTCTCAGACGTGCCAGAAGCACGTGGCGGACAGTCCGGAATCACCTGTTGGGCATACGCAACCACCTCTGAGACGTACCAGAACCACGTGCCGTGCACGCCGGAACCACCTACCGGACAGACCGGAATCAACATTTGGGCATGCCGGAACCACCAGTCAGATGTGCCAGAAACACGTGCCAGAGACGCCGGAAGCACCTGCCGAGCACGTCGCAAGCACCTGCTCAACTCGCCTGAACCACCTGCCGGACACGCCAAAATCACCTGCCCGCTACACCAGCACCACTTCGGGGACAAGCCGGAATCACGTGAGGGGCATGCCGGCACAGCCTCTCAGACTGAACCTCGTGCCGGACACCACAGAACCACCTGCCGGACAGACCGGAACCACCTGCCGGACACGCCGGAACCACCGGCTTGACCCGCCGGAACGACCGCTGGACATGCAAAATCACCTGACAGCTACGCCGGAAACACTTGGCGAACACTCCGGAATCACCTGCCGGGCATGCCGGAACCACCTCTCAGATATGCCAGAACCACGTGCCAATGACCCCGGAAGCACCAGCCGAGCACGCCGGAACCACCTGCTCGACTCGCCAGAACCACCTGCCGGACACGCAAAAATCACCTGCCGGCTACGCCACAACCAGTTGGGGAACACTTCAGAATCACCTGCCGGGCTTGCTGGAACCACCTGCCGGTCATGCCAAAATCACCTGCCAACTACGCCAGTACCACTTGGCGGACACTGTGGAAACACCTGTCGGGCCGGCCGGAACCACATCTCAGACGTGCCAGAACCATGTGCATGAGATGCTGGAACCACACCCCCAACAGACGGAAAACACCTGCCAGACCCGTCTGAACAACATGCCGAGCACGCCGGAGCCACCTGCTCGACTCGCCGGAGCCACCTACCTGACATGCCCAAATCACCAGCCGGGTATGCCAGAACCACTTGGCGGACACTCCGGAATCATCTGCCGGACATGCCGGAACCAGCTCTCAGACACACCAGAACCACGTGCCGGAGACGCCGGAAGCACCTGCCGAGCATGCCGGAGCCACCTGCTCGACTCGCCAGAAACACCTGCCGGACATGCCAAAATCACCTGCCCTGTACGCCATAACCACCTGGCGGACACTCCGAAACCACCTGTCGCGCATGCCGGAGCCAACTCTCAGACGTGCTGGAAGCACGTGCCGGACACGCCGGAATCACCTACCGGACAGACCGGAACCACCTGCCGAGCACGCCGGAGCCACCTGTTCGACTCGCTGGAACCACCTGCCGGACAGGCCAATATCAACTGCTGGCTATGCCAGAACCACCTGGGGGACGGTCCGGAATCACCTGCCAGCCATGGCGGAACCACCTCTCAGACGTACCAGAAACACCTGCCGGAGAAGCTGGAAACACGTCCTGGACAGTCTGGAACCACCTGCCGGCCAAGCCTGAACCACCTGCCAAGCACAACTGAACAACCTGCCAGACTCGCCAAAATCACCTGCGTGTTATGCCAGAAACACTTGGAGGACTCTCTGGGATGACCTGCTGGGCATGCCGGAACCACCTCTCAGACGTGCCAGAACCATGTGGCGGAAAGTCCGGAATCACCTGTTGGGCATGCTCAACCACGTCTGAGACGTACCAGAACCACATGCCGTGCAGGCTGGAACCACCTACCGGACAGACCGGAATCACCTTTCGGGCATGCCGGAACCACCTGTCAGATGTGCCAGAAACACGTGCCGGAGACGCCGGAAGCACCTGCCAAGCACGTTGGAACCACCTGCTCAACTCGCCTGATCCACCTCCCGGACATGCCAAAATCACCTGCCGACTATGCCAGAACCACTTGGCGAACACTCCGGAATCAATTGCCGGGCATGCAGGAACCACCTCTCAGACATGCCAGAACCCCGTGCCAATGACCCCGGAAGCACCAGCCGAGCACGCCGGAACCACCTGCTCGACTCGCCAGAACCACCTGCCGATCACGCAAAAATCACCTGCCGGCTACGCCACAACCAGTTGGTGAACACTTTGGAATCACCTGCCAGGCTTGCTGGAACCACCTGCCAGTCATGCCAAAATCACCTGCCAACTACGCCAGAACCGCTTGGCGGACACTGCGGAAACACCTGTCGGGCCGGCTGGAACCACATCTCAGACGTGCCAGAAACGTGTTCATGAGATGCTGGAACCACACCCCGAACAGACGGATACCACCTGCCAGAACCGCCTGAACCACCTGCTGAGCACGCCGGAACCACCTGCTCGACTCACCGGTACCACCTCCCTGACACGCCAAAATCACCTGCTGGGTATGCCAGAACCACTTGGCGGACACTCCGGAATCATCTGCCGGACATGCCGGAACCAGCTCTCAGACACACCAGAACCACGTGCCGGAGACGCCGGAAGCACCTGCCGAGCATGCCGGAGCCACCTGCTCGACTCGCCAGAAACACCTGCCGGACACGCCAAAATCACCTGCCGGGTACGCCAGAACCACCTGGCGGACACTCCGAAACCACCTGTCACGCATGCCGGAACCACCTCTCAGACGTGCCGGAAGCACGTGCCGGACACGCCGGAATCACCTACCGGACAGACCGGAACCACCTGCCGAGCACGCCGGAGCCACCTGTTCGACTCGCTGGAACCACCTGCCGGACAGGCCAATATCAACTGCTGGCTATGCCAGAACCACCTGGGGGACGGTCCGGAATCACCTGCCAGCCATGGCGGAACCACCTCTCAGACGTACCAGAACCACCTGCCGGAGAAGCTGGAAACACGTCCTGTACAGTCTGGAACCACCTGCCGGCCAAGCCTGAACCACCTGCCAAGCACAACGGAACAACCTGCCAGACACGCCAAAATCACCTGCGTGTTATGCCAGAACCACTTGGAGGACTCTCTGGGATGACCAGCCGGGCATGCCGGAACCACCTCTCAGACGTGCCAGAACCATGTGGTGGACAGTCCGGAATCACCTGTTGGGCATACGCAACCACCTCTGACACGTACCAGAACCACGTGCCGTGCACGCCGGAACCACCTACCGGACAGACCGGAATCAACTTTTGGGCATGCCGGAACCACCAGTCAGATGTGCCAGAAACACGTGCCGGAGACGCCGGAAGCACCTGCCGAGCACGTCGCAAGCACCTGCTCAACTCGCCTGAACCACATGCCGGACACGCCAAAATCACCTGCCCGCTACACCAGCACCACTTCGGGGACAAGCCGGAATCACGTGAGGGGCATGCCGGCACAGCCTCTCAGACTGAACCTCGTGCCGGACACCACAGAACCACCTGCCGGACAGACCGGAACCACCTGCCGGACACGCCGGAACCACCGGCTCGACCCGCCGGAACGACCGCTGGACATGCAAAATCACCTGCCGGCTACACCGGAAACACTTGGCGAACACTCCGGAATCACCTGCCGGGCATGCCGGAACCACCTCTCAGATATGCCAGAACCACGGGCCAATGACCCCGGAAGCACCTGCCGAGCACGCCGGAACCACCTGTTCGACTCGCCAGAACCACCTGCCGGACACGCAAAAATCACCTGCCGGCTACGCCACAACCAGTTGGGGAACACTTCGGAATCACCTGCCGGGCTTGCTGGAACCACCTGCCGGTCATGCCAAAATCACCTGCCAACTACGCCAGTACCACTTGGCGGACACTGTGGAAACACCTGTCGGGCCGGCAGGAACCACATCTCACACGTGCCAGAACCATGTGCATGAGATGCTGGAACCACACCCCGAACAGACGGAAAACACCTGCCAGACCCGTCTGAACAACCTGCCGAGCACGCCGGAGCCACCTGCTCGACTCGCCGGAACCACCTACCTGACATGCCCAAATCACCAGCCGGGTATGCCAGAACCACTTGGCGGACACTCCGGAATCATCTGCCGGACATGCCGGAACCAGCTCTCAGACACACCAGAACCACGTGCCGGAGACGCCGGAAGCACCTGCCGAGCATGCCGGAGCCACCTGCTCGACTCGCCAGAAACACCTGCCGGACACGCCAAAATCACCTGCCGGGTACGCCAGAACCACCTGGCGGACACTCCGAAATCACCTGTCGCGCATGCCGGAACCACCTCTCAGACGTGCCGGAAGCACGTGCCGGACACGCCGGAATCACCTACCGGACAGACCGGAACCACCTGCCGAGCACGCCGGAGCCACCTGTTCGACTCGCTGGAACCACCTGCCGGACAGGCCAATATCAACTGCTGGCTATGCCAGAACCACCTGGGGGACAGTCCGGGATCACCTGCCAGCCATGGCGGAACCACCTCTCAGACGTACCAGAACCACATGCCGGAGAAGCTGGAAACACGTCCTGGACAGACTGGAACCACGTGACGGCCGTGCCTGAACCACCTGCCGAGCACGGCGGAACCACCTGCCGGACACGCCAAAATCACCTGCGGGCTACGCCAGAACCACTTGGACGACTCTCCGAAATGACCTGCCGGGCATGTTGGAACCACCTCTCAGACTTGCCAGAAGCACGTGGCGGACAGTCCGGAATCACCTGTTGGGCATACGCAACCACCTCTGAGACGTACCAGAACCACGTGCCGTGCACGCCGGAACCACCTACCTGACAGACCGGAATCAACTTTTGGGCATGCCGGAACCACCAGTTAGATGTGCCAGAAACACGTGCCGGAGACGCCGGAAGCACCTGCCAAGCACGTCGCAACCACCTGCTCAACTCGCCTGAACCACCTGCCGGACACGCCAAAATCACCTGCCCGCTACACCAGCACCACTTCGGGGACAAGCCGGAATCACGTGAGGGGCATGCCGGCACAGCCTCTCAGACTGAACCTCGTGCCGGACACCACAGAACCACCTGCCGGACAGACCGGAACCACCTGCCGGACACGCCGGAACCACCGGCTCGACCCGCCGGAACGACTGCTGGACATGCAAAATCACCTGCCGGCTACGCCGGAAACACTTGGCGAACACTCCGGAATCACCTGCCGGGCATGCCGGAACCACCTGCTCGACTCGCCAGAACCACCTGCCGGACACGCAAAAATCACCTGCCGGCTACGCCACAACCAGTTGGGGAACACTTCGGAATCACCTGCCGGGCTTGCTGGAACCACCTGCCGGTCATGCCAAAATCACCTGCCAACTACGCCAGTACCACTTGGCGGACACTGTGGAAACACCTGTCGGGCCGGCCGGAACCACATCTCAGACGTGCCAGAACCATGTGCATGAGATGCTGGAACCACACCCCGAACAGACGGAAAACACCTGCCAGACCCGTCTGAACAACCTGCCGAGCACGCCGGAGCCACCTGCTCGACTCGCCGGAACCACCTACCTGACATGCCCAAATCACCAGCCGGGTATGCCAGAACCACTTGGCGGACACTCCGGAATCATCTGCCGGACATGCCGGAACCAGCTCTCAGACACACCAGAACCACGTGCCGGAGACGCCGGAAGCACCTGCCGAGCATGCCGGAGCCACCTGCTCGACTCGCCAGAAACACCTGCCGGACACGCCAAAATCACCTGCGGGGTACGCCAGAACCACCTGGCGGACACTCCGAAACCACCTGTCGCGCATGCCGGAACCACCTCTCAGAAGTGCCGGAAGCACGTGCCGGACACGCCGGAATCACCTACCGGACAGACCGGAACCACCTGCCGAGCATGCTGGAGCCACCTGTTCGACTCGCTGGAACCACCTGCCGGACAGGCCAATATAAACTGCTGGCTATGCCAGAACCACCTGGGGGACGGTCCGGAATCACCTGCCAGCCATGGCGGAACCACCTCTCAGACGTACCAGAACCACCTGCCAGAGAAGCTGGAAACACGTCCTGGACAGTCTGGAACCACCTGCCGGCCAAGCCTGAACCACCTGCCAAGCACAACGGAACAACCTGCCAGACACGCCAAAATCACCTGCGTGTTATGCCAGAACCACTTGGAGGACTCTCTGGGATGACCTGCCGGGCATGCCGTAACCACCTCTCAGACGTGCCAGAACCATGTGGCGGACAGTCCGGAATCACCTGTTGGGCATGCGCAACCACCTCTGAGACGTACGAGAACCACATGCCGTGCAGGGTGGAACCACCTACCGGACAGACCGGAATCACCCTTCGGGCATGCCGGAACCACCTGTCAGATGTGCCAGAAACACGTGCCGGAGACGCCGGAAGCACCTGCCAAGCACGTTGGAACCACCTGCTCAACTCGCCTGAACCACCTGCCGGACATGCCAAAATCACCTGCCGACTATGCCAGAACCACTTTGCGAACACTCCGGAATCACCTGCCGGGCATGCAGGAACCACCTCTCAGACATGCCAGAACCCCGTGCCAATGACCCCGGAAGCACCAGCCGAGCACGCCGGAACCACCTGCTCGACTCGCCAGAACCGCCTGCCGATCACGCAAAAATCACCTGCCGGCTACGCCACAACCAGTTGGTGAACACTTTGGAATCACCTGCCAGGCTTGCTGGAACCACCTGCCAGTCATGCCAAAATCACCTGCCAACTACACCAGAACCGCTTGGCGGACACTGCGGAAACACCGGTCGGGCCGGCTGGAACCACATCTCAGACGTGCCAGAAACGTGTTCATGAGATGCTGGAACCACACCCCGAACAGACGGATACCACCTGCCAGAACCGCCTGAACCACCTGCTGAGCACGCCAGAACCACCTGCTCGACTCACCGGTACCACCTCCAGACACGCCAAAATCACCTGCTGGGTATGCCAGAACCACTTGGCGGACACTCCGGAATCATCTGCCGGACATGCCGGAACCAGCTCTCAGACACACCAGAACCAAGTGCCGGAGACGCCGGAAGCACCTGCCGAGCATGCCGGAGCCACCTGCTCGACTCGCCAGAAACACCTGCCGGACACGCCAAAATCACCTGCCGGGCATGCCAGAACCACCTGGCGGACACTACGGAATCACCTGCCGCGCATGCCGGAACCACCTCTCAGACGTGCCGGAAGCACGTGCCGGACACGCCGGAAACACCTACCGGACAGACCGGAACCACCTGCCAAGAACGCCGGAGACACCTGTTCGACTCGCTGGAACCACCTGCCGGACAGGCCAATATCAACTGCTGGCTATGCCAGAACCACCTGGGGGACAGTCCGGGATCACCTGCCAGCCATGGCGGAACCACCTCTCAGACGTACCAGAACCACCTGCCGGAGAAGCTGGAAACACGTCCTGGACAGACTGGAACCACGTGACGGCCGTGCCTGAACCACCTGCCGAGCACGGCGGAACCACCTGCCGGACACGCCAAAATCACCTGCGGGCTACGCCAGAACCACTTGGACGACTCTCCGAAATGACCTGCCGGGCATGTTGGAACCACGTCTCAGACTTGCCAGAAGCACGTGGCGGACAGTCCGGAATCACCTGTTGGGCATACGCAACCACCTCTGAGACGTACCAGAACCACGTGCCGTGCACGCCGGAACCACCTACCGGACAGACCGGAATCAACTTTTGGGCATGCCGGAACCACCAGTCAGATGTGCCAGAAAAACGTGCCGGAGACGCCGGAAGCACTTGCCGAGCACGTCGCAACCACCTGCTCAACTCGCCTGAACCACTTGCCGGACATGCCAAAATCACCTGCCCACTACACCAGCAC
Source organism: Equus caballus (assembly GCF_041296265.1). NCBI lineage: Eukaryota > Metazoa > Chordata > Mammalia > Perissodactyla > Equidae > Equus > Equus caballus. Next base: position 5,085,079 of record NC_091710.1, read on the forward strand.
CACTTCGGGGACAAGCCGGAATCACGTGAGGGGCATGCCGGCACAGCCTCTCAGACTGAACCTCGTGCCGGACACCACAGAACCACCTGCCGGACAGACCGGAACCACCTGCCGGACACGCCGGAACCACTGGCTCGACCCGCCGGAACGACTGCTGGACATGCAAAATCACCTGCCGGCTACGCCGGAAACACTTGGCGAACACTCCGGAATCACCTGCCGGGCATGCCGGAACCACCTGCTCGACTCGCCAGAACCACCTGCCGGACACGCAAAAATCACATGCCGGCTACGCCACAACCAGTTGGGGAACACTTCGGAATCACCTGCCGGGCTTGCTGGAACCACCTGCCGGTCATGCCAAAATCACCTGCCAACTACGCCAGTACCACTTGGCGGACACTGTGGAAACACCTGTCGGGCCGGCCGGAACCACATCTCAGACGTGCCAGAACCATGTGCATGAGATGCTGGAACCACACCCCGAACAGACGGAAAACACCTGCCAGACCCGTCTGAACAACCTGCCGAGCACGCCGGAGCCACCTGCTCGACTCGCCGGAACCACCTACCTGACATGCCCAAATCACCAGCCGGGTATGCCAGAACCACTTGGCGGACACTCCGGAATCATCTGCCGGACATGCCGGAACCAGCTCTCAGACACACCAGAACCACGTGCCGGAGACGCCGGAAGCACCTGCCGAGCATGCCGGAGCCACCTGCTCGACTCGCCAGAAACACCTGCCGGACACGCCAAAATCACCTGCGGGGTACGCCAGAACCACCTGGCGGACACTCCGAAACCACCTGTCGCGCATGCCGGAACCACCTCTCAGAAGTGCCGGAAGCACGTGCCGGACACGCCGGAATCACCTACCGGACAGACCGGAACCACCTGCCAAGCATGCCGCAGCCGCCTGTTCGACTCGCTGGAACCACCTGCCGGACAGGCCAATATAAACTGCTGGCTATGCCAGAACCACCTGGGGGACGGTCCGGAATCACCTGCCAGCCATGGCGGAACCACCTCTCAGACGTACCAGAACCACCTGCCAGAGAAGCTGGAAACACGTCCTGGACAGTCTGGAACCACCTGCCAGCCAAGCCTGAACCACCTGCCAAGCACAACGGAACAACCTGCCAGACACGCCAAAATCACCTGCGTGTTATGCCAGAACCACTTGGAGGACTCTCTCGGATGACCTGCCGGGCATGCCGGAACCACCTCTCAGACGTGCCAGAACCATGTGGCGGACAGTCCGGAATCACCTGTTGGGCATGCGCAACCACCTCTGAGACGTACCAGAACCACATGCCGTGCAGGCTGGAACCACCTACCGGACAGACCGGAATCACCTTTCGGGCATTCCGGAACCACCTGTCAGATGTGCCAGAAACACGTGCCGGAGATGCCGGAATCACCTGCCAAGCACGTTGGAACCACCTGCTCAACTCGCCTGAACCACCTGCCGGACATGCCAAAATCACCTGCCGACTATGCCAGAACCACTTGGCGAACACTCCGGAATCACTTGCCGGGCATGCAGGAACCACCTCTCAGACATGCCAGAACCCCGTGCCAATGACCCCGGAAGCACCAGCCGAGCACGCCGGAACCACCTGCTCGACTCGCCAGAACCACCTGCCGATCACGCAAAAATCACCTGCCGGCTACGCCACAACCAGTTGGTGAACACTTTGGAATCACCTGCCAGGCTTGCTGGAACCACCTGCCAGTCATGCCAAAATCACCTGCCAACTACGCCAGAACCGCTTGGCGGACACTGCGGAAACACCTGTCGGGCCGGCTGGAACCACATCTCAGACGTGCCAGAAACGTGTTCATGAGATGCTGGAACCACACCCCGAACAGACGGATACCACCTGCCAGAACCGCCTGAACCACCTGCTGAGCACGCCGGAACCATCTGCTCGACTCACCGGTACCACCTCCCTGACACGCCAAAATCACCTGCTGGGTATGCCAGAACCACTTGGCGGACACTCCGGAATCATCTGCCGGACATGCCGGAACCAGCTCTCAGACACACCAGAACCAAGTGCTGTAGACGCCGGAAGCACCTGCCGAGCATGCCGGAGCCACCTGCTCGACTCGCCAGAAACACCTGCCGGAAACGCCAAAATCACCTGCCGGGTATGCCAGAACCACCTGGCGGACACTACGAAATTACCTGCCGCGCATGCTGGAACCACCTCTCATGTGCCGGAAGCACGTGCCAGACACGCCGGAAACACCGTCCGGACAGACCGGAACCACCTGCCAAGAACGCCAGAGCCACCTGTTCGACTCGCTGGAACCACCTGAAGGAGAGGCCAATATCAACTGCTGGCTATGCCAGAACCACCTGGGGGACAGTCCGGGATCACCTGCCAGCCATGGCGGAACCACCTCTCAGACGTACCAGAACCACCTGCCGGAGAAGCTGGAAACACGTCCTGGACAGACTGGAACCACGTGACGGCCATGCCTGAACCACCTGCCGAGCACGGCGGAACCACCTGCCGGAGACGCCAAAATCACCTGCGGGCTACGCCAGAACCACTTGGACGACTCTCCGAAATGACCTGCCGGGCATGTTGGAACTACCTCTCAGACGTGCCAGAAGCACGTGGCGGACAGTCCGGAATCACCTGTTGGGCATACGCAACCACCTCTGAGACGTACCAGAACCACGTGCCGTGCACGCCGGAACCACCTACCGGACAGACCGGAATCAACATTTGGGCATGCCGGAACCACCAGTCAGATGTGCCAGAAACACGTGCCAGAGACGCCGGAAGCACCTGCCGAGCACGTCGCAAGCACCTGCTCAACTCGCCTGAACCACCTGCCGGACACGCCAAAATCACCTGCCCGCTACACCAGCACCACTTCGGGGACAAGCCGGAATCACGTGAGGGGCATGCCGGCACAGCCTCTCAGACTGAACCTCGTGCCGGACACCACAGAACCACCTGCCGGACAGACCGGAACCACCTGCCGGACACGCCGGAACCACCGGCTTGACCCGCCGGAACGACCGCTGGACATGCAAAATCACCTGACAGCTACGCCGGAAACACTTGGCGAACACTCCGGAATCACCTGCCGGGCATGCCGGAACCACCTCTCAGATATGCCAGAACCACGTGCCAATGACCCCGGAAGCACCAGCCGAGCACGCCGGAACCACCTGCTCGACTCGCCAGAACCACCTGCCGGACACGCAAAAATCACCTGCCGGCTACGCCACAACCAGTTGGGGAACACTTCAGAATCACCTGCCGGGCTTGCTGGAACCACCTGCCGGTCATGCCAAAATCACCTGCCAACTACGCCAGTACCACTTGGCGGACACTGTGGAAACACCTGTCGGGCCGGCCGGAACCACATCTCAGACGTGCCAGAACCATGTGCATGAGATGCTGGAACCACACCCCCAACAGACGGAAAACACCTGCCAGACCCGTCTGAACAACATGCCGAGCACGCCGGAGCCACCTGCTCGACTCGCCGGAGCCACCTACCTGACATGCCCAAATCACCAGCCGGGTATGCCAGAACCACTTGGCGGACACTCCGGAATCATCTGCCGGACATGCCGGAACCAGCTCTCAGACACACCAGAACCACGTGCCGGAGACGCCGGAAGCACCTGCCGAGCATGCCGGAGCCACCTGCTCGACTCGCCAGAAACACCTGCCGGACATGCCAAAATCACCTGCCCTGTAAGCCATAACCACCTGGCGGACACTCCGAAACCACCTGTCGCGCATGCCGGAGCCAACTCTCAGACGTGCTGGAAGCACGTGCCGGACACGCCGGAATCACCTACCGGACAGACCGGAACCACCTGCCGAGCACGCCGGAGCCACCTGTTCGACTCGCTGGAACCACCTGCCGGACAGGCCAATATCAACTGCTGGCTATGCCAGAACCACCTGGGGGACGGTCCGGAATCACCTGCCAGCCATGGCGGAACCACCTCTCAGACGTACCAGAAACACCTGCCGGAGAAGCTGGAAACACGTCCTGGACAGTCTGGAACCACCTGCCGGCCAAGCCTGAACCACCTGCCAAGCACAACTGAACAACCTGCCAGACTCGCCAAAATCACCTGCGTGTTATGCCAGAAACACTTGGAGGACTCTCTGGGATGACCTGCTGGGCATGCCGGAACCACCTCTCAGACGTGCCAGAACCATGTGGCGGAAAGTCCGGAATCACCTGTTGGGCATGCTCAACCACGTCTGAGACGTACCAGAACCACATGCCGTGCAGGCTGGAACCACCTACCGGACAGACCGGAATCACCTTTCGGGCATGCCGGAACCACCTGTCAGATGTGCCAGAAACACGTGCCGGAGACGCCGGAAGCACCTGCCAAGCACGTTGGAACCACCTGCTCAACTCGCCTGATCCACCTCCCGGACATGCCAAAATCACCTGCCGACTATGCCAGAACCACTTGGCGAACACTCCGGAATCAATTGCCGGGCATGCAGGAACCACCTCTCAGACATGCCAGAACCCCGTGCCAATGACCCCGGAAGCACCAGCCGAGCACGCCGGAACCACCTGCTCGACTCGCCAGAACCACCTGCCGATCACGCAAAAATCACCTGCCGGCTACGCCACAACCAGTTGGTGAACACTTTGGAATCACCTGCCAGGCTTGCTGGAACCACCTGCCAGTCATGCCAAAATCACCTGCCAACTACGCCAGAACCGCTTGGCGGACACTGCGGAAACACCTGTCGGGCCGGCTGGAACCACATCTCAGACGTGCCAGAAACGTGTTCATGAGATGCTGGAACCACACCCCGAACAGACGGATACCACCTGCCAGAACCGCCTGAACCACCTGCTGAGCACGCCGGAACCACCTGCTCGACTCACCGGTACCACCTCCCTGACACGCCAAAATCACCTGCTGGGTATGCCAGAACCACTTGGCGGACACTCCGGAATCATCTGCCGGACATGCCGGAACCAGCTCTCAGACACACCAGAACCACGTGCCGGAGACGCCGGAAGCACCTGCCGAGCATGCCGGAGCCACCTGCTCGACTCGCCAGAAACACCTGCCGGACACGCCAAAATCACCTGCCGGGTACGCCAGAACCACCTGGCGGACACTCCGAAACCACCTGTCACGCATGCCGGAACCACCTCTCAGACGTGCCGGAAGCACGTGCCGGACACGCCGGAATCACCTACCGGACAGACCGGAACCACCTGCCGAGCACGCCGGAGCCACCTGTTCGACTCGCTGGAACCACCTGCCGGACAGGCCAATATCAACTGCTGGCTATGCCAGAACCACCTGGGGGACGGTCCGGAATCACCTGCCAGCCATGGCGGAACCACCTCTCAGACGTACCAGAACCACCTGCCGGAGAAGCTGGAAACACGTCCTGTACAGTCTGGAACCACCTGCCGGCCAAGCCTGAACCACCTGCCAAGCACAACGGAACAACCTGCCAGACACGCCAAAATCACCTGCGTGTTATGCCAGAACCACTTGGAGGACTCTCTGGGATGACCAGCCGGGCATGCCGGAACCACCTCTCAGACGTGCCAGAACCATGTGGTGGACAGTCCGGAATCACCTGTTGGGCATACGCAACCACCTCTGACACGTACCAGAACCACGTGCCGTGCACGCCGGAACCACCTACCGGACAGACCGGAATCAACTTTTGGGCATGCCGGAACCACCAGTCAGATGTGCCAGAAACACGTGCCGGAGACGCCGGAAGCACCTGCCGAGCACGTCGCAAGCACCTGCTCAACTCGCCTGAACCACATGCCGGACACGCCAAAATCACCTGCCCGCTACACCAGCACCACTTCGGGGACAAGCCGGAATCACGTGAGGGGCATGCCGGCACAGCCTCTCAGACTGAACCTCGTGCCGGACACCACAGAACCACCTGCCGGACAGACCGGAACCACCTGCCGGACACGCCGGAACCACCGGCTCGACCCGCCGGAACGACCGCTGGACATGCAAAATCACCTGCCGGCTACACCGGAAACACTTGGCGAACACTCCGGAATCACCTGCCGGGCATGCCGGAACCACCTCTCAGATATGCCAGAACCACGGGCCAATGACCCCGGAAGCACCTGCCGAGCACGCCGGAACCACCTGTTCGACTCGCCAGAACCACCTGCCGGACACGCAAAAATCACCTGCCGGCTACGCCACAACCAGTTGGGGAACACTTCGGAATCACCTGCCGGGCTTGCTGGAACCACCTGCCGGTCATGCCAAAATCACCTGCCAACTACGCCAGTACCACTTGGCGGACACTGTGGAAACACCTGTCGGGCCGGCAGGAACCACATCTCACACGTGCCAGAACCATGTGCATGAGATGCTGGAACCACACCCCGAACAGACGGAAAACACCTGCCAGACCCGTCTGAACAACCTGCCGAGCACGCCGGAGCCACCTGCTCGACTCGCCGGAACCACCTACCTGACATGCCCAAATCACCAGCCGGGTATGCCAGAACCACTTGGCGGACACTCCGGAATCATCTGCCGGACATGCCGGAACCAGCTCTCAGACACACCAGAACCACGTGCCGGAGACGCCGGAAGCACCTGCCGAGCATGCCGGAGCCACCTGCTCGACTCGCCAGAAACACCTGCCGGACACGCCAAAATCACCTGCCGGGTACGCCAGAACCACCTGGCGGACACTCCGAAATCACCTGTCGCGCATGCCGGAACCACCTCTCAGACGTGCCGGAAGCACGTGCCGGACACGCCGGAATCACCTACCGGACAGACCGGAACCACCTGCCGAGCACGCCGGAGCCACCTGTTCGACTCGCTGGAACCACCTGCCGGACAGGCCAATATCAACTGCTGGCTATGCCAGAACCACCTGGGGGACAGTCCGGGATCACCTGCCAGCCATGGCGGAACCACCTCTCAGACGTACCAGAACCACATGCCGGAGAAGCTGGAAACACGTCCTGGACAGACTGGAACCACGTGACGGCCGTGCCTGAACCACCTGCCGAGCACGGCGGAACCACCTGCCGGACACGCCAAAATCACCTGCGGGCTACGCCAGAACCACTTGGACGACTCTCCGAAATGACCTGCCGGGCATGTTGGAACCACCTCTCAGACTTGCCAGAAGCACGTGGCGGACAGTCCGGAATCACCTGTTGGGCATACGCAACCACCTCTGAGACGTACCAGAACCACGTGCCGTGCACGCCGGAACCACCTACCTGACAGACCGGAATCAACTTTTGGGCATGCCGGAACCACCAGTTAGATGTGCCAGAAACACGTGCCGGAGACGCCGGAAGCACCTGCCAAGCACGTCGCAACCACCTGCTCAACTCGCCTGAACCACCTGCCGGACACGCCAAAATCACCTGCCCGCTACACCAGCACCACTTCGGGGACAAGCCGGAATCACGTGAGGGGCATGCCGGCACAGCCTCTCAGACTGAACCTCGTGCCGGACACCACAGAACCACCTGCCGGACAGACCGGAACCACCTGCCGGACACGCCGGAACCACCGGCTCGACCCGCCGGAACGACTGCTGGACATGCAAAATCACCTGCCGGCTACGCCGGAAACACTTGGCGAACACTCCGGAATCACCTGCCGGGCATGCCGGAACCACCTGCTCGACTCGCCAGAACCACCTGCCGGACACGCAAAAATCACCTGCCGGCTACGCCACAACCAGTTGGGGAACACTTCGGAATCACCTGCCGGGCTTGCTGGAACCACCTGCCGGTCATGCCAAAATCACCTGCCAACTACGCCAGTACCACTTGGCGGACACTGTGGAAACACCTGTCGGGCCGGCCGGAACCACATCTCAGACGTGCCAGAACCATGTGCATGAGATGCTGGAACCACACCCCGAACAGACGGAAAACACCTGCCAGACCCGTCTGAACAACCTGCCGAGCACGCCGGAGCCACCTGCTCGACTCGCCGGAACCACCTACCTGACATGCCCAAATCACCAGCCGGGTATGCCAGAACCACTTGGCGGACACTCCGGAATCATCTGCCGGACATGCCGGAACCAGCTCTCAGACACACCAGAACCACGTGCCGGAGACGCCGGAAGCACCTGCCGAGCATGCCGGAGCCACCTGCTCGACTCGCCAGAAACACCTGCCGGACACGCCAAAATCACCTGCCGGGTACGCCAGAACCACCTGGCGGACACTCCGAAACCACCTGTCGCGCATGCCGGAACCACCTCTCAGAAGTGCCGGAAGCACGTGCCGGACACGCCGGAATCACCTACCGGACAGACCGGAACCACCTGCCGAGCATGCTGGAGCCACCTGTTCGACTCGCTGGAACCACCTGCCGGACAGGCCAATATCAACTGCTGGCTATGCCAGAACCACCTGGGGGACGGTCCGGAATCACCTGCCAGCCATGGCGGAACCACCTCTCAGACGTACCAGAACCACCTGCCAGAGAAGCTGGAAACACGTCCTGGACAGTCTGGAACCACCTGCCGGCCAAGCCTGAACCACCTGCCAAGCACAACGGAACAACCTGCCAGACACGCCAAAATCACCTGCGTGTTATGCCAGAACCACTTGGAGGACTCTCTGGGATGACCTGCCGGGCATGCCGTAACCACCTCTCAGACGTGCCAGAACCATGTGGCGGACAGTCCGGAATCACCTGTTGGGCATGCGCAACCACCTCTGAGACGTACGAGAACCACATGCCGTGCAGGGTGGAACCACCTACCGGACAGACCGGAATCACCCTTCGGGCATGCCGGAACCACCTGTCAGATGTGCCAGAAACACGTGCCGGAGACGCCGGAAGCACCTGCCAAGCACGTTGGAACCACCTGCTCAACTCGCCTGAACCACCTGCCGGACATGCCAAAATCACCTGCCGACTATGCCAGAACCACTTTGCGAACACTCCGGAATCACCTGCCGGGCATGCAGGAACCACCTCTCAGACATGCCAGAACCCCGTGCCAATGACCCCGGAAGCACCAGCCGAGCACGCCGGAACCACCTGCTCGACTCGCCAGAACCGCCTGCCGATCACGCAAAAATCACCTGCCGGCTACGCCACAACCAGTTGGTGAACACTTTGGAATCACCTGCCAGGCTTGCTGGAACCACCTGCCAGTCATGCCAAAATCACCTGCCAACTACACCAGAACCGCTTGGCGGACACTGCGGAAACACCGGTCGGGCCGGCTGGAACCACATCTCAGACGTGCCAGAAACGTGTTCATGAGATGCTGGAACCACACCCCGAACAGACGGATACCACCTGCCAGAACCGCCTGAACCACCTGCTGAGCACGCCAGAACCACCTGCTCGACTCACCGGTACCACCTCCAGACACGCCAAAATCACCTGCTGGGTATGCCAGAACCACTTGGCGGACACTCCGGAATCATCTGCCGGACATGCCGGAACCAGCTCTCAGACACACCAGAACCAAGTGCCGGAGACGCCGGAAGCACCTGCCGAGCATGCCGGAGCCACCTGCTCGACTCGCCAGAAACACCTGCCGGACACGCCAAAATCACCTGCCGGGCATGCCAGAACCACCTGGCGGACACTACGGAATCACCTGCCGCGCATGCCGGAACCACCTCTCAGACGTGCCGGAAGCACGTGCCGGACACGCCGGAAACACCTACCGGACAGACCGGAACCACCTGCCAAGAACGCCGGAGACACCTGTTCGACTCGCTGGAACCACCTGCCGGACAGGCCAATATCAACTGCTGGCTATGCCAGAACCACCTGGGGGACAGTCCGGGATCACCTGCCAGCCATGGCGGAACCACCTCTCAGACGTACCAGAACCACCTGCCGGAGAAGCTGGAAACACGTCCTGGACAGACTGGAACCACGTGACGGCCGTGCCTGAACCACCTGCCGAGCACGGCGGAACCACCTGCCGGACACGCCAAAATCACCTGCGGGCTACGCCAGAACCACTTGGACGACTCTCCGAAATGACCTGCCGGGCATGTTGGAACCACCTCTCAGACGTGCCAGAAGCACGTGGCGGACAGTCCGGAATCACCTGTTGGGCATACGCAACCACCTCTGAGACGTACCAGAACCACGTGCCGTGCACGCCGGAACCACCTACCGGACAGACCGGAATCAACTTTTGGGCATGCCGGAACCACCAGTCAGATGTGCCAGAAACACGTGCCGGAGACGCCGGAAGCACCTGCCGAGCACGTCGCAACCACCTGCTCAACTCGCCTGAACCACCTGCCGGACATGCCAAAATCACCGGCCCGCTACACCAGCACCACTTCGGGGACAAGCCGGAATCACGTGAGGGGCATGCCGGCACAGCCTCTCAGACTGAACCTCGTGCCGGACACCACAGAACCACCTTCCGGACAGACCGGAACCACCTGCCGGACACGCCGGAACCACCGGCTCGACCCGCCGGAACGACCGCTGGACATGCAAAATCACCTGCCGGCTACGCCGGAAACACTTGGCGAACACTCCGGAATCACCTGCCGGGCATGCCGGAACCACCTCTCAGATATGCCAGAACCACGTGCCAATGACCCCGGAAGCACCAGCCGAGCACGCCGGAACCACCTGCTCGACTCGCCAGAACCACCTGCCGGACACGCAAAAATCACCTGCCGGCTACGCCACAACCAGTTGGGGAACACTTCGGAATCACCTGCCGGGCTTGCTGGAACCACCTGCCGGTCATGCCAAAATCACCTGCCAACTACGCCAGGACCACTTGCCGGACACTGTGGAAACACCTGTCGGGCCGGCCGGAACCACATCTCAGACGTGCGAGAACCAAGTGCATGAGATGCTGGAACCACACCCCGAAGAGACGGAAAACACCTGCCAGACCCGTCTGAACAACCTGCCGAGCACGCCGGAGCCACCTGCTCGACTCGCCGGAACCACCTACCTGACATGCCCAAATCACCAGCCGGGTATGCCAGAACCACTTGGCGGACACTCCGGAATCATCTGCCGGACATGCCGGAACCAGCTCTCAGACACACCAGAACCACGTGCCGGAGACGCCGGAAGCACCTGCCGAGCATGCCGGAGCCACCTGCTCGACTCGCCAGAAACACCTGCCGGACACGCCAAAATCACCTGCCGGGTACGCCAGAACCACCTGGCGGACACTCCGAAACCACCTGTCGCGCATGCCGGAACCACCTTTCAGACGTGCCGGAAGCACGTGCCGGACACGCCGGAATCACCTACCGGACAGACCGGAACCACCTGCCGAGCACGCTGGAGCCACCTGTTCGACTCGCTGGAACCACCTGCCGGACAGGCCAATATCAACTGCTGGCTATGCCAGAACCACCTGGGGGACGGTCCGGAATCACCTGCCAGCCATGGCGGAACCACCTCTCAGACGTACCAGAACCACCTGCCGGAGAAGGTGGAAACACGTCCTGGACAGTCTGGAACCACCTGCCGGCCAAGCCTGAACCACCTGCCAAGCACAACGGAACAACCTGCCAGACACGCCAAAATCACCTGCGTGTTATGCCAGAACCACTTGGAGGACTCTCTGGGATGACCTGCCGGGCATGCCGGAACCACCTCTCAGACGTGCCCGAACCATGTGGCGGACAGTCCGGAATCACCTGTTGGGCATGCGCAACCACCTCTGAGACGTACCAGAACCACATGCCGTGCAGGCTGGAACCACCTACCGGACAGACCGGAATCACCTTTCGGGCATGCCGGAACCACCTGTCAGATGTGCCAGAAACACGTGCCGGAGATGCCGGAAGCACCTGCCAAGCAAGTCGCAACCACCTGCTCAACTCGCCTGAACCACCTGCCGGACATGCCAAAATCACCTGCCGACTATGCCAGAACCACTTGGCGAACACTCCGGAATCACTTGCCGGGCATGCAGGAACCACCTCTCAGACATGCCAGAACCCCGTGCCAATGACCCCGGAAGCACCAGCCGAGCACTCCGGAACCACCTGCTCGACTCGCCAGAACCACCTGCCGATCACGCAAAAATCACCTGCCGGCTACGCCACAACCAGTTGGTGAACACTTTGGAATCACCTGCCAGGCTTGCTGGAACCACCTGCCAGTCATGCCAAAATCACCTGCCAACTACGCCAGAACCGCTTGGCGGACACTGCGGAAAGACCTGTCGGGCCGGCTGGAACCACATCTCAGACGTGCCAGAAACGTGTTCATGAGATGCTGGAACCACACCCCGAACAGACGGATACCACCTGCCAAAACCGCCTGAACCACCTGCTGAGCACGCCGGAACCACCTGCTCGACTCACCGGTACCACCTCCCTGACACGCCAAAATCACCTGCTGGGTATGCCAGAACCACTTGGCGGACACTCCGGAATCATCTGCCGGACATGCCGGAACCAGCAATCAGACACACCAGAACCAAGTGCCGGAGACGCCGGAAGCACCTGCCGAGCATGCCGGAGCCACCTGCTCGACTCGCCAGAAACACCTGCCGGACTCGCCAAAATCACCTGACGGGTATGCCAGAACCACCTGGCGGACACTACGGAATCACCTGTCATGCATGCCGGAACCACATCTCAGACGTGCCGGAAGCACGTGCCGGACACGCCGGAAACACCTACCGGACAGACCGGAACCACCTGCCAAGAACGCCGGAGCCACCTGTTCGACACGCTGGAACCACCTGCCGGACAGGCCAATATCAACTGCTGGCTATGCCAGAACCACCTGGGGGACAGTCCGGGATCACCTGCCAGCCATGGCGGAACCACCTCTCAGACGTACCAGAACCACCTGCCGGAGAAGCTGGAAACACGTCCTGGACAGACTGGAACCACGTGACGGCCGTGCCTGAACCACCTGCCGAGCACGGCGGAACCACCTGCCGGACACGCCAAAATCACCTGCGGGCTACGCCAGAACCACTTGGACGACTCTCCGAAATGACCTGCCGGGCATGTTGGAACCACCTCTCAGACTTGCCAGAAGCACGTGGCGGACAGTCCGGAATCACCTGTTGGGCATACGCAACCACCTCTGAGACGTACCAGAACCACGTGCCGTGCACGCCGGAACCACCTACCGGACAGACCGGAATCAACTTTTGGGCATGCCGGAACCACCAGTCAGATGTGCCAGAAAAACGTGCCGGAGACGCCGGAAGCACTTGCCGAGCTCGTCGCAACCACCTGCTCAACTCGCCTGAACCACTTGCCGGACATGCCAAAATCACCTGCCCGCTACACCAGCACCACTTCGGGGACAAGCCGGAATCACGTGAGGGGCATGCCGGCACAGCCTCTCAGACTGAACCTCGTGCCGGACACCACAGAACCACCTGCCGGACAGACCGGAACCACCTGCCGGACACGCCGGAACCACCGGCTCGACCCGCCGGAACGACTGCTGGACATGCAAAATCACCTGCCGGCTACGCCGGAAACACTTGGCGAACACTCCGGAATCACCTGCCGGGCATGCCGGAACCACCTGCTCGACTCGCCAGAACCACCTGCCGGACACGCAAAAATCACCTGCCGGCTACGCCACAACCAGTTGGGGAACACTTCGGAATCACCTGCCGGGCTTGCTGGAACCACCTGCCGGTCATGCCAAAATCACCTGCCAACTACGCCAGTACCACTTGGCGGACACTGTGGAAACACCTGTCGGGCCGGCCGGAACCACATCTCACACGTGCCAGAACCATGTGCATGAGATGCTGGAACCACACCCCGAACAGACGGAAAACACCTGCCAGACCCGTCTGAACAACCTGCCGAGCACGCCGGAGCCACCTGCTCGACTCGCCGGAACCACCTACCTGACATGCCCAAATCACCAGCCGGGTATGCCAGAACCACTTGGCGGACACTCCGGAATCATCTGCCGGACATGCCGGAACCAGCTCTCAGACACACCAGAACCACGTGCCGGAGACGCCGGAAGCACCTGCCGAGCATGCCGGAGCCACCTGCTCGACTCGCCAGAAACACCTGCCGGACACGCCAAAATCACCTGCGGGGTACGCCAGAACCACCTGGCGGACACTCCGAAACCACCTGTCGCGCATGCCGGAACCACCTCTCAGAAGTGCCGGAAGCACGTGCCGGACACGCCGGAATCACCTACCGGACAGACCGGAACCACCTGCCGAGCATGCTGGAGCCACCTGTTCGACTCGCTGGAACCACCTGCCGGACAGGCCAATATCAACTGCTGGCTATGCCAGAACCACCTGGGGGACGGTCCGGAATCACCTGCCAGCCATGGCGGAACCACCTCTCAGACGTACCAGAACCACCTGCCAGAGAAGCTGGAAACACGTCCTGGACAGTCTGGAACCACCTGCCGGCCAAGCCTGAACCACCTGCCAAGCACAACGGAACAACCTGCCAGACACGCCAAAATCACCTGCGTGTTATGCCAGAACCACTTGGAGGACTCTCTGGGATGACCTGCCGGGCATGCCGTAACCACCTCTCAGACGTGCCAGAACCATGTGGCGGACAGTCCGGAATCACCTGTTGGGCATGCGCAACCACCTCTGAGACGTACGAGAACCACATGCCGTGCAGGGTGGAACCACCTACCGGACAGACCGGAATCACCCTTCGGGCATGCCGGAACCACCTGTCAGATGTGCCAGAAACACGTGCCGGAGACGCCGGAAGCACCTGCCAAGCACGTTGGAACCACCTGCTCAACTCGCCTGAACCACCTGCCGGACATGCCAAAATCACCTGCCGACTATGCCAGAACCACTTTGCGAACACTCCGGAATCACCTGCCGGGCATGCAGGAACCACCTCTCAGACATGCCAGAACCCCGTGCCAATGACCCCGGAAGCACCAGCCGAGCACGCCGGAACCACCTGCTCGACTCGCCAGAACCACCTGCCGATCACGCAAAAATCACCTGCCGGCTACGCCACAACCAGTTGGTGAACACTTTGGAATCACCTGCCAGGCTTGCTGGAACCACCTGCCAGTCATGCCAAAATCACCTGCCAACTACACCAGAACCGCTTGGCGGACACTGCGGAAACACCGGTCGGGCCGGCTGGAACCACATCTCAGACGTGCCAGAAACGTGTTCATGAGATGCTGGAACCACACCCCGAACAGACGGATACCACCTGCCAGAACCGCCTGAACCACCTGCTGAGCACGCCAGAACCACCTGCTCGACTCACCGGTACCACCTCCAGACACGCCAAAATCACCTGCTGGGTATGCCAGAACCACTTGGCGGACACTCCGGAATCATCTGCCGGACATGCCGGAACCAGCTCTCAGACACACCAGAACCAAGTGCCGGAGACGCCGGAAGCACCTGCCGAGCATGCCGGAGCCACCTGCTCGACTCGCCAGAAACACCTGCCGGACACGCCAAAATCACCTGCCGGGCATGCCAGAACCACCTGGCGGACACTACGGAATCACCTGCCGCGCATGCCGGAACCACCTCTCAGACGTGCCGGAAGCACGTACCGGACACGCCGGAAACACCTACCGGACAGACCGGAACCACCTGCCAAGAACGCCGGAGACACCTGTTCGACTCGCTGGAACCACCTGCCGGACAGGCCAATATCAACTGCTGGCTATGCCAGAACCACCTGGGGGACAGTCCGGGATCACCTGCCAGCCATGGCGGAACCACCTCTCAGACGTACCAGAACCACCTGCCGGAGAAGCTGGAAACACGTCCTGGACAGACTGGAACCACGTGACGGCCGTGCCTGAACCACCTGCCGAGCACGGCGGAACCACCTGCCGGACACGCCAAAATCACCTGCGGGCTACGCCAGAACCACTTGGACGACTCTCCGAAATGACCTGCCGGGCATGTTGGAACCACCTCTCAGACGTGCCAGAAGCACGTCGTGGACAGTCCGGAATCACCTGTTGGGCATACGCAACCACCTCTGACACGTACCAGAACCACGTGCCGTGCACGCCGGAACCACCTACCGGACAGACCGGAATCAACTTTTGGGCATGCCGGAACCACCAGTCAGATGTGCCAGAAACACGTGCCGGAGACGCCGGAAGCACCTGCCGAGCACGTCGCAAGCACCTGCTCAACTCGCCTGAACCACCTGCCGGACACGCCAAAATCACCTGCCCGCTACACCAGCACCACTTCGGGGACAAGCCGGAATCACGTGAGGGGCATGCCGGCACAGCCTCTCAGACTGAACCTCGTGCCGGACACCACAGAACCACCTGCCGGACAGACCGGAACCACCTGCCGGACACGCCGGAAAAACCGGCTCGACCCGCCGGAACGACCGCTGGACATGCAAAATCACCTGCCGGCTACGCCGGAAACACTTGGCGAACACTCCGGAATCACCTGCCGGGCATGCCGGAACCACCTCTCAGATATGCCAGAACCACGTGCCAATGACCCCGGAAGCACCTGCCGAGCACGCCGGAACCACCTGCTCGACTCGCCAGAACCACCTGCCGGACACGCAAAAATCACCTGCCGGCTACGCCACAACCAGTTGGGGAACACTTCGGAATCACCTGCCGGGCTTGCTGGAACCACCTGCCGGTCATGCCAAAATCACCTGCCAACTACGCCAGTACCACTTGGCGGACACTGTGGAAACACCTGTCGGGCCGGCCGGAACCACATCTCACACGTGCCAGAACCATGTGCATGAGATGCTGGAACCACACCCCGAACAGACGGAAAACACCTGCCAGACCCGTCTGAACAACCTGCCGAGCACGCCGGAGCCACCTGCTCGACTCGCCGGAACCACCTACCTGACATGCCCAAATCACCAGCCGGGTATGCCAGAACCACTTGGCGGTCACTCCGGAATCATCTGCTGGACATGCCGGATCCAGCTCTCAGACACACCAGAACCATGTGCCGGACACGCCCGAATCACCTAGCGCACCACCGGAACCACCTGCCGAGCACGCCGGAGCCACCTGTTCGACTGGCTCTAACCACCTGCCGGACAGGCCAATATTAACTGCTGGCTATGCCAGAACCACCTGGGGGACAGTCCGGGATCACCTGCCAGCCATGGCGGAACCACATCTCAGACGTACCAGAACCACCTGCCGGAGGAGCTGGAAACACGTCCTGGACAGACTGGAACCACGTGACGGCCATGCCTGAACCACCTGCCGAGCACGGCGGAACCCCCTGCCGGACACGCCAAAATCACCTGCGGGCTACGCCAGAACCACTTGGACGACTCTCCGAAATGACCTGCCGGGCATGTTAGAACCACCTCTCAGACGTGCCAGAAGCACGTGGCGGACAGTCCGGAATCACCTGTTGGGCATACGCAACCACCTCTGAGACGTACCAGAACCACGTGCCGTGCACGCCGGAACCACCTACCGGACAGACCGGAATCAACTTTTGGGCATGCCGGAACCACCAGTCAGATGTGCCAGAAACACGTGCCGGAGACGCCGGAAGCACCTGCCGAGCACGTCGCAACCACCTGCTCAACTCGCCTGAACCACCTGCCGGACATGCCAAAATCACCTGCCGACTATGCCAGAACCACTTGGCGAACACTCCGGAATCACTTGCCGGGCATGCAGGAACCACCTCTCAGACATGCCAGAACCCCGTGCCAATGACCCCGGAAGCCCCAGCCGAGCACGCCGGAACCACCTGCTCAACTCGCCTGAACGACCTGCCGGACACGCCAAAATCACCTGCCCGCTACACCAGCACCACTTCGGGGACAAGCCGGAATCACGTGAGGGGCATGCCGGCACAGCCTCTCAGACTGAACCTCGTGCCGGACACCACAGAACCACCTGCCGGACAGACCGGAACCACCTGCCGGACACGCCGGAACCACCGGCTCGACCCGCCAGAACAACCACTGGACATGCAAAATCACCTGCCGGCTACGCCGGAAACACTTGGCGAACACTCCGGAATCACCTGCCGGGCATGCCGGAACCACCTCTCAGATATGCCAGAACCACGTGCCAATGACCCCGGAAGCACCTGCCGAGCACGCCGGAACCACCTGCTCGACTCGCCAGAACCACCTGCCGGACACGCAAAAATCACCTGCTGGCTACGCCACAACCAGTTGGGGAACACTTCGGAATCACCTGCCGGGCTTGCTGGAACCACCTGCCGGTCATGCCAAAATCACCTGCCAACTACGCCAGTACCACTTGGCGGACACTGTGGAAACACCTGTCGGGCCGGCCGGAACCACATCTCACACGTGCCAGAACCATGTGCATGAGATGCTGGAACCACACCCCGAACAGACGGAAAACACCTGCCAGACCCGTCTGAACAACCTGCCGAGCACGCCGGAGCCACCTGCTCGACTCGCCGGAACCACCTACCTGACATGCCCAAATCACCAGCCGGGTATGCCAGAACCACTTGGCGGACACTCCGGAATCATCTGCCGGACATGCCGGAACCAGCTCTCAGACACACCAGAACCACGTGCCGGAGACGCCGGAAGCACCTGCCGAGCATGCCGGAGCCACCTGCTCGACTCGCCAGAAACACCTGCCGGACACGCCAAAATCACCTGCCGGGTACGCCAGAACCACCTGGCGGACACTCCGAAACCACCTGTCGCGCATGCCGGAACCACCTCTCAGACGTGCCGGAAGCACGTGCCGGACACGCCGGAATCACCTACCGGACAGACCGGAACCACCTGCCGAGCACGCCGGAGCCACCTGTTCGACTGGCTGGAACCACCTGCCGGACAGGCCAATATTAACTGCTGGCTATGCCAGAACCACCTGGGGGACAGTCCGGGATCACCTGCCAGCCATGGCGGAACCACCTCTCACACGAACCAGAACCACCTGCCGGAGAAGCTGGAAACACGTCCTGGACAGTCTGGAACCACCTGCCGGCCAAGCCTGAACCACCTGCCAAGCACAACGGAACAACCTGCCAGACACGCCAAAATCACCTGCGTGTTATGCCAGAACCACTTGGAGGACTCTCTGGGATGACCTGCCGGGCATGCCGGAACCACCTCTCAGACGTGCCAGAACCATGTGGCGGACCGTCCGGAATCACCTGTTTGGCATGCGCAACCACCTCTGAGACGTACCAGAACCACATGACGTGCAGGCTGGAACCACCTACCGGACAGACCGGAATCACCTTTCGGGCATGCCGGAACCACCTGTCAGATGTGCCAGAAACACGTGCCGGAGACGCCGGAAGCACCTGCCAAGCACGTTGGAACCACCTGCTCAACTCGCCTGAACCACCTGCCGACTATGCCAGAACCACTTGGCGAACACTCCGGAATCACTTGCCGGGCATGCAGGAACCACATCTCAGACATGCCAGAACCCCGTGCCAATGACCCCGGAAGCACCAGCCGAGCACGCCGGAACCACCTGCTCAACTCGCCTGAACCACCTGCCGGACACGCCAAAATCACCTGCCCGCTACACCAGCACCACTTCGGGGACAAGCCGGAATCACGTGAGGGGCATGCCTGCACAGCCTCTCAGACTGAACCTCGTGCCGGACACCACAGAACCACCTGCCGGACAGACCGGAACCACCTGCCGGACACGCCGGAACCACCGGCTCGACCCGCTGGAACGACCGCTGGACATGCAAAATCACCTGCCGGCTACGCCGGAAACACTTGGCGAACACTCCGGAATCACCTGCCGGGCATGCCGGTACCAACTCTCAGATATGCCAGAACCACGTGCCAATGACCCCGGAAGCACCTGCCGAGCACGCCGGAACCACCTGCTCGACTCGCCAGAACCACCTGCCGGACACGCAAAAATCACCTGCCGGCTACGCCACAACCAGTTGGGGAACACTTCGGAATCACCTGCCGGCCTTGCAGGAACCACCTGCCGGTCATGCCAAAATCACCTGCCAACTACGCCAGTACCACTTGGCGGACACTGTGGAAACACCTGTCGGGCCGGCCGGAACCACATCTCAGACGTGCCAGAACCATGTGCATGAGATGCTGGAACCACACCCCGAACAGACGGAAAACACCTGCCAGACCCGTCTGAACAACCTGCCGAGCACGCCGGAGCCACCTGCTCGACTCGCCGGAACCACCTACCTGACATGCCCAAATCACCAGCCGGGTATGCCAGAACCACTTGGCGGACACTCCGGAATCATCTGCCGGACATGCCGGAACCAGCTCTCAGACACACCAGAACCACGTGCCGGAGACGCCGGAAGCACCTGCCGAGCATGCCGGAGCCACCTGCTCGACTCGCCAGAAACACCTGCCGGACACGCCAAAATCACCTGCCGGGTACGCCAGAACCACCTGGCGGACACTCCGAATCACCTGTCGTGCATGCCGGAACCACCTCTCAGACGTGCCGGAAGCACGTGCCGGACACGCCAGAATCACCTAGCGGACAGACCGGAACCACCTGCCGAGCACGCCGGAGCCACCTGTTCGACTGGCTGGAACCACCTGCCGGACAGGCCAATATTAACTGCTGGCTATGCCAGAACCACCTGGGGGACAGTCCGGGATCACCTGCCAGCCATGGCGGAACCACCTCTCACACGAACCAGAACCACCTGCCGGAGAAGCTGGAAACACGTCCTGGACAGTCTGGAACCACCTGCCGGCCAAGCCTGAACCACCTGCCAAGCACAACGGAACAACCTGCCAGACACGCCAAAATCACCTGCGTGTTATGCCAGAACCACTTGGAGGACTCTCTGGGATGACCTGCCGGGCATGCCGGAACCACCTCTCAGACGTGCCAGAACCATGTGGCGGACAGTCCGGAATCACCTGTTGGGCATGCGCAACCACCTCTGAGACGTACCAGAACCACATGCCGTGCAGGCTGGAACCACCTACCGGACAGACCGGAATCACCTTTCGGGCATGCCGGAACCACCTGTCAGATGTGCCAGAAACACGTGCCGGAGACGCCTTAAGCACCTGCCAAGCACGTTGGAACCACCTGCTCAACTCGCCTGAACCACCTGCCGGACATGCCAAAATCACCTGCCGACTATGCCAGAACCACTTGGCGAACACTCCGGAATCACTTGCCGGGCATGCAGGAACCACCTCTCAGACATGCCAGAACCCCGTGCCAATGACCCCGGAAGCACCAGCCGAGCACGCCGGAACCACCTGCTCAACTCGCCTGAACCACCTGCCGGACACGCCAAAATCACCTGCCCGCTACACCAGCACCACTTCGGGGACAAGCCGGAATCACGTGAGGGGCATGCCGGCACAGCCTCTAAGACAGAACCTCGTGCCGGACACCACAGAACCACCTGCCGGACAGACCGGAACCACCTGCCGGACACGCCGGAACCACCGGCTCGACCCGCCGGAACGACCGCTGGACATGCAAAATCACCTGCCGGCTACGCCGGAAACACTTGGCGAACACTCCGGAATCACCTGCCGGGCATGCCGGAACCACCTCTCAGATATGCCAGAACCACGTGCCAATGACCCCGGAAGCACCTGCCGAGCACACCGGAACCACCTGCTCAACTCGCCAGAACCACCTGCCGGACACGCAAAAATCACCTGCCGGCTACGCCACAACCAGTTGGGGAACACTTCGGAATCACCTGCCGGGCTTGCTGGAACCACCTGCCGGTCATGCCAAAATCACCTGCCAACTACGCCAGGACCACTTGGTGGACACTGTGGAAACACCTGTTGGGCCGGCCGGAACCACATCTCAGACGTGCGAGAACCATGTGCATGAGATGCTGGAACCACACCCCGAAGAGACGGAAAACACCTGCCAGACCCGTCTGAACAACCTGCCGAGCACGCCGGAGCCACCTGCTCGACTCGCCGGAACCACCTACCTGACATGCCCAAATCACCAGCCGGGTATGCCAGAACCACTTGGCGGACACTCCGGAATCATCTGCCGGACATGCCGGAACCAGCTCTCAGACACACCAGAACCACGTGCCGGAGACGCCGGAAGCACCTGCCGAGCATGCCGGAGCCACCTGCTCGACTCGCCAGAAACACCTGCCGGACACGCCAAAATCACCTGCCGGGTACGCCAGAACCACCTGGCGGACACTCCGAAACCACCTGTCGCGCATGCCGGAACCACCTCTCAGACGTGCCGGAAGCACGTGCCGGACACGCCGGAATCACCTACCGGACAGACCGGAACCACCTGCCGAGCACGCCGGAGCCACCTGTTCGACTCGCTGGAACCACCTGCCGGACAGGCCAATATCAACTGCTGGCTATGCCAGAACCACCTGGGGGACGGTCCGGAATCACCTGCCAGCCATGGCGGAACCACCTCTCAGACGTACCAGAACCACCTGCCGGAGAAGCTGGAAACACGTCCTGGACAGTCTGGAACCACCTGCCGGCCAAGCCTGAACCACCTGCCAAGCACAACGGAACAACCTGCCAGACACGCCAAAATCACCTGCGTGTTATGCCAGAACCACTTGGAGGACTCTCTGGGATGACCTGCCGGGCATGCCGGAACCACCTCTCAGACACACCAGAACCAAGTGCCGGACACGCCAAAATCACCTGCCGGGTATGCCAGAACCACCTGGCGGACACTACGGAATTACCTGCCGCGCATGATGGAACCACCTCTCATGTGCCGGAAGCACGTGCCAGACACGCCGGAAACACCGTCCGGACAGACCGGAACCACCTGCCAAGAACGCCGGAGCCACCTGTTCGACTCGCTGGAACCACCTGCCGGACAGGCCAATATCAACTGCTGGCTATGCCAGAACCACCTGGGGGACAGTCCGGGATCACCTGCCAGCCATGGCGGAACCACCTCTCAGACGTACCAGAACCACCTGCCGGAGAAGCTGGAAACACGTCCTGGACAGACTGGAACCACGTGACGGCCACGCCTGAACCACCTGCCGAGCACGGCGGAACCACCTGCCGGACACGCCAAAATCACCTGCGGGCTACGCCAGAACCACTTGGATGACTCTCCGAAATGACCTGCCGGGCATGTTGGAACCACCTCTCAGACGTGCCTGAAGCACGTGGCGGACAGTCCGGAATCACCTGTTGGGAATACGCAACCACCTCAGACACGTACCAGAACCACGTGCCGTGCACGCCGGAACCACCTACCGGACAGACCGGAATCACCTTTTGGGCATGCCGGAACCACCTGTCAGATGTGCCAGAAACACGTGCCGGAGACGCCGGAAGCACCTGCCGAGCACGTCGCAAGCACCTGCTCAACTCGCCTGAACCACCTGCCGGACACGCCAAAATCACCTGCCCGCTACACCAGCACCACTTCGGGGACAAGCCGGAATCACGTGAGGGGCATGCCGGCACAGCCTCTCAGACTGAACCTCGTGCCGGACACCACAGAACCACCTGCCGGACAGACCGGAACCACCTGCCGGACACGCCGGAACCACCGGCTCGACCCGCTGGAACGACCGCTGGACATGCAAAATCACCTGCCGGCTACGCCGGAAACACTTGGTGAACACTCCGGAATCACCTGCCGGGCATGCCGGAACCACCTCTCAGATATGCCAGAACCACGTGCCAATGACCCCGGAAGCACCTGCCGAGCACGCCGGAACCACCTGCTCGACTCGCCAGAACCACCTGCCGGACACGCAAAAATCACCTGCCGGCTACGCCACAACCTGTTGGGGAACACTTCGGAATCACCTGCCGGGCTTGCTGGAAACACCTGCCGGTCATGCCAAAATCACCTGCCAACTACGCCAGTACCACTTGGCGGACACTGTGGAAACACCTGTCGGGCCGGCCGGAAACACATCTCACACGTGCCAGAACCATGTGCATGAGATGCTGGAACCACACCCCGAAGAGACGGAAAACACCTGCCAGACCCGTCTGAACAACCTGCCGAGCACGCCGGAGCCACCTGCTCGACTCGCCGGAACCACCTGCCTGACATGCCCAAATCACCAGCCGGGTATGCCAGAACCACTTGGCGGACACTCCGGAATCATCTGCCAGACATGCCGGAACCAGCTCTCAGACACACCAGAACCACGTGCCGGAGACGCCGGAAGCACCTGCCGAGCATGCCGGAGCCACCTGCTCGACTCGCCAGAAACACCTGCCGGACACGCCAAAATCACCTGCCGGGTACGCCAGAACCACCTGGCGGACACTCCGAAACCACCTGTCGCGCATGCCGGAACCACCTCTCAGACGTGCCGGAAGCACGTGCTGGACACGCCGGAATCACCTACCAGACAGACCGGAACCACCTGCCGAGCACGCCGGAGCCACCTGTTCGACTCGCTGGAACCACCTGCCGGACAGGCCAATATCAACTGCTGGCTATGCCAGAACCACCTGGGGGATGGTCCGGAATCACCTGCCAGCCATGGCGGAACCACCTCTCAGACGTACCAGAACCACCTGCCGGAGAAGCTGGAAACACGTCCTGGACAGTCTGGAACCCCCTGCCGGCCAAGCCTGAACCACCTGCCAAGCACAACGGAACAACCTGCCAGACACGCCAAAATCACCTGCGTGTTATGCCAGAACCACTTGGAGGACTCTCTGGGATGACCTGCCGGGCATGCCGGAACCACCTCTCAGACGTGCCAGAACCATGTGGCGGACAGTCCGGAATCACCTTTTGGGCATGCGCAACCACCTCTGAGACGTACCAGAACCACATGCCGTGCAGGCTGGAACCACCCACCGGACAGACCGGAATCACCTTTCGGGCATGCCGGAACCACCTGTCAGATGTGCCAGAAACACGTGCCGGAGACGCCGGAAGCACCTGCCAAGCACGTTGGAACCACCTGCTCAACTCGCCTGAACCACCTGCCGGACATGCCAAAATCACCTGCCGACTATGCCAGAACCACTTGGCGAACACTCCGTAATCACCTGCCGCGCATGCAGGAACCACCTCTCAGACATGCCAGAACCCCGTGCCAATGACCCCGGAAGCACCAGCCGAGCACGCCGGAACCACCTGCTCGACTCGCCAGAACCACCTGCCGATCACGCAAAAATCACCTGCCGGCTACGCCACAACCAGTTGGTGAACACTTTGGAATCACCTGCCAGGCTTGCTGGAACCACCTGCCAGTCATGCCAAAATCACCTGCCAACTACGCCAGAACCGCTTGGCGGACACTGCGGAAACACCTGTCGGGCCGGCTGGAACCACATCTCAGACGTGCCAGAAACGTGTTCATGAGATGCTGGAACCACACCCCGAACAGACGGATACCACCTGCCAGAACCGCCTGAACCACCTGCCGAGCACGCCGGAGCCACCTGCTCAACTCGCCTGAACCACCTGCCGGACACGCCAAAATCACCTGCCCGCTACACCAGCACCACTTCGGGGACAAGCCGGAATCACGTGAGGGGCATGCCGGCACAGCCTCTCAGACTGAACCTCGTGCCGGACACCACAGAACCACCTGCCGGACAGACCGGAACCACCTGCCGGACACGCCGGAACCACCGGCTCGACCCGCCGGAACGACCGCTGGACATGCAAAATCACCTGCCGGCTACGCCGGAAACACTTGGCGAACACTCCGGAATCACCTGCCGGGCATGCCGGAACCACCTCTCAGATATGCCAGAACCACGTGCCAATGACCCCGGAAGCACCTGCCGAGCACGCCGGAACCACCTGCTCGACTCGCCAGAACCACCTGCCGGACACGCAAAAATGACCTGCCGGCTACGCCACAACCAGTTGGGGAACACTTCGGAATCACCTGCCGGGCTTGCTGGAACCACCTGCCGGTCATGCCAAAATCACCTGCCAACTACGCCAGGACCACTTGGCGGACACTGTGGAAACACCTGTCGGGCCGGCCGGAACCACATCTCACACGTGCCAGAACCATGTCCATGAGATGCTGGAACCACACCCCGAACAGACGGAAAACACCTGCCAGACCCGTCTGAACAACCTGCCGAGCACGCCGGAGCCACCTGCTCGACTCGCCGGAACCACCTACCTGACATGCCCAAATCACCAGCCGGGTATGCCAGAACCACTTGGCGGACACTCCGGAATCCTCTGCCGGACATGCCGGAACCAGCTCTCAGACACAACAGAACCACGTGCCGGAGACGCCGGAAGCACCTGCCGAGCATGCCGGAGCCACCTGCTCGACTCGCCAGAAACACCTGCCGGACACGCCAAAATCACCTGCCGGGTACGCCAGAACCACCTGGCGGACACTCCGAAATCACCTGTCGCGCATGCCGGAACCACCTCTCAGACGTGCCGGAAGCACGTGCCGGACACGCCGGAATCACCTAGCGGACAGACCGGAACCACCTGCCGAGCACGCCGGAGCCACCTGTTCGACTCGCTGGAACCACCTGCCGGACAGGCCAATATTAACTGCTGGCTATGCCAGAACCACCTGGGGGACAGTCCGGGATCACCTGCCAGCCATGGCGGAACCACCTCTCACACGTACCAGAA
The DNA here is from genome assembly GCF_041296265.1 of Equus caballus. Taxonomy (NCBI): domain Eukaryota; kingdom Metazoa; phylum Chordata; class Mammalia; order Perissodactyla; family Equidae; genus Equus; species Equus caballus. The sequence goes on from NC_091710.1 coordinate 5,111,568, forward strand.
CCACCTGCCGGAGAAGCTGGAAACACGTCCTGGACAGTCTGGAACCACCTGCCGGCCAAGCCTGAACCACCTGCCAAGCACAACGGAACAACCTGCCAGACACGCCAAAATCACCTGCGTGTTATGCCAGAACCACTTGGAGGACTCTCTGGGATGACCTGCCGGGCATGCCGGAACCACCTCTCAGACGTGCCAGAACCATGTGGCGGACAGTCCGGAATCACCTGTTGGGCATGCGCAACCACCTCTGAGACGTACCAGAACCACATGCCGTGCAGGCTGGAACCACCTACCGGACAGACCGGAATCACCTTTCGGGCATGCCGGAACCACCTGTCAGATGTGCCAGAAACACGTGCCGGAGACGCCGGAAGCACCTGCCAAGCACGTTGGAACCACCTGCTCAACTCGCATGAACCACCTGCCGGACATGCCAAAATCACCTGCCGACTATGCCAGAACCACTTGGCGAACACTCCGGAAACACTTGCCGGGCATGCAGGAACCACCTCTCAGATATGCCAGAACCCCGTGCCAATGACCCCGGAAGCACCAGCCGAGCACGCCGGAACCACCTGCTCAACTCGCCTGAACCACCTGCCGGACACGCCAAAATCACCTGCCCGCTGCACCAGCACCACTTCGGGTACAAGCCGGAATCACGTGAGGGGCATGCCGGCACAGCCTCTCAGACTGAACCTCATGCCGGACACCACAGAACCACCTGCTGGACAGACCGGAACCACCTGCCGGACACGCCGGAACCACCGGCTCGACCCGCCGGAACGACCGCTGGACATGCAAAATCACCTGCCGGCTACGCCGGAAACACTTGGCGAACACTCCGGAATCACCTGCCGGGCATGCCGGAACCACCTCTCAGATATGCCAGAACCACGTGCCAATGACCCCGGAAGCACCTGCCGAGCACGCCGGAACCACCTGCTCGACTCGCCAGAACCACCTGCCGGACACGCAAAAATCACCTGCCGGCTACGCCACAACCTGTTGGGGAACACTTCGGAATCACCTGCCGGGCTTGCTGGAACCACCTGCCGGTCATGCCAAAATCACCTGCCAACTACGCCAGTACCACTTGGCGGACACTGTGGAAACACCTGTCGGGCCGGCCGGAACCACATCTCACACGTGCCAGAACCATGTGCATGAGATGCTGGAACCACACCCCGAACAGACGGAAAACACCTGCCAGACCCGTCTGAACAACCTGCCGAGCACGCCGGAGCCACCTGCTCGACTCGCCGGAACCACCTACCTGACATGCCCAAATCACCAGCCGGGTATGCCAGAACCACTTGGCGGACACTCCGGAATCATCTGCCGGACATGCCGGAACCAGCTCTCAGACACACCAGAACCACGTGCCGGAGACGCCGGAAGCACCTGCCGAGCATGCCGGAGCCACCTGCTCGACTCGCCAGAAACACCTGACGGACACGCCAAAATCACCTGCCGGGTATGCCAGAACCACCTGGCGGACACTCCGAAATCACCTCTCGCGCATGCCGGAACCACCTCTCAGACGTGCCGGAAGCACGTGCCGGACACGCCGGAATCACCTAGCGGACAGACCGGAACCACCTGCCGAGCACGCCGGAGCCACCTGTTCGACTGGCTGGAACCACCTGCCGGACAGGCCAATATTAACTGCTGGCTATGCCAGAACCACCTGGGGGACAGTCCGGGATCACCTGTCAGCCATGGCGGAACCACCTCTCACACGTACCAGAACCACCTGCCGGAGAAGCTGGAAACACGTCCTGGACAGTCTGGAACCACCTGCCGGCCAAGCCTGAACCACCTGCCAAGCACAACGGAACAACCTGCCAGACACGCCAAAATCACCTGCGTGTTATGCCAGAACCACTTGGAGGACTCTCTGGGATGACCTGCCGGGCATGCCGGAACCACCTCTCAGACGTGCCAGAACCATGTGGCGGACAGTCCGGAATCACCTGTTGGGCATGCGCAACCACCTCTGAGACGTACCAGAACCACATGCCGTGCAGGCTGGCACCACCTACCGGACAGACCGGAATCACCTTTCGGGCATGCCGGAACCACCTGTCAGATGTGCCAGAAACACGTGCCGGAGACGCCGGAAGCACCTGCCAAGCACATTGGAACCACCTGCTCAACTCGCCTGAACCACCTGCCGGACATGCCAAAATCACCTGCCGACTATGCCAGAACCACTTGGCGAACACTCCGGAATCACTTGCCGGGCATGCAGGAACCACCTCTCAGATATGCCAGAACCCCGTGCCAATGACCCCGGAAGCACCAGCCGAGCACGCCGGAACCACCTGCTCAACTCGCCTGAACCACCTGCCGGACACGCCAAAATCACCTGCCCGCTACACCAGCACCACTTCGGGGACAAGCCGGAATCACGTGAGGGGCATGCCGGCACAGCCTCTCAGACTGAACCTCGTGCCGGACACCACAGAACCACCTGCCGGACAGACCGGAACCACCTGCCGGACACGCCGGAACCACCGGCTCGACCCGCCGGAACGACCGCTGGACATGCAAAATCACCTGCCGGCTACGCCGGAAACACTTGGCGAACACTCCGGAATCACCTGCCGGGCATGCCGGAACCACCTCTCAGATATGCCAGAACCACGGGCCAATGACCCCGGAAGCACCTGCCGAGCACGCCGGAACCACCTGCTCGACTCGCCAGAACCACCTGCCGGACACGCAAAAATCACCTGCCGGCTACGCCACAACCAGTTGGGGAACACTTCGGAATCACCTGCCGGGCTTGCTGGAACCACCTGCCGGTCATGCCAAAATCACCTGCCAACTACGCCAGTACCACTTGGCGGACACTGTGGAAACACCTGTCGGGCCGGCCGGAACCACATCTCACACGTGCCAGAACCATGTGCATGAGATGCTGGAACCACACCCCGAAAAGACGGAAAACACCTGCCAGACCCGTCTGAACAACCTGCCGAGCACGCCGGAGCCACCTGCTCGACTCGCCGGAACCACCTACCTGACATGCCCAAATCACCAGCAGGTTATGACAGAACCACTTGGCGGACACTCCGGAATCATCTGCCGGACATGCCGGAACCAGCTCTCAGACACACCAGAACCACGTGCCGGAGACGCCGGAAGCACCTGCCGAGCATGCCGGAGCCACCTGCTCGACTCGCCAGAAACACCTGCCGGACACGCCAAAATCACCTGCCGGGTATGCCAGAACCACCTGGCGGACACTCCGAAATCACCTGTCGCGCATGCCGGAACCACCTCTCAGACGTGCCGGAAGCACGTGCCGGACACGCCGCAATCACCTAGCGGACAGACCGGAACCACCTGCCGAGCACGCCGGAGCCACCTGTTCGACTGGCTGGAACCACCTGCCGGACAGGCCAATATTAACTGCTGGCTATGCCAGAACCACCTGGGGGACAGTCCGGGATCACCTGTCAGCCATGGCGGAACCACCTCTCACACGTACCAGAACCACCTGCCGGAGAAGCTGGAAACACGTCCTGGACAGTCTGGAACCACCTGCCGGCCAAGCCTGAACCACCTGCCAAGCACAACGGAACAACCTGCCAGACACGCCAAAATCACCTGCGTGTTATGCCAGAACCACTTGGAGGACTCTCTGGGATGACCTGCCGGGCATGCCGGAACCACCTCTCAGACGTGCCAGAACCATGTGGCGGACAGTCCGGAATCACCTGTTGGGCATGCGCAACCACCTCTGAGACGTACCAGAACCACATACCGTGCAGGCTGGCACCACCTACCGGACAGACCGGAATCACCTTTCGGGCATGCCGGAACCACCTGTCAGATGTGCCAGAAACACGTGCCGGAGACGCCGGAAGCACCTGCCAAGCACATTGGAACCACCTGCTCAACTCGCCTGAACCACCTGCCGGACATGCCAAAATCACCTGCCGACTATGCCAGAACCACTTGGCGAACACTCCGGAATCACTTGCCGGGCATGCAGGAACCACCTCTCAGATATGCCAGAACCCCGTGCCAATGACCCCGGAAGCACCAGCCGAGCACGCCGGAACCACCTGCTCAACTCGCCTGAACCACCTGCCGGACACGCCAAAATCACCTGCCCGCTACACCAGCACCACTTCGGGGACAAGCCGGAATCACGTGAGGGGCATGCCGGCACAGCCTCTCAGACTGAACCTCGTGCCGGACACCACAGAACCACCTGCTGGACAGACCGGAACCACCTGCCGGACACGCCGGAACCACCGGCTCGACCCTCCGGAACGACCGCTGGACATGCAAAATCACCTGCCGGCTACGCCGGAAACACTTGGCGAACACTCCGGAATCACCTGCCGGGCATGCCAGAACCACCTCTCAGATAAGCCAGAACCACGTGCCAATGACCCCGGAAGCACCTGCCGAGCACGCCGGAACCACCTGCTCGACTCGCCAGAACCACCTGCCGGACACGCAAAAATCACCTGCCGGCTACGCCACAACCAGTTGGGGAACACTTCGGAATCACCTGCCGGGCTTGCTGGAACCACCTGCCGGTCATGCCAAAATCACCTGCCAACTACGCCAGTACCACTTGGCGGACACTGTGGAAACACCTGTCGGGCCGGCCGGAACCACATCTCACACGTGCCAGAACCATGTGCATGAGATGCTGGAACCACACCCCGAACAGACGGAAAACACCTGCCAGACCCGTCTGAACAACCTGCCGAGCACGCCGGAGCCACCTGCTCGACTCGCCGGAACCACCTACCTGACATGCCCAAATCACCAGCCGGGTATGCCAGAACCACTTGGCGGACACTCCGGAATCATCTGCCGGACATGCCGGAACCAGCTCTCAGACACACCAGAACCACGTGCCGGAGACGCCGGAAGCACCTGCCGAGCATGCCGGAGCCACCTGCTCGACTCGCCAGAAACACCTGCCGGACACGCCAAAATCACCTGCCGGGTACGCCAGAACCACCTGGCGGACACTCCGAAATCACCTGTCGCGCATGCCGGAACCACCTCTCAGACGTGCCGGAAGCACGTGCCGGACACGCCGGAATCACCTAGCGGACAGACCGGAACCACCTGCCGAGCACGCCGGAGCCACCTGTTCGACTGGCTGGAACCACCTGCCGGACAGGCCAATATTAACTGCTGGCTATGCCAGAACCACCTGGGGGACAGTCCGGGATCACCTGTCAGCCATGGCGGAACCACCTCTCACACGTACCAGAACCACCTGCCGGAGAAGCTGGAAACACGTCCTGGACAGTCTGGAACCACCTGCCGGCCAAGCCTGAACCACCTGCCAAGCACAACGGAACAACCTGCCAGACACGCCAAAATCACCTGCGTGTTATGCCAGAACCACTTGGAGGACTCTCTGGGATGACCTGCCGGGCATGCCGGAACCACCTCTCAGACGTGCCAGAACCATGTGGCGGACAGTCCGGAATCACCTGTTGGGCATGCGCAACCACCTCTGAGACGTACCAGAACCACATACCGTGCAGGCTGGCACCACCTACCGGACAGACCGGAATCACCTTTCGGGCATGCCGGAACCACCTGTCAGATGTGCCAGAAACACGTGCCGGAGACGCCGGAAGCACCTGCCAAGCACATTGGAACCACCTGCTCAACTCGCCTGAACCACCTGCCGGACATGCCAAAATCACCTGCCGACTATGCCAGAACCACTTGGCGAACACTCCGGAATCACTTGCCGGGCATGCAGGAACCACCTCTCAGATATGCCAGAACCCCGTGCCAATGACCCCGGAAGCACCAGCCGAGCACGCCGGAACCACCTGCTCAACTCGCCTGAACCACCTGCCGGACACGCCAAAATCACCTGCCCGCTACACCAGCACCACTTCGGGGACAAGCCGGAATCACGTGAGGGGCATGCCGGCACAGCCTCTCAGACTGAACCTCGTGCCGGACACCACAGAACCACCTGCCGGACAGACCGGATCCACCTGCCGGACACGCCGGAACCACCGGCTCGACCCGCCGGAACGACCGCTGGACATGCAAAATCACCTGCCGGCTACGCCGGAAACACTTGGCGAACACTCCGGAATCACCTGCCGGGCATGCCGGAACCACCTCTCAGATATGCCAGAACCACGTGCCAATGACCCCGGAAGCACCTGCCGAGCACGCCGGAACCACCTGCTCGACTCGCCAGAACCACCTGCCGGACACGCAAAAATCACCTGCCGGCTACGCCACAACCTGTTGGGGAACACTTCGGAATCACCTGCCGGGCTTGCTGGAACCACCTGCCGGTCATGCCAAAATCACCTGCCAACTACGCCAGTACCACTTGGCGGACACTGTGGAAACACCTGTCGGGCCGGCCGGAACCACATCTCACACGTGCCAGAACCATGTCCATGAGATGCTGGAACCACACCCCGAACAGACGGAAAACACCTGCCAGACCCGTCTGAACAACCTGCCGAGCACGCCGGAGCCACCTGCTCGACTCGCCGGAACCACCTACCTGACATGCCCAAATCACCAGCCGGGTATGCCAGAACCACTTGGCGGACACTCCGGAATCATCTGCCGGACATGCCGGAACCAGCTCTCAGACACACCAGAACCACGTGCCGGAGACGCCGGAAGCACCTGCCGAGCATGCCGGAGCCACCTGCTCGACTCGCCAGAAACACCTGCCGGACACGCCAAAATCACCTGCCGGGTACGCCAGAACCACCTGGCGGACACTCCGAAATCACCTGTCGCGCATGCCGGAACCACCTCTCAGACGTGCCGGAAGCACGTGCCGGACACGCCGCAATCACCTACCGGACAGACCGGAAACACCTGCCGAGCACGCCGGAGCCACCTGTTCGACTGGCTGGAACCACCTGCCGGACAGGCCAATATTAACTGCTGGCTATGCCAGAACCACCTGGGGGACAGTCCGGGATCACCTGCCAGCCATGGCGGAACCACCTCTCACACGTACCAGAACCACCTGCCGGAGAAGCTGGAAACACGTCCTGGACAGTCTGGAACCACCTGCCGGCCAAGCCTGAACCACCTGCCAAGCACAACGGAACAACCTGCCAGACACGCCAAAATCACCTGCGTGTTATGCCAGAACCACTTGGAGGACTCTCTGGGATGACCTGCCGGGCATGCCGGAACCACCTCTCAGACGTGCCAGAACCATGTGGCGGACAGTCCGGAATCACCTGTTGGGCATGCGCAACCACCTCTGAGACGTACCAGAACCACATGACGTGCAGGCTGGAACCACCTACCGGACAGACCGGAATCACCTTTCGGGCATGCCGGAACCACCTGTCAGATGTGCCAGAAACACGTGCCGGAGACGCCGGAAGCACCTGCCAAGCACGTTGGAACCACCTGCTCAGCTCGCCTGAACCACCTGCCGGACATGCCAAAATCACCTGCCGACTATGCCAGAACCACTTGGCGAACACTTCGGAAACACTTGCCGGGCATGCAGGAACCACCTCTCAGACATGCCAGAACCCCGTGCCAATGACCCCGGAAGCACCAGCCGAGCACGCCGGAACCACATGCTCAACTCGCCTGAACCACCTGCCGGACACGCCAAAATCACCTGCCCGCTACACCAGCACCACTTCGGGGACAAGCCGGAATCACGTGAGGGGCATGCCGGCACAGCCTCTCAGACTGAACCTCGTGCCGGACACCACAGAACCACCTGCCGGACAGACCGGAACAACCTGCCGGACACGCCGGAACCACCGGCTCGACCCGCCGGAACGACCGCTGGACATGCAAAATCACCTGCCGGCTACGCCGGAAACACTTGGCGAACACTCCGGAATCACCTGCCGGGCATGCCGGAACCACCTCTCAGATATGCCAGAACCACGTGCCAATGACCCCGGAAGCACCTGCCGAGCACGCCGGAACCACCTGCTCGACTCGCCAGAACCACCTGCCGGACACGCAAAAATCACCTGCCGGCTACGCCACAACCAGTTGGGGAACACTTCGGAATCACCTGCCGGGCTTGCTGGAACCACCTGCCAGTCATGCCAAAATCACCTGCCAACTACGCCAGTACCACTTGGCGGACACTGTGGAAACACCTGTCGGGCCGGCCGGAACCACATCTCACACGTGCCAGAACCATGTCCATGAGATGCTGGAACCACACCCCGAACAGACGGAAAACACCTGCCAGACCCGTCTGAACAACCTGCCGAGCACGCCGGAGCCACCTGCTCGACTCGCCGGAACCACCTACCTGACATGCCCAAATCACCAGCCGGGTATGCCAGAACCACTTGGCGGACACTCCGGAATCATCTGCCGGACATGCCGGAACCAGCTCTCAGACACACCAGAACCACGTGCCGGAGACGCCGGAAGCACCTGCCGAGCATGCCGGAGCCACCTGCTCGACTCGCCAGAAACACCTGCCGGACACGCCAAAATCACCTGCCGGGTACGCCAGAACCACCTGGCGGACACTCCGAAATCACCTGTCGCGCATGCCGGAACCACCTCTCAGACGTGCCGGAAGCACGTGCCGGACACGCCGCAATCACCTACCGGACAGACCGGAAACACCTGCCGAGCACGCCGGAGCCACCTGTTCGACTGGCTGGAACCACCTGCCGGACAGGCCAATATTAACTGCTGGCTATGCCAGAACCACCTGGGGGACAGTCCGGGATCACCTGCCAGCCATGGCGGAACCACCTCTCACACGTACCAGAACCACCTGCCGGAGAAGCTGGAAACACGTCCTGGACAGTCTGGAACCACCTGCCGGCCAAGCCTGAACCACCTGCCAAGCACAACGGAACAACCTGCCAGACACGCCAAAATCACCTGCGTGTTATGCCAGAACCACTTGGAGGACTCTCTGGGATGACCTGCCGGGCATGCCGGAACCACCTCTCAGACGTGCCAGAACCATGTGGCGGACAGTCCGGAATCACCTGTTGGGCATGCGCAACCACCTCTGAGACGTACCAGAACCACATGCCGTGCAGGCTGGAACCACCTACCGGACAGACCGGAATCACCTTTCGGGCATGCCGGAACCACCTGTCAGATGTGCCAGACACACGTGCCGGAGACGCCGGAAGCACCTGCCAAGCACGTTGGAACCACCTGCTCAACTCGCATGAACCACCTGCCGGACATGCCAAAATCACCTGCCGACTATGCCAGAACCACTTGGCGAACACTTCGGAAACACTTGCCGGGCATGCAGGAACCACCTCTCAGACATGCCAGAACCCCGTGCCAATGACCCCGGAAGCACCAGCCGAGCACGCTGGAACCACCTGATCAACTCGCCTGAACCACCTGCCGGACACGCCAAAATCACCTGCCCGCTACACCAGCACCACTTCGGGGACAAGCCGGAATCACGTGAGGGGCATGCCGGCACAGCCTCTCAGACTGAACCTCGTGCCGGACACCACAGAACCACCTGCCGGACAGACCGGAACCACCTGCCGGACACGCCGGAACCACCGGCTCGACCCGCCGGAACGACCGCTGGACATGCAAAATCACCTGCCGGCTACGCCGGAAACACTTGGCGAACACTCCGGAATCACCTGCCGGGCATGCCGGAACCACCTCTCAGATATGCCAGAACCACGTGCCAATGACCCCGGAAGCACCTGCCGAGCACGCCGGAACCACCTGCTCGACTCGCCAGAACCACCTGCCGGACACGCAAAAATCACCTGCCGGCTACGCCACAACCTGTTGGGGAACACTTCGGAATCACCTGCCGGGCTTGCTGGAACCACCTGCCGGTCATGCCAAAATCACCTGCCAACTACGCCAGTACCACTTGGCGGACACTGTGGAAACACCTGTCGGGCCGGCCGGAACCACATCTCACACGTGCCAGAACCATGTGCATGAGATGCTGGAACCACACCCCGAACAGACGGAAAACACCTGCCAGACCCGTCTGAAAAACCTGCCGAGCACGCCGGAGCCACCTGCTCGACTCGCCGGAACCACCTACCTGACATGCCCAAATCACCAGCAGGTTATGACAGAACCACTTGGCGGACACTCCGGAATCATCTGCCGGACATGCCGGAACCAGCTCTCAGACACACCAGAACCACGTGCCGGAGACGCCGGAAGCACCTGCCGAGCATGCCGGAGCCACCTGCTCGACTAGCCAGAAACACCTGCCCGACACGCCAAAATCACCTGCCGGGTACGCCAGAACCACCTGGCGGACACTCCGAAATCACCTGTCGCGCATGCCGGAACCACCTCTCAGACGTGCCGGAAGCACGTGCCGGACACGCCGGAATCACCTAGCGGACAGACCGGAACCACCTGCCGAGCACGCCGGAGCCACCTGTTCGACTGGCTGGAACCACCTGCCGGACAGGCCAATATTAACTGCTGGCTATGCCAGAACCACCTGGGGGACAGTCCGGGATCACCTGTCAGCCATGGCGGAACCACCTCTCAGACGTACCAGAACCACCTGCCGGAGAAGCTGGAAACACGTCCTGGACAGTCTGGAACCACCTGCCGGCCAAGCCTGAACCACCTGCCAAGCACAACGGAACAACCTGCCAGACACGCCAAAATCACCTGCGTGTTATGCCAGAACCACTTGGAGGACTCTCTGGGATGACCTGCCGGGCATGCCGGAACCACCTCTCAGACGTGCCAGAACCATGTGGCGGACAGTCCGGAATCACCTGTTGGGCATGCGCAACCACCTCTGAGACGTACCAGAACCACATGCCGTGCAGGCTGGAACCACCTACCGGACAGACCGGAATCACCTTTCGGGCATGCCGGAACCACCTGTCAGATGTGCCAGAAACACGTGCCGGAGACGCCGGAAGCACCTGCCAAGCACGTTGGAACCACCTGCTCAACTCGCCTGAACCACCTGCCGGACATGCCAAAATCACCTGCCGACTATGACAGAACCACTTGGCGAACACTCCGGAATCACTTGCCGGGCATGCAGGAACCACCTCTCAGACATGCCAGAACCCCGTGCCAATGACCCCGGAAGCACCAGCCGAGCACGCTGGAACCACCTGCTCAACTCGCCTGAACCACCTGCCGGACACGCCAAAATCACCTGCCCGCTACACCAGCACCACTTCGGAGACAAGCCGGAATCAAGTGAGGGGCATGCCGGCACAGCCTCTCAGACTGAACCTCGTGCCGGACACCACAGAACCACCTGCCGGACAGACCGGAACCACCTGCCGGACACGCCGGAACCACCGGCTCGACCCGCCGGAACGACCGCTGGACATGCAAAATCACCTGCCGGCTACGCCGGAAACACTTGGCGAACACTCCGGAATCACCTGCCGGGCATGCCGGAACCACCTCTCAGATATGCCAGAACCACGTGCCAATGACCCCGGAAGCACCTGCCGAGCACGCCGGAACCACCTGCTCGACTCGCCAGAACCACCTGCCGGACACGCAAAAATCACCTGCCGGCTACGCCACAACCAGTTGGGGAACACTTCGGAATCACCTGCCGGGCTTGCTGGAACCACCTGCCGGTCATGCCAAAATCACCTGCCAACTACGCCAGTACCACTTGGCGGACACTGTGGAAACACCTGTCGGGCCGGCCGGAACCACATCTCACACGTGCCAGAACCATGTGCTTGAGATGCTGGAACCACACCCCGAACAGACGGAAAACACCTGCCAGACCCGTCTGAACAACCTGCCGAGCACGCCGGAGCCACCTGCTCGACTCGCCGGAACCACCTACCTGACATGCCCAAATCACCAGCCGGGTATGCCAGAACCACTTGGCGGACACTCCGGAATCATCTGCCGGACATGCCGGAACCAGCTCTCAGACACACCAGAACCACGTGCCGGAGACGCCGGAAGCACCTGCCGAGCATGCCGGAGCCACCTGCTCGACTCGCCAGAAACACCTGCCGGACACGCCAAAATCACCTGCCGGGTACGCCAGAACCACCTGGCGGACACTCCGAAATCACCTGTCGCGCATGCCGGAACCACCTCTCAGACGTGCCGGAAGCACGTGCCGGACACGCCGCAATCACCTACCGGACAGACCGGAAACACCTGCCGAGCACGCCGGAGCCACCTGTTCGACTGGCTGGAACCACCTGCCGGACAGGCCAATATTAACTGCTGGCTATGCCAGAACCACCTGGGGGACAGTCCGGGATCACCTGCCAGCCATGGCGGAACCACCTCTCACACGTACCAGAACCACCTGCCGGAGAAGCTGGAAACACGTCCTGGACAGTCTGGAACCACCTGCCGGCCAAGCCTGAACCACCAGCCTAGCACAACGGAACAACCTGCCAGACACGCCAAAATCACCTGCGTGTTATGCCAGAACCACTTGGAGGACTCTCTGGGATGACCTGCCGGGCATGCCGGAACCACCTCTCAGACGTGCCAGAACCATGTGGCGGACAGTCCGGAATCACCTGTTGGGCATGCGCAACCACCCTGAGACGTACCAGAACCACATGCCGTGCAGGCTGGAACCACCTACCGGACAGACCGGAATCACCTTTCGGGAATGCCGGAACCACCTGTCAGATGTGCCAGAAACACGTGTCGGAGACGCCGGAAGCACCTGCCAAGCACTTTGGAACCACCTGCTCAACTCGCCTGAACCACCTGCCGGACATGCCAAACTCACCTGCCGACTATGCCAGAACCACTTGGCGAACACTCCGGAATCACTTGCCGGGCATGCAGGAACCACCTCTCAGACGTGCCAGAACCCCGTGCCAATGACCCCGGAAGCACCAGCCGAGCACGCCGGAACCACCTGCTCAACTCGCCTGAACCACCTTCCGGACACGCCAAAATCACCTGCCCGCTACACCAGCACCACTACAGGGACAAGCCGGAATCACGTGAGGGGCATGCCGGCACAGCCTCTAAGACTGAACCTCGTGCCGGACACCACAGAACCACCTGCCGGACAGACCGGAACCACCTGCCGGACACGCCGGAACCACCGGCTCGACCCGCCTGAAAGACTGCTGGACATGCAAAATCACCTGCCGGCTACGCCGGAAACACTTGGCGAACACTCCGGAATCACCTGCCGGGCATGCCGGAACCACCTCTCAGATAAGCCAGAACCACGTGCCAATGACCCCGGAAGCACCTGCCGAGCACGCCGGAACCACCTGCTCGACTCGCCAGAACCACCTGCCGGACACGCAAAATCACCTGCCGGCTACGCCACAACCAGTTGGGGAACACTTCGGAATCACCTGCCGGGCTTGCTGGAACCACCTGCCGTTCATGCCAAAATCACCTGCCAACTACGCCAGTACCACTTGGCGGACACTGTGGAAACACCTGTCGGGCCGGCCAGAAGCACATCTCACACGTGCCAGAACCATGTTCATGAGATGCTGGAACCACACCCCGAACAGACGGAAAACACCTGCCAGACCCGTCTGAACAACCTGCCGAGCACGCCGGAGCCACCTGCTCGACTCGCCGGAACCACCTACCTGACATGCCCAAATCACCAGCCGGGTATGCCAGAACCACTTGGCGGACACTCCGGAATCCTCTGCCGGACATGCCGCAACCAGCTCTCAGACACACCAGAACCACGTGCCGGAGACGCCGGAAGCACCTGCCGAGCATGCCGGAGCCACCTGCTCGACTCGCCAGAAACACCTGCCGGACACGCCAAAATCACCTGCCGGGTACGCCAGAACCACCTGGCGGACACTCCGAAATCACCTGTCGCGCATGCCGGAACCACCTCTCAGACGTGCCGGAAGCACGTGCCGGACACGCCGGAATCACCTACCGGAGAGACCGGAACCACCTGCCGAGCACGCCAGAGCCACCTGTTCGACTGGCTGGAACCACCTGCCGGACAGGCCAATATTAACTGCTGGCTATGCCAGAACCACCTGGGGGACAGTCCGGGATCACCTGCCAGCCATGGCGGAACCACCTCTCACACGTACCAGAACCACCTGCCGGAGAAGCTGGAAACACGTCCTCGACAGTCTGGAACCACCTGCCGGCCAAGCCTGAACCACCTGCCAAGCACAACGGAACAACCTGCCAGACACGCCAAAATCACCTGCGTGTTATGCCAGAACCACTTGGAGGACTCTCTGGGATGACCTGCCGGGCATGCCGGAACCACCTCTCAGACGTGCCAGCACCATGTGGCGGACAGTCCGGAATCACCTGTTGGGCATGCGCAACCACCTCTGAGACGTACCAGAACCACATGCCGTGCAGGCTGGAACCACCTACCGGACAGACCGGAATCACCTATCGGGCATGCCGGAACCACCTGTCAGATGTGCCAGAAACACGTGCCGGAGACGCCGGAAGCACCTGCCAAGCACGTTGGAACCACCTGCTCAACTCGCCTGAACCACCTGCCGGACATGCCAAAATCACCTGCCGACTATGCCAGAACCACTTGGCGAACACTCCGGAATCACTTGCCGGGCATGCAGGAACCACCTCTCAGACATGCCAGAACCCCGTGCCAATGACCCCGGAAGCACCAGCCGAGCACGCCGGAACCACCTGCTCAACTCGCCTGAACCACCTGCCGGACACGCCAAAATCACCTGCCCGCTACACCAGCACCAATTCGGGGACAAGCCGGAATCACGTGAGGGGCATGCCGGCACAGCCTCTCAGACTGAACCTCGTGCCGGACACCACAGAACCACCTGCCGGACAGACCGGAACCACCTGCCGGACACGCCGGAACCACCGGCTCGACCCGCCGGAACGACCGCTGGACATGCAAAATCACCTGCCGGCTACGCCGGAAACACTTGGCGAACACTCCGGAATCACCTGCCGGGCATGCCGGAACCACCTCTCAGATATGCCAGAACCACGTGCCAATGACCCCGGAAGCACCTGCCGAGCACGCCGGAACCACCTGCTCGACTCGCCAGAACCACCTGCCGGACACGCAAAAATCACCTGCCGGCTACGCCACAACCAGTTGGGGAACACTTCGGAATCACCTGCCGGGCTTGCTGGAACCACCTGCCGGTCATGCCAAAATCACCTGCCAACTACGCCAGCACCACTTGGCGGACACTGTGGAAACACCTGTCGGGCCGGCCGGAACCACATCTCAGACGTGCCAGAACCATGTGCATGAGATGCTGGAACCACACCCCGAACAGACGGAAAACACCTGCCAGACCCGTCTGAACAACCTGCCGAGCACGCCGGAGCCACCTGCTCGACTCGCCGGAACCACCTACCTGACATGCCCAAATCACCAGCCGGGTATGCCAGAACCACTTGGCGGACACTCCGGAATCATCTGCCGGACATGCCGGAACCAGCTCTCAGACACACCAGAACCACGTGCCGGAGACGCCGGAAGCACCTGCCGAGCATGCCGGAGCCACCTGCTCGACTCGCCAGAAACACCTGCCGGACACGCCAAAATCACCTGCCGGGTACGCCATAACCACCTGGCGGACACTCCGAAATCACCTGTCGCGCATGCCGGAACCACCTCTCAGACGTGCCGGAAGCACGTGCCGGACACGCCGGAATCACCTAGCGGACAGACCGGAACCACCTGCCGAGCACGCCAGAGCCACCTGTTCGACTGGCTGGAACCATCTGCCGGACAGGCCAATATTAACTGCTGGCTATCCCAAAACCACCTGGGGGACAGTCCGGGATCACCTGCCAGCCATGGCGGAACCACCTCTCACACGTACCAGAACCACCTGCCGGAGAAGCTGGAAACACGTCCTGGACAGTCTGGAACCACCTGCCGACCAAGCCTGAACCACCTGCCAAGCACAACGGAACAACCTGCCAGACACGCCAAAATCACCTGCGTGTTATGCCAGAACCACTTGGAGGACTCTCTGGGATGACCTGCCGGGCATGCCGGAACCACCTCTCAGACGTGCCAGAACCATGTGGCGGACAGTCCGGAATCACCTGTTGGGCATGCGCAACCACCTCTGAGACGTACCAGAACCACATGCCGTGCAGGCTGGAACCACCTACCGGACAGACCGGAATCACCTTTCGGGCATGCCGGAACCACCTGTCAGATGTGCCAGAAACACGTGCCGGAGACGCCGGAAGCACCTGCCAAGCACGTTGGAACCACCTGCTCAACTCGCCTGAACCACCTGCCGGACATGCCAAAATCACCTGCCGACTATGCCAGAACCACTTGGCGAACACTCCGGAATCACTTGCCGGGCATGCAGGAACCACCTCTCAGACATGCCAGAACCCCGTGCCAATGACCCCGGAAGCACCAGCCGAGCACGCCGGAACCACCTGCTCAACTCGCCTGAACCACATGCCGGATACGCAAAAATCACCTGCCCGCTACACCAGCACCACTTCGGGGACAAGCCGGAATCACGTGAGGGGCATGCCGGCACAGCCTCTCAGACTGAACCTCGTGCCGGACACCACAGAACCACCTGCCGGACAGACCGGAACCACCTGCCGGTCACGCCGGAACCACCGGCTCGACCCGCCGGAACGACCGCTGGACATGCAAAATCACCTGCCGGCTACGCCGGAAACACTTGGCGAACACTCCGGAATCACCTGCCGGGCATGCCGGAACCACCTCTCAGATATGCCAGAACCACGTGCCAATGACCCCGGAAGCACCTGCCGAGCACGCCGGAACCACCTGCTCGACTCGCCAGAACCACCTGCCGGACACGCAAAAATCACCTGCCGGCTACGCCACAACCAGTTGGGGAACACTTCGGAATCACCTGCCGGGCTTGCTGGAACCACCTGCCGGTCATGCCAAAATCACCTGCCAACTACGCCAGGACCACTTGGCGGACACTGTGGAAACACCTGTTGGGCCGGCCGGAACCACATCTCAGACGTGCCAGAACCATGTGCATGAGCTGCAGGAACCACACCCCGAACAGACGGAAAACACCTGCCAGACCCGTCTGAACAACCTGCCGAGCACGCCGGAGCCACCTGCTCGACTCGCCGGAACCACCTACCTGACATGCCCAAATCACCAGCCGGGTATGCCAGAACCACTTGGCGGACACTCCGGAATCATCTGCCGGACATGCCGGAACCAGCTCTCAGACACACCAGAACCACGTGCCGGAGACGCCGGAAGCACCTGCCGAGCATGCCGGAGCCACCTGCTCGACTCGCCAGAAACACCTGCCGGACACGCCAAAATCACCTGCCGGATACGCCAGAACCACCTGGCGGACACTCCGAAATCACCTGTCGTGCATGCCGTAACAACCTCTCAGACGTGCCGGAAGCACGTGCCGGACACGCCGGAATCACCTACCGGACAGACCGGAACCACCTGCCGAGCACGCCAGAGCCACCTGTTCGACTGGCTGGAACCATCTGCCGGACAGGCCAATATTAACTGCTGGCTATCCCAAAACCACCTGGGGGACAGTCCGGGATCACCTGCCAGCCATGGCGGAACCACCTCTCACACGTACCAGAACCACCTGCCGGAGAAGCTGGAAACACGTCCTGGACAGTCTGGAACCACCTGCCGACCAAGCCTGAACCACCTGCCAAGCACAACGGAACAACCTGCCAGACACGCCAAAATCACCTGCGTGTTATGCCAGAACCACTTGGAGGACTCTCTGGGATGACCTGCCGGGCATGCCGGAACCACCTCTCAGACGTGCCAGAACCATGTGGCGGACAGTCCGGAATCACCTGTTGGGCATGCGCAACCACCTCTGAGACGTACCAGAACCACATGCCGTGCAGGCTGGAACCACCTACCGGACAGACCGGAATCACCTTTCGGGCATGCCGGAACCACCTGTCAGATGTGCCAGAAACACGTGCCGGAGACGCCGGAAGCACCTGCCAAGCACGTTGGAAGCACCTGCTCAACTCGCCTGAACCACCTGCCGGACATGCCAAAATCACCTGCCGACTATGCCAGAACCACTTGGCGAACACTCAGGAATCACTTGCCGGGCATGCAGGAACCACCTCTCAGACATGTCAGAACCCCGTGCCAATGACCCCGGAAGCACCAGCCGAGCACGCCGGAACCACCTGCTCAACTCGCCTGAACCACATGCCGGATACGCAAAAATCACCTGCCCGCTACACCAGCACCACTTCGGGGACAAGCCGGAATCACGTGAGGGGCATGCCTGCACAGCCTCTCAGACTGAACCTCGTGCCGGACACCACAGAACCACCTGCCGGACAGACCGGAACCACCTGCCGGTCACGCCGGATCCACCGGCTCGACCCGCCGGAACGACCGCTGGACATGCAAAATCACCTGCCGGCTATGCCGGAAACACTTGGCGAACACTCCGGAATCACCTGCCGGGCATGCCGGAACCACCTCTCAGATATGCCAGAACCACGTGCCAATGACCCCGGAAGCACCTGCCGAGCACGCCGGAACCACCTGCTCGACTCGCCAGAACCACCTGCCGGACACGCAAAAATCACCTGCCGGCTACGCCACAACCAGTTGGGGAACACTTCGGAATCACCTGCCGGGCTTGCTGGAACCACCTGCCGGTCATGCCAAAATCACCTGCCAACTACGCCAGTACCACTTGGCGGACACTGTGGAAACACCTGTCGGGCCGGCCGGAACCACATCTCAGACGTGCCAGAACCATGTGCATGAGATGCTGGAACCACACCCCGAACAGACGGAAAACACCTGCCAGACCCGTCTGAACAACCTGCCGAGCACGCCGGAGCCACCTGCTCGACTCGCCGGAACCACCTACCTGACATGCCCAAATCACCAGCCGGGTATGCCAGAACCACTTGGCGGACACTCCGGAATCATCTGCCGGACATGCCGGAACCAGCTCTCAGACACACCAGAACCACGTGCCGGAGACGCCGGAAGCACCTGCCGAGCATGCCGGAGCCACCTGCTCGACTCGCCAGAAACACCTGCCGGACACGCCAAAATCACCTGCCGGGTACGCCAGAACCACCTGGCGGACACTCCGAAATCACCTGCCGCGCATGCCGGAACCACCTCTCAGACGTGCCGGAAGCACGTGCCGGACACGCCGGAAACACCTAGCGGACAGACCGGAACCACCTGCCGAGCACGCCGGAGCCACCTGTTCGACTGGCTGGAACCACCTGCCGGACAGGCCAATATTAACTGCTGCCTATGCCAGAACCACCTGGGGGACAGTCCGGGATCACCTGCCAGCCATGGCGGAACCACCTCTCACACGTACCAGAACCACCTGCCGGAGAAGCTGGAAACACGTCCTGGACAGTCTGGAACCACCTGCCGGCCAAGCCTGAACCACCTGCCAAGCACAACGGAACAACCTGCCAGACACGCCAAAATCACCTGCGTGTTATGCCAGAACCACTTGGAGGACTCTCTGGGATGACCTGCCGGGCATGCCGGAACCACCTCTCAGACGTGCCAGAACCATGTGGCGGACAGTCCGGAATCACCTGTTGGGCATGCGCAAACACCTCTGAGACGTACCAGAACCACATGCCGTGCAGGCTGGAACCACCTACCGGACAGACCGGAATCACCTTTCGGGCATGCCGGAACCACCTGTCAGATGTGCCAGAAACACGTGCCGGAGACGCCGGAAGCACCTGCCAAGCACGTTGGAACCACCTGCTCAACTCGCCTGAACCACCTGCCGGACATGCCAAAATCACCTGCCGACTATGCCAGAACCACTTGGCGAACACTCCGGAATCACTTGCCGGGCATGCAGGAACCACCTCTCAGACATGCCAGAACCCCGTGCCAATGACCCCGGAAGCACCAGCCGAGCACGCCGGAACCACCTGCTCAACTCGCCTGAACCACATGCCGGATACGCAAAAATCACCTGCCCGCTACACCAGCACCACTTCGGGGAAAAGCCGGAATCACGTGAGGGGCATGCCGGCACAGCCTCTCAGACTGAACCTCGTGCCGGACACCACAGAACCACCTGCCGGACAGACCGGAACCACCTGCCGGACACGCCGGAACCACCGGCTCGACCCGCAGGAACGACCGCTGGACATGCAAAATCACCTGCCGGCTACGCCGGAAACACTTGGCGAACACTCCGGAATCACCTGCCGGGCATGCCGGAACCAGCTCTCAGATATGCCAGAACCACGTGCCAATGACCCCGGAAGCACCTGCCGAGCACGCCGGAACCACCTGCTCGACTCGCCAGAACCACCTGCCGGACACGCAAAAATCACCTGCCGGCTACGCCACAACCAGTTGGGGAACACTTCGGAATCACCTGCCGGGCTTGCTGGAACCACCTGCCGGTCATGCCAAAATCACCTGCCAACTACGCCAGTACCGCTTGGCGGACACTGTGGAAACACCTGTCGGGCCGGCCGGAACCACATCTCACACGTGCCAGAACCATGTGCATGAGATGCTGGAACCACACCCCGAACAGACGGAAAACACCTGCCAGACCCGTCTGAACAACCTGCCGAGCACGCCGGAGCCACCTGCTCGACTCGCCGGAACCACCTACCTGACATGCCCAAATCACCAGCCGGGTATGCCAGAACCACTTGGCGGACACTCCGGAATCATCTGCCGGACATGCCGGAACCAGCTCTCAGACACACCAGAACCACGTGCCGGAGACGCCGGAAGCACCTGCCGAGCATGCCGGAGCCACCTGCTCGACTCGCCAGAAACACCTGCCGGACACGCCAAAATCACCTGCCGGATACGCCAGAACCACCTGGCGGACACTCCGAAATCACCTGTCGTGCATGCCGTAACAACCTCTCAGACGTGCCGGAAGCACGTGCCGGACACGCCGGAATCACCTACCGGACAGACCGGAACCACCTGCCGAGCACGCCAGAGCCACCTGTTCGACTGGCTGGAACCATCTGCCGGACAGGCCAATATTAACTGCTGGCTATCCCAAAACCACCTGGGGGACAGTCCGGGATCACCTGCCAGCCATGGCGGAACCACCTCTCACACGTACCAGAACCACCTGCCGGAGAAGCTGGAAACACGTCCTGGACAGTCTGGAACCACCTGCCGACCAAGCCTGAACCACCTGCCAAGCACAACGGAACAACCTGCCAGACACGCCAAAATCACCTGCGTGTTATGCCAGAACCACTTGGAGGACTCTCTGGGATGACCTGCCGGGCATGCCGGAACCACCTCTCAGACGTGCCAGAACCATGTGGCGGACAGTCCGGAATCACCTGTTGGGCATGCGCAACCACCTCTGAGACGTACCAGAACCACATGCCGTGCAGGCTGGAACCACCTACCGGACAGACCGGAATCACCTTTCGGGCATGCCGGAACCACCTGTCAGATGTGCCAGAAACACGTGCCGGAGACGCCGGAAGCACCTGCCAAGCACGTTGGAAGCACCTGCTCAACTCGCCTGAACCACCTGCCGGACATGCCAAAATCACCTGCCGACTATGCCAGAACCACTTGGCGAACACTCAGGAATCACTTGCCGGGCATGCAGGAACCACCTCTCAGACATGTCAGAACCCCGTGCCAATGACCCCGGAAGCACCAGCCGAGCACGCCGGAACCACCTGCTCAACTCGCCTGAACCACATGCCGGATACGCAAAAATCACCTGCCCGCTACACCAGCACCACTTCGGGGACAAGCCGGAATCACGTGAGGGGCATGCCTGCACAGCCTCTCAGACTGAACCTCGTGCCGGACACCACAGAACCACCTGCCGGACAGACCGGAACCACCTGCCGGTCACGCCGGATCCACCGGCTCGACCCGCCGGAACGACCGCTGGACATGCAAAATCACCTGCCGGCTATGCCGGAAACACTTGGCGAACACTCCGGAATCACCTGCCGGGCATGCCGGAACCACCTCTCAGATATGCCAGAACCACGTGCCAATGACCCCGGAAGCACCTGCCGAGCACGCCGGAACCACCTGCTCGACTCGCCAGAACCACCTGCCGGACACGCAAAAATCACCTGCCGGCTACGCCACAACCAGTTGGGGAACACTTCGGAATCACCTGCCGGGCTTGCTGGAACCACCTGCCGGTCATGCCAAAATCACCTGCCAACTACGCCAGTACCACTTGGCGGACACTGTGGAAACACCTGTCGGGCCGGCCGGAACCACATCTCAGACGTGCCAGAACCATGTGCATGAGATGCTGGAACCACACCCCGAACAGACGGAAAACACCTGCCAGACCCGTCTGAACAACCTGCCGAGCACGCCGGAGCCACCTGCTCGACTCGCCGGAACCACCTACCTGACATGCCCAAATCACCAGCCGGGTATGCCAGAACCACTTGGCGGACACTCCGGAATCATCTGCCGGACATGCCGGAACCAGCTCTCAGACACACCAGAACCACGTGCCGGAGACGCCGGAAGCACCTGCCGAGCATGCCGGAGCCACCTGCTCGACTCGCCAGAAACACCTGCCGGACACGCCAAAATCACCTGCCGGGTACGCCAGAACCACCTGGCGGACACTCCGAAATCACCTGCCGCGCATGCCGGAACCACCTCTCAGACGTGCCGGAAGCACGTGCCGGACACGCCGGAAACACCTAGCGGACAGACCGGAACCACCTGCCGAGCACGCCGGAGCCACCTGTTCGACTGGCTGGAACCACCTGCCGGACAGGCCAATATTAACTGCTGCCTATGCCAGAACCACCTGGGGGACAGTCCGGGATCACCTGCCAGCCATGGCGGAACCACCTCTCACACGTACCAGAACCACCTGCCGGAGAAGCTGGAAACACGTCCTGGACAGTCTGGAACCACCTGCCGGCCAAGCCTGAACCACCTGCCAAGCACAACGGAACAACCTGCCAGACACGCCAAAATCACCTGCGTGTTATGCCAGAACCACTTGGAGGACTCTCTGGGATGACCTGCCGGGCATGCCGGAACCACCTCTCAGACGTGCCAGAACCATGTGGCGGACAGTCCGGAATCACCTGTTGGGCATGCGCAAACACCTCTGAGACGTACCAGAACCACATGCCGTGCAGGCTGGAACCACCTACCGGACAGACCGGAATCACCTTTCGGGCATGCCGGAACCACCTGTCAGATGTGCCAGAAACACGTGCCGGAGACGCCGGAAGCACCTGCCAAGCACGTTGGAACCACCTGCTCAACTCGCCTGAACCACCTGCCGGACATGCCAAAATCACCTGCCGACTATGCCAGAACCACTTGGCGAACACTCCGGAATCACTTGCCGGGCATGCAGGAACCACCTCTCAGACATGCCAGAACCCCGTGCCAATGACCCCGGAAGCACCAGCCGAGCACGCCGGAACCACCTGCTCAACTCGCCTGAACCACATGCCGGATACGCAAAAATCACCTGCCCGCTACACCAGCACCACTTCGGGGAAAAGCCGGAATCACGTGAGGGGCATGCCGGCACAGCCTCTCAGACTGAACCTCGTGCCGGACACCACAGAACCACCTGCCGGACAGACCGGAACCACCTGCCGGACACGCCGGAACCACCGGCTCGACCCGCAGGAACGACCGCTGGACATGCAAAATCACCTGCCGGCTACGCCGGAAACACTTGGCGAACACTCCGGAATCACCTGCCGGGCATGCCGGAACCAGCTCTCAGATATGCCAGAACCACGTGCCAATGACCCCGGAAGCACCTGCCGAGCACGCCGGAACCACCTGCTCGACTCGCCAGAACCACCTGCCGGACACGCAAAAATCACCTGCCGGCTACGCCACAACCAGTTGGGGAACACTTCGGAATCACCTGCCGGGCTTGCTGGAACCACCTGCCGGTCATGCCAAAATCACCTGCCAACTACGCCAGTACCGCTTGGCGGACACTGTGGAAACACCTGTCGGGCCGGCCGGAACCACATCTCACACGTGCCAGAACCATGTGCATGAGATGCTGGAACCACACCCCGAACAGACGGAAAACACCTGCCAGACCCGTCTGAACAACCTGCCGAGCACGCCGGAGCCACCTGCTCGACTCGCCGGAACCACCTAACTGACATGCCAAAATCACCAGCCGGGTATGCCAGAACCACTTGGCGGACACTCCGGAATCATCTGCCGGACATGCCGGAACCAGCTCTCAGACACACCAGAACCACGTGCCGGAGACGCCGGAAGCACCTGCCGAGCATGCCGGAGCCACCTGCTCGACTCGCCAGAAACACCTGCCGGACACGCCAAAATCACCTGCCGGGTACGCCATAACCACCTGGCGGACACTCCGAAATCACCTGTCGCGCATGCCGGAACCACCTCTCAGACGTGCCGGAAGCACGTGCCGGACACGCCGGAATCACCTAGCGGACAGACCGGAACCACCTGCCGAGCACGCCAGAGCCACCTGTTCGACTGGCTGGAACCATCTGCCGGACAGGCCAATATTAACTGCTGGCTATGCCAGAACCACCTGGGGGACAGTCCGGGATCACCTGCCAGCCATGGCGGAACCACCTCTCACACGTACCAGAACCACCTGCCGGAGAAGCTGGAAACACGTCCTGGACAGTCTGGAACCACCTGCCGACCAAGCCTGAACCACCTGCCAAGCACAACGGAACAACCTGCCAGACACGCCAAAATCACCTGCGTGTTATGCCAGAACCACTTGGAGGACTCTCTGGGATGACCTGCCGGGCATGCCGGAACCACCTCTCAGACGTGCCAGAACCATGTGGCGGACAGTCCGGAATCACCTGTTGGGCATGCGCAACCACCTCTGAGACGTACCAGAACCACATGCCGTGCAGGCTGGAACCACCTACCGGACAGACCGGAATCACCTTTCGGGCATGCCGGAACCACCTGTCAGATGTGCCAGAAACACGTGCCGGAGACGCCGGAAGCACCTGCCAAGCACGTTGGAACCACCTGCTCAACTCGCATGAACCACCTGCCGGACATGCCAAAATCACCTGCCGACTATGCCAGAACCACTTGGCGAACACTCCGGAATCACTTGCCGGGCATGCAGGAACCACCTCTCAGACATGCCAGAACCCCGTGCCAATGACCCCGGAAGCACCAGCCGAGCACGCCGGAACCACCTGCTCAACTCGCCTGAACCACATGCCGGATACGCAAAAATCACCTGCCCGCTACACCAGCACCACTTCGGGGAAAAGCCGGAATCACGTGAGGGGCATGCCGGCACAGCCTCTCAGACTGAACCTCGTGCCGGACACCACAGAACCACCTGCCGGACAGACCGGAACCACCTGCCGGACACGCCGGAACCACCGGCTCGACCCGCCGGAACGACCGCTGGACATGCAAAATCACCTGCCGGCTACGCCGGAAACACTTGGCGAACACTCCGGAATCACCTGCCGGGCATGCCGGAACCACCTCTCAGATATGCCAGAACCACGTGCCAATGACCCCGGAAGCACCTGCCGAGCACGCCGGAACCACCTGCTCGACTCGCCAGAACCACCTGCCGGACACGCAAAAATCACCTGCCGGCTACGCCACAACCAGTTGGGGAACACTTCGGAATCACCTGCCGGGCTTGCTGGAACCACCTGCCGGTCATGCCAAAATCACCTGCCAACTACGCCAGTACCGCTTGGCGGACACTGTGGAAACACCTGTCGGGCCGGCCGGAACCACATCTCACACGTGCCAGAACCATGTGCATGAGATGCTGGAACCACACCCCGAACAGACGGAAAACACCTGCCAGACCCGTCTGAACAACCTGCCGAGCACGCCGGAGCCACCTGCTCGACTCGCCGGAACCACCTACCTGACATGCCCAAATCACCAGCCGGGTATGCCAGAACCACTTGGCGGACACTCCGGAATCATCTGCCGGACATGCCGGA
Organism: Equus caballus; assembly: GCF_041296265.1. Lineage (NCBI taxonomy): Eukaryota > Metazoa > Chordata > Mammalia > Perissodactyla > Equidae > Equus > Equus caballus. The sequence continues at coordinate 5,137,449 of NC_091710.1, forward strand.
ACCAGCTCTCAGACACACCAGAACCACGTGCCGGAGACGCCGGAAGCACCTGCCGAGCATGCCGGAGCCACCTGCTCGACTCGCCAGAAACACCTGCCGGACACGCCAAAATCACCTGCCGGGTACGCCATAACCACCTGGCGGACACTCCGAAATCACCTGTCGCGCATGCCGGAACCACCTCTCAGACGTGCCGGAAGCACGTGCCGGACACGCCGGAAACACCTACCGGACAGACCGGAGCCACCTGCCGAGCACGCCGGAGCCACCTGTTCGACTGGCTGGAACCACCTGCCGGACAGGCCTATATTAACTGCTGGCTATGCCAGAACCACCTGGGGGACAGTCCGGGATCACCTGCCAGCCATGGCGGAACCACCTCTCACACGTACCAGAACCACCTGCCGGAGAAGCTGGAAACACGTCCTGGACAGTCTGGAACCACCTGCCGACCAAGCCTGAACCACCTGCCAAGCACAACGGAACAACCTGCCAGACACGCCAAAATCACCTGCGTGTTATGCCAGAACCACTTGGAGGACTCTCTGGGATGACCTGCCGGGCATGCCGGAACCACCTCTCAGACGTGCCAGAACCATGTGGCGGACAGTCCGGAATCACCTGTTGGGCATGCGCAACCACCTCTGAGACGTACCAGAACCACATGCCGTGCAGGCTGGAACCACCTACCGGACAGACCGGAATCACCTTTCGGGCATGCCGGAACCACCTGTCAGATGTGCCAGAAACACGTGCCGGAGACGCCGGAAGCACCTGCCAAGCACGTTGGAACCACCTGCTCAACTCGCCTGAACCACCTGCCGGACATGCCAAAATCACCTGCCGACTATGCCAGAACCACTTGGCGAACACTCCGGAATCACTTGCCGGGCATGCAGGAACCACATCTCAGACATGCCAGAACCCCGTGCCAATGACCCCGGAAGCACCAGCCGAGCACGCCGGAACCACCTGCTCAACTCGCCTGAACCACCTGCCGGACACGCCAAAATCACCTGCCCGCTACACCAGCACCACTTCGGGGACAAGCCGGAATCACGTGAGGGGCATGCCGGCACAGCCTTTCAGACTGAACGTCCTGCTGGACACCACAGAACCACCTGCCGGACAGACCGGAACCACCTGCCGGACACACCGGAACCACCGGCTCGACCCGCCGGAACGACCGCTGGACATGCAAAATCACCTGCCGGCTACGCCGGAAACACTTGGCGAACACTCCGGAATCACTTGCAGGGCATGCAGGAACCACCTCTCAGACATGCCAGAACCCCGTGCCCATGACCCCGGAAGCACCAGCCGAGCACGCCGGAACCACCTGCTCAACTCGCCTGAACCACATGCCGGATACGCAAAAATCACCTGCCCGCTACACCAGCACCACTTCGGGGACAAGCCGGAATCACGTGAGGGGCATGCCTGCACAGCCTCTCAGACTGAACCTCGTGCCGGACACCACAGAACCACCTGCCGGACAGACCGGAACCACCTGCCGGTCACGCCGGAACCACCGGCTCGACCCGCCGGAACGACCGCTGGACATGCAAAATCACCTGCCGGCTACGCCGGAAACACTTGGCGAACACTCCGGAATCACCTGCCGGGCATGCCGGTACCACCTCTCAGATATGCCAGAACCACGTGCCAATGACCCCGGAAGCACCTGCCGAGCACGCCGGAACCACCTGCTCGACTCGCCAGAACCACCTGCCGGACACGCAAAAATCACCTGCCGGCTACGCCACAACCAGTTGGGGAACACTTCGGAATCACCTGCCGGGCTTGCTGGAACCACCTGCCGGTCATGCCAAAATCACCTGCCAACTACGCCAGTACCACTTGGCGGACACTGTGGAAACACCTGTCGGGCCAGCCAGAACAACATCTCACACGTGCCAGAACCATGTGCATGAGATGCTGGAACCACACCCCGAACAGACGGAAAACACCTGCCAGACCCGTCTGAACAACCTGCCGAGCACGCCGGAGCCACCTGCTCGACTCGCCGGAACCACCTACCTGACATGCCCAAATCACCAGCCGGGTATGCCAGAACCACTTGGCGGACACTCCGGAATCATCTGCCGGACATGCCGGAACCAGCTCTCAGACACACCAGAACCACGTGCCGGAGACGCCGGAAGCACCTGCCGAGCATGCCGGAGCCACCTGCTCGACTCGCCAGAAACACCAGCCGGACACGCCAAAATCACCTGCCGGGTACGCCAGAACCACCTGGCGGACACTCCGAAATCACCAGTCGTGCATGCCGGAACCACCTCTCAGACGTGCTGGAAGCACGTGCCGGACACGCCGGAATCACCTAGCGGACAGACCGGAAACACCTGCCGAGCACGCCGGAGCCACCTGTTCGACTGGCTGGAACCACCTGCCGGACAGGCCAATATTAACTGCTGGCTATGCCAGAACCACCTGGGGGACAGTCCGGGATCACCTGCCAGCCATGGCGGAACCACCTCTCACACGTACCAGAACCACCTGCCGGAGAAGCTGGAAACACGTCCTGGACAGACTGGAACCACGTGACGGCCATGCCTGAACCACCTGCCAAGCACAACGGAACAACCTGCCAGACACGCCAAAATCACCTGCGTGTTATGCCAGAACCACTTGGAGGACTCTCTGGGATGACCTGCCGGGCATGCCGGAACCACCTCTCAGACGTGCCAGAACCATGTGGCGGACAGTCCGGAATCACCTGTTGGGCATGCGCAACCACCTCTGAGACGTACCAGAACCACATGCCGTGCAGGCTGGAACCACCTACCGGACAGACCGGAATCACCTTTCGGGCATGCCGGAACCACCTGTCAGATGTGCCAGAAACACGTGCCGGAGACGCCGGAAGCACCTGCCAAGCACGTTGGAACCACCTGCTCAACTCGCCTGAACCACCTGCCGGACATGCCAAAATCACCTGCCGACTATGCCAGAACCACTTGGCGAACACTCCGGAATCACTTGCCGGGCATGCAGGAACCACATCTCAGACATGCCAGAACCCCGTGCCAATGACCCCGGAAGCACCAGCCGAGCACGCCGGAACCACCTGCTCAACTCGCCTGAACCACCTGCCGGACACGCCAAAATCACCTGCCCGCTACACCAGCACCACTTCGGGGACAAGCCGGAATCACGTGAGGGGCATGCCGGCACAGCCTCTCAGACTGAACCTCGTGCCGGACACCACAGAACCACCTGCCGGACAGACCGGAACCACCTGCCGGACACGCCGGAACCACCGGCTCGACCCGCCGGAACGACCGCTGGACATGCAAAATCACCTGCCGGCTACGCCGGAAACACTTGGCGAACACTCCGGAATCACCTGCCGGGCATGCCGGAACCACCTCTCAGATATGCCAGAACCACGTGCCAATGACCCCGGAAGCACCTGCCGAGCACGCCGGAACCACCTGCTCGACTCGCCAGAACCACCTGCCGGACACGCAAAAATCACCTGCCGGCTACGCCACAACCAGTTGGGGAACACTTCGGAATCACCTGCCGGGCTTGCTGGAACCACCTGCCGGTCATGCCAAAATCACCTGCCAACTACGCCAGTACCACTTGGCGGACACTGTGGAAACACCTGTCGGGCCAGCCAGAACAACATCTCACACGTGCCAGAACCATGTGCATGAGATGCTGGAACCACACCCCGAACAGATGGAAAACACCTGCCAGACCTGTCTGAACAACCTGCCGAGCACGCCGGAGCCACCTGCTCGACTCGCCGGAACCACCTACCTGACATGCCCAAATCACCAGCCGGGTATGCCAGAACCACTTGGCGGACACTCCGGAATCATCTGCCAGACATGCCGGAACCAGCTCTCAGACACACCAGAACCACGTGCCGGAGACGCCGGAAGCACCTGCCGAGCATGCCGGAGCCACCTGCTCGACTCGCCAGAAACACCTGCCGGACACGCCAAAATCACCTGCCGGGTACGCCAGAACCACCTGGCGGACACTCCGAAATCACCTGCCACGCATGCTGGAACCACCTCTCAGACGTGCCGGAAGCACGTGCCGGACACGCCGGAAACACCTAGCGGACAGACCGGAACCACCTGCCGAGCACGCCGGAGCCACCTGTTCGACTGGCTGGAACCACCTGCCGGACAGGCCAATATTAACTGCTGGCTATGCCAGAACCACCTGGGGGACAGTCCGGGATCACCTGCCAGCCATGGCGGAACCACCTCTCACACGTACCAGAACCACCTGCCGGAGAAGCTGGAAACACGTCCTGGACAGTCTGGAACCACCTGCCGGCCAAGCCTGAACCACCTGCCAAGCACAACGGAACAACCTGCCAGACACGCCAAAATCACCTGCGTGTTATGCCAGAACCACTTGGAGGACTCTCTGGGATGACCTGCCGGGCATGCCGGAACCACCTCTCAGACGTGCCAGAACCATGTGGCGGACAGTCCGGAATCACCTGTTGGGCATGCACAACCACCTCTGAGACGTACCAGAACCACATGCCGTGCAGGCTGGAACCACCTACCGGACAGACCGGAATCACCTTTCGGGCATGCCGGAACCACCTGTCAGATGTGCCAGAAACACGTGCCGGAGACGCCGGAAGCACCTGCCAAGCACGTTGGAACCACCTGCTCAACTCGCCTGAACCACCTGCCGGACATGCCAAAATCACCTGCCGACTATGCCAGAACCACTTGGCGAACACTCCGGAATCACTTGCCGGGCATGCAGGAACCACCTCTCAGACATGCCAGAACCCCGTGCCAATGACCCCGGAAGCACCAGCCGAGCACGCCGGAACCACCTGCTCAACTCGCCTGAACCACATGCCGGATACGCAAAAATCACCTGCCCGCTACACCAGCACCACTTCGGGGACAAGCCGGAATCACGTGAGGGGCATGCCTGCACAGCCTCTCAGACTGAACCTCGTGCCGGACACCACAGAACCACCTGCCGGACAGACCGGAACCACCTGCCGGACACGCCGGAACCACCGGCTCGACCCGCCGGAACGACCGCTGGACATGCAAAATCACCTGCCGGCTACGCCGGAAACACTTGGCGAACACTCCGGAATCACCTGCCGGGCATGCCGGAACCACCTCTCAGATATGCCAGAACCACGTGCCAATGACCCCGGAAGCACCTGCCGAGCATGCCGGAACCACCTGCTCGACTCGCCAGAACCACCTGCCGGACACGCAAAAATCACCTGCCGGCTACGCCACAACCAGTTGGGGAACACTTCGGAATCACCTGCCGGGCTTGCTGGAACCACCTGCCGGTCATGCCAAAATCACCTGCCAACTACGCCAGTACCACTTGGCGGACACTGTGGAAACACCTGTCGGGCCGGCCGGAACCACATCTCACACGTGCCAGAACCATGTGCATGAGATGCTGGAACCACACCCCGAACAGACGGAAAACACCTGCCAGACCCGTCTGAACAACCTGCCGAGCACGCCGGAGCCACCTGCTCGACTCGCCGGAACCACCTACCTGACATGCCCAAATCACCAGCCGGGTATGCCAGAACCACTTGGCGGACACTCCGGAATCATCTGCCGGACATGCCGGAACCAGCTCTCAGACACACCAGAACCACGTGCCGGAGACGCCGGAAGCACCTGCCGAGCATGCCGGAGCCACCTGCTCGACTCGCCAGAAACACCTGCCGGACACGCCAAAATCACCTGCCGGGTACGCCAGAACCACCTGGCGGACACTCCGAAATCACCTGTCGCGCATGCCGGAACCACCTCTCAGACGTGCCGGAAGCACGTGCCGGACACGCCGGAATCACCTAGCGGACAGACCGGAACCACCTGCCGAGCACGCCGGAGCCACCTGTTCGACTGGCTGGAACCACCTTCCGGACAGGCCAATATTAACTGCTGGCTATGCCAGAACCACCTGGGGGACAGTCCGGGATCACCTGCCAGCCATGGCGGAACCACCTCTCACACGTACCAGAACCACCTGCCGGAGAAGCTGGAAACACGTCCTGGACAGTCTGGAACCACCTGCCGGCCAAGCCTGAACCACCTGCCAAGCACAACGGAACAACCTGCCAGACACGCCAAAATCACCTGCGTGTTATGCCAGAACCACTTGGAGGACTCTCTGGGATGACCTGCCGGGCATGCCGGAACCACCTCTCAGACGTGCCAGAACCATGTGGCGGACAGTCCGGAATCACCTGTTGGGCATGCGCAACCACCTCTGAGACGTACCAGAACCACATGCCGTGCAGGCTGGAACCACCTACCGGACAGACCGGAATCACCTTTCGGGCATGCCGGAACCACCTGTCAGATGTGCCAGAAACACGTGCCGGAGACGCCGGAAGCACCTGCCAAGCACGTTGGAACCACCTGCTCAACTCGCCTGAACCACCTGCCGGACATGCCAAAATCACCTGCCGACTATGCCAGAACCACTTGGCGAACACTCCGGAATCACTTGCCGGGCATGCAGGAACCACATCTCAGACATGCCAGAACCCCGTGCCAATGACCCCGGAAGCACCAGCCGAGCAAGCCGGAACCACCTGCTCAACTCGCCTGAACCACCTGCCGGACACGCCAAAATCACCTGCCCGCTACACCAGCACCACTTCGGGGACAAGCCGGAATCACGTGAGGGGCATGCCGGCACAGCCTCTCAGACTGAACCTCGTGCCGGACACCACAGAACCACCTGCCGGACAGACCGGAACCACCTGCCGGACACGCCGGAACCACCGGCTCGACCCGCCGGAACGACCGCTGGACATGCAAAATCACCTGCCGGCTACGCCGGAAACACTTGGCGAACACTCCGGAATCACCTGCCGGGCATGCCGGAACCACCTCTCAGATATGCCAGAACCACGTGCCAATGACCCCGGAAGCACCTGCCGAGCACGCCGGAACCACCTGCTCGACTCGCCAGAACCACCTGCCGGACACGCAAAAATCACCTGCCGGCTACGCCACAACCAGTTGGGGAACACTTCGGAATCACCTGCCGGGCTTGCTGGAACCACCTGCCGGTCATGCCAAAATCACCTGCCAACTACGCCAGTACCACTTGGCGGACACTGTGGAAACACCTGTCGGGCCGGCCGGAACCACATCTCACACGTGCCAGAACCATGTGCATGAGATGCTGGAACCACACCCCGAACAGACGGAAAACACCTGCCAGACCTGTCTGAACAACCTGCCGAGCACGCCGGAGCCACCTGCTCGACTCGCCGGAACCACCTACCTGACATGCCCAAATCACCAGCCGGGTATGCCAGAACCACTTGGCGGACACTCCGGAATCATCTGCCGGACATGCCGGAACCAGCTCTCAGACACACCAGAACCACGTGCCGGAGACGCCGGAAGCACCTGCCGAGCATGCCGGAGCCACCTGCTCGACTCGCCAGAAACACCTGCCGGACACGCCAAAATCACCTGCCGGGTACGCCAGAACCACCTGGCGGACACTCCGAAATCACCTGTCGCGCATGCCGGAACCACCTCTCAGACGTGCCGGAAGCACGTGCCGGACATGCCGGAATCACCTAGCGGACAGACCGGAACCACCTGCCGAGCACGCCGGAGCCACCTGTTCGACTGGCTGGAACCACCTGCCGGACAGGCCAATATTAACTGCTGGCTATGCCAGAACCACCTGGGGGACAGTCCGGGATCACCTGCCAGCCATGGCGGAACCACCTCTCACACGTACCAGAACCACCTGCCGGAGAAGCTGGAAACACGTCCTGGACAGTCTGGAACCACCTGCCGGCCAAGCCTGAACCACCTGCCAAGCACAACGGAACAACCTGCCAGACACGCCAAAATCACCTGCGTGTTATGCCAGAACCACTTGGAGGACTCTCTGGGATGACCTGCCGGGCATGCCGGAACCACCTCTCAGACGTGCCAGAACCATGTGGCGGACAGTCCGGAATCACCTGTTGGGCATGCGCAACCACCTCTGAGACGTACCAGAACCACATGCCGTGCAGGCTGGAACCACCTACCGGACAGACCGGAATCACCTTTCGGGCATGCCGGAACCACCTGTCAGATGTGCCAGAAACACGTGCCGGAGACGCCGGAAGCACCTGCCAAGCACGTTGGAACCACCTGCTCAACTCGCCTGAACCACCTGCCGGACATGCCAAAATCACCTGCCGACTATGCCAGAACCACTTGGCGAACACTCCGGAATCACTTGCCGGGCATGCAGGAACCACCTCTCAGATATGCCAGAACCCCGTGCCAATGACCCCGGAAGCACCAGCCGAGCACGCCGGAACCACCTGCTCAACTCGCCTGAACCACCTGCCGTACACGCCAAAATGACCTGCCCGCTACACCAGCACCACTTCGGGGACAAGCCGGAATCACGTGAGGGGCATGCCTGCACAGCCTCTCAGACTGAACCTCGTGCTGGACACCACAGAACCACCTGCCGGACAGACCGGAACCACCTGCCGGACACGCCGGAACCACCGGCTCGACCCGCCGGAACGACCGCTGGACATGCAAAATCACCTGCCGGCTACGCCGGAAACACTTGGCGAACACTCCGGAATCACCTGCCGGGCATGCCGGTACCACCTCTCAGATATGCCAGAACCACGTGCCAATGACCCCGGAAGCACCTGCCGAGCACGCCGGAACCACCTGCTCGACTCGCCAGAACCACCTGCCGGACACGCAAAAATCACCTGCCGGCTACGCCACAACCAGTTGGGGAACACTTCGGAATCACCTGCCGGGCTTGCTGGAACCACCTGCCGGTCATGCCAAAATCACCTGCCAACTACGCCAGTACCACTTGGCGGACACTGTGGAAACACAGGTTGGGCCGGCCGGAACCACATCTCAGACGTGCCAGAACCATGTGCATGAGATGCAGGATCCACACCCTGAATAGACGGAAAACACCTGCCAGACCCGTCTGAACAACCTGCCGAGCACGCCGGAGCCACCTGCTCGACTCGCCGGAACCACCTACCTGACATGCCCAAATCACCAGCCGGGTATGCCAGAACCACTTGGCGGACACTCCGGAATCATCTGCCGGACATGCCGGAACCAGCTCTCAGACACACCAGAACCACGTGCCGGAGACGCCGGAAGCACCTGCCGGGCATGCCGGAGCCACCTGCTCGACTCGCCAGAAACACCTGCCGGACACGCCAAAATCACCTGCCGGGTACGCCAGAACCACCTGGCGGACACTCCGAAATCACCTGTCGCGCATGCCGGAACCACCTCTCAGACGTGCCGGAAGCACGTGCCGGACACGCCGGAATCACCTAGCGGACAGACCGGAACCACCTGCCGAGCACGCCGGAGCCACCTGTTCGACTGGCTGGAACCACCTGCCGGACAGGCCAATATTAACTGCTGGCTATGCCAGAACCACCTGGGGGACAGTCCGGGATCACCTGCCAGCCATGGCGGAACCACCTCTCACACGTACCAGAACCACCTGCCGGAGAAGCTGGAAACACGTCCTGGACAGTCTGGAACCACCTGCCGACCAAGCCTGAACCACCTGCCAAGAACAACGGAACAACCTGCCAGACACGCCAAAATCACCTGCGTGTTATGCCAGAACCACTTGGAGGACTCTCTGGGATGACCTGCCGGGCATGCCGGAACCACCTCTCAGACGTGCCAGAACCATGTGGCGGACAGTCCGGAATCACCTGTTGGGCATGCGCAACCACCTCTGAGACGTACCAGAACCACATGCCGTGCAGGCTGGAACCACCTACCGGACAGACCGGAATCACCTTTCGGGCATGCCGGAACCACCTGTCAGATGTGCCAGAAACACGTGTCGGAGACGCCGGAAGCACCTGCCAAGCACGTTGGAACCTGCTGCTCAACTCGCCTGAACCACCTGCCGGACATGCCAAAATCACCTGCCGACTATGCCAGAACCACTTGGCGAACACTCCGGAATCACTTGCCGGGCATGCAGGAACCACCTCTCAGACATGCCAGAACCCCGTGCCCATGACCCCGGAAGCACCAGCCGAGCACGCCGGAACCACCTGCTCAACTCGCCTGAACCACATGCCGGATACGCAAAAATCACCTGCCCGCTACACCAGCACCACTTCGGGGACAAGCCGGAATCACGTGAGGGGCATGCCTGCACAGCCTCTCAGACTGAACCTCGTGCCGGACACCACAGAACCACCTGCCGGACAGACCGGAACCACCTGCCGGACACGCCGGAACCACCGGCTCGACCCGCCGGAACGACCGCTGGACATGCAAAATCACCTGCCGGCTACGCCGGAAACACTTGGCGAACACTCCGGAATCACCTGCCGGGCATGCTGGAACCACCTCTCAGATATGCCAGAACCACGTGCCAATGACCCCGGAAGCACCTGCCGAGCACGCCGGAACCACCTGCTCAACTCGCCAGAACCACCTGCCGGACACGCAAAAATCACCTGCCGGCTACGCCACAACCAGTTGGGGAACACTTCGGAATCACCTGCCGGGCTTGCTGGAACCACCTGCCGGTCATGCCAAAATCACCTGCCAACTACGCCAGTACCACTTGGCGGACACTCTGGAAACACCTGTCGGGCCGGCCGTCTCACACGTGCCAGAACCATGTGCATGAGATGCTGGAACCACACCCCGAACAGACGGAAAACACCTGCCAGACCCGTCTGAACAACCTGCCGAGCACGCCGGAGCCACCTGCTCGACTCGCCGGAACCACCTACCTGACATGCCCAAATCACCAGCCGGGTATGCCAGAACCACTTGGCGGACACTCCGGAATCATCTGCCGGACATGCCGGAACCAGCTCTCAGACACACCAGAACCACATGCCGGAGACGCCGGAAGCACCTGCCGAGCATGCCGGAGCCACCTGCTCGACTCGCCAGAAACACCTGCCGGACACGCCAAAATCACCTGCCGGGTACGCCAGAAACACCTGGCGGACACTCCGAAATCACCTGCCGCGCATGCTGGAACCACCTCTCAGACGTGCCGGAAGCACGTGCCGGACACGCCGGAATCACCTACCGGACAGACCGGAACCACCTGCCGAGCACGCCGGAGCCACCTGTTCGACTGGCTGGAACCACCTGCCGGACAGGCCAATATTAACTGCTGGCTATGCCAGAACCACCTGGGGGACAGTCTGGGATCGCCTGCCAGCCATGGCGGAACCACCTCTCACACGTACCAGAACCACCTGCCGGAGAAGCTGGAAACACGTCCTGGACAGTCTGGAACCACCTGCCGGCCAAGCCTGAACCACCTGCCAAGCACAACGGAACAACCTGCCAGACACGCCAAAATCACCTGCGTGTTATGCCAGAACCACTTGGAGGACTCTCTGGGATGACCTGCCGGGCATGCCGGAACCACCTCTCAGACGTGCCAGAACCATGTGGCGGACAGTCCGGAATCACCTGTTGGGCATGCGCAACCACCTCTGAGACGTACCAGAACCACATGCCGTGCAGGCTGGAACCACCTACCGGACAGACCGGAATCACCTTTCGGGCATGCCGGAACCACCTGTCAGATGTGCCAGAAACACGTGCCGGAGACGCCGGAAGCACCTGCCAAGCACGTTGGAACCACCTGCTCAACTCGCCTGAACCACCTGCCGGACATGCCAAAATCACCTGCCGACTATGCCAGAACCACTTGGCGAACACTCCGGAATCACTTGCCGGGCATGCAGGAACCACATCTCAGACATGCCAGAACCCCGTGCCAATGACCCCGGAAGCACCAGCCGAGCACGCCGGAACCACCTGCTCGACTCGCCTGAACCACCTGCCGGACACGCCAAAATCACCTGCCCGGTACACCAGCACCACTTCGGGGACAAGCCGGAATCACGTGAGGGGCATGCCGGCACAGCCTCTCAGACTGAACCTCGTGCCGGACACCACAGAACCACCTGCCGGACAGACCGGAACCACCTGCCGGACACGCCGGAACCACCGGCTCGACCCTCCGGAACGACCGCTGGACATGCAAAATCACCTGCCGGCTACGCCGGAAACACTTGGCGAACACTCCGGAATCACCTGCCGGGCATGCCGGAACCACCTCTCAGATATGCCAGAACCACGTGCCAATGACCCTGGAAGCACCTGCCGAGCACGCCGGAAACCACCTGCTCGACTCGCCAGAACCACCTGCCGGACACGCAAAAATCACCTGCCGGCTACGCCACAACCAGTTGGGGAACACTTCGGAATCACCTGCCGGGCTTGCTGGAACCACCTGCCGGTCATGCCAAAATCACCTGCCAACTACGCCAGTACCACTTGGCGGACACTGTGGAAACACCTGTCGGGCCAGCCAGAACAACATCTCACACGTGCCAGAACCATGTGCATGAGATGCTGGAACCACACCCCGAACCGATGGAAAACACCTGCCAGACCCGTCTGAACAGCCTGCCGAGCACGCCGGAGCCACCTGCTCGACTCGCCGGAACCACCTACCTGACATGCCCAAATCACCAGCCGGGTATGCCAGAACCACTTGGCGGACACTCCGGAATCATCTGCCAGACATGCCGGAACCAGCTCTCAGACACACCAGAACCACGTGCCGGAGACGCCGGAAGCACCTGCCGAGCATGCCGGAGCCACCTGCTCGACTCGCCAGAAACACCTGCCGGACACGCCAAAATCACCTGCCGGGTACGCCAGAACCACCTGGCGGACACTCCGAAATCACCTGCCGCGCATGCTGGAACCACCTCTCAGACGTGCCGGAAGCACGTGCCGGACACGCCGGAAACACCTAGCGGACAGACCGGAACCACCTGCCGAGCACGCCGGAGCCACCTGTTCGACTGGCTGGAACCACCTGCCGGACAGGCCAATATTAACTGCTGGCTATGACAGAACCACCTGGGGGACAGTCCGGGATCACCTGCCAGCCATGGCGGAACCACCTCTCACACGTACCAGAACCACCTGCCGGAGAAGCTGGAAACACGTCCTCGACAGTCTGGAACCACCTGCCGGCCAAGCCTGAACCACCTGCCAAGCACAACGGAACAACCTGCCAGACACGCCAAAATCACCTGCGTGTTATGCCAGAACCACTTGGAGGACTCTCTGGGATGACCTGCCGGGCATGCCGGAACCACCTCTCAGACGTGCCAGAACCATGTGGCGGACAGTCCGGAATCACCTGTTGGGCATGCGCAACCACCTCTGAGCCGTACCAGAACCACATGCCGTGCAGGCTGGAACCACCTACCGGACAGACCGGAATCACCTTTCGGGCATGCCGGAACCACCTGTCAGATGTGCCAGAAACACGTGCCGGAGACGCCGGAAGCACCTGCCAAGCACGTTGGAACCACCTGCTCAACTCGCCTGAACCACCTGCCGGACATGCCAAAATCACCTGCCGACTATGCCAGAACCACTTGGCGAACACTCCGGAATCACTTGCCGGGCATGCAGGAACCACCTCTCAGATATGCCAGAACCCCGTGCCCATGACCCCGGAAGCACCAGCCGAGCACGCCGGAACCACCTGCTCAACTCGCCTGAACCACATGCCGGATACGCAAAAATCACCTGCCCGCTACACCAGCACCACTTCGGGGACAAGCCGGAATCACGTGAGGGGCATGCCTGCACAGCCTCTCAGACTGAACCTCGTGCCGGACACCACAGAACCACCTGCCGGACAGACCGGAACCACCTGCCGGACACGCCGGAACCACCGGCTCGACCCGCCGGAACGACCGCTGGACATGCAAAATCACCTGCCGGCTACGCCGGAAACACTTGGCGAACACTCCGGAATCACCTGCCGGGCATGCCGGAACCACCTCTCAGATATGCCAGAACCACGTGCCAATGACCCCGGAAGCACCTGCCGAGCACGCCGGAACCACCTGCTCGACTCGCCAGAACCACCTGCCGGACACGCAAAAATCACCTGCCGGCTACGCCACAACCAGTTGGGGAACACTTCGGAATCACCTGCCGGGCTTGCTGGAACCACCTGCCGGTCATGCCAAAATCACCTGCCAACTACGCCAGTACCACTTGGCGGACACTGTGGAAACACCTGTTGGGCCGGCCGGAACCACATCTCAGACGTGCCAGAACCATGTGCATGAGATGCAGGAACCACACCCCGAATAGACGGAAAACACCTGACAGACCCGTCTGAACAACCTGCCGAGCACGCCGGAGCCACCTGCTCGACTCGCCGGAACCACCTACCTGACATGCCCAAATCACCAGCCGGGTATGCCAGAACCACTTGGCGGACACTCCGGAATCCTCTGCCGGACATGCCGGAACCAGCTCTCAGACACAACAGAACCACGTGCCGGAGACGCCGGAAGCACCTGCCGAGCATGCCGGAGCCACCTGCTCGACTCGCCAGAAACACCTGCCGGACACGCCAAAATCACCTGCCGGGTACGCCAGAACCACCTGGCGGACACTCCGAAATCACCTGTCGCGCATGCCGGAACCACCTCTCAGACGTGCCGGAAGCACGTGCCGGACACGCCGGAAACACCTACCGGACAGACCGGAGCCACCTGCCGAGCACGCCGGAGCCACCTGTTCGACTGGCTGGAACCACCTGCCGGACAGGCCAATATTAACTGCTGGCTATGCCAGAACCACCTGGGGGACAGTCCGGGATCACCTGCCAGCCATGGCGGAACCACCTCTCACACGTACCAGAACCACCTGCCGGAGAAGCTGGAAACACGTCCTCGACAGTCTGGAACCACCTGCCGGCCAAGCCTGAACCACCTGCCAAGCACAACGGAACAACCTGCCATACACGCCAAAATCACCTGCGTGTTATGCCAGAACCACTTGGAGGACTCTCTGGGATGACCTGCCGGGCATGCCGGAACCACCTCTCAGACGTGCCAGAACCATGTGGCGGACAGTCCGGAATCACCTGTTGGGCATGCGCAACCACCTCTGAGACGTACCAGAACCACATGCCGTGCAGGCTGGAACCACCTACCGGACAGACCGGAATCACCTTTCGGGCATGCCGGAACCACCTGTCAGATGTGCCAGAAACACGTGCCGGAGACGCCGGAAGCACCTGCCAAGCACGTTGGAACCACCTGCTCAACTCGCCTGAACCACCTGCCGGACATGCCAAAATCACCTGCCGACTATGCCAGAACCACTTGGCGAACACTCCGGAATCACTTGCCGGGCATGCAGGAACCACATCTCAGACATGCCAGAACCCCGTGCCAATGACCCCGGAAGCACCAGCCGAGCACGCCGGAACCACCTGCTCAACTCGCCTGAACGACCTGCCGGACACGCCAAAATCACCTGCCCGCTACACCAGCACCACTTCGGGGACAAGCCGGAATCACGTGAGGGGCATGCCGGCACAGCCTCTCAGACTGAACCTCGTGCCGGACACCACAGAACCACCTGCCGGACAGACCGGAACCACCTGCCGGACACGCCGGAACCACCGGCTCGACCCGCCGGAACGACCGCTGGACATGCAAAATCACCTGCCGGCTACGCCGGAAACACTTGGCGAACACTCCGGAATCACCTGCCGGGCATGCCGGAACCACCTCTCAGATATGCCAGAACCACGTGCCAATGACCCTGGAAGCACCTGCCGACCACGCCGGAACCACCTGCTCGACTCGGCAGAACCACCTGCCGGACACGCAAAAATCACCTGCCGGCTACGCCACAACCAGTTGGGGAACACTTCGGAATCACCTGCCGGGCTTGCTGGAACCACCTGCCGGTCATGCCAAAATCACCTGCCAACTACGCCAGTACCACTTGGCGGACACTGTGGAAACACCTGTTGGGCCGGCCGGAACCACATCTCAGACGTGCCAGAACCATGTGCATGAGATGAAGGAACCACACCCCGAATAGACGGAAAACACCTGCCAGACCCGTCTGAACAACCTGCCGAGCACGCCGGAGCCACCTGCTCGACTCGCCGGAACCACCTACCTGACATGCCCAAATCACCAGCTGGGTATGCCAGAACCACTTGGCGGACACTCCGGAATCATCTGCCAGACATGCCGGAACCAGCTCTCAGACACACCAGAACCACGTGCCGGAGACACCGGAAGCACCTGCCGAGCATGCCGGAGCCACCTGCTCGACTCGCCAGAAACACCTGCCGGACACGCCAAAATCACCTGCCGGGTACGCCAGAACCACCTGGCGGACACTCCGAAATCACCTGTCGCGCATGCCGGAACCACCTCTCAGACGTGCCGGAAGCACGTGCCGGACACGCCGGAAACACCTAGCGGACAGACCGGAACCACCTGCCGAGCACGCCGGAGCCACCTGTTCGACTGGCTGGAACCACCTGCCGGACAGGCCAATATTAACTGCTGGCTATGCCAGAACCACCTGGGGGACAGTCCGGGATCACCTGCCAGCCATGGCGGAACCACCTCTCACACGTACCAGAACCACCTGCCGGAGAAGCTGGAAACACGTCCTCGACAGTCTGGAACCACCTGCCGGCCAAGCCTGAACCACCTGCCAAGCACAACGGAACAACCTGCCAGACGCGCCAAAATCACCTGCGTGTTATGCCAGAACCACTTGGAGGACTCTCTGGGATGACCTGCCGGGCATGCCGGAACCACCTCTCAGACGTGCCAGAACCATGTGGCGGACAGTCCGGAATCACCTGTTGGGCATGCGCAACCACCTCTGAGACGTACCAGAACCACATGCCGTGCAGGCTGGAACCACCTACCGGACAGACCGGAATCACCTTTCGGGCATGCCGGAACCACCTGTCAGATGTGCCAGAAACACGTGTCGGAGACGCCGGAAGCACCTGCCAAGCACGTTGGAACCACCTGCTCAACTCGCCTGAACCACCTGCCGGACATGCCAAAATCACCTGCCGACTATGCCAGAACCACTTGGCGAACACTCCGGAATCACTTGCCGGGCATGCAGGAACCACATCTCAGACATGCCAGAACCCCGTGCCCATGACCCCGGAAGCACCAGCCGAGCACGCCGGAACCACCTGCTCAACTCGCCTGAACCACATGCCGGATACGCAAAAATCACCTGCCCGCTACACCAGCACCACTTCGGGGACAAGCCGGAATCACGTGAGGGGCATGCCTGCACAGCCTCTCAGACTGAACCTCGTGCCGGACACCACAGAACCACCTGCCGGACAGACCGGAACCACCTGCCGGACACGCCGGAACCACCGGCTCGACCCGCCGGAACGACCGCTGGACATGCAAAATCACCTGCCGGCTACGCCGGAAACACTTGGCGAACACTCCGGAATCATCTGCCGGGCATGCCGGAACCACCTCTCAGATATGCCAGAACCACGTGCCAATGACCCCGGAAGCACCTGCCGAGCACGCCGGAACCACCTGCTCGACTCGCCAGAACCACCTGCCGGACACGCAAAAATCACCTGCCGGCTACGCCACAACCAGTTGGGGAACACTTCGGAATCACCTGCCGGGCTTGCTGGAACCACCTGCCGGTCATGCCAAAATCACCTGCCAACTACGCCAGTACCACTTGGCGGACACTGTGGAAACACCTGTCGGGCCGGCCGGAACCACATCTCACACGTGCCAGAACCATGTGCATGAGATGCTGGAACCACACCCCGAACAGACGGAAAACACCTGCCAGACCCGTCTGAACAACCTGCCGAGCACGCCGGAGCCACCTGCTCGACTCGCCGGAACCACCTACCTGACATGCCCAAATCACCAGCCGGGTATGCCAGAACCACTTGGCGGACACTCCGGAATCATCTGCCGGACATGCCGGAACCAGCTCTCAGACACACCAGAACCACGTGCCGGAGACGCCGGAAGCACCTGCCGAGCATGCCGGAGCCACCTGCTCGACTCGCCAGAAACACCTGCCGGACACGCCAAAATCACCTGCCGGGTACGCCAGAACCACCTGGCGGACACTCCGAAATCACCTGTCGCGCATGCCGGAACCACCTCTCAGACGTGCCGGAAGCACGTGCCGGACACGCCGGAATCACCTAGCGGACAGACCGGAACCACCTGCCGAGCACGCCGGAGCCACCTGTTCGACTGGCTGGAACCACCTGCCGGACAGGCCAATATCAACTGCTGGCTATGCCAGAACCACCTGGGGGACAGTCCGGGATCACCTGCCAGCCATGGCGGAACCACCTCTCACACGTACCAGAACCACCTGCCGGAGAAGCTGGAAACACGTCCTCGACAGTCTGGAACCACCTGCCGGCCAAGCCTGAACCACCTGCCAAGCACAACGGAACAACCTGCCAGACACGCCAAAATCACCTGCGTGTTATGCCAGAACCACTTGGAGGACTCTCTGGGATGACCTGCCGGGCATGCCGGAACCACCTCTCAGACGTGCCAGAACCATGTGGCGGACAGTCCGGAATCACCTGTTGGGCATGCGCAACCACCTCTGAGCCGTACCAGAACCACATGCCGTGCAGGCTGGAACCACCTACCGGACAGACCGGAATCACCTTTCGGGCATGCCGGAACCACCTGTCAGATGTGCCAGAAACACGTGCCGGAGACGCCGGAAGCACCGGCCAAGCACGTTGGAACCACCTGCTCAACTCGCCTGAACCACCTGCCGGACATGCCAAAATCACCTGCCGACTATGCCAGAACCACTTGGCGAACACTCCGGAATCACTTGCCGGGCATGCAGGAACCACCTCTCAGACATGCCAGAACCCCGTGCCAATGACCCCGGAAGCACCAGCCGAGCACGCCGGAACCACCTGCTCAACTCGCCTGAACCACCTGCCGGACACGCCAAAATCACCTGCGTGTTATGCCAGAACCACTTGGAGGACTCTCTGGGATGACCTGCCGGGCATGCCGGAACCACCTCTCAGACGTGCCAGAACCATGTGGCGGACAGTCCGGAATCACCTGTTGGGCATGCGCAACCACCTCTGAGACGTACCAGAACCACATGCCGTGCAGGCTGGAACCACCTACCGGACAGACCGGAATCACCTTTCGGGCATGCCGGAACCACCTGTCAGATGTGCCAGAAACACGTGCCGGAGACGCCGGAAGCACCTGCCAAGCACGTTGGAACCACCTGCTCAACTCGCCTGAACCACCTGCCGGACATGCCAAAATCACCTGCCGACTATGCCAGAACCACTTGGCGAACACTCCGGAATCACTTGCCGGGCATGCAGGAACCACCTCTCAGACATGCCAGAACCCCGTGCCAATGACCCCGGAAGCACCAGCCGAGCACGCCGGAACCACCTGCTCAACTCGCCTGAACGACCTGCCGGACACGCCAAAATCACCTGCCCGCTACACCAGCACCACTTCGGGGACAAGCCGGAATCACGTGAGGGGCATGCCGGCACAGCCTCTCAGACTGAACCTCGTGCCGGACACCACAGAACCACCTGCCGGACAGACCGGAACCACCTGCCGGACACGCCGGAACCACCGGCTCGACCCGCCGGAACGACCGCTGGACATGCAAAATCACCTGCCGGCTACGCCGGAAACACTTGGCGAACACTCCGGAATCACCTGCCGGGCATGCCGGAACCACCTCTCAGATATGCCAGAACCACGTGCCAATGACCCTGGAAGCACCTGCCGACCACGCCGGAACCACCTGCTCGACTCGGCAGAACCACCTGCCGGACACGCAAAAATCACCTGCCGGCTACGCCACAACCAGTTGGGGAACACTTCGGAATCACCTGCCGGGCTTGCTGGAACCACCTGCCGGTCATGCCAAAATCACCTGCCAACTACGCCAGTACCACTTGGCGGACACTGTGGAAACACCTGTTGGGCCGGCCGGAACCACATCTCAGACGTGCCAGAACCATGTGCATGAGATGAAGGAACCACACCCCGAATAGACGGAAAACACCTGCCAGACCCGTCTGAACAACCTGCCGAGCACGCCGGAGCCACCTGCTCGACTCGCCGGAACCACCTACCTGACATGCCCAAATCACCAGCTGGGTATGCCAGAACCACTTGGCGGACACTCCGGAATCATCTGCCAGACATGCCGGAACCAGCTCTCAGACACACCAGAACCACGTGCCGGAGACACCGGAAGCACCTGCCGAGCATGCCGGAGCCACCTGCTCGACTCGCCAGAAACACCTGCCGGACACGCCAAAATCACCTGCCGGGTACGCCAGAACCACCTGGCGGACACTCCGAAATCACCTGTCGCGCATGCCGGAACCACCTCTCAGACGTGCCGGAAGCACGTGCCGGACACGCCGGAAACACCTAGCGGACAGACCGGAACCACCTGCCGAGCACGCCGGAGCCACCTGTTCGACTGGCTGGAACCACCTGCCGGACAGGCCAATATTAACTGCTGGCTATGCCAGAACCACCTGGGGGACAGTCCGGGATCACCTGCCAGCCATGGCGGAACCACCTCTCACACGTACCAGAACCACCTGCCGGAGAAGCTGGAAACACGTCCTCGACAGTCTGGAACCACCTGCCGGCCAAGCCTGAACCACCTGCCAAGCACAACGGAACAACCTGCCAGACGCGCCAAAATCACCTGCGTGTTATGCCAGAACCACTTGGAGGACTCTCTGGGATGACCTGCCGGGCATGCCGGAACCACCTCTCAGACGTGCCAGAACCATGTGGCGGACAGTCCGGAATCACCTGTTGGGCATGCGCAACCACCTCTGAGACGTACCAGAACCACATGCCGTGCAGGCTGGAACCACCTACCGGACAGACCGGAATCACCTTTCGGGCATGCCGGAACCACCTGTCAGATGTGCCAGAAACACGTGTCGGAGACGCCGGAAGCACCTGCCAAGCACGTTGGAACCACCTGCTCAACTCGCCTGAACCACCTGCCGGACATGCCAAAATCACCTGCCGACTATGCCAGAACCACTTGGCGAACACTCCGGAATCACTTGCCGGGCATGCAGGAACCACCTCTCAGACATGCCAGAACCCCGTGCCAATGACCCCGGAAGCACCAGCCGAGCACGCCGGAACCACCTGCTCAACTCGCCTGAACCACATGCCGGATACGCAAAAATCACCTGCCCGCTACACCAGCACCACTTCGGGGACAAGCCGGAATCACGTGAGGGGCATGCCTGCACAGCCTCTCAGACTGAACCTCGTGCCGGACACCACAGAACCACCTGCCGGACAGACCGGAACCACCTGCCGGACACGCCGGAACCACCGGCTCGACCCGCCGGAACGACCGCTGGACATGCAAAATCACCTGCCGGCTACGCCGGAAACACTTGGCGAACACTCCGGAATCATCTGCCGGGCATGCCGGAACCACCTCTCAGATATGCCAGAACCACGTGCCAATGACCCCGGAAGCACCTGCCGAGCACGCCGGAACCACCTGCTCGACTCGCCAGAACCACCTGCCGGACACGCAAAAATCACCTGCCGGCTACGCCACAACCAGTTGGGGAACACTTCGGAATCACCTGCCGGGCTTGCTGGAACCACCTGCCGGTCATGCCAAAATCACCTGCCAACTACGCCAGTACCACTTGGCGGACACTGTGGAAACACCTGTCGGGCCGGCCGGAACCACATCTCACACGTGCCAGAACCATGTGCATGAGATGCTGGAACCACACCCCGAACAGACGGAAAACACCTGCCAGACCCGTCTGAACAACCTGCCGAGCACGCCGGAGCCACCTGCTCGACTCGCCGGAACCACCTACCTGACATGCCCAAATCACCAGCCGGGTATGCCAGAACCACTTGGCGGACACTCCGGAATCATCTGCCGGACATGCCGGAACCAGCTCTCAGACACACCAGAACCACGTGCCGGAGACGCCGGAAGCACCTGCCGAGCATGCCGGAGCCACCTGCTCGACTCGCCAGAAACACCTGCCGGACACGCCAAAATCACCTGCCGGGTACGCCAGAACCACCTGGCGGACACTCCGAAATCACCTGTCGCGCATGCCGGAACCACCTCTCAGACGTGCCGGAAGCACGTGCCGGACACGCCGGAATCACCTAGCGGACAGACCGGAACCACCTGCCGAGCACGCCGGAGCCACCTGTTCGACTGGCTGGAACCACCTGCCGGACAGGCCAATATCAACTGCTGGCTATGCCAGAACCACCTGGGGGACAGTCCGGGATCACCTGCCAGCCATGGCGGAACCACCTCTCACACGTACCAGAACCACCTGCCGGAGAAGCTGGAAACACGTCCTCGACAGTCTGGAACCACCTGCCGGCCAAGCCTGAACCACCTGCCAAGCACAACGGAACAACCTGCCAGACACGCCAAAATCACCTGCGTGTTATGCCAGAACCACTTGGAGGACTCTCTGGGATGACCTGCCGGGCATGCCGGAACCACCTCTCAGACGTGCCAGAACCATGTGGCGGACAGTCCGGAATCACCTGTTGGGCATGCGCAACCACCTCTGAGCCGTACCAGAACCACATGCCGTGCAGGCTGGAACCACCTACCGGACAGACCGGAATCACCTTTCGGGCATGCCGGAACCACCTGTCAGATGTGCCAGAAACACGTGCCGGAGACGCCGGAAGCACCGGCCAAGCACGTTGGAACCACCTGCTCAACTCGCCTGAACCACCTGCCGGACATGCCAAAATCACCTGCCGACTATGCCAGAACCACTTGGCGAACACTCCGGAATCACTTGCCGGGCATGCAGGAACCACCTCTCAGACATGCCAGAACCCCGTGCCAATGACCCCGGAAGCACCAGCCGAGCACGCCGGAACCACCTGCTCAACTCGCCTGAACCACCTGCCGGACACGCCAAAATCACCTGCCCGGTACACCAGCACCACTTCGGGGACAAGCCGGAATCACGTGAGGGGCATGCCGGCACAGCCTCTCAGACTGAACCTCGTGCCGGACACCACAGAACCACCTGCCGGACAGACCGGAACCACCTGCCGGACACGCCGGAACCACCGGCTCGACCCGCCGGAACGACCGCTGGACATGCAAAATCACCTGCCGGCTACGCCGGAAACACTTGGCGAACACTCCGGAATCACCTGCCGGGCATGCCGGAACCACCTCTCAGATATGCCAGAACCACGTGCCAATGACCCCGGAAGCACCTGCCGAGCACGCCGGAACCACCTGCTCGACTCGCCAGAACCACCTGCCGGACACGCAAAAATCACCTGCCAGCTACGCCACAACCAGTTGGGGAACACTTCGGAATCACCTGCCGGGCTTGCTGGAACCACCTGCCGGTCATGCCAAAATCACGTGCCAACTACCCCAGTACCACTTGGCGGACACTGTGGAAACACCTGTCGGGCCAGCCAGAACAACATCTCACACGTGCCAGAACCATGTGCATGAGATGCTGGAACCACACCCCGAACAGACGGAAAACACCTGCCAGACCCGTCTGAACAACCTGCCGAGCACGCCGGAGCCACCTGCTCGACTCGCCGGAACCACCTACCTGACATGCCCAAATCACCAGCCGGGTATGCCAGAACCACTTGGCGGACACTCCGGAATCCTCTGCCGGACATGCCGGAACCA
The DNA here is from genome assembly GCF_041296265.1 of Equus caballus. Lineage (NCBI taxonomy): Eukaryota > Metazoa > Chordata > Mammalia > Perissodactyla > Equidae > Equus > Equus caballus. Next base: position 5,161,094 of record NC_091710.1, read on the forward strand.
GCTCTCAGACACAACAGAACCACGTGCCAGAGACGCCGGAAGCACCTGCCGAGCATGCCGGAGCCACCTGCTCGACTCGCCAGAAACACCTGCCGGACACGCCAAAATCACCTGCCGGGTACGCCAGAACCACCTGGCGGACACTCTGAAATCACCTGCCGCGCATGCTGGAACCACCTCTCAGACGTGCCGGAAGCACGTGCCGGACACGCCGGAAACACCTAGCGGACAGACCGGAACCACCTGCCGAGCACGCCGGAGCCACCTGTTCGACTGGCTGGAACCACCTGCCGGACAGGCCAATATTAACTGCTGGCTATGCCAGAACCACCTGGGGGACAGTCCGGGATCACCTGCCAGCCATGGCGGAACCACCTCTCACACGTACCAGAACCACCTGCCGGAGAAGCTGGAAACACGTCCTCGACAGTCTGGAACCACCTGCCGGCCAAGCCTGAACCACCTGCCAAGCACAACGGAACAACCTGCCAGACACGCCAAAATCACCTGCGTGTTATGCCAGAACCACTTGGAGGACTCTCTGGGATGACCTGCCGGGCATGCCGGAACCACCTCTCAGACGTGCCAGAACCATGTGGCGGACAGTCCGGAATCACCTGTTGGGCATTCGCAACCACCTCTGAGACGTACCAGAACCACATGCCGTGCAGGCTGGAACCACCTACCGGACAGACCGGAATCACCTTTCGGGCATGCCGGAACCACCTGTCAGATGTGCCAGAAACACGTGCCGGAGACGCCGGAAGCACCTGCCAAGCACGTTGGAACCACCTGCTCAACTCGCCTGAACCACCTGCCGGACATGCCAAAATCACCTGCCGACTATGCCAGAACCACTTGGCGAACACTCCGGAATCACTTGCCGGGCATGCAGGAACCACATCTCAGACATGCCAGAACCCCGTGCCAATGACCCCGGAAGCACCAGCCGAGCACGCCGGAACCACCTGCTCAACTCGCCTGAACCACCTGCCGGACACGCCAAAATCACCTGCCCGCTACACCAGCACCACTTCGGGGACAAGCCGGAATCACGTGAGGGGCATGCCGGCACAGCCTCTCAGACTGAACCTCGTGCCGGACACCACAGAACCACCTGCCGGACAGACCGGAACCACCTGCCGGACACGCCGGAACCACCGGCTCGACCCGCCGGAACGACCGCTGGACATGCAAAATCACCTGCCGGCTACGCCGGAAACACTTGGCGAACACTCCGGAATCACCTGCCGGGCATGCCGGAACCACCTCTCAGATATGCCAGAACCACGTGCCAATGACCCTGGAAGCACCTGCCGACCACGCCGGAACCACCTGCTCGACTCGGCAGAACCACCTGCCGGACACGCAAAAATCACCTGCCGGCTACGCCACAACCAGTTGGGGAACACTTCGGAATCACCTGCCGGGCTTGCTGGAACCACCTGCCGGTCATGCCAAAATCAAGTGCCAACTACGCCAGTACCACTTGGCGGACACTGTGGAAACACCTGTTGGGCCGGCCGGAACCACATCTCAGACGTGCCAGAACCATGTGCATGAGATGCAGGAACCACACCCCGAATAGACGGAAAACACCTGCCAGACCCGTCTGAACAACCTGCCGAGCACGCCGGAGCCACCTGCTCGACTCGCCGGAACCACCTACCTGACATGCCCAAATCACCAGCCGGGTATGCCAGAACCACTTGGCGGACACTCCAGAATCATCTGCCGGACATGCCGGAACCAGCTCTCAGACACACCAGAAACACGTGCCGGAGACACCGGAAGCACCTGCCGAGCATGCCGGAGCCACCTGCTCGACTCGCCAGAAACACCTGCCGGACACGCCAAAATCACCTGCCGGGTACGCCAGAACCACCTGGCGGACACTCCGAAATCACCTGTCGCGCATGCCGGAACCACCTCTCAGACGTGCCGGAAGCACGTGCCGGACACGCCGGAAACACCTACCGGACAGACCGGAACCACCTGCCGAGCACGCCGGAGCCACCTGTTCGACTGGCTGGAACCACCTGCCGGACAGGCCAATATTAACTGCTGGCTATGCCAGAAGCACCTGGGGGACAGTCCGGGATCACCTGCCAGCCATGGCGGAAACATCTCTCACACGTACCAGAACCACCTGCCGGAGAAGCTGGAAACACGTCCTGGACAGTCTGGAACCACCTGCCGGCCAAGCCTGAACCACCTGCCAAGCACAACGGAACAACCTGCCAGACACGCCAAAATCACCTGCGTGTTATGCCAGAACCACTTGGAGGACTCTCTGGGATGACCTGCCGGGCATGCCGGAACCACCTCTCAGACGTGCCAGAACCATGTGGCGGAGAGTCCGGAATCACCTGTTGGGCATGCGCAACCACCTCTGAGACGTACCAGAACCACATGCCGTGCAGGCTGGAACCACCTACCGGACACACCGGAATCACCTTTCGGGCATGCCGGAACCACCTGTCAGATGTGCCAGAAACACGTGTCGGAGACGCCGGAAGCACCTGCCAAGCACGTTGGAACCACCTGCTCAACTCGCCTGAACCACCTGCCGGACATGCCAAAATCACCTGCCGACTATGCCAGAACCACTTGGCGAACACTCCGGAATCACTTGCCGGGCATGCAGGAACCACCTCTCAGACATGACAGAACCCCGTGCCCATGACCCCGGAAGCACCAGCCGAGCACGCCGGAACCACCTGCTCAACTCCCCTGAACCACATGCCGGATACGCAAAAATCACCTGCCCGCTACACCAGCACCACTTCGGGGACAAGCCGTAATCACGTGAGGGGCATGCCTGCACAGCCTCTCAGACTGAACCTCGTGCCGGACACCACAGAACCACCTGCCGGACAGACCGGAACCACCTGCCGGACACGCCGGAACCACCGGCTCGACCCGCCGGAACGACCGCTGGACATGCAAAATCACCTGCCGGCTACGCCGGAAACACTTGGCGAACACTCCGGAATCATCTGCCGGGCATGCCGGAACCACCTCTCAGATATGCCAGAACCACGTGCCAATGACCCCGGAAGCACCTGCCGAGCACGCCGGAACCACCTGCTCGACTCGCCAGAACCACCTGCCGGACACGCAAAAATCACCTGCCGGCTACGCCACAACCAGTTGGGGAACACTTCGGAATCACCTGCCGGGCTTGCTGGAACCACCTGCCGGTCATGCCAAAATCACCTGCCAACTACGCCAGTACCACTTGGCGGACACTGTGGAAACACCTGTCGGGCCGGCCGGAACCACATCTCACACGTGCCAGAACCATGTGCATGAGATGCTGGAACCACACCCCAAGCAGACGGAAAACACCTGCCAGACCCGTCTGAACAACCTGCCGAGCACGCCGGAGCCACCTGCTCGACTCGCCGGAACCACCTACCTGACATGCCCAAATCACCAGCCGGGTATGCCAGAACCACTTGGCGGACACTCCGGAATCATCTGCCGGACATGCCGGAACCAGCTCTCAGACACACCAGAACCACGTGCCGGAGACGCCGGAAGCACCTGCCGAGCATGCCGGAGCCACCTGCTCGACTCGCCAGAAACACCTGCCGGAAACGCCAAAATCACCTGCCGGGTACGCCAGAACCACCTGGCGGACACTCCGAAATCACCTGTCGCGCATGCCGGAACCACCTCTCAGACGTGCCGGAAGCACGTGCCGGACACGCCGGAATCACCTAGCGGACAGACCGGAACCACCTGCCGAGCACGCCAGAGCCACCTGTTCGACTGGCTGGAACCATCTGCCGGACAGGCCAATATTAACTGCTGGCTATCCCAAAACCACCTGGGGGACAGTCCGGGATCACCTGCCAGCCATGGCGGAACCACCTCTCACACGTACCAGAACCACCTGCCGGAGAAGCTGGAAACACGTCCTGGACAGTCTGGAACCACCTGCCGACCAAGCCTGAACCACCTGCCAAGCACAACGGAACAACCTGCCAGACACGCCAAAATCACCTGCGTGTTATGCCAGAACCACTTGGAGGACTCTCTGGGATGACCTGCCGGGCATGCCGGAACCACCTCTCAGACGTGCCAGAACCATGTGGCGGACAGTCCGGAATCACCTGTTGGGCATGCGCAACCACCTCTGAGACGTACCAGAACCACATGCCGTGCAGGCTGGAACCACCTACCGGACAGACCGGAATCACCTTTCGGGCATGCCGGAACCACCTGTCAGATGTGCCAGAAACACGTGCCGGAGACGCCGGAAGCACCTGCCAAGCACGTTGGAACCACCTGCTCAACTCGCCTGAACCACCTGCCGGACATGCCAAAATCACCTGCCGACTATGCCAGAACCACTTGGCGAACACTCCGGAATCACTTGCCGGGCATGCAGGAACCACCTCTCAGACATGCCAGAACCCCGTGCCAATGACCCCTGAAGCACCAGCCGAGCACGCCGGAACCACCTGCTCAACTCGCCTGAACCACATGCCGGATACGCAAAAATCACCTGCCCGCTACACCAGCACCACTTCGGGGACAAGCCGGAATCACGTGAGGGGCATGCCGGCACAGCCTCTCAGACTGAACCTCGTGCCGGACACCACAGAACCACCTGCCGGACAGACCGGAACCACCTGCCGGTCACGCCGGAACCACCGGCTCGACCCGCCGGAACGACCGCTGGACATGCAAAATCACCTGCCGGCTACGCCGGAAACACTTGGCGAACACTCCGGAATCACCTGCCGGGCATGCCGGAACCACCTCTCAGATATGCCAGAACCACGTGCCAATGACCCCGGAAGCACCTGCCGAGCACGCCGGAACCACCTGCTCGACTCGCCAGAACCACCTGCCGGACACGCAAAAATCACCTGCCGGCTACGCCACAACCAGTTGGGGAACACTTCGGAATCACCTGCCGGGCTTGCTGGAACCACCTGCCGGTCATGCCAAAATCACCTGCCAACTACGCCAGTACCACTTGGCGGACACTGTGGAAACACCTGTCGGGCCGGCCGGAACCACATCTCAGACGTGCCAGAACCATGTGCATGAGATGCTGGAACCACACCCCGAACAGACGGAAAACACCTGCCTGACCCGTCTGAACAACCTGCCGAGCACGCCAGAGCCACCTGCTCGACTCGCCAGAAACACCTGCCGGACACGCCAAAATCACCTGCCGGGTACGCCAGAACCACCTGGCGGACACTCCGAAATCACCTGCCGCGCATGCTGGAGCCACCTCTCAGACGTGCCGGAAGCACGTGCCGGACACGCCGGAAACACCTACCGGACAGACCGGAACCACCTGCCGAGCACGCCGGAGCCACCTGTTCGACTGGCTGGAACCACCTGCCGGACAGGCCAATATTAACTGCTGGCTATGCCAGAACCACCTGGGGGACAGTCCGGGATCACCTGCCAGCCATGGCGGAACCACCTCTCACACGTACCAGAACCACCTGCCGGAGAAGCTGGAAACACGTCCTGGACAGTCTGGAACCACCTGCCGGCCAAGCCTGAACCACCTGCCAAGCACAACGGAACAACCTGCCAGACACGCCAAAATCACCTGCGTGTTATGCCAGAACCACTTGGAGGACTCTCTGGGATGACCTGCCGGGCATGCCGGAACCACCTCTCAGACGTGCCAGAACCATGTGGCGGACAGTCCGGAATCACCTGTTGGGCATGCGCAACCACCTCTGAGACGTACCAGAACCACATGCCGTGCAGGCTGGAACCACCTACCGGACAGACCGGAATCACCTTTCGGGCATGCCGGAACCACCTGTCAGATGTGCCAGAAACACGTGCCGGAGACGCCGGAAGCACCTGCCAAGCACGTTGGAACCACCTGCTCAACTCGCCTGAACCACCTGCCGGACATGCCAAAATCACCTGCCGACTATGCCAGAACCACTTGGCGAACACTCCGGAATCACTTGCCGGGCATGCAGGAACCACATCTCAGACATGCCAGAACCCCGTGCCAATGACCCCGGAAGCACCAGCCGAGCACGCCGGAACCACCTGCTCAACTCGCCTGAACCACCTGCCGGACACGCCAAAATCACCTGCCCGCTACACCAGCACCACTTCGGGGACAAGCCGGAATCACGTGAGGGGCATGCCGGCACAGCCTCTCAGACTGAACCTCGTGCCGGACACCACAGAACCACCTGCCGGACAGACCGGAACCACCTGCCGGACACGCCGGAACCACCGGCTCGACCCGCCGGAACGACCGCTGGACATGCAAAATCACCTGCCGGCTACGCCGGAAACACTTGGCGAACACTCCGGAATCACCTGCCGGGCATGCCGGAACCACCTCTCAGATATGCCAGAACCACGTGCCAATGATCCCGGAAGCACCTGCCGAGCACGCCGGAACCACCTGCTCGACTCGCCTGAACCACCTGCCGGACACGCAAAAATCACCTGCCGGCTACGCCACAACCAGTTGGGGAACACTTCGGAATCACCTGCCGGGCTTGCTGGAACCACCTGCCGGTCATGCCAAAATCACCTGCCAACTACGCCAGTACCACTTGGCGGACACTGTGGAAACACCTGTCGGGCCGGCTGGAACCACATCTCAGACGTGCCAGAACCATGTGCATGAGATGCTGGAACCACACCCCGAACAGACGGAAAACACCTGCCAGACCCGTCTGAACAACCTGCCGAGCACGCCGGAGCCACCTGCTCGACTCGCCGGAACCACCTACCTGACATGCCCAAATCACCAGCCGGGTATGCCAGAACCACTTGGCGGACACTCCGGAATCATCTGCCGGACATGCCGGAACCAGCTCTCAGACACACCACAACCACGTGCCGGAGACGCCGGAAGCACCTGCCGAGCATGCCGGAGCCACCTGCTCGACTCGCCAGAAACACCTGTCGGACACGCCAAAATCACCTGCCGGGCATGCCGGAACCACCTCTCCGATATGCCAGAACCACGTGCCAATGACCCTGGAAGCACCTGCCGACCACGCCGGAACCACCTGCTCGACTCGGCAGAACCACCTGCCGGACACGCAAAAATCACCTGCCGGCTACGCCACAACCAGTTGGGGAACACTTCGGAATCACCTGCCGGGCTTGCTGGAACCACCTGCCGGTCATGCCAAAATCACCTGCCAACTACGCCAGTACCACTTGGCGGACACTGTGGAAACACCTGTTGGGCCGGCCGGAACCACATCTCAGACGTGCCAGAACCATGTGCATGAGATGCAGGAACCACACCCCGAATAGACGGAAAACACCTGCCAGACCCGTCTGAACAAACTGCCGAGCACGCCGGAGCCACCTGCTCGACTCGCCGGAACCACCTACCTGACATGCCCAAATCACCAGCCGGGTATGCCAGAACCACTTGGCGGACACTCCGGAATCATCTGCCGGACATGCCGGAACCAGCTCTCAGACACACCAGAACCACGTGCCGGAGACGCCGGAAGCAACTGCCGAGCATGCCGGAGCCACCTGCTCGACTCGCCAGAAACACCTGCCGGACACGCCAAAATCACCTGCCGGGTACGCCAGAACCACCTGGCGGACACTCCGAAATCACCTGTCGCGCATGCCGGAACCACCTCTCAGACGTGCCGGAAGCACGTGCCGGACACGCCGGAAACACCTAGCGGACAGACCGGAACCACCTGCCGAGCACGCCGGAGCCACCTGTTCGACTGGCTGGAACCACCTGCCGGACAGGCCAATATTAACTGCTGGCTATGCCAGAACCACCTGGGGGACAGTCCGGGATCACCTGCCAGCCATGGCGGAACCACCTCTCACACGTACCAGAACCACCTGCCGGAGAAGCTGGAAACACGTCCTGGACAGTCTGGAACCACCTGCCGGCCAAGCCTGAACCACCTGCCAAGCACAACGGAACAACCTGCCAGACACGCCAAAATCACCTGCGTGTTATGCCAGAACCACTTGGAGGACTCTCTGGGATGACCTGCCGGGCATGCCGGAACCACCTCTCAGACGTGCCAGAACCATGTGGCGGACAGTCCGGAATCACCTGTTGGGCATGCGCAACCACCTCTGAGACGTACCAGAACCACATGCCGTGCAGGCTGGAACCACCTACCGGACAGACCGGAATCACCTTTCGGGCATGCCGGAACCACCTGTCAGATGTGCCAGAAACACGTGTCGGAGACGCCGGAAGCACCTGCCAAGCACTTTGGAACCACCTGCTCAACTCGCCTGAACCACCTGCCGGACATGCCAAAATCACCTGCCGACTATGCCAGAACCACTTGGCGAACACTCCGGAATCACTTGCCGGGCATGCAGGAACCACCTCTCAGACATGCCAGAACCCCGTGCCCATGACCCCGGAAGCACCAGCCGAGCACGCCGGAACCACCTGCTCAACTCGCCTGAACCACATGCCGGATACGCAAAAATCACCTGCCCGGTACACCAGCACCACTTCGGGGACAAGCCGGAATCACGTGAGGGGCATGCCGGCACAGCCTCTCAGACTGAACCTCGTGCCGGACACCACAGAACCACCTGCCGGACAGACCGGAACCACCTGCCGGACACGCCGGAACCACCGGCTCGACCCGCCGGAACGACCGCTGGACATGCAAAATCACCTGCCGGCTACGCCGGAAACACTTGGCGAACACTCCGGAATCACCTGCCGGGCATGCCGGAACCACCTCTCAGATATGCCAGAACCACGTGCCAATGACCCCGGAAGCACCTGCCGAGCACGCCGGAACCACCTGCTCGACTCGCCAGAACCACCTGCCGGACACGCAAAAATCACCTGCCGGCTACGCCACAACCAGTTGGGGAACACTTCGGAATCACCTGCCGGGCTTGCTGGAACCACCTGCCGGTCATGCCAAAATCACCTGCCAACTACGCCAGTACCACTTGGCGGACACTGTGGAAACACCTGTCGCGCCGGCCGGAACCACATCTCACACGTGCCAGAACCATGTGCATGAGATGCTGGAACCACACCCCGAACAGACGGAAAACACCTGCCAGACCCGTCTGAACAACCTGCCGAGCACGCCGGAGCCACCTGCTCGACTCGCCGGAACCACCTACCTGACATGCCCAAATCACCAGCCGGGTATGCCAGAACCACGTGGCGGACACTCCGGAATCATCTGCCGGACATGCCGGAACCAGCTCTCAGACACACCAGAACCACGTGCCGGAGACGCCGGAAGCACCTGCCGAGCATGCCGGAGCCACCTGCTCGACTCGCCAGAAACACCTGCCGGACACGCCAAAATCACCTGCCGGGTACGCCAGAACCACCTGGCGGACACTCCGAAATCACCTGTCGCGCATGCCGGAACCACCTCTCAGACGTGCCGGAAGCACGTGCCGGACACGCCGGAAACACCTACCGGACAGACCGGAACCACCTGCCGAGCACGCCGGAGCCACCTGTTCGACTGGCTGGAACCACCTGCCGGACAGGCCAATATTAACTGCTGGCTATGCCAGAACCACCTGGGGGACAGTCCGGGATCACCTGCCAGCCATGGCGGAACCACCTCTCACACGTACCAGAACCACCTGCCGGAGAAGCTGGAAACACGTCCTGGACAGTCTGGAACCACCTGCCGGCCAAGCCTGAACCACCTGCCAAGCACAACGGAACAACCTGCCAGACACGCCAAAATCACCTGCGTGTTATGCCAGAACCACTTGGAGGACTCTCTGGGATGACCTGCCGGGCATGCCGGAACCACCTCTCAGACGTGCCAGAACCATGTGGCGGACAGTCCGGAATCACCTGTTGGGCATGCGCAACCACCTCTGAGACGTACCAGAACCACATGCCGTGCAGGCTGGAACCACCTACCGGACAGACCGGAATCACCTTTCGGGCATGCCGGAACCACCTGTCAGATGTGCCAGAACCACGTGCCAATGACCCTGGAAGCACCTTCCGAGCACGCCGGAACCACCTGCTCGACTCGCCAGAACCACCTGCCGGACACGCAAAAATCACCTGCCGGCTACGCCACAACCAGTTGGGGAACACTTCGGAATCACCTGCCGGGCTTGCTGGAACCACCTGCCGGTCATCCCAAAATCACCTGCCAACTACGCCAGGACAACTTGGCGGACACTGTCGAAACACCTGTCGGGCCGGCCAGAACAACATCTCACACGTGTCAGAACCATGTGCATGAGATGCTGGAACCACACCCCGAACAGACGGAAAACACCTGCCAGACCCGTCTGAACAACCTGCCGAGCACGCCGGAGCCACCTGCTCGACTCGCCGGAACCACCTACCTGACATGCCCAAATCACCAGCCGGGTATGCCAGAACCACTTGGCGGACACTCCGGAATCATCTGCCGGACATGCCGGAACCAGCTCTCATACACACCAGAACCACGTGCCGGAGACGCCGGAAGCACCTGCCGAGCATGCCGGAGCCACCTGCTCGACTCGCCAGAAACACCTGCCGGACACGCCAAAATCACCTGCCGGGTACGCCAGAACCACCTGGCGGACACTCCGAAATCACCTGCCACGCATGCCGGAACCACCTCTCAGACGTGCCGGAAGCACATGCCAGACACGCCGGAAACACCTACCGGACAGACCGGAACCACCTGCCGAGCACGCCGGAGCCACCTGTTCGACTGGCTGGAACCACCTGCCGGACAGGCCAATATTAACTGCTGGCTATGCCAGAACCATCTGGGGGACAGTCCGGAATCACCTGCCAGCCATGGCGGAACCATCTCTCACACGTACCAGAACCACCTGCCGGAGAAGCTGGAAACACGTCCTGGACAGACTGGAACCACGTGACGGCCATGCCTGAACCACCTGCCGAGCATGGCGGAACCACCTGCCAGACACGCCAAAATCACCTGCGGGCTACGCCAGAACCACTTGGACGACTCTCCGAAATGACCTGCCGGGCATGTTGGAACCACCTCTCAGACGTGCCAGAAGCACGTGGCGGACAGTCCGGAATCACCTGTTGGGCATACGCAACCACCTCTGAGACGTACCAGAACCACGTGCCGTGCACGCCGGAACCACCTACCTGACAGACCGGAATCAACTTTTGGGCATGCCGGAACCACCAGTCAGATGTGCCAGAAACACGTGCCGGAGACGCCGGAAGCACCTGCCGAGCACGTCGCAACCACCTGCTCAACTCGCCTGAACCACCTGCCGGACACGCCAAAATCACCTGCCCGCTACACCAGCACCACTTCGGGGACAAGCCGGAATCACGTGAGGGGCATGCCGGCACAGCCTCTCAGACTGAACCTCGTGCCGGACACCACAGAACCACCTGCCGGACAGACCGGAACCACCTGCCGGACACGCCGGAACCACCGGCTCGACCCGCCGGAACGACCGCTGGACATGCAAAATCACCTGCCGGCTACGCCGGAAACACTTGCCGAACACTCCGGAATCACCTGCCGGGCATGCCGGAACCACCTCTCAGATAAGCCAGAACCACGTGCCAATGACCCCGGAAGCACCTGCCGAGCACGCCGGAACCACCTGCTCGACTCGCCAGAACCACCTGCCGGACACGCAAAAATCACCTGCCGGCTACGCCACAACCAGTTGGGGAACACTTCGGAATCACCTGCCGGGCTTGCTGGAACCACCTGCCGGTCATCCCAAAATCACCTGCCAACTACGCCAGGACCACTTGGCGGACACTGTCGAAACACCTGTCGGGCCGGCCGGAACCACATCTCACACGTGCCAGAACCATGTGCATGAGATGCTGGAACCACACCCCGAACAGACGGAAAACACCTGCCAGACCCGTCTGAACAACGTGCCGAGCACGCCAGAGCCACCTGCTCGACTCGCCGGAACCACCTACCTGACATGCCCAAATCACCAGCCGGGTATGCCAGAACCACTTGGCGGACACTCCGGAATCATCTGCCGGACATGCCGGAACCAGCTCTCAGACACACCAGAACCACGTGCCGGAGACGCCGGAAGCACCTGCCGAGCATGCCGGAGCCACCTGCTCGACTCGCCAGAAACACCTGCCGGACACGCCAAAATCACCTGCCGGGTACGCCAGAACCACCTGGCGGACACTCCGAAATCACCTGTCGCGCATGCCGGAACCACCTCTCAGACGTGCCGGAAGCACGTGCCGGACACGCCAGAATCACCTACCGGACAGACCGGAACCACCTGCCGAGCACGCCGGAGCCACCTGTTCGACTGGCTGGAACCACCTGCCGGACAGGCCAATATTAACTGCTGGCTATGCCAGAACCACCTGGGGGACAGTCCGGGATCACCTGCCAGCCATGGCGGAACCACCTCTCACACGTACCAGAACCACCTGCCGGAGAAGCTGGAAACACGTCCTGGACAGTCTGGAACCACCTGCCGGCCAAGCCTGAACCACCTGCCAAGCACAACGGAACAACCTGCCAGACACGCCAAAATCACCTGCGTGTTATGCCAGAACCACTTGGAGGACTCTCTGGGATGACCTGCCGGGCATGCCGGAACCACCTCTCAGACGTGCCAGAACCATGTGGCGGACAGTCCGGAATCACCTGTTGGGCATGCGCAACCACCTCTGAGACGTACCAGAACCACATGCCGTGCAGGCTGGAACCACCTACCGGACAGACCGGAATCACCTTTCGGGCATGCCGGAACCACCTGTCAGATGTGCCAGAAACACGTGCCGGAGACGCCGGAAGCACCTGCCAAGCACGTTGGAACCACCTGCTCAGCTCGCCTGAACCACCTGCCGGACATGCCAAAATCACCTGCCGACTATGCCAGAACCACTTGGCGAACACTCCGGAATCACTTGCCGGGCATGCAGGAACCACCTCTCAGACATGCCAGAACCCCGTGCCAATGACCCCGGAAGCACCAGCCGAGCACGCCGGAACCACCTGCTCAACTCGCCTGAACCACCTGCCGGACACGCCAAAATCACCTGCCCGCTACACCAGCACCACTTCGGGGACAAGCCGGAATCACGTGAGGGGCATGCCGGCACAGCCTCTCAGACTGAACCTCGTGCCGGACACCACAGAACCACCTGCCGGACAGACCGGAACCACCTGCCGGACACGCCGGAACCACCGGCTCGACCCGCCGGAACGACCGCTGGACATGCAAAATCACCTGCCGGCTACGCCGGAAACACTTGGCGAACACTCCGGAATCACCTGCCGGGCATGCCGGAACCACCTCTCAGATAAGCCAGAACCACGTGCCAATGACCCCGGAAGCACCTGCCGAGCACGCCGGAACCACCTGCTCGACTCGCCAGAACCACCTGCCGGACACGCAAAAATCACCTGCCGGCTACGCCACAACCAGTTGGGGAACACTTCGGAATCACCTGCCGGGCTTGCTGGAACCACCTGCCGGTCATGCCAAAATCACCTGCCAACTACGCCAGTACCACTTGGCGGACACTGTGGAAACACCTGTCGCGCCGGCCGGAACCACATCTCACACGTGCCAGAACCATGTGCATGAGATGCTGGAACCACACCCCGAATAGACGGAAAACACCTGCCAGACCCGTCTGAACAACCTGCCGAAAACGCCGGAGCCACCTGCTCGACTCGCCGGAACCACCTACCTGACATGCCCAAATCACCAGCCGGGTATGCCAGAACCACTTGGCGGACACTCCGGAATCATCTGCCGGACATGCCGGAACCAGCTCTCAGACACACCAGAACCACGTGCCGGAGACGCCGGAAGCACCTGCCGAGCATGCCGGAGCCACCTGCTCGACTCGCCAGAAACACCTGCCGGACACGCCAATATCACCTGCCGGGTACGCCAGAACCACCTGGCGGACACTCCGAAATCACCTGCCGCGCATGCTGGAACCACCTCTCAGACGTGCCGGAAGCACGTGCCAGACACGCCGGAAACACCTAGCGGACAGACCGGAACCACCTGCCGAGCACGCCGGAGCCACCTGTTCGACTGGCTGGAACCACCTGCCAGACAGGCCAATATTAACTGCTGGCTATGCCAGAACCACCTGGGGGACAGTCTGGGATCACCTGCCAGCCATGGCGGAACCACCTCTCACACGTACCAGAACCACCTGCCGGAGAAGCTGGAAACACGTCCTGGACAGTCTGGAACCACCTGCCGGCCAAGCCTGAACCACCTGCCAAGCACAACGGAACAACCTGCCAGACACGCCAAAATCACCTGCGTGTTATGCCAGAACCACTTGGAGGACTCTCTGGGATGACCTGCCGGGCATGCCGGAACCACCTCTCAGACGTGCCAGAACCATGTGGCGGACAGTCCGGAATCACCTGTTGGGCATGCGCAACCACCTCTGAGACGTACCAGAACCACATGCCGTGCAGGCTGGAACCACCTACCGGACAAACCGGAATCACCTTTCGGGCATGCCGGAACCACCTGTCAGATGTGCCAGAAACACGTGCCGGAGACGCCGGAAGCACCTGCCAAGCACGTTGGAACCACCTGCTCAGCTCGCCTGAACCACCTGCCGGACATGCCAAAATCACCTGCCGACTATGCCAGAACCGCTTGGCGAACACTCCGGAATCACTTGCCGGGCATGCAGGAACCACCTCTCAGACATGCCAGAACCCCGTGCCAATGACCCCGGAAGCACCTGCCAAGCACGTTGGAACCACCTGCTCAACTCGCCTGAACCACCTGCCGGACATGCCAAAATCACCTGCCGACTATGCCAGAACCACTTGGCGAACACTCCGGAATCACTTGCCGGGCATGCAGGAACCACCTCTCAGACATGCCAGAACCCCGTGCCAATGACCCCGGAAGCACCAGCCGAGCACGCCGGAACCACCTGCTCAACTCGCCTGAACCACCTGCCGGACACGCCAAAATCACCTGCCCGCTACACCAGCACCACTTCGGGGACAAGCCGGAATCACGTGAGGGGCATGCCGGCACAGCCTCTCAGACTGAACCTCGTGCCGGACACCACAGAACCACCTGCCGGACAGACCGGAACCACCTGCCGGACACGCCGGAACCACCGGCTCGACCCGCCGGAACGACCGCTGGACATGCAAAATCACCTGCCGGCTACGCCGGAAACACTTGACGAACACTCCGGAATCACCTGCCGGGCATGCCGGAACCACCTCTCAGATAAGCCAGAACCACGTGCCAATGACCCCGGAAGCACCTGCCGAGCACGCCGGAACCACCTGCTCGAATCGCCAGAACCACCTGCCGGACACGCAAAAATCACCTGCCGGCTACGCCACAACCAGTTGGGGAACACTTCGGAATCACCTGCCGGGCTTGCTGGAACCACCTGCCGGTCATGCCAAAATCACCTGCCAACTACGCCAGTACCACTTGGCGGACACTGTGGAAACACCTGTTGGGCCGGCCGGAACCACATCTCAGACGTGCCAGAACCATGTGCATGAGCTGCAGGAACCACACCCCGAATAGACGGAAAACACCTGCCAGACCCGTCTGAACAACCTGCCGAGCACGCCGGAGCCACCTGCTCGACTCGCCGGAACCACCTACCTGACATGCCCAAATCACCAGCCGGGTATGCCAGAACCACTTGGCGGACACTCCGGAATCATCTGCCGGACATGCCGGAACCAGCTCTCAGACACACCAGAACCACGTGCCGGAGACGCCGGAAGCACCTGCCGAGCATGCCAGAGCCACCTGCTCGACTCGCCAGAAACACCTGCCGGACACGCCAAAATCACCTGCCGGGTACGCCAGAACCACCTGGCGGACACTCCGAAATCACCTGTCGCGCATGCCGGAACCACCTCTCAGACGTGCCGGAAGCACGTGCCGGACACGCCGGAATCACCTAGCGGACAGACCGGAACCACCTGCCGAGCACGCCAGAGCCACCTGTTCGACTGGCTGGAACCACCTGCCGGACAGGCCAATATTAACTGCTGGCTATGCCAAAAGCACCTGGGGGACAGTCCGGGATCACCTGCCAGCCATGGCGGAACCACCTCTCACACGTACCAGAACCACCTGCCGGAGAAGCTGGAAACACGTCCTGGACAGTCTGGAACCACCTGCCGACCAAGCCTGAACCACCGGCCAAGCACAACGGAACAACCTGCCAGACACGCCAAAATCACCTGCGTGTTATGCCAGAACCACTTGGAGGACTCTCTGGGATGACCTGCCGGGCATGTCGGAACCACCTCTCAGACGTGCCAGAACCATGTGGCGGACAGTCCGGAATCACCTGTTGGGCATGCGCAACCACCTCTGAGACGTACCAGAACCACATGCCGTGCAGGCTGGAACCACCTACCGGACAGACCGGAATCACCTTTCGGGCATGCCGGAACCACCTGTCAGATGTGCCAGAAACACGTGCCGGAGACGCCGGAAGCACCTGCCAAGCACGTTGGAACCACCTGCTCAGCTCGCCTGAACCACCTGCCGGACATGCCAAAATCACCTGCCGACTATGCCAGAACCACTTGGCGAACACTCCGGAATCACTTGCCGGGCATGCAGGAACCACCTCTCAGACATGCCAGAACCCCGTGCCAATGACCCCGGAAGCACCAGCCGAGCACGCCGGAACCACCTGCTCAACTCGCCTGAACCACCTGCCGGACACGCCAAAATCACCTGCCCGCTACACCAGCACCACTTCGGGGACAAGCCGGAATCACGTGAGGGGCATGCCGGCACAGCCTCTCAGACTGAACCTCGTGCCGGACACCACAGAACCACCTGCCGGACAGACCGGAACCACCTGCCGGACACGCCGGAACCACCGGCTCGACCCGCCGGAACGACCGCTGGACATGCAAAATCACCTGCCGGCTACGCCGGAAACACTTGGCGAACACTCCGGAATCACCTGCCGGGCATGCCGGAACCACCTCTCAGATAAGCCAGAACCACGTGCCAATGACCCCGGAAGCACCTGCCGAGCACGCCGGAACCACCTGCTCGACTCGCCAGAACCACCTGCCGGACACGCAAAAATCACCTGCCGGCTACGCCACAACCAGTTGGGGAACACTTCGGAATCACCTGCCGGGCTTGCTGGAACCACCTGCCGGTCATGCCAAAATCACCTGCCAACTACGCCAGTACCACTTGGCGGACACTGTGGAAACACCTGTCGCGCCGGCCGGAACCACATCTCACACGTGCCAGAACCATGTGCATGAGATGCTGGAACCACACCCCGAACAGATGGAAAACACCTGCCAGACCCGTCTGAACAACCTGCCGAGCACGCCAGAGCCACCTGCTCGACTCGCCGGAACCACCTACCTGACATGCCAAAATCACCAGCCCGGTATGCCAGAACCACTTGGCGGACACTCCGGAATCATCTGCCGGACATGCCGGAACCAGCTCTCAGACACACCAGAACCACGTGCCGGAGACGCCGGAAGCACCTGCCGAGCATGCCGGAGCCACCTGCTCGACTCGCCAGAAACACCTGCCGGACACGCCAAAATCACCTGCCGGGTACGCCAGAACCACCTGGCGGACACTCCGAAATCACCTGTCGCGCATGCCGGAACCACCTCTCAGACGTGCCGGAAGCACGTGCCGGACACGCCGGAATCACCTAGCGGACAGACCGGAACCACCTGCCGAGCACGCCGGAGCCACCTGTTCGACTGGCTGGAACCACCTGCCGGACAGGCCAATATTAACTGCTGGCTATGCCAAAAGCACCTGGGGGACAGTCCGGGATCACCTGCCAGCCATGGCGGAACCACCTCTCACACGTACCAGAACCACCTGCCGGAGAAGCTGGAAACACGTCCTGGACAGTCTGGAACCACCTGCCGACCAAGCCTGAACCACCGGCCAAGCACAACGGAACAACCTGCCAGACACGCCAAAATCACCTGCGTGTTATGCCAGAACCACTTGGAGGACTCTCTGGGATGACCTGCCGGGCATGTCGGAACCACCTCTCAGACGTGCCAGAACCATGTGTCGGACAGTCCGGAATCACCTGTTGGGCATGCGCAACCACCTCTGAGACGTACCAGAACCACATGCCGTGCAGGCTGGAACCACCTACCGGACAGACCGGAATCACCTTTCGGGCATGCCGGAACCACCTGTCAGATGTGCCAGAAACACGTGCCGGAGACGCCGGAAGCACCTGCCAAGCACGTTGGAACCACCTGCTCAGCTCGCCTGAACCACCTGCCGGACATGCCAAAATCACCTGCCGACTATGCCAGAACCACTTGGCGAACACTCCGGAATCACTTGCCGGGCATGCAGGAACCACCTCTCAGACATGCCAGAACCCCGTGCCAATGACCCCGGAAGCACCAGCCGAGCACGCCGGAACCACCTGCTCAACTCGCCTGAACCACCTGCCGGACACGCCAAAATCACCTGCCCGCTACACCAGCACCACTTCGGGGACAAGCCGGAATCACGTGAGGGGCATGCCGGCACAGCCTCTCAGACTGAACCTCGTGCCGGACACCACAGAACCACCTGCCGGACAGACCGGAACCACCTGCCGGACACGCCGGAACCACCGGCTCGACCCGCCGGAACGACCGCTGGACATGCAAAATCACCTGCCGGCTACGCCGGAAACACTTGGCGAACACTCCGGAATCACCTGCCGGGCATGCCGGAACCACCTCTCAGATAAGCCAGAACCACGTGCCAATGACCCCGGAAGCACCTGCCGAGCACGCCGGAACCACCTGCTCGACTCGCCAGAACCACCTGCCGGACACGCAAAAATCACCTGCCGGCTACGCCACAACCAGTTGGGGAACACTTCGGAATCACCTGCCGGGCTTGCTGGAACCACCTGCCGGTCATGCCAAAATCACCTGCCAACTACGCCAGTACCACTTGGCGGACACTGTGGAAACACCTGTCGCGCCGGCCGGAACCACATCTCACACGTGCCAGAACCATGTGCATGAGATGCTGGAACCACACCCCGAATAGACGGAAAACACCTGCCAGACCCGTCTGAACAACCTGCCGAGCACGCCAGAGCCACCTGCTCGACTCGCCGGAACCACCTACCTGACATGCCAAAATCACCAGCCCGGTATGCCAGAACCACTTGGCGGACACTCCGGAATCATCTGCCGGACATGCCGGAACCAGCTCTCAGACACACCAGAACCACGTGCCGGAGACGCCGGAAGCACCTGCCGAGCATGCCGGAGCCACCTGCTCGACTCGCCAGAAACACCTGCCGGACACGCCAAAATCACCTGCCGGGTACGCCAGAACCACCTGGCGGACACTCCGAAATCACCTGTCGCGCATGCCGGAACCAGCTCTCAGACGTGCCGGAAGCACGTGCCGGACACGCCGGAATCACCTAGCGGACAGACCGGAACCACCTGCCGAGCACGCCAGAGCCACCTGTTCGACTGGCTGGAACCACCTGCCGGACAGGCCAATATTAACTGCTGGCTATGCCAGAACCACCTGGGGGACAGTCCGGGATCACCTGCCAGCCATGGCGGAACCACCTCTCACACGTACCAGAACCACCTGCCGGAGAAGCTGGAAACACGTCCTGGACAGTCTGGAACCACCTGCCGGCCAAGCCTGAACCACCTGCCAAGCACAACGGAACAACCTGCCAGACACGCCAAAATCACCTGCGTGTTATGCCAGAACCACTTGGAGGACTCTCTGGGATGACCTGCCGGGCATGCCGGAACCACCTCTCAGACGTGCCAGAACCATGTGGCGGACAGTCCGGAATCACCTGTTGGGCATGCGCAACCACCTCTGAGACGTACCAGAACCACATGCCGTGCAGGCTGGAACCACCTACCGGACAGACCGGAATCACCTTTCGGGCATGCCGGAACCACCTGTCAGATGTGCCAGAAACACGTGCCGGAGACGCCGGAAGCACCTGCCAAGCACGTTGGTACCACCTGCTCAACTCGCCTGAACCACCTGCCGGACATGCCAAAATCACCTGCCGACTATGCCAGAACCACTTGGCGAACACTCCGGAATCACTTGCCGGGCATGCAGGAACCACCTCTCAGACATGCCAGAACCCCGTGCCAATGACCCCGGAAGCACCAGCCGAGCACGCCGGAACCACCTGCTCAACTCGCCTGAACCACCTGCCGGACACGCCAAAATCACCTGCCCGCTACACCAGCACCACTTCGGGGACAAGCCGGAATCACGTGAGGGGCATGCCGGCACAGCCTCTCAGACTGAACCTCGTGCCGGACACCACAGAACCACCTGCCGGACAGACCGGAACCACCTGCCGGACACGCCGGAACCACCGGCTCGACCCGCCGGAACGACCGCTGGACATGCAAAATCACCTGCCGGCTACGCCGGAAACACTTGGCGAACACTCCGGAATCACCTGCCGGGCATGCCGGAACCACCTCTCAGATATGCCAGAACCACGTGCCAATGACCCCGGAAGCACCTGCCGAGCACGCCGGAACCACCTGCTCGACTCGCCAGAACCACCTGCCGGACACGCAAAAATCACCTGCCGGCTACGCCACAACCAGTTGGGGAACACTTCGGAATCACCTGCCGGGCTTGCTGGAACCACCTGCCGGTCATGCCAAAATCACCTGCCAACTACGCCAGTACCACTTGGCGGACACTGTGGAAACACCTGTCGCGCCGGCCGGAACCACATCTCACACGTGCCAGAACCATGTGCATGAGATGCTGGAACCACACCCCGAACAGACGGAAAACACCTGCCAGACCCGTCTGAACAACCTGCCGAGCACGCCGGAGCCACCTGCTCGACTCGCCGGAACCACCTACCTGACATGCCCAAATCACCAGCCGGGTATGCCAGAACCACGTGGTGGACACTCCGGAATCATCTGCCGGACATGCCGGAACCAGCTCTCAGACACACCAGAACCACGTGCCGGAGACGCCGGAAGCACCTGCCGAGCATGCCGGAGCCACCTGCTCGACTCCCCAGAAACACCTGCCGGACACGCCAAAATCACCTGCCGGGTACGCCAGAACCACCTGGCGGACACTCCGAAATCACCTGTCGCGCATGCCGGAACCACCTCTCAGACGTGCCGGAAGCACGTGCCGGACACGCCGCAATCACCTACCGGACAGACCGGAACCACCTGCCGAGCACGCCGGAGCCACCTGTTCGACTGGCTGGAACCACCTGCCGGACAGGCCAATATTAACTGCTGGCTATGCCAGAACCACCTGGGGGACAGTCCGGGATCACCTGCCAGCCATGGCGGAACCACCTCTCACACGTACCAGAACCACCTGCCGGAGAAGCTGGAAACACGTCCTGGACAGTCTGGAACCACCTGCCGGCCAAGCCTGAACCACCTGCCAAGCACAACGGAACAACCTGCCAGACACGCCAAAATCACCTGCGTGTTATGCCAGAACCACTTGGAGGACTCTCTGGGATGACCTGCCGGGCATGCCGGAACCACCTCTCAGACGTGCCAGAACCATGTGGCGGACAGTCCGGAATCACCTGTTGGGCATGCGCAACCACCTCTGAGACGTACCAGAACCACATGCCGTGCAGGCTGGAACCACCTACCGGACAGACCGGAATCACCTTTCGGGCATGCCGGAACCACCTGTCAGATGTGCCAGAACCACGTGCCAATGACCCTGGAAGCACCTTCCGAGCACGCCGGAACCACCTGCTCGACTCGCCAGAACCACCTGCCGGACACGCAAAAATCACCTGCCGGCTACGCCACAACCAGTTGGGGAACACTTCGGAATCACCTGCCGGGCTTGCTGGAACCACCTGCCGGTCATCCCAAAATCACCTGCCAACTACGCCAGGACCACTTGGCGGACACTGTCGAAACACCTGTCGGGCCGGCCAGAACAACATCTCACACGTGTCAGAACCATGTGCATGAGATGCTGGAACCACACCCCGAACAGACGGAAAACACCTGCCAGACCCGTCTGAACAACCTGCCGAGCACGCCGGAGCCACCTGCTCGACTCGCCGGAACCACCTACCTGACATGCCCAAATCACCAGCCGGGTATGCCAGAACCACTTGGCGGACACTCCGGAATCATCTGCCGGACATGCCGGAACCAGCTCTCATACACACCAGAACCACGTGCCGGAGACGCCTGAAGCACCTGCCGAGCATGCCGGAGCCACCTGCTCGACTCCCCAGAAACACCTGCCGGACACGCCAAAATCACCTGCCGGGTACGCCAGAACCACCTGGCGGACACTCCGAAATCACCTGCCACGCATGCCGGAACCACCTCTCAGACGTGCCGGAAGCACATGCCAGACACGCCGGAAACACCTACCGGACAGACCGGAACCACCTGCCGAGCACGCCGGAGCCACCTGTTCGACTGGCTGGAACCACCTGCCGGACAGGCCAATATTAACTGCTGGCTATGCCAGAACCATCTGGGGGACAGTCCGGAATCACCTGCCAGCCATGGCGGAACCATCTCTCACACGTACCAGAACCACCTGCCGGAGAAGCTGGAAACACGTCCTGGACAGACTGGAACCACGTGACGGCCATGCCTGAACCACCTGCCGAGCATGGCGGAACCACCTGCCGGACACGCCAAAATCACCTGCGGGCTACGCCAGAACCACTTGGACGACTCTCCGAAATGACCTGACGGGCATGTTGGAACCACCTCTCAGACGTGCCAGAAGCACGTGGCGGACAGTCCGGAATCACCTGTTGGGCATACGCAACCACCTCTGAGACGTACCAGAACCACGTGCCGTGCACGCCGGAACCACCTACCTGACAGACCGGAATCAACTTTTGGGCATGCCGGAACCACCAGTCAGATGTGCCAGAAACACGTGCCGGAGACGCCGGAAGCACCTGCCGAGCACGTCGCAACCACCTGCTCAACTCGCCTGAACCACCTGCCGGACACGCCAAAATCACCTGCCCGCTACACCAGCACCACTTCGGGGACAAGCCGGAATCACGTGAGGGGCATGCCGGCACAGCCTCTCAGACTGAACCTCGTGCCGGACACCACAGAACCACCTGCCGGACAGACCGGAACCACCTGCCGGACACGCCGGAACCACCGGCTCGACCCGCCGGAACGACCGCTGGACATGCAAAATCACCTGCCGGCTACGCCGGAAACACTTGACGAACACTCCGGAATCACCTGCCGGGCATGCCGGAACCACCTCTCAGATAAGCCAGAACCACGTGCCAATGACCCCGGAAGCACCTGCCGAGCACGCCGGAACCACCTGCTCGACTCGCCAGAACCACCTGCCGGACACGCAAAAATCACCTGCCGGCTACGCCACAACCAGTTGGGGAACACTTCGGAATCACCTGCCGGGCTTGCTGGAACCACCTGCCGGTCATCCCAAAATCACCTGCCAACTACGCCAGGACCACTTGGCGGACACTGTCGAAACACCTGTCGGGCCGGCCGGAACCACATCTCACACGTGCCAGAACCATGTGCATGAGATGCTGGAACCACACCCCGAACAGACGGAAAACACCTGCCAGACCCGTCTGAACAACGTGCCGAGCACGCCAGAGCCACCTGCTCGACTCGCCGGAACCACCTACCTGACATGCCCAAATCACCAGCCGGGTATGCCAGAACCACTTGGCGGACACTCCGGAATCATCTGCCGGACATGCCGGAACCAGCTCTCAGACACACCAGAACCACGTGCCGGAGACGCCGGAAGCACCTGCCGAGCATGCCGGAGCCACCTGCTCGACTCGCCAGAAACACCTGCCGGACACGCCAAAATCACCTGCCGGGTACGCCAGAACCACCTGGCGGACACTCCGAAATCACCTGTCGCGCATGCCGGAACCACCTCTCAGACGTGCCGGAAGCACGTGCCGGACACGCCAGAATCACCTACCGGACAGACCGGAACCACCTGCCGAGCACGCCGGAGCCACCTGTTCGACTGGCTGGAACCACCTGCCGGACAGGCCAATATTAACTGCTGGCTATGCCAGAACCACCTGGGGGACAGTCCGGGATCACCTGCCAGCCATGGCGGAACCACCTCTCACACGTACCAGAACCACCTGCCGGAGAAGCTGGAAACACGTCCTGGACAGTCTGGAACCACCTGCCGGCCAAGCCTGAACCACCTGCCAAGCACAACGGAACAACCTGCCAGACACGCCAAAATCACCTGCGTGTTATGCCAGAACCACTTGGAGGACTCTCTGGGATGACCTGCCGGGCATGCCGGAACCACCTCTCAGACGTGCCAGAACCATGTGGCGGACAGTCCGGAATCACCTGTTGGGCATGCGCAACCACCTCTGAGACGTACCAGAACCACATGCCGTGCAGGCTGGAACCACCTACCGGACAGACCGGAATCACCTTTCGGGCATGCCGGAACCACCTGTCAGATGTGCCAGAAACACGTGCCGGAGACGCCGGAAGCACCGGCCAAGCACGTTGGAACCACCTGCTCAACTCGCCTGAACCACCTGCCGGACATGCCAAAATCACCTGCCGACTATGCCAGAACCACTTGGCGAACACTCCGGAATCACTTGCCGGGCATGCAGGAACCACCTCTCAGACATGCCAGAACCCCGTGCCAATGACCCCGGAAGCACCAGCCGAGCACGCCGGAACCACCTGCTCAACTCGCCTGAACCACCTGCCGGACACGCCAAAATCACCTGCCCGCTACACCAGCACCACTTCGGGGACAAGCCGGAATCACGTGAGGGGCATGCCGGCACAGCCTCTCAGACTGAACCTCGTGCCGGACACCACAGAACCACCTGCCGGACAGACCGGAACCACCTGCCGGACACGCCGGAACCACCGGCTCGACCCGCCGGAACGACCGCTGGACATGCAAAATCACCTGCCGGCTACGCCGGAAACACTTGGCGAACACTCCGGAATCACCTGCCGGGCATGCCGGAACCACCTCTCAGATATGCCAGAACCACGTGCCAATGACCCCGGAAGCACCTGCCGAGCACGCCGGAACCACCTGCTCGACTCGCCAGAACCACCTGCCGGACACGCAAAAATCACCTGCCGGCTACGCCACAACCAGTTGGGGAACACTTCGGAATCACCTGCCGGGCTTGCTGGAACCACCTGCCGGTCATGCCAAAATCACCTGCCAACTACGCCAGTACCACTTGGCGGACACTGTGGAAACACCTGTCGCGCCGGCCGGAACCACATCTCACACGTGCCAGAACCATGTGCATGAGATGCTGGAACCACACCCCGAACAGACGGAAAACACCTGCCAGACCCGTCTGAACAACCTGCCGAGCACGCCGGAGCCACCTGCTCGACTCGCCGGAACCACCTACCTGACATGCCCAAATCACCAGCCGGGTATGCCAGAACCACGTGGCGGACACTCCGGAATCATCTGCCGGACATGCCGGAACCAGCTCTCAGACACACCAGAACCACGTGCCGGAGACGCCGGAAGCACCTGCCGAGCATGCCGGAGCCACCTGCTCGACTCCCCAGAAACACCTGCCGGACACGCCAAAATCACCTGCCGGGTACGCCAGAACCACCTGGCGGACACTCCGAAATCACCTGTCGCGCATGCCGGAACCACCTCTCAGACGTGCCGGAAGCACGTGCCGGACACGCCGCAATCACCTACCGGACAGACCGGAACCACCTGCCGAGCACGCCGGAGCCACCTGTTCGACTGGCTGGAACCACCTGCCGGACAGGCCAATATTAACTGCTGGCTATGCCAGAACCACCTGGGGGACAGTCCGGGATCACCTGCCAGCCATGGCGGAACCACCTCTCACACGTACCAGAACCACCTGCCGGAGAAGCTGGAAACACGTCCTCGACAGTCTGGAACCACCTGCCGGCCAAGCCTGAACCACCTGCCAAGCACAACGGAACAACCTGCCAGACACGCCAAAATCACCTGCGTGTTATGCCAGAACCACTTGGAGGACTCTCTGGGATGACCTGCCGGGCATGCCGGAACCACCTCTCAGACGTGCCAGAACCATGTGGCGGACAGTCCGGAATCACCTGTTGGGCATGCGCAACCACCTCTGAGACGTACCAGAACCACATGCCGTGCAGGCTGGAACCACCTACCGGACAGACCGGAATCACCTTTCGGGCATGCCGGAACCACCTGTCAGATGTGCCAGAACCACGTGCCAATGACCCTGGAAGCACCTTCCGAGCACGCCGGAACCACCTGCTCGACTCGCCAGAACCACCTGCCGGACACGCAAAAATCACCTGCCGGCTACGCCACAACCAGTTGGGGAACACTTCGGAATCACCTGCCGGGCTTGCTGGAACCACCTGCCGGTCATCCCAAAATCACCTGCCAACTACGCCAGGACCACTTGGCGGACACTGTCGAAACACCTGTCGGGCCGGCCAGAACAACATCTCACACGTGTCAGAACCATGTGCATGAGATGCTGGAACCACACCCCGAACAGACGGAAAACACCTGCCAGACCCGTCTGAACAACCTGCCGAGCACGCCGGAGCCACCTGCTCGACTCGCCGGAACCACCTACCTGACATGCCCAAATCACCAGCCGGGTATGCCAGAACCACTTGGCGGACACTCCGGAATCATCTGCCGGACATGCCGGAACCAGCTCTCATACACACCAGAACCACGTGCCGGAGACGCCGGAAGCACCTGCCGAGCATGCCGGAGCCACCTGCTCGACTCGCCAGAAACACCTGCCGGACACGCCAAAATCACCTGCCGGGTACGCCAGAACCACCTGGCGGACACTCCGA
Organism: Equus caballus; assembly: GCF_041296265.1. Classification (NCBI taxonomy): domain Eukaryota; kingdom Metazoa; phylum Chordata; class Mammalia; order Perissodactyla; family Equidae; genus Equus; species Equus caballus. The sequence goes on from NC_091710.1 coordinate 5,187,910, forward strand.
AATCACCTGCCACGCATGCCGGAACCACCTCTCAGACGTGCCGGAAGCACATGCCAGACACGCCGGAAACACCTACCGGACAGACCGGAACCACCTGCCGAGCACGCCGGAGCCACCTGTTCGACTGGCTGGAACCACCTGCCGGACAGGCCAATATTAACTGCTGGCTATGCCAGAACCATCTGGGGGACAGTCCGGAATCACCTGCCAGCCATGGCGGAACCATCTCTCACACGTACCAGAACCACCTGCCGGAGAAGCTGGAAACACGTCCTGGACAGACTGGAACCACGTGACGGCCATGCCTGAACCACCTGCCGAGCATGGCGGAACCACCTGCCGGACACGCCAAAATCACCTGCGGGCTACGCCAGAACCACTTGGACGACTCTCCGAAATGACCTGCCGGGCATGTTGGAACCACCTCTCAGACGTGCCAGAAGCACGTGGCGGACAGTCCGGAATCACCTGTTGGGCATACGCAACCACCTCTGAGACGTACCAGAACCACGTGCCGTGCACGCCGGAACCACCTACCTGACAGACCGGAATCAACTTTTGGGCATGCCGGAACCACCAGTCAGATGTGCCAGAAACACGTGCCGGAGACGCCGGAAGCACCTGCCGAGCACGTCGCAACCACCTGCTCAACTCGCCTGAACCACCTGCCGGACACGCCAAAATCACCTGCCCGCTACACCAGCACCACTTCGGGGACAAGCCGGAATCACGTGAGGGGCATGCCGGCACAGCCTCTCAGACTGAACCTCGTGCCGGACACCACAGAACCACCTGCCGGACAGACCGGAACCACCTGCCGGAAACGCCGGAACCACCGGCTCGACCCGCCGGAACGACCGCTGGACATGCAAAATCACCTGCCGGCTACGCCGGAAACACTTGACGAACACTCCGGAATCACCTGCCGGGCATGCCGGAACCACCTCTCAGATAAGCCAGAACCACGTGCCAATGACCCCGGAAGCACCTGCCGAGCACGCCGGAACCACCTGCTCGACTCGCCAGAACCACCTGCCGGACACGCAAAAATCACCTGCCGGCTACGCCACAACCAGTTGGGGAACACTTCGGAATCACCTGCCGGGCTTGCTGGAACCACCTGCCGGTCATCCCAAAATCACCTGCCAACTACGCCAGGACCACTTGGCGGACACTGTCGAAACACCTGTCGGGCCGGCCGGAACCACATCTCACACGTGCCAGAACCATGTGCATGAGATGCTGGAACCACACCCCGAACAGACGGAAAACACCTGCCAGACCCGTCTGAACAACGTGCCGAGCACGCCAGAGCCACCTGCTCGACTCGCCGGAACCACCTACCTGACATGCCCAAATCACCAGCCGGGTATGCCAGAACCACTTGGCGGACACTCCGGAATCATCTGCCGGACATGCCGGAACCAGCTCTCAGACACACCAGAACCACGTGCCGGAGACGCCGGAAGCACCTGCCGAGCATGCCGGAGCCACCTGCTCGACTCGCCAGAAACACCTGCCGGACACGCCAAAATCACCTGCCGGGTACGCCAGAACCACCTGGCGGACACTCCGAAATCACCTGTCGCGCATGCCGGAACCACCTCTCAGACGTGCCGGAAGCACGTGCCGGACACGCCAGAATCACCTACCGGACAGACCGGAACCACCTGCCGAGCACGCCGGAGCCACCTGTTCGACTGGCTGGAACCACCTGCCGGACAGGCCAATATTAACTGCTGGCTATGCCAGAACCACCTGGGGGACAGTCCGGGATCACCTGCCAGCCATGGCGGAACCACCTCTCACACGTACCAGAACCACCTGCCGGAGAAGCTGGAAACACGTCCTGGACAGTCTGGAACCACCTGCCGGCCAAGCCTGAACCACCTGCCAAGCACAACGGAACAACCTGCCAGACACGCCAAAATCACCTGCGTGTTATGCCAGAACCACTTGGAGGACTCTCTGGGATGACCTGCCGGGCATGCCGGAACCACCTCTCAGACGTGCCAGAACCATGTGGCGGACAGTCCGGAATCACCTGTTGGGCATGCGCAACCACCTCTGAGACGTACCAGAACCACATGCCGTGCAGGCTGGAACCACCTACCGGACAGACCGGAATCACCTTTCGGGCATGCCGGAACCACCTGTCAGATGTGCCAGAAACACGTGCCGGAGACGCCGGAAGCACCGGCCAAGCACGTTGGAACCACCTGCTCAACTCGCCTGAACCACCTGCCGGACATGCCAAAATCACCTGCCGACTATGCCAGAACCACTTGGCGAACACTCCGGAATCACTTGCCGGGCATGCAGGAACCACCTCTCAGACATGCCAGAACCCCGTGCCAATGACCCCGGAAGCACCAGCCGAGCACGCCGGAACCACCTGCTCAACTCGCCTGAACCACCTGCCGGACACGCCAAAATCACCTGCCCGCTACACCAGCACCACTTCGGGGACAAGCCGGAATCACGTGAGGGGCATGCCGGCACAGCCTCTCAGACTGAACCTCGTGCCGGACACCACAGAACCACCTGCCGGACAGACCGGAACCACCTGCCGGACACGCCGGAACCACCGGCTCGACCCGCCGGAACGACCGCTGGACATGCAAAATCACCTGCCGGCTACGCCGGAAACACTTGACGAACACTCCGGAATCACCTGCCGGGCATGCCGGAACCACCTCTCAGATAAGCCAGAACCACATGCCAATGACCCCGGAAGCACCTGCCGAGCACGCCGGAACCACCTGCTCGAATCGCCAGAACCACCTGCCGGACACGCAAAAATCACCTGCCGGCTACGCCACAACCAGTTGGGGAACACTTCGGAATCACCTGCCGGGCTTGCTGGAACCACCTGCCGGTCATGCCAAAATCACCTGCCAACTACGCCAGTACCACTTGGCGGACACTGTGGAAACACCTGTTGGGCCGGCCGGAACCACATCTCAGACGTGCCAGAACCATGTGCATGAGCTGCAGGAACCACACCCCGAACAGACGGAAAACACCTGCCAGACCCGTCTGAACAACCTGCCGAGCACGCCGGAGCCACCTGCTCGACTCGCCGGAACCACCTACCTGACATGCCCAAATCACCAGCCGGGTATGCCAGAACCACTTGGCGGACACTCCGGAATCATCTGCCGGACATGCCGGAACCAGCTCTCAGACACACCAGAACCACGTGCCGGAGACGCCGGAAGCACCTGCCGAGCATGCCAGAGCCACCTGCTCGACTCGCCAGAAACACCTGCCGGACACGCCAAAATCACCTGCCGGGTACGCCAGAACCACCTGGCGGACACTCCGAAATCACCTGTCGCGCATGCCGGAACCACCTCTCAGACGTGCCGGAAGCACGTGCCGGACACGCCGGAATCACCTAGCGGACAGACCGGAACCACCTGCCGAGCACGCCAGAGCCACCTGTTCGACTGGCTGGAACCACCTGCCGGACAGGCCAATATTAACTGCTGGCTATGCCAAAAGCACCTGGGGGACAGTCCGGGATCACCTGCCAGCCATGGCGGAACCACCTCTCACACGTACCAGAACCACCTGCCGGAGAAGCTGGAAACACGTCCTGGACAGTCTGGAACCACCTGCCGACCAAGCCTGAACCACCGGCCAAGCACAACGGAACAACCTGCCAGACACGCCAAAATCACCTGCGTGTTATGCCAGAACCACTTGGAGGACTCTCTGGGATGACCTGCCGGGCATGTCGGAACCACCTCTCAGACGTGCCAGAACCATGTGGCGGACAGTCCGGAATCACCTGTTGGGCATGCGCAACCACCTCTGAGACGTACCAGAACCACATGCCGTGCAGGCTGGAACCACCTACCGGACAGACCGGAATCACCTTTCGGGCATGCCGGAACCACCTGTCAGATGTGCCAGAAACACGTGCCGGAGACGCCGGAAGCACCTGCCAAGCACGTTGGAACCACCTGCTCAGCTCGCCTGAACCACCTGCCGGACATGCCAAAATCACCTGCCGACTATGCCAGAACCACTTGGCGAACACTCCGGAATCACTTGCCGGGCATGCAGGAACCACCTCTCAGACATGCCAGAACCCCGTGCCAATGACCCCGGAAGCACCAGCCGAGCACGCCGGAACCACCTGCTCAACTCGCCTGAACCACCTGCCGGACACGCCAAAATCACCTGCCCGCTACACCAGCACCACTTCGGGGACAAGCCGGAATCACGTGAGGGGCATGCCGGCACAGCCTCTCAGACTGAACCTCGTGCCGGACACCACAGAACCACCTGCCGGACAGACCGGAACCACCTGCCGGACACGCCGGAACCACCGGCTCGACCCGCCGGAACGACCGCTGGACATGCAAAATCACCTGCCGGCTACGCCGGAAACACTTGGCGAACACTCCGGAATCACCTGCCGGGCATGCCGGAACCACCTCTCAGATATGCCAGAACCACGTGCCAATGACCCTGGAAGCACCTGCCGAGCACGCCGGAACCACCTGCTCGACTCGCCAGAACCACCTGCCGGACACGCAAAAATCACCTGCCGGCTACGCCACAACCAGTTGGGGAACACTTCGGAATCACCTGCCGGGCTTGCTGGAACCACCTGCCGGTCATGCCAAAATCACCTGCCAACTACGCCAGTACCACTTGGCGGACACTGTGGAAACACCTGTTGGGCCGGCCGGAACCACATCTCACACGTGCCAGAACCATGTGCATGAGCTGCAGGAACCACACCCCGAACAGACGGAAAACACCTGCCAGACCCGTCTGAACAACCTGCCGAGCACGCCGGAGCCACCTGCTCGACTCGCCGGAACCACCTACCTGACATGCCCAAATCACCAGCCGGGTATGCCAGAACCACTTGGCGGACACTCCGGAATCATCTGCCGGACATGCCGGAACCAGCTCTCAGACACACCAGAACCACGTGCCGGAGACGCCGGAAGCACCTGCCGAGCATGCCGGAGCCACCTGCTCGACTCGCCAGAAACACCTGCCGGACACGCCAAAATCACCTGCCGGGTACGCCAGAACCACCTGGCGGACACTCCGAAATCACCTGTCGCGCATGCCGGAACCAGCTCTCAGACGTGCCGGAAGCACGTGCCGGACACGCCGGAATCACCTAGCGGACAGACCGGAACCACCTGCCGAGCACGCCAGAGCCACCTGTTCGACTGGCTGGAACCACCTGCCGGACAGGCCAATATTAACTGCTGGCTATGCCAAAAGCACCTGTGGGACAGTCCGGGATCACCTGCCAGCCATGGCGGAACCACCTCTCACACGTACCAGAACCACCTGCCGGAGAAGCTGGAAACACGTCCTGGACATTCTGGAACCACCTGCCGACCAAGCCTGAACCACCGGCCAAGCACAACGGAACAACCTGCCAGACACGCCAAAATCACCTGCGTGTTATGCCAGAACCACTTGGAGGACTCTCTGGGATGACCTGCCGGGCATGTCGGAACCACCTCTCAGACGTGCCAGAACCATGTGGCGGACAGTCCGGAATCACCTGTTGGGCATGCGCAACCACCTCTGAGACGTACCAGAACCACATGCCGTGCAGGCTGGAACCACCTACCGGACAGACCGGAATCACCTTTCGGGCATGCCGGAACCACCTGTCAGATGTGCCAGAAACACGTGCCGGAGACGCCGGAAGCACCTGCCAAGCACGTTGGAACCACCTGCTCAGCTCGCCTGAACCACCTGCCGGACATGCCAAAATCACCTGCCGACTATGCCAGAACCGCTTGGCGAACACTCCGGAATCACTTGCCGGGCATGCAGGAACCACCTCTCAGACATGCCAGAACCCCGTGCCAATGACCCCGGAAGCACCAGCCGAGCACGCCGGAACCACCTGCTCAACTCGCCTGAACCACCTGCCGGACACGCCAAAATCACCTGCCCGCTACACCAGCACCACTTCGGGGACAAGCCGGAATCACGTGAGGGGCATGCCGGCACAGCCTCTCAGACTGAACCTCGTGCCGGACACCACAGAACCACCTGCCGGACAGACCGGAACCACCTGCCGGACACGCCGGAACCACCGGCTCGACCCGCCGGAACGACCGCTGGACATGCAAAATCACCTGCCGGCTACGCCGGAAACACTTGGCGAACACTCCGGAATCACCTGCCGGGCATGCCGGAACCACCTCTCAGATATGCCAGAACCACGTGCCAATGACCCTGGAAGCACCTGCCGAGCACGCCGGAACCACCTGCTCGACTCGCCAGAACCACCTGCCGGACACGCAAAAATCACCTGCCGGCTACGCCACAACCAGTTGGGGAACACTTCGGAATCACCTGCCGGGCTTGCTGGAACCACCTGCCGGTCATGCCAAAATCACCTGCCAACTACGCCAGTACCACTTGGCGGACACTGTGGAAACACCTGTTGGGCCGGCCGGAACCACATCTCACACGTGCCAGAACCATGTGCATGAGCTGCAGGAACCACACCCCGAACAGACGGAAAACACCTGCCAGACCCGTCTGAACAACCTGCCGAGCACGCCGGAGCCACCTGCTCGACTCGCCGGAACCACCTACCTGACATGCCCAAATCACCAGCCGGGTATGCCAGAACCACTTGGCGGACACTCCGGAATCATCTGCCGGACATGCCGGAACCAGCTCTCAGACACACCAGAACCACGTGCCGGAGACGCCGGAAGCACCTGCCGAGCATGCCGGAGCCACCTGCTCGACTCGCCAGAAACACCTGCCGGACACGCCAAAATCACCTGCCGGGTACGCCAGAACCACCTGGCGGACACTCCGAAATCACCTGTCGCGCATGCCGGAACCAGCTCTCAGACGTGCCGGAAGCACGTGCCGGACACGCCGGAATCACCTAGCGGACAGACCGGAACCACCTGCCGAGCACGCCAGAGCCACCTGTTCGACTGGCTGGAACCACCTGCCGGACAGGCCAATATTAACTGCTGGCTATGCCAAAAGCACCTGTGGGACAGTCCGGGATCACCTGCCAGCCATGGCGGAACCACCTCTCACACGTACCAGAACCACCTGCCGGAGAAGCTGGAAACACGTCCTGGACATTCTGGAACCACCTGCCGACCAAGCCTGAACCACCGGCCAAGCACAACGGAACAACCTGCCAGACACGCCAAAATCACCTGCGTGTTATGCCAGAACCACTTGGAGGACTCTCTGGGATGACCTGCCGGGCATGTCGGAACCACCTCTCAGACGTGCCAGAACCATGTGGCGGACAGTCCGGAATCACCTGTTGGGCATGCGCAACCACCTCTGAGACGTACCAGAACCACATGCCGTGCAGGCTGGAACCACCTACCGGACAGACCGGAATCACCTTTCGGGCATGCCGGAACCACCTGTCAGATGTGCCAGAAACACGTGCCGGAGACGCCGGAAGCACCTGCCAAGCACGTTGGAACCACCTGCTCAGCTCGCCTGAACCACCTGCCGGACATGCCAAAATCACCTGCCGACTATGCCAGAACCGCTTGGCGAACACTCCGGAATCACTTGCCGGGCATGCAGGAACCACCTCTCAGACATGCCAGAACCCCGTGCCAATGACCCCGGAAGCACCAGCCGAGCACGCCGGAACCACCTGCTCAACTCGCCTGAACCACCTGCCGGACACGCCAAAATCACCTGCCCGCTACACCAGCACCACTTCGGGGACAAGCCGGAATCACGTGAGGGGCATGCCGGCACAGCCTCTCAGACTGAACCTCGTGCCGGACACCACAGAACCACCTGCCGGACAGACCGGAACCACCTGCCGGACACGCCGGAACCACCGGCTCGACCCGCCGGAACGACCGCTGGACATGCAAAATCACCTGCCGGCTACGCCGGAAACACTTGGCGAACACTCCGGAATCACCTGCCGGGCATGCCGGAACCACCTCTCAGATAAGCCAGAACCACGTGCCAATGACCCCGGAAGCACCTGCCGAGCACGCCGGAACCACCTGCTCGACTCGCCAGAACCACCTGCCGGACACGCAAAAATCACCTGCCGGCTACGCCACAACCAGTTGGGGAACACTTCGGAATCACCTGCCGGGCTTGCTGGAACCACCTGCCGGTCATGCCAAAATCACCTGCCAACTACGCCAGTACCACTTGGCGGACACTGTGGAAACACCTGTCGCGCCGGCCGGAACCACATCTCACACGTGCCAGAACCATGTGCATGAGATGCTGGAACCACACCCCGAACAGATGGAAAACACCTGCCAGACCCGTCTGAACAACCTGCCGAGCACGCCAGAGCCACCTGCTCGACTCGCCGGAACCACCTACCTGACATGCCAAAATCACCAGCCCGGTATGCCAGAACCACTTGGCGGACACTCCGGAATCATCTGCCGGACATGCCGGAACCAGCTCTCAGACACACCAGAACCACGTGCCGGAGACGCCGGAAGCACCTGCCGAGCATGCCGGAGCCACCTGCTCGACTCGCCAGAAACACCTGCCGGACACGCCAAAATCACCTGCCGGGTACGCCAGAACCACCTGGCGGACACTCCGAAATCACCTGTCGCGCATGCCGGAACCACCTCTCAGACGTGCCGGAAGCACGTGCCGGACACGCCGGAATCACCTAGCGGACAGACCGGAACCACCTGCCGAGCACGCCGGAGCCACCTGTTCGACTGGCTGGAACCACCTGCCGGACAGGCCAATATTAACTGCTGGCTATGCCAAAAGCACCTGGGGGACAGTCCGGGATCACCTGCCAGCCATGGCGGAACCACCTCTCACACGTACCAGAACCACCTGCCGGAGAAGCTGGAAACACGTCCTGGACAGTCTGGAACCACCTGCCGACCAAGCCTGAACCACCGGCCAAGCACAACGGAACAACCTGCCAGACACGCCAAAATCACCTGCGTGTTATGCCAGAACCACTTGGAGGACTCTCTGGGATGACCTGCCGGGCATGTCGGAACCACCTCTCAGACGTGCCAGAACCATGTGGCGGACAGTCCGGAATCACCTGTTGGGCATGCGCAACCACCTCTGAGACGTACCAGAACCACATGCCGTGCAGGCTGGAACCACCTACCGGACAGACCGGAATCACCTTTCGGGCATGCCGGAACCACCTGTCAGATGTGCCAGAAACACGTGCCGGAGACGCCGGAAGCACCTGCCAAGCACGTTGGAACCACCTGCTCAGCTCGCCTGAACCACCTGCCGGACATGCCAAAATCACCTGCCGACTATGCCAGAACCACTTGGCGAACACTCCGGAATCACTTGCCGGGCATGCAGGAACCACCTCTCAGACATGCCAGAACCCCGTGCCAATGACCCCGGAAGCACCAGCCGAGCACGCCGGAACCACCTGCTCAACTCGCCTGAACCACCTGCCGGACACGCCAAAATCACCTGCCCGCTACACCAGCACCACTTCGGGGACAAGCCGGAATCACGTGAGGGGCATGCCGGCACAGCCTCTCAGACTGAACCTCGTGCCGGACACCACAGAACCACCTGCCGGACAGACCGGAACCACCTGCCGGACACGCCGGAACCACCGGCTCGACCCGCCGGAACGACCGCTGGACATGCAAAATCACCTGCCGGCTACGCCGGAAACACTTGGCGAACACTCCGGAATCACCTGCCGGGCATGCCGGAACCACCTCTCAGATAAGCCAGAACCACGTGCCAATGACCCCGGAAGCACCTGCCGAGCACGCCGGAACCACCTGCTCGACTCGCCAGAACCACCTGCCGGACACGCAAAAATCACCTGCCGGCTACGCCACAACCAGTTGGGGAACACTTCGGAATCACCTGCCGGGCTTGCTGGAACCACCTGCCGGTCATGACAAAATCACCTGCCAACTACGCCAGTACCACTTGGCGGACACTGTGGAAACACCTGTCGCGCCGGCCGGAACCACATCTCACACGTGCCAGAACCATGTGCATGAGATGCTGGAACCACACCCCGAATAGACGGAAAACACCTGCCAGACCCGTCTGAACAACCTGCCGAAAACGCCGGAGCCACCTGCTCGACTCGCCGGAACCACCTACCTGACATGCCCAAATCACCAGCCGGGTATGCCAGAACCACTTGGCGGACACTCCGGAATCATCTGCCGGACATGCCGGAACCAGCTCTCAGACACACCAGAACCACGTGCCGGAGACGCCGGAAGCACCTGCCGAGCATGCCGGAGCCACCTGCTCGACTCGCCAGAAACACCTGCCGGACACGCCAATATCACCTGCCGGGTACGCCAGAACCACCTGGCGGACACTCCGAAATCACCTGCCGCGCATGCTGGAACCACCTCTCAGACGTGCCGGAAGCACGTGCCAGACACGCCGGAAACACCTAGCGGACAGACCGGAACCACCTGCCGAGCACGCCGGAGCCACCTGTTCGACTGGCTGGAACCACCTGCCAGACAGGCCAATATTAACTGCTGGCTATGCCAGAACCACCTGGGGGACAGTCTGGGATCACCTGCCAGCCATGGCGGAACCACCTCTCACACGTACCAGAACCACCTGCCGGAGAAGCTGGAAACACGTCCTGGACAGTCTGGAACCACCTGCCGCCCAAGCCTGAACCACCTGCCAAGCACAACGGAACAACCTGCCAGACACGCCAAAATCACCTGCGTGTTATGCCAGAACCACTTGGAGGACTCTCTGGGATGACCTGCCGGGCATGCCGGAACCACCTCTCAGACGTGCCAGAACCATGTGGCGGACAGTCCGGAATCACCTGTTGGGCATGCGCAACCACCTCTGAGACGTACCAGAACCACATGCCGTGCAGGCTGGAACCACCTACCGGACAGACCGGAATCACCTTTCGGGCATGCCGGAACCACCTGTCAGATGTGCCAGAAACACGTGCCGGAGACGCCGGAAGCACCTGCCAAGCACGTTGGAACCACCTGCTCAGCTCGCCTGAACCACCTGCCGGACATGCCAAAATCACCTGCCGACTATGCCAGAACCGCTTGGCGAACACTCCGGAATCACTTGCCGGGCATGCAGGAACCACCTCTCAGACATGCCAGAACCCCGTGCCAATGACCCCGGAAGCACCAGCCGAGCACGCCGGAACCACCTGCTCAACTCGCCTGAACCACCTGCCGGACACGCCAAAATCACCTGCCCGCTACACCAGCACCACTTCGGGGACAAGCCGGAATCACGTGAGGGGCATGCCGGCACAGCCTCTCAGACTGAACCTCGTGCCGGACACCACAGAACCACCTGCCGGACAGACCGGAACCACCTGCCGGACACGCCGGAACCACCGGCTCGACCCGCCGGAACGACCGCTGGACATGCAAAATCACCTGCCGGCTACGCCGGAAACACTTGGCGAACACTCCGGAATCACCTGCCGGGCATGCCGGAACCACCTCTCAGATAAGCCAGAACCACGTGCCAATGACCCCGGAAGCACCTGCCGAGCACGCCGGAACCACCTGCTCGACTCGCCAGAACCACCTGCCGGACACGCAAAAATCACCTGCCGGCTACGCCACAACCAGTTGGGGAACACTTCGGAATCACCTGCCGGGCTTGCTGGAACCACCTGCCGGTCATGCCAAAATCACCTGCCAACTACGCCAGTACCACTTGGCGGACACTGTGGAAACACCTGTCGCGCCGGCCGGAACCACATCTCACACGTGCCAGAACCATGTGCATGAGATGCTGGAACCACACCCCGAACAGACGGAAAACACCTGCCAGACCCGTCTGAACAACCTGCCGAGCACGCCAGAGCCACCTGCTCGACTCGCCGGAACCACCTACCTGACATGCCAAAATCACCAGCCCGGTATGCCAGAACCACTTGGCGGACACTCCGGAATCATCTGCCGGACATGCCGGAACCAGCTCTCAGACACACCAGAACCACGTGCCGGAGACGCCGGAAGCACCTGCCGAGCATGCCGGAGCCACCTGCTCGACTCGCCAGAAACACCTGCCGGACACGCCAAAATCACCTGCCGGGTACGCCAGAACCACCTGGCGGACACTCCGAAATCACCTGTCGCGCATGCCGGAACCAGCTCTCAGACGTGCCGGAAGCACGTGTCGGACACGCCGGAATCACCTAGCGGACAGACCGGAACCACCTGCCGAGCACGCCGGAGCCACCTGTTCGACTGGCTGGAACCACCTGCCGGACAGGCCAATATTAACTGCTGGCTATGCCAAAAGCACCTGGGGGACAGTCCGGGATCACCTGCCAGCCATGGCGGAACCACCTCTCACACGTACCAGAACCACCTGCCGGAGAAGCTGGAAACACGTCCTGGACAGTCTGGAACCACCTGCCGACCAAGCCTGAACCACCGGCCAAGCACAACGGAACAACCTGCCAGACACGCCAAAATCACCTGCGTGTTATGCCAGAACCACTTGGAGGACTCTCTGGGATGACCTGCCGGGCATGTCGGAACCACCTCTCAGACGTGCCAGAACCATGTGGCGGACAGTCCGGAATCACCTGTTGGGCATGCGCAACCACCTCTGAGACGTACCAGAACCACATGCCGTGCAGGCTGGAACCACCTACCGGACAGACCGGAATCACCTTTCGGGCATGCCGGAACCACCTGTCAGATGTGCCAGAAACACGTGCCGGAGACGCCGGAAGCACCTGCCAAGCACGTTGGAACCACCTGCTCAGCTCGCCTGAACCACCTGCCGGACATGCCAAAATCACCTGCCGACTATGCCAGAACCGCTTGGCGAACACTCCGGAATCACTTGCCGGGCATGCAGGAACCACCTCTCAGACATGCCAGAACCCCGTGCCAATGACCCCGGAAGCACCAGCCGAGCACGCCGGAACCACCTGCTCAACTCGCCTGAACCACCTGCCGGACACGCCAAAATCACCTGCCCGCTACACCAGCACCACTTCGGGGACAAGCCGGAATCACGTGAGGGGCATGCCGGCACAGCCTCTCAGACTGAACCTCGTGCCGGACACCACAGAACCACCTGCCGGACAGACCGGAACCACCTGCCGGACACGCCGGAACCACCGGCTCGACCCGCCGGAACGACCGCTGGACATGCAAAATCACCTGCCGGCTACGCCGGAAACACTTGGCGAACACTCCGGAATCACCTGCCGGGCATGCCGGAACCACCTCTCAGATAAGCCAGAACCACGTGCCAATGACCCCGGAAGCACCTGCCGAGCACGCCGGAACCACCTGCTCGACTCGCCAGAACCACCTGCCGGACACGCAAAAATCACCTGCCGGCTACGCCACAACCAGTTGGGGAACACTTCGGAATCACCTGCCGGGCTTGCTGGAACCACCTGCCGGTCATGACAAAATCACCTGCCAACTACGCCAGTACCACTTGGCGGACACTGTGGAAACACCTGTCGCGCCGGCCGGAACCACATCTCACACGTGCCAGAACCATGTGCATGAGATGCTGGAACCACACCCCGAATAGACGGAAAACACCTGCCAGACCCGTCTGAACAACCTGCCGAAAACGCCGGAGCCACCTGCTCGACTCGCCGGAACCACCTACCTGACATGCCCAAATCACCAGCCGGGTATGCCAGAACCACTTGGCGGACACTCCGGAATCATCTGCCGGACATGCCGGAACCAGCTCTCAGACACACCAGAACCACGTGCCGGAGACGCCGGAAGCACCTGCCGAGCATGCCGGAGCCACCTGCTCGACTCGCCAGAAACACCTGCCGGACACGCCAATATCACCTGCCGGGTACGCCAGAACCACCTGGCGGACACTCCGAAATCACCTGCCGCGCATGCTGGAACCACCTCTCAGACGTGCCGGAAGCACGTGCCAGACACGCCGGAAACACCTAGCGGACAGACCGGAACCACCTGCCGAGCACGCCGGAGCCACCTGTTCGACTGGCTGGAACCACCTGCCAGACAGGCCAATATTAACTGCTGGCTATGCCAGAACCACCTGGGGGACAGTCTGGGATCACCTGCCAGCCATGGCGGAACCACCTCTCACACGTACCAGAACCACCTGCCGGAGAAGCTGGAAACACGTCCTGGACAGTCTGGAACCACCTGCCGGCCAAGCCTGAACCACCTGCCAAGCACAACGGAACAACCTGCCAGACACGCCAAAATCACCTGCGTGTTATGCCAGAACCACTTGGAGGACTCTCTGGGATGACCTGCCGGGCATGTCGGAACCACCTCTCAGACGTGCCAGAACCATGTGGCGGACAGTCCGGAATCACCTGTTGGGCATGCGCAACCACCTCTGAGACGTACCAGAACCACATGCCGTGCAGGCTGGAACCACCTACCGGACAGACCGGAATCACCTTTCGGGCATGCCGGAACCACCTGTCAGATGTGCCAGAAACACGTGCCGGAGACGCCGGAAGCACCTGCCAAGCACGTTGGAACCACCTGCTCAGCTCGCCTGAACCACCTGCCGGACATGCCAAAATCACCTGCTGACTATGCCAGAACCGCTTGGCGAACACTCCGGAATCACTTGCCGGGCATGCAGGAACCACCTCTCAGACATGCCAGAACCCCGTGCCAATGACCCCGGAAGCACCAGCCGAGCACGCCGGAACCACCTGCTCAACTCGCCTGAACCACCTGCCGGACACGCCAAAATCACCTGCCCGCTACACCAGCACCACTTCGGGGACAAGCCGGAATCACGTGAGGGGCATGCCGGCACAGCCTCTCAGACTGAACCTCGTGCCGGACACCACAGAACCACCTGCCGGACAGACCGGAACCACCTGCCGGACACGCCGGAACCACCGGCTCGACCCGCCGGAACGACCGCTGGACATGCAAAATCACCTGCCGGCTACGCCGGAAACACTTGGCGAACACTCCGGAATCACCTGCCGGGCATGCCGGAACCACCTCTCAGATAAGCCAGAACCACGTGCCAATGACCCCGGAAGCACCTGCCGAGCACGCCGGAACCACCTGCTCGACTCGCCAGAACCACCTGCCGGACACGCAAAAATCACCTGCCGGCTACGCCACAACCAGTTGGGGAACACTTCGGAATCACCTGCCGGGCTTGCTGGAACCACCTGCCGGTCATGCCAAAATCACCTGCCAACTACGCCAGTACCACTTGGCGGACACTGTGGAAACACCTGTCGCGCCGGCCGGAACCACATCTCACACGTGCCAGAACCATGTGCATGAGATGCTGGAACCACACCCCGAACAGACGGAAAACACCTGCCAGACCCGTCTGAACAACCTGCCGAGCACGCCAGAGCCACCTGCTCGACTCGCCGGAACCACCTACCTGACATGCCAAAATCACCAGCCCGGTATGCCAGAACCACTTGGCGGACACTCCGGAATCATCTGCCGGACATGCCGGAACCAGCTCTCAGACACACCAGAACCACGTGCCGGAGACGCCGGAAGCACCTGCCGAGCATGCCGGAGCCACCTGCTCGACTCGCCAGAAACACCTGCCGGACACGCCAAAATCACCTGCCGGGTACGCCAGAACCACCTGGCGGACACTCCGAAATCACCTGTCGCGCATGCCGGAACCAGCTCTCAGACGTGCCGGAAGCACGTGCCGGACACGCCGGAATCACCTAGCGGACAGACCGGAACCACCTGCCGAGCACGCCAGAGCCACCTGTTCGACTGGCTGGAACCACCTGCCGGACAGGCCAATATTAACTGCTGGCTATGCCAGAACCACCTGGGGGACAGTCTGGGATCACCTGCCAGCCATGGCGGAACCACCTCTCACACGTACCAGAACCACCTGCCGGAGAAGCTGGAAACACGTCCTGGACAGTCTGGAACCACCTGCCGGCCAAGCCTGAACCACCTGCCAAGCACAACGGAACAACCTGCCAGACACGCCAAAATCACCTGCGTGTTATGCCAGAACCACTTGGAGGACTCTCTGGGATGACCTGCCGGGCATGCCGGAACCACCTCTCAGACGTGCCAGAACCATGTGGCGGACAGTCCGGAATCACCTGTTGGGCATGCGCAACCACCTCTGAGACGTACCAGAACCACATGCCGTGCAGGCTGGAACCACCTACCGGACAGACCGGAATCACCTTTCGGGCATGCCGGAACCACCTGTCAGATGTGCCAGAAACACGTGCCGGAGACGCCGGAAGCACCTGCCAAGCACGTTGGAACCACCTGCTCAGCTCGCCTGAACCACCTGCCGGACATGCCAAAATCACCTGCCGACTATGCCAGAACCACTTGGCGAACACTCCGGAATCACTTGCCGGGCATGCAGGAACCACCTCTCAGACATGCCAGAACCCCGTGCCAATGACCCCGGAAGCACCAGCCGAGCACGCCGGAACCACCTGCTCAACTCGCCTGAACCACCTGCCGGACACGCCAAAATCACCTGCCCGCTACACCAGCACCACTTCGGGGACAAGCCGGAATCACGTGAGGGGCATGCCGGCACAGCCTCTCAGACTGAACCTCGTGCCGGACACCACAGAACCACCTGCCGGACAGACCGGAACCACCTGCCGGACACGCCGGAACCACCGGCTCGACCCGCCGGAACGACCGCTGGACATGCAAAATCACCTGCCGGCTACGCCGGAAACACTTGGCGAACACTCCGGAATCACCTGCCGGGCATGCCGGAACCACCTCTCAGATAAGCCAGAACCACGTGCCAATGACCCCGGAAGCACCTGCCGAGCACGCCGGAACCACCTGCTCGACTCGCCAGAACCACCTGCCGGACACGCAAAAATCACCTGCCGGCTACGCCACAACCAGTTGGGGAACACTTCGGAATCACCTGCCGGGCTTGCTGGAACCACCTGCCGGTCATGACAAAATCACCTGCCAACTACGCCAGTACCACTTGGCGGACACTGTGGAAACACCTGTCGCGCCGGCCGGAACCACATATCACACGTGCCAGAACCATGTGCATGAGATGCTGGAACCACACCCCGAATAGACGGAAAACACCTGCCAGACCCGTCTGAACAACCTGCCGAAAACGCCGGAGCCACCTGCTCGACTCGCCGGAACCACCTACCTGACATGCCCAAATCACCAGCCGGGTATGCCAGAACCACTTGGCGGACACTCCGGAATCATCTGCCGGACATGCCGGAACCAGCTCTCAGACACACCAGAACCACGTGCCGGAGACCCCGGAAGCACCTGCCGAGCATGCCGGAGCCACCTGCTCGACTCGCCAGAAACACCTGCCGGACACGCCAATATCACCTGCCGGGTACGCCAGAACCACCTGGCGGACACTCCGAAATCACCTGCCGCGCATGCTGGAACCACCTCTCAGACGTGCCGGAAGCACGTGCCAGACACGCCGGAAACACCTAGCGGACAGACCGGAACCACCTGCCGAGCACGCCGGAGCCACCTGTTCGACTGGCTGGAACCACCTGCCAGACAGGCCAATATTAACTGCTGGCTATGCCAGAACCACCTGGGGGACAGTCTGGGATCACCTGCCAGCCATGGCGGAACCACCTCTCACACGTACCAGAACCACCTGCCGGAGAAGCTGGAAACACGTCCTGGACAGTCTGGAACCACCTGCCGGCCAAGCCTGAACCACCTGCCAAGCACAACGGAACAACCTGCCAGACACGCCAAAATCACCTGCGTGTTATGCCAGAACCACTTGGAGGACTCTCTGGGATGACCTGCCGGGCATGCCGGAACCACCTCTCAGACGTGCCAGAACCATGTGGCGGACAGTCCGGAATCACCTGTTGGGCATGCGCAACCACCTCTGAGACGTACCAGAACCACATGCCGTGCAGGCTGGAACCACCTACCGGACAGACCGGAATCACCTTTCGGGCATGCCGGAACCACCTGTCAGATGTGCCAGAAACACGTGCCGGAGACGCCGGAAGCACCTGCCAAGCACGTTGGAACCACCTGCTCAACTCGCCTGAACCACCTGCCGGACATGCCAAAATCACCTGCCGACTATGCCAGAACCACTTGGCGAACACTCCGGAATCACTTGCCGGGCATGCAGGAACCACCTCTCAGACATGCCAGAACCCCGTGCCAATGACCCCGGAAGCACCAGCCGAGCACGCCGGAACCACCTGCTCAACTCGCCTGAACCAACTGCCGGACACGCCAAAATCACCTGCCCGCTACACCAGCACCACTTCGGGGACAAGCCGGAATCACGTGAGGGGCATGCCTGCACAGCCTCTCAGACTGAACCTCGTGCCGGACACCACAGAACCACCTGCCGGACAGACCGGAACCACCTGCCGGACACGCCGGAACCACCGGCTCGACCCGCCGGAACGACCGCTGGACATGCAAAATCACCTGCCGGCTACGCCGGAAACACTTGGCGAACACTCCGGAATCACCTGCCGGGCATGCCGGAACCACCTCTCAGATATGCCAGAACCACGTGCCAATGACCCTGGAAGCACCTGCCGAGCACGCCGGAACCACCTGCTCGACTCGCCAGAACCACCTGCCGGACACGCAAAAATCACCTGCCGGCTACGCCACAACCAGTTGGGGAACACTTCGGAATCACCTGCCGGGCTTGCTGGAACCAACTGCCGGTCATGCCAAAATCACCTGCCAACTACGCCAGTACCACTTGGCGGACACTGTGGAAACACCTGTTGGGCCGGCCGGAACCACATCTCAGACGTGCCAGAACCATGTGCATGAGCTGCAGGAACCACACCCCGAATAGACGGAAAACACCTGCCAGACCCGTCTGAACAACCTGCCGAGCACGCCGGAGCCACCTGCTCGACTCGCCGGAACCACCTACCTGACATGCCCAAATCACCAGCCGGGTATGCCAGAACCACTTGGCGGACACTCCGGAATCATCTGCCGGACATGCCGGAACCAGCTCTCAGACACACCAGAACCACGTGCCGGAGACGCCGGAAGCACCTGCCGAGCATGCCGGAGCCACCTGCTCGACTCGCCAGAAACACCTGCCGGACACGCCAAAATCACCTGCCGGGTACGCCAGAACCACCTGGCGGACACTCCGAAATCACCTGTCGCGCATGCCGGAACCAGCTCTCAGACGTGCCGGAAGCACGTGCCGGACACGCCAGAATCACCTAGCGGACAGACCGGAACCACCTGCCGAGCACGCCAGAGCCACCTGTTCGACTGGCTGGAACCACCTGCCGGACAGGCCAATATTAACTGCTGGCTATGCCAAAAGCACCTGGGGGACAGTCCGGGATCACCTGCCAGCCATGGCGGAACCACCTCTCACACGTACCAGAACCACCTGCCGGAGAAGCTGGAAACACGTCCTGGACAGTCTGGAACCACCTGCCGACCAAGCCTGAACCACCGGCCAAGCACAACGGAACAACCTGCCAGACACGCCAAAATCACCTGCGTGTTATGCCAGAACCACTTGGAGGACTCTCTGGGATGACCTGCCGGGCATGTCGGAACCACCTCTCAGACGTGCCAGAACCATGTGGCGGACAGTCCGGAATCACCTGTTGGGCATGCGCAACCACCTCTGAGACGTACCAGAACCACATGCCGTGCAGGCTGGAACCACCTACCGGACAGACCGGAATCACCTTTCGGGCATGCCGGAACCACCTGTCAGATGTGCCAGAAACACGTGCCGGAGACGCCGGAAGCACCTGCCAAGCACGTTGGAACCACCTGCTCAGCTCGCCTGAACCACCTGCCGGACATGCCAAAATCACCTGCCGACTATGCCAGAACCGCTTGGCGAACACTCCGGAATCACTTGCCGGGCATGCAGGAACCACCTCTCAGACATGCCAGAACCCCGTGCCAATGACCCCGGAAGCACCAGCCGAGCACGCCGGAACCACCTGCTCAACTCGCCTGAACCACCTGCCGGACACGCCAAAATCACCTGCCCGCTACACCAGCACCACTTCGGGGACAAGCCGGAATCACGTGAGGGGCATGCCGGCACAGCCTCTCAGACTGAACCTCGTGCCGGACACCACAGAACCACCTGCCGGACAGACCGGAACCACCTGCCGGACACGCCGGAACCACCGGCTCGACCCGCCGGAACGACCGCTGGACATGCAAAATCACCTGCCGGCTACGCCGGAAACACTTGGCGAACACTCCGGAATCACCTGCCGGGCATGCCGGAACCACCTCTCAGATAAGCCAGAACCACGTGCCAATGACCCCGGAAGCACCTGCCGAGCACGCCGGAACCACCTGCTCGACTCGCCAGAACCACCTGCCGGACACGCAAAAATCACCTGCCGGCTACGCCACAACCAGTTGGGGAACACTTCGGAATCACCTGCCGGGCTTGCTGGAACCACCTGCCGGTCATGCCAAAATCACCTGCCAACT
Source organism: Equus caballus (assembly GCF_041296265.1). NCBI lineage: Eukaryota > Metazoa > Chordata > Mammalia > Perissodactyla > Equidae > Equus > Equus caballus. The sequence goes on from NC_091710.1 coordinate 5,208,333, forward strand.
ACGCCAGTACCACTTGGCGGACACTGTGGAAACACCTGTCGCGCCGGCCGGAACCACATCTCACACGTGCCAGAACCATGTGCATGAGATGCTGGAACCACACCCCGAACAGACGGAAAACACCTGCCAGACCCGTCTGAACAACCTGCCGAGCACGCCGGAGCCACCTGCTCGACTCGCCGGAACCACCTACCTGACATGCCAAAATAACCAGCCCGGTATGCCAGAACCACTTGGCGGACACTCCGGAATCATCTGCCGGACATGCCGGAACCAGCTCTCAGACACACCAGAACCACGTGCCGGAGACGCCGGAAGCACCTGCCGAGCATGCCGGAGCCACCTGCTCGACTCGCCAGAAACACCTGCCGGACACGCCAAAATCACCTGCCGGGTACGCCAGAACCACCTGGCGGACACTCCGAAATCACCTGTCGCGCATGCCGGAACCACCTCTCAGACGTGCCGGAAGCACGTGCCGGACACGCCGGAATCACCTAGCGGACAGACCGGAACCACCTGCCGAGCACGCCAGAGCCACCTGTTCGACTGGCTGGAACCACCTTCCGGACAGGCCAATATTAACTGCTGATTATGCCAAAAGCACCTGGGGGACAGTCCGGGATCACCTGCCAGCCATGGCGGAACCACCTCTCACACGTACCAGAACCACCTGCCGGAGAAGCTGGAAACACGTCCTGGACAGTCTGGAACCACCTGCCGACCAAGCCTGAACCACCGGCCAAGCACAACGGAACAACCTGCCAGACACGAAAAAATCACCTGCGTGTTATGCCAGAACCACTTGGAGGACTCTCTGGGATGACCTGCCGGGCATGTCGGAACCACCTCTCAGACGTGCCAGAACCATGTGGCGGACAGTCCGGAATCACCTGTTGGGCATGCGCAACCACCTCTGAGACGTACCAGAACCACATGCCGTGCAGGCTGGAACCACCTACCGGACAGACCGGAATCACCTTTCGGGCATGCCGGAACCACCTGTCAGATGTGCCAGAAACACGTGCCGGAGACGCCGGAAGCACCTGCCAAGCACGTTGGAACCACCTGCTCAACTCGCCTGAACCACCTGCCGGACATGCCAAAATCACCTGCCGACTATGCCAGAACCACTTGGCGAACACTCCGGAATCACTTGCCGGGCATGCAGGAACCACCTCTCAGACATGCCAGAACCCCGTGCCAATGACCCCGGAAGCACCAGCCGAGCACGCCGGAACCACATGCTCGACTCGCCAGAAACACCTGCCGGACACGCCAAAATCACCTCCCGGGTACGCCAGAACCACCTGGCGGACACTCCAAAATCACCTGCCGCGCATGCTGGAACCACCTCTCAGACGTGCCGGAAGCACGTGCCGAGCACGTAGCAACCACCTGCTCAACTCGCCTGAACCGCCTGCCGGACACGCCAAAATCACCTGCCCGCTACACCAGCACCACTTCGGGGACAAGCCGGAATCACGTGAGGGGCATGCCGGCACAGCCTCTCAGACTGAACCTCGTGCCGGACACCACAGAACCACCTGCCGGACAGACCGGAACCACCTGCCGGACACGCCGGAACCACCGGCTCGACCCGCCGGAACGACCGCTGGACATGCAAAATCACCTGCCGGCTACGCCGGAAACACTTGGCGAACATTCCGGAATCACCTGCCGGGCATGCCGGAACCACCTCTCAGATAAGCCAGAACCACGTGCCAATGATCCCGGAAGCACCTGCCGAGCACGCCGGAGCCACCTGCTCGACTCGCCCGAACCACCTGCCGGACACGCAAAAATCACCTGCCGGCTACGCCACAACCAGTTGGGGAACACTTCGGAATCACCTGCTGGGCTTGCTGGAACCACCTGCCGGTCATGCCAAAATCACCTGCCAACTACGCCAGTACCACTTGGCGGACACTGTGGAAACACCTGTCGCGCCGGCCGGAACCACATCTCACACGTGCCAGAACCATGTGCATGAGATGCTGGAACCACACCCCGAACAGACGGAAAACACCTGCCAGACCCGTCTGAACAACCTGCCGAGCACGCCAGAGCCACCTGCTCGACTCGCCAGAAACACCTGCCGGACACGCCAAAATCACCTGCCGGGTACGCCAGAACCACCTGGCGGACACTCCGAAATCACCTGCCGCGCATGCTGGAACCACCTCTCAGACGTGCCGGAAGCACGTGCCGGACACGCCGGAAACAACTACCGGACAGACCGGAACCACCTGCCGAGCACGCCGGAGCCACCTGTTCGACTGGCTGGAACCACCTGCCGGACAGGCCAATATTAACTGCTGGCTATGCCAGAACCACCTGGGGGACAGTCCGGGATCACCTGCCAGCCATGGCGGAACCACCTCTCACACGTACCAGAACCACCTGCCGGAGAAGCTGGAAACACGTCCTGGACAGTCTGGAACCACCTGCCGGCCAAGCCTGAACCACCTGCCAAGCACAACGGAACAACCTGCCAGACACGCCAAAATCACCTGCGTGTTATGCCAGAACCACTTGGAGGACTCTCTGGGATGACCTGCCGGGCATGCCGGAACCACCTCTCAGACGTGCCAGAACCATGTGGCGGACAGTCCGGAATCACCTGTTGGGCATGCGCAACCACCTCTGAGACGTACCAGAACCACATGCCGTGCAGGCTGGAACCACCTACCGGACAGACCGGAATCACCTTTCGGGCATGCCGGAACCACCTGTCAGATGTGCCAGAAACACGTGTCGGAGACGCCGGAAGCACCTGCCAAGCACGTTGGAACCACCTGCTCAACTCGCCTGAACCACCTGCCGGACATGCCAAAATCACCTGCCGACTATGCCAGAACCACTTGGCGAACACTCCGGAATCACTTGCCGGGCATGCAGGAACCACCTCTCAGACATGCCAGAACCCCGTGCCCATGACCCCGGAAGCACCAGCCGAGCATGCCGGAACCACCTGCTCAACTCGCCTGAACCACCTGCCGGACACACCAAAATCACCTGCCCGCTACACCAGCACCACTTCGGGGACAAGCCGGAATCACGTGAGGGGCATGCCGGCACAGCCTCTCAGACTGAACCTCGTGCCGGACACCACAGAACCACCTGCCGGACAGACCGGAACCACCTGCCGGACACGCCGGAACCACTGGCTCGACCCGCCGGAAGGACCGCTGGACATGCAAAATCACCTGCCGGCTACGCCGGAAACACTTGGCGAACACTCCGGAATCACCTGCCGGGCATGCCGGAACCACCTCTCAGATATGCCAGAACCACGTGCCAATGACCCCGGAAGCACCTGCCAAGCACACCGGAACCACCTGCTCGACTCGCCAGAACCACCTGCCGGACACGCAAAAATCACCTGCCGGCTACGCCACAACCAGTTGGGGAACACTTCGGAATCACCTGCCGGGCTTGCTGGAACCACCTGCCGGTCAGGCCAAAATCACCTGCCAACTACGCCAGTACCACTTGGCGGACACTGTGGAAACACCTGTCGGGCCAGCCAGAACAACATCTCACACGTGCCAGAACCATGTGCATGAGATGCTGGAACCACACCCCGAACAGACGGAAAACACCTGCCAGACCCGTCTGAACAACCTGCCGAGCACGCCGGAGCCACCTGCTCGACTCGCCGGAACCACCTACCTGACATGCCCAAATCACCAGCCGGGTATGCCAGAACCACTTGGCGGACACTCCAGAATCATCTGCCGGACATGCCGGAACCAGCTCTCAGACACACCAGAACCACGTGCCGGATACGCCGGAAGCACCTGCCGAGCATGCCGGAGCCACCTGCTCGACTCGCCAGAAACACCTGCCGGACACGCCAAAATCACCTGCCGGGTACGCCAGAACCACCTGGCGGACACTCCGAAATCACCTGCCGCGCATGCCGGAACCAACTCTCAGACGTGCCGGAAGCACATGCCGGACACGCCGGAAACACCTACCGGACAGACCGGAACCACCTGCCGAGCACGCCGGAGCCACCTGTTCGACTGGCTGGAACCACCTGCCGGACAGGCCAATATTAACTGCTGGCTATGCCAGAACCATCTGGGGGACAGTCCGGAATCACCTGCCAGCCATGGCGGAACCATCTCTCACACGTACCAGAACCACCTGCCGGAGAAGCTGGAAACACGTCCTGGACAGACTGGAACCACGTGACGGCCATGCCTGAACCACCTGCCGAGCATGGCGGAACCACCTGCCGGACACGCCAAAATCACCTGCGGGCTACGCCAGAACCACTTGGACGACTCTCCGAAATGACCTGCCGGGCATGTTGGAACCAACTCTCAGACGTGCCAGAAGCACGTGGCGGACAGTCCGGAATCACCTGTTGGGCATACGCAACCACCTCTGAGACGTACCAGAACCACGTGCCGTGCACGCCGGAACCACCTACCGGACAGACCGGAATCAAATTTTGGGCATGCCGGAACCACCAGTCAGATGTTCCAGAAACAGGTGCCGCAGACGCCGGAAGCACCTGCCGATCACGTAGCAACCACCTGCTCAACTCGCCTGAACCACCTGCCGGACACGCCAAAATCACCTGCCCGCTACACCAGCACCACTTCGGGGACAAGCCGGAATCACGTGAGGGGCATGCCGGCACAGCCTCTCAGACTGAACCTCGTGCCGGACACCACAGAACCACCTGCCGGACAGACCGGAACCACCTGCCGGACACGCCGGAACCACCGGCTCGACCCGCCGGAACGACCGCTGGACATGCAAAATCACCTGCCGGCTACGCCAGAAACACTTGGCGAACATTCCGGAATCACCTGCCGGGCATGCCGGAACCACCTCTCAGATAAGCCAGAACCACGTGCCAATGATCCCGGAAGCACCTGCCGAGCACGCCGGAGCCACCTGCTCGACACGCCAGAACCACCTGCCGGACACGCAAAAATCACCTGCCGGCTACGCCACAACCAGTTGGGGAACACTTCGGAATCACCTGCCGGGCTTGCTGGAACCACCTGCCGGTCATGCCAAAATCACCTGCCAACTACGCCAGTACCACTTGGCGGACACTGTGGAAACACCTGTCTGGCCGGCAGGAACCACATCTCACACGTGCCAGAACCATGTGCATGAGATGCTGGAACCACACCCCGAACAGACGGAAAACACCTGCCAGACCCGTCTGAACAACCTGCCGAGCACGCCGGAGCCACCTGCTCGACTCGCCGGAACCACCTACCTGACCTGCCCAAATCACCAGGCGGGTATGCCAGAACCACTTGGCGGACACTCCGGAATCATCTGCCGGACATGCCGGAACCAGCTCTCAGATACACCAGAACCACGTGCCGGAGACGCCGGAAGCACCTGCCGAGCATGCCGGAGCCACCTGCTCGACTCGCCAGAAACACCTGCCGGACACGCCAAAATCACCTACCGGGTACGCCAGAACCACCTGGCGGACACTCCGAAATCACCTGTCGCGCATGCCGGAACCACCTCTCAGACGTGCCGGAAGCACGTGCCGGACACGCCGGAATCACCTAGCGGACAGACCGGAACCACCTGCCGAGCACGCCGGAGCCACCTGTTCGACTGGCTGGAACCACCTGCCGGACAGGCCAATATTAACTGCTGGCTATGCCAGAACCACCTGGGGGACAGTCCGGGATCACCTGCCAGCCATGGCGGAACCACCTCTCACACGTACCAGAACCACCTGCCGGAGAAGCTGGAAACACGTCCTGGACAGTCTGGAACCACCTGCCGGCCAAGCCTGAACCACCTGCCAAGCACAACGGAACAACCTGCCAGACACGCCAAAATCACCTGCGTGTTATGCCAGAACCACTTGGAGGACTCTCTGGGATGACCTGCCGGGCATGCCGGAACCACCTCTCATACGTGCCAGAACCATGTGGCGGACAGTCCGGAATCACCTGTTGGGCATGCGCAACCACCTCTGAGACGTACCAGAACCACATGCCGTGCAGGCTGGAACCACCTACCGGACAGACCGGAATCACCTTTCGGGCATGCCGGAACCACCTGTCAGATGTGCCAGAAACACGTGCCGGAGACGCCGGAAGCACCTGCCAAGCACGTTGGAATCACCTGCTCAACTCGCCTGAACCACCTGCCGGACATGCCAAAATCACCTGCCGACTATGCCAGAACCACTTGGCGAACACTCCGGAATCACTTGCCGGGCATGCAGGAACCACCTCTCAGACATGCCAGAACCCCGTGCCAATGACCCCGGAAGCACCAGCCGAGCACGCCGGAACCACCTGCTCAACTCGCCTGAACCACCTGCCGGACACGCCAAAATCACCTGCCCGCTACACCAGCACCACTTCGGGGACAAGCCGGAATCACGTGAGGGGCATGCCGGCACAGCCTCTCAGACTGAACCTCGTGCCGGACACCACAGAACCACCTGCCGGACAGACCGGAACCACCTGCCGGACACGCCGGAACCACCGGCTCGACCCGCCGGAACGACCGCTGGACATGCAAAATCACCTGCCGGCTACGCCGGAAACACTTGGCGAACACTCCGGAATCATCTGCCGGGCATGCCGGAACCACCTCTCAGATACGCCAGAACCACGTGCTAATGACCCCGGAAGCACCTGCCGAGCACGCCGGAACCACCTGCTCGACTCGCCAGAACCACCTGCCGGACACGCAAAAATCACCTGCCGGCTACGCCACAACCAGTTGGGGAACACTTCGGAATCACCTGCCGGGCTTGCTGGAACCACCTGCCGGTCATGCCAAAATCACCTGCCAACTACGCCAGTACCACTTGGCGGACACTGTGGAAACACCTGTCGGGCCGGCAGGAACCACATCTCACACGTGCCAGAACCATGTGCATGAGATGCTGGAACCACACCCCGAACAGACGGAAAACACCTGCCAGACCCGTCTGAACAACCTGCCGAGCACGCCGGAGCCACCTGCTCGACTCGCCGGAACCACCTACCTGACATGCCAAAATCACCAGCCGGGTATGCCAGAACCACTTGGCGGACACTCCGGAATCATCTGCCGGACATGCCGGAACCAGCTCTAAGACACACCAGAACCACGTGCCGGAGACGCCGGAAGCACCTGCCGAGCATGCCGGAGCCACCTGCTCGACTCGCCAGAAACACCTGCCGGACACGCCAAAATCACCTGCCGGGTACGCCAGAACCACCTGGCGGACATTCCGAAATCACCTGCCGCGCATGCCGGAACCACCTCTCAGACGTGCCGGAAGCACGTGCCGGACACGCCGGAATCACCTAGCGGACAGACCGGAACCACCTGCCGAGCACGCCGGAGCCACCTGTTCGACTGGCTGGAACCACCTGCCGGACAGGCCAATATTAACTGCTGGCTATGCCAGAACCACCTGGGGGACAGTCCGGGATCACCTGCCAGCCATGGCGGAACCACCTCTCACGCGTACCAGAACCACCTGCCGGAGAAGCTGGAAACACGTCCTGGACAGTCTGGAACCACCTGCCGGCCAAGCCTGAACCACCTGCCAAGCACAACGGAACAACCTGCCAGACACGCCAAAATCACCTGCGTGTTATGCCAGAACCACTTGGAGGACTCTCTGGGATGACCTGCCGGGCATGCCGGAACCACCTCTCAGACGTGCCAGAACAATGTGGCGGACAGTCCGGAATCACCTGTTGGGCATGCGCAACCACCTCTGAGACGTACCAGAACCACATGCCGTGCAGGCTGGAACCACCTACCGGACAGACCGGAATCACCTTTCGGGCATGCCGGAACCACCTGTCAGATGTGCCAGAAACACGTGCCGGAGACGCCGGAAGCACCTGCCAAGCACGTTGGAACCACCTGCTCAACTCGCCTGAACCACCTGCCGGACATGCCAAAATCACCTGCCGACTATGCCAGAACCACTTGGCGAACACTCCGGAATCACTTGCCGGGCATGCAGGAACCACCTCTCAGACATGCCAGAACCCCGTGCCAATGACCCCGGAAGCACCAGCCGAGCACGCCGGAACCACCTGCTCAACTCGCCTGAACCACCTGCCGGACACGCCAAAATCACCTGCCCGCTACACCAGCACCACTTCGGGGACAAGCCGGAATCACGTGAGGGGCATGCCGGCACAGCCTCTCAGACTGAACCTCGTGCCGGACACCACAGAACCACCTGCCGGACAGACCGGAACCACCTGCCGGACACGCCGGAACCACCGGCTCGACCCGCCGGAACGACCGCTGGACATGCAAAATCACCTGCCTGCTACGCCGGAAACACTTGGCGAACACTCCGGAATCACCTGCCGGGCATGCCGGAACCACCTCTCAGATATGCCAGAACCACGTGCCAATGACCCCGGAAGCACCTGCCGAGCACGCCGGAACCACCTGCTCGACTCGCCAGAACCACCTGCCGGACACGCAAAAATCACCTGCCGGCTACGCCACAACCAGTTGGGGAACACTTCGGAATCACCTGCCGGGCTTGCTGGAACCACCTGCCGGTAATGCCAAAATCACCTGCCATCTACGCCAGTACCACTTGGCGGACACTGTGGAAACACCTGTCGGGCCAGCCAGAACAACATCTCACACGTGCCAGAACCATGTGCATGAGATGCTGGAACCACACCCCGAACAGACGGAAAACACCTGCCAGACCCGTCTGAACAACCTGCCGAGCACGCCGGAGCCACCTGCTCGACTCGCCGGAACCACCTACCTGACATGCCCAAATCACCAGCCGGGTATGCCAGAACCACTTGGCGGACACTCCGGAATCATCTGCCGGACATGCCGGAACCAGCTCTCAGACACACCAGAACCACGTGCCGGAGACGCCGGAAGCACCTGCCGAGCATGCCGGAGCCACCTGCTCGACTCGCCAGAAACACCTGCCGGACACGCCAAAATCACCTGCCGGGTACGCCAGAACCACCTGGCGGACACTCCGAAATCACCTGTCGCGCATGCCGGAACCACCTCTCAGACGTGCCGGAAGCACGTGCCGGACACGCCGGAATCACCTAGCGGACAGACCGGAACCACCTGCCGAGCACGCCGGAGCCACCTGTTCGACTGGCTGGAACCACCTGCCGGACAGGCCAATATTAACTGCTGGCTATGCCAGAACCACCTGGGGGACAGTCCGGGATCACCTGCCAGCCATGGCGGAACCACCTCTCACACGTACCAGAACCACCTGCCGGAGAAGCTGGAAACACGTCCTCGACAGTCTGGAACCACCTGCCGGCCAAGCCTGAACCACCTGCCAAGCACAACGGAACAACCTGCCAGACACGCCAAAATCACCTGCATGTTATGCCAGAACCACTTGGAGGACTCTCTGGGATGACCTGCCGGGCATGCCGGAACCACCTCTCAGACGTGCCAGAACCATGTGGCGGACAGTCCGGAATCACCTGTTGGGCATGCGCAACCACCTCTGAGACGTACCAGAACCACATGCCGTGCAGGCTGGAACCACCTACCGGACAGACCGGAATCACCTTTCGGGCATGCCGGAACCACCTGTCAGATGTGCCAGAAACACGTGCCGGAGACGCCGGAAGCACCGGCCAAGCACGTTGGAACCACCTGCTCAACTCGCATGAACCACCTGCCGGACATGCCAAAATCACCTGCCGACTATGCCAGAACCACTTGGCGAACACTCCGGAATCACTTGCCGGGCATGCAGGAACCACCTCTCAGACATGCCAGAACCCCGTGCCAATGACCCCGGAAGCACCAGCCGAGCACGCCGGAACCACCTGCTCAACTCGCCTGAACCACCTGCCGGACACGCCAAAATCACCTGCCCGCTACACCAGCACCACTTCGGGGACAAGCCGGAATCACGTGAGGGGCATGCCGGCACAGCCTCTCAGACTGAACCTCGTGCCGGACACCACAGAACCACCTGCCGGACAGACCGGAACCACCTGCCGGACACGCCGGAACCACCGGCTCGACCCGCCGGAACGACCGCTGGACATGCAAAATCACCTGCCGGCTACGCCGGAAACACTTGGCGAACACTCCGGAATCACCTGCCGGGCATGCCGGAACCACCTCTCAGATATGCCAGAACCACGTGCCAATGACCCCGGAAGCACCTGCCGAGCACGCCGGAACCACCTGCTCGACTCGCCAGAACCACCTGCCGGACACGCAAAAATCACCTGCCGGCTACGCCACAACCAGTTGGGGAACACTTCGGAATCACCTGCCGGGCTTGCTGGAACCACCTGCCGGTCATGCCAAAATCACCTGCCAACTACGCCAGTACCACTTGGCGGACACTGTGGAAACACGTGTCGCGCCGGCCGGAACCACATCTCACACGTGCCAGAACCATGTGCATGAGATGCTGGAACCACACCCCGAAAAGACGGAAAACACCTGCCAGACCCGTCTGAACAACCTGCCGAGCATGCCAGAGCCACCTGCTCGACTCGCCGGAACCACCTACCTGACATGCCCAAATCACCAGCCGGGTATGCCAGAACCACTTGGCGGACACTCCGGAATCATCTGCCGGACATGCCGGAACCAGCTCTCAGACACACCAGAACCACGTGCCGGAGACGCCGGAAGCACCTGCCGAGCATGCCGGAGCCACCTGCTCAACTCGCCAGAAACACCTGCCGGACACGCCAATATCACCTGCCGGGTACGCCAGAACCACCTGGCGGACACTCCGAAATCACCTGCCGCGCATGCTGGAACCACCTCTCAGACGTGCCGGAAGCACGTGCCGGACACGCCGGAAACACCTAGCGGACAGACCGGAACCACCTGCCGAGCACGCCGGAGCCACCTGTTCGACTGGCTGGAACCACCTGCCGGACAGGCCAATATCAACTGCTGGCTATGCCAGAACCACCTGGGGGACAGTCCGGGATCACCTGCCAGCCATGGCGGAACCACCTCTCACACGTACCAGAACCACCTGCCGGAGAAGCTGGAAACACGTCCTGGACAGTCTGGAACCACCTGCCGGCCAAGCCTGAACCACCTGCCAAGCACAACGGAACAACCTGCCAGACACGCCAAAATCACCTGCGTGTTATGCCAGAACCACTTGGAGGACTCTCTGGGATGACCTGCCGGGCATGCCGGAACCACCTCTCAGACGTGCCAGAACCATGTGGCGGACAGTCCGGAATCACCTGTTGGGCATGCGCAACCACCTCTGAGACGTACCAGAACCACATGCCGTGCAGGCTGGAACCACCTACCGGACAGACCGGAATCACCTTTCGGGCATGCCGGAACCACCTGTCAGATGTGCCAGAAACACGTGCCGGAGACGCCGGAAGCACCTGCCAAGCACGTTGGAACCACCTGCTCAACTCGCCTGAACCACCTGCCGGACATGCCAAAATCACCTGCCGACTATGCCAGAACCACTTGGCGAACACTCCGGAATCACTTGCCTGGCATGCAGGAACCACCTCTCAGACATGCCAGAACCCCGTGCCAATGACCCCGGAAGCACCAGCCGAGCACGCCGGAACCACCTGCTCAACTCGCCTGAACCACCTGCCGGACACGCCAAAATCACCTGCCCGCTACACTAGCACCACTTCGGGGACAAGCCGGAATCACGTGAGGGGCATGCCGGCACAGCCTCTCAGACTGAACCTCGTGCCGGACACCACAGAACCACCTGCCGGACAGACCGGAACCACCTGCCGGACACGCCGGAACCACCGGCTCGACCCGCCGGAACGACCGCTGGACATGCAAAATCACCTGCCGGCTACGCCGGAAACACTTGGCGAACACTCCGGAATCACCTGCCGGGCATGCCGGAACCACCTCTCAGATATGCCAGAACCACGTGCCAATGACCCCGGAAGCACCTGCCGAGCACGCCGGAACCACCTGCTCGACTCGCCAGAACCACCTGCCGGACACGCAAAAATCACCTGCCGGCTACGCCACAACCAGTTGGGGAACACTTCGGAATCACCTGCCGGGCTTGCTGGAACCACCTGCCGGTCATGCCAAAATCACCTGTCAACTACGCCAGTACCACTTGGCGGACACTGTGGAAACACCTGTCGGGCCGGCCGGAAGCACATCTCACACGTGCCAGAACCATGTGCATGAGATGCTGGAACCACACCCCGAAAAGACGGAAAACACCTGCCAGACCCGTCTGAACAACCTGCCGAGCATGCCAGAGCCACCTGCTCGACTCGCCGGAACCACCTACCTGACATGCCCAAATCACCAGCCGGGTATGCCAGAACCACTTGGCGGACACTCCGGAATCATCTGCCGGACATGCCGGAACCAGCTCTCAGACACACCAGAACCACGTGCCGGAGACGCCGGAAGCACCTGCCGAGCATGCCGGAGCCACCTGCTCGACTCGCCAGAAACACCTGCCGGACACGCCAAAATCACCTGCCGGGTACGCCAGAACCACCTGGCGGACACTCCGAAATCACCTGTCGCGCATGCCGGAACCACCTCTCAGACGTGCCGGAAGCACGTGCCGGACACGCCGGAATCACCTAGCGGACAGACCGGAACCACCTGCCGAGCACGCCGGAGCCACCTGTTCGACTGGCTGGAACCACCTGCCGGACAGGCCAATATTAACTGCTGGCTATGCCAGAACCACCTGGGGGACAGTCCGGGATCACCTGCCAGCCATGGCGGAACCACCTCTCACACGTACCAGAACCACCTGCCGGAGAAGCTGGAAACACGTCCTCGACAGTCTGGAACCACCTGCCGGCCAAGCCTGAACCACCTGCCAAGCACAACGGAACAACCTGCCAGACACGCCAAAATCACCTGCGTGTTATGCCAGAACCACTTGGAGGACTCTCTGGGATGACCTGCCGGGCATGCCGGAACCACCTCTCAGACGTGCCAGAACCATGTGGCGGACAGTCCGGAATCACCTGTTGGGCATGCGCAACCACCTCTGAGACGTACCAGAACCACATGCCGTGCAGGCTGGAACCACCTACCGGACAGACCGGAATCACCTTTCGGGCATGCCGGAACCACCTGTCAGATGTGCCAGAAACACGTGCCGGAGACGCCGGAAGCACCTGCCAAGCACGTTGGAACCACCTGCTCAACTCGCCTGAACCACCTGCCGGACATGCCAAAATCACCTGCCGACTATGCCAGAACCACTTGGCGAACACTCCGGAATCACTTGCCGGGCATGCAGGAACCACCTCTCAGACATGCCAGAACCCCGTGCCAATGACCCCGGAAGCACCAGCCGAGCACGCCGGAACCACCTGCTCAACTCGCCTGAACCACCTGCCGGACACGCCAAAATCACCTGCCCGCTACACCAGCACCACTTCGGGGACAAGCCGGAATCACGTGAGGGGCATGCCGGCACAGCCTCTCAGACTGAACCTCGTGCCGGACACCACAGAACCACCTGCCGGACAGACCGGAACCACCTGCCGGACACGCCGGAACCACCGGCTCGACCCGCCGGAACGACCGCTGGACATGCAAAATCACCTGCCGGCTACGCCGGAAACACTTGGCGAACACTCCGGAATCACCTGCCGGGCATGCCGGAACCACCTCTCAGATAAGCCAGAACCACGTGCCAATGACCCCGGAAGCACCTGCCGAGCACGCCGGAACCACCTGCTCGACTCGCCAGAACCACCTGCCGGACACGCAAAAATCACCTGCCGGCTACGCCACAACCAGTTGGGGAACACTTCGGAATCACCTGCCGGGCTTGCTGGAACCACCTGCCGGTCATGCCAAAATCACCTGCCAACTACGCCAGTACCACTTGGCGGACACTGTGGAAACACCTGTCGGGCCGGCCGGAACCACATCTCAGACGTGCCAGAAACATGTGCATGACATGCAGGATCCACACCCCGAATAGACGGAAAACACCTGCCAGACCCGTCTGAACAACCTGCCGAAAACGCCGGAGCCACCTGCTCGACTCGCCGGAACCACCTACCTGACATGCCCAAATCACCAGCCGGGTATGCCAGAACCACTTGGCGGACACTCCGGAATCATCTGCCGGACATGCCGGAACCAGCTCTCAGACACACCAGAACCACGTGCCGGAGACGCCGGAAGCACCTGCCGAGCATGCCGGAGCCACCTGCTCGACTCGCCAGAAACACCTGCCGGACACGCCAATATCACCTGCCGGGTACGCCAGAACCACCTGGCGGACACTCCGAAATCACCTGCCGCGCATGCTGGAACCACCTCTCAGACGTGCCGGAAGCACGTGCCGGACACGCCGGAAACACCTAGCGGACAGACCGGAACCACCTGCCGAGCACGCCGGAGCCACCTGTTCGACTGGCTGGAACCACCTGCCGGACAGGCCAATATCAACTGCTGGCTATGCCAGAACCACCTGGGGGACAGTCCGGGATCACCTGCCAGCCATGGCGGAACCACCTCTCACACGTACCAGAACCACCTGCCGGAGAAGCTGGAAACACGTCCTGGACAGTCTGGAACCACCTGCCGGCCAAGCCTGAACCACCTGCCAAGCACAACGGAACAACCTGCCAGACACGCCAAAATCACCTGCGTGTTATGCCAGAACCACTTGGAGGACTCTCTGGGATGACCTGCCGGGCATGCCGGAACCACCTCTGCAACGTGCCAGAACCATGTGGCGGACAGTCCGGAATCACCTGTTGGGCATACGCAACCACCTCTGAGACGTACCAGAACCACATGCCGTGCACGCCGGAACCACCTACCGGACAGACCGGAATCAAATTTTGGGCATGCCGGAACCACCTGTCAGATGTTCCAGAAACCGGTGCCGCAGACGCCGGAAGCACCTGCCGAGCACGTAGCAACCACCTGCTCAACTCGCCTGAACCACCTGCCGGACACGCCAAAATCACCTGCCCGCTACACCAGCACCACTTCGGGGACAAGCCGGAATCACGTGAGGGGCATGCCTGCACAGCCTCTCAGACTGAACCTCGTGCCGGACACCACAGAACCACCTGCCGGACAGACCGGAACCACCTGCCGGACACGCCGGAACCACCGGCTCGACCCGCCGGAACGACCGCTGGACATGCAAAATCACCTGCCGGCTACGCCAGAAAGACTTGGCGAACATTCCGGAATCACCTGCCGGGCATGCCGGAACCACCTCTCAGATAAGCCAGAACCACGTGCCAATGATCCCGGAAGCACCTGCCGAGCACGCCGGAGCCACCTGCTCGACACGCCAGAACCACCTGCCGGACACGCAAAAATCACCTGCCGGCTACGCCACAACCAGTTGGGGAACACTTCGGAATCACCTGCCGGGCTTGCTGGAACCACCTGCCGGTCATGCCAAAATCACCTGCCAACTACGACAGTACCACTTGGCGGACACTGTGGAAACACCTGTCGGGCCGGCAGGAACCACATCTCACACGTGCCAGAACCATGTGCATGAGATGCTGGAACCACACCCCGAACAGACGGAAAACACCTGCCAGACCCGTCTGAACAACCTGCCGAGCACGCCAGAGCCACCTGCTCGACTCGCCAGAAACACCTGCCGGACACGCCAAAATCACCTGCCGGGTACGCCAGAACCACCTGGCGGACACTCCGAAATCACCTGCCGCGCATGCTGGAACCACCTCTCAGACGTGCCGGACACGCCGGAAACACCTAGCGGACAGACCGGAACCACCTGCCGAGCACGCCGGAGCCACCTGTTCGACTGGCTGGAACCACCTGCCGGACAGGCCAATATTAACTGCTGGCTATGCCAGAACCACCTGGGGGACAGTCCGGGATCACCTGCCAGCCATGGCGGAACCACCTCTCAGACGTACCAGAACCACCTGCCGGAGAAGCTGGAAACACGTCCTGGACAGACTGGAACCACGTGACGGCCATGCCTGAACCACCTGCCGAGCACGGCGGAACCACCTGCCAGACATGCCAAAGTCACCTGCCGACTATGCCAGAACCACTTGGCGAACACTCCGGAATCACTTGCCGGGCATGCAGGAACCACCTCTCAGACATGCCAGAACCCCGTGCCAATGACCCCGGAAGCACCAGCCGAGCACGCCGGAACCACCTGCTCAACTCGCCTGAACCACCTGCCGGACACGCCAAAATCACCTGCCCGCTACACCAGCACCACTTCGGGGACAAGCCGGAATCACGTGAGGGGCATGCCGGCACAGCCTCTCAGACTGAACCTCGTGCCGGACACCACAGAACCACCTGCCGGACAGACCGGAACCACCTGCCGGACACGCCGGAACCACCGGCTCGACCCGCCGGAACGACCGCTGGACATGCAAAATCACCTGCCGGCTACGCCGGAAACACTTGGCGAACATTCCGGAATCACCTGCCGGGCATGCCGGAACCACCTCTCAGATATGCCAGAACCACGTGCCAATGACCCCGGAAGCACCTGCCGAGCACGCCGGAACCACCTGCTCGACTCGCCAGAACCACCTGCCGGACACGCAAAAATCACCTGCCGGCTACACCAGCACCACTTCGGGGACAAGCCGGAATCACGTGAGGGGCATGCCGGCACAGCCTCTCAGACTGAACCTCGTGCCGGACACCACAGAACCACCTGCCGGACAGACCGGAACCACCTGCCGGCTACGCCACAACCAGTTGGGGAACACTTCGGAATCACCTGCCGGGCTTGCTGGAACCACCTGCCGGTCATGCCAAAATCACCTGCCAACTACGCCAGTACCACTTGGCGGACACTGTGGAAACACCTGTCGGGCCGGCCGGAACCACATCTCAGGCGTGCCAGAACCATGTGCATGAGAAATAGGAACCACACCCCGAATAGACGGAAAACACCTGCCAGACCCGTCTGAACAACCTGCCGAGCACGCCGGAGCCACCTGCTCGACTCGCCGGAACCACCTACCTGACATGCCAAAATCACCAGCCGGGTATGCCAGAACCACTTGGCGGACACTCCGGAATCATCTGCCGGACATGCCGGAACCAGCTCTCAGACACACCAGAACCACGTGCCGGAGACGCCGGAAGCACCTGCCGAGCATGCCGGAGCCACCTGCTCGACTCGCCAGAAACACCTGCCGGACACGCCAAAATCACCTGCCGGGTACGCCAGAACCACCTGGCGGACACTCCGAAATCACCTGTCGCGCATGCCGGAACCACCTCTCAGACGTGCCGGAAGCACGTGCCGGACACGCCGCAATCACCTACCGGACAGACCGGAACCACCTGCCGAGCACGCCGGAGCCACCTGTTCGACTGGCTGGAACCACCTGCCGGACAGGCCAATATTAACTGCTGGCTATGCCAGAACCACCTGGGGGACAGTCCGGGATCACCTGCCAGCCATGGCGGAACCACCTCTCACACGTACCAGAACCACCTGCCGGAGAAGCTGGAAACACGTCCTGGACAGTCTGGAACCACCTGCCGGCCAAGCCTGAACCACCTGCCAAGCACAACGGAACAACCTGCCAGACACGCCAAAATCACCTGCGTGTTATGCCAGAACCACTTGGAGGACTCTCTGGGATGACCTGCCGGGCATGCCGGAACCACCTCTCAGACGTGCCAGAACCATGTGGCGGACAGTCCGGAATCACCTGTTGGGCATGCGCAACCACCTCTGAGACGTACCAGAACCACATGCCGTGCAGGCTGGAACCACCTACCGGACAGACCGGAATCACCTTTCGGGCATGCCGGAACCACCTGTCAGATGTGCCAGAAACACGTGCCGGAGACGCCGGAAGCACCTGCCAAGCACGTTGGAACCACCTGCTCAACTCGCCTGAACCACCTGCCGGACATGCCAAAATCACCTGCCGACTATGCCAGAACCACTTGGCGAACACTCCGGAATCACTTGCCGGGCATGCAGGAACCACCTCTCAGACATGCCAGAACCCCGTGCCAATGACCCCGGAAGCACCAGCCGAGCACGCCGGAACCACCTGCTCAACTCGCGTGAACCACCTGCCGGACACACCGAAATCACCTGCCCGCTACACCAGCACCACTTCGGGGACAAGCCGGAATCACGTGAGGGGCATGCCGGCACAGCCTCTCAGACTGAACCTCGTGCCGGACACCACAGAACCACCTGCCGGACAGACCGGAACCACCTGCCGGACACGCCGGAACCACCGGCTCGACCCGAAGGAACGACCGCGGGACATGCAAAATCACCTGCCGGCTACGCCGGAAACACTTGGCGAACACTCCGGAATCACCTGCCGGGCATGCCCGAACCACCTCTCAGATATGCCAGAACCACGTGCCAATGACCCCGGAAGCACCTGCCGAGCACGCCGGAACCACCTGCTCGACTCGCCAGAACCACCTGCCGGACACGCAAAAATCACCTGCCAGCTACGCCACAACCAGTTGGGGAACACTTCGGAATCACCTGCCGGGCTTGCTGGAACCACCTGCCGGTCATGCCAAAATCACCTGCCAACTACGCCAGTACCACTTGGCGGACACTGTGGAAACACCTGTCGGGCCGGCCGGAACCACATCTCACACGTGCCAGAACCATGTGCATGAGATGCTGGAACCACACCCCGAACAGACGGAAAACACCTGCCAGACCCGTCTGAACAACCTGCCGAGCACGCCGGAGCCACCTGCTCGACTCGCCGGAACCACCTACCTGACATGCCCAAATCACCAGCCGGGTATGCCAGAACCACTTGGCGGACACTCCGGAATCATCTGCCGGACATGCCGGAACCAGCTCTCAGACACACCAGAACCACGTGCCGGAGACGCCGGAAGCACCTGCCGAGCATGCCGGAGCCACCTGCTCGACTCGCCAGAAACACCTGCCGGACACGCCAAAATCACCTGCCGGGTACGCCAGAACCACCTGGCGGACACTCCGAAATCACCTGTCGCGCATGCCGGAACCACCTCTCAGACGTGCCGGAAGCACGTGCCGGACACGCCGGAATCACCTACCGGACAGACCGGAACCACCTGCCGAGCACGCCGGAGCCACCTGTTCGACTGGCTGGAACCACCTGCCGAACAGGCCAATATTAACTGCTGGCTATGCCAGAACCACCTGGGGGACAGTCCGGGATCACCTGCCAGCCATGGCGGAACCACCTCTCACACGTACCAGAACCACCTGCCGGAGAAGCTGGAAACACGTCCTGGACAGTCTGGAACCACCTGCCGGCCAAGCCTGAACCACCTGCCAAGCACAACGGAACAACCTGCCAGACACGCCAAAATCACCTGCGTGTTATGCCAGAACCACTTGGAGGACTCTCTGGGATGACCTGCCGGGCATGCCGGAACCACCTCTCAGACGTGCCAGAACCATGTGGCGGACAGTCCGGAATCACCTGTTGGGCATGCGCAACCACCTCTGAGACGTACCAGAACCACATGCCGTGCAGGCTGAAACCACCTACCGGACAGACCGGAATCACCTTTCGGGCATGCCGGAACCACCTGTCAGATGTGCCAGAAACACGTGCCGGAGACGCCGGAAGCACCGGCCAAGCACGTTGGAACCACCTGCTCAACTCGCCTGAACCACCTGCCGGACATGCCAAAATCACCTGCCGACTATGCCAGAACCACTTGGCGAACACTCCGGAATCACTTGCCGGGCATGCAGGAACCACCTCTCAGACATGCCAGAACCCCGTGCCATTGACCCCGGAAGCACCAGCCGAGCACGCCGGAACCACCTGCTCAACTCGCCTGAACCACCTGCCGGACACACCAAAATCACCTGCCCGCTACACCAGCACCACTTCGGGGACAAGCCGGAATCACGTGAGGGGCATGCCGGCACAGCCTCTCAGACTGAACCTCGTGCCGGACACCACAGAACCACCTGCCGGGCAGACCGGAACCACCTGCCGGACACGCCGGAACCACCGGCTCGACCCGCCGGAACGACCGCTGGACATGCAAAATCACCTGCCGGCTACGCCGGAAACACTTGGCGAACACTCCGGAATCACCTGCCGGGCATGCCGGAACCACCTCTCAGATATGCCAGAACCACGTGCCAATGACGCCGGAAGCACCTGCTGAGCACGCCGGAACCACCTGCTCGACTCGCCAGAACCACCTGCCGGACACGCAAAAATCACCTGCCGGCTACGCCACAACCAGTTGGGGAACACTTCGGAATCACCTGCCGGGCTTGCTGGAACCACCTGCCGGTCATGCCAAAATCACCTGCCAACTACGCCAGTACCACTTGGCGGACACTGTGGAAACACCTGTCGGGCCGGCAGGAACCACATCTCACACGTGCCAGAACCATGTGCATGAGATGCTGGAACCACACCCCGAACAGACGGAAAACACCTGCCAGACCCGTCTGAACAACCTGCCGAGCACGCCGGAGCCACCTGCTCGACTCGCCGGAACCACCTACCTGACATGCCTAAATCACCAGCCGGGTATGCCAGAACCACTTGGCGGACACTCCGGAATCATCTGCCGGACATGCCGGAACCAGCTCTCAGACACACCAGAACCACGTGCCGGAGACGCCGGAAGCACCTGCCGAGCATGCCGGAGCCACCTGCTCGACTCGCCAGAAACACCTGCCGGACACGCCAAAATCACCTGCCGGGTACGCCAGAACCACCTGGCGGACACTCCGAAATCACCTGTCGCGCATGCCGGAACCACCTCTCAGACGTGCCGGAAGCACGTGCCGGACACGCCGGAATCACCTAGCGGACAGACCGGAACCACCTGCCGAGCACGCCGGAGCCACCTGTTCGACTGGCTGGAACCACCTGCCGGACAGGCCAATATTAACTGCTGGCTATGCCAGAACCACCTGGGGGACAGTACGGGATCACCTGCCAGCCATGGCGGAACCACCTCTCACACGTACCAGAACCACCTGCCGGAGAAGCTGGAAACACGTCCTGGACAGTCTGGAACCACCTGCCGGCCAAGCCTGAACCACCTGCCAAGCACAACGGAACAACCTGCCAGACACGCCAAAATCACCTGCGTGTTATGCCAGAACCACTTGGAGGACTCTCTGGGATGACCTGCCGGGCATGCCGGAACCACCTCTCAGACGTGCCAGAACCATGTGGCGGACAGTCCGGAATCACCTGTTGGGCATGCGCAACCACCTCTGAGACGTACCAGAACCACATGCCGTGCAGGCTGGAACCACCTACCGGACAGACCGGAATCACCTTTCGGGCATGCCGGAACCACCTGTCAGATGTGCCAGAAACACGTGCCGGAGACGCCGGAAGCACCTGCCAAGCACGTTGGAACCACCTGCTCAACTCGCCTGAACCACCTGCCGGACATGCCAAAATCACCTGCCGACTATGCCAGAACCACTTGGCGAACACTCCGGAATCACTTGCCGGGCATGCAGGAACCACATCTCAGACATGCCACAACCCCGTGCCAATGACCCCGGAAGCACCAGCCGAGCACGCCGGAACCACCTGCTCAACTCGCCTGAACGACCTGCCGGACACGCCGAAATCACCTGCCCGCTACACCAGCACCACTTCGGGGACAAGCCGGAATCACGTGAGGGGCATGCCTGCACAGCCTCTCAGACTGAACCTCGTGCCGGACACCACAGAACCACCTTCCGGACAGACCGGAACCACCTGCCGGACACGCCGGAACCACCGGCTCGACCCGCCGGAACGACCGCTGGACATGCAAAATCACCTGCCGGCTACGCCGGAAACACTTGGCGAACACTCCGGAATCATCTGCCGGGCATGCCGGAACCACCTCTCAGATATGCCAGAACCACGTGCCAATGACCCCGGAAGCACCTGCCGAGCACGCCGGAACCACCTGCTCGACTCGCCAGAACCACCTGCCGGACACGCAAAAATCACCTGCCGGCTACGCCACAACCAGTTGGGGAACACTTCGGAATCACCTGCCGGGCTTGCTGGAACCACCTGCCGGTCATGCCAAAATCACCTGCCAACTACGCCAGTACCACTTGGCGGACACTGTGGAAACACCTGTCGGGCCGGCCGGAACCACATCTCACACGTGCCAGAACCATGTGCATGAGATGCTGGAACCACACCCCGAACAGACGGAAAACACCTGCCAGACCCGTCTGAACAAACTGCCGAGCACGCCGGAGCCACCTGCTCGACTCGCCGGAACCACCTACCTGACATGCCCAAATCACCAGCCGGGTATGCCAGAACCACTTGGCGGACACTCCGGAATCATCTGCCGGACATGCCGGAACCAGCTCTCAGACACACCAGAACCACGTGCCGGAGACGCCGGAAGCAACTGCCGAGCATGCCGGAGCCACCTGCTCGACTCGCCAGAAACACCTGCCGGACACGCCAAAATCACCTGCCGGGTACGCCAGAACCACCTGGCGGACACTCCGAAATCACCTGTCGCGCATGCCGGAACCACCTCTCAGACGTGCCGGAAGCACGTGCCGGACACGCCGGAAACACCTACCGGACAGACCGGAACCACCTGCCGAGCACGCCGGAGCCACCTGTTCGACTGGCTGGAACCACCTGCCGGACAGGCCAATATTAACTGCTGGCTATGCCAGAACCACCTGGGGGACAGTCCGGGATCACCTGCCAGCCATGGCGGAACCACCTCTCACACGTACCAGAACCACCTGCCGGAGAAGCTGGAAACACGTCCTGGACAGTCTGGAACCACCTGCCGGCCAAGCCTGAACCACCTGCCAAGCACAACGGAACAACCTGCCAGACACGCCAAAATCACCTGCGTGTTATGCCAGAACCACTTGGAGGACTCTCTGGGATGACCTGCCGGGCATGCCGGAACCACCTCTCAGACGTGCCAGAACCATGTGGCGGACAGTCCGGAATCACCTGTTGGGCATGCGCAACCACCTCTGAGACGTACCAGAACCACATGCCGTGCAGGCTGGAACCACCTACCGGACAGACCGGAATCACCTTTCGGGCATGCCGGAACCACCTGTCAGATGTGCCAGAAACACGTGTCGGAGACGCCGGAAGCACCTGCCAAGCACGTTGGAACCACCTGCTCAACTCGCCTGAACCACCTGCCGGACATGCCAAAATCACCTGCCGACTATGCCAGAACCACTTGGCGAACACTCCGGAATCACTTGCCGGGCATGCAGGAACCACCTCTCAGATATGCCAGAACCCCGTGCCCATGACCCCGGAAGCACCAGCCGAGCATCCCGGAACCACCTGCTCAACTCGCCTGAACCACATGCCGGATACGCAAAAATCACCTGCCCGCTACACCAGCACCACTTCGGGGACAAGCCGGAATCACGTGAGGGGCATGCCTGCACAGCCTCTCAGACTGAACCTCGTGCCGGACACCACAGAACCACCTGCCGGACAGACCGGAACCACCTGCCGGACACGCCGGAACCACCGGCTCGACCCGCCGGAACGACCGCTGGACATGCAAAATCACCTGCCGGCTACGCCGGAAACACTTGGCGAACACTCCGGAATCATCTGCCGGGCATGCCGGAACCACCTCTCAGATATGCCAGAACCACGTGCCAATGACCCCGGAAGCACCTGCCGAGCACGCCGGAACCACCTGCTCGACTCGCCAGAACCACCTGCCGGACACGCAAAAATCACCTGCCGGCTACGCCACAACCAGTTGGGGAACACTTCGGAATCACCTGCCGGGCTTGCTGGAACCACCTGCCGGTCATGCCAAAATCACCTGCCAACTACGCCAGTACCACTTGGCGGACACTGTGGAAACACCTGTCGGGCCGGCCGGAACCACATCTCACACGTGCCAGAACCATGTGCATGAGATGCTGGAACCACACCCCGAACAGACGGAAAACACCTGCCAGACCCGTCTGAACAACCTGCCGAGCACGCCGGAGCCACCTGCTCGACTCGCCAGAAACACCTGTCGGACACGCCAAAATCACCTGCCGGGCATGCCGGAACCACCTCTCAGATATGCCAGAACCACGTGCCAATGACCCTGGAAGCACCTGCCGAGCACGCCGGAACCACCTGCTCGACTCGGCAGAACCACCTGCCGGACACGCCAAAATCACCTGCCCGCTACACCAGCACCACTTCGGGGACAAGCCGGAATCACGTGAGGGGCATGCCGGCACAGCCTCTCAGACTGAACCTCGTGCCGGACACCACAGAACCACCTGCCGGACAGACCGGAACCACCTGCCGGACACGCCGGAACCACCGGCTCGACCCGCCGGAACGACCGCTGGACATGCAAAATCACCTGCCGGCTACGCCGGAAACACTTGGCGAACACTCCGGAATCACCTGCCGGGCATGCCGGAACCACCTCTCAGATATGCCAGAACCACGTGCCAATGACCCTGGAAGCACCTGCCGACCATGCCGGAACCACCTGCTCGACTCGCCAGAACCACCTGCCGGACACGCAAAAATCACCTGCCGGCTACGCCACAACCAGTTGGGGAACACTTCGGAATCACCTGCCGGGTTTGCTGGAACCACCTGCCGGTCATGCCAAAATCACCTGCCAACTACGCCAGTACCACTTGGCGGACACTGTGGAAACACCTGTCGGGCCGGCCGGAACCACATCTCAGACGTGCCAGAACCATGTGCATGAGATGCAGGAACCACACCCCGAATAGACGGAAAACACCTGCCAGACCCGTCTGAACAAACTGCCGAGCACGCCGGAGCCACCTGCTCGACTCGCCGGAACCACCTACCTGACATGCCCAAATCACCAGCCGGGTATGCCAGAACCACTTGGCGGACACTCCGGAATCATCTGCCGGACATGCCGGAACCAGCTCTCAGACACACCAGAACCACGTGCCGGAGACGCCGGAAGCAACTGCCGAGCATGCCGGAGCCACCTGCTCGACTCGCCAGAAACACCTGCCGGACACGCCAAAATCACCTGCCGGGTACGCCAGAACCACCTGGCAGACACTCCGAAATCACCTGTCGCGCATGCCGGAACCACCTCTCAGACGTGCCGGAAGCACGTGCCGGACACGCCGGAAACACCTACCGGACAGACCGGAACCACCTGCCGAGCACGCCGGAGCCACCTGTTCGACTGGCTGGAACCACCTGCCGGACAGGCCAATATTAACTGCTGGCTATGCCAGAACCACCTGGGGGACAGTCCGGGATCACCTGCCAGCCATGGCGGAACCACCTCTCACACGTACCAGAACCACCTGCCGGAGAAGCTGGAAACACGTCCTGGACAGTCTGGAACCACCTGCCGGCCAAGCCTGAACCACCTGCCAAGCACAACGGAACAACCTGCCAGACACGCCAAAATCACCTGCGTGTTATGCCAGAACCACTTGGAGGACTCTCTGGGATGACCTGCCGGGCATGCCGGAACCACCTCTCAGACGTGCCAGAACCATGTGGCGGACAGTCCGGAATCACCTGTTGGGCATGCGCAACCACCTCTGAGACGTACCAGAACCACATGCCGTGCAGGCTGGAACCACCTACCGGACAGACCGGAATCACCTTTCGGGCATGCCGGAACCACCTGTCAGATGTGCCAGAAACACGTGTCGGAGACGCCGGAAGCACCTGCCAAGCACGTTGGAACCACCTGCTCAACTCGCCTGAACCACCTGCCGGACATGCCAAAATCACCTGCCGACTATGCCAGAACCACTTGGCGAACACTCCGGAATCACTTGCCGGGCATGCAGGAACCACCTCTCAGACATGCCAGAACCCCGTGCCCATGACCCCGGAAGCACCAGACGAGCATCCCGGAACCACCTGCTCAACTCGCCTGAACCACATGCCGGATACGCAAAAATCACCTGCCCGCTACACCAGCACCACTTCGGGGACAAGCCGGAATCACGTGAGGGGCATGCCTGCACAGCCTCTCAGACTGAACCTCGTGCCGGACACCACAGAACCACCTGCCGGACAGACCGGAACCACCTGCCGGACACGCCGGAACCACCGGCTCGACCCGCCGGAACGACCGCTGGACATGCAAAATCACCTGCCGGCTACGCCGGAAACACTTGGCGAACACTCCGGAATCATCTGCCGGGCATGCCGGAACCACCTCTCAGATATGCCAGAACCACGTGCCAATGGCCCCGGAAGCACCTGCCGAGCACGCCGGAACCACCTGCTCGACTCGCCAGAACCACCTGCCGGACACGCAAAAATCACCTGCCGGCTACGCCACAACCAGTTGGGGAACACTTCGGAATCACCTGCCGGGCTTGCTGGAACCACCTGCCGGTCATGCCAAAATCACCTGCCAACTACGCCAGTACCACTTGGCGGACACTGTGGAAACACCTGTCGGGCCGGCCGGAACCACATCTCACACGTGCCAGAACCATGTGCATGAGATGCTGGAACCACACCCCGAACAGACGGAAAACACCTGCCAGACCCGTCTGAACAACCTGCCGAGCACGCCGGAGCCACCTGCTCGACTCGCCAGAAACACCTGTCGGACATGCCAAAATCACCTGCCGGGCATGCCGGAACCACCTCTCAGATATGCCAGAACCACGTGCCAATGACCCTGGAAGCACCTGCCGAGCACGCCGGAACCACCTGCTCGACTCGGCAGAACCACCTGCCGGACACGCCAAAATCACCTGCCCGCTACACCAGCACCACTTCGGGGACAAGCCGGAATCACGTGAGGGGCATGCCGGCACAGCCTCTCAGACTGAACCTCGTGCCGGACACCACAGAACCACCTGCCGGACAGACCGGAACCACCTGCCGGACACGCCGGAACCACCGGCTCGACCCGCCGGAACGACCGCTGGACATGCAAAATCACCTGCCGGCTACGCCGGAAACACTTGGCGAACACTCCGGAATCACCTGCCGGGCATGCCGGAACCACCTCTCAGATATGCCAGAACCACGTGCCAATGACCCTGGAAGCACCTGCCGACCATGCCGGAACCACCTGCTCGACTCGCCAGAACCACCTGCCGGACACGCAAAAATCACCTGCCGGCTACGCCACAACCAGTTGGGGAACACTTCGGAATCACCTGCCGGGTTTGCTGGAACCACCTGCCGGTCATGCCAAAATCACCTGCCAACTACGCCAGTACCACTTGGCGGACACTGTGGAAACACCTGTCGGGCCGGCCGGAACCACATCTCAGACGTGCCAGAACCATGTGCATGAGATGCAGGAACCACACCCCGAATAGACGGAAAACACCTGCCAGACCCGTCTGAACAAACTGCCGAGCACGCCGGAGCCACCTGCTCGACTCGCCGGAACCACCTACCTGACATGCCCAAATCACCAGCCGGGTATGCCAGAACCACTTGGCGGACACTCCAGAATCATCTGCCGGACATGCCGGAACCAGCTCTCAGACACACCAGAACCACGTGCCGGAGACGCCGGAAGCAACTGCCGAGCATGCCGGAGCCACCTGCTCGACTCGCCAGAAACACCTGCCGGACACGCCAAAATCACCTGCCGGGTACGCCAGAACCACCTGGCGGACACTCCGAAATCACCTGTCGCGCATGCCGGAACCACCTCTCAGACGTGCCGGAAGCACGAGCCGGACACGCCGGAAACACCTACCGGACAGACCGGAACCACCTGCCGAGCACGCCGGAGCCACCTGTTCGACTGGCTGGAACCACCTGCCGGACAGGCCAATATTAACTGCTGGCTATGCCAGAACCACCTGGGGGACAGTCCGGGATCACCTGCCAGCCATGGCGGAACCACCTCTCACACGTACCAGAACCACCTGCCGGAGAAGCTGGAAACACGTCCTGGACAGTCTGGAACCACCTGCCGGCCAAGCCTGAACCACCTGCCAAGCACAACGGAACAACCTGCCAGACACGCCAAAATCACCTGCGTGTTATGCCAGAACCACTTGGAGGACTCTCTGGGATGACCTGCCGGGCATGCCGGAACCACCTCTCAGACGTGCCAGAACCATGTGGCGGACAGTCCGGAATCACCTGTTGGGCATGCGCAACCACCTCTGAGACGTACCAGAACCACATGCCGTGCAGGCTGGAACCACCTACCGGACAGACCGGAATCACCTTTCGGGCATGCCGGAACCACCTGTCAGATGTGCCAGAAACACGTGTCGGAGACGCCGGAAGCACCTGCCAAGCACGTTGGAACCACCTGCTCAACTCGCCTGAACCACCTGCCGGACATGCCAAAATCACCTGCCGACTATGCCAGAACCACTTGGCGAACACTCCGGAATCACTTGCCGGGCATGCAGGAACCACCTCTCAGACATGCCAGAACCCCGTGCCCATGACCCCGGAAGCACCAGACGAGCATCCCGGAACCACCTGCTCAACTCGCCTGAACCACATGCCGGATACGCAAAAATCACCTGCCCGCTACACCAGCACCACTTCGGGGACAAGCCGGAATCACGTGAGGGGCATGCCTGCACAGCCTCTCAGACTGAACCTCGTGCCGGACACCACAGAACCACCTGCCGGACAGACCGGAACCACCTGCCGGACACGCCGGAACCACCGGCTCGACCCGCCGGAACGACCGCTGGACATGCAAAATCACCTGCCGGCTACGCCGGAAACACTTGGCGAACACTCCGGAATCACCTGCCGGGCATGCCGGAACCACCTCTCAGATATGCCAGAACCACGTGCCAATGACCCCGGAAGCACCTGCCGAGCACGCCGGAACCACCTGCTCGACTCGCCAGAACCACCTGCCGGACACGCAAAAATCACCTGCCGGCTACGCCACAACCAGTTGGGGAACACTTCGGAATCACCTGCCGGGCTTGCTGGAACCACCTGCCGGTCATGCCAAAATCACCTGCCAACTACGCCAGTACCACTTGGCGGACACTGTGGAAACACCTGTCGGGCCGGCCGGAACCACATCTCACACGTGCCAGAACCATGTGCATGAGATGCTGGAACCACACCCCGAACAGACGGAAAACACCTGCCAGACCCGTCTGAACAACCTGCCGAGCACGCCGGAGCCACCTGCTCGACTCGCCGGAACCACCTATCTGACATGCCCAAATCACCAGCCGGGTATGCCAGAACCACTTGGCGGACACTCCGGAATCATCTGCCGGACATGCCGGAACCAGCTCTCAGACACAGCAGAACCACATGCCGGAGACGCCGGAAGCACCTGCCGAGCATGCCGGAGCCACCTGCTCGACTCGCCAGAAACACCTGCCGGACACGCCAAAATCACCTGCCGGGTACGCCAGAACCACCTGGCGGACACTCCGAAATCACCTGTCGCGCATGCCGGAACCACCTCTCAGACGTGCCGGAAGCACGTGCCGGACACGCTGGAATCACCTAGCGGACAGACCGGAACCACCTGCCGAGCACGCCGGAGCCACCTGTTCGACTGGCTGGAACCACCTGCCGGACAGGCCAATATTAACTGCTGGCTATGCCAGAACCACCTGGGGGACAGTCCGGGATCACCTGCCAGCCATGGCGGAACCACCTCTCACATGTACCAGAACCACCTGCCGGAGAAGCTGGAAACACGTCCTGGACAGTCTGGAACCACCTGCCGGCCAAGCCTGAACCACCTGCCAAGCACAACGGAACAACCTGCCAGACACGCCAAAATCACCTGCGTGTTATGCCAGAACCACTTGGAGGACTCTCTGGGATGACCTGCCGGGCATGCCGGAACCACCTCTCAGACGTGCCAGAACCATGTGGCGGACAGTCCGGAATCACCTGTTGGGCATGCGCAACCACCTCTGAGACGTACCAGAACCACATGCCGTGCAGGCTGGAACCACCTGCCGGACAGACCGGAATCACCTTTCGGGCATGCCGGAACCACCTGTCAGATGTGCCAGAAACACGTGCCGGAGACGCCGGAAGCACCTGCCAAGCACGTTGGAACCACCTGCTCAACTCGCCTGAACCACCTGCCGGACATGCCAAAATCACCTGCCGACTATGCCAGAACCACTTGGCGAACACTCCGGAATCACTTGCCGGGCATGCAGGAACCACCTCTCCGACATGCCAGAACCCCGTGCCAATGACACCGGAAGCACCAGCCGAGCACGCCGGAACCACCTGCTCAACTCGCCTGAACCACCTGCCGGACACGCCAAAATCACCTGCCCGCTACACCAGCACCACTTCGGGGACAAGCCGGAATCACGTGAGGGGCATGCCGGCACAGCCTCTCAGACTGAACCTCGTGCCGGACACCACAGAACCACCTGCCGGACAGACCGGAACCACCTGCCGGTCACGCCGGAACCACCGGCTCGACCCGCCGGAACGACCGCTGGACATGCAAAATCACCTGCCGGCTACGCCGGAAACACTTGGCGAACACTCCGGAATCACCTGCCGGGCATGCCGGAACCACCTCTCAGATAAGCCAGAACCACGTGCCAATGATCCCGGAAGCACCTGCCGAGCACGCCGGAGCCACCTGCTCGACGCGCCAGAACCACCTGCCGGACACGCAAAAATCACCTGCCGGCTACGCCACAACCAGTTGGGGAACACTTCGGAATCACCTGCCGGGCTTGCTGGAACCACCTGCCGGTCATGCCAAAATCAGCTGCCAACTACGACAGTACCACTTGGCGGACACTGTGGAAACACCTGTCGGGCCGGCAGGAACCACATCTCACACGTGCCAGAACCATGTGCATGAGATGCTGGAACCACACCCCGAACAGACGGAAAACACCTGCCAGACCCGTCTGAACAACCTGCCGAGCACGCCAGAGCCACCTGCTCGACTCACCAGAAACACCTGCCGGACACGCCAAAATCACCTGCCGGGTACGCCAGAACCACCTGGCGGACACTCCGAAATCACCTGCCGCGCATGCTGGAACCACCTCTCAGACGTGCCGGAAGCACGTGCCGGACATGCCGGAAACACCTAGCGGACAGACCGGAACCACCTGCCGAGCACGCCGGAGCCACCTGTTCGACTGGCTGGAACCACCTGCCGGACAGGCCAATATTAACTGCTGGCTATGCCAGAACCACCTGGGGGACAGTCCGGGATCACCTGCCAGCCATGGCGGAACCACCTCTCACACGTACCAGAACCACCTGCCGGAGAAGCTGGAAACACGTCCTCGACAGTCTGGAACCACCTGCCGGCCAAGCCTGAACCACCTGCCAAGCACAACGGAACAACCTGCCAGACACGCCAAAATCACCTGCGTGTTATGCCAGAACCACTTGGAGGACTCTCTGGGATGACCTGCCGGGCATGCCGGAACCACCTCTCAGACGTGCCAGAACCATGTGGCGGACAGTCCGGAATCACCTGTTGGGCATGCGCAACCACCTCTGAGACGTACCAGAACCACATGCCGTGCAGGCTGGAACCACCTACCGGACAGACCGGAATCACCTTTCGGGCATGCCGGAACCACCTGTCAGATGTGCCAGAAACACGTGCCGGAGACGCCGGAAGCACCTGCCAAGCACGTTGGAACCACCTGCTCAACTCGCCTGAACCACCTGCCGGACATGCCAAAATCACCTGTCGACTATGCCAGAACCACTTGGCGAACACTCCGGAATCACTTGCCGGGCATGCAGGAACCACCTCTCAGACATGCCAGAACCCCGTGCCAATGACCCCGGAAGCACCAGCCGAGCACGCCGGAACCACCTGCTCAACTCGCCTGAACCACCTGCCGGACACACCGAAATCACCTGCCCGCTACACCAGCACCACTTCGGGGACAAGCCGGAATCACGTGAGGGGCATGCCGGCACAGCCTCTCAGACTGAACCTCGTGCCGGACACCACAGAACCACCTGCCGGACAGACCGGAACCACCTGCCGGACACGCCGGAACCACCGGCTCGACCCGCAGGAACGACCGCGGGACATGCAAAATCACCTGCCGGCTACGCCGGAAACACTTGGCGAACACTCCGGAATCACCTGCCGGGCATGCCGGAACCACCTCTCAGATATGCCAGAACCACGTGCCAATGACCCCGGAAGCACCTGCCGAGCACGCCGGAACCACCTGCTCGACTCGCCAGAACCACCTGCCGGACACGCAAAAATCACCTGCCGGCTACGCCACAACCAGTTGGGGAACACTTCGGAATCACCTGCCGGGCTTGCTGGAACCACCTGCCGGTCATGCCAAAATCACCTGCCAACTACGCCAGTACCACTTGGCGGACACTGTGGAAACACCTGTCGGGCCGGCCGGAACCACATCTCAGACGTGCCAGAACCATGTGCATGAGATGCTGGAACCACACCCCGAACAGACGGAAAACACCTGCCAGACCCATCTGAACAACCTGCCGAGCACGCCGGAGCCACCTGCTCGACTCGCCGGAACCACCTACCTGACATGCCCAAATCACCAGCCTGGTATGCCAGAACCACTTGGCGGACACTCCGGAATCATCTGCCGGACATGCCGGAACCAGCTCTCAGACACACCAGAACCACGTGCCGGAGACGCCGGAAGCACCTGCCGAGCATGCCGGAGCCACCTGCTCGACTCGCCAGAAACACCTGCCGGACACGCCAAAATCACCTGCCGGGTACGCCAGAACCACCTGGCGGACACTCCGAAATCACCTGTCGCGCATGCCGGAACCACCTCTCAGACGTGCCGGAAGCACGTGCCGGACACGCCGCAATCACCTACCGGACAGACCGGAACCACCTGCCGAGCACGCCGGAGCCACCTGTTCGACTGGCTGGAACCACCTGCCGGACAGGCCAATATTAACTGCTGGCTATGCCAGAACCACCTGGGGGACAGTCCGGGATCACCTGCCAGCCATGGCGGAACCACCTCTCACACGTACCAGAACCACCTGCCGGAGAAGCTGGAAACACGTCCTGGACAGTCTGGAACCACCTGCCGGCCAAGCCTGAACCACCTGCCAAGCACAACGGAACAACCTGCCAGACACGCCAAAATCAACTGCGTGTTATGCCAGAACCACTTGGAGGACTCTCTGGGATGACCTGCCGGGCATGCCGGAACCACCTCTCAGACGTGCCAGAACCATGTGGCGGACAGTCCGGAATCACCTGTTGGGCATGCGCAACCACCTCTGAGACGTACCAGAACCACATGCCGTGCAGGCTGGAACCACCTACCGGACAGACCGGAATCACCTTTCGGGCATGCCGGAACCACCTGTCAGATGTGCCAGAAACACGTGCCGGAGACGCCGGAAGCACCGGCCAAGCACGTTGGAACCACCTGCTCAACTCGCATGAACCACCTGCCGGACATGCCAAAATCACCTGCCGACTATGCCAGAACCACTTGGCGAACACTCCGGAATCACTTGCCGGGCATGCAGGAACCACCTCTCAGACATGCCAGAACCCCGTGCCAATGACCCCGGAAGCACCAGCCGAGCACGCCGGAACCACCTGCTCAACTCGCCTGAACCACCTGCCGGACACGCCAAAATCACCTGCCCGCTACACCAGCACCACTTCGGGGACAAGCCGGAATCACGTGAGGGGCATGCCGGCACAGCCTCTCAGACTGAACCTCGTGCCGGACACCACAGAACCACCTGCCGGACAAACCGGAACCACCTGCCGGACACGCCGGAACCACCGGCTCGACCCGCCGGAACGACCGCTGGACATGCAAAATCACCTGCCGGCTACGCCGGAAACACTTGGCGAACACTCCGGAATCATCTGCCGGGCATGCCGGAACCACCTCTCAGATATGCCAGAACCACGTGCCAATGACCCCGGAAGCACCTGCCGAGCACGCCGGAACCACCTGCTCGACTCGCCAGAACCACCTGCCGGACACGCAAAAATCACCTGCCGGCTACGCCACAACCAGTTGGGGAACACTTCGGAATCACCTGCCGGGCTTGCTGGAACCACCTGCCGGTCATGCCAAAATCACCTGCCAACTACGCCAGTACCACTTGGCGGACACTGTGGAAACACCTGTCGGGCCGGCAGGAACCACATCTCACACGTGCCAGAACCATGTGCATGAGATGCTGGAACCACACCCCGAACAGACGGAAAACACCTGCCAGACCCGTCTGAACAACCTGCCGAGCACGCCGGAGCCACCTGCTCGACTCGCCGGAACCACCTACCTGACATGCCCAAATCACCAGCCGGGTATGCCAGAACCACTTGGCGGACACTCCGGAATCATCTGCCGGACATGCCGGAACCAGCTCTCAGACACACCAGAACCACGTGCCGGAGACGCCGGAAGCACCTGCCGAGCATGCCGGAGCCACCTGCTCGACTCGCCAGAAACACCTGCCGGACAAGCCAAAATCACCTGCCGGGTACGCCAGAACCACCTGGCGGACACTCCGAAATCACCTGTCGCGCATGCCGGAACCACCTCTCAGACGTGCCGGAAGCACGTGCCGGACACGCCGGAATCACCTAGCGGACAGACCGGAACCACCTGCCGAGCACGCCGGAGCCACCTGTTCGACTGGCTGGAACCACCTGCCGGACAGGCCAATATTAACTGCTGGCTATGCCAGAACCACCTGGGGGACAGTCCGGGATCACCTGCTAGCCATGGCGGAACCACCTCTCACACGTACCAGAACCACCTGCCGGAGAAGCTGGAAACACGTCCTCGACAGTCTGGAACCACCTGCCGGCCAAGCCTGAACCACCTGCCAAGCACAACGGAACAACCTGCCAGACACGCCAAAATCACCTGCGTGTTATGCCAGAACCACTTGGAGGACTCTCTGGGATGACCTGCCGGGCATGCCGGAACCACCTCTCAGACGTGCCAGAACCATGTGGCGGACAGTCCGGAATCACCTGTTGGGCATGCGCAACCACCTCTGAGACGTACCAGAACCACATGCCGTGCAGGCTGGAACCACCTACCGGACAGACCGGAATCACCTTTCGGGCATGCCGGAACCACCTGTCAGATGTGCCAGAAACACGTGCCGGAGACGCCGGAAGCACCTGCCAAGCACGTTGGAACCACCTGCTCAACTCGCCTGAACCACCTGCCAGACATGCCAAAATCACCTGCCGACTATGCCAGAACCACTTGGCGAACACTCCGGAATCACTTGCCGGGCATGCAGGAACCACCTCTCAGATATGCCAGAACCCCGTGCCAATGACCCCGGAAGCATCAGCCGAGCACGCCGGAACCACCTGCTCAACTCGCCTGAACCACCTGCCGGACACGCCAAAATCACCTGCCCGCTACACCAGCACCACTTCGGGGACAAGCCGGAATCACGTGAGGGGCATGCCGGCACAGCCTCTCAGACTGAACCTCGTGCCGGACACCACAGAACCACCTGCCGGACAGACCGGAACCACCTGCCGGTCACGCCGGAACCACCGGCTCGACCCGCCGGAACGACCGCTGGACATGCAAAATCACCTGCCGGCTACGCCGGAAACACTTGGCGAACACTCCGGAATCACCTGCCGGGCATGCCGGAACCACCTCTCAGATAAGCCAGAACCACGTGCCAATGACCCCGGAAGCACCTGCCGAGCACGCCGGAACCACCTGCTCGACTCGCCAGAACCACCTGCCGGACACGCAAAAATCACCTGCCGGCTACGCCACAACCAGTTGGGGAACACTTCGGAATCACCTGCCGGGCTTGCTGGAACCACCTGCCGGTCATGCCAAAATCACCTGCCAACTACGCCAGTACCACTTGGCGGACACTGTGGAAACACCTGTCGGGCTGGCCGGAACCACATCTCACACGTTCCAGAACCATGTGCATGAGATGCTGGAACCACACCCCGAACAGACGGAAAACACCTGCCAGACCCGTCTGAACAACCTGCCGAGCACGCCGGAGCCACTTGCTCGACTCGCCGGAACCACCTACCTGACATGCCCAAATCACCAGCCGGGTATGCCAGAACCACTTGGCGGACACTCCGGAATCATCTGCCGGACATGCCGGAACCAGCTCTCAGACACACCAGAACCACGTGCCGGAGACGCCGGAAGCACCTGCCGAGCATGCCGGAGCCACCTGCTCGACTCCCCAGAAACACCTGCCGGACACGCCAAAATCACCTGCCGGGTACGCCAGAACCACCTGGCGGACACTCCGAAATCACCTGCCGCGCATGCCGGAACCACCTCTCAGACGTGCCGGAAGCACGTGCCAGACACGCCGGAAACACCTACCGGACAGACCGGAACCACCTGCCGAGCACGCCGGAGCCACCTGTTCGACTGGCTGGAACCACCTGCCGGACAGGCCAATATTAACTGCTGGCTATGCCAGAACCACCTGGGGGACAGTCCGGGATCACCTGCCAGCCATGGCGGAACCACCTCTCACGCGTACCAGAACCACCTGCCGGAGAAGCTGGAAACACGTCCTGGACAGTCTGGAACCACCTGCCGGCCAAGCCTGAACCACCTGCCAAGCACAACGGAACAACCTGCCAGACACGCCAAAATCACCTGCGTGTTATGCCAGAACCACTTGGAGGACTCTCTGGGATGACCTGCCGGGCATGCCGGAACCACCTCTCAGACGTGCCAGAACCATGTGGCGGACAGTCCGGAATCACCTGTTGGGCATGCGCAACCACCTCTGAGACGTACCAGAACCACATGCCGTGCAGGCTGGAACCACCTACCGGACAGACCGGAATCACCTTTCGGGCATGCCGGAACCACCTGTCAGATGTGCCAGAAACACGTGCCGGAGACGCCGGAAGCACCTGCCAAGCACGTTGGAACCACCTGCTCAACTCGCCTGAACCACCTGCCGGACATGCCAAAATCACCTGCCGACTATGCCAGAACCACTTGGCGAACACTCCGGAATCACTTGCCGGGCATGCAGGAACCACATCTCAGACATGCCAGAACCCCGTGCCAATGACCCCGGAAGCACCAGCCGAGCACGCCGGAACCACCTGCTCAACTCGCCTGAACCACCTGCCGGACACGCCAAAATCACCTGCCCGCTACACCAGCACCACTTCGGGGACAAGCCGGAATCACGTGAGGGGCATGCCGGCACAGCCTCTCAGACTGAACCTCGTGCCGGACACCACAGAACCACCTGCCGGACAGACCGGAACCACCTGCCGGACACGCCGGAACCACCGGCTCGACCCGCCGGAACGACCGCTGGACATGCAAAATCACCTGCCGGCTACGCCGGAAACACTTGGTGAACACTCCGGAATCACCTGCCGGGCATGCCGGAACCACCTCTCAGATATGCCAGAACCACGTGCCAATGACCCCGGAAGCACCTGCCGAGCACGCCGGAACCACCTGCTCGACTCGCCAGAACCACCTGCCGGACACGCAAAAATCACCTGCCGGCTACGCCACAACCAGTTGGGGAACACTTCAGAATCACCTGCCGGGCTTGCTGGAACCACCTGCCGGTCATGCCAAAATCACCTGCCAACTACGCCAGTACCACTTGGCGGACACTGTGGAAACACCTGTCGGGCCGGCCGGAACCACATCTCAGACGTGCCAGAACCATGTGCATGAGAAATAGGAACCACACCCCGAATAGACGGAAAACACCTGCCAGACCCGTCTGAACAACCTGCCGAGCACGCCGGAGCCACCTGCTCGACTCGCCGGAACCACCTACCTGACATGCCCAAATCACCAGCCGGGTATGCCAGAACCACGTGGCGGACACTCCGGAATCATCTGCCGGACATGCCGGAACCAGCTCTCAGACACACCAGAACCACGTGCCGGAGACGCCGGAAGCACCTGCCGAGCATGCCGGAGCCACCTGCTCGACTCGCCAGAAACACCTGCCGGACAGGCCAAAATCACCTGCCGGGTACGCCAGAACCACCTGGCAGACACTCCGAAATCACCTGTCGCGCATGCCGGAACCACCTCTCAGACGTGCCGGAAGCACGTGCCGGACACGCCGGAAACACCTACCGGACAGACCGGAACCACCTGCCGAGCACGCCGGAGCCACCTGTTCGACTGGCTGGAACCACCTGCCGGTCAGGCCAATATTAACTGCTGGCTATGCCAGAACCATCTGGGGGACAGTCCGGAATCACCTGCCAGCCATGGCGGAACCATCTCTCACACGTACCAGAACCACCTGCCGGAGAAGCTGGAAACACGTCCTGGACAGACTGGAACCACGTGACGGCCATGCCTGAACCACCTGCCGAGCATGGCGGAACCACCTGCCGGACACGCCAAAATCACCTGCGGGCTACGCCAGAACCACTTGGACGACTCTCCGAAATGACCTGCCGGGCATGTTGGAACCAACTCTCAGACGTGCCAGAAGCACGTGGCGGACAGTCCGGAATCACCTGTTGGGCATACGCAACCACCTCTGAGACGTACCAGAACCACGTGCCGTGCACGCCGGAACCACCTACCGGACAGACCGGAATCAAATTTTGGGCATGCCGGAACCACCAGTCAGATGTTCCAGAAACAGGTGCCGCAGACGCCGGAAGCACCTGCCGAGCACGTCGCAACCACCTGCTCAACTCGCCTGAACCACCTGCCGGACACGCCAAAATCACCTGCCCGCTACACCAGCACCACTTCGGGGACAAGCCGGAATCACGTGAGGGGCATGCCGGCACAGCCTCTCAGACTGAACCTCGTGCCGGACACCACAGAACCACCTGCCGGACAGACCGGAACCACCTGCCGGACACGCCGGAACCACCGGCTCGACCCGCCGGAACGACCGCTGGACATGCAAAATCACCTGCCGGCTACGCCAGAAACACTTGGCGAACATTCCGGAATCACCTGCCGGGCATGCCGAAACCACCTCTCAGATAAGCCAGAACCACGTGCCAATGATCCCGGAAGCACCTGCCGAGCACGCCGGAGCCACCTGCTCGACACGCCAGAACCACCTGCCGGACACGCAAAAATCACCTGCCGGCTACGCCACAACCAGTTGGGGAACACTTCGGAATCACCTGCCGGGCTTGCTGGAACCACCTGCCGGTCATGCCAAAATCACCTGCCAACTACGCCAGTACCACTTGGCGGACACTGTGGAAACACCTGTCGGGCCGGCAGGAACCACATCTCACACGTGCCAGAACCATGTGCATGAGATGCTGGAACCACACCCCGAACAGACGGAAAACACCTGCCAGACCCGTCTGAACAACCTGCCGAGCACGCCGGAGCCACCTGCTCGACTCGCCGGAACCACCTACCTGACCTGCCCAAATCACCAGGCGGGTATGCCAGAACCACTTGGCGGACACTCCGGAATCATCTGCCGGACATGCCGGAACCAGCTCTCAGATACACCAGAACCACGTGCCGGAGACGCCGGAAGCACCTGCCGAGCATGCCGGAGCCACCTGCTCGACTCGCCAGAAACACCTGCCGGACACGCCAAAATCACCTACCGGGTACGCCAGAACCACCTGGCGGACACTCCGAAATCACCTGTCGCGCATGCCGGAACCACCTCTCAGACGTCCCGGAAGCACGTGCCGGACACGCCGGAATCACCTAGCGGACAGACCGGAACCACCTGCCGAGCACGCCGGAGCCACCTGTTCGACTGGCTGGAACCACCTGCCGGACAGGCCAATATTAACTGCTGGCTATGCCAGAACCACCTGGGGGACAGTCCGGGATCACCTGCCAGCCATGGCGGAACCACCTCTCACACGTACCAGAACCACCTGCCGGAGAAGCTGGAAACACGTCCTGGACAGTCTGGAACCACCTGCCGGCCAAGCCTGAACCACCTGCCAAGCACAACGGAACAACCTGCCAGACACGCCAAAATCACCTGCGTGTTATGCCAGAACCACTTGGAGGACTCTCTGGGATGACCTGCCGGGCATGCCGGAACCACCTCTCATACGTGCCAGAACCATGTGGCGGACAGTCCGGAATCACCTGTTGGGCATGCGCAACCACCTCTGAGACGTACCAGAACCACATGCCGTGCAGGCTGGAACCACCTACCGGACAGACCGGAATCACCTTTCGGGCATGCCGGAACCACCTGTCAGATGTGCCAGAAACACGTGCCGGAGACGCCGGAAGCACCTGCCAAGCACGTTGGAATCACCTGCTCAACTCGCCTGAACCACCTGCCGGACATGCCAAAATCACCTGCCGACTATGCCAGAACCACTTGGCGAACACTCCGGAATCACTTGCCGGGCATGCAGGAACCACCTCTCAGACATGCCAGAACCCCGTGCCAATGACCCCGGAAGCACCAGCCGAGCACGCCGGAACCACCTGCTCAACTCGCCTGAACCACCTGCCGGACACGCCAAAATCACCTGCCCGCTACACCAGCACCACTTCGGGGACAAGCCGGAATCACGTGAGGGGCATGCCGGCACAGCCTCTCAGACTGAACCTCGTGCCGGACACCACAGAACCACCTGCCGGACAGACCGGAACCACCTGCCGGACACGCCGGAACCACCGGCTCGACCCGCCGGAACGACCGCTGGACATGCAAAATCACCTGCCGGCTACGCCGGAAACACTTGGCGAACACTCCGGAATCATCTGCCGGGCATGCCGGAACCACCTCTCAGATACGCCAGAACCACGTGCTAATGACCCCGGAAGCACCTGCCGAGCACGCCGGAACCACCTGCTCGACTCGCCAGAACCACCTGCCGGACACGCAAAAATCACCTGCCGGCTACGCCACAACCAGTTGGGGAACACTTCGGAATCACCTGCCGGGCTTGCTGGAACCACCTGCCGGTCATGCCAAAATCACCTGCCAACTACGCCAGTACCACTTGGCGGACACTGTGGAAACACCTGTCGGGCCGGCAGGAACCACATCTCACACGTGCCAGAACCATGTGCATGAGATGCTGGAACCACACCCCGAACAGACGGAAAACACCTGCCAGACCCGTCTGAACAACCTGCCGAGCACGCCGGAGCCACCTGCTCGACTCGCCGGAACCACCTACCTGACATGCCAAAATCACCAGCCGGGTATGCCAGAACCACTTGGCGGACACTCCGGAATCATCTGCCGGACATGCCGGAACCAGCTCTAAGACACACCAGAACCACGTGCCGGAGACGCCGGAAGCACCTGCCGAGCATGCCGGAGCCACCTGCTCGACTCGCCAGAAACACCTGCCGGACACGCCAAAATCACCTGCCGGGTACGCCAGAACCACCTGGCGGACATTCCGAAATCACCTGCCGCGCATGCCGGAACCACCTCTCAGACGTGCCGGAAGCACGTGCCGGACACGCCGGAATCACCTAGCGGACAGACCGGAACCACCTGCCGAGCACGCCGGAGCCACCTGTTCGACTGGCTGGAACCACCTGCCGGACAGGCCAATATTAAC
Organism: Equus caballus; assembly: GCF_041296265.1. Taxonomy (NCBI): domain Eukaryota; kingdom Metazoa; phylum Chordata; class Mammalia; order Perissodactyla; family Equidae; genus Equus; species Equus caballus. The sequence goes on from NC_091710.1 coordinate 5,249,712, forward strand.
TGCTGGCTATGCCAGAACCACCTGGGGGACAGTCCGGGATCACCTGCCAGCCATGGCGGAACCACCTCTCACGCGTACCAGAACCACCTGCCGGAGAAGCTGGAAACACGTCCTGGACAGTCTGGAACCACCTGCCGGCCAAGCCTGAACCACCTGCCAAGCACAACGGAACAACCTGCCAGACACGCCAAAATCACCTGCGTGTTATGCCAGAACCACTTGGAGGACTCTCTGGGATGACCTGCCGGGCATGCCGGAACCACCTCTCAGACGTGCCAGAACAATGTGGCGGACAGTCCGGAATCACCTGTTGGGCATGCGCAACCACCTCTGAGACGTACCAGAACCACATGCCGTGCAGGCTGGAACCACCTACCGGACAGACCGGAATCACCTTTCGGGCATGCCGGAACCACCTGTCAGATGTGCCAGAAACACGTGCCGGAGACGCCGGAAGCACCTGCCAAGCACGTTGGAACCACCTGCTCAACTCGCCTGAACCACCTGCCGGACATGCCAAAATCACCTGCCGACTATGCCAGAACCACTTGGCGAACACTCCGGAATCACTTGCCGGGCATGCAGGAACCACCTCTCAGACATGCCAGAACCCCGTGCCAATGACCCCGGAAGCACCAGCCGAGCACGCCGGAACCACCTGCTCAACTCGCCTGAACCACCTGCCGGACACGCCAAAATCACCTGCCCGCTACACCAGCACCACTTCGGGGACAAGCCGGAATCACGTGAGGGGCATGCCGGCACAGCCTCTCAGACTGAACCTCGTGCCGGACACCACAGAACCACCTGCCGGACAGACCGGAACCACCTGCCGGACACGCCGGAACCACCGGCTCGACCCGCCGGAACGACCGCTGGACATGCAAAATCACCTGCCTGCTACGCCGGAAACACTTGGCGAACACTCCGGAATCACCTGCCGGGCATGCCGGAACCACCTCTCAGATATGCCAGAACCACGTGCCAATGACCCCGGAAGCACCTGCCGAGCACGCCGGAACCACCTGCTCGACTCGCCAGAACCACCTGCCGGACACGCAAAAATCACCTGCCGGCTACGCCACAACCAGTTGGGGAACACTTCGGAATCACCTGCCGGGCTTGCTGGAACCACCTGCCGGTAATGCCAAAATCACCTGCCATCTACGCCAGTACCACTTGGCGGACACTGTGGAAACACCTGTCGGGCCAGCCAGAACAACATCTCACACGTGCCAGAACCATGTGCATGAGATGCTGGAACCACACCCCGAACAGACGGAAAACACCTGCCAGACCCGTCTGAACAACCTGCCGAGCACGCCGGAGCCACCTGCTCGACTCGCCGGAACCACCTACCTGACATGCCCAAATCACCAGCCGGGTATGCCAGAACCACTTGGCGGACACTCCGGAATCATCTGCCGGACATGCCGGAACCAGCTCTCAGACACACCAGAACCACGTGCCGGAGACGCCGGAAGCACCTGCCGAGCATGCCGGAGCCACCTGCTCGACTCGCCAGAAACACCTGCCGGACACGCCAAAATCACCTGCCGGGTACGCCAGAACCACCTGGCGGACACTCCGAAATCACCTGTCGCGCATGCCGGAACCACCTCTCAGACGTGCCGGAAGCACGTGCCGGACACGCCGGAATCACCTAGCGGACAGACCGGAACCACCTGCCGAGCACGCCGGAGCCACCTGTTCGACTGGCTGGAACCACCTGCCGGACAGGCCAATATTAACTGCTGGCTATGCCAGAACCACCTGGGGGACAGTCCGGGATCACCTGCCAGCCATGGCGGAACCACCTCTCACACGTACCAGAACCACCTGCCGGAGAAGCTGGAAACACGTCCTGGACAGTCTGGAACCACCTGCCGGCCAAGCCTGAACCACCTGCCAAGCACAACGGAACAACCTGCCAGACACGCCAAAATCACCTGCATGTTATGCCAGAACCACTTGGAGGACTCTCTGGGATGACCTGCCGGGCATGCCGGAACCACCTCTCAGACGTGCCAGAACCATGTGGCGGACAGTCCGGAATCACCTGTTGGGCATGCGCAACCACCTCTGAGACGTACCAGAACCACATGCCGTGCAGGCTGGAACCACCTACCGGACAGACCGGAATCACCTTTCGGGCATGCCGGAACCACCTGTCAGATGTGCCAGAAACACGTGCCGGAGACGCCGGAAGCACCGGCCAAGCACGTTGGAACCACCTGCTCAACTCGCCTGAACCACCTGCCGGACATGCCAAAATCACCTGCCGACTATGCCAGAACCACTTGGCGAACACTCCGGAATCACTTGCCTGGCATGCAGGAACCACCTCTCAGACATGCCAGAACCCCGTGCCAATGACCCCGGAAGCACCAGCCGAGCACGCCGGAACCACCTGCTCAACTCGCCTGAACCACCTGCCGGACACGCCAAAATCACCTGCCCGCTACACCAGCACCACTTCGGGGACAAGCCGGAATCACGTGAGGGGCATGCCGGCACAGCCTCTCAGACTGAACCTCGTGCCGGACACCACAGAACCACCTGCCGGACAGACCGGAACCACCTGCCGGACACGCCGGAACCACCGGCTCGACCCGCCGGAACGACCGCTGGACATGCAAAATCACCTGCCGGCTACGCCGGAAACACTTGGCGAACACTCCGGAATCACCTGCCGGGCATGCCGGAACCACCTCTCAGATATGCCAGAACCACGTGCCAATGACCCCGGAAGCACCTGCCGAGCACGCCGGAACCACCTGCTCGACTCGCCAGAACCACCTGCCGGACACGCAAAAATCACCTGCCGGCTACGCCACAACCAGTTGGGGAACACTTCGGAATCACCTGCCGGGCTTGCTGGAACCACCTGCCGGTCATGCCAAAATCACCTGTCAACTACGCCAGTACCACTTGGCGGACACTGTGGAAACACCTGTCGGGCCGGCCGGAAGCACATCTCACACGTGCCAGAACCATGTGCATGAGATGCTGGAACCACACCCCGAAAAGACGGAAAACACCTGCCAGACCCGTCTGAACAACCTGCCGAGCATGCCAGAGCCACCTGCTCGACTCGCCGGAACCACCTACCTGACATGCCCAAATCACCAGCCGGGTATGCCAGAACCACTTGGCGGACACTCCGGAATCATCTGCCGGACATGCCGGAACCAGCTCTCAGACACACCAGAACCACGTGCCGGAGACGCCGGAAGCACCTGCCGAGCATGCCGGAGCCACCTGCTCGACTCGCCAGAAACACCTGCCGGACACGCCAAAATCACCTGCCGGGTACGCCAGAACCACCTGGCGGACACTCCGAAATCACCTGTCGCGCATGCCGGAACCACCTCTCAGACGTGCCGGAAGCACGTGCCGGACACGCCGGAATCACCTAGCGGACAGACCGGAACCACCTGCCGAGCACGCCGGAGCCACCTGTTCGACTGGCTGGAACCACCTGCCGGACAGGCCAATATTAACTGCTGGCTATGCCAGAACCACCTGGGGGACAGTCCGGGATCACCTGCCAGCCATGGCGGAACCACCTCTCACACGTACCAGAACCACCTGCCGGAGAAGCTGGAAACACGTCCTCGACAGTCTGGAACCACCTGCCGGCCAAGCCTGAACCACCTGCCAAGCACAACGGAACAACCTGCCAGACACGCCAAAATCACCTGCGTGTTATGCCAGAACCACTTGGAGGACTCTCTGGGATGACCTGCCGGGCATGCCGGAACCACCTCTCAGACGTGCCAGAACCATGTGGCGGACAGTCCGGAATCACCTGTTGGGCATGCGCAACCACCTCTGAGACGTACCAGAACCACATGCCGTGCAGGCTGGAACCACCTACCGGACAGACCGGAATCACCTTTCGGGCATGCCGGAACCACCTGTCAGATGTGCCAGAAACACGTGCCGGAGACGCCAGAAGCACCTGCCAAGCACGTTGGAACCACCTGCTCAACTCGCCTGAACCACCTGCCGGACATGCCAAAATCACCTGCCGACTATGCCAGAACCACTTGGCGAACACTCCGGAATCACTTGCCGGGCATGCAGGAACCACCTCTCAGACATGCCAGAACCCCGTGCCAATGACCCCGGAAGCACCAGCCGAGCACGCCGGAACCACCTGCTCAACTCGCCTGAACCACCTGCCGGACACGCCAAAATCACCTGCCCGCTACACCAGCACCACTTCGGGGACAAGCCGGAATCACGTGAGGGGCATGCCGGCACAGCCTCTCAGACTGAACCTCGTGCCGGACACCACAGAACCACCTGCCGGACAGACCGGAACCACCTGCCGGACACGCCGGAACCACCGGCTCGACCCGCCGGAACGACCGCTGGACATGCAAAATCACCTGCCGGCTACGCCGGAAACACTTGGCGAACACTCCGGAATCACCTGCCGGGCATGCCGGAACCACCTCTCAGATAAGCCAGAACCACGTGCCAATGACCCCGGAAGCACCTGCCGAGCACGCCGGAACCACCTGCTCGACTCGCCAGAACCACCTGCCGGACACGCAAAAATCACCTGCCGGCTACGCCACAACCAGTTGGGGAACACTTCGGAATCACCTGCCGGGCTTGCTGGAACCACCTGCCGGTCATGCCAAAATCACCTGCCAACTACGCCAGTACCACTTGGCGGACACTGTGGAAACACCTGTCGGGCCGGCCGGAACCACATCTCAGACGTGCCAGAAACATGTGCATGACATGCAGGATCCACACCCCGAATAGACGGAAAACACCTGCCAGACCCGTCTGAACAACCTGCCGAAAACGCCGGAGCCACCTGCTCGACTCGCCGGAACCACCTACCTGACATGCCCAAATCACCAGCCGGGTATGCCAGAACCACTTGGCGGACACTCCGGAATCATCTGCCGGACATGCCGGAACCAGCTCTCAGACACACCAGAACCACGTGCCGGAGACGCCGGAAGCACCTGCCGAGCATGCCGGAGCCACCTGCTCGACTCGCCAGAAACACCTGCCGGACACGCCAATATCACCTGCCGGGTACGCCAGAACCACCTGGCGGACACTCCGAAATCACCTGCCGCGCATGCTGGAACCACCTCTCAGACGTGCCGGAAGCACGTGCCGGACACGCCGGAAACACCTAGCGGACAGACCGGAACCACCTGCCGAGCACGCCGGAGCCACCTGTTCGACTGGCTGGAACCACCTGCCGGACAGGCCAATATCAACTGCTGGCTATGCCAGAACCACCTGGGGGACAGTCCGGGATCACCTGCCAGCCATGGCGGAACCACCTCTCACACGTACCAGAACCACCTGCCGGAGAAGCTGGAAACACGTCCTGGACAGTCTGGAACCACCTGCCGGCCAAGCCTGAACCACCTGCCAAGCACAACGGAACAACCTGCCAGACACGCCAAAATCACCTGCGTGTTATGCCAGAACCACTTGGAGGACTCTCTGGGATGACCTGCCGGGCATGCCGGAACCACCTCTGCAACGTGCCAGAACCATGTGGCGGACAGTCCGGAATCACCTGTTGGGCATACGCAACCACCTCTGAGACGTACCAGAACCACATGCCGTGCACGCCGGAACCACCTACCGGACAGACCGGAATCAAATTTTGGGCATGCCGGAACCACCTGTCAGATGTTCCAGAAACCGGTGCCGCAGACGCCGGAAGCACCTGCCGAGCACGTAGCAACCACCTGCTCAACTCGCCTGAACCACCTGCCGGACACGCCAAAATCACCTGCCCGCTACACCAGCACCACTTCGGGGACAAGCCGGAATCACGTGAGGGGCATGCCTGCACAGCCTCTCAGACTGAACCTCGTGCCGGACACCACAGAACCACCTGCCGGACAGACCGGAACCACCTGCCGGACACGCCGGAACCACCGGCTCGACCCGCCGGAACGACCGCTGGACATGCAAAATCACCTGCCGGCTACGCCAGAAAGACTTGGCGAACATTCCGGAATCACCTGCCGGGCATGCCGGAACCACCTCTCAGATAAGCCAGAACCACGTGCCAATGATCCCGGAAGCACCTGCCGAGCACGCCGGAGCCACCTGCTCGACACGCCAGAACCACCTGCCGGACACGCAAAAATCACCTGCCGGCTACGCCACAACCAGTTGGGGAACACTTCGGAATCACCTGCCGGGCTTGCTGGAACCACCTGCCGGTCATGCCAAAATCACCTGCCAACTACGACAGTACCACTTGGCGGACACTGTGGAAACACCTGTCGGGCCGGCAGGAACCACATCTCACACGTGCCAGAACCATGTGCATGAGATGCTGGAACCACACCCCGAACAGACGGAAAACACCTGCCAGACCCGTCTGAACAACCTGCCGAGCACGCCAGAGCCACCTGCTCGACTCGCCAGAAACACCTGCCGGACACGCCAAAATCACCTGCCGGGTACGCCAGAACCACCTGGCGGACACTCCGAAATCACCTGCCGCGCATGCTGGAACCACCTCTCAGACGTGCCGGACACGCCGGAAACACCTAGCGGACAGACCGGAACCACCTGCCGAGCACGCCGGAGCCACCTGTTCGACTGGCTGGAACCACCTGCCGGACAGGCCAATATTAACTGCTGGCTATGCCAGAACCACCTGGGGGACAGTCCGGGATCACCTGCCAGCCATGGCGGAACCACCTCTCACACGTACCAGAACCACCTGCCGGAGAAGCTGGAAACACGTCCTGGACAGTCTGGAACCACCTGCCGGCCAAGCCTGAACCACCTGCCAAGCACAACGGAACCACCTGCCGGACATGCCAAAATCACCTGCCGACTATGCCAGAACCACTTGGCGAACACTCCGGAATCACTTGCCGGGCATGCAGGAACCACCTCTCAGACATGCCAGAACCCCGTGCCAATGACCCCGGAAGCACCAGCCGAGCACGCCGGAACCACCTGCTCAACTCGCCTGAACCACCTGCCGGACACGCCAAAATCACCTGCCCGCTACACCAGCACCACTTCGGGGACAAGCCGGAATCACGTGAGGGGCATGCCGGCACAGCCTCTCAGACTGAACCTCGTGCCGGACACCACAGAACCACCTGCCGGACAGACCGGAACCACCTGCCGGACACGCCGGAACCACCGGCTCGACCCGCCGGAACGACCGCTGGACATGCAAAATCACCTGCCGGCTACGCCGGAAACACTTGGCGAACATTCCGGAATCACCTGCCGGGCATGCCGGAACCACCTCTCAGATATGCCAGAACCACGTGCCAATGACCCCGGAAGCACCTGCCGAGCACGCCGGAACCACCTGCTCGACTCGCCAGAACCACCTGCCGGACACGCAAAAATCACCTGCCGGCTACACCAGCACCACTTCGGGGACAAGCCGGAATCACGTGAGGGGCATGCCGGCACAGCCTCTCAGACTGAACCTCGTGCCGGACACCACAGAACCACCTGCCGGACAGACCGGAACCACCTGCCGGCTACGCCACAACCAGTTGGGGAACACTTCGGAATCACCTGCCGGGCTTGCTGGAACCACCTGCCGGTCATGCCAAAATCACCTGCCAACTACGCCAGTACCACTTGGCGGACACTGTGGAAACACCTGTCGGGCCGGCCGGAACCACATCTCAGGCGTGCCAGAACCATGTGCATGAGAAATAGGAACCACACCCCGAATAGACGGAAAACACCTGCCAGACCCGTCTGAACAACCTGCCGAGCACGCCGGAGCCACCTGCTCGACTCGCCGGAACCACCTACCTGACATGCCAAAATCACCAGCCGGGTATGCCAGAACCACTTGGCGGACACTCCGGAATCATCTGCCGGACATGCCGGAACCAGCTCTCAGACACACCAGAACCACGTGCCGGAGACGCCGGAAGCACCTGCCGAGCATGCCGGAGCCACCTGCTCGACTCGCCAGAAACACCTGCCGGACACGCCAAAATCACCTGCCGGGTACGCCAGAACCACCTGGCGGACACTCCGAAATCACCTGTCGCGCATGCCGGAACCACCTCTCAGACGTGCCGGAAGCACGTGCCGGACACGCCGCAATCACCTACCGGACAGACCGGAACCACCTGCCGAGCACGCCGGAGCCACCTGTTCGACTGGCTGGAACCACCTGCCGGACAGGCCAATATTAACTGCTGGCTATGCCAGAACCACCTGGGGGACAGTCCGGGATCACCTGCCAGCCATGGCGGAACCACCTCTCACACGTACCAGAACCACCTGCCGGAGAAGCTGGAAACACGTCCTGGACAGTCTGGAACCACCTGCCGGCCAAGCCTGAACCACCTGCCAAGCACAACGGAACAACCTGCCAGACACGCCAAAATCACCTGCGTGTTATGCCAGAACCACTTGGAGGACTCTCTGGGATGACCTGCCGGGCATGCCGGAACCACCTCTCAGACGTGCCAGAACCATGTGGCGGACAGTCCGGAATCACCTGTTGGGCATGCGCAACCACCTCTGAGACGTACCAGAACCACATGCCGTGCAGGCTGGAACCACCTACCGGACAGACCGGAATCACCTTTCGGGCATGCCGGAACCACCTGTCAGATGTGCCAGAAACACGTGCCGGAGACGCCGGAAGCACCTGCCAAGCACGTTGGAACCACCTGCTCAACTCGCCTGAACCACCTGCCGGACATGCCAAAATCACCTGCCGACTATGCCAGAACCACTTGGCGAACACTCCGGAATCACTTGCCGGGCATGCAGGAACCACCTCTCAGACATGCCAGAACCCCGTGCCAATGACCCCGGAAGCACCAGCCGAGCACGCCGGAACCACCTGCTCAACTCGCGTGAACCACCTGCCGGACACACCGAAATCACCTGCCCGCTACACCAGCACCACTTCGGGGACAAGCCGGAATCACGTGAGGGGCATGCCGGCACAGCCTCTCAGACTGAACCTCGTGCCGGACACCACAGAACCACCTGCCGGACAGACCGGAACCACCTGCCGGACACGCCGGAACCACCGGCTCGACCCGAAGGAACGACCGCGGGACATGCAAAATCACCTGCCGGCTACGCCGGAAACACTTGGCGAACACTCCGGAATCACCTGCCGGGCATGCCCGAACCACCTCTCAGATATGCCAGAACCACGTGCCAATGACCCCGGAAGCACCTGCCGAGCACGCCGGAACCACCTGCTCGACTCGCCAGAACCACCTGCCGGACACGCAAAAATCACCTGCCAGCTACGCCACAACCAGTTGGGGAACACTTCGGAATCACCTGCCGGGCTTGCTGGAACCACCTGCCGGTCATGCCAAAATCACCTGCCAACTACGCCAGTACCACTTGGCGGACACTGTGGAAACACCTGTCGGGCCGGCCGGAACCACATCTCACACGTGCCAGAACCATGTGCATGAGATGCTGGAACCACACCCCGAACAGACGGAAAACACCTGCCAGACCCGTCTGAACAACCTGCCGAGCACGCCGGAGCCACCTGCTCGACTCGCCGGAACCACCTACCTGACATGCCCAAATCACCAGCCGGGTATGCCAGAACCACTTGGCGGACACTCCGGAATCATCTGCCGGACATGCCGGAACCAGCTCTCAGACACACCAGAACCACGTGCCGGAGACGCCGGAAGCACCTGCCGAGCATGCCGGAGCCACCTGCTCGACTCGCCAGAAACACCTGCCGGACACGCCAAAATCACCTGCCGGGTACGCCAGAACCACCTGGCGGACACTCCGAAATCACCTGTCGCGCATGCCGGAACCACCTCTCAGACGTGCCGGAAGCACGTGCCGGACACGCCGGAATCACCTACCGGACAGACCGGAACCACCTGCCGAGCACGCCGGAGCCACCTGTTCGACTGGCTGGAACCACCTGCCGAACAGGCCAATATTAACTGCTGGCTATGCCAGAACCACCTGGGGGACAGTCCGGGATCACCTGCCAGCCATGGCGGAACCACCTCTCACACGTACCAGAACCACCTGCCGGAGAAGCTGGAAACACGTCCTGGACAGTCTGGAACCACCTGCCGGCCAAGCCTGAACCACCTGCCAAGCACAACGGAACAACCTGCCAGACACGCCAAAATCACCTGCGTGTTATGCCAGAACCACTTGGAGGACTCTCTGGGATGACCTGCCGGGCATGCCGGAACCACCTCTCAGACGTGCCAGAACCATGTGGCGGACAGTCCGGAATCACCTGTTGGGCATGCGCAACCACCTCTGAGACGTACCAGAACCACATGCCGTGCAGGCTGAAACCACCTACCGGACAGACCGGAATCACCTTTCGGGCATGCCGGAACCACCTGTCAGATGTGCCAGAAACACGTGCCGGAGACGCCGGAAGCACCGGCCAAGCACGTTGGAACCACCTGCTCAACTCGCCTGAACCACCTGCCGGACATGCCAAAATCACCTGCCGACTATGCCAGAACCACTTGGCGAACACTCCGGAATCACTTGCCGGGCATGCAGGAACCACCTCTCAGACATGCCAGAACCCCGTGCCATTGACCCCGGAAGCACCAGCCGAGCACGCCGGAACCACCTGCTCAACTCGCCTGAACCACCTGCCGGACACACCAAAATCACCTGCCCGCTACACCAGCACCACTTCGGGGACAAGCCGGAATCACGTGAGGGGCATGCCGGCACAGCCTCTCAGACTGAACCTCGTGCCGGACACCACAGAACCACCTGCCGGGCAGACCGGAACCACCTGCCGGACACGCCGGAACCACCGGCTCGACCCGCCGGAACGACCGCTGGACATGCAAAATCACCTGCCGGCTACGCCGGAAACACTTGGCGAACACTCCGGAATCACCTGCCGGGCATGCCGGAACCACCTCTCAGATATGCCAGAACCACGTGCCAATGACGCCGGAAGCACCTGCTGAGCACGCCGGAACCACCTGCTCGACTCGCCAGAACCACCTGCCGGACACGCAAAAATCACCTGCCGGCTACGCCACAACCAGTTGGGGAACACTTCGGAATCACCTGCCGGGCTTGCTGGAACCACCTGCCGGTCATGCCAAAATCACCTGCCAACTACGCCAGTACCACTTGGCGGACACTGTGGAAACACCTGTCGGGCCGGCAGGAACCACATCTCACACGTGCCAGAACCATGTGCATGAGATGCTGGAACCACACCCCGAACAGACGGAAAACACCTGCCAGACCCGTCTGAACAACCTGCCGAGCACGCCGGAGCCACCTGCTCGACTCGCCAGAAACACCTGCCGGACACGCCAAAATCACCTGCCGGGTACGCCAGAACCACCTGGCGGACACTCCGAAATCACCTGTCGCGCATGCCGGAACCACCTCTCAGACGTGCCGGAAGCACGTGCCGGACACGCCGGAATCACCTAGCGGACAGACCGGAACCACCTGCCGAGCACGCCGGAGCCACCTGTTCGACTGGCTGGAACCACCTGCCGGACAGGCCAATATTAACTGCTGGCTATGCCAGAACCACCTGGGGGACAGTACGGGATCACCTGCCAGCCATGGCGGAACCACCTCTCACACGTACCAGAACCACCTGCCGGAGAAGCTGGAAACACGTCCTGGACAGTCTGGAACCACCTGCCGGCCAAGCCTGAACCACCTGCCAAGCACAACGGAACAACCTGCCAGACACGCCAAAATCACCTGCGTGTTATGCCAGAACCACTTGGAGGACTCTCTGGGATGACCTGCCGGGCATGCCGGAACCACCTCTCAGACGTGCCAGAACCATGTGGCGGACAGTCCGGAATCACCTGTTGGGCATGCGCAACCACCTCTGAGACGTACCAGAACCACATGCCGTGCAGGCTGGAACCACCTACCGGACAGACCGGAATCACCTTTCGGGCATGCCGGAACCACCTGTCAGATGTGCCAGAAACACGTGCCGGAGACGCCGGAAGCACCTGCCAAGCACGTTGGAACCACCTGCTCAACTCGCCTGAACCACCTGCCGGACATGCCAAAATCACCTGCCGACTATGCCAGAACCACTTGGCGAACACTCCGGAATCACTTGCCGGGCATGCAGGAACCACATCTCAGACATGCCAGAACCCCGTGCCAATGACCCCGGAAGCACCAGCCGAGCACGCCGGAACCACCTGCTCAACTCGCCTGAACGACCTGCCGGACACGCCGAAATCACCTGCCCGCTACACCAGCACCACTTCGGGGACAAGCCGGAATCACGTGAGGGGCATGCCTGCACAGCCTCTCAGACTGAACCTCGTGCCGGACACCACAGAACCACCTGCCGGACAGACCGGAACCACCTGCCGGACACGCCGGAACCACCGGCTCGACCCGCCGGAACGACCGCTGGACATGCAAAATCACCTGCCGGCTACGCCGGAAACACTTGGCGAACACTCCGGAATCATCTGCCGGGCATGCCGGAACCACCTCTCAGATATGCCAGAACCACGTGCCAATGACCCCGGAAGCACCTGCCGAGCACGCCGGAACCACCTGCTCGACTCGCCAGAACCACCTGCCGGACACGCAAAAATCACCTGCCGGCTACGCCACAACCAGTTGGGGAACACTTCGGAATCACCTGCCGGGCTTGCTGGAACCACCTGCCGGTCATGCCAAAATCACCTGCCAACTACGCCAGTACCACTTGGCGGACACTGTGGAAACACCTGTCGGGCCGGCCGGAACCACATCTCACACGTGCCAGAACCATGTGCATGAGATGCTGGAACCACACCCCGAACAGACGGAAAACACCTGCCAGACCCGTCTGAACAAACTGCCGAGCACGCCGGAGCCACCTGCTCGACTCGCCGGAACCACCTACCTGACATGCCCAAATCACCAGCCGGGTATGCCAGAACCACTTGGCGGACACTCCGGAATCATCTGCCGGACATGCCGGAACCAGCTCTCAGACACACCAGAACCACGTGCCGGAGACGCCGGAAGCAACTGCCGAGCATGCCGGAGCCACCTGCTCGACTCGCCAGAAACACCTGCCGGACACGCCAAAATCACCTGCCGGGTACGCCAGAACCACCTGGCGGACACTCCGAAATCACCTGTCGCGCATGCCGGAACCACCTCTCAGACGTGCCGGAAGCACGTGCCGGACACGCCGGAAACACCTACCGGACAGACCGGAACCACCTGCCGAGCACGCCGGAGCCACCTGTTCGACTGGCTGGAACCACCTGCCGGACAGGCCAATATTAACTGCTGGCTATGCCAGAACCACCTGGGGGACAGTCCGGGATCACCTGCCAGCCATGGCGGAACCACCTCTCACACGTACCAGAACCACCTGCCGGAGAAGCTGGAAACACGTCCTGGACAGTCTGGAACCACCTGCCGGCCAAGCCTGAACCACCTGCCAAGCACAACGGAACAACCTGCCAGACACGCCAAAATCACCTGCGTGTTATGCCAGAACCACTTGGAGGACTCTCTGGGATGACCTGCCGGGCATGCCGGAACCACCTCTCAGACGTGCCAGAACCATGTGGCGGACAGTCCGGAATCACCTGTTGGGCATGCGCAACCACCTCTGAGACGTACCAGAACCACATGTCGTGCAGGCTGGAACCACCTACCGGACAGACCGGAATCACCTTTCGGGCATGCCGGAACCACCTGTCAGATGTGCCAGAAACACGTGTCGGAGACGCCGGAAGCACCTGCCAAGCACGTTGGAACCACCTGCTCAACTCGCCTGAACCACCTGCCGGACATGCCAAAATCACCTGCCGACTATGCCAGAACCACTTGGCGAACACTCCGGAATCACTTGCCGGGCATGCAGGAACCACCTCTCAGATATGCCAGAACCCCGTGCCCATGACCCCGGAAGCACCAGCCGAGCATCCCGGAACCACCTGCTCAACTCGCCTGAACCACATGCCGGATACGCAAAAATCACCTGCCCGCTACACCAGCACCACTTCGGGGACAAGCCGGAATCACGTGAGGGGCATGCCTGCACAGCCTCTCAGACTGAACCTCGTGCCGGACACCACAGAACCACCTGCCGGACAGACCGGAACCACCTGCCGGACACGCCGGAACCACCGGCTCGACCCGCCGGAACGACCGCTGGACATGCAAAATCACCTGCCGGCTACGCCGGAAACACTTGGCGAACACTCCGGAATCATCTGCCGGGCATGCCGGAACCACCTCTCAGATATGCCAGAACCACGTGCCAATGACCCCGGAAGCACCTGCCGAGCACGCCGGAACCACCTGCTCGACTCGCCAGAACCACCTGCCGGACACGCAAAAATCACCTGCCGGCTACGCCACAACCAGTTGGGGAACACTTCGGAATCACCTGCCGGGCTTGCTGGAACCACCTGCCGGTCATGCCAAAATCACCTGCCAACTACGCCAGTACCACTTGGCGGACACTGTGGAAACACCTGTCGGGCCGGCCGGAACCACATCTCACACGTGCCAGAACCATGTGCATGAGATGCTGGAACCACACCCCGAACAGACGGAAAACACCTGCCAGACCCGTCTGAACAACCTGCCGAGCACGCCGGAGCCACCTGCTCGACTCGCCAGAAACACCTGTCGGACACGCCAAAATCACCTGCCGGGCATGCCGGAACCACCTCTCAGATATGCCAGAACCACGTGCCAATGACCCTGGAAGCACCTGCCGAGCACGCCGGAACCACCTGCTCGACTCGGCAGAACCACCTGCCGGACACGCCAAAATCACCTGCCCGCTACACCAGCACCACTTCGGGGACAAGCCGGAATCACGTGAGGGGCATGCCGGCACAGCCTCTCAGACTGAACCTCGTGCCGGACACCACAGAACCACCTGCCGGACAGACCGGAACCACCTGCCGGACACGCCGGAACCACCGGCTCGACCCGCCGGAACGACCGCTGGACATGCAAAATCACCTGCCGGCTACGCCGGAAACACTTGGCGAACACTCCGGAATCACCTGCCGGGCATGCCGGAACCACCTCTCAGATATGCCAGAACCACGTGCCAATGACCCTGGAAGCACCTGCCGACCATGCCGGAACCACCTGCTCGACTCGCCAGAACCACCTGCCGGACACGCAAAAATCACCTGCCGGCTACGCCACAACCAGTTGGGGAACACTTCGGAATCACCTGCCGGGTTTGCTGGAACCACCTGCCGGTCATGCCAAAATCACCTGCCAACTACGCCAGTACCACTTGGCGGACACTGTGGAAACACCTGTCGGGCCGGCCGGAACCACATCTCAGACGTGCCAGAACCATGTGCATGAGATGCAGGAACCACACCCCGAATAGACGGAAAACACCTGCCAGACCCGTCTGAACAAACTGCCGAGCACGCCGGAGCCACCTGCTCGACTCGCCGGAACCACCTACCTGACATGCCCAAATCACCAGCCGGGTATGCCAGAACCACTTGGCGGACACTCCGGAATCATCTGCCGGACATGCCGGAACCAGCTCTCAGACACACCAGAACCACGTGCCGGAGACGCCGGAAGCAACTGCCGAGCATGCCGGAGCCACCTGCTCGACTCGCCAGAAACACCTGCCGGACACGCCAAAATCACCTGCCGGGTACGCCAGAACCACCTGGCGGACACTCCGAAATCACCTGTCGCGCATGCCGGAACCACCTCTCAGACGTGCCGGAAGCACGTGCCGGACACGCCGGAAACACCTACCGGACAGACCGGAACCACCTGCCGAGCACGCCGGAGCCACCTGTTCGACTGGCTGGAACCACCTGCCGGACAGGCCAATATTAACTGCTGGCTATGCCAGAACCACCTGGGGGACAGTCCGGGATCACCTGCCAGCCATGGCGGAACCACCTCTCACACGTACCAGAACCACCTGCCGGAGAAGCTGGAAACACGTCCTGGACAGTCTGGAACCACCTGCCGGCCAAGCCTGAACCACCTGCCAAGCACAACGGAACAACCTGCCAGACACGCCAAAATCACCTGCGTGTTATGCCAGAACCACTTGGAGGACTCTCTGGGATGACCTGCCGGGCATGCCGGAACCACCTCTCAGACGTGCCAGAACCATGTGGCGGACAGTCCGGAATCACCTGTTGGGCATGCGCAACCACCTCTGAGACGTACCAGAACCACATGCCGTGCAGGCTGGAACCACCTACCGGACAGACCGGAATCACCTTTCGGGCATGCCGGAACCACCTGTCAGATGTGCCAGAAACACGTGTCGGAGACGCCGGAAGCACCTGCCAAGCACGTTGGAACCACCTGCTCAACTCGCCTGAACCACCTGCCGGACATGCCAAAATCACCTGCCGACTATGCCAGAACCACTTGGCGAACACTCCGGAATCACTTGCCGGGCATGCAGGAACCACCTCTCAGACATGCCAGAACCCCGTGCCCATGACCCCGGAAGCACCAGACGAGCATCCCGGAACCACCTGCTCAACTCGCCTGAACCACATGCCGGATACGCAAAAATCACCTGCCCGCTACACCAGCACCACTTCGGGGACAAGCCGGAATCACGTGAGGGGCATGCCTGCACAGCCTCTCAGACTGAACCTCGTGCCGGACACCACAGAACCACCTGCCGGACAGACCGGAACCACCTGCCGGACACGCCGGAACCACCGGCTCGACCCGCCGGAACGACCGCTGGACATGCAAAATCACCTGCCGGCTACGCCGGAAACACTTGGCGAACACTCCGGAATCATCTGCCGGGCATGCCGGAACCACCTCTCAGATATGCCAGAACCACGTGCCAATGACCCCGGAAGCACCTGCCGAGCACGCCGGAACCACCTGCTCGACTCGCCAGAACCACCTGCCGGACACGCAAAAATCACCTGCCGGCTACGCCACAACCAGTTGGGGAACACTTCGGAATCACCTGCCGGGCTTGCTGGAACCACCTGCCGGTCATGCCAAAATCACCTGCCAACTACGCCAGTACCACTTGGCGGACACTGTGGAAACACCTGTCGGGCCGGCCGGAACCACATCTCACACGTGCCAGAACCATGTGCATGAGATGCTGGAACCACACCCCGAACAGACGGAAAACACCTGCCAGACCCGTCTGAACAACCTGCCGAGCACGCCGGAGCCACCTGCTCGACTCGCCAGAAACACCTGTCGGACATGCCAAAATCACCTGCCGGGCATGCCGGAACCACCTCTCAGATATGCCAGAACCACGTGCCAATGACCCTGGAAGCACCTGCCGAGCACGCCGGAACCACCTGCTCGACTCGGCAGAACCACCTGCCGGACACGCCAAAATCACCTGCCCGCTACACCAGCACCACTTCGGGGACAAGCCGGAATCACGTGAGGGGCATGCCGGCACAGCCTCTCAGACTGAACCTCGTGCCGGACACCACAGAACCACCTGCCGGACAGACCGGAACCACCTGCCGGACACGCCGGAACCACCGGCTCGACCCGCCGGAACGACCGCTGGACATGCAAAATCACCTGCCGGCTACGCCGGAAACACTTGGCGAACACTCCGGAATCACCTGCCGGGCATGCCGGAACCACCTCTCAGATATGCCAGAACCACGTGCCAATGACCCTGGAAGCACCTGCCGACCATGCCGGAACCACCTGCTCGACTCGCCAGAACCACCTGCCGGACACGCAAAAATCACCTGCCGGCTACGCCACAACCAGTTGGGGAACACTTCGGAATCACCTGCCGGGTTTGCTGGAACCACCTGCCGGTCATGCCAAAATCACCTGCCAACTACGCCAGTACCACTTGGCGGACACTGTGGAAACACCTGTCGGGCCGGCCGGAACCACATCTCAGACGTGCCAGAACCATGTGCATGAGATGCAGGAACCACACCCCGAATAGACGGAAAACACCTGCCAGACCCGTCTGAACAAACTGCCGAGCACGCCGGAGCCACCTGCTCGACTCGCCGGAACCACCTACCTGACATGCCCAAATCACCAGCCGGGTATGCCAGAACCACTTGGCGGACACTCCGGAATCATCTGCCGGACATGCCGGAACCAGCTCTCAGACACACCAGAACCACGTGCCGGAGACGCCGGAAGCAACTGCCGAGCATGCCGGAGCCACCTGCTCGACTCGCCAGAAACACCTGCCGGACACGCCAAAATCACCTGCCGGGTACGCCAGAACCACCTGGCGGACACTCCGAAATCACCTGTCGCGCATGCCGGAACCACCTCTCAGACGTGCCGGAAGCACGTGCCGGACACGCCGGAAACACCTACCGGACAGACCGGAACCACCTGCCGAGCACGCCGGAGCCACCTGTTCGACTGGCTGGAACCACCTGCCGGACAGGCCAATATTAACTGCTGGCTATGCCAGAACCACCTGGGGGACAGTCCGGGATCACCTGCCAGCCATGGCGGAACCACCTCTCACACGTACCAGAACCACCTGCCGGAGAAGCTGGAAACACGTCCTCGACAGTCTGGAACCACCTGCCGGCCAAGCCTGAACCACCTGCCAAGCACAACGGAACAACCTGCCAGACACGCCAAAATCACCTGCGTGTTATGCCAGAACCACTTGGAGGACTCTCTGGGATGACCTGCCGGGCATGCCGGAACCACCTCTCAGACGTGCCAGAACCATGTGGCGGACAGTCCGGAATCACCTGTTGGGCATGCGCAACCACCTCTGAGACGTACCAGAACCACATGCCGTGCAAGCTGGAACCACCTACCGGACAGACCGGAATCACCTTTCGGGCATGCCGGAACCACCTGTCAGATGTGCCAGAAACACGTGTCGGAGACGCCGGAAGCACCTGCCAAGCACGTTGGAACCACCTGCTCAACTCGCCTGAACCACCTGCCGGACATGCCAAAATCACCTGCCGACTATGCCAGAACCACTTGGCGAACACTCCGGAATCACTTGCCGGGCATGCAGGAACCACCTCTCAGACATGCCAGAACCCCGTGCCCATGACCCCGGAAGCACCAGCCGAGCATCCCGGAACCACCTGCTCAACTCGCCTGGACCACATGCCGGATACGCAAAAATCACCTGCCCGCTACACCAGCACCACTTCGGGGACAAGCCGGAATCACGTGAGGGGCATGCCTGCACAGCCTCTCAGACTGAACCTCGTGCCGGACACCACAGAACCACCTGCCGGACAGACCGGAACCACCTGCCGGACACGCCGGAACCACCGGCTCGACCCGCCGGAACGACCGCTGGACATGCAAAATCACCTGCCGGCTACGCCGGAAACACTTGGCGAACACTCCGGAATCACCTGCCGGGCATGCCGGAACCACCTCTCAGATATGCCAGAACCACGTGCCAATGACCCCGGAAGCACCTGCATAGCACGCCGGAACCACCTGCTCGACTCGCCAGAACCACCTGCCGGACACGCAAAAATCACCTGCCGGCTACGCCACAACCAGTTGGGGAACACTTCGGAATCACCTGCCGGGCTTGCTGGAACCACCTGCCGGTCATGCCAAAATCACCTGCCAACTACGCCAGTACCACTTGGCGGACACTGTGGAAACACCTGTCGGGCCGGCCGGAACCACATCTCACACGTGCCAGAACCATGTGCATGAGATGCTGGAACCACACCCCGAACAGACGGAAAACACCTGCCAGACCCGTCTGAACAACCTGCCGAGCACGCCGGAGCCACCTGCTCGACTCGCCGGAACCACCTATCTGACATGCCCAAATCACCAGCCGGGTATGCCAGAACCACTTGGCGGACACTCCGGAATCATCTGCCGGACATGCCGGAACCAGCTCTCAGACACAGCAGAACCACATGCCGGAGACGCCGGAAGCACCTGCCGAGCATGCCGGAGCCACCTGCTCGACTCGCCAGAAACACCTGCCGGACACGCCAAAATCACCTGCCGGGTACGCCAGAACCACCTGGCGGACACTCCGAAATCACCTGTCGCGCATGCCGGAACCACCTCTCAGACGTGCCGGAAGCACGTGCCGGACACGCTGGAATCACCTAGCGGACAGACCGGAACCACCTGCCGAGCACGCCGGAGCCACCTGTTCGACTGGCTGGAACCACCTGCCGGACAGGCCAATATTAACTGCTGGCTATGCCAGAACCACCTGGGGGACAGTCCGGGATCACCTGCCAGCCATGGCGGAACCACCTCTCACATGTACCAGAACCACCTGCCGGAGAAGCTGGAAACACGTCCTGGACAGTCTGGAACCACCTGCCGGCCAAGCCTGAACCACCTGCCAAGCACAACGGAACAACCTGCCAGACACGCCAAAATCACCTGCGTGTTATGCCAGAACCACTTGGAGGACTCTCTGGGATGACCTGCCGGGCATGCCGGAACCACCTCTCAGACGTGCCAGAACCATGTGGCGGACAGTCCGGAATCACCTGTTGGGCATGCGCAACCACCTCTGAGACGTACCAGAACCACATGCCGTGCAGGCTGGAACCACCTGCCGGACAGACCGGAATCACCTTTCGGGCATGCCGGAACCACCTGTCAGATGTGCCAGAAACACGTGCCGGAGACGCCGGAAGCACCTGCCAAGCACGTTGGAACCACCTGCTCAACTCGCCTGAACCACCTGCCGGACATGCCAAAATCACCTGCCGACTATGCCAGAACCACTTGGCGAACACTCCGGAATCACTTGCCGGGCATGCAGGAACCACCTCTCCGACATGCCAGAACCCCGTGCCAATGACACCGGAAGCACCAGCCGAGCACGCCGGAACCACCTGCTCAACTCGCCTGAACCACCTGCCGGACACGCCAAAATCACCTGCCCGCTACACCAGCACCACTTCGGGGACAAGCCGGAATCACGTGAGGGGCATGCCGGCACAGCCTCTCAGACTGAACCTCGTGCCGGACACCACAGAACCACCTGCCGGACAGACCGGAACCACCTGCCGGACACGCCGGAACCACCGGCTCGACCCGCCGGAACGACCGCTGGACATGCAAAATCACCTGCCGGCTACGCCAGAAAGACTTGGCGAACATTCCGGAATCACCTGCCGGGCATGCCGGAACCACCTCTCAGATAAGCCAGAACCACGTGCCAATGATCCCGGAAGCACCTGCCGAGCACGCCGGAGCCACCTGCTCGACGCGCCAGAACCACCTGCCGGACACGCAAAAATCACCTGCCGGCTACGCCACAACCAGTTGGGGAACACTTCGGAATCACCTGCCGGGCTTGCTGGAACCACCTGCCGGTCATGCCAAAATCACCTGCCAACTACGACAGTACCACTTGGCGGACACTGTGGAAACACCTGTCGGGCCGGCAGGAACCACATCTCACACGTGCCAGAACCATGTGCATGAGATGCTGGAACCACACCCCGAACAGACGGAAAACACCTGCCAGACCCGTCTGAACAACCTGCCGAGCACGCCAGAGCCACCTGCTCGACTCACCAGAAATACCTGCCGGACACGCCAAAATCACCTGCCGGGTACGCCAGAACCACCTGGCGGACACTCCGAAATCACCTGCCGCGCATGCTGGAACCACCTCTCAGACGTGCCGGAAGCACGTGCCGGACACGCCGGAAACACCTAGCGGACAGACCGGAACCACCTGCCGAGCACGCCGGAGCCACCTGTTCGACTGGCTGGAACCACCTGCCGGACAGGCCAATATTAACTGCTGGCTATGCCAGAACCACCTGGGGGACAGTCCGGGATCACCTGCCAGCCATGGCGGAACCACCTCTCACACGTACCAGAACCACCTGCCGGAGAAGCTGGAAACACGTCCTCGACAGTCTGGAACCACCTGCCGGCCAAGCCTGAACCACCTGCCAAGCACAACGGAACAACCTGCCAGACACGCCAAAATCACCTGCGTGTTATGCCAGAACCACTTGGAGGACTCTCTGGGATGACCTGCCGGGCATGCCGGAACCACCTCTCAGACGTGCCAGAACCATGTGGCGGACAGTCCGGAATCACCTGTTGGGCATGCGCAACCACCTCTGAGACGTACCAGAACCACATGCCGTGCAGGCTGGAACCACCTACCGGACAGACCGGAATCACCTTTCGGGCATGCCGGAACCACCTGTCAGATGTGCCAGAAACACGTGCCGGAGACGCCGGAAGCACCTGCCAAGCACGTTGGAACCACCTGCTCAACTCGCCTGAACCACCTGCCGGACATGCCAAAATCACCTGTCGACTATGCCAGAACCACTTGGCGAACACTCCGGAATCACTTGCCGGGCATGCAGGAACCACCTCTCAGACATGCCAGAACCCCGTGCCAATGACCCCGGAAGCACCAGCCGAGCACGCCGGAACCACCTGCTCAACTCGCCTGAACCACCTGCCGGACACACCGAAATCACCTGCCCGCTACACCAGCACCACTTCGGGGACAAGCCGGAATCACGTGAGGGGCATGCCGGCACAGCCTCTCAGACTGAACCTCGTGCCGGACACCACAGAACCACCTGCCGGACAGACCGGAACCACCTGCCGGACACGCCGGAACCACCGGCTCGACCCGCAGGAACGACCGCGGGACATGCAAAATCACCTGCCGGCTACGCCGGAAACACTTGGCGAACACTCCGGAATCACCTGCCGGGCATGCCGGAACCACCTCTCAGATATGCCAGAACCACGTGCCAATGACCCCGGAAGCACCTGCCGAGCACGCCGGAACCACCTGCTCGACTCGCCAGAACCACCTGCCGGACACGCAAAAATCACCTGCCGGCTACGCCACAACCAGTTGGGGAACACTTCGGAATCACCTGCCGGGCTTGCTGGAACCACCTGCCGGTCATGCCAAAATCACCTGCCAACTACGCCAGTACCACTTGGCGGACACTGTGGAAACACCTGTCGGGCCGGCCGGAACCACATCTCAGACGTGCCAGAACCATGTGCATGAGATGCTGGAACCACACCCCGAACAGACGGAAAACACCTGCCAGACCCATCTGAACAACCTGCCGAGCACGCCGGAGCCACCTGCTCGACTCGCCGGAACCACCTACCTGACATGCCCAAATCACCAGCCTGGTATGCCAGAACCACTTGGCGGACACTCCGGAATCATCTGCCGGACATGCCGGAACCAGCTCTCAGACACACCAGAACCACGTGCCGGAGACGCCGGAAGCACCTGCCGAGCATGCCGGAGCCACCTGCTCGACTCGCCAGAAACACCTGCCGGACACGCCAAAATCACCTGCCGGGTACGCCAGAACCACCTGGCGGACACTCCGAAATCACCTGTCGCGCATGCCGGAACCACCTCTCAGACGTGCCGGAAGCACGTGCCGGACACGCCGCAATCACCTACCGGACAGACCGGAACCACCTGCCGAGCACGCCGGAGCCACCTGTTCGACTGGCTGGAACCACCTGCCGGACAGGCCAATATTAACTGCTGGCTATGTCAGAACCACCTGGGGGACAGTCCGGGATCACCTGCCAGCCATGGCGGAACCACCTCTCACACGTACCAGAACCACCTGCCGGAGAAGCTGGAAACACGTCCTGGACAGTCTGGAACCACCTGCCGGCCAAGCCTGAACCACCTGCCAAGCACAACGGAACAACCTGCCAGACACGCCAAAATCAACTGCGTGTTATGCCAGAACCACTTGGAGGACTCTCTGGGATGACCTGCCGGGCATGCCGGAACCACCTCTCAGACGTGCCAGAACCATGTGGCGGACAGTCCGGAATCACCTGTTGGGCATGCGCAACCACCTCTGAGACGTACCAGAACCACATGCCGTGCAGGCTGGAACCACCTACCGGACAGACCGGAATCACCTTTCGGGCATGCCGGAACCACCTGTCAGATGTGCCAGAAACACGTGCCGGAGACGCCGGAAGCACCGGCCAAGCACGTTGGAACCACCTGCTCAACTCGCATGAACCACCTGCCGGACATGCCAAAATCACCTGCCGACTATGCCAGAACCACTTGGCGAACACTCCGGAATCACTTGCCGGGCATGCAGGAACCACCTCTCAGACATGCCAGAACCCCGTGCCAATGACCCCGGAAGCACCAGCCGAGCACGCCGGAACCACCTGCTCAACTCGCCTGAACCACCTGCCGGACAGGCCAATATTAACTGCTGGCTATGCCAGAACCACCTGGGGGACAGTCCGGGATCACCTGCTAGCCATGGCGGAACCACCTCTCACACGTACCAGAACCACCTGCCGGAGAAGCTGGAAACACGTCCTCGACAGTCTGGAACCACCTGCCGGCCAAGCCTGAACCACCTGCCAAGCACAACGGAACAACCTGCCAGACACGCCAAAATCACCTGCGTGTTATGCCAGAACCACTTGGAGGACTCTCTGGGATGACCTGCCGGGCATGCCGGAACCACCTCTCAGACGTGCCAGAACCATGTGGCGGACAGTCCGGAATCACCTGTTGGGCATGCGCAACCACCTCTGAGACGTACCAGAACCACATGCCGTGCAGGCTGGAACCACCTACCGGACAGACCGGAATCACCTTTCGGGCATGCCGGAACCACCTGTCAGATGTGCCAGAAACACGTGCCGGAGACGCCGGAAGCACCTGCCAAGCACGTTGGAACCACCTGCTCAACTCGCCTGAACCACCTGCCAGACATGCCAAAATCACCTGCCGACTATGCCAGAACCACTTGGCGAACACTCCGGAATCACTTGCCGGGCATGCAGGAACCACCTCTCAGATATGCCAGAACCCCGTGCCAATGACCCCGGAAGCATCAGCCGAGCACGCCGGAACCACCTGCTCAACTCGCCTGAACCACCTGCCGGACACGCCAAAATCACCTGCCCGCTACACCAGCACCACTTCGGGGACAAGCCGGAATCACGTGAGGGGCATGCCGGCACAGCCTCTCAGACTGAACCTCGTGCCGGACACCACAGAACCACCTGCCGGACAGACCGGAACCACCTGCCGGTCACGCCGGAACCACCGGCTCGACCCGCCGGAACGACCGCTGGACATGCAAAATCACCTGCCGGCTACGCCGGAAACACTTGGCGAACACTCCGGAATCACCTGCCGGGCATGCCGGAACCACCTCTCAGATAAGCCAGAACCACGTGCCAATGACCCCGGAAGCACCTGCCGAGCACGCCGGAACCACCTGCTCGACTCGCCAGAACCACCTGCCGGACACGCAAAAATCACCTGCCGGCTACGCCACAACCAGTTGGGGAACACTTCGGAATCACCTGCCGGGCTTGCTGGAACCACCTGCCGGTCATGCCAAAATCACCTGCCAACTACGCCAGTACCACTTGGCGGACACTGTGGAAACACCTGTCGGGCTGGCCGGAACCACATCTCACACGTTCCAGAACCATGTGCATGAGATGCTGGAACCACACCCCGAACAGACGGAAAACACCTGCCAGACCCGTCTGAACAACCTGCCGAGCACGCCGGAGCCACTTGCTCGACTCGCCGGAACCACCTACCTGACATGCCCAAATCACCAGCCGGGTATGCCAGAACCACTTGGCGGACACTCCGGAATCATCTGCCGGACATGCCGGAACCAGCTCTCAGACACACCAGAACCACGTGCCGGAGACGCCGGAAGCACCTGCCGAGCATGCCGGAGCCACCTGCTCGACTCCCCAGAAACACCTGCCGGACACGCCAAAATCACCTGCCGGGTACGCCAGAACCACCTGGCGGACACTCCGAAATCACCTGCCGCGCATGCCGGAACCACCTCTCAGACGTGCCGGAAGCACGTGCCAGACACGCCGGAAACACCTACCGGACAGACCGGAACCACCTGCCGAGCACGCCGGAGCCACCTGTTCGACTGGCTGGAACCACCTGCCGGACAGGCCAATATTAACTGCTGGCTATGCCAGAACCATCTGGGGGACAGTCCGGAATCACCTGCCAGCCATGGCGGAACCATCTCTCACACGTACCAGAAC
The DNA here is from genome assembly GCF_041296265.1 of Equus caballus. Classification (NCBI taxonomy): domain Eukaryota; kingdom Metazoa; phylum Chordata; class Mammalia; order Perissodactyla; family Equidae; genus Equus; species Equus caballus. The sequence continues at coordinate 5,275,722 of NC_091710.1, forward strand.
CACCTGCCGGAGAAGCTGGAAACACGTCCTGGACAGACTGGAACCACGTGACGGCCATGCCTGAACCACCTGCCGAGCATGGCGGAACCACCTGCCGGACACGCCAAAATCACCTGCGGGCTACGCCAGAACCACTTGGACGACTCTCCGAAACGACCTGCCGGGCATGTTGGAACCACCTCTCAGACGAGCCAGAAGCACGTGGCGGACAGTCCGGAATCACCTGTTGGGCATACGCAACCACCTCTGAGACGTACCAGAACCACGTGCCGTGCACGCCGGAACCACCTACCAGACAGACCGGAATCAACTTTTGGGCATGCCGGAACCACCAGTCAGATGTGCCAGAAACACGTGCCGGAGACGCCGGAAGCACCTGCCGAGCACGTCGCAACCACCTGCTCAACTCGCCTGAACCACCTGCCGGACATGCCAAAATCACCTGCCGACTATGCCAGAACCACTTGGCGAACACTCCGGAATCACTTGCCGGGCATGCAGGAACCACCTCTCAGATATGCCAGAACCCCGTGCCAATGACCCCGGAAGCACCAGCCGAGCACGCCGGAACCACCTGCTCAACTCGCCTGAACCACCTGCCGGACACGCCAAAATCACCTGCCCGCTACACCAGCACCACTTCGGGGACAAGCCGGAATCACGTGAGGGGCATGCCGGCACAGCCTCTCAGACTGAACCTCGTGCCAGACACCACAGAACCACCTGCCGGACAGACCGGAACCACCTGCCGGTCATGCCGGAACCACCGGCTCGACCCGCCGGAACGACCGCTGGACATGCAAAATCACCTGCCGCCTACGCCGGAAACACTTGGCGAACACTCCGGAATCACCTGCCGGGCATGCCGGAACCACCTCTCAGATAAGCCAGAACCACGTGCCAATGACCCCGGAAGCACCTACCGAGCATGCCGGAACCACCTGCTCGACTCGCCAGAACCACCTGCCGGACACGCAAAAATCACCTGCCGGCTACGCCACAACCAGTTGGGGAACACTTCGGAATCACCTGCCAGGCTTGCTGGAACCACCTGCCGGTCATGCCAAAATGGCCTGCCAACTACGCCAGTACCACTTGGCGGACACTGTGGAAACACCTGTCGGGCTGGACGGAACCACATCTCACACGTTCCCTAACCATGTGCATGAGATGCTGGAACCACACCCCGAACAGACGGAAAACACCTGCCAGACCCGTCTGAACAACCTGCCGAGCACGCCGGAGCCACCTGCTCGACTCGCCGGAACCACCTACCTGACATGCCCAAATCACCAGCCGGGTATGCCAGAACCACTTGGCGGACACTCCGGAATCATCTGCCGGACATGCCGGAACCACCTCTCAGACACACCAGAACCACGTGCCGGAGACGCCGGAAGCACCTGCCGAGCATGCCGGAGCCACCTGCTCGACTCGCCAGAAACACCTGCCGGACACGCCAAAATCACCTGCCGGGTACGCCAGAACCACCTGGCGGACACTCCGAAATCACCTGCCGCGCATGCCGGAACCACCTCTCAGACGTGCCGGAAGCACGTGCCAGACACGCCGGAAACACATACCGGACAGACCGGAACCACCTGCCCAGCACGCCGGAGCCACCTGTTCGACTGGCTGGAACCACCTGCCGGACAGGCCAATATTAACTGCTGGCTATGCCAGAACCATCTGGGGGACAGTCCGGAATCACCTGCCAGCCATGGCGGAACCATCTCTCACACGTACCAGAACCACCTGCCGGAGAAGCTGGAAACACGTCCTGGACAGTCTGGAACCACGTGACGGCCATGCCTGAACCACCTGCCGAGCATGGCGGAACCACCTGCCGGACACGCCAAAATCACCTGCGGGCTACGCCAGAACCACTTGGACGACTCTCCGAAATGACCTGCCGGGCATGTTGGAACCACCTCTCAGACGTGCCAGAAGCACGTGGCGGACAGTCCGGAATCACCTGTTGGGCATACGCAACCACCTCTGAGACGTACCAGAACCACGTGCCGTGCACGCCGGAACCACCTACCGCACAGACCGGAATCAACTTTTGGGCATGCCGGAACCACCAGTCAGATGTGCCAGAAACACGTGCCGGAGACGCCGGAAGCACCTGCCGAGCACGTCGCAACCACCTGCTCAACTCGCCTGAACCACCTGCCGGACACGCCAAAATCACCTGCCCGCTACACCAGCACCACTTCGGGGACAAGCCAGAATCACGTGAGGGGCATGCCGGCACAGCCTCTCAGACTGAACCTCGTGCCGGACACCACAGAACCACCTGCCGGACAGACCGGAACCACCTGCCGGACACGCCGGAACCACCGGCTCGACCCGCCGGAACGACCGCTGGACATGCAAAATCACCTGCCGGCTACGCCGGAAACACTTGGCGAACACTCCGGAATCACCTGCCGGGCATACCGGAACCACCTCTCAGATATGCCAGAACCACGTGCCAATGACCCCGGAAGCACCTGCCGAGCACACCGGAACCACCTGCTCGGCTCGCCAGAACCACCTGCCGGACACGCAAAAATCACCTGCCGGCTACACCACAACCAGTTGGGCAACACTTCGGAATCACCTGCCGGGCTTGCTGGAACCACCTGCCGGTCATGCCAAAATCACCTGCCAACTACGCCAGTACCACTTGGCGGACACTGTGGAATCACCTGTCGGGCCGGCCGGAACCACATCTCACACGTGCCAGAACCATGTGCATGAGATGCTGGAACCACACCCCAAACAGACGGAAAACACCTGCCAGACCCGTATGAACAACCTGCCGAGCACGCCGGAGCCACCTGCTCGACTCGCCGGAACCACCTGCCTGACATGCCAAAATCACCAGCCGGGTATGCCAGAACCACCTGGCGGACACTCCGAAATCACCTGTCGCGCATGCCGGAACCACCTCTCAGACGTGCCGGAAGCACGTGCCGGACACGCCGGAATCACCTACCGGACAGACCGGAACCACCTGCCGAGCACGCCGGAGCCACCTGTTCGACTGGCTGGAACCACCTGCCAGCTGCTATGCCAGAACCACCTGGGGGACAGTCCGGGATCACCTGCCAGTCATGGCGGAACCACCTCTCACGCCTACCAGAACCACCTGCCGGAGAAGCTGGAAACACGTCCTGGACAGTCTGGAACCACCTGCCGGCCAAGCGTGAACCACCTGCCAAGCACAACGGAACAACCTGCCAGACACGCCAAAATCACCTGCGTGTTATGCCAGAACCACTTGGAGGACTCTCTGGGATGACCTGCCGGGCATGCCGGAACCACCTCTCAGACGTGCCAGAACCATGTGGCGGACAGTCCAGAATCACCTGTTGGGCATGCGCAACCACCTCTGAGACGTACCAGAACCACATGCCGTGCAGGCTGGAACCACCTACCGGACAGACCGGAATCACCTTTCGGGCATGCCGGAACCACCTGTCAGATGTGCCAGAAACACGTGCCGGAGACGCCGGAAGCACCTGCCAAGCACGTTGGAACCACATGCTCAACTCGCCTGAACCACCTGCCGGACATGCCAAAATCACCTGCCGACTATGCCAGAACCACTTGGCGAACACTCCGGAATCACTTGCCGGGCATGCAGGAACCACCTCTCAGACATGCCAGAACCCCGTGCCAATGACCCCGGAAGCACCAGCCGAGCACGCCGGAACCACCTGCTCAACTCGCCTGAACCACCTGCCGGACACGCCAAAATCACCTGCCCGCTACACCAGCACCACTTCGGGGACAAGCCGGAATCACGTGAGGGGCATGCCGGCACAGCCTCTCAGACTGAACCTCGTGCCGGACACCACAGAACCACCTGCCGGACAAACCGGAACCACCTGCCGGACACGCCGGAACCACCGGCTCGACCCGCCGGAACGACCGCTGGACATGCAAAATCACCTGCCGGCTACGCCGGAAACACTTGGCGAACACTCCGGAATCACCTGCCGGGCATGCCGGAACCACCTCTCAGATATGCCAGAACCACGTGCCAATGACCCCGGAAGCACCTGCCGAGCACGCCGGAACCACCTGCTCGACTCGCCAGAACCACCTGCCGGACACGCAAAAATCACCTGCCGGCTACGCCACAACCAGTTGGGGAACACTTCGGAATCACCTGCCGGGCTTGCTGGAATCACCTGCCGGTCATGCCATAATCACCTGCCAACTACGCCAGTACCACTTGGCGGACACTGTGGAAACACCTGTCGGGCCAGCCAGAACAACATCTCACACGTGCCAGAACCATGTGCATGAGATGCTGGAACCACACCCCGAACAGACGGAAAACACCTGCCAGACCCGTCTGAACAACCTGCCGAGCACGCCGGAGCCACCTGCTCGACTCGCCGGAACCACCTACCTGACATGCCCAAATCACCAGCCGGGTATGCCAGAACCACTTGGCGGACACTCCGGAATCATCTGCCGGACATGCCGGAACCACCTCTCAGACACACCAGAACCACGTGCCGGAGACGCCGGAAGCACCTGCCGAGCATGCCGGAGCCACCTGCTCGACTCGCCAGAAACACCTGCCGGACACGCCAAAATCACCTGCCGGGTACGCCAGAACCACCTGGCGGACACTCCGAAATCACCTGCCGCGCATGCCGGAACCACCTCTCAGACGTGCAGGAAGCACATCCCAGACACGCCGGAAACACCTACCGGACCGACCGGAACCACCTGCCGAGCACGCCGGAGCCACCTGTTCGACTGGCTGGAACCACCTGCCGGACAGGCCAATATTAACTGCTGGCTATGCCAGAACCACCTGGGGGACAGTCCGGGATCACCTGCCAGCCATGGCGGAACCACCTCTCACGCGTACCAGAACCACCTGCCGGAGAAGCTGGAAACACGTCCTGGACAGTCTGGAACCACCTGCCGGCCAAGCCTGAACCACCTGCCAAGCACAACGGAACAACCTGCCAGACACGCCAAAATCACCTGCGTGTTATGCCAGAACCACTTGGAGGACTCTCTGGGATGACCTGCCGGGCATGCCGGAACCACCTCTCAGACGTGCCAGAACCACGTGGCGGACAGTCCGGAATCACCTGTTGGGCATGCGCAACCACCTCTGAGACGTACCAGAACCACGTGCCGTGCACGCCGGAACCACCTACCAGACAGACCGGAATCAACTTTTGGGCATGCCGGAACCACCAGTCAGATGTGCCAGAAACACGTGCCGGAGACGCCGGAAGCACCTGCCGAGCACGTCGCAACCACCTGCTCAACTCGCCTGAACCACCTGCCGGACATGCCAAAATCACCTGCCGACTATGCCAGAACCACTTGGCGAACACTCCGGAATCACTTGCCGGGCATGCAGGAACCACCTCTCAGATATGCCAGAACCCCGTGCCAATGACCCCGGAAGCACCAGCCGAGCACGCCGGAACCACCTGCTCAACTCGCCTGAACCACCTGCCGGACACGCCAAAATCACCTGCCCGCTACACCAGCACCACTTCGGGGACAAGCCGGAATCACGTGAGGGGCATGCCGGCACAGCCTCTCAGACTGAACCTCGTGCCAGACACCACAGAACCACCTGCCGGACAGACCGGAACCACCTGCCGGTCACGCCGGAACCACCGGCTCGACCCGCCGGAACGACCGCTGGACATGCAAAATCACCTGCCGGCTACGCCGGAAACACTTGGCGAACACTCCGGAATCACCTGCCGGGCATGCCGGAACCACCTCTCAGATAAGCCAGAACCACGTGCCAATGACCCCGGAAGCACCTACCGAGCATGCCGGAACCACCTGCTCGACTCGCCAGAACCACCTGCCGGACACGCAAAAATCACCTGCCGGCTACGCCACAACCAGTTGGGGAACACTTCGGAATCACCTGCCGGGCTTGCTGGAACCACCTGCCGGTCATGCCAAAATCACCTGCCAACTACGCCAGTACCACTTGGCGGACACTGTGGAAACACCTGTCGGGCTGGACGGAACCACATCTCACACGTTCCCTAACCATGTGCATGAGATGCTGGAACCACACCCCGAACAGACGGAAAACACCTGCCAGACCCGTCTGAACAACCTGCCGAGCACGCCGGAGCCACCTGCTCGACTCGCCGGAACCACCTACCTGACATGCCCAAATCACCAGCCGGGTATGCCAGAACCACTTGGCGGACACTCCGGAATCATCTGCCGGACATGCCGGAACCACCTCTCAGACACACCAGAACCACGTGCCGGAGACGCCGGAAGCACCTGCCGAGCATGCCGGAGCCACCTGCTCGACTCGCCAGAAACACCTGCCGGACACGCCAAAATCACCTGCCGGGTACGCCAGAACCACCTGGCGGACACTCCGAAATCACCTGCCGTGCATGCCGGAACCACCTCTCAGACGTGCCGGAAGCACGTGCCAGACACGCCGGAAACACCTACCGGACAGACCGGAACCACCTGCCGAGCACGCCGGAGCCACCTGTTCGACTGGCTGGAACCACCTGCCGGACAGGCCAATATTAACTGCTGGCTATGCCAGAACCATCTGCGCGACAGTCCGGAATCACCTGCCAGCCATGGCGGAACCATCTCTCACACGTACCAGAACCACCTGCCGGAGAAGCTGGAAACACGTCCTGGACAGACTGGAACCACGTGACGGCCATGCCTGAACCACCTGCCGAGCATGGCGGAACCACCTGCCGGACACGCCAAAATCACCTGCGGGCTACGCCAGAACCACTTGGACGACTCTCCGAAATGACCTGCCGGGCATGTTGGAACCACCTCTCAGACGTGCCAGAAGCACGTGGCGGACAGTCCGGAATCACCTGTTGGGCATACGCAACCACCTCTGAGACGTACCAGAACCACGTGCCGTGCACGCCGGAACCACCTACCGGACAGACCGGAATCAACTTTTGGGCATGCCGGAACCACCAGTCAGATGTGCCAGAAACACGTGCCGGAGACGCCGGAAGCACCTGCCGAGCACGTCGCAACCACCTGCTCAACTCGCCTGAACCACCTGCCGGACACGCCAAAATCACCTGCCCGCTACACCAGCACCACTTCGGGGACAAGCCAGAATCACGTGAGGGGCATGCCGGCACAGCCTCTCAGACTGAACCTCGTGCCGGACACCACAGAACCACCTGCCGGACAGACCGGAACCACCTGCCGGACACGCCGGAACCACCGGCTCGACCCGCCGGAACGACCGCTGGACATGCAAAATCACCTGCCGGCTATGCCGGAAACACTTGGCGAACACTCCGGAATCACCTGCCGGGCATACCGGAACCACCTCTCAGATATGCCAGAACCACGTGCCAATGACCCCGGAAGCACCTGCCGAGCACACCGGAACCATCTGCTCGGCTCGCCAGAACCACCTGCCGGACACGCAAAAATCACCTGCCGGCTACACCACAACCAGTTGGGCAACACTTCGGAATCACCTGCCGGGCTTGCTGGAACCACCTGCCGGTCATGCCAAAATCACCTGCCAACTACGCCAGTACCACTTGGCGGACACTGTGGAATCACCTGTCGGGCCGGCCGGAACCACATCTCACACGTGCCAGAACCATGTGCATGAGATGCTGGAACCACACCCCAAACAGACGGAAAACACCTGCCAGACCCGTCTGAACAACCTGCCGAGCACGCCGGAGCCACCTGCTCGACTCGCCGGAACCACCTGCCTGACATGCCAAAATCACCAGCCGGGTATGCCAGAACCACCTGGCGGACACTCCGAAATCACCTGTCGCGCATGCCGGAACCACCTCTCAGACGTGCCGGAAGCACGTGCCGGACACGCCGGAATCACCTACCGGACAGACCGGAACCACCTGCCGAGCACGCCGGAGCCACCTGTTCGACTGGCTGGAACCACCTGCCAGCTGCTATGCCAGAACCACCTGGGGGACAGTCCGGGATCACCTGCCAGCCATGGCGGAACCACCTCTCACGCGTACCAGAACCACCTGCCGGAGAAGCTGGAAACACGTCCTGGACAGTCTGGAACCACCTGCCGGCCAAGCCTGAACCACCTGCCAAGCACAACGGAACAACCTGCCAGACACGCCAAAATCACCTGCGTGTTATGCCAGAACCACTTGGAGGACTCTCTGGGATGACCTGCCGGGCATGCCGGAACCACCTCTCAGACGTGCCAGAACCATGTGGCGGACAGTCCGGAATCACCTGTTGGGCATGCGCAACCACCTCTGAGACGTACCAGAACCACATGCCGTGCAGGCTGGAACCACCTACCGGACAGACCGGAATCACCTTTCGGGCATGCCGGAACCACCTGTCAGATGTGCCAGAAACACGTGCCGGAGACGCCGGAAGCACCTGCCAAGCACGTTGGAACCACATGCTCAACTCGCCTGAACCACCTGCCGGACATGCCAAAATCACCTGCCGACTATGCCAGAACCACTTGGCGAACACTCCGGAATCACTTGCCGGGCATGCAGGAACCACCTCTCAGACATGCCAGAACCCCGTGCCAATGACCCCGGAAGCACCAGCCGAGCACGCCGGAACCACCTGCTCAACTCGCCTGAACCACCTGCCGGACACGCCAAAATCACCTGCCCGCTACACCAGCACCACTTCGGGGACAAGCCGGAATCACGTGAGGGGCATGCCGGCACAGCCTCTCAGACTGAACCTCGTGCCGGACACCACAGAACCACCTGCCGGACAGACCGGAACCACCTGCCGGACACGCCGGAACCACCGGCTCGACCCGCCGGAACGACCGCTGGACATGCAAAATCACCTGCCGGCTACGCCGGAAACACTTGGCGAACACTCCGGAATCATCTGCCGGGCATGCCGGAACCACCTCTCAGATATGCCAGAACCACGTGCCAATGACCCCGGAAGCACCTGCCGAGCACGCCGGAACCACCTGCTCGACTCGCCAGAACCAGCTGCCGGACACGCAAAAATCACCTGCCGGCTACGCCACAACCAGTTGGGGAACACTTCGGAATGACCTGCCGGGCTTGCTGGAACCACCTGCCGGTCATGCCAAAATCACCTGCCAACTACGCCAGTACCACTTGGCGGACACTGTGGAAACACCTGTCGGGCCGGCAGGAACCACATCTCACACGTGCCAGAAGCATGTGCATGAGATGCTGGAACCACACCCCGAACAGACGGAAAACACCTGCCAGACCCGTCTGAACAACCTGCCGAGCACGCCGGAGCCACCTGCTCGAGTCGCCGGAACCACCTACCTGACATGCCAAAATCACCAGCCGGGTATGCCAGAACCACTTGGCGGACACTCCGGAATCATCTGCCGGACATGCCGGAACCAGCTCTAAGACACACCAGAACCACGTGCCGGAGACGCCGGAAGCACCTGCCGAGCATGCCGGAGCCACCTGCTCGACTCGCCAGAAACACCTGCCGGACACGCCAAAATCACCTGCCGGGTACGCCAGAACCACCTGGCGGACACTCCGAAATCACCTGTCGCGCATGCCGGAACCACCTCTCAGACGTGCCGGAAGCACGTGCCGGACACGCCGGAATCACCTACCGGACAGACCGGAACCACCTGCCGAGCACGCCGGAGCCACCTGTTCGACTGGCTGGAACCACCTGCCGGACAGGCCAATATTAACTGCTGGCTATGCCAGAACCACCTGGGGGACAGTCCGGGATCACCTGCCAGCCATGGCGGAACCACCTCTCACGCGTACCAGAACCACCTGCCGGAGAAGCTGGAAACACGTCCTGGACAGTCTGGAACCACCTGCCGGCCAAGCCTGAACCACCTGCCAAGCACAACGGAACAACCTGCCAGACACGCCAAAATCACCTGCGTGTTATGCCAGAACCACTTGGAGGACTCTCTGGGATGACCTGCCGGGCATGCCGGAACCACCTCTCAGACGTGCCAGAACCATGTGGCGGACAGTCCGGAATCACCTGTTGGGCATGCGCAACCACCTCTGAGACGTACCAGAACCACATGCCGTGCAGGCTGGAACCACCTACCGGACAGACCGGAATCACATTTCGGGCATGCCGGAACCACCTGTCAGATGTGCCAGAAACACGTGCTGGAGACGCCGGAAGCACCTGCCAAGCACGTCGGAACCACCTGCTCAACTCGCATGAACCACCTGCCGGACATGCCAAAATCACCTGCCGACTATGCCAGAACCACTTGGCGAACACTCCGGAAACACTTGCCGGGCATGCAGGAACCACCTCTCAGACATGCCAGAACCCCGTGCCAATGACCCCGGAAGCACCAGCCGAGCACGCCGGAACCACCTGCTCAACTCGCCTGAACCACCTGCCGGACACGCCAAAATCACCTGCCCGCTACACCAGCACCACTTCGGGGACAAGCCGGAATCACGTGAGGGGCATGCCGGCACAGCCTCTCAGACTGAACCTCATGCCGGACACCACAGAACCACCTGCCGGACAGACCGGAACCACCTGCCGGACACGCCGGAACCACCGGCTCGACCCGCCGGAACGACCGCTGGACATGCAAAATCACCTGCCGGCTACGCCGGAAACACTTGGCGAACACTCCGGAATCACCTGCCGGGCATGCCGGAACCACCTCTCAGATATGCCAGAACCACGTGCCAATGACCCCGGAAGCACCTGCCGAGCACGCCGGAACCACCTGCTCGACTCGCCAGAACCACCTGCCGGACACGCAAAAATCACCTGCCGGCTACGCCACAACCAGTTGGGGAACACTTCGGAATCACCTGCCGGGCTTGCTGGAACCACCTGCCGGTCATGCCAAAATCACCTGCCAACTACGCCAGTACCACTTGGCGGACACTGTGGAAACACCTGTCGGGCCGGCCGGAACCACATCTCACACGTGCCAGAACCATGTGCATGAGATGCTGGAACCACACCCCGAACAGACGGAAAACACCTGCCAGACCCGTCTGAACAACCTGCCGAGCACGCCGGAGCCACCTGATCGACTCGCCGGAACCACCTACCTGACATGCCCAAATCACCAGCCGGGTATGCCAGAACCACTTGGCGGACACTCCGGAATCATCTGCCGGACATGCCGGAACCAGCTCTCAGACACACCAGAACCACGTGCCTGAGACGCCGGAATCACCTGCCGAGCATGCCGGAGCCACCTGCTCGACACGCCAGAAACACCTGCCGGACACGCCAAAATCACCTGCCGGGTACGCCAGAACCACCTGGCGGACACTCCGAAATCACCTGTCGCGCATGCCGGAACCACCTCTCAGACGTGCCGGAAGCACGTGCCGGACACGCCGGAATCACCTAGCGGACAGACCGGAACCACCTGCCGAGCACGCCGGAGCCACCTGTTCGACTGGCTGGAACCACCTGCCGGACAGGCCAATATTAACTGCTGGCTATGCCAGAACCACCTGGGGGACAGTCCGGGATCACCTGCCAGCCATGGCGGAACCACCTCTCACACGTACCAGAACCACCTGCCGGAGAAGCTGGAAACACGTCCTCGACAGTCTGGAACCACCTGCCGGCCAAGCCTGAACCACCTGCCAAGCACAACGGAACAACCTGCCAGACACGCCAAAATCACCTGCGTGTTATGCCAGAACCACTTGGAGGACTCTCTGGGATGACCTGCCGGGCATGCCGGAACCACCTCTCAGACGTGCCAGAACCATGTGGCGGACAGTCCGGAATCACCTGTTGGGCATGCGCAACCACCTCTGAGACGTACCAGAACCACATGCCGTGCAGGCTGGAACCACCTACCGGACAGACCGGAATCACCTTTCGGGCATGCCGGAACCACCTGTCAGATGTGCCAGAAACACGTGCCGGAGACGCCGGAAGCACCGGCCAAGCACGTTGGAACCACCTGCTCAACTCGCATGAACCACCTGCCGGACATGCCAAAATCACCTGCCGACTATGCCAGAACCACTTGGCGAACACTCCGGAATCACTTGCCGGGCATGCAGGAACCACCTCTCAGACATGCCAGAACCCCGTGCCAATGACCCCGGAAGCACCAGCCGAGCACGCCGGAACCACCTGCTCAACTCGCCTGAACCACCTGCCGGACACGCCAAAATCACCTGCCCGCTACACCAGCACCACTTCGCGGACAAGCCGGAATCACGTGAGGGGCATGCCGGCACAGCCTCTCAGACTGAACCTCGTGCCGGACACCACAGAACCACCTGCCGGACAGACCGGAACCACCTGCCGGACACGCCGGAACCACCGGCTCGACCCGCCGGAACGACCGCTGGACATGCAAAATCACCTGCCGGCTACGTCGGAAACACTTGGCGAACACTCCGGAATCACCTGCCGGGCATGCCGGAACCACCTCTCAGATATGCCAGAACCACGTGCCAATGACCCCGGAAGCACCTGCCGAGCACGCCGGAACCACCTGCTCGACTCGCCAGAACCACCTGCCGGACACGCAAAAATCACCTGCCGGCTACGCCACAACCAGTTGGGGAACACTTCGGAATCACCTGCCGGGCTTGCTGGAACCACCTGCCGGTCATGCCAAAATCACCTGCCAACTACGCCAGTACCACTTGGCGGACACTGTGGAAACACCTGTCGGGCCGGCCGGAACCACATCTCACACGTGCCAGAACCATGTGCATGAGATGCTGGAACCACACCCCGAACAGACGGAAAACACCTGCCAGACCCGTCTGAACAACCTGCCGAGCACGCCGGAGCCACCTGCTCGACTCGCCGGAACCACCTACCTGACATGCCCAAATCACCAGCCGGGTATGCCAGAACCACTTGGCGGACACTCCGGAATCATCTGCCGGACATGCCGGAACCAGCTCTCAGACACACCAGAACCACGTGCCGGAGACGCCGGAAGCACCTGCCGAGCATGCCGGAGCCACCTGCTCGACTTGCCAGAAACACCTGCCGGACACGCCAAAATCACCTGCCGGGTACGCCAGAACCACCTGGCGGACACTCCGAAATCACCTGTCGCGCATGCCGGAACCAACTCTCAGACGTGCCGGAAGCACGTGCCGGACACACCGGAATCACCTAGCGGACAGACCGGAACCACCTGCCGAGCACGCCGGAGCCACCTGTTCGACTGGCTGGAACCACCTGCCGGACAGGCCAATATTAACTGCTGGCTATGCCAGAACCACCTGGGGGACAGTCCGGGATCACCTGCCAGCCATGGCGGAACCACCTCTCACACGTACCAGAACCACCTGCCGGAGAAGCTGGAAACACGTCCTGGACAGTCTGGAACCACCTGCCGGCCAAGCCTGAACCACCTGCCAAGCACAACGGAACAACCTGCCAGACACGCCAAAATCACCTGCGTGTTATGCCAGAACCACTTGGAGGACTCTCTGGGATGACCTGCCGGGCATGCCGGAACCACCTCTCAGACGTGCCAGAACCATGTGGCGGACAGTCCGGAATCACCTGTTGGGCATGCGCAACCACCTCTGAGACGTACCAGAACCACATGCCGTGCAGGCTGGAACCACCTACCGGACAGACCGGAATCACCTTTCGGGCATGCCGGAACCACCTGTCAGATGTGCCAGAAACACGTGCCGGAGACGCCGGAAGCACCTGCCAAGCACGTCGGAACCACCTGCTCAACTCGCATGAACCACCTGCCGGACATGCCAAAATCACCTGCCGACTATGCCAGAACCACTTGGCGAACACTCCGGAAACACTTGCCAGGCATGCAGGAACCACCTATCAGACATGCCAGAACCCCGTGCCAATGACCCCGGAAGCACCAGCCGAGCACGCCGGAACCACCTGCTCAACTCGCCTGAACCACCTGCCGTACACGCCAAAATGACCTGCCCGCTACACCAGCACCACTTCGGGGACAAGCCGGAATCACGTGAGGGGCATGCCGGCACAGCCTCTCAGACTGAACCTCATGCCGGACACCACAGAACCACCTGCCGGACAGACCGGAACCACCTGCCGGACACGCTGGAACCACCGGCTCGACCCGCCGGAACGACCGCTGGACATGCAAAATCACCTGCCGGCTACGCCGGAAACACTTGGCGAACACTCCGGAATCACCTGCCGGGCATGCCGGAACCACCTCTCAGATATGCCAGAACCACGTGCCAATGACCCCGGAAGCACCTGCATAGCACGCCGGAACCACCTGCTCGACTCGCCAGAACCACCTGCCGGACACGCAAAAATCACCTGCCGGCTACGCCACAACCAGTTGGGGAACACTTCGGAATCACCTGCCGGGCTTGCTGGAACCACCTGCCGGTCATGCCAAAATCACCTGCCAACTACGCCAGTACCACTTGGCGGACACTGTGGAAACACCTGTTGGGCCGGCCGGAACCACATCTCACACGTGCCAGAACCATGTGCATGAGATGCTGGAACCACACCCCGAACAGACGGAAAACACCTGCCAGACCCGTCTGAACAACCTGCCGAGCACGCCGGAGCCACCTGCTCGACTCGCCGGAACCACCTACCTGACATGCCCAAATCACCAGCCGGGTATGCCAGAACCACTTGGCGGACACTCCGGAATCATCTGCCGGACATGCCGGAACCAGCTCTCAGACACACCAGAACCACGTGCCGGAGACGCCGGAATCACCTGCCGAGAATGCCGGAGCCACCTGCTCGACTCGCCAGAAACACCTGCCGGACACGCCAAAATCACCTGCCGGGTACGCCAGAACCACCTGGCGGACACTCCGAAATCACCTGTCGCGCATGCCGGAACCACCTCTCAGACGTGCCGGAAGCACGTGCCGGACACGCCGGAATCACCTAGCGGACAGACCGGAACCACCTGCCGAGCACGCCGGAGCCACCTGTTCGACTGGCTGGAACCACCTGCCGGACAGGCCAATATTAACTGCTGGCTATGCCAGAACCACCTGGGGGACAGTCCGGGATCACCTGCCAGCCATGGCGGAACCACCTCTCACACGTACCAGAACCACCTGCCGGAGAAGCTGGAAACACGTCCTGGACAGTCTGGAACCACCTGCCGGCCAAGCCTGAACCACCTGCCAAGCACAACGGAACAACCTGCCAGACACGCCAAAATCACCTGCGTGTTATGCCAGAACCACTTGGAGGACTCTCTGGGATGACCTCCGGGCATGCCGGAACCACCTCTCAGACGTGCCAGAACCATGTGGCGGACAGTCCGGAATCACCTGTTGGGCATGCGCAACCACCTCTGAGACGTACCAGAACCACATGCCGTGCAGGCTGGAACCACCTACCGGACAGACCGGAATCACCTTTCGGGCATGCCGGAACCACCTGTCAGATGTGCCAGAAACACGTGCCGGAGACGCCGGAAGCACCAGCCAAGCACGTCGGAACCACCTGCTCAACTCGCATGAACCACCTGCCGGACATGCCAAAATCACCTGCCGACTATGCCAGAACCACTTGGCGAACACTCCGGAATCACTTGCCGGGCATGCAGGAACCACCTCTCAGACATGCCAGAACCCCGTGCCAATGACCCCGGAAGCACCAGCCGAGCACGCCGGAACCACCTGCTCAACTCGCCTGAACCACCTGCCGGACACACCAAAATCACCTGTCCACTACACCAGCACCAATTCGGGGACAAGCCGGAATCACGTGAGGGGCATGCCGGCACAGCCTCTCAGACTGAACCTCGTGCCGGACACCACAGAACCACCTGCCGGACAGACCGGAACCACCTGCCGGACACGCCGGAACCACCGGCTCGACCCGCCGGAACGACCGCTTGACATGCAAAATCACCAGCCGGCTACGCCGGAAACACTTGGCGAACACTCCGGAATCACCTGCCGGGCATGCCGGAACCACCTCTCAGATATGCCAGAACCACGTGCCAATGACCCCGGAAGCACCTGCCGAGCACGCCGGAACCACCTGCTCGACTCGCCAGAACCACCTGCCGGACACGCAAAAATCACCTGCCGGCTACGCCACAACCAGTTGGGGAACACTTCGGAATCACCTGCCGGGCTTGCTGGAACCACCTGCCGGTCATGCCAAAATCACCTGCCAACTACGCCAGTACCACTTGGCGGACACTGTGGAAACACCTGTCGGGCCGGCCGGAACCACATCTCACACGTGCCAGAACCATGTGCATGAGATGCTGGAACCACACCCCGAACAGACGGAAAACACCTGCCAGACCCGTCTGAACAACCTGCCGAGCACGCCGGAGCCACCTGCTCGACTCGCCGGAACCACCTACCTGACATGCCCAAATCACCAGCCGGGTATGCCAGAACCACTTGGCGGACACTCCGGAATCACTTGCCGGGCATGCAGGAACCACCTCTCAGACATGCCAGAACCCCGTGCCAATGACCCCGGAAGCACCAGCCGAGCACGCCGGAACCACCTGCTCAACTCGCCTGAACCACCTGCCGGACACGCCAAAATCACCTGCCCGCTACACCAGCACCACTTCGGGGACAAGCCGGAATCACGTGAGGGGCATGCCGGCACAGCCTCTCAGACTGAACCTCGTGCCGGACACCACAGAACCACCTGCCGGACAGACCGGAACCACCTGCCGGACACGCCGGAACCACCGGCTCGACCCGCCGGAACGACCGCTTGACATGCAAAATCACCTGCCGGCTACGCCAGAAACACTTGGCGAACACTCCGGAATCACCTGCCGGGCATGCCGGAACCACCTCTCAGATATGCCAGAACCACGTGCCAATGACCCCGGAAGCACCTGCCGAGCACGCCGGAACCACCTGCTCGACTCGCCAGAACCACCTGCCGGACACGCAAAAATCAGCTGCCGGCTACGCCACAACCAGTTGGGGAACACTTCGGAATCACCTGCCGGGCTTGCTGGAACCACCTGCCGGTCATGCCAAAATCACCTGCCAACTACGCCAGTACCACTTGGCGGACACTGTGGAAACACCTGTCGGGCCGGCCGGAACCACATCTCACACGTGCCAGAACCATGTGCATGAGATGCTGGAACCACACCCCGAACAGACGGAAAACACCTGCCAGACCCGTCTGAACAACCTGCCGAGCACGCCGGAGCCACCTGCTCGACTCGCCGGAACCACATACCTGACATGCCCAAATCACCAGCCGGGTATGCCAGAACCACTTGGCGGACACTCCGGAATCATCTGCCGGACATGCCGGAACCAGCTCTCAGACACACCAGAACCACGTGCCGGAGACGCCGGAAGCACCTGCCGAGCATGCCGGAGCCACCTGCTCGACTCCCCAGAAACACCTGCCGGACACGCCAAAATCACCTGCCGGGTACGCCAGAACCACCTGGCGGACACTCCGAAATCACCTGTCGCGCATGCCGGAACCACCTCTCAGACGTGCCGGAAGCACGTGCCGGACACGCCGGAATCACCTAGCGGACAGACCGGAACCACCTGCAGAGCACGCCGGAGCCACCTGTTCGACTGGCTGGAACCACCTGCCGGACAGGCCAATATTAACTGCTGGCTATGCCAGAACCACCTGGGGGACAGTCCGGGATCACCTGCCAGCCATGGCGGAACCACCTCACACACGTACCAGAACCACCTGCCGGAGAAGCTGGAAACACGTCCTGGACAGTCTGGAACCACCTGCCGGCCAAGCCTGAACCACCTGCCAAGCACAACGGAACAACCTGCCAGACACGCCAAAATCACCTGCGTGTTATGCCAGAACCACTTGGAGGACTCTCTGGGATGACCTGCCGGGCATGCCGGAACCACCTCTCAGACGTGCCAGAACCATGTGGCGGACAGTCCGGAATCACCTGTTGGGCATGCGCAACCACCTCTGAGACGTACCAGAACCACATGCCGTGCAGGCTGGAACCACCTACCGGACAGACCGGAATCACCTTTCGGGCATGCCGGAACCACCTGTCAGATGTGCCAGGACACGTGCCGGAGACGCCGGAAGCACCGGCCAAGCATGTTGGAACCACCTGGTCAACTCGCCTGAACCACCTGCCGGACATGCCAAAATCACCTGCCGACTATGCCAGAACCACTTGGCGAACACTCCGGAATCACTTGCCGGGCATGCAGGAACCACCTCTCAGACATGCCAGATCCCCGTGCCAATGACCCCGGAAGCACCAGCCGAGCACGCCGGAACCACCTGCTCAACTCGCCTGAACCACCTGCCGGACACGCCAAAATCACCTGCCCGCTACACCAGCACCACTTCGTGGACAAGCCGGAATCACGTGAGGGGCATGCCGGCACAGCCTCTCAGACTGAACCTCGTGCCGGACACCACAGAACCACCTGCCGGACAGACTGGAACCACCTGCCGGACACGCCGCAAACACAGGCTCGACCCGCCGGAACGACCGCTGGACATGCAAAATCACCTGCCGGCTACGCCGGAAACACTTGGCGAACACTCCGGAATCACCTGCCGGGCCTGCCGGAACCACCTCTCAGATATGCCAGAACCACGTGCCAACGACCAGGAAGCACCTGCCGAGCACGCCGGAACCACCTGCTCGACTCGCCAGAACCACCTGCCAGACACGCAAAAATCACCTGCCGGCTACGCCACAACCAGTTGGGGAACACTTCGGAATCACCTGCCGGGCTTGCTGGAACCACCTGCCGGTCATGCCAAAATCACCTGCCAATTACGCCAGTACCACTTGGCGGACACTGTAGAAACACCTGTCGGGCCGGCCGGAACCACATCTCACACGTGCCAGAACCATGTGCATGAGATGCTGGAACCACACCCCGAACAGACGGAAAACAACTGCCAGACCCGTCTGAACAACCTGCCGAGCACGCCGGAGCCACCTGCTCGACTCGCCGGAACCACCTACCTGACATGCCCAAATCACCAGCCGGGTATGCCAGAACCACTTGGCGGACACTCCGGAATCATCTGCCGGACATGCCGGAACCAGCTCTCAGACACACCAGAACCACGTGCCGGAGACGCCGGAAGCACCTGCCGAGCATGCCGGAGCCACCTGCTCGACTCGCCAGAAACACCTGCCGGACACGCCAAAATCACCTGCGGGGTACGCCAGAACCACCTGGCGGACACTCCGAAATCACCTGTCGCGCATGCCGGAACCACCTCTCAGACGTGCCGGAAGCACGTGCCGGACACGCCGGAATCACCTACCGGACAGACCGGAACCACCTGCCGAGCACTCCGGAGCCACCTGTTCGACTGGCTGGAACCACCTGCCGGACAGGCCAATATTAACTGCTGGCTATGCCAGAACCATTTGGGGGACAGTCGGAATCACCTGCCAGCCATGGCGGAACCACCTCTCACACGTACCAGAACCACCTGCCGGAGAAGCTGGAAACACGTCCTGGACAGTCTGGAACCACCTGCCGGCCAAGCCTGAACCACCTGCCAAGCACAACGGAACAACCTGCCAGACACGCCAAAATCACCTGCGTGTTATGCCAGAACCACTTGGAGGACTCTCTGGGATGACCTGCCGGGCATGCCGGAACCACCTCTCAGACGTGCCAGAACCATGTGGCGGACAGTCCGGAATCACCTGTTGGGCATGCGCAACCACCTCTGAGACGTACCAGAACCACATGCCGTGCAGGCTGGAACCACCTACCGGACAGACCGGAATCACCTTTCGGGCATGCCGGAACCACCTGTCAGATGTGCCAGGACACGTGCCGGAGACGCCGGAAGCACCGGCCAAGCATGTTGGAACCACCTGCTCAACTCGCCTGAACCACCTGCCGGACATGCCAAAATCACCTGCCGACTATGCCAGAACCACTTGGCGAACACTCCGGAATCACTTGCCGGGCATGCAGGAACCACATCTCAGACATGCCAGAACCCCGTGCCAATGACCCCGGAAGCACCAGCCGAGCACGCCGGAACCACCTGCTCAACTCGCCTGAACCACCTGCCGGACACACCAAAATCACCTGCCCGCTACACCAGCACCACTTCGGGGACAAGCCGGAATCACGTGAGGGGCATGCCGGCACAGCCTCTCAGACTGAACCTCGTGCCGGACACCACAGAACCACCTGCCGGACAGACTGGAACCACCTGCCGGACACGCCGCAACCACCGGCTCGACCCGCCGGAACGACCGCTGGACATGCAAAATCACCTGCCGGCTACGCCGGAAACACTTGGCGAACACTCCGGAATCACCTGCCGGGCCTGCCGGAACCACCTCTCAGATATGCCAGAACCACGTGCCAACGACCCTGGCAGCACCTGCTGAGCACGCCGGTACCACCTGCTCGACTCGCCAGAACCACCTGCCGGACACGCAAAAATCACCTGCCGGCTACGCCACAACCAGTTGGGGAACACTTCGGAATCACCTGCCGGGCTTGCTGGAACCACCTGCCGGTCATGCCAAAATCACCTGCCAATTACGCCAGTACCACTTGGCGGACACTGTAGAAACACCTGTCGGGCCGGCCGGAACCACATCTCACACGTGCCAGAACCATGTGCATGAGATGCTGGAACCACACCCCGAACAGACGGAAAACACCTGCCAGACCCGTCTGAACAACCTGCCGAGCACGCCGGAGCCACCTGCTCGACTCGCCGGAACCACCTACCTGACATGCCCAAATCACCAGCCGGGTATGCCAGAACCACTTGGCGGACACTCCGGAATCATCTGCCGGACATGCCGGAACCAGCTCTCAGACACACCAGAACCACGTGCCGGAGACGCCGGAAGCACCTGCCGAGCATGCCGGAGCCACCTGCTGGACTCGCCAGAAACACCTGCCGGACACGCCAAAATCACCTGCCGGGTACGCCAGAACCACCTGGCGGACACTCCGAAATCACCTGTCGCGCATGCCGGAACCACCTCTCAGACGTGCCGGAAGCACGTGCCGGACACGCCGGAATCACCTACCGGACAGACCGGAACCACCTGCCGAGCACTCCGGAGCCACCTGTTCGACTGGCTGGAACCACCTGCCGGACAGGCCAATATTAACTGCTGGCTATGCCAGAACCATCTGGGGGACAGTCGGAATCACCCGCCAGCCATGGCGGAACCACCTCTCACACGTACCAGAACCACCTGCCGGAGAAGCTGGAAACACATCCTGGACAGTCTGGAACCACCTGCCGACCAAGCCTGAACCACCTGCCAAGCACAACGGAACAACCTGCCAGACACGCCAAAATCACCTGCGTGTTATGCCAGAACCACTTGGAGGACTCTCTGGGATGACCTGCCGGGCATGCCGGAACCACCTCTCAGACGTGCCAGAACCATGTGGCGGACAGTCCGGAATCACCTGTTGGGCATGCGCAACCACCTCTGAGACGTACCAGAACCACATGCCGTGCAGGCTGGAACCACCTACCGGACAGACCGGAATCACCTTTCGGGCATGCCGGAACCACCTGTCAGATGTGCCAGAAACACGTGCCGGAGACGCCGGAAGCACCTGCCAAGCACGTTGGAACCACCTGCTCAACTCGCCTGAACCACCTGCCGGACATGCCAAAATCACCTGCCGACTATGCCAGAACCACTTGGCGAACACTCCGGAATCACTTGCCGGGCATGCAGGAACCACCTCTCAGACATGCCAGAACCCCGTGCCAATGACCCCGGAAGCACCAGCCGAGCACGCCGGAACCACCTGCTCAACTCGCCTGAACCACCTGCCGGACACGCCAAAATCACCTGCCCGCTACACCAGCACCACTTCGGGGACAAGCCGGAATCACGTGAGGGGCATGCCGGCACAGCCTCTCAGACTGAACCTCGTGCCGGACACCACAGAACCACCTGCCGGACAGACCGGAACCACCTGCCGGACACGCCGGAACCACCGGCTCGACCCGCCGGAACGACCGCTGGACATGCAAAATCACCTGCCGGCTACGCCAGAAACACTTGGCGAACATTCCGGAATCACCTGCCGGGCATGCCGGAACCACCTCTCAGATATGCCAGAACCACGTGCCAATGACCCCGGAAGCACCTGCCGAGCACGCCGGAACCACCTGCTCGACTCGCCAGAACCACCTGCCGGACATGCAAAAATCACCTGCCGGCTACGCCACAACCAGTTGGGGAACACTTCGGAATCACCTGCCGGGCTTGCTGGAACCACCTGCCGGTCATGCCAAAATCACCTGCCAACTACGCCAGTACCACTTGGCGGACACTGTGGAAACACCTGTCGGGCCGGCCGGAACCACATCTCAGACGTGCCAGAAACATGTGCATGACATGCAGGATCCACACCTTGAATAGACGGAAAACACCTGCCAGACCCGTCTGAACAACCTGCCGAAAACGCCGGAGCCACCTGCTCGACTCGCCAGAACCACCTACCTGACATGCCCAAATCACCAGCCGGGTATGCCAGAACCACTTGGCGGACACTCCGGAATCATCTGCCGGACATGCCGGAACCAGCTCTCAGACACACCAGAACCACGTGCCGGAGACGCCGGAAGCACCTGCCGAGCATGCCGGAGCCACCTGCTCGACTCGCCAGAAACACCTGCCGGACACGCCAAAATCACCTGCCGGGTACGCCAGAACCACCTGGCGGACACTCCGAAATCACCTGTCGCGCATGCCGGAACCACCTCTCAGACGTGCCGGAAGCACGTGCCGGACACGCCGGAATCACCTAGCGGACAGACCGGAACCACCTGCCGAGCACGCCGGAGCCACCTGTTCGACTCGCTGGAACCACCTGCCGGACAGGCCAATATCAACTGCTGGCTATGCCGGAACCACCTGGGGGACAGTCCGGGATCACCTGCCAGCCATGGCGGAACCACATCTCAGACGTACCAGAACCACCTGCCGGAGAAGCTGGAAACACGTCCTGGACAGACTGGAACCACGTGACGGCCATGCCTGAACCACCTGCCGAGCACGGCGGAACCACCTGCCGGACACGCCAAAATCACCTGCGGGCTACGCCAGAACCACTTGGACGACTCTCCAAAATGACCTGCCGGGCATGTTGGAACCACCTCTCAGACGTGCCAGAAGCACGTGGCGGACAGTCCGGAATCACCTGTTGGGCATGCGCAACCACCTCTGAGACGTACCAGAACCACATGCCGTGCAGGCTGGAACCACCTACCGGACAGACCGGAATCACCTTTCGGGCATGCCGGAACCACCTGTCAGATGTGCCAGGACACGTGCCGGAGACGCCGGAAGCACCGGCCAAGCATGTTGGAACCACCTGGTCAACTCGCCTGAACCACCTGCCGGACATGCCAAAATCACCTGCCGACTATGCCAGAACCACTTGGCGAACACTCCGGAATCACTTGCCGGGCATGCAGGAACCACCTCTCAGACATGCCAGATCCCCGTGCCAATGACCCCGGAAGCACCAGCCGAGCACGCCGGAACCACCTGCTCAACTCGCCTGAACCACCTGCCGGACACGCCAAAATCACCTGCCCGCTACACCAGCACCACTTCGTGGACAAGCCGGAATCACGTGAGGGGCATGCCGGCACAGCCTCTCAGACTGAACCTCGTGCCGGACACCACAGAACCACCTGCCGGACAGACTGGAACCACCTGCCGGACACGCCGCAAACA
This sequence comes from Equus caballus, assembly GCF_041296265.1. NCBI lineage: Eukaryota > Metazoa > Chordata > Mammalia > Perissodactyla > Equidae > Equus > Equus caballus. Next base: position 5,299,366 of record NC_091710.1, read on the forward strand.
CCGGCTCGACCCGCCGGAACGACCGCTGGACATGCAAAATCACCTGCCGGCTACGCCGGAAACACTTGGCGAACACTCCGGAATCACCTGCCGGGCCTGCCGGAACCACCTCTCAGATATGCCAGAACCACGTGCCAACGACCAGGAAGCACCTGCCGAGCACGCCGGAACCACCTGCTCGACTCGCCAGAACCACCTGCCGGACACGCAAAAATCACCTGCCGGCTACGCCACAACCAGTTGGGGAACACTTCGGAATCACCTGCCGGGCTTGCTGGAACCACCTGCCGGTCATGCCAAAATCACCTGCCAATTACGCCAGTACCACTTGGCGGACACTGTAGAAACACCTGTCGGGCCGGCCGGAACCACATCTCACACGTGCCAGAACCATGTGCATGAGATGCTGGAACCACACCCCGAACAGACGGAAAACAACTGCCAGACCCGTCTGAACAACCTGCCGAGCACGCCGGAGCCACCTGCTCGACTCGCCGGAACCACCTACCTGACATGCCCAAATCACCAGCCGGGTATGCCAGAACCACTTGGCGGACACTCCGGAATCATCTGCCGGACATGCCGGAACCAGCTCTCAGACACACCAGAACCACGTGCCGGAGACGCCGGAAGCACCTGCCGAGCATGCCGGAGCCACCTGCTCGACTCGCCAGAAACACCTGCCGGACACGCCAAAATCACCTGCGGGGTACGCCAGAACCACCTGGCGGACACTCCGAAATCACCTGTCGCGCATGCCGGAACCACCTCTCAGACGTGCCGGAAGCACGTGCCGGACACGCCGGAATCACCTACCGGACAGACCGGAACCACCTGCCGAGCACTCCGGAGCCACCTGTTCGACTGGCTGGAACCACCTGCCGGACAGGCCAATATTAACTGCTGGCTATGCCAGAACCATTTGGGGGACAGTCGGAATCACCTGCCAGCCATGGCGGAACCACCTCTCACACGTACCAGAACCACCTGCCGGAGAAGCTGGAAACACGTCCTGGACAGTCTGGAACCACCTGCCGGCCAAGCCTGAACCACCTGCCAAGCACAACGGAACAACCTGCCAGACACGCCAAAATCACCTGCGTGTTATGCCAGAACCACTTGGAGGACTCTCTGGGATGACCTGCCGGGCATGCCGGAACCACCTCTCAGACGTGCCAGAACCATGTGGCGGACAGTCCGGAATCACCTGTTGGGCATGCGCAACCACCTCTGAGACGTACCAGAACCACATGCCGTGCAGGCTGGAACCACCTACCGGACAGACCGGAATCACCTTTCGGGCATGCCGGAACCACCTGTCAGATGTGCCAGGACACGTGCCGGAGACGCCGGAAGCACCGGCCAAGCATGTTGGAACCACCTGCTCAACTCGCCTGAACCACCTGCCGGACATGCCAAAATCACCTGCCGACTATGCCAGAACCACTTGGCGAACACTCCGGAATCACTTGCCGGGCATGCAGGAACCACATCTCAGACATGCCAGAACCCCGTGCCAATGACCCCGGAAGCACCAGCCGAGCACGCCGGAACCACCTGCTCAACTCGCCTGAACCACCTGCCGGACACACCAAAATCACCTGCCCGCTACACCAGCACCACTTCGGGGACAAGCCGGAATCACGTGAGGGGCATGCCGGCACAGCCTCTCAGACTGAACCTCGTGCCGGACACCACAGAACCACCTGCCGGACAGACTGGAACCACCTGCCGGACACGCCGCAACCACCGGCTCGACCCGCCGGAACGACCGCTGGACATGCAAAATCACCTGCCGGCTACGCCGGAAACACTTGGCGAACACTCCGGAATCACCTGCCGGGCCTGCCGGAACCACCTCTCAGATATGCCAGAACCACGTGCCAACGACCCTGGCAGCACCTGCTGAGCACGCCGGTACCACCTGCTCGACTCGCCAGAACCACCTGCCGGACACGCAAAAATCACCTGCCGGCTACGCCACAACCAGTTGGGGAACACTTCGGAATCACCTGCCGGGCTTGCTGGAACCACCTGCCGGTCATGCCAAAATCACCTGCCAATTACGCCAGTACCACTTGGCGGACACTGTAGAAACACCTGTCGGGCCGGCCGGAACCACATCTCACACGTGCCAGAACCATGTGCATGAGATGCTGGAACCACACCCCGAACAGACGGAAAACACCTGCCAGACCCGTCTGAACAACCTGCCGAGCACGCCGGAGCCACCTGCTCGACTCGCCGGAACCACCTACCTGACATGCCCAAATCACCAGCCGGGTATGCCAGAACCACTTGGCGGACACTCCGGAATCATCTGCCGGACATGCCGGAACCAGCTCTCAGACACACCAGAACCACGTGCCGGAGACGCCGGAAGCACCTGCCGAGCATGCCGGAGCCACCTGCTGGACTCGCCAGAAACACCTGCCGGACACGCCAAAATCACCTGCCGGGTACGCCAGAACCACCTGGCGGACACTCCGAAATCACCTGTCGCGCATGCCGGAACCACCTCTCAGACGTGCCGGAAGCACGTGCCGGACACGCCGGAATCACCTACCGGACAGACCGGAACCACCTGCCGAGCACTCCGGAGCCACCTGTTCGACTGGCTGGAACCACCTGCCGGACAGGCCAATATTAACTGCTGGCTATGCCAGAACCATCTGGGGGACAGTCGGAATCACCCGCCAGCCATGGCGGAACCACCTCTCACACGTACCAGAACCACCTGCCGGAGAAGCTGGAAACACATCCTGGACAGTCTGGAACCACCTGCCGACCAAGCCTGAACCACCTGCCAAGCACAACGGAACAACCTGCCAGACACGCCAAAATCACCTGCGTGTTATGCCAGAACCACTTGGAGGACTCTCTGGGATGACCTGCCGGGCATGCCGGAACCACCTCTCAGACGTGCCAGAACCATGTGGCGGACAGTCCGGAATCACCTGTTGGGCATGCGCAACCACCTCTGAGACGTACCAGAACCACATGCCGTGCAGGCTGGAACCACCTACCGGACAGACCGGAATCACCTTTCGGGCATGCCGGAACCACCTGTCAGATGTGCCAGAAACACGTGCCGGAGACGCCGGAAGCACCTGCCAAGCACGTTGGAACCACCTGCTCAACTTGCCTGAACCACCTGCCGGACATGCCAAAATCACCTGCCGACTATGCCAGAACCACTTGGCGAACACTCCGGAATCACTTGCCGGGCATGCAGGAACCACCTCTCAGACATGCCAGAACCCCGTGCCAATGACCCCGGAAGCACCAGCCGAGCACGCCGGAACCACCTGCTCAACTCGCCTGAACCACCTGCCGGACACGCCAAAATCACCTGCCCGCTACACCAGCACCACTTCGGGGACAAGCCGGAATCACGTGAGGGGCATGCCGGCACAGCCTCTCAGACTGAACCTCGTGCCGGACACCACAGAACCACCTGCCGGACAGACCGGAACCACCTGCCGGACACGCCGGAACCACCGGCTCGACCCGCCGGAACGACCGCTGGACATGCAAAATCACCTGCCGGCTACGCCGGAAACACTTGGCGAACACTCCGGAATCACCTGCCGGGCATGCCGGAACCACCTCTCAGATATGCCAGAACCACGTGCCAATGACCCCGGAAGCACCTGCCGAGCACGCCGGAACCACCTGCTCGACTCGCCAGAACCACCTGCCGGACATGCAAAAATCACCTGCCGGCTACGCCACAACCAGTTGGGGAACACTTCGGAATCACCTGCCGGGCTTGCTGGAACCACCTGCCGGTCATGCCAAAATCACCTGCCAACTACGCCAGTACCACTTGGCGGACACTGTGGAAACACCTGTCGGGCCGGCCGGAACCACATCTCAGACGTGCCAGAAACATGTGCATGACATGCAGGATCCACACCCCGAATAGACGGAAAACACCTGCCAGACCCGTCTGAACAACCTGCCGAAAACGCCGGAGCCACCTGCTCGACTCGCCAGAACCACCTACCTGACATGCCCAAATCACCAGCCGGGTATGCCAGAACCACTTGGCGGACACTCCGGAATCATCTGCCGGACATGCCGGAACCAGCTCTCAGACACACCAGAACCACGTGCCGGAGACGCCGGAAGCACCTGCCGAGCATGCCGGAGCCACCTGCTCGACTCGCCAGAAACACCTGCCGGACACGCCAAAATCACCTGCCGGGTACGCCAGAACCACCTGGCGGACACTCCGAAATCACCTGTCGCGCATGCCGGAACCACCTCTCAGACGTGCAGGAAGCACGTGCCGGACACGCCGGAATCACCTAGCGGACAGACCGGAACCACCTGCCGAGCACGCCGGAGCCACCTGTTCGACTCGCTGGAACCACCTGCCGGACAGGCCAATATCAACTGCTGGCTATGCCGGAACCACCTGGGGGACAGTCCGGGATCACCTGCCAGCCATGGCGGAACCACATCTCAGACGTACCAGAACCACCTGCCGGAGAAGCTGGAAACACGTCCTGGACAGACTGGAACCACGTGACGGCCATGCCTGAACCACCTGCCGAGCACGGCGGAACCACCTGCCGGACACGCCAAAATCACCTGCGGGCTACGCCAGAACCACTTGGACGACTCTCCAAAATGACCTGCCGGGCATGTTGGAACCACCTCTCAGACGTGCCAGAAGCACGTGGCGGACAGTCCGGAATCACCTGTTGGGCATACGCAACCACCTCTGAGACGTACCAGAACCACGTGCCGTGCACGCCGGAACCACCTACCGGACAGACCGGAATCAACTTTTGGGCATGCCGGAACCACCAGTCAGATGTGCCAGAAACACGTGCCGGAGACGCCGGAAGCACCTGCCGAGCACGTCGCAACCACCTGCTCAACTCGCCTGAACCACCTGCCGGACATGCCAAAATCACCTGCCGACTATGCCAGAACCACTTGGCGAACACTCCGGAATCACTTGCCGGGCATGCAGGAACCACCTCTCAGACATGCCAGAACCCCGTGCCAATGACCCCGGAAGCACCAGCCGAGCACGCCGGAACCACCTGCTCAACTCGCCTGAACGACCTGCCGGACACGCCAAAATCACCTGCCCGCTACACCAGCACCACTTCGGGGACAAGCCGGAATCACGTGAGGGGCATGCCGGCACAGCCTCTCAGACTGAACCTCGTGCCGGACACCACAGAACCACCTGCCGGACAGACCGGAACCACCTGCCGGACACGCCGGAACCACCGGCTCGACCCGCCGGAACAACCACTGGACATGCAAAATCACCTGCCGGCTACGCAGGAAACACTTGGCGAACACTCCGGAATCACCTGCCGGGCATGCCGGAACCACCTCTCAGATATGCCAGAACCACGTGCCAATGACCCCGGAAGCACCTGCCGAGCACGCCGGAACCACCTGCTCGACTCGCCAGAACCACCTGCCGGACACGCAAAAATCACCTGCCAGCTACGCCACAACCAGTTGGGGAACACTTCGGAATCACCTGCCGGGCTTGCTGGAACCACCTGCCGGTCATGCCAAAATCACCTGCCAACTACGCCAGTACCACTTGGCGGACACTGTGGAAACACCTGTCGGGCCGGCCGGAACCACATCTCACACGTGCCAGAACCATGTGCATGAGATGCTGGAACCACACCCCGAACAGACGGAAAACACCTGCCAGACCCGTCTGAACAACCTGCCGAGCACGCCGGAGCCACCTGCTCGACTCGCCGGAACCACCTACCTGACATGCCCAAATCACCAGCCGGGTATGCCAGAACCACTTGGCGGACACTCCGGAATCATCTGCCGGACATGCCGGAACCAGCTCTCAGACACACCAGAACCACGTGCCGGACACGCCGGAATCACCTAGCGCACCACCGGAACCACCTGCCGAGCACGCCGGAGCCACCTGTTCGACTGGCTCTAACCACCTGCCGGACAGGCCAATATTAACTGCTGGCTATGCCAGAACCACCTGGGGGACGGTCCGGAATCACCTGCCAGCCATGGCGGACCCACCTCTCACACGTACCAGAACCACCTGCCGGAGAAGCTGGAAAAACGTCCTGGACAGTCTGGAACCACCTGCCGGCCAAGCCTGAACCACCTGCCAAGCACAACGGAACAACCTGCCAGACACGCCAAAATCACCTGCGTGTTATGCCAGAACCACTTGGAGGACTCTCTGGGATGACCTGCCGGGCATGCCGGAACCACCTCTCAGACGTGCCCGAACCATGTGGCGGACAGTCCGGAATCGCCTGTTGGGCATGCGCAACCACCTCTGAGACGTACCAGAACCACATGCCGTGCAGGCTGGAACCACCTACCGGACAGACCGGAATCTCCTTTCGGGCATGCCGGAACCACCTGTCAGATGTGCCAGAAACACGTGCCGGAGATGCCGGAAGCACCTGCCAAGCACGTTGGAACCACCTGCTCAACTCGCCTGAACCACCTGCCGGACATGCCAAAATCACCTACCGACTATGCCAGAACCACTTGGCGAACACTCCGGAATGACTTGCCGGGCATGCAGGAACCACCTCTCAGACATGCCAGAATCCCGTGCCAATGACCCCGGAAGCTCCAGCCGAGCACGCCAGAACCACCTGCTCAACTCGCCTGATCCACCTGCCGGACACGCCAAAATCACCTGCCCGCTACACCAGCACCACTTCGGGGACAAGCCAAAATCACGTGAGGGGCATGCCGGCACAGCCTCTCAGACTGAACCTAGTGCCGGACACCACAGAACCACCTGCCGGACAGACCGGAACCACCTGCCGGACACGCCGGAACCACCGGCTCGACCCGCCGGAACGACCGCTGGACATGCAAAATCACCTGCCGGCTACGCCGGAAACACTTGGCGAACACTCCGGAATCACTTGCCGGGCATGCAGGAACCACCTCTCAGACATGCCAGAACCCCGTGCCAATGACCCCGGAAGCACCAGCCGAGCACGCCGGAACCACCTGCTCGACTCGCCAGAACCACCTGCCGATCACGCAAAAATCACCTGCCGGCTACGCCACAACCAGTTGGTGAACACTTTGGAATCACCTGCCAGGCTTGCTGGAACCACCTGCCAGTCATGCCAAAATCACCTGCCAACTACGCCAGAACCGCTTGGCGGACACTGCGGAAACACCTGTCGGGCCGGCTGGAACCACATCTCAGACGTGCCAGAAACGTGTTCATGAGATGCTGGAACCACACCCCGAACAGACGGATACCACCTGCCAGAACCGCCTGAACCACCTGCTGAGCACGCCGGAACCATCTGCTCGACTCACCGGTACCACCTCCCTGACACGCCAAAATCACCTGCTGGGTATGCCAGAACCACTTGGCGGACACTCCGGAATCATCTGCCGGACATGCCGGAACCAGCTCTCAGACACACCAGAACCAAGTGCTGTAGACGCCGGAAGCACCTGCCGAGCATGCCGGAGCCACCTGCTCGACTCTCCAGAAACACCTGCCGGACACGCCAAAATCACCTGCCGGGTATGCCAGAACCACCTGGCGGACACTACGAAATTACCTGCCGCGCATGCTGGAACCACCTCTCATGTGCCGGAAGCACGTGCCAGACACGCCGGAAACACCGTCCGGACAGACCGGAACCACCTGCCAAGAACGCCAGAGCCACCTGTTCGACTCGCTGGAACCACCTGAAGGAGAGGCCAATATCAACTGCTGGCTATGCCAGAACCACCTGGGGGACAGTCCGGGATCACCTGCCAGCCATGGCGGAACCACCTCTCACACGTACCAGAACCACCTGCCGGAGAAGCTGGAAACACGTCCTGGACAGACTGGAACCACGTGACGGCCATGCCTGAACCACCTGCCGAGCACGGCGGAACCACCTGCCGGAGACGCCAAAATCACCTGCGGGCTACGCCAGAACCACTTGGACGACTCTCCGAAATGACCTGCCGGGCATGTTGGAACTACCTCTCAGACGTGCCAGAAGCACGTGGCGGACAGTCCGGAATCACCTGTTGGGCATACGCAACCACCTCTGAGACGTACCAGAACCACGTGCCGTGCACGCCGGAACCACCTACCGGACAGACCGGAATCAACATTTGGGCATGCCGGAACCACCAGTCAGATGTGCCAGAAACACGTGCCAGAGACGCCGGAAGCACCTGCCGAGCACGTCGCAAGCACCTGCTCAACTCGCCTGAACCACCTGCCGGACACGCCAAAATCACCTGCCCGCTACACCAGCACCACTTCGGGGACAAGCCGGAATCACGTGAGGGGCATGCCGGCACAGCCTCTCAGACTGAACCTCGTGCCGGACACCACAGAACCACCTGCCGGACAGACCGGAACCACCTGCCGGACACGCCGGAACCACCGGCTTGACCCGCCGGAACGTCCGCTGGACATGCAAAATCACCTGACAGCTACGCCGGAAACACTTGGCGAACACTCCGGAATCACCTGCCGGGCATGCCGGAACCACCTCTCATATATGCCAGAACCACGTGCCAATGACCCCGGAAGCACCAGCCGAGCACGCCGGAACCACCTGCTCGACTCGCCAGAACCACCTGCCGGACACGCAAAAATCACCTGCCGGCTACGCCACAACCAGTTGGGGAACACTTCAGAATCACCTGCCGGGCTTGCTGGAACCACCTGCCGGTCATGCCAAAATCACCTGCCAACTACGCCAGTACCACTTGGCGGACACTGTGGAAACACCTGTCGGGCCGGCCGGAACCACATCTCAGACGTGCCAGAACCATGTGCATGAGATGCTGGAACCACACCCCCAACAGACGGAAAACACCTGCCAGACCCGTCTGAACAACATGCCGAGCACGCCGGAGCCACCTGCTCGACTCGCCGGAGCCACCTACCTGACATGCCCAAATCACCAGCCGGGTATGCCAGAACCACTTGGCGGACACTCCGGAATCATCTGCCGGACATGCCGGAACCAGCTCTCAGACACACCAGAACCACGTGCCGGAGACGCCGGAAGCACCTGCCGAGCATGCCGGAGCCACCTGCTCGACTCGCCAGAAACACCTGCCGGACACGCCAAAATCACCTGCCCTGTACGCCATAACCACCTGGCGGACACTCCGAAACCACCTGTCGCTCATGCCGGAGCCAACTCTCAGACGTGCTGGAAGCACGTGCCGGACACGCCGGAATCACCTACCGGACAGACCGGAACCACCTGCCGAGCACGCCGGAGCCACCTGTTCGACTCGCTGGAACCACCTGCCGGACAGGCCAATATCAACTGCTGGCTATGCCAGAACCACCTGGGGGACGGTCCGGAATCACCTGCCAGCCATGGCGGAACCACCTCTCAGACGTACCAGAAACACCTGCCGGAGAAGCTGGAAACACGTCCTGGACAGTCTGGAACCACCTGCCGGCCAAGCCTGAACCACCTGCCAAGCACAACGGAACAACCTGCCAGACTCGCCAAAATCACCTGCGTGTTATGCCAGAAACACTTGGAGGACTCTCTGGGATGACCTGCTGGGCATGCCGGAACCACCTCTCAGACGTGCCAGAACCATGTGGCGGAAAGTCCGGAATCACCTGTTGGGCATGCTCAACCACGTCTGAGACGTACCAGAACCACATGCCGTGCAGGCTGGAACCACCTACCGGACAGACCGGAATCACCTTTCGGGCATGCCGGAACCACCTGTCAGATGTGCCAGAAACACGTGCCGGAGACGCCGGAAGCACCTGCCAAGCACGTTGGAACCACCTGCTCAACTCGCCTGAACCACCTGCCGGACATGCCAAAATCACCTGCCGACTATGCCAGAACCACTTGGCGAACACTCCGGAATCAATTGCCGGGCATGCAGGAACCACCTCTCAGACATGCCAGAACCCCGTGCCAATGACCCCGGAAGCACCAGCCGAGCACGCCGGAACCACCTGCTCGACTCGCCAGAACCACCTGCCGATCACGCAAAAATCACCTGCCGGCTACGCCACAACCAGTTGGTGAACACTTTGGAATCACCTGCCAGGCTTGCTGGAACCACCTGCCAGTCATGCCAAAATCACCTGCCAACTACGCCAGAACCGCTTGGCGGACACTGCGGAAACACCTGTCGGGCCGGCTGGAACCACATCTCAGACGTGCCAGAAACGTGTTCATGAGATGCTGGAACCACACCCCGAACAGACGGATACCACCTGCCAGAACCGCCTGAACCACCTGCTGAGCACGCCGGAACCACCTGCTCGACTCACCGGTACCACCTCCCTGACACGCCAAAATCACCTGCTGGGTATGCCAGAACCACTTGGCGGACACTCCGGAATCATCTGCCGGACATGCCGGAACCAGCTCTCAGACACACCAGAACCACGTGCCGGAGACGCCGGAAGCACCTGCCGAGCATGCCGGAGCCACCTGCTCGACTCGCCAGAAACACCTGCCGGACACGCCAAAATCACCTGCCGGGTACGCCAGAACCACCTGGCGGACACTCCGAAACCACCTGTCACGCATGCCGGAACCACCTCTCAGACGTGCCGGAAGCACGTGCCGGACACGACGGAATCACCTACCGGACAGACCGGAACCACCTGCCGAGCACGCCGGAGCCACCTGTTCGACTCGCTGGAACCACCTGCCGGACAGGCCAATATCAACTGCTGGCTATGCCAGAACCACCTGGGGGACGGTCCGGAATCACCTGCCAGCCATGGCGGAACCACCTCTCAGACGTACGAGAACCACCTGCCGGAGAAGCTGGAAACACGTCCTGTACAGTCTGGAACCACCTGCCGGCCAAGCCTGAACCACCTGCCAAGCACAACGGAACAACCTGCCAGACACGCCAAAATCACCTGCGTGTTATGCCAGAACCACTTGGAGGACTCTCTGGGATGACCAGCCGGGCATGCCGGAACCACCTCTCAGACGTGCCAGAACCATGTGGTGGACAGTCCGGAATCACCTGTTGGGCATACGCAACCACCTCTGACACGTACCAGAACCACGTGCCGTGCACGCCGGAACCACCTACCGGACAGACCGGAATCAACTTTTGGGCATGCCGGAACCACCAGTCAGATGTGCCAGAAACACGTGCCGGAGACGCCGGAAGCACCTGCCGAGCACGTCGCAAGCACCTGCTCAACTCGCCTGAACCACATGCCGGACACGCCAAAATCACCTGCCCGCTACACCAGCACCACTTCGGGGACAAGCCGGAATCACGTGAGGGGCATGCCGGCACAGCCTCTCAGACTGAACCTCGTGCCGGACACCACAGAACCACCTGCCGGAAGACCGGAACCACCTGCCGGACACGCCGGAACCACCGGCTCGACCCGCCGGAACGACCGCTGGACATGCAAAATCACCTGCCGGCTACACCGGAAACACTTGGCGAACACTCCGGAATCACCTGCCGGGCATGCCGGAACCACCTCTCAGATATGCCAGAACCACGGGCCAATGACCCCGGAAGCACCTGCCGAGCACGCCGGAACCACCTGTTCGACTCGCCAGAACCACCTGCCGGACACGCAAAAATCACCTGCCGGCTACGCCACAACCCGTTGGGGAACACTTCGGAATCACCTGCCGGGCTTGCTGGAACCACCTGCCAGTCATGCCAAAATCACCTGCCAACTACGCCAGAACCGCTTGGCGGACACTGCGGAAACACCTGTCGGGCCGGCTGGAACCACATCTCAGACGTGCCAGAACCATGTGCATGAGATGCTGGAACCATACCCCGAACAGACGGATACCAACTGCCAGAACCGCCTGAACCACCTGCTGAGCACGCCGGAACCACCTGCTCGAATCACCGGTACCACCTCCCTGACACGCCAAAATAACCTGCTGGGTATGCCAGAACCACTTGGCGGACACTCCGGAATCATCTGCCGGACATGACGGAACCAGCAATCAGACACACCAGAACCAAGTGCCGGAGAGGCCGGAAGCACCTGCCGAGCATGCCGGAGCCACCTGCTCGACTCGCCAGAAACACCTGCCGGACTCGCCAAAATCACCTGCCGGGTATGCCAGAACCACCTGGCGGACACTACGGAATCACCTGTCACGCATGCCGGAACCACCTCTCAGACGTGCCGGAAGCACGTGCCGGACACGCCGGAAACACCTACCGGACAGACCGGAACCACCTGCCAAGAACGCCGGAGCCACCTGTTCGACACGCTGGAACCACCTGCCGGACAGGCCAATATCAACTGCTGGCTATGCCAGAACCACCTGGGGGACAGTCCGGGATCACCTGCCAGCCATGGCGGAACCACCTCTCAGACGTACCAGAACCACCTGCCGGAGAAGCTGGAAACACGTCCTGGACAGACTGGAACCACGTGACGGCCGTGCCTGAACCACCTGCCGAGCACGGCGGAACCACCTGCCGGACACGCCAAAATCACCTGCGGGCTACGCCAGAACCACTTGGACGACTCTCCGAAATGACCTGCCGGGCATGTTGGAACTACCTCTCAGACGTGCCAGAAGCACGTGGCGGACAGTCCGGAATCACCTGTTGGGCATACGCAACCACCTCTGAGACGTACCAGAACCACGTGCCGTGCACGCCGGAACCACCTACCGGACAGACCGGAATCAACATTTGGGCATGCCGGAACCACCAGTCAGATGTGCCAGAAACACGTGCCAGAGACGCCGGAAGCACCTGCCGAGCACGTCGCAAGCACCTGCTCAACTCGCCTGAACCACCTGCCGGACACGCCAAAATCACCTGCCCGCTACACCAGCACCACTTCGGGGACAAGCCGGAATCACGTGAGGGGCATGCCGGCACAGCCTCTCAGACTGAACCTCGTGCCGGACACCACAGAACCACCTGCCGGACAGACCGGAACCACCTGCCGGACACGCCGGAACCACCGGCTTGACCCGCCGGAACGACCGCTGGACATGCAAAATCACCTGACAGCTACGCCGGAAACACTTGGCGAACACTCCGGAATCACCTGCCGGGCATGCCGGAACCACCTCTGAGATATGCCAGAACCACGTGCCAATGACCCCGGAAGCACCAGCCGAGCACGCCGGAACCACCTGCTCGACTCGCCAGAACCACCTGCCGGACACGCAAAAATCACCTGCCGGCTACGCCACAACCAGTTGGGGAACACTTCAGAATCACCTGCCGGGCTTGCTGGAACCACCTGCCGGTCATGCCAAAATCACCTGCCAACTACGCCAGTACCACTTGGCGGACACTGTGGAAACACCTGTCGGGCCGGCCGGAACCACATCTCAGACGTGCCAGAACCATGTGCATGAGATGCTGGAACCACACCCCCAACAGACGGAAAACACCTGCCAGACCCGTCTGAACAACATGCCGAGCACGCCGGAGCCACCTGCTCGACTCGCCGGAGCCACCTACCTGACATGCCCAAATCACCAGCCGGGTATGCCAGAACCACTTGGCGGACACTCCGGAATCATCTGCCGGACATGCCGGAACCAGCTCTCAGACACACCAGAACCACGTGCCGGAGACGCCGGAAGCACCTGCCGAGCATGCCGGAGCCACCTGCTCGACTCGCCAGAAACACCTGCCGGACACGCCAAAATCACCTGCCCTGTACGCCATAACCACCTGGCGGACACTCCGAAACCACCTGTCGCTCATGCCGGAGCCAACTCTCAGACGTGCTGGAAGCACGTGCCGGACACGCCGGAATCACCTACCGGACAGACCGGAACCACCTGCCGAGCACGCCGGAGCCACCTGTTCGACTCGCTGGAACCACCTGCTGGACAGGCCAATATCAACTGCTGGCTATGCCAGAACCACCTGGGGGACGGTCCGGAATCACCTGCCAGCCATGGCGGAACCACCTCTCAGACGTACCAGAAACACCTGCCGGAGAAGCTGGAAACACGTCCTGGACAGTCTGGAACCACCTGCCGGCCAAGCCTGAACCACCTGCCAAGCACAACGGAACAACCTGCCAGACTCGCCAAAATCACCTGCGTGTTATGCCAGAAACACTTGGAGGACTCTCTGGGATGACCTGCTGGGCATGCCGGAACCACCTCTCAGACGTGCCAGAACCATGTGGCGGAAAGTCCGGAATCACCTGTTGGGCATGCTCAACCACGTCTGAGACGTACCAGAACCACATGCCGTGCAGTCTGGAACCACCTACCGGACCGACCGGAATCACCTTTCGGGCATGCCGGAACCACCTGTCAGATGTGCCAGAAACACGTGCCGGAGACGCCGGAAGCACCTGCCAAGCACGTTGGAACCACCTGCTCAACTCGCCTGATCCACCTCCCGGACATGCCAAAATCACCTGCCGACTATGCCAGAACCACTTGGCGAACACTCCGGAATCACTTGCCGGGCATGCAGGAACCACCTCTCAGACATGCCAGAACCCCGTGCCAATGACCCCGGAAGCACCAGCCGAGCACGCCAGAACCACCTGCTCGACTCGCCAGAACCACCTGCCGATCACGCAAAAATCACCTGCCGGCTACGCCACAACCAGTTGGTGAACACTTCGGAATCACCTGCCAGGCTTGCTGGAACCACCTGCCAGTCATGCCAAAATCACCTGCCAACTACGCCAGAACCGCTTGGCGGACACTGCGGAAACACCTGTCGGGCCGGCTGGAACCACATCTCAGACGTGCCAGAAACGTGTTCATGAGATGCTGGAACCACACCCCGAACAGACGGATACCACCTGCCAGAACCGCCTGAACCACCTGCTGAGCACGCCGGAACCACCTGCTCGACTCACCGGTACCACCTCCCTGACACGCCAAAATCACCTGCTGGGTATGCCAGAACCACTTGGCGGACACTCCGGAATCATCTGCCGGACATGCCGGAACCAGCTCTCAGACACACCAGAACCACGTGCCGGAGACGCCGGAAGCACCTGCCGAGCATGCCGGAGCCACCTGCTGGACTCGCCAGAAACACCTGCCGGACACGCCAAAATCACCTGCCGGGTACGCCAGAACCACCTGGCGGACACTCCTAAACCACCTGTCACGCATGCCGGAACCACCTCTCAGACGTGCCGGAAGCACGTGCCGGACACGCCGGAATCACCTACCGGACAGACCGGAACCACCTGCCGAGCACGCCGGAGCCACCTGTTCGACTCGCTGGAACCACCTGCCGGACAGGCCAATATCAACTGCTGGCTATGCCAGAACCACCTGGGGGACGGTCCGGAATCACCTGCCAGCCATGGCGGAACCACCTCTCAGACGTACCAGAACCACCTGCCGGAGAAGCTGGAAACACGTCCTGTACAGTCTGGAACCACCTGCCGGCCAAGCCTGAACCACCTGCCAAGCACAACGAAACTAACTGCCAGACACGCCAAAATCACCTGCGTGTTATGCCAGAACCACTTGGAGGACTCTCTGGGATGACCAGCCGGGCATGCCGGAACCACATCTCAGACGTGCCAGAACCATGTGGTGGACAGTCCGGAATCACCTGTTGGGCATACGCAACCACCTCTGACACGTACCAGAACCACGTGCCGTGCACGCCGGAACCACCTACCGGACAGACCGGAATCAACTTTTGGGCATGCCGGAACCACCAGTCAGATGTGCCAGAAACACGTGCCGGAGACGCCGGAAGCACCTGCCGAGCACGTCGCAAGCACCTGCTCAACTCGCCTGAACCACATGCCGGACACGTCAAAATCACCTGCCCGCTACACCAGCACCACTTCGGGGACAAGCCGGAATCACGTGAGGGGCATGCCGGCACAGCCTCTCAGACTGAACCTCGTGCCGGACACCACAGAACCACCTGCCGGACAGACCGGAACCACCTGCCGGACACGCCGCAACCACCGGCTCGACCCGCCGGAACGACCGCTGGACATGCAAAATCACCTGCCGGCTACACCGGAAACACTTGGCGAACACTCCGGAATCACCTGCCGGGCATGCCGGAACCACCTCTCAGATATGCCAGAACCACGGGCCAATGACCCCGGAAGCACCTGCCGAGCACGCCGGAACCACCTGTTCGACTCGCCAGAACCACCTGCCGGACACGCAAAAATCACCTGCCGGCTACGCCACAACCAGTTGGGGAACACTTCGGAATCACCTGCCGGGCTTGCTGGAACCACCTGCCGGTCATGCCAAAATCACCTGCCAACTACGCCAGTACCACTTGGCGGACACTGTGGAAACACCTGTCGGGCCGGCAGGAACCACATCTCACACGTGCCAGAACCATGTGCATGAGATGCTGGAACCACACCCCGAACAGACGGAAAACACCTGCCAGAAACGTCTGAACAACCTGCCGAGCACGCCGGAGCCACCTGCTCGACTCGCCGGAACCACCTACCTGACATGCCCAAATCACCAGCCGGGTATGCCAGAACCACTTGGCGGACACTCCGGAATCATCTGCCGGACATGCCGGAACCAGCTCTCAGACACACCAGAACCACGTGCCGGAGACGCCGGAAGCACCTGCCGAGCATGCCGGAGCCACCTGCTCGACTCGCCAGAAACACCTGCCGGACACGCCAAAATCACCTGCCGGGTACGCCAGAACCACCTGGCGGACACTCCGAAATCACCTGTCGCGCATGCCGGAACCACCTCTCAGACGTGCCGGAAGCACGTGCCGGACACGCCGGAATCACCTACCGGACAGACCGGAACCACCTGCCGAGCACGCTGGAGCCACCTGTTCGACTCGCTGGAACCACCTGCCGGACAGGCCAATATCAACTGCTGGCTATGCCAGAACCACCTGGGGGACGGTCCGGAATCACCTGCCAGCCATGGCGGAACCACCTCTCAGACGTACCAGAACCACCTGCCGGAGAAGCTGGAAACACGTCCTGGACAGTCTGGAACCACCTGCCGGCCAAGCTTGAACCACCTGCCAAGCACAACGGAACAACCTGCCAGACACGCCAAAATCACCTGCGTGTTATGCCAGAACCACTTGGAGGACTCTCTGGGATGACCTGCCGGGCATGCCGGAACCACCTCTCAGACGTGCCCGAACCATGTGGCGGACAGTCCGGAATCACCTGTTGGGCATGCGCAACCACCTCTGAGACGTACCAGAACCACATGCCGTGCAGGCTGGAACCACCTACCGGACAGACCGGAATCACCTTTCGGGCATGCCGGAACCACCTGTCAGATGTGCCAGAAACACGTGCCGGAGATGCCGGAAGCACCTGCCAAGCAAGTCGCAACCACCTGCTCAACTCGCCTGAACCACCTGCCGGACATGCCAAAATCACCTGCCGACTATGCCAGAACCACTTGGCGAACACTCCGGAATCACTTGCCGGGCATGCAGGAACCACCTCTCAGACATGCCAGAACCCCGTGCCAATGACCCCGGAAGCACCATCCGAGCACTCCGGAACCACCTGCTCGACTCGCCAGAACCACCTGCCGATCACGCAAAAATCACCTGCCGGCTACGCCACAACCAGTTGGTGAACACTTTGGAATCACCTGCCAGGCTTGCTGGAACCACCTGCCAGTCATGCCAAAATCACCTGCCAACTACGCCAGAACCGCTTGGCGGACACTGCGGAAACACCTGTCGGGCCGGCTGGAACCACATCTCAGACGTGCCAGAAACGTGTTCATGAGATGCTGGAACCACACCCCGAACAGACGGATACCACCTGCCAGAACCGCCTGAACCACCTGCTGAGCACGCCGGAACCACCTGCTCGACTCACCGGTACCACCTCCCTGACACGCCAAAATAACCTGCTGGGTATGCCAGAACCACTTGGCGGACACTCCGGAATCATCTGCCGGACATGCCGGAACCAGCTCTCAGACACACCAGAACCACGTGCCGGAGACGCCGGAAGCACCTGCCGAGCATGCCGGAGCCACCTGCTCGACTCGCCAGAAACACCTGCCGGACACGCCAAAATCACCTGCCGGGTACGCCAGAACCACCTGGCGGACACTCCGAAATCACCTGTCGCGCATGCCGGAACCACCTCTCAGACGTGCCGGAAGCACGTGCCGGACACGCCGGAATCACCTAGCGGACAGACCGGAACCACCTGCCGAGCACGCCGGAGCCACCTGTTCGACTGGCTGGAACCACCTTCCGGACAGGCCAATATTAACTGCTGGCTATGCCAGAACCACCTGGGGGACAGTCCGGGATCACCTGCCAGCCATGGCGGAACCACCTCTCACACGTACCAGAACCACCTGCCGGAGAAGCTGGAAACACGTCCTGGACAGTCTGGAACCACCTGCCGGCCAAGCCTGAACCACCTGCCAAGCACAACGGAACAACCTGCCAGACACGCCAAAATCACCTGCGTGTTATGCCAGAACCACTTGGAGGACTCTCTGGGATGACCTGCCGGGCATGCCGGAACCACCTCTCAGACGTGCCAGAACCATGTGGCGGACAGTCCGGAATCACCTGTTGGGCATGCGCAACCACCTCTGAGACGTACCAGAACCACATGCCGTGCAGGCTGGAACCACCTACCGGACAGACCGGAATCACCTTTCGGGCATGCCGGAACCACCTGTCAGATGTGCCAGAAACACGTGCCGGAGACGCCGGAAGCACCTGCCAAGCACGTTGGAACCACCTGCTCAACTCGCCTGAACCACCTGCCGGACATGCCAAAATCACCTGCCGACTATGCCAGAACCACTTGGCGAACACTCCGGAATCACTTGCCGGGCATGCAGGAACCACATCTCAGACATGCCAGAACCCCGTGCCAATGACCCCGGAAGCACCAGCCGAGCAAGCCGGAACCACCTGCTCAACTCGCCTGAACCACCTGCCGGACACGCCAAAATCACCTGCCCGCTACACCAGCACCACTTCGGGGACAAGCCGGAATCACGTGAGGGGCATGCCGGCACAGCCTCTCAGACTGAACCTCGTGCCGGACACCACAGAACCACCTGCCGGACAGACCGGAACCACCTGCCGGACACGCCGGAACCACCGGCTCGACCCGCCGGAACGACCGCTGGACATGCAAAATCACCTGCCGGCTACGCCGGAAACACTTGGCGAACACTCCGGAATCACCTGCCGGGCATGCCGGAACCACCTCTCAGATATGCCAGAACCACGTGCCAATGACCCCGGAAGCACCTGCCGAGCACGCCGGAACCACCTGCTCGACTCGCCAGAACCACCTGCCGGACACGCAAAAATCACCTGCCGGCTACGCCACAACCAGTTGGGGAACACTTCGGAATCACCTGCCGGGCTTGCTGGAACCACCTGCCGGTCATGCCAAAATCACCTGCCAACTACGCCAGTACCACTTGGCGGACACTGTGGAAACACCTGTCGGGCCGGCCGGAACCACATCTCACACGTGCCAGAACCATGTGCATGAGATGCTGGAACCACACCCCGAACAGACGGAAAACACCTGCCAGACCTGTCTGAACAACCTGCCGAGCACGCCGGAGCCACCTGCTCGACTCGCCGGAACCACCTACCTGACATGCCCAAATCACCAGCCGGGTATGCCAGAACCACTTGGCGGACACTCCGGAATCATCTGCCGGACATGCCGGAACCAGCTCTCAGACACACCAGAACCACGTGCCGGAGACGCCGGAAGCACCTGCCGAGCATGCCGGAGCCACCTGCTCGACTCGCCAGAAACACCTGCCGGACACGCCAAAATCACCTGCCGGGTACGCCAGAACCACCTGGCGGACACTCCGAAATCACCTGTCGCGCATGCCGGAACCACCTCTCAGACGTGCCGGAAGCACGTGCCGGACATGCCGGAATCACCTAGCGGACAGACCGGAACCACCTGCCGAGCACGCCGGAGCCACCTGTTCGACTGGCTGGAACCACCTGCCGGACAGGCCAATATTAACTGCTGGCTATGCCAGAACCACCTGGGGGACAGTCCGGGATCACCTGCCAGCCATGGCGGAACCACCTCTCACACGTACCAGAACCACCTGCCGGAGAAGCTGGAAACACGTCCTGGACAGTCTGGAACCACCTGCCGGCCAAGCCTGAACCACCTGCCAAGCACAACGGAACAACCTGCCAGACACGCCAAAATCACCTGCGTGTTATGCCAGAACCACTTGGAGGACTCTCTGGGATGACCTGCCGGGCATGCCGGAACCACCTCTCAGACGTGCCAGAACCATGTGGCGGACAGTCCGGAATCACCTGTTGGGCATGCGCAACCACCTCTGAGACGTACCAGAACCACATGCCGTGCAGGCTGGAACCACCTACCGGACAGACCGGAATCACCTTTCGGGCATGCCGGAACCACCTGTCAGATGTGCCGGAAGCACGTGCCGGACACGCCGGAATCACCTACCGGACAGACCGGAACCACCTGCCGAGCACTCCGGAGCCACCTGTTCGACTGGCTGGAACCACCTGCCGGACAGGCCAATATTAACTGCTGGCTATGCCAGAACCATTTGGGGGACAGTCGGAATCACCTGCCAGCCATGGCGGAACCACCTCTCACACGTACCAGAACCACCTGCCGGAGAAGCTGGAAACACGTCCTGGACAGTCTGGAACCACCTGCCGGCCAAGCCTGAACCACCTGCCAAGCACAACGGAACAACCTGCCAGACACGCCAAAATCACCTGCGTGTTATGCCAGAACCACTTGGAGGACTCTCTGGGATGACCTGCCGGGCATGCCGGAACCACCTCTCAGACGTGCCAGAACCATGTGGCGGACAGTCCGGAATCACCTGTTGGGCATGCGCAACCACCTCTGAGACGTACCAGAACCACATGCCGTGCAGGCTGGAACCACCTACCGGACAGACCGGAATCACCTTTCGGGCATGCCGGAACCACCTGTCAGATGTGCCAGGACACGTGCCGGAGACGCCGGAAGCACCGGCCAAGCATGTTGGAACCACCTGCTCAACTCGCCTGAACCACCTGCCGGACATGCCAAAATCACCTGCCGACTATGCCAGAACCACTTGGCGAACACTCCGGAATCACTTGCCGGGCATGCAGGAACCACCTCTCAGACATGCCAGAACCCCGTGCCAATGACCCCGGAAGCACCAGCCGAGCACGCCGGAACCACCTGCTCAACTCGCCTGAACCACCTGCCGGACACGCCAAAATCACCTGCCCGCTACACCAGCACCACTTCGGGGACAAGCCGGAATCACGTGAGGGGCATGCCGGCACAGCCTCTCAGACTGAACCTCGTGCCGGACACCACAGAACCACCTGCCGGACAGACTGGAACCACCTGCCGGACACGCCGCAACCACCGGCTCGACCCGCCGGAACGACCGCTGGACATGCAAAATCACCTGCCGGCTACGCCGGAAACACTTGGCGAACACTCCGGAATCACCTGCCGGGCCTGCCGGAACCACCTCTCAGATATGCCAGAACCACGTGCCAACGACCCTGGAAGCACCTGCTGAGCACGCCGGTACCACCTGCTCGACTCGCCAGAACAACCTGCCGGACACGCAAAAATCACCTGCCGGCTACGCCACAACCAGTTGGGGAACACTTCGGAATCACCTGCCGGGCTTGCTGGAACCACCTGCCGGTCATGCCAAAATCACCTGCCAATTACGCCAGTACCACTTGGCGGACACTGTAGAAACACCTGTCGGGCCGGCCGGAACCACATCTCACACGTGCCAGAACCATGTGCATGAGATGCTGGAACCACACCCAGAACAGACGGAAAACACCTGCCAGACCCGTCTGAACAACCTGCCGAGCACGCCGGAGCCACCTGCTCGACTCGCCGGAACCACCTACCTGACATGCCCAAATCACCAGCCGGGTATGCCAGAACCACTTGGCGGACACTCCGGAATCATCTGCCGGACATGCCGGAACCAGCTCTCAGACACACCAGAACCACGTGCCGGAGACGCCGGAAGCACCTGCCGAGCATGCCGGAGCCACCTGCTGGACTCGCCAGAAACACCTGCCGGACACGCCAAAATCACCTGCCGGGTACGCCAGAACCACCTGGCGGACACTCCGAAATCACCTGTCGCGCATGCCGGAACCACCTCTCAGACGTGCCGGAAGCACGTGCCGGACACGCCGGAATCACCTAGCGGACAGACCGGAACCACCTGCCGAGCACGCCGGAGCCACCTGTTCGACTGGCTGGAACCACCTGCCTGACATGCCAAAATCAACAGCCGGGTATGCCAGAACCACTTGGCGGACACTCCGGAATCATCTGCCGTACATGCCGGATCCAGCTCTCAGACACACCAGAACCACCTGCCGGACACGCCGGAATCACCTAGCGGACCACCGGAACCACCTGCCGAGCACGCCGGAGTCACCTGTTCGACTGGCTGGAACCACCTGCCGGACAGGCCAATATCAACTGCTGGCTATGCCGGAACCACCTGGGGGACAGTCCGGGATCACCTGCCAGCCATGGCGGAACCACATCTCAGACGTACCAGAACCACCTGCCGGAGAAGCTGGAAACACGTCCTGGACAGACTGGAACCACGTGACGGCCATGCCTGAACCACCTGCCGAGCACGGCGGAACCACCTGCCGGACACGCCAAAATCACCTGCGGGCTACGCCAGAACCACTTGGACGACTCTCCAAAATGACCTGCCGGGCATGTTGGAACCACCTCTCAGACGTGCCAGAAGCACGTGGCGGACAGTCCGGAATCACCTGTTGGGCATACGCAACCACCTCTGAGACGTACCAGAACCACGTGCCGTGCACGCCGGAACCACCTACCGGACAGACCGGAATCAACTTTTGGGCATGCCGGAACCACCAGTCAGATGTGCCAGAAACACGTGCCGGAGACGCCGGAAGCACCTGCCGAGCACGTCGCAACCACCTGCTCAACTCGCCTGAACCACCTGCCGGACATGCCAAAATCACCTGCCGACTATGCCAGAACCACTTGGCGAACACTCCGGAATCACTTGCCGGGCATGCAGGAACCACCTCTCAGACATGCCAGAACCCCGTGCCAATGACCCCGGAAGCACCAGCCGAGCACGCCGGAACCACCTGCTCAACACGCCTGAACGACCTGCCGGACACGCCAAAATCACCTGCCCGCTACACCAGCACCACTTCGGGGACAAGCCGGAATCACGTGAGGGGCATGCCGGCACAGCCTCTCAGACTGAACCTCGTGCCGGACACCACAGAACCACCTGCCGGACAGACCGGAACCACCTGCCGGACACGCCGGAACCACCGGCTCGACCCGCCGGAACAACCACTGGACATGCAAAATCACCTGCCGGCTACGCAGGAAACACTTGGCGAACACTCCGGAATCACCTGCCGGGCATGCCGGAACCACCTCTCAGATATGCCAGAACCACGTGCCAATGACCCCGGAAGCACCTGCCGAGCACGCCGGAACCACCTGCTCGACTCGCCAGAACCACCTGCCGGACACGCAAAAATCACCTGCCAGCTACGCCACAACCAGTTGGGGAACACTTCGGAATCACCTGCCGGGCTTGCTGGAACCACCTGCCGGTCATGCCAAAATCACCTGCCAACTACGCCAGTACCACTTGGCGGACACTGTGGAAACACCTGTCGGGCCGGCCGGAACCACATCTCACACGTGCCAGAACCATGTGCATGAGATGCTGGAACCACACCCCGAACAGACGGAAAACACCTGCCAGACCCGTCTGAACAACCTGCCGAGCACGCCGGAGCCACCTGCTCGACTCGCCGGAACCACCTACCTGACATGCCCAAATCACCAGCCGGGTATGCCAGAACCACTTGGCGGACACTCCGGAATCATCTGCCGGACATGCCGGAACCAGCTCTCAGACACACCAGAACCACGTGCCGGACACGCCGGAATCACCTAGCGCACCACCGGAACCACCTGCCGAGCACGCCGGAGCCACCTGTTCGACTGGCTCTAACCACCTGCCGGACAGGCCAATATTAACTGCTGGCTATGCCAGAACCACCTGGGGGACGGTCCGGAATCACCTGCCAGCCATGGCGGAACCACCTCTCACACGTACCAGAACCACCTCCCGGAGAAGCTGGAAAAACGTCCTGGACAGTCTGGAACCACCTGCCGGCCAAGCCTGAACCACCTGCCAAGCACAACGGAACAACCTGCCAGACACGCCAAAATCACCTGCGTGTTATGCCAGAACCACTTGGAGGACTCTCTGGGATGACCTGCCGGGCATGCCGGAACCACCTCTCAGACGTGCCCGAACCATGTGGCGGACAGTCCGGAATCGCCTGTTGGGCATGCGCAACCACCTCTGAGACGTACCAGAACCACATGCCGTGCAGGCTGGAACCACCTACCGGACAGACCGGAATCTCCTTTCGGGCATGCCGGAACCACCTGTCAGATGTGCCAGAAACACGTGCCGGAGATGCCGGAAGCACCTGCCAAGCACGTTGGAACCACCTGCTCAACTCGCCTGAACCACCTGCCGGACATGCCAAAATCACCTACCGACTATGCCAGAACCACTTGGCGAACACTCCGGAATGACTTGCCGGGCATGCAGGAACCACCTCTCAGACATGCCAGAATCCCGTGCCAATGACCCCGGAAGCTCCAGCCGAGCACGCCAGAACCACCTGCTCAACTCGCCTGATCCACCTGCCGGACACGCCAAAATCACCTGCCCGCTACACCAGCACCACTTCGGGGACAAGCCAAAATCACGTGAGGGGCATGCCGGCACAGCCTCTCAGACTGAACCTAGTGCCGGACACCACAGAACCACCTGCCGGACAGACCGGAACCACCTGCCGGACACGCCGGAACCACCGGCTCGACCCGCCGGAACGACCGCTGGACATGCAAAATCACCTGCCGGCTACGCCGGAAACACTTGGCGAACACTCCGGAATCACTTGCCGGGCATGCAGGAACCACCTCTCAGACATGCCAGAACCCCGTGCCAATGACCCCGGAAGCACCAGCCGAGCACGCCAGAACCACCTGCTCGACTCGCCAGAACCACCTGCCGATCACGCAAAAATCACCTGCCGGCTACGCCACAACCAGTTGGTGAACACTTTGGAATCACCTGCCAGGCTTGCTGGAACCACCTGCCAGTCATGCCAAAATCACCTGCCAACTACGCCAGAACCGCTTGGCGGACACTGCGGAAACACCTGTCGGGCCGGCTGGAACCACATCTCAGACGTGCCAGAAACGTGTTCATGAGATGCTGGAACCACACCCCGAACAGACGGATACCACCTGCCAGAACCGCCTGAACCACCTGCTGAGCACGCCGGAACCATCTGCTCGACTCACCGGTACCACCTCCCTGACACGCCAAAATCACCTGCTGGGTATGCCAGAACCACTTGGCGGACACTCCGGAATCATCTGCCGGACATGCCGGAACCAGCTCTCAGACACACCAGAACCAAGTGCTGTAGACGCCGGAAGCACCTGCCGAGCATGCCGGAGCCACCTGCTCGACTCTCCAGAAACACCTGCCGGACACGCCAAAATCACCTGCCGGGTATGCCAGAACCACCTGGCGGACACTACGAAATTACCTGCCGCGCATGCTGGAACCACCTCTCATGTGCCGGAAGCACGTGCCAGACACGCCGGAAACACCGTCCGGACAGACCGGAACCACCTGCCAAGAACGCCAGAGCCACCTGTTCGACTCGCTGGAACCACCTGAAGGAGAGGCCAATATCAACTGCTGGCTATGCCAGAACCACCTGGGGGACAGTCCGGGATCACCTGCCAGCCATGGCGGAACCACCTCTCAGACGTACCAGAACCACCTGCCGGAGAAGCTGGAAACACGTCCTGGACAGACTGGAACCACGTGACGGCCATGCCTGAACCACCTGCCGAGCACGGCGGAACCACCTGCCGGAGACGCCAAAATCACCTGCGGGCTACGCCAGAACCACTTGGACGACTCTCCGAAATGACCTGCCGGGCATGTTGGAACTACCTCTCAGACGTGCCAGAAGCACGTGGCGGACAGTCCGGAATCACCTGTTGGGCATACGCAACCACCTCTGAGACGTACCAGAACCACGTGCCGTGCACGCCGGAACCACCTACCGGACAGACCGGAATCAACATTTGGGCATGCCGGAACCACAAGTCAGATGTGCCAGAAACACGTGCCAGAGACGCCGGAAGCACCTGCC
The DNA here is from genome assembly GCF_041296265.1 of Equus caballus. Lineage (NCBI taxonomy): Eukaryota > Metazoa > Chordata > Mammalia > Perissodactyla > Equidae > Equus > Equus caballus. The sequence goes on from NC_091710.1 coordinate 5,325,589, forward strand.
GAGCACGTCGCAAGCACCTGCTCAACTCGCCTGAACCACCTGCCGGACACGCCAAAATCACCTGCCCGCTACACCAGCACCACTTCGGGGACAAGCCGGAATCACGTGAGGGGCATGCCGGCACAGCCTCTCAGACTGAACCTCGTGCCGGACACCACAGAACCACCTGCCGGACAGACCGGAACCACCTGCCGGACACGCCGGAACCACCGGCTTGACCCGCCGGAACGTCCGCTGGACATGCAAAATCACCTGACAGCTACGCCGGAAACACTTGGCGAACACTCCGGAATCACCTGCCGGGCATGCCGGAACCACCTCTCAGATATGCCAGAACCACGTGCCAATGACCCCGGAAGCACCAGCCGAGCACGCCGGAACCACCTGCTCGACTCGCCAGAACCACCTGCCGGACACGCAAAAATCACCTGCCGGCTACGCCACAACCAGTTGGGGAACACTTCAGAATCACCTGCCGGGCTTGCTGGAACCACCTGCCGGTCATGCCAAAATCACCTGCCAACTACGCCAGTACCACTTGGCGGACACTGTGGAAACACCTGTCGGGCCGGCCGGAACCACATCTCAGACGTGCCAGAACCATGTGCATGAGATGCTGGAACCACACCCCCAACAGACGGAAAACACCTGCCAGACCCGTCTGAACAACATGCCGAGCACGCCGGAGCCACCTGCTCGACTCGCCGGAGCCACCTACCTGACATGCCCAAATCACCAGCCGGGTATGCCAGAACCACTTGGCGGACACTCCGGAATCATCTGCCGGACATGCCGGAACCAGCTCTCAGACACACCAGAACCACGTGCCGGAGACGCCGGAAGCACCTGCCGAGCATGCCGGAGCCACCTGCTCGACTCGCCAGAAACACCTGCCGGACACGCCAAAATCACCTGCCCTGTACGCCATAACCACCTGTCGGACACTCCGAAACCACCTGTCGCGCATGCCGGAGCCAACTCTCAGACGTGCTGGAAGCACGTGCCGGACACGCCGGAATCACCTACCGGATAGACCGGAACCACCTGCCGAGCACGCCGGAGCCACCTGTTCGACTCGCTGGAACCACCTGCCGGACAGGCCAATATCAACTGCTGGCTATGCCAGAACCACCTGGGGGACGGTCCGGAATCACCTGCCAGCCATGGCGGAACCACCTCTCAGACGTACCAGAAACACCTGCCGGAGAAGCTGGAAACACGTCCTGGACAGTCTGGAACCACCTGCCGGCCAAGCCTGAACCACCTGCCAAGCACAACGGAACAACCTGCCAGACTCGCCAAAATCACCTGCGTGTTATGCCAGAAACACTTGGAGGACTCTCTGGGATGACCTGCTGGGCATGCCGGAACCACCTCTCAGACGTGCCAGAACCATGTGGCGGACAGTCCGGAATCACCTGTTGGGCATGCTCAACCACGTCTGAGACGTACCAGAACCACATGCCGTGCAGGCTGGAACCACCTACCGGACAGACCGGAATCACCTTTCGGGCATGCCGGAACCACCTGTCAGATGTGCCAGAAACACGTGCCGGAGACGCCGGAAGCACCTGCCAAGCACGTTGGAACCACCTGCTCAACTCGCCTGAACCACCTGCCGGACATGCCAAAATCACCTGCCGACTATGCCAGAACCACTTGGCGAACACTCCGGAATCAATTGCCGGGCATGCAGGAACCACCTCTCAGACATGCCAGAACCCCGTGCCAATGACCCCGGAAGCACCAGCCGAGCACGCCGGAACCACCTGCTCGACTCGCCAGAACCACCTGCCGATCACGCAAAAATCACCTGCCGGCTACGCCACAACCAGTTGGTGAACACTTTGGAATCACCTGCCAGGCTTGCTGGAACCACCTGCCAGTCATGCCAAAATCACCTGCCAACTAGGCCAGAACCGCTTGGCGGACACTGCGGAAACACCTGTCGGGCCGGCTGGAACCACATCTCAGACGTGCCAGAAACGTGTTCATGAGATGCTGGAACCACACCCCGAACAGACGGATACCACCTGCCAGAACCGCCTGAACCACCTGCTGAGCACGCCGGAACCACCTGCTCGACTCACCGGTACCACCTCCCTGACACGCCAAAATCACCTGCTGGGTATGCCAGAACCACTTGGCGGACACTCCGGAATCATCTGCCGGACATGCCGGAACCAGCTCTCAGACACACCAGAACCACGTGCCGGAGACGCCGGAAGCACCTGCCGAGCATGCCGGAGCCACCTGCTCGACTCGCCAGAAACACCTGCCGGACACGCCAAAATCACCTGCCGGGTACGCCAGAACCACCTGGCGGACACTCCGAAACCACCTGTCACGCATGCCGGAACCACCTCTCAGACGTGCCGGAAGCACGTGCCGGACACGACGGAATCACCTACCGGACAGACCGGAACCACCTGCCGAGCACGCCGGAGCCACCTGTTCGACTCGCTGGAACCACCTGCCGGACAGGCCAATATCAACTGCTGGCTATGCCAGAACCACCTGGGGGACGGTCCGGAATCACCTGCCAGCCATGGCGGAACCACCTCTCAGACGTACCAGAACCACCTGCCGGAGAAGCTGGAAACACGTCCTGTACAGTCTGGAACCACCTGCCGGCCAAGCCTGAACCACCTGCCAAGCACAACGGAACAACCTGCCAGACACGCCAAAATCACCTGCGTGTTATGCCAGAACCACTTGGAGGACTCTCTGGGATGACCAGCCGGGCATGCCGGAACCACCTCTCAGACGTGCCAGAACCATGTGGTGGACAGTCCGGAATCACCTGTTGGGCATACGCAACCACCTCTGACACGTACCAGAACCACGTGCCGTGCACGCCGGAACCACCTACCGGACAGACCGGAATCAACTTTTGGGCATGCCGGAACCACCAGTCAGATGTGCCAGAAACACGTGCCGGAGACGCCGGAAGCACCTGCCGAGCACGTCGCAAGCACCTGCTCAACTCGCCTGAACCACATGCCGGACACGCCAAAATCACCTGCCCGCTACACCAGCACCACTTCGGGGACAAGCCGGAATCACGTGAGGGGCATGCCGGCACAGCCTCTCAGACTGAACCTCGTGCCGGACACCACAGAACCACCTGCCGGACAGACCGGAACCACCTGCCGGACACGCCGGAACCACCGGCTCGACCCGCCGGAACGACCGCTGGACATGCAAAATCACCTGCCGGCTACACCGGAAACACTTGGCGAACACTCCGGAATCACCTGCCGGGCATGCCGGAACCACCTCTCAGATATGCCAGAACCACGGGCCAATGACCCCGGAAGCACCTGCCGAGCACGCCGGAACCACCTGTTCGACTCGCCAGAACCACCTGCCGGACACGCAAAAATCACCTGCCGGCTACGCCACAACCCGTTGGGGAACACTTCGGAATCACCTGCCGGGCTTGCTGGAACCACCTGCCAGTCATGCCAAAATCACCTGCCAACTACTCCAGAACCGCTTGGCGGACACTGCGGAAACACCTGTCGGGCCGGCTGGAACCACATCTCAGACGTGCCAGAACCATGTGCATGAGATGCTGGAACCATACCCCGAACAGACGGATACCAACTGCCAGAACCGCCTGAACCACCTGCTGAGCACGCCGGAACCACCTGCTCGAATCACCGGTACCACCTCCCTGACACGCCAAAATAACCTGCTGGGTATGCCAGAACCACTTGGCGGACACTCCGGAATCATCTGCCGGACATGACGGAACCAGCAATCAGACACACCAGAACCAAGTGCCGGAGAGGCCGGAAGCACCTGCCGAGCATGCCGGAGCCACCTGCTCGACTCGCCAGAAACACCTGCCGGACTCGCCAAAATCACCTGCCGGGTATGCCAGAACCACCTGGCGGACACTACGGAATCACCTGTCACGCATGCCGGAACCACCTCTCAGACGTGCCGGAAGCACGTGCCGGACACGCCGGAAACACCTACCGGACAGACCGGAACCACCTGCCAAGAACGCCGGAGCCACCTGTTCGACACGCTGGAACCACCTGCCGGACAGGCCAATATCAACTGCTGGCTATGCCAGAACCACCTGGGGGACAGTCCGGGATCACCTGCCAGCCATGGCGGAACCACCTCTCACACGTACCAGAACCACCTGCCGGAGAAGCTGGAAACACGTCCTGGACAGACTGGAACCACGTGACGGCCGTGCCTGAACCACCTGCCGAGCACGGCGGAACCACCTGCCGGACACGCCAAAATCACCTGCGGGCTACGCCAGAACCACTTGGACGACTCTCCGAAATGACCTGCCGGGCATGTTGGAACTACCTCTCAGACGTGCCAGAAGCACGTGGCGGACAGTCCGGAATCACCTGTTGGGCATACGCAACCACCTCTGAGACGTACCAGAACCACGTGCCGTGCACGCCGGAACCACCTACCGGACAGACCGGAATCAACATTTGGGCATGCCGGAACCACCAGTCAGATGTGCCAGAAACACGTGCCAGAGACGCCGGAAGCACCTGCCGAGCACGTCGCAAGCACCTGCTCAACTCGCCTGAACCACCTGCCGGACACGCCAAAATCACCTGCCCGCTACACCAGCACCACTTCGGGGACAAGCCGGAATCACGTGAGGGGCATGCCGGCACAGCCTCTCAGACTGAACCTCGTGCCGGACACCACAGAACCACCTGCCGGACAGACCGGAACCACCTGCCGGACACGCCGGAACCACCGGCTTGACCCGCCGGAACGACCGCTGGACATGCAAAATCACCTGACAGCTACGCCGGAAACACTTGGCGAACACTCCGGAATCACCTGCCGGGCATGCCGGAACCACCTCTCAGATATGCCAGAACCACGTGCCAATGACCCCGGAAGCACCAGCCGAGCACGCCGGAACCACCTGCTCGACTCGCCAGAACCACCTGCCGGACACGCAAAAATCACCTGCCGGCTACGCCACAACCAGTTGGGGAACACTTCAGAATCACCTGCCGGGCTTGCTGGAACCACCTGCCGGTCATGCCAAAATCACCTGCCAACTACGCCAGTACCACTTGGCGGACACTGTGGAAACACCTGTCGGGCCGGCCGGAACCACATCTCAGACGTGCCAGAACCATGTGCATGAGATGCTGGAACCACACCCCCAACAGACGGAAAACACCTGCCAGACCCGTCTGAACAACATGCCGAGCACGCCGGAGCCACCTGCTCGACTCGCCGGAGCCACCTACCTGACATGCCCAAATCACCAGCCGGGTATGCCAGAACCACTTGGCGGACACTCCGGAATCATCTGCCGGACATGCCGGAACCAGCTCTCAGACACACCAGAACCACGTGCCGGAGACGCCGGAAGCACCTGCCGAGCATGCCGGAGCCACCTGCTCGACTCGCCAGAAACACCTGCCGGACACGCCAAAATCACCTGCCCTGTACGCCATAACCACCTGGCGGACACTCCGAAACCACCTGTCGCGCATGCCGGAGCCAACTCTGAGACGTGCTGGAAGCACGTGCCGGACACGCCGGAATCACCTACCGGACAGACCGGAACCACCTGCCGAGCACGCCGGAGCCACCTGTTCGACTCGCTGGAACCACCTGCCGGACAGGCCAATATCAACTGCTGGCTATGCCAGAACCACCTGGGGGACGGTCCGGAATCACCTGCCAGCCATGGCGGAACCACCTCTCAGACGTACCAGAAACACCTGCCGGAGAAGCTGGAAACACGTCCTGGACAGTCTGGAACCACCTGCCGGCCAAGCCTGAACCACCTGCCAAGCACAACGGAACAACCTGCCAGACTCGCCAAAATCACCTGCGTGTTATGCCAGAAACACTTGGAGGACTCTCTGGGATGACCTGCTGGGCATGCCGGAACCACCTCTCAGACGTGCCAGAACCATGTGGCGGAAAGTCCGGAATCACCTGTTGGGCATGCTCAACCACGTCTGAGACGTACCAGAACCACATGCCGTGCAGTCTGGAACCACCTACCGGACAGACCGGAATCACCTTTCGGGCATGCCGGAACCACCTGTCAGATGTGCCAGAAACACGTGCCGGAGACGCCGGAAGCACCTGCCAAGCACGTTGGAACCACCTGCTCAACTCGCCTGATCCACATCCCGGACATGCCAAAATCACCTGCCGACTATGCCAGAACCACTTGGCGAACACTCCGGAATCACTTGCCGGGCATGCAGGAACCACCTCTCAGACATGCCAGAACCCCGTGCCAATGACCCCGGAAGCACCAGCCGAGCACGCCGGAACCACCTGCTCGACTCGCCAGAACCACCTGCCGATCACGCAAAAATCACCTGCCGGCTACGCCACAACCAGTTGGGGAACACTTCGGAATCACCTGCCAGGCTTGCTGGAACCACCTGCCAGTCATGCCAAAATCACCTGCCAACTACGCCAGAACCGCTTGGCGGACACTGCGGAAACACCTGTCGGGCCGGCTGGAACCACATCTCAGACGTGCCAGAAACGTGTTCATGAGATGCTGGAACCACACCCCGAACAGACGGATACCACCTGCCAGAACCGCCTGAACCACCTGCTGAGCACGCCGGAACCACCTGCTCGACTCACCGGTACCACCTCCCTGACACGCCAAAATCACCTGCTGGGTATGCCAGAACCACTTGGCGGACACTCCGGAATCATCTGCCGGACATGCCGGAACCAGCTCTCAGACACACCAGAACCACGTGCCGGAGACGCCGGAAGCACCTGCCGAGCATGCCGGAGCCACCTGCTGGACTCGCCAGAAACACCTGCCGGACACGCCAAAATCACCTGCTGGGTACGCCAGAACCACCTGGCGGACACTCCGAAACCACCTGTCACGCATGCCGGAACCACCTCTCAGACGTGCCGGAAGCACGTGCCGGACACGCCGGAATCACCTACCGGACAGACCGGAACCACCTGCCGAGCACGCCGGAGCCACCTGTTCGACTCGCTGGAACCACCTGCCGGACAGGCCAATATCAACTGCTGGCTATGCCAGAACCACCTGGGGGACGGTCCGGAATCACCTGCCAGCCATGGCGGAACCACCTCTCAGACGTACCAGAACCACCTGCCGGAGAAGCTGGAAACACGTCCTGTACAGTCTGGAACCACCTGCCGGCCAAGCCTGAACCACCTGCCAAGCACAACGAAACAACCTGCCAGACACGCCAAAATCACCTGCGTGTTATGCCAGAACCACTTGGAGGACTCTCTGGGATGACCAGCCGGGCATGCCGGAACCACCTCTCAGACGTGCCAGAACCATGTGGTGGACAGTCCGGAATCACCTGTTGGGCATACGCAACCACCTCTGACACGTACCAGAACCACGTGCCGTGCACGCCGGAACCACCTACCGGACAGACCGGAATCAACTTTTGGGCATGCCGGAACCACCAGTCAGATGTGCCAGAAACACGTGCCGGAGACGCCGGAAGCACCTGCCGAGCACGTCACAAGCACCTGCTCAACTCGCCTGAACCACATGCCGGACACGTCAAAATCACCTGCCCGCTACACCAGCACCACTTCGGGAACAAGCCGGAATCACGTGAGGGGCATGCCGGCACAGCCTCTCAGACTGAACCTCGTGCCGGACACCACAGAACCACCTGCCGGACAGACCGGAACCACCTGCCGGACACGCCGCAACCACCGGCTCGACCCGCCGGAACGACCGCTGGACATGCAAAATCACCTGCCGGCTACACCGGAAACACTTGGCGAACACTCCGGAATCACCTGCCGGGCATGCCGGAACCACCTCTCAGATATGCCAGAACCACGGGCCAATGACCCCGGAAGCACCTGCCGAGCACGCCGGAACCACCTGTTCGACTCGCCAGAACCACCTGCCGGACACGCAAAAATCACCTGCCGGCTACACCACAACCAGTTGGGGAACACTTCGGAATCACCTGCCGGGCTTGCTGGAACCACCTGCCGGTCATGCCAAAATCACCTGCCAACTACGCCAGTACCACTTGGCGGACACTGTGGAAACACCTGTCGGGCCGGCAGGAACCACATCTCACACGTGCCAGAACCATGTGCATGAGATGCTGGAACCACACCCCGAACAGACGGAAAACACCTGCCAGACCCGTCTGAACAACCTGCCGAGCACGCCGGAGCCACCTGCTCGACTCGCCGGAACCACCTACCTGACATGCCCAAATCACCAGCCGGGTATGCCAGAACCACTTGGCGGACACTCCGGAATCATCTGCCGGACATGCCGGAACCAGCTCTCAGACACACCAGAACCACGTGCCGGAGACGCCGGAAGCACCTGCCGAGCATGCCGGAGCCACCTGCTCGACTCGCCAGAAACACCTGCCGGACACGCCAAAATCACCTGCCGGGTACGCCAGAACCACCTGGCGGACACTCCGAAATCACCTGTCGCGCATGCCGGAACCACCTCTCAGACGTGCCGGAAGCACGTGCCGGACACGCCGGAATCACCTACCGGACAGACCGGAACCACCTGCCGAGCACGCTGGAGCCACCTGTTCGACTCGCTGGAACCACCTGCCGGACAGGCCAATATCAACTGCTGGCTATGCCAGAACCACCTGGGGGACGGTCCGGAATCACCTGCCAGCCATGGCGGAACCACCTCTCAGACGTACCAGAACCACCTGCCGGAGAAGCTGGAAACACGTCCTGGACAGTCTGGAACCACCTGCCGGCCAAGCCTGAACCACCTGCCAAGCACAACGGAACAACCTGCCAGACACGCCAAAATCACCTGCGTGTTATGCCAGAACCACTTGGAGGACTCTCTGGGATGACCTGCCGGGCATGCCGGAACCACCTCTCAGACGTGCCCGAACCATGTGGCGGACAGTCCGGAATCACCTGTTGGGCATGCGCAACCACCTCTGAGACGTACCAGAACCACATGCCGTGCAGGCTGGAACCACCTACCGGACAGACCGGAATCACCTTTCGGGCATGCCGGAACCACCTGTCAGATGTGCCAGAAACACGTGCCGGAGATGCCGGAAGCACCTGCCAAGCAAGTCGCAACCACCTGCTCAACTCGCCTGAACCACCTGCCGGACATGCCAAAATCACCTGCCGACTATGCCAGAACCACTTGGCGAACACTCCGGAATCACTTGCCGGGCATGCAGGAACCACCTCTCAGACATGCCAGAACCCCGTGCCAATGACCCCGGAAGCACCAGCCGAGCACTCCGGAACCACCTGCTCGACTCGCCAGAACCACCTGCCGATCACGCAAAAATCACCTGCCGGCTACGCCACAACCAGTTGGTGAACACTTTGGAATCACCTGCCAGGCTTGCTGGAACCACCTGCCAGTCATGCCAAAATCACCTGCCAACTACGCCAGAACCGCTTGGCGGACACTGCGGAAACACCTGTCGGGCCGGCTGGAACCACATCTCAGACGTGCCAGAAACGTGTTCATGAGATGCTGGAACCACACCCCGAACAGACGGATACCACCTGCCAAAACCGCCTGAACCACCTGCTGAGCACGCCGGAACCACCTGCTCGACTCACCGGTACCACCTCCCTGACACGCCAAAATAACCTGCTGGGTATGCCAGAACCACTTGGCGGACACTCCGGAATCATCTGCCGGACATGCCGGAACCAGCTCTCAGACACACCAGAACCACGTGCCGGAGACGCCGGAAGCACCTGCCGAGCATGCCGGAGCCACCTGCTCGACTCGCCAGAAACACCTGCCGGACACGCCAAAATCACCTGCCGGGTACGCCAGAACCACCTGGCGGACACTCCGAAACCACCTGTCGCGCATGCCGGAACCACCTCTCAGACGTGCTGGAAGCACGTGCCGGACACGCCGGAATCACCTACCGGACAGACCGGAACCACCTGCCGAGCACGCCGGAGCCACCTGTTCGACTCGCTGGAACCACCTGCCGGACAGGCCAATATCAACTGCTGGCTATGCCAGAACCACCTGGGGGACGGTCCGGAATCACCTGCCAGCCATGGCGGAACCACCTCTCAGACGTACCAGAACCACCTGCCGGAGAAGCTGGAAACACGTCCTGTACAGTCTGGAACCACCTGCCGGCCAAGCCTGAACCACCTGCCAAGCACAACGGAACAACCTGCCAGACTCGCCAAAATCACCTGCGTGTTATGCCAGAACCACTTGGAGGACTCTCTGGGATGACCTGCCGGGCATGCCGGAACCACCTCTCAGACGTGCCAGAACCATGTGGTGGACAGTCCGGAATCACCTGTTGGGCATACGCAACCACCTCTGAGACGGACCAGAACCATGTGCCGTGCACGCCAGAACCACCTCCCGGACATACCGGAATCAACTTTTGGGCATGCCGGAACCACCAGTCAGATGTGCCAGAAACACGTGCCGGAGACGCCGGAAGCAACTGCCGAGCACGTCGCAAGCACCTGCTCAACTCGCCTGAACCACCTGCCGGACACGCCAAAATCACCTGCCTGCTACACCAGCACCACTTCGGGGACAAGCCGGAATCACGTGAGGGGCATGCCAGCACAGCCTCTCAGACTGAACCTCGTGCCGGACACCACAGAACCACCTGCCGGACAGACCGGAACCACCTGCCGGACACGCCGGAACCACCGGCTCGACCCGCCAGAACGACCGCTTGACATGCAAAATCACCTGCCGGCTACACCGGAAACACTTGGCGAACACTCCGGAATCACCTGCCGGGCATGCCGGAACCACCTCTCAGATATGCCAGAACCACGGGCCAATGACCCCGGAAGCCCCTGCCGAGCACGCCGGAACCACCTGCTCGACTCGCCAGAACCACCTGCCGGACACGCAAAAATCACCTGCCGGCTACGCTACAACCAGTTGGGGAACACTTCGGAATCACCTGCCGGGCTTGCTGGAACCACCTGCCGGTCATGCCAAAATCACCTGCCAACTACGCCAGAACCGCTTGGCGGACACTGTGGAAACACCTGTCGGGCCAGCAGGAACCACATCTCACACGTGCCAGAACCATGTGCATGAGATGCTGGAACCACACCCCGAACAGACGGAAAACACCTGCCAGACCCGTCTGAACAACCTGCCGAGCACGCCGGAGCCACCTGCTCGACTCGCCGGAACCACCTACCTGACATGCCCAAATCACCAGCCGGGTATGCCAGAACCACTTGGCGGACACTCCGGAATCATCTGCCGGACATGCCGGAACCAGCTCTCAGACACACCAGAACCACGTGCCGGAGACGCCGGAAGCACCTGCCGAGCATGCCAGAGCCACCTGCTCGACTCGCCAGAAACACCTGCCGGACACGCCAAAATCACCTGCGGGGTACCACAGAACCACCTGGCGGACACTCCGAAACCACCTGTCGCGCATGCCGGAACCACATCTCAGACGTGCCGGAAGCACGTGCCGGACACGCCGGAATCACCTAGCGGACAGACCGGAACCACCTGCCGAGCACGCTGGAGCCACCTGTTCGACTCGCTGGAACCACCTGCCGGACAGGCCAATATCAACTGCTGGCTATGCCAGAACCACCTGGGGGACAGTCCGGAATCACCTGCCAGCCATGGCGGAACCACCTCTCAGACGAACCAGAACCACCTGCCGGAGAAGGTGGAAACACGTCCTGGACAGTCTGGAACCACCTGCCGGCCAAGCCTGAACCACCTGCCAAGCACAACGGAACAACCTGCCAGACACGCCAAAATCACCTGCGTGTTATGCCAGAACCACTTGGAGGACTCTCTGGGATGACCTGCCGGGCATGCCGGAACCACCTCTCAGACGTGCCAGAACCATGTGGCGGACAGTCCGGAATCACCTGTTGGGCATGCGCAACCACCTCTGAGATGTACCAGAACCACATGCCGTGCAGGCTGGAACCACCTACCGGACAGACCGGAATCACCTTTCGGGCATGCCGGAACCACCTGTCAGATGTGCCAGAAACACGTGCCGGAGATGCCGGAAGCACCTGCCAAGCACGTCGCAACCACCTGCTCAACTCGCCTGAACCACCTGCCGGACATGCCAAAATCACCTGCCGACTATGCCAGAACCACTTGGCGAACACTCCGGAATCACTTGCCGGGCATGCAGGAACCACCTCTCAGACATGCCAGAACCCCGTGCCAATGACCCCGGAAGCACCAGCCGAGCACGCCGGAACCACCTGCTCGACTCGCCAGAACCACCTGCCGATCACGCAAAAATCACCTGCCGGCTACGCCACAACCAGTTGGTGAACACTTTGGAATCACCTGCCAGGCTTGCTGGAACCACCTGCCAGTCATGCCAAAATCACCTGCCAACTACACCAGAACCGCTTGGCGGACACTGCGGAAACACCTGTCGGGCCGGCTGGAACCACATCTCAGACGTGCCAGAACCATGTGCATGAGATGCTGGAACCATACCCCGAACAGACGGATACCAACTGCCAGAACCGCCTGAACCACGTGCTGAGCACGCCGGAACCACCTGCTCGAATCACCGGTACCACCTCCCTGACACGCCAAAATAACCTGCTGGGTATGCCATAACCACTTGGCGGACACTCCGGAATCATCTGCCGGACATGACGGAACCAGCAATCAGACACACCAGAACCAAGTGCCGGAGACGCCGGAAGCACCTGCCGAGCATGCCGGAGCCACCTGCTCGACTCGCCAGAAACACCTGCCGGACTCGCCAAAATCACCTGCCGGGTATGCCAGAACCACCTGGCGCACACTACGGAATCACCTGTCACGCATGCCGGAACCACCTCTCAGACGTGCCGGAAGCACGTGCCGGACACGCCGGAAACACCTACCGGACAGACCGGAACCACCTGCCAAGAACGCCGGAGCCACCTGTTCGACACGCTGGAACCACCTGCCGGACAGGCCAATATCAACTGCTGGCTATGCCAGAACCACCTGGGGGACAGTCCGGGATCACCTGCCAGCCATGGCGGAACCACCTCTCAGACGTACCAGAACCACCTGCCGGAGAAGCTGGAAACACGTCCTGGACAGACTGGAACCACGTGACGGCCGTGCCTGAACCACCTGCCGAGCACGGCGGAACCACCTGCCGGACACGCCAAAATCACCTGCGGGCTACGCCAGAACCACTTGGACGACTCTCCGAAATGACCTGCCGGGCATGTTGGAACCACGTCTCAGACTTGCCAGAAGCACGTGGCGGACAGTCCGGAATCACCTGTTGGGCATACGCAACCACCTCTGAGACGTACCAGAACCACGTGCCGTGCACGCCGGAACCACCTACCGGACAGACCGGAATCAACTTTTGGGCATGCCGGAACCACCAGTCAGATGTGCCAGAAAAACGTGCCGGAGACGCCGGAAGCACTTGCCGAGCACGTCGCAACCACCTGCTCAACTCGCCTGAACCACTTGCCGGACATGCCAAAATCACCTGCCCGCTACACCAGCACCACTTCGGGGACAAGCCGGAATCACGTGAGGGGCATGCCGGCACAGCCTCTCAGACTGAACCTCGTGCCGGACACCACAGAACCACCTGCCGGACAGACCGGAACCACCTGCCGGACACGCCGGAACCACTGGCTCGACCCGCCGGAACGACTGCTGGACATGCAAAATCACCTGCCGGCTACGCCGGAAACACTTGGCGAACACTCCGGAATCACCTGCCGGGCATGCCGGAACCACCTGCTCGACTCGCCAGAACCACCTGCCGGACACGCAAAAATCACATGCCGGCTACGCCACAACCAGTTGGGGAACACTTCGGAATCACCTGCCGGGCTTGCTGGAACCACCTGCCGGTCATGCCAAAATCACCTGCCAACTACGCCAGTACCACTTGGCGGACACTGTGGAAACACCTGTCGGGCCGGCCGGAACCACATCTCAGACGTGCCAGAACCATGTGCATGAGATGCTGGAACCACACCCCGAACAGACGGAAAACACCTGCCAGACCCGTCTGAACAACCTGCCGAGCACGCCGGAGCCACCTGCTCGACTCGCCGGAACCACCTACCTGACATGCCCAAATCACCAGCCGGGTATGCCAGAACCACTTGGCGGACACTCCGGAATCATCTGCCGGACATGCCGGAACCAGCTCTCAGACACACCAGAACCACGTGCCGGAGACGCCGGAAGCACCTGCCGAGCATGCCGGAGCCACCTGCTCGACTCGCCAGAAACACCTGCCGGACACGCCAAAATCACCTGCGGGGTACGCCAGAACCACCTGGCGGACACTCCGAAACCACCTGTCGCGCATGCCGGAACCACCTCTCAGAAGTGCCGGAAGCACGTGCCGGACACGCCGGAATCACCTACCGGACAGACCGGAACCACCTGCCAAGCATGCCGCAGCCGCCTGTTCGACTCGCTGGAACCACCTGCCGGACAGGCCAATATAAACTGCTGGCTATGCCAGAACCACCTGGGGGACGGTCCGGAATCACCTGCCAGCCATGGCGGAACCACCTCTCAGACGTACCAGAACCACCTGCCAGAGAAGCTGGAAACACGTCCTGGACAGTCTGGAACCACCTGCCAGCCAAGCCTGAACCACCTGCCAAGCACAACGGAACAACCTGCCAGACACGCCAAAATCACCTGCGTGTTATGCCAGAACCACTTGGAGGACTCTCTCGGATGACCTGCCGGGCATGCCGGAACCACCTCTCAGACGTGCCAGAACCATGTGGCGGACAGTCCGGAATCACCTGTTGGGCATGCGCAACCACCTCTGAGACGTACCAGAACCACATGCCGTGCAGGCTGGAACCACCTACCGGACAGACCGGAATCACCTTTCGGGCATTCCGGAACCACCTGTCAGATGTGCCAGAAACACGTGCCGGAGATGCCGGAATCACCTGCCAAGCACGTTGGAACCACCTGCTCAACTCGCCTGAACCACCTGCCGGACATGCCAAAATCACCTGCCGACTATGCCAGAACCACTTGGCGAACACTCCGGAATCACTTGCCGGGCATGCAGGAACCACCTCTCAGACATGCCAGAACCCCGTGCCAATGACCCCGGAAGCACCAGCCGAGCACTCCGGAACCACCTGCTCGACTCGCCAGAACCACCTGCCGATCACGCAAAAATCACCTGCCGGCTACGCCACAACCAGTTGGTGAACACTTTGGAATCACCTGCCAGGCTTGCTGGAACCACCTGCCAGTCATGCCAAAATCACCTGCCAACTACGCCAGAACCGCTTGGCGGACACTGCGGAAACACCTGTCGGGCCGGCTGGAACCACATCTCAGACGTGCCAGAAACGTGTTCATGAGATGCTGGAACCACACCCCGAACAGACGGATACCACCTGCCAGAACCGCCTGAACCACCTGCTGAGCACGCCGGAACCATCTGCTCGACTCACCGGTACCACCTCCCTGACACGCCAAAATCACCTGCTGGGTATGCCAGAACCACTTGGCGGACACTCCGGAATCATCTGCCGGACATGCCGGAACCAGCTCTCAGACACACCAGAACCAAGTGCTGTAGACGCCGGAAGCACCTGCCGAGCATGCCGGAGCCACCTGCTCGACTCGCCAGAAACACCTGCCGGAAACGCCAAAATCACCTGCCGGGTATGCCAGAACCACCTGGCGGACACTACGAAATTACCTGCCGCGCATGCTGGAACCACCTCTCATGTGCCGGAAGCACGTGCCAGACACGCCGGAAACACCGTCCGGACAGACCGGAACCACCTGCCAAGAACGCCAGAGCCACCTGTTCGACTCGCTGGAACCACCTGAAGGAGAGGCCAATATCAACTGCTGGCTATGCCAGAACCACCTGGGGGACAGTCCGGGATCACCTGCCAGCCATGGCGGAACCACCTCTCAGACGTACCAGAACCACCTGCCGGAGAAGCTGGAAACACGTCCTGGACAGACTGGAACCACGTGACGGCCATGCCTGAACCACCTGCCGAGCACGGCGGAACCACCTGCCGGAGACGCCAAAATCACCTGCGGGCTACGCCAGAACCACTTGGACGACTCTCCGAAATGACCTGCCGGGCATGTTGGAACTACCTCTCAGACGTGCCAGAAGCACGTGGCGGACAGTCCGGAATCACCTGTTGGGCATACGCAACCACCTCTGAGACGTACCAGAACCACGTGCCGTGCACGCCGGAACCACCTACCGGACAGACCGGAATCAACATTTGGGCATGCCGGAACCACCAGTCAGATGTGCCAGAAACACGTGCCAGAGACGCCGGAAGCACCTGCCGAGCACGTCGCAAGCACCTGCTCAACTCGCCTGAACCACCTGCCGGACACGCCAAAATCACCTGCCCGCTACACCAGCACCACTTCGGGGACAAGCCGGAATCACGTGAGGGGCATGCCGGCACAGCCTCTCAGACTGAACCTCGTGCCGGACACCACAGAACCACCTGCCGGACAGACCGGAACCACCTGCCGGACACGCCGGAACCACCGGCTTGACCCGCCGGAACGACCGCTGGACATGCAAAATCACCTGACAGCTACGCCGGAAACACTTGGCGAACACTCCGGAATCACCTGCCGGGCATGCCGGAACCACCTCTCAGATATGCCAGAACCACGTGCCAATGACCCCGGAAGCACCAGCCGAGCACGCCGGAACCACCTGCTCGACTCGCCAGAACCACCTGCCGGACACGCAAAAATCACCTGCCGGCTACGCCACAACCAGTTGGGGAACACTTCAGAATCACCTGCCGGGCTTGCTGGAACCACCTGCCGGTCATGCCAAAATCACCTGCCAACTACGCCAGTACCACTTGGCGGACACTGTGGAAACACCTGTCGGGCCGGCCGGAACCACATCTCACACGTGCCAGAACCATGTGCATGAGATGCTGGAACCACACCCCCAACAGACGGAAAACACCTGCCAGACCCGTCTGAACAACATGCCGAGCACGCCGGAGCCACCTGCTCGACTCGCCGGAGCCACCTACCTGACATGCCCAAATCACCAGCCGGGTATGCCAGAACCACTTGGCGGACACTCCGGAATCATCTGCCGGACATGCCGGAACCAGCTCTCAGACACACCAGAACCACGTGCCGGAGACGCCGGAAGCACCTGCCGAGCATGCCGGAGCCACCTGCTCGACTCGCCAGAAACACCTGCCGGACATGCCAAAATCACCTGCCCTGTACGCCATAACCACCTGGCGGACACTCCGAAACCACCTGTCGCGCATGCCGGAGCCAACTCTCAGACGTGCTGGAAGCACGTGCCGGACACGCCGGAATCACCTACCGGACAGACCGGAACCACCTGCCGAGCACGCCGGAGCCACCTGTTCGACTCGCTGGAACCACCTGCCGGACAGGCCAATATCAACTGCTGGCTATGCCAGAACCACCTGGGGGACGGTCCGGAATCACCTGCCAGCCATGGCGGAACCACCTCTCAGACGTACCAGAAACACCTGCCGGAGAAGCTGGAAACACGTCCTGGACAGTCTGGAACCACCTGCCGGCCAAGCCTGAACCACCTGCCAAGCACAACTGAACAACCTGCCAGACTCGCCAAAATCACCTGCGTGTTATGCCAGAAACACTTGGAGGACTCTCTGGGATGACCTGCTGGGCATGCCGGAACCACCTCTCAGACGTGCCAGAACCATGTGGCGGAAAGTCCGGAATCACCTGTTGGGCATGCTCAACCACGTCTGAGACGTACCAGAACCACATGCCGTGCAGGCTGGAACCACCTACCGGACAGACCGGAATCACCTTTCGGGCATGCCGGAACCACCTGTCAGATGTGCCAGAAACACGTGCCGGAGACGCCGGAAGCACCTGCCAAGCACGTTGGAACCACCTGCTCAACTCGCCTGATCCACCTCCCGGACATGCCAAAATCACCTGCCGACTATGCCAGAACCACTTGGCGAACACTCCGGAATCAATTGCCGGGCATGCAGGAACCACCTCTCAGACATGCCAGAACCCCGTGCCAATGACCCCGGAAGCACCAGCCGAGCACGCCGGAACCACCTGCTCGACTCGCCAGAACCACCTGCCGATCACGCAAAAATCACCTGCCGGCTACGCCACAACCAGTTGGTGAACACTTTGGAATCACCTGCCAGGCTTGCTGGAACCACCTGCCAGTCATGCCAAAATCACCTGCCAACTACGCCAGAACCGCTTGGCGGACACTGCGGAAACACCTGTCGGGCCGGCTGGAACCACATCTCAGACGTGCCAGAAACGTGTTCATGAGATGCTGGAACCACACCCCGAACAGACGGATACCACCTGCCAGAACCGCCTGAACCACCTGCTGAGCACGCCGGAACCACCTGCTCGACTCACCGGTACCACCTCCCTGACACGCCAAAATCACCTGCTGGGTATGCCAGAACCACTTGGCGGACACTCCGGAATCATCTGCCGGACATGCCGGAACCAGCTCTCAGACACACCAGAACCACGTGCCGGAGACGCCGGAAGCACCTGCCGAGCATGCCGGAGCCACCTGCTCGACTCGCCAGAAACACCTGCCGGACACGCCAAAATCACCTGCCGGGTACGCCAGAACCACCTGGCGGACACTCCGAAACCACCTGTCACGCATGCCGGAACCACCTCTCAGACGTGCCGGAAGCACGTGCCGGACACGCCGGAATCACCTACCGGACAGACCGGAACCACCTGCCGAGCACGCCGGAGCCACCTGTTCGACTCGCTGGAACCACCTGCCGGACAGGCCAATATCAACTGCTGGCTATGCCAGAACCACCTGGGGGACGGTCCGGAATCACCTGCCAGCCATGGCGGAACCACCTCTCAGACGTACCAGAACCACCTGCCGGAGAAGCTGGAAACACGTCCTGTACAGTCTGGAACCACCTGCCGGCCAAGCCTGAACCACCTGCCAAGCACAACGGAACAACCTGCCAGACACGCCAAAATCACCTGCGTGTTATGCCAGAACCACTTGGAGGACTCTCTGGGATGACCAGCCGGGCATGCCGGAACCACCTCTCAGACGTGCCAGAACCATGTGGTGGACAGTCCGGAATCACCTGTTGGGCATACGCAACCACCTCTGACACGTACCAGAACCACGTGCCGTGCACGCCGGAACCACCTACCGGACAGACCGGAATCAACTTTTGGGCATGCCGGAACCACCAGTCAGATGTGCCAGAAACACGTGCCGGAGACGCCGGAAGCACCTGCCGAGCACGTCGCAAGCACCTGCTCAACTCGCCTGAACCACATGCCGGACACGCCAAAATCACCTGCCCGCTACACCAGCACCACTTCGGGGACAAGCCGGAATCACGTGAGGGGCATGCCGGCACAGCCTCTCAGACTGAACCTCGTGCCGGACACCACAGAACCACCTGCCGGACAGACCGGAACCACCTGCCGGACACGCCGGAACCACCGGCTCGACCCGCCGGAACGACCGCTGGACATGCAAAATCACCTGCCGGCTACACCGGAAACACTTGGCGAACACTCCGGAATCACCTGCCGGGCATGCCGGAACCACCTCTCAGATATGCCAGAACCACGGGCCAATGACCCCGGAAGCACCTGCCGAGCACGCCGGAACCACCTGTTCGACTCGCCAGAACCACCTGCCGGACACGCAAAAATCACCTGCCGGCTACGCCACAACCAGTTGGGGAACACTTCGGAATCACCTGCCGGGCTTTTTGGAACCACCTGCCGGTCATGCCAAAATCACCTGCCAACTACGCCAGTACCACTTGGCGGACACTGTGGAAACACCTGTCGGGCCGGCAGGAACCACATCTCACACGTGCCAGAACCATGTGCATGAGATGCTGGAACCACACCCCGAACAGACGGAAAACACCTGCCAGACCCGTCTGAACAACCTGCCGAGCACGCCGGAGCCACCTGCTCGACTCGCCGGAACCACCTACCTGACATGCCCAAATCACCAGCCGGGTATGCCAGAACCACTTGGCGGACACTCCGGAATCATCTGCCGGACATGCCGGAACCAGCTCTCAGACACACCAGAACCACGTGCCGGAGACGCCGGAAGCACCTGCCGAGCATGCCGGAGCCACCTGCTCGACTCGCCAGAAACACCTGCCGGACACGCCAAAATCACCTGCCGGGTACGCCAGAACCACCTGGCGGACACTCCGAAACCACCTGTCACGCATGCCGGAACCACCTCTCAGACGTGCCGGAAGCACGTGCCGGACACGCCGGAATCACCTACCGGACAGACCGGAACCACCTGCCGAGCACGCCGGAGCCACCTGTTCGACTCGCTGGAACCACCTGCCGGACAGGCCAATATCAACTGCTGGCTATGCCAGAACCACCTGGGGGACGGTCCGGAATCACCTGCCAGCCATGGCGGAACCACCTCTCAGACGTACCAGAACCACCTGCCGGAGAAGCTGGAAACACGTCCTGTACAGTCTGGAACCACCTGCCGGCCAAGCCTGAACCACCTGCCAAGCACAACGGAACAACCTGCCAGACACGCCAAAATCACCTGCGTGTTATGCCAGAACCACTTGGAGGACTCTCTGGGATGACCAGCCGGGCATGCCGGAACCACCTCTCAGACGTGCCAGAACCATGTGGTGGACAGTCCGGAATCACCTGTTGGGCATACGCAACCACCTCTGACACGTACCAGAACCACGTGCCGTGCACGCCGGAACCACCTACCGGACAGACCGGAATCAACTTTTGGGCATGCCGGAACCACCAGTCAGATGTGCCAGAAACACGTGCCGGAGACGCCGGAAGCACCTGCCGAGCACGTCGCAAGCACCTGCTCAACTCGCCTGAACCACATGCCGGACACGCCAAAATCACCTGCCCGCTACACCAGCACCACTTCGGGGACAAGCCGGAATCACGTGAGGGGCATGCCGGCACAGCCTCTCAGACTGAACCTCGTGCCGGACACCACAGAACCACCTGCCGGACAGACCGGAACCACCTGCCGGACACGCCGGAACCACCGGCTCGACCCGCCGGAACGACCGCTGGACATGCAAAATCACCTGCCGGCTACACCGGAAACACTTGGCGAACACTCCGGAATCACCTGCCGGGCATGCCGGAACCACCTCTCAGATATGCCAGAACCACGGGCCAATGACCCCGGAAGCACCTGCCGAGCACGCCGGAACCACCTGTTCGACTCGCCAGAACCACCTGCCGGACACGCAAAAATCAACTGCCGGCTACGCCACAACCAGTTGGGGAACACTTCGGAATCACCTGCCGGGCTTTTTGGAACCACCTGCCGGTCATGCCAAAATCACCTGCCAACTACGCCAGTACCACTTGGCGGACACTGTGGAAACACCTGTCGGGCCGGCAGGAACCACATCTCACACGTGCCAGAACCATGTGCATGAGATGCTGGAACCACACCCCGAACAGACGGAAAACACCTGCCAGACCCGTCTGAACAACCTGCCGAGCACGCCGGAGCCACCTGCTCGACTCGCCGGAACCACCTACCTGACATGCCCAAATCACCAGCCGGGTATGCCAGAACCACTTGGCGGACACTCCGGAATCATCTGCCGGACATGCCGGAACCAGCTCTCAGACACACCAGAACCACGTGCCGGAGACGCCGGAAGCACCTGCCGAGCATGCCGGAGCCACCTGCTCGACTCGCCAGAAACACCTGCCGGACACGCCAAAATCACCTGCCGGGTACGCCAGAACCACCTGGCGGACACTCCGAAATCACCTGTCGCGCATGCCGGAACCACCTCTCAGACGTGCCGGAAGCACGTGCCGGACACGCCGGAATCACCTACCGGACAGACCGGAACCACCTGCCGAGCACGCCGGAGCCACCTGTTCGACTCGCTGGAACCACCTGCCGGACAGGCCAATATCAACTGCTGGCTATGCCAGAACCACCTGGGGGACAGTCCGGGATCACCTGCCAGCCATGGCGGAACAACCTCTCAGACGTACCAGAACCACATGCCGGAGAAGCTGGAAACACGTCCTGGACAGACTGGAACCACGTGACGGCCGTGCCTGAACCACCTGCCGAGCACGGCGGAACCACCTGCCGGACACGCCAAAATCACCTGCGGGCTACGCCAGAACCACTTGGACGACTCTCCGAAATGACCTGCCGGGCATGTTGGAACCACCTCTCAGACTTGCCAGAAGCACGTGGCGGACAGTCCGGAATCACCTGTTGGGCATACGCAACCACCTCTGAGACGTACCAGAACCACGTGCCGTGCACGCCGGAACCACCTACCTGACAGACCGGAATCAACTTTTGGGCATGCCGGAACCACCAGTTAGATGTGCCAGAAACACGTGCCGGAGACGCCGGAAGCACCTGCCAAGCACGTCGCAACCACCTGCTCAACTCGCCTGAACCACCTGCCGGACACGCCAAAATCACCTGCCCGCTACACCAGCACCACTTCGGGGACAAGCCGGAATCACGTGAGGGGCATGCCGGCACAGCCTCTCAGACTGAACCTCGTGCCGGACACCACAGAACCACCTGCCGGACAGACCGGAACCACCTGCCGGACACGCCGGAACCACCGGCTCGACCCGCCGGAACGACTGCTGGACATGCAAAATCACCTGCCGGCTACGCCGGAAACACTTGGCGAACACTCCGGAATCACCTGCCGGGCATGCCGGAACCACCTGCTCGACTCGCCAGAACCACCTGCCGGACACGCAAAAATCACCTGCCGGCTACGCCACAACCAGTTGGGGAACACTTCGGAATCACCTGCCGGGCTTGCTGGAACCACCTGCCGGTCATGCCAAAATCACCTGCCAACTACGCCAGTACCACTTGGCGGACACTGTGGAAACACCTGTCGGGCCGGCCGGAACCACATCTCAGACGTGCCAGAACCATGTGCATGAGATGCTGGAACCACACCCCGAACAGACGGAAAACACCTGCCAGACCCGTCTGAACAACCTGCCGAGCACGCCGGAGCCACCTGCTCGACTCGCCGGAACCACCTACCTGACATGCCCAAATCACCAGCCGGGTATGCCAGAACCACTTGGCGGACACTCCGGAATCATCTGCCGGACATGCCGGAACCAGCTCTCAGACACACCAGAACCACGTGCCGGAGACGCCGGAAGCACCTGCCGAGCATGCCGGAGCCACCTGCTCGACTCGCCAGAAACACCTGCCGGACACGCCAAAATCACCTGCCGGGTACGCCAGAACCACCTGGCGGACACTCCGAAACCACCTGTCGCGCATGCCGGAACCACCTCTCAGAAGTGCCGGAAGCACGTGCCGGACACGCCGGAATCACCTACCGGACAGACCGGAACCACCTGCCGAGCATGCTGGAGCCACCTGTTCGACTCGCTGGAACCACCTGCCGGACAGGCCAATATCAACTGCTGGCTATGCCAGAACCACCTGGGGGACGGCCCGGAATCACCTGCCAGCCATGGCGGAACCACCTCTCAGACGTACCAGAACCACCTGCCAGAGAAGCTGGAAACACGTCCTGGACAGTCTGGAACCACCTGCCGGCCAAGCCTGAACCACCTGCCAAGCACAACGGAACAACCTGCCAGACACGCCAAAATCACCTGCGTGTTATGCCAGAACCACTTGGAGGACTCTCTGGGATGACCTGCCGGGCATGCCGTAACCACCTCTCAGACGTGCCAGAACCATGTGGCGGACAGTCCGGAATCACCTGTTGGGCATGCGCAACCACCTCTGAGACGTACGAGAACCACATGCCGTGCAGGGTGGAACCACCTACCGGACAGACCGGAATCACCCTTCGGGCATGCCGGAACCACCTGTCAGATGTGCCAGAAACACGTGCCGGAGACGCCGGAAGCACCTGCCAAGCACGTTGGAACCACCTGCTCAACTCGCCTGAACCACCTGCCGGACATGCCAAAATCACCTGCCGACTATGCCAGAACCACTTTGCGAACACTCCGGAATCACCTGCCGGGCATGCAGGAACCACCTCTCAGACATGCCAGAACCCCGTGCCAATGACCCCGGAAGCACCAGCCGAGCACGCCGGAACCACCTGCTCGACTCGCCAGAACCACCTGCCGATCACGCAAAAATCACCTGCCGGCTACGCCACAACCAGTTGGTGAACACTTTGGAATCACCTGCCAGGCTTGCTGGAACCACCTGCCAGTCATGCCAAAATCACCTGCCAACTACACCAGAACCGCTTGGCGGACACTGCGGAAACACCGGTCGGGCCGGCTGGAACCACATCTCAGACGTGCCAGAAACGTGTTCATGAGATGCTGAAACCACACCCCGAACAGACGGATACCACCTGCCAGAACCGCCTGAACCACCTGCTGAGCACGCCAGAACCACCTGCTCGACTCACCGGTACCACCTCCAGACACGCCAAAATCACCTGCTGGGTATGCCAGAACCACTTGGCGGACACTCCGGAATCATCTGCCGGACATGCCGGAACCAGCTCTCAGACACACCAGAACCAAGTGCCGGAGACGCCGGAAGCACCTGCCGAGCATGCCGGAGCCACCTGCTCGACTCGCCAGAAACACCTGCCGGACACGCCAAAATCACCTGCCGGGCATGCCAGAACCACCTGGCGGACACTACGGAATCACCTGCCGCGCATGCCGGAACCACCTCTCAGACGTGCCGGAAGCACGTGCCGGACACGCCGGAAACACCTACCGGACAGACCGGAACCACCTGCCAAGAACGCCGGAGACACCTGTTCGACTCGCTGGAACCACCTGCCGGACAGGCCAATATCAACTGCTGGCTATGCCAGAACCACCTGGGGGACAGTCCGGGATCACCTGCCAGCCATGGCGGAACCACCTCTCAGACGTACCAGAACCACCTGCCGGAGAAGCTGGAAACACGTCCTGGACAGACTGGAACCACGTGACGGCCGTGCCTGAACCACCTGCCGAGCACGGCGGAACCACCTGCCGGACACGCCAAAATCACCTGCGGGCTACGCCAGAACCACTTGGACGACTCTCCGAAATGACCTGCCGGGCATGTTGGAACCACCTCTCAGACGTGCCAGAAGCACGTGGCGGACAGTCCGGAATCACCTGTTGGGCATACGCAACCACCTCTGAGACGTACCAGAACCACGTGCCGTGCACGCCGGAACCACCTACCGGACAGACCGGAATCAACTTTTGGGCATGCCGGAACCACCAGTCAGATGTGCCAGAAACACGTGCCGGAGACGCCGGAAGCACCTGCCGAGCACGTCGCAACCACCTGCTCAACTCGCCTGAACCACCTGCCGGACATGCCAAAATCACCGGCCCGCTACACCAGCACCACTTCGGGGACAAGCCGGAATCACGTGAGGGGCATGCCGGCACAGCCTCTCAGACTGAACCTCGTGCCGGACACCACAGAACCACCTGCCGGACAGACCGGAACCACCTGCCGGACACGCCGGAACCACCGGCTCGACCCGCCGGAACGACCGCTGGACATGCAAAATCACCTGCCGGCTACGCCGGAAACACTTGGCGAACACTCCGGAATCACCTGCCGGGCATGCCGGAACCACCTCTCAGATATGCCAGAACCACGTGCCAATGACCCCGGAAGCACCAGCCGAGCACGCCGGAACCACCTGCTCGACTCGCCAGAACCACCTGCCGGACACGCAAAAATCACCTGCCGGCTACGCCACAACCAGTTGGGGAACACTTCGGAATCACCTGCCGGGCTTGCTGGAACCACCTGCCGGTCATGCCAAAATCACCTGCCAACTACGCCAGGACCACTTGCCGGACACTGTGGAAACACCTGTCGGGCCGGCCGGAACCACATCTCAGACGTGCGAGAACCAAGTGCATGAGATGCTGGAACCACACCCCGAAGAGACGGAAAACACCTGCCAGACCCGTCTGAACAACCTGCCGAGCACGCCGGAGCCACCTGCTCGACTCGCCGGAACCACCTACCTGACATGCCCAAATCACCAGCCGGGTATGCCAGAACCACTTGGCGGACACTCCGGAATCATCTGCCGGACATGCCGGAACCAGCTCTCAGACACACCAGAACCACGTGCCGGAGACGCCGGAAGCACCTGCCGAGCATGCCGGAGCCACCTGCTCGACTCGCCAGAAACACCTGCCGGACACGCCAAAATCACCTGCCGGGTACGCCAGAACCACCTGGCGGACACTCCGAAACCACCTGTCGCGCATGCCGGAACCACCTTTCAGACGTGCCGGAAGCACGTGCCGGACACGCCGGAATCACCTACCGGACAGACCGGAACCACCTGCCGAGCACGCTGGAGCCACCTGTTCGACTCGCTGGAACCACCTGCCGGACAGGCCAATATCAACTGCTGGCTATGCCAGAACCACCTGGGGGACGGTCCGGAATCACCTGCCAGCCATGGCGGAACCACCTCTCAGACGTACCAGAACCACCTGCCGGAGAAGGTGGAAACACGTCCTGGACAGTCTGGAACCACCTGCCGGCCAAGCCTGAACCACCTGCCAAGCACAACGGAACAACCTGCCAGACACGCCAAAATCACCTGCGTGTTATGCCAGAACCACTTGGAGGACTCTCTGGGATGACCTGCCGGGCATGCCGGAACCACCTCTCAGACGTGCCCGAACCATGTGGCGGACAGTCCGGAATCACCTGTTGGGCATGCGCAACCACCTCTGAGACGTACCAGAACCACATGCCGTGCAGGGTGGAACCACCTACCGGACAGACCGGAATCACCCTTCGGGCATGCCGGAACCACCTGTCAGATGTGCCAGAAACACGTGCCGGAGACGCCGGAAGCACCTGCCAAGCACGTTGGAACCACCTGCTCAACTCGCCTGAACCACCTGCCGGACATGCCAAAATCACCTGCCGACTATGCCAGAACCACTTTGCGAACACTCCGGAATCACCTGCCGGGCATGCAGGAACCACCTCTCAGACATGCCAGAACCCCGTGCCAATGACCCCGGAAGCACCAGCCGAGCACGCCGGAACCACCTGCTCGACTCGCCAGAACCACCTGCCGATCACGCAAAAATCACCTGCCGGCTACGCCACAACCAGTTGGTGAACACTTTGGAATCACCTGCCAGGCTTGCTGGAACCACCTGCCAGTCATGCCAAAATCACCTGCCAACTACACCAGAACCGCTTGGCGGACACTGCGGAAACACCGGTCGGGCCGGCTGGAACCACATCTCAGACGTGCCAGAAACGTGTTCATGAGATGCTGGAACCACACCCCGAACAGACGGATACCACCTGCCAGAACCGCCTGAACCACCTGCTGAGCACGCCAGAACCACCTGCTCGACTCACCGGTACCACCTCCAGACACGCCAAAATCACCTGCTGGGTATGCCAGAACCACTTGGCGGACACTCCGGAATCATCTGCCGGACATGCCGGAACCAGCTCTCAGACACACCAGAACCAAGTGCCGGAGACGCCGGAAGCACCTGCCGAGCATGCCGGAGCCACCTGCTCGACTCGCCAGAAACACCTGCCGGACACGCCAAAATCACCTGCCGGGCATGCCAGAACCACCTGGCGGACACTACGGAATCACCTGCCGCGCATGCCGGAACCACCTCTCAGACGTGCCGGAAGCACGTGCCGGACACGCCGGAAACACCTACCGGACAGACCGGAACCACCTGCCAAGAACGCCGGAGACACCTGTTCGACTCGCTGGAACCACCTGCCGGACAGGCCAATATCAACTGCTGGCTATGCCAGAACCACCTGGGGGACAGTCCGGGATCACCTGCCAGCCATGGCGGAACCACCTCTCAGACGTACCAGAACCACCTGCCGGAGAAGCTGGAAACACGTCCTGGACAGACTGGAACCACGTGACGGCCGTGCCTGAACCACCTGCCGAGCACGGCGGAACCACCTGCCGGACACGCCAAAATCACCTGCGGGCTACGCCAGAACCACTTGGACGACTCTCCGAAATGACCTGCCGGGCATGTTGGAACCACCTCTCAGACGTGCCAGAAGCACGTCGTGGACAGTCCGGAATCACCTGTTGGGCATACGCAACCACCTCTGACACGTACCAGAACCACGTGCCGTGCACGCCGGAACCACCTACCGGACAGACCGGAATCAACTTTTGGGCATGCCGGAACCACCAGTCAGATGTGCCAGAAACACGTGCCGGAGACGCCAGAAGCACCTGCCGAGCACGTCGCAAGCACCTGCTCAACTCGCCTGAACCACCTGCCGGACACGCCAAAATCACCTGCCCGCTACACCAGCACCACTTCGGGGACAAGCCGGAATCACGTGAGGGGCATGCCGGCACAGCCTCTCAGACTGAACCTCGTGCCGGACACCACAGAACCACCTGCCGGACAGACCGGAACCACCTGCCGGACACGCCGGAAAAACCGGCTCGACCCGCCGGAACGACCGCTGGACATGCAAAATCACCTGCCGGCTACGCCGGAAACACTTGGCGAACACTCCGGAATCACCTGCCGGGCATGCCGGAACCACCTCTCAGATATGCCAGAACCACGTGCCAATGACCCCGGAAGCACCTGCCGAGCACGCCGGAACCACCTGCTCGACTCGCCAGAACCACCTGCCGGACACGCAAAAATCACCTGCCGGCTACGCCACAACCAGTTGGGGAACACTTCGGAATCACCTGCCGGGCTTGCTGGAACCACCTGCCGGTCATGCCAAAATCACCTGCCAACTACGCCAGTACCACTTGGCGGACACTGTGGAAACACCTGTCGGGCCGGCCGGAACCACATCTCACACGTGCCAGAACCATGTGCATGAGATGCTGGAACCACACCCCGAACAGACGGAAAACACCTGCCAGACCCGTCTGAACAACCTGCCGAGCACGCCGGAGCCACCTGCTCGACTCGCCGGAACCACCTACCTGACATGCCCAAATCACCAGCCGGGTATGCCAGAACCACTTGGCGGACACTCCGGAATCATCTGCCGGACATGCCGGAACCAGCTCTCAGACACACCAGAACCACGTGCCGGACACGCCCGAATCACCTAGCGCACCACCGGAACCACCTGCCGAGCACGCCGGAGCCACCTGTTCGACTGGCTCTAACCACCTGCCGGACAGGCCAATATTAACTGCTGGCTATGCCAGAACCACCTGGGGGACAGTCCGGGATCACCTGCCAGCCATGGCGGAACCACATCTCAGACGTACCAGAACCACCTGCCGGAGGAGCTGGAAACACGTCCTGGACAGACTGGAACCACGTGACGGCCATGCCTGAACCACCTGCCGAGCACGGCGGAACCCCCTGCCGGACACGCCAAAATCACCTGCGGGCTACGCCAGAACCACTTGGACGACTCTCCGAAATGACCTGCCGGGCATGTTAGAACCACCTCTCAGACGTGCCAGAAGCACGTGGCGGACAGTCCGGAATCACCTGTTGGGCATACGCAACCACCTCTGAGACGTACCAGAACCACGTGCCGTGCACGCCGGAACCACCTACCGGACAGACCGGAATCAACTTTTGGGCATGCCGGAACCACCAGTCAGATGTGCCAGAAACACGTGCCGGAGACGCCGGAAGCACCTGCCGAGCACGTCGCAACCACCTGCTCAACTCGCCTGAACCACCTGCCGGACATGCCAAAATCACCTGCCGACTATGCCAGAACCACTTGGCGAACACTCCGGAATCACTTGCCGGGCATGCAGGAACCACCTCTCAGACATGCCAGAACCCCGTGCCAATGACCCCGGAAGCACCAGCCGAGCACGCCGGAACCACCTGCTCAACTCGCCTGAACGACCTGCCGGACACGCCAAAATCACCTGCCCGCTACACCAGCACCACTTCGGGGACAAGCCGGAATCACGTGAGGGGCATGCCGGCACAGCCTCTCAGACTGAACCTCGTGCCGGACACCACAGAACCACCTGCCGGACAGACCGGAACCACCTGCCGGACACGCCGGAACCACCGGCTCGACCCGCCAGAACAACCACTGGACATGCAAAATCACCTGCCGGCTACGCCGGAAACACTTGGCGAACACTCCGGAATCACCTGCCGGGCATGCCGGAACCACCTCTCAGATATGCCAGAACCACGTGCCAATGACCCCGGAAGCACCTGCCGAGCACGCCGGAACCACCTGCTCGACTCGCCAGAACCACCTGCCGGACACGCAAAAATCACCTGCTGGCTACGCCACAACCAGTTGGGGAACACTTCGGAATCACCTGCCGGGCTTGCTGGAACCACCTGCCGGTCATGCCAAAATCACCTGCCAACTACGCCAGTACCACTTGGCGGACACTGTGGAAACACCTGTCGGGCCGGCCGGAACCACATCTCACACGTGCCAGAACCATGTGCATGAGATGCTGGAACCACACCCCGAACAGACGGAAAACACCTGCCAGACCCGTCTGAACAACCTGCCGAGCACGCCGGAGCCACCTGCTCGACTCGCCGGAACCACCTACCTGACATGCCCAAATCACCAGCCGGGTATGCCAGAACCACTTGGCGGACACTCCGGAATCATCTGCCGGACATGCCGGAACCAGCTCTCAGACACACCAGAACCACGTGCCGGAGACGCCGGAAGCACCTGCCGAGCATGCCGGAGCCACCTGCTCGACTCGCCAGAAACACCTGCCGGACACGCCAAAATCACCTGCCGGGTACGCCAGAACCACCTGGCGGACACTCCGAAACCACCTGTCGCGCATGCCGGAACCACCTCTCAGACGTGCCGGAAGCACGTGCCGGACACGCCGGAATCACCTACCGGACAGACCGGAACCACCTGCCGAGCACGCCGGAGCCACCTGTTCGACTCGCTGGAACCACCTGCCGGACAGGCCAATATCAACTGCTGGCTATGCCAGAACCACCTGGGGGACGGTCCGGAATCACCTGCCAGCCATGGCGGAACCACCTCTCAGACGTACCAGAACCACCTGCCGGAGAAGCTGGAAACACGTCCTGGACAGTCTGGAACCACCTGCCGGCCAAGCCTGAACCACCTGCCAAGCACAACGGAACAACCTGCCAGACACGCCAAAATCACCTGCGTGTTATGCCAGAACCACTTGGAGGACTCTCTGGGATGACCTGCCGGGCATGCCGGAACCACCTCTCAGACACACCAGAACCAAGTGCCGGACACGCCAAAATCACCTGCCGGGTATGCCAGAACCACCTGGCGGACACTACGGAATTACCTGCCGCGCATGATGGAACCACCTCTCATGTGCCGGAAGCACGTGCCAGACACGCCGGAAACACCGTCCGGACAGACCGGAACCACCTGCCAAGAACGCCGGAGCCACCTGTTCGACTCGCTGGAACCACCTGCCGGACAGGCCAATATCAACTGCTGGCTATGCCAGAACCACCTGGGGGACAGTCCGGGATCACCTGCCAGCCATGGCGGAACCACCTCTCAGACGTACCAGAACCACCTGCCGGAGAAGCTGGAAACACGTCCTGGACAGACTGGAACCACGTGACGGCCACGCCTGAACCACCTGCCGAGCACGGCGGAACCACCTGCCGGACACGCCAAAATCACCTGCGGGCTACGCCAGAACCACTTGGATGACTCTCCGAAATGACCTGCCGGGCATGTTGGAACCACCTCTCAGACGTGCCTGAAGCACGTGGCGGACAGTCCGGAATCACCTGTTGGGAATACGCAACCACCTCAGACACGTACCAGAACCACGTGCCGTGCACGCCGGAACCACCTACCGGACAGACCGGAATCACCTTTTGGGCATGCCGGAACCACCTGTCAGATGTGCCAGAAACACGTGCCGGAGACGCCGGAAGCACCTGCCAAGCACATTGGAACCACCTGCTCAACTCGCCTGAACCACCTGCCGGACATGCCAAAATCACCTGCCGACTATGCCAGAACCACTTGGCGAACACTCCGGAATCACTTGCCGGGCATGCAGGAACCACCTCTCAGATATGCCAGAACCACGTGCCAATGACCCCGGAAGCACCAGCCGAGCACGCCGGAACCACCTGCTCAACTCGCCAGAACCACCTGCCGGACACGCAAAAATCACCTGCCGGCTACGCCACAACCAGTTGGGGAACACTTCGGAATCACCTGCCGGGCTTGCTGGAACCACCTGCCGGTCATGCCAAAATCACCTGCCAACTACGCCAGGACCACTTGGCGGACACTGTGGAAACACCTGTCGGGCCGGCCGGAACCACATCTCACACGTGCCAGAACCATGTCCATGAGATGCTGGAACCACACCCCGAACAGACGGAAAACACCTGCCAGACCCGTCTGAACAACCTGCCGAGCACGCCGGAGCCACCTGCTCGACTCGCCGGAACCACCTACCTGACATGCCCAAATCACCAGCCGGGTATGCCAGAACCACTTGGCGGACACTCCGGAATCATCTGCCGGACATGCCGGAACCAGCTCTCAGACACACCAGAACCACGTGCCGGAGACGCCGGAAGCACCTGCCGAGCATGCCGGAGCCACCTGCTCGACTCGCCAGAAACACCTGCCGGACACGCCAAAATCACCTGCCGGGTACGCCAGAACCACCTGGCGGACACTCCGAAATCACCTGTCGCGCATGCCGGAACCACCTCTCAGACGTGCCGGAAGCACGTGCCGGACACGCCGGAATCACCTAGCGGACAGACCGGAACCACCTGCCGAGCACGCCGGAGCCACCTGTTCGACTCGCTGGAACCACCTGCCGGACAGGCCAATATTAACTGCTGGCTATGCCAGAACCACCTGGGGGACAGTCCGGGATCACCTGCCAGCCATGGCGGAACCACCTCTCACACGTACCAGAACCACCTGCCGGAGAAGCTGGAAACACGTCCTGGACAGTCTGGAACCACCTGCCGGCCAAGCCTGAACCACCTGCCAAGCACAACGGAACAACCTGCCAGACACGCCAAAATCACCTGCGTGTTATGCCAGAACCACTTGGAGGACTCTCTGGGATGACCTGCCGGGCATGCCGGAACCACCTCTCAGACGTGCCAGAACCATGTGGCGGACAGTCCGGAATCACCTGTTGGGCATGCGCAACCACCTCTGAGACGTACCAGAACCACATGCCGTGCAGGCTGGAACCACCTACTGGACAGACCGGAATCACCTTTCGGGCATGCCGGAACCACCTGTCAGATGTGCCAGAAACACGTGCCGGAGACGCCGGAAGCACCTGCCAAGCACGTTGGAACCACCTGCTCAACTCGCATGAACCACCTGCCGGACATGCCAAAATCACCTGCCGACTATGCCAGAACCACTTGGCGAACACTCCGGAAACACTTGCCGGGCATGCAGGAACCACCTCTCAGATATGCCAGAACCCCGTGCCAATGACCCCGGAAGCACCAGCCGAGCACGCCGGAACCACCTGCTCAACTCGCCTGAACCACCTGCCGGACACGCCAAAATCACCTGCCCGCTGCACCAGCACCACTTCGGGTACAAGCCGGAATCACGTGAGGGGCATGCCGGCACAGCCTCTCAGACTGAACCTCATGCCGGACACCACAGAACCACCTGCTGGACAGACCGGAACCACCTGCCGGACACGCCGGAACCACCGGCTCGACCCGCCGGAACGACCGCTGGACATGCAAAATCACCTGCCGGCTACGCCGGAAACACTTGGCGAACACTCCGGAATCACCTGCCGGGCATGCCGGAACCACCTCTCAGATATGCCAGAACCACGTGCCAATGACCCCGGAAGCACCTGCCGAGCACGCCGGAACCACCTGCTCGACTCGCCAGAACCACCTGCCGGACACGCAAAAATCACCTGCCGGCTACGCCACAACCTGTTGGGGAACACTTCGGAATCACCTGCCGGGCTTGCTGGAACCACCTGCCAGTCATGCCAAAATCACCTGCCAACTACACCAGAACCGCTTGGCGGACACTGCGGAAACACCGGTCGGGCCGGCTGGAACCACATCTCAGACGTGCCAGAAACGTGTTCATGAGATGCTGAAACCACACCCCGAACAGACGGATACCACCTGCCAGAACCGCCTGAACCACCTGCTGAGCAAGCCAGAACCACCTGCTCGACTCACCGGTACCACCTCCAGACACGCCAAAATCACCTGCTGGGTATGCCAGAACCACTTGGCGGACACTCCGGAATCATCTGCCGGACATGCCGGAACCAGCTCTCAGACACACCAGAACCAAGTGCCGGAGACGCCGGAAGCACCTGCCGAGCATGCCGGAGCCACCTGCTCGACTCGCCAGAAACACCTGCCGGACACGCCAAAATCACCTGCCGGGCATGCCAGAACCACCTGGCGGACACTACGGAATCACCTGCCGCGCATGCCGGAACCACCTCTCAGACGTGCCGGAAGCACGTGCCGGACATGCCGGAAACACCTACCGGACAGACCGGAACCACCTGCCAAGAACGCCGGAGACACCTGTTCGACTCGCTGGAACCACCTGCCGGACAGGCCAATATCAACTGCTGGCTATGCCAGAACCACCTGGGGGACAGTCCGGGATCACCTGCCAGCCATGGCGGAACCACCTCTCAGACGTACCAGAACCACCTGCCGGAGAAGCTGGAAACACGTCCTGGACAGACTGGAACCACGTGACGGCCGTGCCTGAACCACCTGCCGAGCACGGCGGAACCACCTGCCGGACACGCCAAAATCACCTGCGGGCTACGCCAGAACCACTTGGACGACTCTCCGAAATGACCTGCCGGGCATGTTGGAACCACCTCTCAGACGTGCCAGAAGCACGTGGCGGACAGTCCGGAATCACCTGTTGGGCATACGCAACCACCTCTGAGACGTACCAGAACCACGTGCCGTGCACGCCGGAACCACCTACCGGACAGACCGGAATCAACTTTTGGGCATGCCGGAACCACCAGTCAGATGTGCCAGAAACACGTGCCGGAGACGCCGGAAGCACCTGCCGAGCACGTCGCAACCACCTGCTCAACTCGCCTGAACCACCTGCCGGACATGCCAAAATCACCGGCCCGCTACACCAGCACCACTTCGGGGACAAGCCGGAATCACGTGAGGGGCATGCCGGCACAGCCTCTCAGACTGAACCTCGTGCCGGACACCACAGAACCACCTGCCGGGCAGACCGGAACCACCTGCCGGACACGCCGGAACCACCGGCTCGACCCGCCGGAACGACCGCTGGACATGCAAAATCACCTGCCGGCTACGCCGGAAACACTTGGCGAACACTCCGGAATCACCTGCCGGGCATGCCGGAACCACCTCTCAGATATGCCAGAACCACGTGCCAATGACCCCGGAAGCACCAGCCGAGCACGCCGGAACCACCTGCTCGACTCGCCAGAACCACCTGCCGGACACGCAAAAATCACCTGCCGGCTACGCCACAACCAGTTGGGGAACACTTCGGAATCACCTGCCGGGCTTGCTGGAACCACCTGCCGGTCATGCCAAAATCACCTGCCAACTACGCCAGGACCACTTGCCGGACACTGTGGAAACACCTGTCGGGCCGGCCGGAACCACATCTCAGACGTGCGAGAACCAAGTGCATGAGATGCTGGAACCACACCCCGAAGAGACGGAAAACACCTGCCAGACCCGTCTGAACAACCTGCCGAGCACGCCGGAGCCACCTGCTCGACTCGCCGGAACCACCTACCTGACATGCCCAAATCACCAGCCGGGTATGCCAGAACCACTTGGCGGACACTCCGGAATCATCTGCCGGACATGCCGGAACCAGCTCTCAGACACACCAGAACCACGTGCCGGAGACGCCGGAAGCACCTGCCGAGCATGCCGGAGCCACCTGCTCGACTCGCCAGAAACACCTGCCGGACACGCCAAAATCACCTGCCGGGTACGCCAGAACCACCTGGCGGACACTCCGAAACCACCTGTCGCGCATGCCGGAACCACCTTTCAGACGTGCCGGAAGCACGTGCCGGACACGCCGGAATCACCTACCGGACAGACCGGAACCACCTGCCGAGCACGCTGGAGCCACCTGTTCGACTCGCTGGAACCACCTGCCGGACAGGCCAATATCAACTGCTGGCTATGCCAGAACCACCTGGGGGACGGTCCGGAATCACCTGCCAGCCATGGCGGAACCACCTCTCAGACGTACCAGAACCACCTGCCGGAGAAGGTGGAAACACGTCCTGGACAGTCTGGAACCACCTGCCGGCCAAGCCTGAACCACCTGCCAAGCACAACGGAACAACCTGCCAGACACGCCAAAATCACCTGCGTGTTATGCCAGAACCACTTGGAGGACTCTCTGGGATGACCTGCCGGGCATGCCGGAACCACCTCTCAGACGTGCCCGAACCATGTGGCGGACAGTCCGGAATCACCTGTTGGGCATGCGCAACCACCTCTGAGACGTACCAGAACCACATGCCGTGCAGGCTGGAACCACCTACCGGACAGACCGGAATCACCTTTCGGGCATGCCGGAACCACCTGTCAGATGTGCCAGAAACACGTGCCGGAGATGCCGGAAGCACCTGCCAAGCAAGTCGCAACCACCTGCTCAACTCGCCTGAACCACCTGCCGGACATGCCAAAATCACCTGCCGACTATGCCAGAACCACTTGGCGAACACTCCGGAATCACTTGCCGGGCATGCAGGAACCACCTCTCAGACATGCCAGAACCCCGTGCCAATGACCCCGGAAGCACCAGCCGAGCACTCCGGAACCACCTGCTCGACTCGCCAGAACCACCTGCCGATCACGCAAAAATCACCTGCCGGCTACGCCACAACCAGTTGGTGAACACTTTGGAATCACCTGCCAGGCTTGCTGGAACCACCTGCCAGTCATGCCAAAATCACCTGCCAACTACGCCAGAACCGCTTGGCGGACACTGCGGAAACACCTGTCGGGCCGGCTGGAACCACATCTCAGACGTGCCAGAAACGTGTTCATGAGATGCTGGAACCACACCCCGAACAGACGGATACCACCTGCCAAAACCGCCTGAACCACCTGCTGAGCACGCCGGAACCACCTGCTCGACTCACCGGTACCACCTCCCTGACACGCCAAAATCACCTGCTGGGTATGCCAGAACCACTTGGCGGACACTCCGGAATCATCTGCCGGACATGCCGGAACCAGCAATCAGACACACCAGAACCAAGTGCCGGAGACGCCGGAAGCACCTGCCGAGCATGCCGGAGCCACCTGCTCGACTCGCCAGAAACACCTGCCGGACTCGCCAAAATCACCTGCCGGGTATGCCAGAACCACCTGGCGGACACTACGGAATCACCTGTCACGCATGCCGGAACCACCTCTCAGACGTGCCGGAAGCACGTGCCGGACACGCCGGAAACACCTACCGGACAGACCGGAACCACCTGCCAAGAACGCCGGAGCCACCTGTTCGACACGCTGGAACCACCTGCCGGACATGCCAATATCAACTGCTGGCTATGCCAGAACCACCTGGGGGACAGTCCGGGATCACCTGCCAGCCATGGCGGAACCACCTCTCAGACGTACCAGAACCACCTGCCGGAGAAGCTGGAAACACGTCCTGGACAGACTGGAACCACGTGACGGCCGTGCCTGAACCACCTGCCGAGCACGGCGGAACCACCTGCCGGACACGCCAAAATCACCTGCGGGCTACGCCAGAACCACTTGGACGACTCTCCGAAATGACCTGCCGGGCATGTTGGAACCACCTCTCAGACTTGCCAGAAGCACGTGGCGGACAGTCCGGAATCACCTGTTGGGCATACGCAACCACCTCTGAGACGTACCAGAACCACGTGCCGTGCACGCCGGAACCACCTACCGGACAGACCGGAATCAACTTTTGGGCATGCCGGAACCACCAGTCAGATGTGCCAGAAAAACGTGCCGGAGACGCCGGAAGCACTTGCCGAGCTCGTCGCAACCACCTGCTCAACTCGCCTGAACCACTTGCCGGACATGCCAAAATCACCTGCCCGCTACACCAGCACCACTTCGGGGACAAGCCGGAATCACGTGAGGGGCATGCCGGCACAGCCTCTCAGACTGAACCTCGTGCCGGACACCACAGAACCACCTGCCGGACAGACCGGAACCACCTGCCGGACACGCCGGAACCACCGGCTCGACCCGCCGGAACGACTGCTGGACATGCAAAATCACCTGCCGGCTACGCCGGAAACACTTGGCGAACACTCCGGAATCACCTGCCGGGCATGCCGGAACCACCTGCTCGACTCGCCAGAACCACCTGCCGGACACGCAAAAATCACCTGCCGGCTACGCCACAACCAGTTGGGGAACACTTCGGAATCACCTGCCGGGCTTGCTGGAACCACCTGCCGGTCATGCCAAAATCACCTGCCAACTACGCCAGTACCACTTGGCGGACACTGTGGAAACACCTGTCGGGCCGGCCGGAACCACATCTCAGACGTGCCAGAACCATGTGCATGAGATGCTGGAACCACACCCCGAACAGACGGAAAACACCTGCCAGACCCGTCTGAACAACCTGCCGAGCACGCCGGAGCCACCTGCTCGACTCGCCGGAACCACCTACCTGACATGCCCAAATCACCAGCCGGGTATGCCAGAACCACTTGGCGGACACTCCGGAATCATCTGCCGGACATGCCGGAACCAGCTCTCAGACACACCAGAACCACGTGCCGGAGACGCCGGAAGCACCTGCCGAGCATGCCGGAGCCACCTGCTCGACTCGCCAGAAACACCTGCCGGACACGCCAAAATCACCTGCGGGGTACGCCAGAACCACCTGGCGGACACTCCGAAACCACCTGTCGCGCATGCCGGAACCACCTCTCAGAAGTGCCGGAAGCACGTGCCGGACACGCCGGAATCACCTACCGGACAGACCGGAACCACCTGCCGAGCATGCTGGAGCCACCTGTTCGACTCGCTGGAACCACCTGCCGGACAGGCCAATATCAACTGCTGGCTATGCCAGAACCACCTGGGGGACGGTCCGGAATCCCCTGCCAGCCATGGCGGAACCACCTCTCAGACGTACCAGAACCACCTGCCAGAGAAGCTGGAAACACGTCCTGGACAGTCTGGAACCACCTGCCGGCCAAGCCTGAACCACCTGCCAAGCACAACGGAACAACCTGCCAGACACGCCAAAATCACCTGCGTGTTATGCCAGAACCACTTGGAGGACTCTCTGGGATGACCTGCCGGGCATGCCGTAACCACCTCTCAGACGTGCCAGAACCATGTGGCGGACAGTCCGGAATCACCTGTTGGGCATGCGCAACCACCTCTGAGACGTACGAGAACCACATGCCGTGCAGGGTGGAACCACCTACCGGACAGACCGGAATCACCCTTCGGGCATGCCGGAACCACCTGTCAGATGTGCCAGAAACACGTGCCGGAGACGCCGGAAGCACCTGCCAAGCACGTTGGAACCACCTGCTCAACTCGCCTGAACCACCTGCCGGACATGCCAAAATCACCTGCCGACTATGCCAGAACCACTTTGCGAACACTCCGGAATCACCTGCCGGGCATGCAGGAACCACCTCTCAGACATGCCAGAACCCCGTGCCAATGACCCCGGAAGCACCAGCCGAGCACGCCGGAACCACCTGCTCGACTCGCCAGAACCACCTGCCGATCACGCAAAAATCACCTGCCGGCTACGCCACAACCAGTTGGTGAACACTTTGGAATCACCTGCCAGGCTTGCTGGAACCACCTGCCAGTCATGCCAAAATCACCTGCCAACTACACCAGAACCGCTTGGCGGACACTGCGGAAACACCGGTCGGGCCGGCTGGAACCACATCTCAGACGTGCCAGAAACGTGTTCATGAGATGCTGGAACCACACCCCGAACAGACGGATACCACCTGCCAGAACCGCCTGAACCACCTGCTGAGCACGCCAGAACCACCTGCTCGACTCACCGGTACCACCTCCAGACACGCCAAAATCACCTGCTGGGTATGCCAGAACCACTTGGCGGACACTCCGGAATCATCTGCCGGACATGCCGGAACCAGCTCTCAGACACACCAGAACCAAGTGCCGGAGACGCCGGAAGCACCTGCCGAGCATGCCGGAGCCACCTGCTCGACTCGCCAGAAACACCTGCCGGACACGCCAAAATCACCTGCCGGGCATGCCAGAACCACCTGGCGGACACTACGGAATCACCTGCCGCGCATGCCGGAACCACCTCTCAGACGTGCCGGAAGCACGTGCCGGACACGCCGGAAACACCTACCGGACAGACCGGAACCACCTGCCAAGAACGCCGGAGACACCTGTTCGACTCGCTGGAACCACCTGCCGGACAGGCCAATATCAACTGCTGGCTATGCCAGAACCACCTGGGGGACAGTCCGGGATCACCTGCCAGCCATGGCGGAACCACCTCTCAGACGTACCAGAACCACCTGCCGGAGAAGCTGGAAACACGTCCTGGACAGACTGGAACCACGTGACGGCCGTGCCTGAACCACCTGCCGAGCACGGCGGAACCACCTGCCGGACACGCCAAAATCACCTGCGGGCTACGCCAGAACCACTTGGACGACTCTCCGAAATGACCTGCCGGGCATGTTGGAACCACCTCTCAGACGTGCCAGAAGCACGTCGTGGACAGTCCGGAATCACCTGTTGGGCATACGCAACCACCTCTGACACGTACCAGAACCACGTGCCGTGCACGCCGGAACCACCTACCGGACAGACCGGAATCAACTTTTGGGCATGCCGGAACCACCAGTCAGATGTGCCAGAAACACGTGCCGGAGACGCCGGAAGCACCTGCCGAGCACGTCGCAAGCACCTGCTCAACTCGCCTGAACCACCTGCCGGACACGCCAAAATCACCTGCCCGCTACACCAGCACCACTTCGGGGACAAGCCGGAATCACGTGAGGGGCATGCCGGCACAGCCTCTCAGACTGAACCTCGTGCCGGACACCACAGAACCACCTGCCGGACAGACCGGAACCACCTGCCGGACACGCCGGAAAAACCGGCTCGACCCGCCGGAACGACCGCTGGACATGCAAAATCACCTGCCGGCTACGCCGGAAACACTTGGCGAACACTCCGGAATCACCTGCCGGGCATGCCGGAACCACCTCTCAGATATGCCAGAACCACGTGCCAATGACCCCGGAAGCACCTGCCGAGCACGCCGGAACCACCTGCTCGACTCGCCAGAACCACCTGCCGGACACGCAAAAATCACCTGCCGGCTACGCCACAACCAGTTGGGGAACACTTCGGAATCACCTGCCGGGCTTGCTGGAACCACCTGCCGGTCATGCCAAAATCACCTGCCAACTACGCCAGTACCACTTGGCGGACACTGTGGAAACACCTGTCGGGCCGGCCGGAACCACATCTCACACGTGCCAGAACCATGTGCATGAGATGCTGGAACCACACCCCGAACAGACGGAAAACACCTGCCAGACCCGTCTGAACAACCTGCCGAGCACGCCGGAGCCACCTGCTCGACTCGCCGGAACCACCTACCTGACATGCCCAAATCACCAGCCGGGTATGCCAGAACCACTTGGCGGTCACTCCGGAATCATCTGCCGGACATGCCGGAACCAGCTCTCAGACACACCAGAACCACGTGCCGGACACGCCCGAATCACCTAGCGCACCACCGGAACCACCTGCCGAGCACGCCGGAGCCACCTGTTCGACTGGCTCTAACCACCAGCCGGACAGGCCAATATTAACTGCTGGCTATGCCAGAACCACCTGGGGGACAGTCCGGGATCACCTGCCAGCCATGGCGGAACCACATCTCAGACGTACCAGAACCACCTGCCGGAGGAGCTGGAAACACGTCCTGGACAGACTGGAACCACGTGACGGCCATGCCTGAACCACCTGCCGAGCACGGCGGAACCCCCTGCCGGACACGCCAAAATCACCTGCGGGCTACGCCAGAACCACTTGGACGACTCTCCGAAATGACCTGCCGGGCATGTTAGAACCACCTCTCAGACGTGCTAGAAGCACGTGGCGGACAGTCCGGAATCACCTGTTGGGCATACGCAACCACCTCTGAGACGTACCAGAACCACGTGCCGTGCACGCCGGAACCACCTACCGGACAGACCGGAATCAACTTTTGGGCATGCCGGAACCACCAGTCAGATGTGCCAGAAACACGTGCCGGAGACGCCGGAAGCACCTGCCGAGCACGTCGCAACCACCTGCTCAACTCGCCTGAACCACCTGCCGGACATGCCAAAATCACCTGCCGACTATGCCAGAACCACTTGGCGAACACTCCGGAATCACTTGCCGGGCATGCAGGAACCACCTCTCAGACATGCCAGAACCCCGTGCCAATGACCCCGGAAGCACCAGCCGAGCACGCCGGAACCACCTGCTCAACTCGCCTGAACGACCTGCCGGACACGCCAAAATCACCTGCCCGCTACACCAGCACCACTTCGGGGACAAGCCGGAATCACGTGAGGGGCATGCCGGCACAGCCTCTCAGACTGAACCTCGTGCCGGACACCACAGAACCACCTGCCGGACAGACCGGAACCACCTGCCGGACACGCCGGAACCACCGGCTCGACCCGCCAGAACAACCACTGGACATGCAAAATCACCTGCCGGCTACGCCGGAAACACTTGGCGAACACTCCGGAATCACCTGCCGGGCATGCCGGAACCACCTCTCAGATATGCCAGAACCACGTGCCAATGACCCCGGAAGCACCTGCCGAGCACGCCGGAACCACCTGCTCGACTCGCCAGAACCACCTGCCGGACACGCAAAAATCACCTGCTGGCTACGCCACAACCAGTTGGGGAACACTTCGGAATCACCTGCCGGGCTTGCTGGAACCACCTGCCGGTCATGCCAAAATCACCTGCCAACTACGCCAGTACCACTTGGCGGACACTGTGGAAACACCTGTCGGGCCGGCCGGAACCACATCTCACACGTGCCAGAACCATGTGCATGAGATGCTGGAACCACACCCCGAACAGACGGAAAACACCTGCCAGACCCGTCTGAACAACCTGCCGAGCACGCCGGAGCCACCTGCTCGACTCGCCGGAACCACCTACCTGACATGCCCAAATCACCAGCCGGGTATGCCAGAACCACTTGGCGGACACTCCGGAATCATCTGCCGGACATGCCGGAACCAGCTCTCAGACACACCAGAACCACGTGCCGGAGACGCCGGAAGCACCTGCCGAGCATGCCGGAGCCACCTGCTCGACTCGCCAGAAACACCTGCCGGACACGCCAAAATCACCTGCCGGGTACGCCAGAACCACCTGGCGGACACTCCGAAACCACCTGTCGCGCATGCCGGAACCACCTCTCAGACGTGCCGGAAGCACGTGCCGGACACGCCGGAATCACCTACCGGACAGACCGGAACCACCTGCTGAGCACGCCGGAGCCACCTGTTCGACTGGCTGGAACCACCTGCCGGACAGGCCAATATTAACTGCTGGCTATGCCAGAA
This sequence comes from Equus caballus, assembly GCF_041296265.1. Taxonomy (NCBI): domain Eukaryota; kingdom Metazoa; phylum Chordata; class Mammalia; order Perissodactyla; family Equidae; genus Equus; species Equus caballus. Next base: position 5,369,218 of record NC_091710.1, read on the forward strand.
CCACCTGGGGGACAGTCCGGGATCACCTGCCAGCCATGGCGGAACCACCTCTCACACGAACCAGAACCACCTGCCGGAGAAGCTGGAAACACGTCCTGGACAGTCTGGAACCACCTGCCGGCCAAGCCTGAACCACCTGCCAAGCACAACGGAACAACCTGCCAGACACGCCAAAATCACCTGCGTGTTATGCCAGAACCACTTGGAGGACTCTCTGGGATGACCTGCCGGGCATGCCGGAACCACCTCTCAGACGTGCCAGAACCATGTGGCGGACCGTCCGGAATCACCTGTTTGGCATGCGCAACCACCTCTGAGACGTACCAGAACCACATGACGTGCAGGCTGGAACCACCTACCGGACAGACCGGAATCACCTTTCGGGCATGCCGGAACCACCTGTCAGATGTGCCAGAAACACGTGCCGGAGACGCCGGAAGCACCTGCCAAGCACGTTGGAACCACCTGCTCAACTCGCCTGAACCACCTGCCGACTATGCCAGAACCACTTGGCGAACACTCCGGAATCACTTGCCGGGCATGCAGGAACCACATCTCAGACATGCCAGAACCCCGTGCCAATGACCCCGGAAGCACCAGCCGAGCACGCCGGAACCACCTGCTCAACTCGCCTGAACCACCTGCCGGACACGCCAAAATCACCTGCCCGCTACACCAGCACCACTTCGGGGACAAGCCGGAATCACGTGAGGGGCATGCCTGCACAGCCTCTCAGACTGAACCTCGTGCCGGACACCACAGAACCACCTGCCGGACAGACCGGAACCACCTGCCGGACACGCCGGAACCACCGGCTCGACCCGCTGGAACGACCGCTGGACATGCAAAATCACCTGCCGGCTACGCCGGAAACACTTGGCGAACACTCCGGAATCACCTGCCGGGCATGCCGGTACCAACTCTCAGATATGCCAGAACCACGTGCCAATGACCCCGGAAGCACCTGCCGAGCACGCCGGAACCACCTGCTCGACTCGCCAGAACCACCTGCCGGACACGCAAAAATCACCTGCCGGCTACGCCACAACCAGTTGGGGAACACTTCGGAATCACCTGCCGGCCTTGCAGGAACCACCTGCCGGTCATGCCAAAATCACCTGCCAACTACGCCAGTACCACTTGGCGGACACTGTGGAAACACCTGTCGGGCCGGCCGGAACCACATCTCAGACGTGCCAGAACCATGTGCATGAGATGCTGGAACCACACCCCGAACAGACGGAAAACACCTGCCAGACCCGTCTGAACAACCTGCCGAGCACGCCGGAGCCACCTGCTCGACTCGCCGGAACCACCTACCTGACATGCCCAAATCACCAGCCGGGTATGCCAGAACCACTTGGCGGACACTCCGGAATCATCTGCCGGACATGCCGGAACCAGCTCTCAGACACACCAGAACCACGTGCCGGAGACGCCGGAAGCACCTGCCGAGCATGCCGGAGCCACCTGCTCGACTCGCCAGAAACACCTGCCGGACACGCCAAAATCACCTGCCGGGTACGCCAGAACCACCTGGCGGACACTCCGAATCACCTGTCGTGCATGCCGGAACCACCTCTCAGACGTGCCGGAAGCACGTGCCGGACACGCCAGAATCACCTAGCGGACAGACCGGAACCACCTGCCGAGCACGCCGGAGCCACCTGTTCGACTGGCTGGAACCACCTGCCGGACAGGCCAATATTAACTGCTGGCTATGCCAGAACCACCTGGGGGACAGTCCGGGATCACCTGCCAGCCATGGCGGAACCACCTCTCACACGAACCAGAACCACCTGCCGGAGAAGCTGGAAACACGTCCTGGACAGTCTGGAACCACCTGCCGGCCAAGCCTGAACCACCTGCCAAGCACAACGGAACAACCTGCCAGACACGCCAAAATCACCTGCGTGTTATGCCAGAACCACTTGGAGGACTCTCTGGGATGACCTGCCGGGCATGCCGGAACCACCTCTCAGACGTGCCAGAACCATGTGGCGGACAGTCCGGAATCACCTGTTGGGCATGCGCAACCACCTCTGAGACGTACCAGAACCACATGCCGTGCAGGCTGGAACCACCTACCGGACAGACCGGAATCACCTTTCGGGCATGCCGGAACCACCTGTCAGATGTGCCAGAAACACGTGCCGGAGACGCCTTAAGCACCTGCCAAGCACGTTGGAACCACCTGCTCAACTCGCCTGAACCACCTGCCGGACATGCCAAAATCACCTGCCGACTATGCCAGAACCACTTGGCGAACACTCCGGAATCACTTGCCGGGCATGCAGGAACCACCTCTCAGACATGCCAGAACCCCGTGCCAATGACCCCGGAAGCACCAGCCGAGCACGCCGGAACCACCTGCTCAACTCGCCTGAACCACCTGCCGGACACGCCAAAATCACCTGCCCGCTACACCAGCACCACTTCGGGGACAAGCCGGAATCACGTGAGGGGCATGCCGGCACAGCCTCTAAGACAGAACCTCGTGCCGGACACCACAGAACCACCTGCCGGACAGACCGGAACCACCTGCCGGACACGCCGGAACCACCGGCTCGACCCGCCGGAACGACCGCTGGACATGCAAAATCACCTGCCGGCTACGCCGGAAACACTTGGCGAACACTCCGGAATCACCTGCCGGGCATGCCGGAACCACCTCTCAGATATGCCAGAACCACGTGCCAATGACCCCGGAAGCACCTGCCGAGCACACCGGAACCACCTGCTCAACTCGCCAGAACCACCTGCCGGACACGCAAAAATCACCTGCCGGCTACGCCACAACCAGTTGGGGAACACTTCGGAATCACCTGCCGGGCTTGCTGGAACCACCTGCCGGTCATGCCAAAATCACCTTCCAACTACGCCAGGACCACTTGGTGGACACTGTGGAAACACCTGTTGGGCCGGCCGGAACCACATCTCAGACGTGCGAGAACCATGTGCATGAGATGCTGGAACCACACCCCGAAGAGACGGAAAACACCTGCCAGACCCGTCTGAACAACCTGCCGAGCACGCCGGAGCCACCTGCTCGACTCGCCGGAACCACCTACCTGACATGCCCAAATCACCAGCCGGGTATGCCAGAACCACTTGGCGGACACTCCGGAATCATCTGCCGGACATGCCGGAACCAGCTCTCAGACACACCAGAACCACGTGCCGGAGACCCCGGAAGCACCTGCCGAGCATGCCGGAGCCACCTGCTCGACTCGCCAGAAACACCTGCCGGACACGCCAAAATCACCTGCCGGGTACGCCAGAACCACCTGGCGGACACTCCGAAACCACCTGTCGCGCATGCCGGAACCACCTCTCAGACGTGCCGGAAGCACGTGCCGGACACGCCGGAATCACCTACCGGACAGACCGGAACCACCTGCCGAGCACGCCGGAGCCACCTGTTCGACTCGCTGGAACCACCTGCCGGACAGGCCAATATCAACTGCTGGCTATGCCAGAACCACCTGGGGGACGGTCCGGAATCACCTGCCAGCCATGGCGGAACCACCTCTCAGACGTACCAGAACCACCTGCCGGAGAAGCTGGAAACACGTCCTGGACAGTCTGGAACCACCTGCCGGCCAAGCCTGAACCACCTGCCAAGCACAACGGAACAACCTGCCAGACACGCCAAAATCACCTGCGTGTTATGCCAGAACCACTTGGAGGACTCTCTGGGATGACCTGCCGGGCATGCCGGAACCACCTCTCAGACACACCAGAACCAAGTGCCGGACACGCCAAAATCACCTGCCGGGTATGCCAGAACCACCTGGCGGACACTACGGAATTACCTGCCGCGCATGATGGAACCACCTCTCATGTGCCGGAAGCACGTGCCAGACACGCCGGAAACACCGTCCGGACAGACCGGAACCACCTGCCAAGAACGCCGGAGCCACCTGTTCGACTCGCTGGAACCACCTGCCGGACAGGCCAATATCAACTGCTGGCTATGCCAGAACCACCTGGGGGACAGTCCGGGATCACCTGCCAGCCATGGCGGAACCACCTCTCAGACGTACCAGAACCACCTGCCGGAGAAGCTGGAAACACGTCCTGGACAGACTGGAACCACGTGACGGCCACGCCTGAACCACCTGCCGAGCACGGCGGAACCACCTGCCGGACACGCCAAAATCACCTGCGGGCTACGCCAGAACCACTTGGATGACTCTCCGAAATGACCTGCCGGGCATGTTGGAACCACCTCTCAGACGTGCCTGAAGCACGTGGCGGACAGTCCGGAATCACCTGTTGGGAATACGCAACCACCTCAGACACGTACCAGAACCACGTGCCGTGCACGCCGGAACCACCTACCGGACAGACCGGAATCACCTTTTGGGCATGCCGGAACCACCTGTCAGATGTGCCAGAAACACGTGCCGGAGACGCCGGAAGCACCTGCCAAGCACATTGGAACCACCTGCTCAACTCGCCTGAACCACCTGCCGGACATGCCAAAATCACCTGCCGACTATGCCAGAACCACTTGGCGAACACTCCGGAATCACTTGCCGGGCATGCAGGAACCACCTCTCAGATATGCCAGAACCCCGTGCCAATGACCCCGGAAGCACCAGCCGAGCACGCCGGAACCACCTGCTCAACTCGCCAGAACCACCTGCCGGACACGCAAAAATCACCTGCCGGCTACGCCACAACCAGTTGGGGAACACTTCGGAATCACCTGCCGGGCTTGCTGGAACCACCTGCCGGTCATGCCAAAATCACCTGCCAACTACGCCAGGACCACTTGGCGGACACTGTGGAAACACCTGTCGGGCCGGCCGGAACCACATCTCACACGTGCCAGAACCATGTCCATGAGATGCTGGAACCACACCCCGAACAGACGGAAAACACCTGCCAGACCCGTCTGAACAACCTGCCGAGCACGCCGGAGCCACCTGCTCGACTCGCCGGAACCACCTACCTGACATGCCCAAATCACCAGCCGGGTATGCCAGAACCACTTGGCGGACACTCCGGAATCATCTGCCGGACATGCCGGAACCAGCTCTCAGACACACCAGAACCACGTGCCGGAGACGCCGGAAGCACCTGCCGAGCATGCCGGAGCCACCTGCTCGACTCGCCAGAAACACCTGCCGGACACGCCAAAATCACCTGCCGGGTACGCCAGAACCACCTGGCGGACACTCCGAAATCACCTGTCGCGCATGCCGGAACCACCTCTCAGACGTGCCGGAAGCACGTGCCGGACACGCCGGAATCACCTAGCGGACAGACCGGAACCACCTGCCGAGCACGCCGGAGCCACCTGTTCGACTCGCTGGAACCACCTGCCGGACAGGCCAATATTAACTGCTGGCTATGCCAGAACCACCTGGGGGACAGTCCGGGATCACCTGCCAGCCATGGCGGAACCACCTCTCACACGTACCAGAACCACCTGCCGGAGAAGCTGGAAACACGTCCTGGACAGTCTGGAACCACCTGCCGGCCAAGCCTGAACCACCTGCCAAGCACAACGGAACAACCTGCCAGACACGCCAAAATCACCTGCGTGTTATGCCAGAACCACTTGGAGGACTCTCTGGGATGACCTGCCGGGCATGCCGGAACCACCTCTCAGACGTGCCAGAACCATGTGGCGGACAGTCCGGAATCACCTGTTGGGCATGCGCAACCACCTCTGAGACGTACCAGAACCACATGCCGTGCAGGCTGGAACCACCTACCGGACAGACCGGAATCACCTTTCGGGCATGCCGGAACCACCTGTCAGATGTGCCAGAAACACGTGCCGGAGACGCCGGAAGCACCTGCCAAGCACGTTGGAACCACCTGCTCAACTCGCATGAACCACCTGCCGGACATGCCAAAATCACCTGCCGACTATGCCAGAACCACTTGGCGAACACTCCGGAAACACTTGCCGGGCATGCAGGAACCACCTCTCAGATATGCCAGAACCCCGTGCCAATGACCCCGGAAGCACCAGCCGAGCACGCCGGAACCACCTGCTCAACTCGCCTGAACCACCTGCCGGACACGCCAAAATCACCTGCCCGCTGCACCAGCACCACTTCGGGTACAAGCCGGAATCACGTGAGGGGCATGCCGGCACAGCCTCTCAGACTGAACCTCATGCCGGACACCACAGAACCACCTGCTGGACAGACCGGAACCACCTGCCGGACACGCCGGAACCACCGGCTCGACCCGCCGGAACGACCGCTGGACATGCAAAATCACCTGCCGGCTACGCCGGAAACACTTGGCGAACACTCCGGAATCACCTGCCGGGCATGCCGGAACCACCTCTCAGATATGCCAGAACCACGTGCCAATGACCCCGGAAGCACCTGCCGAGCACGCCGGAACCACCTGCTCGACTCGCCAGAACCACCTGCCGGACACGCAAAAATCACCTGCCGGCTACGCCACAACCAGTTGGGGAACACTTCGGAATCACCTGCCGGGCTTGCTGGAACCACCTGCCGGTCATGCCAAAATCACCTGCCAACTACGCCAGTACCACTTGGCGGACACTGTGGAAACACCTGTCGGGCCGGCCGGAACCACATCTCACACGTGCCAGAACCATGTGCATGAGATGCTGGAACCACACCCCGAACAGACGGAAAACACCTGCCAGACCCGTCTGAACAACCTGCCGAGCACGCCGGAGCCACCTGCTCGACTCGCCGGAACCACCTACCTGACATGCCCAAATCACCAGCCGGGTATGCCAGAACCACTTGGCGGACACTCCGGAATCATCTGCCGGACATGCCGGAACCAGCTCTCAGACACACCAGAACCACGTGCCGGAGACGCCGGAAGCACCTGCCGAGCATGCCGGAGCCACCTGCTCGACTCGCCAGAAACACCTGCCGGACACGCCAAAATCACCTGCCGGGTACGCCAGAACCACCTGGCGGACACTCCGAAATCACCTGTCGTGCATGCCGGAACAACCTCTCAGACGTGCCGGAAGCACGTGCCGGACACGCCGGAATCACCTACCGGACAGACCGGAACCACCTGCCGAGCACGCCGGAGCCACCTGTTCGACTGGCTGGAACCACCTGCCGGACAGGCCAATATTAACTGCTGGCTATGCCAGAACCACCTGGGGGACAGTCCGGGATCACCTGCCAGCCATGGCGGAACCACCTCTCACACGTACCAGAACCACCTGCCGGAGAAGCTGGAAACACGTCCTGGACAGTCTGGAACCACCTGCCGGCCAAGCCTGAACCACCTGCCAAGCACAACGGAACAACCTGCCAGACACGCCAAAATCACCTGCGTGTTATGCCAGAACCACTTGGAGGACTCTCTGGGATGACCTGCCGGGCATGCCGGAACCACCTCTCAGACGAGCCAGACCCATGTGGCGGACAGTCCGGAATCACCTGTTGGGCATGCGCAACCACCTCTGAGACGTACCAGAACCACATACCGTGCAGGCTGGCACCACCCACCGGACAGACCGGAATCACCTTTCGGGCATGCCGGAACCACCTGTCAGATGTGCCAGAAACACGTGCCGGAGACGCCGGAAGCACCTGCCAAGCACATTGGAACCACCTGCTCAACTCGCCTGAACCACCTGCCGGACATGCCAAAATCACCTGCCGACTATGCCAGAACCACTTGGCGAACACTCCGGAATCACTTGCCGGGCATGCAGGAACCACCTCTCAGATATGCCAGAACCCCGTGTCAATGACCCCGGAAGCACCAGCCGAGCACGCCGGAACCACCTGCTCAACTCGCCTGAACCACCTGCCGGACACGCCAAAATCACCTGCCCGCTACACCACCACCACTTCGGGGACAAGCTGGAATCACTTGAGGGGCATGCCGGCACAGCCTCTCAGACTGAACCTCGTGCCGGACACCACAGAACCACCTGCTGGACAGACCGGAACCACCTGCCGGACACGCCGGAACCACCGGCTCGACCCTCCGGAACGACCGCTGGACATGCAAAATCACCTGCCGGCTACGCCGGAAACACTTGGCGAACACTCCGGAATCACCTGCCGGGCATGCCAGAACCACCTCTCAGATAAGCCAGAACCACGTGCCAATGACCCCGGAAGCACCTGCCGAGCACGCCGGAACCACCTGCTCGACTCGCCAGAACCACCTGCCGGACACGCAAAAATCACCTGCCGGCTACGCCACAACCAGTTGGGGAACACTTCGGAATCACCTGCCGGGCTTGCTGGAACCACCTGCCGGTCATGCCAAAATCACCTGCCAACTACGCCAGTACCACTTGGCGGACACTGTGGAAACACCTGTCGCGCCGGCCGGAACCACATCTCACACGTGCCAGAACCATGTGCATGAGATGCTGGAACCACACCCCGAAAAGACGGAAAACACCTGCCAGACCCGTCTGAACAACCTGCCGAGCACGCCGGAGCCACCTGCTCGACTCGCCGGAACCACCTACCTGACATGCCCAAATCACCAGCAGGTTATGACAGAACCACTTGGCGGACACTCCGGAATCATCTGCCGGACATGCCGGAACCAGCTCTCAGACACACCAGAACCACGTGCCGGAGACGCCGGAAGCACCTGCCGAGCATGCCGGAGCCACCTGCTCGACTCGCCAGAAACACCTGCCGGACACGCCAAAATCACCTGCCGGGTATGCCAGAACCACCTGGCGGACACTCCGAAATCACCTCTCGCGCATGCCGGAACCACCTCTCAGACGTGCCGGAAGCACGTGCCGGACACGCCGGAATCACCTAGCGGACAGACCGGAACCACCTGCCGAGCACGCCGGAGCCACCTGTTCGACTGGCTGGAACCACCTGCCGGACAGGCCAATATTAACTGCTGGCTATGCCAGAACCACCTGGGGGACAGTCCGGGATCACCTGTCAGCCATGGCGGAACCACCTCTCACACGTACCAGAACCACCTGCCGGAGAAGCTGGAAACACGTCCTGGACAGTCTGGAACCACCTGCCGGCCAAGCCTGAACCACCTGCCAAGCACAACGGAACAACCTGCCAGACACGCCAAAATCACCTGCGTGTTATGCCAGAACCACTTGGAGGACTCTCTGGGATGACCTGCCGGGCATGCCGGAACCACCTCTCAGACGTGCCAGAACCATGTGGCGGACAGTCCGGAATCACCTGTTGGGCATGCGCAACCACCTCTGAGACGTACCAGAACCACATGCCGTGCAGGCTGGCACCACCTACCGGACAGACCGGAATCACCTTTCGGGCATGCCGGAACCACCTGTCAGATGTGCCAGAAACACGTGCCGGAGACGCCGGAAGCACCTGCCAAGCACATTGGAACCACCTGCTCAACTCGCCTGAACCACCTGCCGGACATGCCAAAATCACCTGCCGACTATGCCAGAACCACTTGGCGAACACTCCGGAATCACTTGCCGGGCATGCAGGAACCACCTCTCAGATATGCCAGAACCCCGTGCCAATGACCCCGGAAGCACCAGCCGAGCACGCCGGAACCACCTGCTCAACTCGCCTGAACCACCTGCCGGACACGCCAAAATCACCTGCCCGCTACACCAGCACCACTTCGGGGACAAGCCGGAATCACGTGAGGGGCATGCCGGCACAGCCTCTCAGACTGAACCTCGTGCCGGACACCACAGAACCACCTGCCGGACAGACCGGAACCACCTGCCGGACACGCCGGAACCACCGGCTCGACCCGCCGGAACGACCGCTGGACATGCAAAATCACCTGCCGGCTACGCCGGAAACACTTGGCGAACACTCCGGAATCACCTGCCGGGCATGCCGGAACCACCTGCTCGACTCGCCAGAACCACCTGCCGGACACGCAAAAATCACCTGCCGGCTACGCCACAACCAGTTGGGGAACACTTCGGAATCACCTGCCGGGCTTGCTGGAACCACCTGCCGGTCATGCCAAAATCACCTGCCAACTACGCCAGGACCACTTGGTGGACACTGTGGAAACACCTGTTGGGCCGGCCGGAACCACATCTCAGACGTGCGAGAACCATGTGCATGAGATGCTGGAACCACACCCCGAAGAGACGGAAAACACCTGCCAGACCCGTCTGAACAACCTGCCGAGCACGCCGGAGCCACCTGCTCGACTCGCCGGAACCACCTACCTGACATGCCCAAATCACCAGCCGGGTATGCCAGAACCACTTGGCGGACACTCCGGAATCATCTGCCGGACATGCCGGAACCAGCTCTCAGACACACCAGAACCACGTGCCGGAGACGCCGGAAGCACCTGCCGAGCATGCCGGAGCCACCTGCTCGACTCGCCAGAAACACCTGCCGGACACGCCAAAATCACCTGCCGGGTACGCCAGAACCACCTGGCGGACACTCCGAAACCACCTGTCGCGCATGCCGGAACCACCTCTCAGACGTGCCGGAAGCACGTGCCGGACACGCCGGAATCACCTACCGGACAGACCGGAACCACCTGCCGAGCACGCCGGAGCCACCTGTTCGACTCGCTGGAACCACCTGCCGGACAGGCCAATATCAACTGCTGGCTATGCCAGAACCACCTGGGGGACGGTCCGGAATCACCTGCCAGCCATGGCGGAACCACCTCTCAGACGTACCAGAACCACCTGCCGGAGAAGCTGGAAACACGTCCTGGACAGTCTGGAACCACCTGCCGGCCAAGCCTGAACCACCTGCCAAGCACAACGGAACAACCTGCCAGACACGCCAAAATCACCTGCGTGTTATGCCAGAACCACTTGGAGGACTCTCTGGGATGACCTGCCGGGCATGCCGGAACCACCTCTCAGACACACCAGAACCAAGTGCCGGACACGCCAAAATCACCTGCCGGGTATGCCAGAACCACCTGGCGGACACTACGGAATTACCTGCCGCGCATGATGGAACCACCTCTCATGTGCCGGAAGCACGTGCCAGACACGCCGGAAACACCGTCCGGACAGACCGGAACCACCTGCCAAGAACGCCGGAGCCACCTGTTCGACTCGCTGGAACCACCTGCCGGACAGGCCAATATCAACTGCTGGCTATGCCAGAACCACCTGGGGGACAGTCCGGGATCACCTGCCAGCCATGGCGGAACCACCTCTCAGACGTACCAGAACCACCTGCCGGAGAAGCTGGAAACACGTCCTGGACAGACTGGAACCACGTGACGGCCACGCCTGAACCACCTGCCGAGCACGGCGGAACCACCTGCCGGACACGCCAAAATCACCTGCGGGCTACGCCAGAACCACTTGGATGACTCTCCGAAATGACCTGCCGGGCATGTTGGAACCACCTCTCAGACGTGCCTGAAGCACGTGGCGGACAGTCCGGAATCACCTGTTGGGAATACGCAACCACCTCAGACACGTACCAGAACCACGTGCCGTGCACGCCGGAACCACCTACCGGACAGACCGGAATCACCTTTTGGGCATGCCGGAACCACCTGTCAGATGTGCCAGAAACACGTGCCGGAGACGCCGGAAGCACCTGCCAAGCACGTTGGAACCACCTGCTCAACTCGCCTGATCCACCTCCCGGACATGCCAAAATCACCTGCCGACTATGCCAGAACCACTTGGCGAACACTCCGGAATCACTTGCCGGGCATGCAGGAACCACCTCTCAGATATGCCAGAACCCCGTGCCAATGACCCCGGAAGCACCAGCCGAGCACGCCGGAACCACCTGCTCAACTCGCCAGAACCACCTGCCGGACACGCAAAAATCACCTGCCGGCTACGCCACAACCAGTTGGGGAACACTTCGGAATCACCTGCCGGGCTTGCTGGAACCACCTGCCGGTCATGCCAAAATCACCTGCCAACTACGCCAGGACCACTTGGCGGACACTGTGGAAACACCTGTCGGGCCGGCCGGAACCACATCTCACACGTGCCAGAACCATGTCCATGAGATGCTGGAACCACACCCCGAACAGACGGAAAACACCTGCCAGACCCGTCTGAACAACCTGCCGAGCACGCCGGAGCCACCTGCTCGACTCGCCGGAACCACCTACCTGACATGCCCAAATCACCAGCCGGGTATGCCAGAACCACTTGGCGGACACTCCGGAATCATCTGCCGGACATGCCGGAACCAGCTCTCAGACACACCAGAACCACGTGCCGGAGACGCCGGAAGCACCTGCCGAGCATGCCGGAGCCACCTGCTCGACTCGCCAGAAACACCTGCCGGACACGCCAAAATCACCTGCCGGGTACGCCAGAACCACCTGGCGGACACTCCGAAATCACCTGTCGTGCATGCCGGAACAACCTCTCAGACGTGCCGGAAGCACGTGCCGGACACGCCGGAATCACCTACCGGACAGACCGGAACCACCTGCCGAGCACGCCGGAGCCACCTGTTCGACTCGCTGGAACCACCTGCCGGACAGGCCAATATTAACTGCTGGCTATGCCAGAACCACCTGGGGGACAGTCCGGGATCACCTGCCAGCCATGGCGGAACCACCTCTCACACGTACCAGAACCACCTGCCGGAGAAGCTGGAAACACGTCCTGGACAGTCTGGAACCACCTGCCGGCCAAGCCTGAACCACCTGCCAAGCACAACGGAACAACCTGCCAGACACGCCAAAATCACCTGCGTGTTATGCCAGAACCACTTGGAGGACTCTCTGGGATGACCTGCCGGGCATGCCGGAACCACCTCTCAGACGAGCCAGACCCATGTGGCGGACAGTCCGGAATCACCTGTTGGGCATGCGCAACCACCTCTGAGACGTACCAGAACCACATACCGTGCAGGCTGGCACCACCCACCGGACAGACCGGAATCACCTTTCGGGCATGCCGGAACCACCTGTCAGATGTGCCAGAAACACGTGCCGGAGACGCCGGAAGCACCTGCCAAGCACATTGGAACCACCTGCTCAACTCGCCTGAACCACCTGCCGGACATGCCAAAATCACTGCCGACTATGCCAGAACCACTTGGCGAACACTCCGGAATCACTTGCCGGGCATGCAGGAACCACCTCTCAGATATGCCAGAACCCCGTGTCAATGACCCCGGAAGCACCAGCCGAGCACGCCGGAACCAC